>NC_049171.1:24262188-25462188 GCF_009769625.2 Cygnus olor
TTATTAATTATTTGTCTCCTGTAAAGAAGAAACATCTATCCAGTCAAGAAAAGATGGCAGTCACACACAATAAAAAATAGACAGTGAATTACCAATGTAAAAAAAAAAAAAAAAAAACACTTTGTAGGCTACAAGTCCAGAAAATTTCTGTCCTAATCTGTTCATAAATACTTAGAGCAGCCAACACAAACATGAATGGGAATGCTTTGTGATTTATTTGTAAACCAAAGAGAGCCAACACTCCCATGGTGCAATCCTGGCCCTAATAAAAATCTCCAGGAATTTTGCCAATTACATCAGTAGTTCAACGATTTCACCCCTGAAATCTCATTTTATTGATATGGCTTAGACAGTTACAGAGAATGATGTTTCTTTTTTCATTAAGGCAGATTCTCAGCATCTTACACTAACAGCTGATGTCACCACACTCTGTGTGACTATTCATGAAGTTAAACGCCATCTAACAAGTGCAAATAGAAGATTATGAACAGAAGTACTTATGATTTTGCTATAATCTCTGTTATATTTTTAAGGAATAATCACTATGTCATCGGGTCATTCAAAATGAGGCAGTCTAATACCTCTATTTCTTGGCCTGGTTTCCTCAAGGAAAGAAGCTTACACAATTCTGCTGAAATCTGTTTCTTCCATCATTTTCTCCCCAATAACTTTTGGGCCTATTGCATAATTTTAAACAAATTCAACAAAGCAATAGAGGAATCAAAGATATTAAGCCCCAGCAAGTTTCACAAAAACAGGTAGAGTAAAATTTTATTAATTCCTCCTCTTACCCTGCACTCACTCTTTGTCAGATGTCAAGGAATACATACAAGTGACTACTACACTTGAAACATAAATCCAGACAAAGCCAATCATCATTAATATTGATTCTCATTGAAACTGCTCATATGTATTAGCAGAACTTTTCTGAGTTAGATAGATAGATCTGTTCTAAATGTTTTAGGCCATAATGTATTTCCTTTCAATCTATATTTTTATGAATACTGTACTCATTTATGCAAAAGAAAATAGGAAAGTCTCCTGTCTAGACACTGTGCTCCTGCGTTATTAAAATGTATTTCCCAGTAAAGGCCCATTCAGAGTTTCAAGGAAGTTGGCTGTTAAAAAGGCCAAGAGTTCTGTTTGGTTTTACAATAAATAAATTGGGCTAGCTTTCATAACTTTCTTATTTAACACTGTTTCGGTTTTTAGAAATGTTACTAGCTCTTAACATATACTGTTAACCACTTCTAAAATGAAATATTTCTGTAGCACTTCTTTCAGATGTTGCAGCCAGCAGGTCAATTTGTGGTGGACACCAACAGGCTGGAGAACTACAACTCCGTGATCCCTTGAAGAACGAGTTCCTTTCTTGCCAAATCCACATGTCTGTGGATAAAACCAAAGGTATTAAAAGAAAAAGTGACACAGGATCGATTTGGAGAAAACAAATAAATCAAGCCAGTATTTCTCTGATCGGAGAGCACAGCCCTGAAGAACAGTAGGCAACAGACCATTGATTTGATTTCCTTGCCCAGCTGTGAGCATATGAAAACAGAACAACCATGCTGGGTCAGACCAAGAGCCCATCTAGCACAGCATCCTGATTCCTGTCAGTGGCTGCAAGCGGATGCCTACAGGAAAGTGAGAACAGAGCATTTTGCTTTCTTCTTTGTTCTTTACCTAATAACTTCTAGGTTTTCATTTGCTTTCCTGACTGCATGCTAAGCTAGTGCTTTCTTCAAGCAGTCTGCCATAATCCTAAGACTTTGTTCCAGAATGGAAATCACTAGCTCAAAGACCATTATTTCCTAAGTTGTCTGCCCTATGTTTTTTCTCCAGTGTCTATCACTTTGTGTTTATCTGCACTGAAAGATATTTCTCCAGGCTGTATCTCTCCAATACATGTGACTCAGCTTTTTTGTTGTTGTTGTTCAGAATTTAGTAGAGTCCTAGAGCTCGGGAATGCAATCAGACAGATTCTCCTACATCTCTTATCATAAAATGAGGCCTGTGAATGTAGAGGAACATTGGGGTCATCTCAACAGAATTTCTCACTGCCACAACCTCTAATCATAAACTCAGTGATGAGCCACACCCCTCTTGCCATGCTGCTACTCCTTGCTACTGTTAGCTGCAATATCACCTCTGATCACAATGCTGTTTCCTCTCCTAGCAAGTCACCTCTGTACTGGTAACTCTCACGGTGTTATTCCCACTCATCACAGAATCACATATATGACCATTTAATTTTGTTCTATGGTACCATCACCCATTGGTTCTGCATAGGTTCATTAGAGAGAGCCTTTGCTAAGATTCACTCACTTCTGTTACTTTCCTTTGTGACCCTAAAGATCCATCACCATTTTATCTCTTGTCGTTGTGCTAGATCCAGTTGTGATGTTCTCAGCTCTCATGGTTTCCATTCCCTGGGTGATGACTAAAGGAAAATCATCCTAGCAACTAGTTGGGTTTCATTAGTGATTCATCATGCAGCCTCCATCTCACAAATATTTGCAGCTATCGTTATACCTTGGAGTTCAGTCATAAAGAGACCCCTTCACCAATGATGAGTTACTTCTTCCCAGAAAACAAAAAGCCCCTCCCAGGCTTAATAATGTCTATACTTCATTTTCCAGAAGTCTACAATAAGGACTTTGATTATAGTAAATTTATACATTCAGGACAAACTAGACACAATATTGTCGTTCTTTAGTTGTACAGAAAGGATATTACATTTCATCATAAATCATGCATCAATTTTAATCAATAAAATCAAAATTGTTGCACGGGCATACTTTGCTCTAGCTTTCTAAATGAGGTACATTTATTTCCATTTATCAAGAAATGTCAGCAGAAAATTCCTTCATCTCAAATCTGCCTTCTGACATCTCTACTTGTAAGACTCTTCCTAAAAATATGTTGCAATGGCTGTACTTAGAAAGTATTTATAATCTGCACAATGAACATGTGTAGATAGAGATTATGCATCTTCCCAATTATAAATATATGATCTTTATTCACAATCGTTCCTTGTGGGCACTGAAAATAATACCTGGCCAGTTGTCCTGCTGTAAGTGCTGTTTCTTATGCAAAAAGAAAAAATATGTTTGTGTCAGAATTGTAACAATAATCAAGTAACAAATCAATATATATGCACATGTGTAAATGAATATACATACATGTATACTGTATTTTAGTAAATTATTGGCATGTGTTATTGTGCATTGTGACTCATGAATCATGAATCCAATTCACGGCTTATCATTTCCCATTAAATTAGTGCTTTCCATATGGTATCTCCAACGCAAAGCCTACAACCTACTTATTGTGGTTAAAAAAATCTTACATCAAGAACACACTGTTCTGGGATTTCAAAAAATATTTAAAATCAAATTATTCTACTATGTCTAATGCTGTTTCAAGATTTAAGCAATTTCTTTTCTTTTTTTGGCATTTTATTTTTAGTCTATATCTATTACAAGTCACTGTGTTATCTCTTTATACTACCGGACAAGCATAAACAGAAGCAACTATCCTGAACTGGAGAGGAGTCTTATAGTACAACACCATATTTAGTTGCAAAGAAACTACTAAATCAAACCACCTTTGTCCTCTTGTTACAGATGTATCAGTATACGCCATGAGTATTGCTGGCAGTCTGAATTTTCTTGGACATGTACATTAAAGACTGTCACTAACTTAAATGGGAAACTCATGTGTGAAAACTTGCCCCTAGATATGTACCTGAAATCAGCTATCTATACTGCACTTTTTTTTTTGAAGTTGCATTTTAAGTGATTTATAAATATATTTCTTTAAAAAATAGTAAAACCAACAAAAGTAAAATGTATTTTATAAAAACTTGTTCTATTTCTGAAAAATCTGTGAACACTTATAAAACATAATATTGGATCAGTTTACTATATTTTTACAGTTTTTTTTTTCCTATACCTCACATTCTACAGATTTTACCTTAGTACAAGGTGTATGGAAACAATTCAAGTTCTCACTGAATTGACTCAGTATCTTTATGGAATTCAGACATAAGTTCCAGGATTTCTTATCTGGCCAACTTACATCAAAAGATAGGGTCAGAACATCATTCCAATTTTTAATGAAGTCGTTTGAGAGCTTGCTATAGTAAATAGGACTAGATCTGAACATTGTTGATCAGTACGCTGGAGCACATAGGATTTCCATCGTTTCCAAAACTCTTCAGAGCTACACCATGTCTGCAGCTGGATTCCAAAGAGTTTATGAACTACAGATATACAGATTTTGTTCTTTAGGTGCTCTCAATTCTCCATTGTTTCATTTTTGTAACAGGACAGATAGTCAAAATGACCTGCAAGGGCCTTTCAGAGCAATGGTTGTTTCAAATCTGACCATTTATCTGTGGTTCATGTAGTTCTTGTTTTATTACTTCATCACTACTTCAGTCTTTGGTGCTGGCACTTTTCCCATGCAAGTGACATTCACACTATATAATTGAGCTTTATTCATGGAACTGTGAAACAGACGGAATGTATTCCGAAATGTGGAAAATGGAGAAAAAAATATACAAACAACTTCAACGTGACATTTTCTTTGCTTCTTGGCACTGGTTTTCTGGCAGGGAAGCACTGAATAAAATGTAAATCCATAAATAACAAAGAGTTATATCAATCAAATCTAGTAATAGAGTAAGGAGTTACATAAATCAATATAGATAATAGAATCTATTTTTGAATAGTATGCTGATCTGCTTGCAAGTGATATACGTAATTCCTTTTATATTATCATCCAATAAATACCAAAATTACCAAATTCAACTGGTGCTTGTCATTATTTTGAATAGGTAGTAGGAAAAATAACATAATGCATATATTTAAATGAAAAGTGACTATCAGCTGTTCTATGCTTTCTCGTTCTTAGTACCCCCCTTCAGCAAGAGTGCCTTAGTATTTCTCCACTGAATTTTGCCTCAAAGACTCTCAATAGTTATTTCTCCCAGAGATCTAGTGCATAAAACTGGCTAACAATGAAAATTTACTCTAGCAAATATAGGGAAAAACATGTAGTTACAATGGCTAGCATTTTAAAATCATCATAGCAGCTGAGACAATTTCATAGTAAGTCTAGGAATCAGACTAGCAGTAGAACAACTTTCCTCCTCTGCACTGGTCCCTGAACTTTCTCTGTTTTGGGGAGATTGTTACTTTCCATCAACGCTGATTGATATGTCTATGTACAGATAGCAAAATGGCATTCAATTTGCTTGCAGAAGTGTGGCCTTGCAAAATCATTTCTGATTTTCTGCTCACTGTCTGCTGAATGTCTCCTTTAACGTTGCTGTGTTAGATTTTTCTTTCCTTCTATTTGTTTTGTGTAAAATTGCATTTTCCCCAAATGAATTTTAACATTCCACATTCTACCTCTACTTTCCTAATTTCCATGTCCCCAGCTCCCTTTGGATGATTTTTCAGTTTTCATTACACTATCTGGTCCTTCAAAATAAATTTATTATTAACTGTTTTGATAAATAATTCAATTTTCTTCAGTTTTAAATATAAATGCATTTACTAAAATCTGATCTTTAGTATAACAGTACTTAACTTTTTCTCCTGAAAAGAACATGGGAATAAGATGATTTCTATTAACTACAACATTTAAGATAAGCTATTAAAATAGAAAAAAGGAAAGTAGGTAGAAGAAAGGAAATGTGAACATGAAGTGACTCCATGCAAAAAAATATTATGTTGGAAAAAAGTGGGGAGATTGGAGTCATTACACCGGTGCCTCTGTATTAGGGACAGAGAAATTCTCATTTCTATTGCACGTATTCTAGGAGGGTGCCTTTCCCACAGAGCTGTAGAATATTCATGGGTGAAAAGAGTATTCTGTCTTTCACGTTAGAGTTGGTTCATTCTATATATGTAATTCTTTCTTTTTAGCAGTCTTAAGAACATAAGAACTCCTGTATATTTCAGATAAATGGTTCATCTGGCCAATCTTCTGTTCCAGCAATGACTGGATACAAAAGAATAGGAAAAAGTAACTTAAGAGTAAGTATATGGGACATCTTCCCCTAATACTCCCCTGAACCTCTAGTTATTTCCGGGACAGGGGGTCTCCTAGCTTGAATATAGTTTGTTCACTTAATAGCTGCCAGCGGAGCTCTCTCCTCAAGTACTGTCAACCTCTTTAGTCATAGGCAAGGTGTTTTTTGCATTCCCACTCTCCTTTGCCAAGGAATTTGACAAGTCCACTATCCATGTAGTAAAGAAACACTTTTCTGTCATTTGCTTGTGCCCCCTATATCTAGGAAAACATGTCTAAGCTTTTTCTAAAGAGTAAAACCATTTCAAAAAGAACAGCTGATGAAAATGCATCACAGTTTGAAGTCACAGTTCAAAGCCATTTTTTCACCATTTGAAGGTAGAGTTTGAATCCTGTTATTAATTAAGATATCCCAATCAATATGTTACAGAATACAGTCAAGGTTCTTCACTCTCTTGTGGGAGAAAAAAAAATGGCTCAAGAAGTTAAAATTAAAATGATTATGTCATTGACTATGTCACGTTAGTTGATAGTGAATCAACTTGAATTTCTGTTTGTTTGTTTTTTAAAGAAAAACGAAGCATTGTCAGCAGGAGGATGAAGAACATTGTGTTTCCCAGTGGTGATGCGCTACCCCTTGAAAACATGGGCTTTAGCCTTCCTAACAGAAAAAAAGAATCAAGCCTGACTCTTCTATATCCTTGATGGACGTTTATCTTCAGAGCCATTGAATAAGGACACTAAGTCAACTTTTTGTTTCATCTTAAAAGTAGACTTTTCTATGAAAACTTTCATTTGAGATCAAAAGAAATATTTCATGTTGACTGAAACATGCTTAAGATATTAGTGTTTTGTTTTTTTTTAATAAATTCAATTCATACTGAACCAATCTTCATGTTCTTTTATTTAAATCTGGCTGCAGAGAAATATTATTATTCCCACAGCCCTGAGAACACAGTCATAATGAATACTTCTGAAACCACAGTAGAAATGATCCAGATGAACTAATTAGGTGAGGCTCATACATATACTCAACTCAAAATCAACTCTAATTCAGCATTAGTTAATAGACATATAAAATAAAATAAATTAATCTTGCAAGCCAGACTTGGAGAGAGTGTAAAAAATAAACAGTCCAGGTGTCTATTAACAACTCTAATTGCCTTCTTCTGACTTATAAGCAGATTTAAAATTTGTGGGAAAACACAGTACTCTAGTATGCATTAATGAAAACATTTAAAAACTAAATCTCTTACTTGTAATTTGTAATTATACTTCTGACAACTCAAAAGTGATCTTCACACTTTTTTCATCCTAGTGCAATTACATAACAAGCACTATTCAGCAGTATATATGATCTTGCAGTCCAATGAAATTCTTGCCAAGGTAATTTCTGTGGTCACTACTTTGAAGCCAGATGCTATAACAGTGAAAGAATCTAGTCAGTTGTAGACTAGAATTATTTCAGTTCTGCTACAAATTTTAGCAATGGCCACAAACAAATTATGACTGACAGTTTGATAAATAAACTAACAAAAAAAATGGTAATCAAAGTGCTATATAACATTTTGACACTAGGAACCATCAAAAGAAAAAAAAAAATGTAAGAGAGACAGAAGGGGGAGGGGAGAAAGGAGAAAAATGAAAAAAGAAAAAGGAAAAAGAAAACTAGCTGCAGTGATTTCTGTCATTCATAACTTGCCATAATTATCTACTCTGTAAAACTGCTACTGTAATTTGAAATGCCTCCCTCCTGATCTAATCGGAAGACTAACATAATGGCTTGACTAAGAACCAGGAATGTAGATCTTGCCATTATGTCAGATGCACTTGGATTTTAATGCAATATTCCCCCAGGAAGACTCATGATTTAATTAAAAACATTGTGTTTCACTGTCCAGCACAGCACCTGCAGCATCACTTAGCGTGTGAATCTTGATTCCCTAGAGTGAATTGCAGCTGATCTTTTTGATTTCTATTTAGCAATCACTTTGCAGATAAAATTTCAACTGTTTCCTAGTTAGCTCTTAAATGCACTTCTGTGGCTCCAGTTCTTGAAATTTTGTGTGTATCAAAACAATATTTCAAATTTGCAATGATTTCTCCCCTCAAAATACCGCTGCTACAGCAAATACAAATAGCAGAAATCACAGTCACCTATGATTTAGAAACTGATTCGTTCCAAGGAATATAAATGCTTCTGAACAGAGCTGTATGAAACAGCTTGCAGTTGAGCTGAAGCAATGTTCTCAAAGAAATTGTTACCAGCAGTACTGTATTATAACATAACCTTATATGATACAGTATTTTCTATTCCAAGCTTCATAATCAATAGGGTGCTTTGTCCCAGTTCCTTTTTATGCACAGGAAATAAGTCAAGGAGCTGGAAAGAAGCCCTCTCTAGGCAATGTTCCAGATCATGAAAAGATGGAAATGTGGAGATGTTAAGATAGGTGGCTTTATGAAAATCATCACATTTTTAGTTACAAAGTTAATCATTCTATCATTTCTGATCACAGTAAAGTGTGTAGAAACCATTCTGCTGTAGAAATGCTTCTGCTGAAGACTGCTGCTTGATTTGGCAAGCCCATTGCTACAGAAGCAAAAATTGAAATATATTTGCCTCTGTTTACTTTGCAACATAATGAGTTGTCTACATTAGCTAGTGATCTGTACATCAACCAAGAAACTTCTGTAGGCTATATAGTCTATTTATATTTAATTCCTGACCAACTACCACCACAAGCAGGTCTGATGGTCATAGCATACAACCAAATGACAAAGGTGGTAGGTGGTAAATTAGTTATGCACAATAATAGATCTGGTAACAGAAAAGAACATAGCCTTTATTTCTGTAAAGTTAAGGATATCTCCAGAGTTTCCAAAGACCAGCTACTGCAGTGCTCTGTAAGGTCAGATTTTCCTCCACTAAGCACTTTGGAGGAACCTGAAAATAGGCTTTGGGCCATTCAGCTCTTGGATTTTCATATTTGGGTTCATGTTCTGGACTGCAAACACTGAAGTATTTTTCTACAGGCATACATATATCCACCACTCCTACATATTTTCTGATCCACTAGCTCTTGCTGAATTAGATATTTTAAATTCTTCATTGCTAACACAGTTATTAAAAGAAAGGACAAAACCTTTAATTATGTTGAGAATAAAATTACCAAGGTTTGATTTACTACTGCCTGTAGTAAACCCATTACAGTTGACCAGCTGAAATGGATTTATGAGTGTGTTGTACCACTGGACAGGGTATGTCAGACTGGGCATACAGAGAAATCTGACCTCTAATTTTTTAAAAAGCATTTTCAAACTAAATCCTTTTTCGAGGGGACATCTCAAAATGCCACAGTAGTTTTCCCTGTGTGGAACTCGGGTTCAGGCTTTTATTCTGACACAATGTACACAAGCTTGAGGTAAAAAAAAAAAAAAGCAAAAGAAAGAAAAAGGAAAGGAAATAAATGCAGCAGGGTTTTCAAAGCTGATTGATTCAGTAAGGTGAGGAGAGATCTCAGTCAAAGATTAATCAGCATACCCTATTTGTCCTTTACTCTCTAGTAGACTGTTTTTCTTTGATTCCTATAAACACACAACATGCTGTTTAGAAGGTACAAAATAATTGAACAGCCTAGTGTTAGAATGAAGGTAATACATCTTTCCTGAGCCACTTCTGCCAAATTTCACATTTTTAAGGGCTCACAAGTTCGTGATGAGTTGCTGAAATGTGATCTTATTTTACTCCCTTTCATTTTGACTGTTCACCGTATGGTTTATCCTGTGGTCAGACAGTAAATATAACAATGAGTTGCAGCAGTGAAGAAAGTAATAAAGACTTAGGGCTGGCATGAATGGCATTATTTTCTTCAGTCTGCATAGCCTGTCTAAACAGACACTTATACAATATAAGGACTGTCTAAGGTGTTACTTTGTCTTTACAGGTTTCACCTAAAAGTCTATCCTAATCCATATGATTATAACAGGATAACTGTAATATGATAATACTGTTACAATCAGATGTCATGCAACAATGGGATGCAAAATATAAAAATGTTACAATAGCATAACCTTTCAGCTCTTGATATGCTCGTGACTAATACATAGAAAACAGTTCTGCATATTTAGGGCTACACAGGGTGCAATGAAGGTTCTGTCCATTTCTCATATGCAGAAGTATTTCAGTGACCTGACTGCTAGACTAATATGAGTCTGGTATTGCATACAGTATTGAGGCTGGATCTCATCCATAGAGTCTTGGCAATCTGTACCACTGAGATGTCGACAATTAATTCAAATGTCTATGTCAAAGTTTCCTATAATAAATAATATCTAGCTTCCTATAATAGAGACTAGCTGCAAACATGTGTCATTGCTATCAATATGCTCTCGAAAAGCAATGACTGCTTCAGAGAGGCAAATCAACGCAGATAATTTAAGTACTGATCCAAACCTTCACACACACCGAAGATACTTTTTAATTTTTTTATTTTTTTTAAGATGTTGGCAGATTAATGGATTTAAAAGTTGTTCTTTATATCCTTTTGCATATCTACATTTGGTTCTGCCCTCAAAATGCGCTGAACTATGTTGAAATATGACAAATTTCAGAAGCTCAACCAGCTCCAGAAGAAAAATTTGACTGGTAGACAGAATGCTGGACTGACCCTGAAAATGCTTTGAAGTTTGTATCTAACAAGCTTCTGCCACCTATAGTGCAAGAAAAGTGTCAGTACTCATCAGCAGTACTAGAGGACTGCTCCTTTGACAAAGCAGGCTGTAGAGAATCTTGTCACTGCAAACTAAAGCATTTGAAGATACCCATCACTAGGATGCAACTATGCCTACAAACTACCTTCCTGCTCAACTTCAGCAGTTCTTCTTTCTTTTCTCCTAAGATAATACAATGCAGCTCTAGATTAATTTTCATGCATTCCTTTAAACAAACGTGTATAAATTCAAGACAAACAGTCATTTAGACATTACTGGCTGACAATCAAACCCTCAGCAAACACACTTGCTGCATAACTACCTGGTGCCTTGGCTCCCTTTCCATCCATCTGTCAGGATGGCACCCTGCCTGCTCCAAAGTTGGTTGGACCCTTCTAGTAAGGCATGGGTGCCAGACAGCACTGACTTCTGCAGAGCAGCCTTCTTAAACCCTCACGTGCTGTCCTCTCTACAGGAGCCCCTGCCTCTATGCCAGCAATGAGGCATTGGCACAACATCCTTCCTCACAATTGATCCCACCTGTTGATGCTTACACAGTGAGAGAGAGGAGGAAAAAAGGAACTAGGAAAGCGAGGCAGACAGGCATTTCTTGTTGCCAAGAAGGCAGGTGGGGTAGCAGCAGGTGTCTGATCAACTCAGGAAGATAACAGGGTGTCAAAATGTTTCTAACAGGAAACTTACAGGACTCCATCCAAAGACAATCAACGTATCCATCAATGACTTCAGGGGGCAGCCTTTTACATTCTTTGGTAATATGTAAGAGAGAAAATAAACCAATAGTGGGAAAAAAAAAAAAAAAAAGCTATTCAAATACTGTTTAAATACTGGCAATAAGCTGCACTAGTATTCTCTTTTCACAAACAGAAGGACAGTCATGTAGAGCAAGAAAGGGATACAAGGTTTTAGATTTGACATACATGAGAAGGACTTTTTCAAACCCCGATTAGAAAATGCCTGAGCAAAACCCTGATCCCACTGAAATCAACTAGGTCAATTTTTTATCTTTTGCTCTGAGTGATGAATAGTTACTGAGGTAAATAAGC
The DNA here is from genome assembly GCF_009769625.2 of Cygnus olor. Taxonomy (NCBI): domain Eukaryota; kingdom Metazoa; phylum Chordata; class Aves; order Anseriformes; family Anatidae; genus Cygnus; species Cygnus olor. The sequence goes on from NC_049171.1 coordinate 24,274,008, forward strand.
TTATAGTACATCAAAATATAACCCACAGATTTCATATTTTCAGCTGAGTAGAAAGTGAAACAGGGAAGGGATTTCCTTTAGACTGAAAGGACCCTTGAAAATACAAAAGGCCAATAGCAAAGTCCACATTCCTTACGGAGATATCTAAAAAGTGCCATCCAAAAATCTGTACAATTTGCAAGGCTGAAATGTCCTTTTGAGGTTAAAATTAGTAATGCATCTGTCTCTAAATAAATAAATGAATAGAAATCCTATCATTAATTATTATCTCTTCATCAGTGTCTGGGACAGCTTCCCAACTGGCTGAAATTCTTTTCTTTTTTTTCTCCTTCTTTATAGAGCCATCATGCTGTGTGGTCAATCGTGGCTGGCTATTACATGTCTTTTTGCTTTTCCTGATGGGATAATCTTAATCCCACAATTTCTTCCCCTTTGAAATTTTATATGAATTAAAATGAAAATAAACACATTATCTTCCAAAACTAATGATATGAATAAATATAAAGCAGAATTACCTTTATGGCAGCAGTTCAGGACTTTCAAAGGAACCTGCCATTCAAATAAAGAATTTACATCATAATGACATGTTTCAGTGCATGATGCCAAGAACAGAATCCAGAACCTCTCCTAATTTCCTAGGCATGTGTATATACATATCCAATGACAGTAAAATACCAACACAGTTCTGGGAGACAAAATCTGTATCTAGGACTCCCCAAACCCACACAGGTAGCCTAAGGTACAGAGTTAGAGTCTTCCCTTTTATTTGTTTGTATGATTTAACCTTCTAAGATACATGTCATACTCAAATACTGTCTAGATGCCACTTCAGACTATTAAACAATTTATCTGCTCTGGATACCAGTTCCTCTAAATTTATCCTTGCCTTTTAACTTTATTCGGATTTGGGTGTTTAATTGCCTCTGGAAAAAACACAACTGAGACTGAATGAACTCTCATTAAGTCACAAGGTTTAATAATACTGGCAGTGCCAACAAATAGAAATATTATTTGTTGCATTATTCTTACAGCACAGAATGCAAATATGCTGACCACCCTCCATGGAGTTAGTGAGTGGGAAGATTTCCAGGGTGTGTTATGAACACCTAAACATCTGTTTTTTAGGACATGCTAGCTGATTTGTTGTTGCTGCTCCAGAAAGGCTTATCTGTCTGTGTCGTTTCTGCTAGCCTATGCAGTTGTCTTGATGGATCCAAAGGCACTAAAATAGCACTTCACATGATCATTTACTGAACCTCAATCACTCCTCATGCATCTTCATTGCACACACGAGGCTTAATTCTGTTTCTTTGCCTTTGAATATAGCTGTAGTCCCACAGTGGCAATCAAATGGGAAAATGAGAAACTAGCCTTACAGTCAGCTTCTCAGAGTATTGAGCTCTGTTTATTTCTATAATGACAACAAAATGCTGTGCCATTCATTTGTCTTTATGGCCACACTTTTCAAACAGTCATGTATAAGACAATTCAAAGCTATGAAACAACTTTGGGAACAGCAGGACAAGACGTTGGGCAGAATTACAAATGAGGTCATAAAAGTCAAATGTCAGGAATGTCACTTCCCATGTATAACACAGTTTATAATTTAGATTTAGTTCATATGCTCTTGCTGCCCAACCTGCAACAATTTCGGCATTAGGTATTGCATGTCCCAGGGCTTTGTTGTAGAACTTGAATTCAAAATCACTGGCACTGAAACTGAAATCTGGGGGTATGTTTTCATCTTTTCTTTCCATCTCTTATCTTGAGGAAAGTTCAATCAAGTAACGCAAAAACCTAAGAGTTTAAGAAGTAATTTATTTTAGAAGAATGATGAGAATAGGTATGATGCTCCCTTATTTTGGCAAAGAAAATATCTCTTTACAGCCATTTGCTTGCAGAAAAGCATGTCTACATATTTGGTTAGACCTCACACCTAGCACTTTTTGATCTGATTTCCAACAGTCCAATGTTTCTTATGTGGAAGGGAGGTACTTCTCTGAATTAATGTGTTAATAGGTGAGATGTATCTTCCTGAGAAAGAAGTTGTGCTAGATATAGCGCTGTCACTGTAGCACAGCAGTCTCACATGGACCTCCTCTCAGACCAGTTGAGAGAAGAGGATATCCAAAAACATTAATTGGGAAATAAGACAGCATGTAGCACTTGGGAAATTCAGAAAGAATTTCAAACAAACCAGTATACTAGACAGGAAACCTATCACGTAGCCTGTTCAGTGAGCAGCTATCCTGAGGCAGTCAACTGGGAGACAAAATTTTAGGAATTGGCCATAAATCTGAAGACTGACTTGTCACTTCAAATCAGCTATCTCAGCCCATACAGACACTGTTCTGTAAGATTTTCTCCTAAACATATATACCTATAATCATTTTCCCAAAATACTGGCAGGGAGGCACATATTTCTTCTTTTGAAGCATAGGTAAAGGACAAAAAAAAAGAGCTGTAAAAAAAAAGTAGCTGCAAATTTGGAGTAGTTATTCATGGTGGAGAAGCCCAAGTTCACTTCTGTTGTTGGCATAAGGTGAATGAAACCCACATAATACAATTTCATAGATTGATGCCTCATTCCATACTTTTCACGTGGAAGTGACTTTGAAGAAACAAAGTATGCTTCAGTGAGTCAAAACGCCGAATGAATTTGTTTCACTGCTATGGAGAGTCACATTTGGTGTTGGTAAAATCTGAATTTGCTGCCTAATTTGGGAAGTGTTTTTAAATTTTATCCGAAGTGTTGCATACCTCCCTGCTGCCATTTATTTTTAAGAAAGTTTAACCAACACAATGATTTGTAAATAAAGGCTACCAAGTAACTACAATTATATAAAGCAAACAACAAGCAAGGAAATTGTGTTTAAACAGGAAAAACTAGCAGTGATTCCCAGCCCTAAATAATTTTTCTACCTTCATATTTAAACAAAGAAGGTAACATCCCAGAGGATGAGATAGAATTTACTTTAGGGAGAAGGAGGACTGCATGGTTAAAGGCTTTATCATTTCATTAGAGTAGATAATTAGGTAATTAGAATGATTAAAAGTTGACAAAGCAACAGAATCAGATGAATTATAACCCCCAATCCTAAAAGCAGCAAGGGGCAAAGAGAAGCCTCTTGAGTTAAACTACTGAAAATCCTTGAATGACAAAGGTTAACAGTAGAGGAGATGAGGGCAAATGTTGTTGCTTATCTCTTGTTAAAAGTACATTTCTTTAATCAGAACCTCCCAGGCTAACATAAGGAAGAGGGTATGGAAGGGAACATTGCCTTTTCTGGAAAAGAGCCTGGAAACACTTCCTACAGACGGCAGCCTGGTTTGTTCCAAACACTCTGTTTGTTCTTCAAAGCAGCTGAGAGCTGAGAGAAAGGAGAAGTGATGGAGATGTATTTGGGACTCAGTTGACCTTACTTAAGGGAGATAAATTACTGCCTTAATTTGAGAAAGGTTCAGAACAGAGCTCTGGAAAATTTTGGTATTATTTTCCTGATAAATAACTGAAACAAATTACTTCATTTAATGTTAATTTGGACCTTAATTTTTCCTCTCCATTTAATGTCAGTAATATATATTTACATTTAGAGTTGTGACTTTGCAATTCCAGTTTCTACCAGAATTTGGATACCAAGGCCAGAAAATTTTCTGGCTGGGGGAGGGAATGGGAGATTCAGCAGACTTATGGCTGTTGACCTACTCAGCCAAAGCCACCCCGACAGGGTTGCTCTGAAGAGAAGATAAGACTACACTGCCTAATGGATGTGCTGAATTAGCATGTTTCCTGATCTGTCCTCATCTTATAGGCAGCCTGAGCTGCAAACAAAACAGCTGTCCCCTGGAAGGACCCCATGAGAGGAAGAGTAAAAAAATACACAAAATTACATAATGTCATTTAGAGGTGAATTTTTATTACAGTGGCACCCAAAGGCTCCCTCCAGGAACAGAAACAACTTTAATCAAAAACGCTTAATAAAACATGGTTTCAATCCTTATGAGTCATAACCCTCATACATCTAGAGTATTATTATTGTTACTACTGCCATAATTCATGTGGATTCAGAGACATACTTCATGCGTTTTCTAGAACTCATTTTGCAACTTATAGTAAGTAATTTATGCTCTGCAAAGCAGCATCAGAACACCAAAAAAGTATATTCACAAGTGCATGTTTTCACATACATAAATAAATCAGTCTGTACATCATTGTTCCTTCCAACTTCCCAGTCAAAAGAAGATATAATGATGGTTATGTGTTCCACATTTTTAGTGGTATCAGGTACTCATTACTTGACTTACATACTCCTATATATGCAAATACAAGTGTACACACACACAAAGAAGTCTCACTCCTTCTGGATAAGTCCATGGCTGTATTTCATAGAATCACAGAATGGTTTGGCTTGGAAGGGACCTTAACGATCATCTAATTCCAACCCCCACTGCCATGTATCAGGTCGCCCAGGGCCTCATCCGTCCTGGTCGTGAACCCCTCCAGGGATGGGGCATCCACAGCTTCTCTGGGCAACCTGTTCCAGTGTCTCACCACCCTCTGAGTGAAGAATTTCTTACTAATATCTAACCTAAATCTCCTCTCTTTTAGTTTAAAACCATTCTCCCTTGTCATAACATTATCTGCCCGATCAAAAAGTCATTCTCCATCTTTTTTATAAGCCCACTTTAAGTACTAAAAAGCTACAATGAGGTCCCCGCAGAGCCTTCTCTTCTCCAGGCTGAACATCTCCAGCTTTCTTAGCTTACTTTCTTCACAGCACAGTACAGGTGCTCTAGCCCTCTGATCACCTTTGTGGTCCTCCTCTTGACCTACTTTAACAGATCAAGTTAACAGATCAGCCCCCTTCTTGTGCTGGGGGCCCCAGACCTGGAAAAAGCACTCCAAGTGGAGCCTCAAAAGGCCAGAGTAGAGGGGGACAATCCCCTCCCTCCACGTGCTGGCCACTCCTCTGTTGCTGCAGCCAAGGATGCAGTTGGCCTTTTGGGCTGCAAGCGTGCACTGTTGGCTCATAGCAAGCTTATTTTAGCAAGCATTTTCAAAAGAAAGCTAATCTTTAATAAATTATCATAATGAGAATATAATATCAAGTAGCCACCATAAAGAAATTCTCTCTCTTTTTTTTTTTTTTTTGGAATAGACACGCTCAGCCAGTGGATATGGTGGTATAGAACCAAAACACACTTTAGCAAGAGTAAGTGGTCTGCAGTTCTATAAAAAAAAGTCTGAGAAATATCAGTATTACTAAAATTCACTGAAATAAGTACGAATAAGATGAAAAGTGCTCAGAGATGCAGCTGCTAATTTGATCTTTGAGGTAACTCTTATGTGACTCTCACATTTAAGGTTTAGTTGGTAAGTTATAATGAATATTACTGTCTCACCACATCAGTGTCTTATTCATACCCTTCATTTAATTTGGGAAGGAAAAAAAATAAAATAAAAAAGAACACTTCTAAGGTTTTAATATCTCTTAATCTTTTATCATAAGGATGGTCTTTATTTCTGATTTGTCATTGCTTTCTCAAGAAAAAAAGTAATGGGATACCTTTGCCTAAGGTATATCCAAACTTACTCTTGTGTGCTACCCTAGGTTTACATCCCACACTCTAGCCTGATGAGTACTGCTGCGAATTTGAGTGCAGTGAGGCAGGGTAGAGCAGAGAGCAGAAGAAAGTTATGGGCAAAACCTGGTGTTCAAACTTGGACTTAATATCTAGTTGAAACTGAATAGTAGTTCCTAGGATGTGTCTGTTAATTCAAGCTGTTGGAAATGGCCAGTTTTTGTTTGTTAGTTGGTTGATTTTTTATTGTCGTTAGTTTGTTTTTGAAGAGAAGAGGGAGGTTACAATTAGTAAGATGGCATGTAAGAAAAGCAAAAACAGATTAAATTTCCATCTCTGTTACTGATTTCAATTCTCGGGTGAAGGCCGAAGTCTACCACTGAGGGGCTGATGATATCTTCAAAATTCTTCTGCCAGGGTCTGCTTTTCCACTACTCATTATAATCAAAGCTGCTGATTTATGCTGCTGCTCAGTCATGAAACTTAAGTTTCTGCCTGTACCAAATTTGTGGATGTGGAGCAGACAGCTGTCCCAAGCACTCACACCCTGCAATATGTTCAGTGGGAGCACATCACCCAACGCCGACAGCTGGAAGCACTTCTGTAGGCATCCTTGTAGTTAGATCACTTATCACTCTTTTCCTATGTTTTCCATATGTGCATTATTATTTTCTTGTTTGTGATCAAGATAGGCTGAAAACGAAGTACTTAGATCCTGTGGTCAACGACTGGGAATACTTTCTTGTTGGAAAGGCATCTTTTAGTAGAATGGAATCTCAAAGCAGAGAAAATATATTTGGCATATTTTATTGTGAACTTGCATGCACATACTACCTTTTCATCTACAGCTAATCAGAGGCAGAAAGTAAAAGATGAAGAACTAGAAGTAAATTCCAGCTAATAAAAAAGAGACTTTTTAGTTGACTTAGGAAACTTCTTTGCCAGCTGCCTCTAGCCAAAGAGAAATATTATATTTCCAGTGAAACATTATTATCAGGTGGATTCTTAACACAAAGACACCTCAAGCCCTGAAGGCAGACAGTCTATAAAATTTGAAATCTTAGAAATACTAGGTGAGGAGATAGCTATTATTTTCTCTCTCTTTTTTTTTTTTTTTTCTTCAGGAGAAAAATCTAGGTAAATCAGGTACTTTAAACTTCCATGTCTGATATTTCTCATAACAAATGCTCCTTTTCATATTTCCACATTCAGACTCGTTACTTCTGACAACATTTATTTGAAAAGTAGAAAGCTGCAGTTATCCATGCCCCCTTGCCCAGTCTTACTCTTTAAACAAAAGTCCTGAGCCTATATATTCTTCAAAAATCACTTTTTTGCTTAGTTGTAGAATGTGCTGAGACATTCTACATGACTAAGATTTGCATCATGTTTTTTTTTTTAACATTATAAGCTGAATCTGTCATAATTCTTCACACAACACTTTTTTTCTACCTTTGAAGTTCTGCGTATAGAAGGCTTGTGAGATGAAGAAATTCAATCTAGGAAAAAGGCTTTTTTTCAGTATCTTTGCCCAGTGTTGTGTTTTTAAATGATAAATAGCCTTAAAAATACCTGTATTATGTTTAACCACTTTAATCAGAGAACAACACATCTGTATTAACTAGAATATTTAACTTTCCAACTGTATTGGTGGGAAATATTTTTTTTCGCATTCAATACCTAAAAGTTTCTGAAAAATGCCACTCAGTACAGAGAAATGTTAAGAACAGCACTGCACTTTTTCCAAGTCTGAACAAAAATTAATGAGAAAAGCATTAGAAATATAACTTTCTTAGTAAAACTTCAAAGCCACCAAAACTGGGGTTTTATCTTCATTTCTACAAAATGACTGGCAGATTCTCAAGCAAACAGATTTTTCAATTTCCAGTTATTTGCATTCATTTACCTAATAGCTTTGTGATACATTCAACTTCCAAGCCTTCTCAGAACTTTCCATTTTAAGATAAGATCTGCTAACCTAGCCCATACAAAGTTAAGTGTATAGTTAAACCAAGCAAGATAAATCTAACCTTTAAGCTCTTGTTAATCACAAAGAAAAGGAAAGACAAAATCAAAAGACTGATATCCCCTATTGATTTGGCAATTTTGCTTACAAACTTATTTAGTATGTGGTAATACAGGAAGCTATTCATAAAGAATAATCTGTGTACAACATATACAGCACCATGTCTCTCACTGCTCTGCAGATTCCTGGGAAGAAGAATATGAAAATGCCCACCCCCTGATAATGAAACATCCAGGAGCAAACTATAAGGATGTAAATCCCCATGCAGATCAGAACAATTTATTCCATATTATTCTTGTGCATATTGTGATTTTATTTTATTTTTTTATTTTATTTTATTTTATTTTATTTTATTTTCCACTTGGGGAGACTGTGGGAGGGACCTTGAAGCCTCATGAATTCAGGGAATTGTTTGTATAACCTGGTTGCTGTTGTAGTTAAGACCCTTGTTTCCTGGTTTGCCCATAACCTACATGTAAAGGTTGGGTTTATGAGAAAACATGTAAGAATAATGATAACAGCTTCTTTCTTTACATGAAGATACTGAATGTGTCTATAAACCATAAGACAAAATACAAAGGGATTTTTGTATCCTCTTGACCCTGAATGTCTACAAAGGCTCAGAGACAATCTGAGTAACAAGGGTAACATGTTATATTTTATAGTGATTGGATTCCTAAAGATTCTAGATTTTGGAAGCAGTCAGGACTATGAGATCCTGTAGTCCGTCCTGCTATGTATCATTATTATGCTTTACTTCATTCTGCTCTTTTATTCCTTATTAAATCAAATAGTATGAGTCCAGCTATTATTAAAGATATTGGTTTTGCTAAATAAATCATACTTTTGAGAAAGATACTATTTTTGATCTGAAAATATAAGAAATGGAGAACAACTGGATATTGCTTTCCAGAGTGATGTGCTTAGCTCAGCTGAGCCAGAGCAGCACTGTTTCAATGAGAACTTGTTACAACATTAAGCTTGAAATACTATATCAGCATCAGGTTTGATAAACTAGTTTAGTAAGCCTGTGCGTAGACACTTATGGTTTACATTAATGCAGAAGTTCATGGAAACAGGATTTAACTGCCTGCAGTCCAAATAAGTTGATAAATGCCTAGTGTATGTTTAACAAACATTAAGGTGCCTGTCTGCCCATCTGACTGATTATATTTCTTAACTAGTCTAGTTAAAAAATACATTTTTATTTGTGTCAAAGATGACATTCTCTCTCTCTCTCTCTGATAGGATACACTAAATAAGTGTGGTGTGACAGAGAGGTAAACTGCTTTGAAAAGTCAATACCATCACTGAAATAAGGAGAGATTTCACCTTTGCAGCTATAATGCATGACCTCTGCAAATGCAGTATGAAGAGCACTATTGACAAACAAAGCACATTGACAGCATTATGCAATACCTGAGCTGGAATAAACAAAAATATGTCTCAGCAACCCATTCATTCTCAAAACACCCAGGCAAAACAAAACAAAATGATGATACTTCATTAGTATAATTAACCAATAAATATTGAACTGATTTTTAAAGAAAAAAAAAAGCACACACACACAGCCATACCCTACTTACTAATTAAATTAAGAGCATAAGAAAAGTCATTCATTTCATGCAAGAAACCCAGTTATAACAAACAACTGGCCATTAACATTGATTATCATCATATTAATCCAAGAATGTAATTTATAACTGTGTTAAAGTGGATCCTGAGAATATTCATTTTTGAAAAACTGCTGCTTTGGGAGGATTTGTTCAGCAGTTAATTTTGTCACTCACTAAGTAGCCACAGTCATGTTTTGGGAAGTCAGTAAGCATCAGGACTATGTTGAAGTGTTGCAGAATCTGACAGATTGAATGTCAGCTATGCATAATAGAAAGGAGAGGATGATTAATTTGTGTTTGTAATCTTTCCACCTTCCTGAGAAATATGAAAATTCTGCTCTACAGGTGAGTCACTGCAGAAGCTGTAAGTAGATAAATGCCACCTGTGGTTTTATTTAGATTAGGAGACTATAAGTTTGCATAACCACAGGTTAGATTTGAATATAGGATAATCTTAACGCTTCAGAATTTATAAGCATGGTACAATTTAAGTAGCATTTATTCAAACACTTCAATTAACTACTTACAGCCATAGAGACAGACCTTTTGTCAAACCCTTTTTGCTAAATTTTAATGGGGTTTAATGTCTCAAGTTATATTTATATTAAGAATTAATGTAGAATATCAGCTCCCACCTTTCAGTTACCTCTCATTGGCTTAGCTATGTTCAAAGAGCTGGTGTAGAAAGTTTTTGTTGTTTCTAGTTTGGTTTGATTTTTCACTATCAGCAATCTCACTCTTCTCAGAGAAGAGCAAGTTCTGTCAGGGAATTACCTAATGTTACAGAGGTAACAGGAATTAAATTAGCATCTGCAAAATAAGAGCAGGGCCAGTAGTGGAGGTAGTCAGATTTTTCAATATAGACTGGTACCTAATTTTGTTTAATTAGGCCAGTGACCAGTAACAATTATTATTTTACCGTAGATAACAGTAAAACAGTAACTACCAAATGACCAAAATTCTTCTTCCTTGTCTTGTCCCAGTCACACGGCAAAGTCTGGCCTGTTGTAGACCACCTCCCTCTAAAGCTGTTTAATACCTAAGAAGTTGACAATAAGTGGCATCACTTGTCTGTAATACACTCAGTACTTGAATGACTTCTGAGCAGTGTATGGCTAAGCTTTGTCAAATCTGATAGATGGGAAATATGGTACCAATCCTTTGTAGTACAGGCAGCCTGACCATGTCAAGAAGCAGCCCATAGCAGAAAAGATCCTATTTTAAAGGTTGATTAAGGTACAATGAGCTTTTCAATAAGTATTAATGTACATTGAGCATGTTATTGTAAACCCATAAAAGGAAAGAGAAGGTGCAACACAAGCATGTTCCCAAAGTACGTATACTGAATTGCTGCAAAATGGGAATACCCAGGGCCAGAGTCCAAGTACTTGAACATAATGTACATAGATATATGTTAACATTTAGAAATGTATCTATGCTAGTGTTCCTTCAGTAGTGTTCTAGTCACCATATAGTACATTCATCTGTTCCCCGCATACTAAATAAATAAAGACAAATTAATCACGCTTTAATCAAAATGATACATCTTAATGAATTTCATTAGTTTTCAGCCATTTAAAATATGCAAAGATTGTTATATGAAGCTGTTGTGCTACAAAAAGAATTCTGGCAACAATCAAGACATTTAGAGTTCTTGCCATTTTGAAAGGGAATCAGACTCTTTTCTCATGAATTATGCAATATTACATAATATTGACAATATTAATAAACAGATAATCTGGTCTTTGGAACTGTTAAAGCCTGATCATGTTTCCTATTGATTTTCAATTCTCCTGCCTGGATTTGGCATTTCTAGAAATCCCACTAGACAATCTCCTAAAGGCGTTTAGGCCCAGGAGGATGCAAGCAGGGCAGGATTTTTCCAATTTCTTCTAGATTCAAAGGGAAGACCTAAGGTAGATAAGTGCATAATGATTTTTTTTAAAACATTTACCTTATTTCAGGTACTTCAAACCTCTGAACATCCAATCCTTGACACACAGAGAATTTTTGATTCAGAAATCTTTCTGCTATTTATCTCATTAAGCATAATCTTCATTAAAATGTAAATAGAAATTAAAAAGTAATTAGATATAACCTAATTTTAAATATCCCTACACATGAGGTATCATGTCTTTCAGGGGTCTCACTACTCATTTGTTTAATTAGGGTAGCACTACTTTATCAGCTCAACAACTTGTCCTTTTGTTTTAGCTACTTTTGGTTACGTATTACAGTAAGGATTTTCTTTTAACTGCTGCGCTAAAGTGTGTTAAGAAAGCAAGTAGCTGATGACTCAGTTTTTGGGCATGATTTTGACACCAAAAACCTGGAAGTTGGCCTGTTCCTTTCTTTGTATAAGCACCTAAGGAAAGTTAGGAAAGGCAATGCTAGGCATGGCAATTAGCTTACCCAGCATGAAACTCAGTTAAAGTGGGTGCTGAAGAACAATTTGACTAAGATTTCTCCCTTCTCCTTCCCCTGGCACAGCAGCTTAAAAGTGGTAGCTAGTCAGCAGTAGCAAGTCTCTCCCATTTTGTTTACCCTTAGCTACTTTAGTTGTGAAAGAAATAAGCTCCTTGTATGCTGGACTGTGTTGCACCATCTGTCCTATACTATCAGCTAACACAGCTGTGGAAGAGTCACTTCAAAATACTTCCAGATTACATTGTTCTAAGTATCTTTTCTAGGAAACATTCAACAGAAAAATCCTGTTCTCCTTTGAGGAGTCTCAAATGCCTTTTGCTAGCCAAGCCCTTTCCATCTGTTGAAGTGTCAGAACCTTTGCTGTCTTTTCAGAAAAATTAAACAGACAAATTAAAACTTTATTTATAGATTACACTAATTTATCCTTGGTAGATAGCACTTTATTAACATGCCTTCAAACAATTTTCTCTTGTTCTCTGTTTTGGGAATTAACTTTCTAAACTGTTACTTGGCTGTCAAACTCATAGTTAATCACTTTACATCTTATCCTTTTTTTCTTGTATTTTTAGATCTTCCGGTATGAAGGAAAGTTGTGCTGGTGAACATGGCTGATGAATGTATTTTCTACAGAGAAAACCGGTAGGGCTTAGCTACCCTTATCAGCATTGACATTTTGCTCTGTTGATTATTTCCTGTGCCATGTAACTGATCATATAGTAGGTATAAAAGAAACACTGCAAAATCAGTGGTACCTTTCAGGTAAGTATGACTAGTAGGTGGGACCCCAAGTTTTAAATTACTATAAACCTTCCACAGCACTATCAATACAAGCAGAAAAATAAACATAGAGAAGCCTGATTTAAACTCATTCTTACAGAGCACAGAGGCATATCTTAATTGTTTTGTAAATGAGGAAACTGACGAATAAGTCTAACATCTTTGTTTTATATGGCCACACTTCCATTGGCCTGACATGGCTAAGGTTTGTTTTCAGACTTTGGTATTTTACTGCTAAAATGATGCCCTGTGCCTCTGGAAGTCAGGACATCAAAATCTCAAATAAGTCATCTGAAATTTGAGATGCAAAGCTCAGTGAGCGAATAGAACTACATTGCCCAACAGGACTTCATAGATAAGAAGTCTATGACAGGTTGGAGAATGGTACCCTAGTCTTCTGGTTATACTTTCTATAAATGCAAGATCAGATAGTCCTTGATTCAGTTTGAAGCTAAGCTTATTACTAATACGAAGATGCAGCCTATCTCACATCTCAGCATGTGATACTCAGTCTTGATCAGAGATATCACATGCTGGGACCTGCTGCAAGTTCTGCTGATTATTCCTCTGTATTAAGATGAGGACAGCTGTAATATACTTCTTTTTATTCATATCGCCCAGACTCCTAAGAAATTGCCAATTCAACCCACAGCTGGCCAAAGATCTGGCATTCTGACAATACCCCATCAGAAATATATAGGCATGCTGATACCACCCACAAATGAGAAGGCATATTTACAACCTTCCTGTGAATATGTAACTGCTGGAAGAAAGAAGAGAAAGATCAAAAGTAAAGCTGCAGTACAAATACACTAATCTTTAGCGTGACACTCAAACTCTATTGAAAAGTAGACCTGAAATCAAAAGAAAGTAGGAAAAGTCAGAGAAGTGACTGACACAGCTTTTGGGGCCTGCAGGTGAGGAAAGACACAATCTCCAAGAGTCACTATAGCTTTGTTACTAGAGATTTGTGTGTTTGATTCTAGAAGATGTTTAAAAAAGGACAATGAATAGAAGTGGCTCTGCTGCCTGACAGTTTACAGATTTCTTTGTATACAGCTACAGTTAACAACAACACTGCTGTTGGTAGAAAGTGAACATAAGAGGAAATGAATAGAGAGATAGGAGGCAAAAGTTTTAACGAAAGATCATTACTGTTGCTGTGTATAGGCTTCTAGTTTGCTGCTGTGTGCTTCTATTCAATGCTGTCTATGTGCATTTGCATGCATATAAACAGGTTTTCTGGTCTGTCATGCTCTATCATACAGTAACTGATGTGCCTGTTTATAAAACAAAAGAAGTCTCCCACTGAAAAGTAGGTCTCTGAGTTAAATTTCTCTGGGTTATGTTTCAAAATACTTGACCTACTGAAAGAGAGCAGATGAGGCCTACAGATTGAAACATTTAACTTAACTATTTATAGGTTCAGAATATCACAGGGTTTAATGGTATCAAAGTTCAGTGCGCTTGCTTGCTCCATTCTGAGGCAAGATGAATTTCTCACTTGTGAAACAATGTCAGATATCTCTAGCCCATATTCTTATAATTTAAGCCATGAATATTAATTTTCTAATGCTTCAGTACAATAACACATTGTTGTAATTCATACATAAATAGTGACATTCATATGAATACTAAATAAAACGTGTGTTCATGTTTAAATGACAAGCTTTTTCATCTTGCACAGTCTTTCATAGGCACCAGATTTGATCTGTTTGCAGGTCCTTGTCCCTGCAACTTTCAGCTGGTAAATAGTGATATGTTTTACAGAATGGGAAGGATGCACATTGCTTAAATCCCCATCTATTTAAAAACTACTTTTCAGCCTTTTATATCATTGTGTATTATTGCTGTATCATTGAATATTGTTGAATGTTTACTTTGAATATTTGAATATTATTAAGTATGAAAATTGAATATGGAATGTTGAAAATTATTGCCAGACCTGCGATATGTTTAGCAATACATAAAAACCTAATTATCTGAGGGAAAGGGAAACAAAAACCTTGGTAAATTTCACCTGTTCCTAACTTCACTGCCAGTGAAAGAAAAAGGAAAAAGAGTTTGACCACCTATTTCAGTGTAGTCAGGATTATTTCACCTCAGAACAATAAAAATGATACAGCAAACTGACTAACAGCAAAATTTGGTAACACACAAATTAATTAATTATTTTTTCAGGTGCATAGAATTTTATTTCAATGAAACAATCAGTTCCCTGTTCTTAATTTTTGGTGTGCTCGATGCAACAATAAAAAAATTAAAAAAAAAAATAAAAAGAGGTAAATTAGGAAAATTATATTAGAAGCAAAAAATCTAATTATCTAGCCAAATTGTATACACCCAGTCTGACTTCAGTTATTTGCCAAGACCATTATGGTTAGTGAAATTGCCATGTGTATTTGTGCAGCTGTAGTAGATGCACCTTGATGAAGTCTAGAAAATTACACTAATGAGGCTTGCAGTGACTTATTAAGACAGCCTGGAACAAAAACTACTACTAGTATTAACTAGACAGTATTTTGTCTTTTCTCTTGTCCCATCCTCACAGATAAAGTGGGCACTCCAGAAATACTGAAGCAATCCCTCACATAGCTATGACACTTCCCCACTTGTATGTAATTAAACAGTATTAAAAAAACAACTTCCACTGACATTTGACTTTTATCTGCAGCTGTGCCCTTTTATGAACTCCTGTGATTCTGCTATCCTGGATGCTCACATAAGACATTGCTTAACTTTAGAGGTATTGGCTGGCAGTACTGAAATTAAGAGAATTTACTAGAATTACTAGATCAGAGAAACTTGGATTAAAATTTTCATTGTTAAATTTTAGGAAAACTACCCCCTTTCTGTTACAGATTGGCAATAAATCACAATATTAATATTTTTTTCTAGTTTTAATTGTATGTGTGTATTATTGTTAAAATATAATTATATGATAGTTTAAAGCACCTATGGTACTGTTCATTAATTGTTTTGTCATCCTATTTCTAGCAGCATATTTCTTAGGCATGCTATCTCTAAACTTTTCTGCAATAAAGGATAATAAAATTGAGAAAAAGCCTAAAATGTTAGAAGTTACTTCAGCTGAGTACAGTCTTGCAGTTCTGCATACAGATAAACAACAAGTAGCTCAGGTAAGAACAGCTTTCTCATGGGTACCTACCATAAAAAAAAAAAAAAACATATTACTTCCTTGACAAGAAAGAACTGTAGCATTTTGCTTTCTAGTGACCCCTCTGGCCATTTCAGGAATAACAATGACAGGCTTAGGTGGGAGTCATCAGTCATCTCAGCTGGAAAAGCATTTGTCAGAGAATTGCACAAGGAAAGCAAATAATCATAACAGGTAGATTTATTAAAAAAAAAAAAAAAAAGTGAAGAACATCCTTTTCTTCTGTGGAAAAAAATTGAGGGAGGAAATATATGTGAAAGATTCACGGTAGGGCAATTATGCTGTTCTATACCAAACCCCAAGACTTTTGTCTTGTTAATGGAAGAAACATAAATTAGCTATTGGAAACAGCCAATGAAAAATAATCTTTTATACAATATCTCCTGCAGTTACATGATTCTGGATAAATATGAAATAACCTTTCCTCCTCTCCAGAGACAGTTATACAACATTAGCTACGAACGCCCAGAGCCAGTGGTCTCTCTTTGGAAGCCAGTCCCTGGGAGCAGCATACACATTAGGTACTATGCTGAGGATTTCAAAGGGTTACAGAGAGAGGAGAAGAAGCTGAGATATGTTGCCTCTTGGGAGAAGCAGGCCATTCCTTCATTTTGCCAAAATCATTAGTCACACAGAACCTCATTCCTGAGTGGGATCTGCAGATATAATTAGTGCTCAAACTCTCATTTGCATTCTTGCTATAAAAGTTAATATTTTACATGTCAAATAACCCAAATGGATTCACTTTTAATATTAAAAGCACTGCTGTTCATAATACATATGCAGAAGGCTTTATTACACAAATTAGTGTCTCATACCAGGTATCTTTTGTGTTAGGATAATGAAATATGACTTATTAATGCAGTTGTGAATCTTTTTGTTAATAGTCTGATTATAAATGTGTTTAATCTACACAATTTTAGTACATTCTGAATCACCATTAGTCAGAAAGATACCTTTTCCCCCCTTTGCACAATTTAGTCTCACATTTTCTTGCAAGTATCCTGTTCTGTCACTGCAAGTGATGCCAAAAATATTTGTAACTGTTGAGTCTCAGGAAAAGCGTGATGACTGTGTCTGAAAATGGATGTGTCCTCCATGGAGCACCATGGCTGATCAATTGCTAAACATATAGTATTCAGAATCTGTGTACTAGAAAATGTCATGAAAATGAAACCTATTATTGTTAAAGAGTTTGGTGTACAATCTCCATATAATATTTTGAGCACTACTACTAAACAACCAAAGCTAAATCAGTCAGCTGGGAAGTGGTAGGAGATCTTTTCAAAACCAATTGTTCTGTAAGTATCCATTAAAAGATCCTAAAACTGCAGTTAGCATAAGTCCTATGGAAACACCTGTGACATCCATATGAATAGCAAATGAATTCTTTATGATTGGTGCTATTACAATGAATACTAACTGAATTCCTTATGAACAGTGCTGCTAAAAAGAATATCAAATAAAATCACACTGAAGCAATTCTTAAATTAAAGAGCTACTTCCAAAGAGTCCACCTAGCATAAACTCAGGCACAATAACAACAGCTAGGGGAACATTTATTGCATGTATAATATGTGCAGAAAAATCAACAGCAGCCTGGAAATGTATTCAGAACAATGAACAAAAAAGACATGATAATTTTTTATTTCTTTTAAGAGATACTATAAACCTGGAGCATCGTTGCTACATGCTGCCTTTCTTGCTGGTAGTCTTAGATTTTCTACATCATTGTACTATGCAAAACTGTCAAACCCTCCCTCGGTTCAAATGCATTTGTCAGAGTGATTGAAGGGTTATTACAAGAGAAGCACAACTACAAGAGAATCACAGGAGACTGATAAAACTGTGCACATCATGGGAGTATGTGGTGAGTTACTATCTCTACAATTTCTACTGGCTCTGCAAGCTGGAGGGCTAGCTTATAGATATTAATGTACTCAAAAGACTGTAATTCACTTCTTGGCATGGCTAGTATGGTCAGGAATTACAAATACAGTAATTAGCAATGAGTGTACATCTTCACAGTGCAGATCACAGTCACGCTCCTCAAGGCCATTGTTTCTTTAGCTGGAGGGAGGAAATTGGGAAGAAACCGTTGATGATTTTTCTTCATAGAAGAACGTCTGTGCTCCAGAAAACTTGAATCAGTGTGGTGACAATGTTATCTTTTCAGTATAAGGTAGTTTAGTAACTGGTGCCAAGAATCATAATGTGAAGAAACAAAAAAACTTGAACATGTAAAAAGATTTTCAACTATATTCCTGCTTAAATCACATGATAACTTGTGCTGTAGAAGCTGCCATCTTGCATTTTTGATTTGGCTTTTTTTTTCTTTTTTTTTTTTTTTTCCACTGCTGTATGTCTTGCTATAGGAATGAGACCTACCATGACAGGGCTTCCATGAGGTTGTGTGAAGGCAACCTGCAGCACTACAGTATGCCCAGAGAAATTTGCCTGTCTGCATTTAAATAACTTCAGCAAAGAAATCAAATATAAAAATCTAAATTATGGCACATGCAATAATGATGTGTTGCTTGCATTAATGATACTGTTACTAAATATGGATGGCACTTAGGACAAGACAAGGGGATAAGTACAATGTCCTGATCAATTGGGTGACCTGAAAAGTGAATACTTGATTAAATTACAGTAACTTAACAAATTGCTCCCACATCAGCCAAGTTATCACTATCTTGTGTGTATTCTCAGTGAGTCTTAGAGAAGCTGATCTGTATTGATTTATGACTTTACTTCATATGCGGGATGAAGTAAGGGTATTCAGTCACATCAGCTTAGCTGGTGGGCAGTTTATTTGAGTGTTATGACTACTCACATTGCAAAACCATACTACTAACTTTAACTTAGAAACTAGAATGTTTATATTAAAAATGTAAAGAAAATTCCTAGAATAACCATCCTCAAAACTATGATATTGCAGATGTTGTATATCTAGAAGGCCATTGATAATTTATGATGCTTAGTCACTGTCAACTGACCTGGTTATTCTGCATCACACACATTACTTTGTAACATTAACACCCATGAAAATGATGGTAACAAGACAATATTTTGGTTTAGTAACTACTTATGCTGATGTAGTACTTAAGCAAATAACAGTAGAATAAATAAAAAGGCAAAGGGTAAAAGAAATAGCCTTCAGTATTTGAAGTACCAAAAGAATCACAAGTTTTAAGTGCTGAGTGTCAGAAAAGTAGCTCCACAAAGAGATTTATTCACCAGCACTAGGACAAAAGATTACATGTCTTCAGTGTGAGAGTACCCCAGGCACAAACTTGTCTGCTTCTGGGCAAATTCAAAAGCAATTTTGTACTTACAATCTTGAAACCTAATAAACAGGACTATAGAAAGAAAATCTTCCTCCATCTATGTTATGTGAAAGATTTGATCTGATGAGTACTGCTAGAGCATTTCAACAGAGGAAACAGTGCACAAAATGAAGGCAGGTTCTTTATGCCTTAGTTTACCTAGGTATTGCTGGTGCTATAGCAATATTCAGCCAGGACATGAGCCTTTTGACAGCGGTATTCAAATTCACATCTCCTCATCTTAGGGGTATCCTAAACACATTGTTTGTTCTCAGCCTCACTTTTTGAAGTTGTCTAATTCTGTACAACACACAAAAACATTCCTCATTTAAGAAAGGGCTTTACATAAGAAACTATGAACTAGTAATCTGGTCATTTATTTCGGCATGGGAAAATCTAAGAATCAGTCCTTCTGCCAAGGACTGAAGCTATAACTGTTTGTTAAAGTAGAAAAGGTCCTTACCACACGGGTTTCCAAACATTCTGCCTCAACATGTGCCTCAGTGACCCAATGAACGTATCCTGAATCCTTTTCTGTGCAGTAGAAATGTTTCAGCAGGAAGCATAACCCACACGCCTAAGATTAATAGGTAGTGTAACTTTTAGGTAAGATATAAATCTCCTACTGAGGCAAAAAGAAAGGACATTTGGAGTATGCTGTAACTAGTCAACATCGTATAAAGACCACAGTGCTATTCCCTCTTCTCTGGCACCAGTCCTTTAAAAAGTGACCTGCACTTGTTTTCTGTAAAGAAAACATTCAGGCACCCTGATTCAGAACAGGTTTCTACAGCTGACTTGCAAAAAAGAACATGTGATTCTTTGATGTTCTATGGGACCAAAATATTCTCTAATTGCCATCCCTCGGACACTTATTCAGTCTGCTGCTGTTTGGGATTCTGCTCTGAAGCATCTAACGCTCCCTACGCAAGTATAAGACGTCTGGTGGTGTCTGGAGAGATGGTTTTGATTCTACTCATTTTAGGACCTGAATCCTTTACTGGGACTTACTCTGAAAGTCCAAATGACATTGAAAATAAGATTTTGAATCCTAAGCCACCCAGATGGATTAACATTTTATAATCATTAAATCCTACCTTTAAAAAAAAAGTATTTCAATGTCCACTGAGCTCAATAGGAGACTGTTGCTGTTCTCTATAAAGACTGGTCAAAAGGTTTTTGCTTTGATATCCAGTAGGTCAAATTCTAAAGGTAAAACCATACTTTTCCCTGTGTCTCTGGCATCTCATCTTTTATATGTTCTGATTGTTTGGTGTCTGTCCTAGTGTGTCAAAAGATATCCAGTGGAGTCCTGTTATCCTAATAAAATCAACCAGGGAAAATAGATAGGGTCATAGTAATAATCTTTGAAAGCAAACAATAGCTCCACTTCAAGCTTTAAGGTGTATGTGTTTTTTTTTTTTCTTTTTCACATTCTCACACTAAAAAGCCACACATTTTATATTAGTAAAATATGACTGATAGCACTAGAATTTTTTCAAACAATAGGAACTGTTGAGACAATTTGGAAATAATTTAAGTAATTTCTTTGTATATGGAGCAGGCCATGTAAACACAGTAAATCTTTACCAGTGATCAATTGTGTTTTGAAAATTATGTAAATTCTGACATGCTGAACTACTGTAAGATTTTATTACCCTTCTGGACCTTAGAAAAATTTGTGATGATATCTTTGATTTTATGAGTTACTAAAACTTTAAACCTTTGCTAGATAAAGTGAATTAATACTAGGATTTAAAGCTGTTTTTAAGCTGCTTTTTTCTATAACTATTTTAATTGGGAAAAACAAAGAACACTGTCACATAAACAATATTTTCTTCACTTGAAATCCAATTCAATATTTATGCTGTCTTGCCAGGGTAAACAATTTATCAACTTTCTTTTTTAAGTAAATATGGTTTGGGAGCATGACCTGAAAATCATTTGCCTGTTTTTATATAAATAGCTAAGGCAGACCTCTAAACCTGCGTGTTTTAAGCAACAAATGATTAATAAGCTGTCTAACACAGGTGATATTCTCAATACATTTTTAAAGGAGATTTTTTTTCCTTCACTTCGGTGTTAACAGAATAAATACACAGAGAAAGAAATGGAAAATAGAAAATATTATGCCTTTTCCCAACTCAGTTATAACACCCTGCATCAAGTAAATGTACTCATTTTCTTCTTTTCAAGAAACAGCTTTTGCTGTCAATGTTCCGTAAAAACTGTTCTGCAAGATGTTAACCTGGATTTCTTTTTGGTTCAGAAAAAAGACTGCTCATTATCTAATCAGAAAATTTTAAATGCACCTCTTCATGCCTGAGAAAGATCATCTCATAAACTCCAGTTGTATCTATACTGAAGTCAAAATCAAAGTGGGCTAATAAGAATCAGGCCCTCGTCATTGACAGCAATCACACCTGCAGGCCTCCCTCTATCTCTGTGTCTCATAGCAGAGAGGGAGGAACAGAGACAGCAGTTCAACAAAAATACAATTTTATTCTACGTATTTTCCTTGTAGTTATTCTGGCACTTGCTGTAGGACACTCAAATGGTGCAGGAAAAATAGTAGGATGGGAAGGGTGGCTGGAAGGTCTGGATGGAGGAGGAAATTGGGCAAGGGGCTGCTGGTTGCCAGCCTCCATGCCAGCCTCCCCAGCTGCCAGCCTTCTTTCTGGCCTCAGCATGCTGTATGGCTGTGGCTGGCAGAGCTGCATCTGCCCACCGCAGGGGTGCCAGGGGCCTTGCCCCAAACTCCTGAGCCAGCTCCTTCCATGCTGAGAACAAGGTTAGGTCTTTCACCACGTGTACATGGCAGCCCATGAGGAGGCCACTCAGAAGAGTCTCAGACGCAGGAGATAGGGCTTAACTGCAACACAAGTCCCCAAATCACTATCCTAAAAAGCTATTTCTGTCTCATTCTGGAAGCACCTAAACTCTGTGATGACAGAGTCTTTTTCCAATGACTTTCATGTATAAAGTGTAAAAAAGAAATAAAGAAAGAAACAAACAAACAAAAACCATAGGATGTTGTTCTGGTTTTGGCTGGGAAATAATTAATTTTCTTTGTGGAGGCTTGCATGATGCTGTTTTGGATTTACAATGAGAATAACGCTGATAACACACCAATGTTTTTAGTTGTTGCAGAGCAGTGCTCACAGAATCAAGGACTGTTCTGCTCCTCACACTGCCCTGCCAGCAAGGAGACTGGGGGTGCACCAGGAGCTGGGAGGGAACCAGCCAGGACAGCTGGCCCAGGCTGGCCAAAGGGATGTCCCACACCAGGTGGTGTCATGCTCAGCAATGAAAGATGGGGTAAAGAAGGAAGAAGGGGAGGACTTTCAGAGTGATGGCATGTGTCTTGCCAAGAAACCATTCCACATGATGATCCCTGCTTTCCTGGAAGTGGCTGCACATCTGCTTGCCAATGGGAACCAGCTAATGAATTCCTTCTTTTGCTTTACTTGTGTGTGTGGGTTTGTTTTACTCAGTAATCTGTCTTTATCTCAACCCACAAATGCACACAATTTTACCTTTCTGGTTCTCTCCCCCACCCCACTGGGGGGAAGAGAGTGAGCAGCTTTGTGATACTGAGCTGCTTGACAGGGTTAAACCACAACAGACATTACAGAGTCCAAAACTTTCCAGGAAACCCCACTAGATCAATAGGATACCATTGTTCTCTCCTGACTCCTCCACATCAGTCTTGTTTCCATCTAAGTACAAGAAGACCTAAAGGAAGACTGTGTCTCCTGTCCCTGCTGGGGTTTCTGATCAGGACTGATGTGAGAGGAGAAAACGTCCTTGACCCAAGTTCCCAGAGGTGCTTTCCCTTCAGACTGTATCTACCCCCATACACTGTAAATTCATCAACAGGGACTGCAAATGCTACAACAGATGAACTGATTCAGAACTGTTACCAAACTGAGACCACCGTGGAAAACTGTCTTTTCATTGACTCACGGCTCCATTGCAAAGTTAGCTCTGACTAGACTTGTTTGAACTGGAAGATCAGGACTGTTGTATGTGAGTCTGGACCATATAAAGAATAACATGGAAGTTCAGGATTTGTATCTGCAGTCCCCACCAGAAAGAAGCCTACGTGCTATCTGACCAAGGAAATATCAACCTTGGACTGAGATTTTCATGTGTTGCATAGGCATATTAATTATACGTTAAGTGTTGCGAGGTATTGAATGTTACAGGGAGGTGCTAACATTGCCTGTCTCTCCTTAGGTCGGTAAAGAAGTACTACCAGAGGCAGTTTCTTTCTATTAACTTTTATAAGAGGGCTGGGGGCATTTTATCTACTCCTATTAACACCTTCCTCAATGCCTATTTAAGATTCTATTCCAAGATGCCTTGGTTTACCCAGACAAGAAGTAAAGCTTAACACAGACTTACAGTTTCAAGTTTTGGGAGCAGATGTTTGGAAGTTATCCACTGGGGGTCCTGGTATTTTAGCAGCAAAGTCCCTTTTTGGATATAGCCCTAGCTAAAAGAGTGAATGTATGTATAAAGAAAAGATTGAATATATGAACTTCAAAGCTCTGAGTCATGCAGCAAAGAAACTTTCCATAACAAGGGGAAAATATCTTCTGAGAATATTTTTCTTTCCTAGCAGACCTCAAAGCATAAGAAAGTCAGGGAGAAATGAAGTCCATCTTAATCAACATATAGCCATTATAGTCAATTTAACTTCATTTTTTTTCTACCCCATATTAACCAAAACCCTTATACCTATAAAGGAATAATGTAACTCATTATATAAAATATTGACTTGAGACTCATAAAATGAGAATCCTAGATCACAATTCAGGCACAGACCTTCTCTGGATGGATTACTGTGTCTTTTTTTTTTTTTTTTTTCCCTTGTCTGTATAGTTAAGCTGTTTTATTATAAGCTTCTTGGCACAAGAAGGTGCTGTCTTCCATTAGCATTCCTAAACACAATAGGACTTTAATTTTGACTTGAATCCCTGGGTCCTACTATAATAAAAATGTCATACATTTTCCTGGTTTACAGTGAAATAACCTGAGGTTCTTTAACATTCTTCACTGTTCATCTGTTAGGACCTTATATCCTTTGTTTCCCTAAAATGAATCCCAACAAGAAAATATTATTTTCCCTGAACAACTATTAGCAAAGTTGTAGACCATGTCCTGAGGCGCTTTTACTACCATTTTGTGTACTATAACAATATTTGCTTTCTTTGATATGTTTTCTGTCTTCTAAAGCATCTTTGCGTCTTGTTGACCATTTAAAAGGTTGCTTTGATCTGGACTGATGACTTCAATTTATTTACTCAGTAATTCCCAATTTGTTTACTTGTTCAGTATATAAGATTGTTTTATTTAGTGAGAATTTCCTAACTTGGTTCTATATTCCTAGATTAAGTTTTGTATATTTCACTAACCAATTTCTGTTTATTTTTGCTAGCCATTTCATATCAATGATAAAACACCTTTTGTATATGTTCGCAGTGTTCTGTGCTTTTGCTCCCTCAAAAGCCATAAGTTTCATTACAAATTCTCACCTCTGCACTTACATTCAGATGTACATAATCATGAATAACAGAGGCCTTAACACCGATTCCTCACAACTCCTGTCCAGTCTTTCCCTTTGTGGCCTACACTTAAACTAGTTTTCCATCCAACATTTTTTTTGCCTTCATGGTGATTTCTCCAAGCCATTAATCTCAGATGTGGTACCTTCTCAAAGGCTCACAAGTAGACTATATCCACTGAATTTCCCTTATCTACAGTGGCAGCAATATCTTCAAAGAACTCCAGCAGGTTAGTTAAGCATGACCTCCCCTGCCTGAATCTATGCTGGTTATCCTTAATCAAAGTGATTTTCAAGCTGTTTTTTCACACTTCCTTATGGTAGTTTAATTTTCCCCACAACTCTTGTTAAATTCACTCATTTAGAGTTTCTTGGACTGCCTATAATCTTTTCTGAAGAAAGATACTATTGCTTTTTTTTTTTTTTTCAATCAGCAAAATCATTCCTATTCCAGATTCCAGATCTGTTCTTAATTCTGTCAGTAAATAGCCTTTTAGTCCTTCTGAGTTCCTCGCTAGCTGTTTTAAAGTATGTTTTCAGAACTGGTTTTGATGAGGAAAACAAAAATCACAAGAAGTGCTTCCTTCATGCTTTTTTTTTTCCCTTCTGTGTGTTATTTTACCACACGTAGTAAAAGGGAAAAAGCTACTGTTGTCAACAGAGAGCAGTAAAATTCAAAATACTTTGTTCACTATGCATTCATGGAAGTTGAGATGAGCTTTCCAGGCTGCTCTAATCCTTAGTGCAGTGGGATAGCTATCAAAAGCTGTTCCAAATGCATTCCTCCACTTACTTGGAACCAAGATGCAATGTGTCATCCTGGGGGAAATGGACTTTGTGATAAATTTACACATCTGTGACCTCCAGTCTCAATTACCGTGACTTCCTGTGCCTTGAGGTGAAAACCCATGTAATGTTGAAGCTGATAAGCAATGCAATACACTGCCAGCACATCACTCCTGTATATCAGAAATCCCTGGTTGAAGTTCAAGGTCACGGGCTTGAGCTGCAGAACTTCAGTGGGCTGGGACGAAGTATTTCAGACGTATCTTCCTGTGTGGCAGCAGTTTGCCTGAATACTGCATCCATAAACAAAGGGAATGTTTTTAACATGATTAGAAAAATGGACAAAATTTGAAGAATAACAATGAAAGGCAACTACGGGACTACCTCCACAATAGATTCAAATGGCTGCAATTATGTGTGTCTCTCTCTCAGACACAAGTACACACATGTATTTATACTATATTCATTACTATGGTAACTGGGATGCTTCAGACAAATACTTGGGCGTGTTACACCTAGACCTAAATTTTCATCTTCTCACTGATGATGTCAGCGGAGATGTGACAGATAACTCATTAGTCCAATGGTGCTGAAACTTTGTGCAAGATTTAAAAAAAGTTGCCTAGGTCTTCAATAAATATGAACTGCAGGACAGAATCAAACAATCCCCCTGATAACAGCACACCTCTCTTTTGTGAGAATTCTTTGTAGCTTTTATTTGAAGGGACTAACTTGTTAAGACCTTACTCATAAAAGCTTTTGGTTATTTCCTGAAATGGGGTGCAATTAGGTATTGCAGCACCTACCTTTTAGGTGTTTCCTGGCAAATGAACCCCAGAGCAGTATTCCAGGTTGGCTACTTACAGTTCCACTTCTCACAGAATAATTGAATATTCACCAAGCAATACAGAAACCCAACCGGGAGCACAACTCTGATGTGTCGACTAATGCTCTCTATGTAAGAGGGGACCAGTTACTGTTTAGGCAGGTTTTTTTAATACGAGTTCCTTTAAAAGAGGTTTGGAAACCAAACCTTCTACCTCCAAAGGAAACTTTAACAGGAAACCTTCACAGCACCAACTGGGGAGAGCCTAGGGCAGTCACAGCTTATGCCTGAAAACTAGGATGAGACAGGCTGTAACTTTCTGAGGGAAGATGAAGCCGAATGTAGATTTTTTCACAATCTAGCTAAGTGCTCCAACTGTTAAATTACTCTCTCTACTGTGGGAAAATGAGAGGGCAGCAGTTCCTCCCCCGTGAATATCTTATGTAAGGCCAAAGTTGGCAAGTGCACTTAAAGAAAGCCTAGTAGTTTTATCCTTATGGAAGGACATCTATATTGCAGACTCCAATGACTGTTCAATAACAGTCCCATACGAACTGACAGGATGCAACCATTCTGAGAATGCAGGAATGCAATTTTGTGCTCAAAAGAAAATTTCTAATGAAAAAAAAAATAGGCGTGTGTAAATCTGGGTGCTTCTGGGGTTAAAATTAGCTGGTGAGTGGTAGTTCAGTAATTTAAGTACTAGATGTAAATACCT
Organism: Cygnus olor; assembly: GCF_009769625.2. Taxonomy (NCBI): domain Eukaryota; kingdom Metazoa; phylum Chordata; class Aves; order Anseriformes; family Anatidae; genus Cygnus; species Cygnus olor. The sequence goes on from NC_049171.1 coordinate 24,300,843, forward strand.
TCCCAATAAAGGAGACCTTGATGTTTAAATTCTTCTGTGTATTTATTTGGTGCTAAGTGTCTTCAACATCCATGAAATTAATTAGGAACTGAAGAGTTCAGCACATCTCAGATCGAGCTTTTGAATTACTGTTATATTATGTTGCATTTGAATAATCAGCAGGTTTTCATTTTCTGAAATTTTTCAGGTATATATTTCTATAATATACCTAAATATATTATATTATACCTGAATTTTTCAGGTACATATTGGTATACTTACCGAAAGTGATTCTAGGCAGAAAGAAGAAAAGACAGATATTGAACGATTATGCCACCTACCAACATAACAGTAAGCAATGTTATAGCTTATCACCAAAATCTCTTTACATAATTTCCTCTGAAGAAAAAACATTGTACTAATTCATGAAACCAACTGCACATGCCATCTGATTCTTTGATAAAAGTGATATGAGATATTCTATATGGATCTTTTTCATATGGTATAGAGTAATTCTTAAAAGTGGCAAGCTTAATATTTAAACACAGGATAGCACAAATTGTGATAATTGACCTAAACAAGCATTAAACTGTTGCGACCTAAAATGAGTTATTACTTTCTCTGGTGATTTTACCCTGATGGACAGCTGAACTGTACCACAACCACTCTCTCACTCCCCCTTCTCAAAGGAAGAGAGGGAGAAAATATGATGGAAAGGGCTCAAGGGTTGAGATAAGGACAGGGAGATCACTCACCTGTTATTGTCACGGGCAAAACAGACTCAGAATAGGAAGATTAATGCAACTTATTGCCTATTACTAACAGACTAGAGCAGTGAGAACTAAAAGCAAACTACAAACACCCCACCACCATCCAATCCACCCTCTTCTACCTCCTTCCCCTGAGCAGCGCAGGGAAATGGTGAATGGGGGCTGTGGTCAGCCCCTGACGCTTCGTCTCCACCACTCCTTCACGGTCACTCTCTGCCCCTGCTCCACGTGGGAGGGACGGGATGCCATCCTTCCCGAACTGAGCCTGCGGGGGCTGCCCACAGGCAGCAGCTCTTCAAGAACTGCTCCCACATGGCTCCGTACCACGGGGTCCACCCCCCAGGAGCAAACTGCTCCAGCACAGGTCCCCCACATGTGGGCGGCAGCTCCCCCCAGACCCCCTGCTCCTGCGTGGGCTCCTCTCCACGGGCTGCAGCTCCGGCCCGGGGCCTGCTCCTGTGGGGGCTCTCCATGGGCCGCAGCCTCCTCCAGGCCACATCCACCTGCTCCACCAGGGGCTCCTCCACGGGCTGCAGCGTGGAGATCTGCTCCATGTGGGACCCATGGGCTGCAGGGGGACAGCCTGCTCCACCAGGGGCCTCTCCACAGGCCGCAGGGGAACTTCTGCTGCGTGCCTGGAGCACCTCCTGCCCTCCTTCTGCACTGACCTTGGAGGCTGCAGGGCTGTTTCTCACTCCTCACTCTCCCAGCTGCTGTCAAACAGGGGGGTTGTTTTTTTTTTGTTTGTTTGTTTGTTTTTTCCCTATTTCTTCAGTCTGCTGTCCCAGAGGCCCACCCAGCGTAGCTCCCTGGCTCATACCTTTTGGAGCCGGCTGGAGCTGGCTCTGATCTGACATGGTGCAGCTGCTGGGCTCTGCTCACAGAGGCCACCCCTGCAGCCTTCCCCTACTAAAACCTTGCTAGGTAAACCCAGTATTCTTTCTAATTAAGTATGGTATCTGTCTGCAAACTTAATCTCATTCTGATCATAATCTTAAGGTATTTTTACATTTTTTCATTGTAATAAATGTTTGATTTTTTTTTTCTAACCAAGCAGAAAACACAACTTGCTTAAAAATAGTTTTGTTATGCCATGAAAAAAAGTCGTGTTCAGCACAGAATCTTTCCCTCTTCTCACTGGAAACATAGATTGCGGTGCATCAGATACATTATATCGTCTTCAGATTTAGTCCTTTTCCACTTACCTCTCTGAAAACCTGTGTTCTTGTCAGCTCTCAAAAGCTAAGCAATTATTTTGTTTGCACAGGCCAGGAGTAATTAATGCCTTCCTTTCCCAAACAGACTCTATCAAGAAATATTCAGAAATTTCTGCTATGAAAATTAAATAGAGCCTTTCAGAAAGAAGGAGCAAGAACAGTCATGGGAGATTTGCTAACATTAATGAGAATCTGGTTTCTTCTGTCTCATGTTACTGTTCAGAACGGTCACTTAAGCTTTTTTAAAATATATGTATTTGTGTTGCTTTATTACATGTTAGGCTTTTCTACATATGTTGCTGAGAAGAGGTGGAGGCAGAATAAAGGGGAAGGGCAGACTATGTGTAATCCATTCGGAGCCACTTTAAATGTTTGTAGGAAGGCTGCTGTACTAGAAAGCAAGGGAAACAATTCTCTTTCAGACCGTGACAAAGTTTCCATCATGAAACTAAAACCAGAAACCTATGGATTGGAGATCACAGTATATTTTTTTTTAAACTGTGATTATCCTCTATCTAGGAGCAGAATATTCAATGTTATTTTTTAATTTTGGAAATTTGTTCTAAATACGGGTCTGGGGGTAGGAGGATGAAAATTGGTTAATTTAGAAAGATGACATGGTTTCAGGGTTCTCAGTACAATGGTCATCTTCCCAAACCTTTTCCAACAGGGATTTTGTGGTGTTTTCCAAAGACAGCCAGTCCATTGCATTACCTAGTTTCCTCAGAAATCAAATCCTCCACCAGATCCCATCATTATACTTTGTCAAAACTCCCACCAGTTTTTACCAGACTTTTTACTTCTTATTGTCCTAGGAAAGAAAACATTGTCAAGGTAGGACGGGGGACAACTGATAGGTCCAATGACTTGGGCTGGCTGACCACACAGGGGCAAATTATGGCATGTATTAATGCAATATAAAGCTGCTATACAGTGTGTTTTAAACTGCTGATGAGCTACTAACACACTCCATGGAAGTTGGTGTCAGTGAGAGAGCAGATCACTAATCAATTGGTTTGCTGTGTTAAGTCCTTACCAGGACTTAATTTTCTAAGCATTTTCTCTTCTGTCGATCCAGAAATCTCTCACAGGGCAAAATGTTGAACGTCATTGTCATTCAGATGGTCACAGTGTACTGTCTTTACTGTTTATTGGAAAGCAAGTAATCAAAATCACTGATGAGAATAAAAAGTAGGTAATGAGATAGTGGGATAGATGGAAGTGGCTGTTTATAACAAAATACAAGCTATTTTTTAAGTGCATCAGCAGCATTGAGTACAACACTATGATCATTAAAAATTATGAAAAATGCATTTGGGAATCATATATCAGTATTACTTGGAGTTAATTAACATAAGTGTCCATATGGAATTTTTAGGTGTACTTGGGAAAAGTATGTAATTTACAGATTCAAGTCACCCCTTCCTATCTATCAGACACAAAGCTATATGCAGGGTGAAGCATTTCCAAAGAGCTGGAAGTGCTCAGGGAAATGAGGAGGTAGAAGCTTCAAAACAAGCAAAATGCAGTGCTTTTCCACACAGCAGGAATTAAATTGTAAAGCAGATCGTCAGAAAATGCTGTGTTATTCTGAATTATGAATAGGTTCAAGAACAGATTTGTGAAGGTTAAATTTGTTGATGGATGTTGAACATAGATGCAACCTCTGGCTAAGACTTCCCTAAACTGGCCAGAGGCTGCTAAAATATAAAGCTGTATATATATATCATGTTTCCTGCAAATTTTTCTGTGCATTTGCTAATGGGCATTGTCAGACACGGGATATTCTGGTCTGATGTGATGTGACACTTTTTGCATTTTTAAATACTGACACTTAAAGATTGAAACTTAACAACAACAACAAAAAAATTAAAGACTGAAACTTAACCAAATTCATGGGACTTGCACAAAATCTGGGCACACTTTATGTCTCTGACAGTTCTTCAGGACTAAGAGTGCCCTGTATCCATGTTCAACCTCTGTGCTGGTTGCTCACAGTGCACAGGTCATCACAGATGAGACCCTGGGTGCTTTTCTCTCTGAGAATGTCGAACAGCCACTTAGAAGCATAACAAAGCCTGGGTCTCACACTACAGAATGACAGAAATAAGAAGGATAAGGTCTGCAGATGGAAATTTTTAAAGAAACAGTAAGAGGAAGCAAATGACAAATAGTATTTAATGTTGCAAATCTGCCAGTGCCAGTGCCAGTGCCAGTGCCAGTGCCAATATTATCAGCATGTCAGTGTAAAGCCTGTGCGCCAGCTCAGCAACTGGACTGCCATGCCTGGCATGAAGCTGCGGTGGGCTAAATTTCAGAAGAAAAGACAGTCACTGTGACCACTAATTTCAGAAGAATTGTGAAACTTAGAAGAATTCTTTTGCTTGAATTTGGTCATGCTGGAAACAACATTCTTCAGAGTTAAGGTTCCATTCACAATGCTGTAAATGTCTGTTTCTCTTCCTCTATGTTCATACAATACTTTGTGTGATGAGGTCCTATATGCTAGGATTTACTATAAAACAAACTGTGATTACAGTATACACATAATGAACACTCATTTAAGGAATAAATATAATTGTAGGTAAAATATCCTAAAAAACAATTGAGTGGAAGACAGCAAATGACAAGAGTAAGGATTGATTTAAAAAATAAATAAAATAATCCTGACTGAAATCCCCATTACATGCTGTCACACTTTTTCACATGTAACTTCTTTTTTGAGATAGCTTATCTTCCTTAGTGGTGTTATTGGAGAGTGTGTCAATGAAATACTACAACGATTTCCATCAGCTGCCCATGCTGTCCTCTGTGCTGAATGCCCATCCCTCACCTGACACAGTCACTGTCACCACCGTAGCTTATTTCCTCACAGTGGGCAGTACATTATGTTTCCAGTGGCAAAGAGTAGTTTCTTTTTTAATTGATTTTTTCCCCCCAGGGGACATGATCCCCATGGACATCGCTCTTTTTGGATAGTACATAGACAACAGCAGTGTCACTGAGTAGCTCTGCGAAGCAGGCTGCTGTTGAGACTGTCGCACAAAATGCTTCTGCTTAGCAAAACTATCTGAATGTACCAGTGCTGTGTGACAAAGCACATTCAAAACATTTGCACAAACCTATCCATCCTGCAAATACGGTCTACAGAGAGAGACATGATAATACGAAATGGAGTTTGGTGCTTATCCTAAAGCGCTAAAACTGGGGAGACTTTTTTCCACCAGGGCTGTAAAGTACTGCATCACCCCTTACGAATGGTCTGCTTCTTAGAAAGATAAATGGAGCCCCAAAGAACTGCAATTAGTTACCATCAATTTGGGATGAGCGTAAAAATGATGAATACTCGCATAGGTAATAAAGTGGAGGTGAAACTGATTGTTTTTAATTTGGGGCCAGCACAACAGCCTCCATTAACCAATATAGCCAATAGTCTATGAGTTGGCTTCACTCCAAAATTTGATTTGGTGCTGCTTTTAATGTTTGCTCTGCAATCACAAACATTTTGTTCCTGGGTACATCAGATCCAGGTGGCTTTTTAAATACAGAAATGCTTAAGTACAACAGTTTTAAAGAAAAACAAACCACAACTTCCCTTTAGGAAGACTCAATTACAACAACAAAACAAACAAACAAACAAAAATGACTCTAGACTTAGAAACTTTATTTAATTCAGATACTATTTGGAAGATAACAGAAGTTGTACACTGCTGTACACATATATACAGTGTACACTGCTGTATATCAATTCTTTTTCACAGCACCACATTACCTTCAGATTATGGTGATTCTCAAGTATAAAATTAAGTACAGAACAAATTCCTTCAGGTTCAGAAGTGCTGAGATCTGCAGTTGTCTCTTAAGCCAGTGGGAACTTCAGATGCTTGGCACTCATGAAAATAAAGTGAAAATAAAATAAAAAAAAAGATATCTTCAAATCTAGATGCTTGACAATAAACACTACCTTCTGCTCCCTTTCCAGTTCCCTTGAAATTTACCTGCAACTTGTTTTGCAGGTGAAATGAGCTCAGACAGGTGCTTTTATGGTTACATATGTACATGTTCTTTTATTCAACAAATGGATCTCTTCTTCCATCAGATATTTTGGAAGAAGAGGATTGCTTTTCATGATGAATGGGTATGATGTGATGTATCGTAAGTATATGCCATCCAGAAGTCTGTTTCTTTAACAAATATTCATATAAGTAAGTACCACTTTACTTTAACACTGAGGGTACACTGAGATGCATTACCAGTAAAATACAGTGATAAAGCCAATATGGAAATAAGACAGAAATAAAGATTTCTTTATACCATGAACTCTTGAGGTCCCATCTTATAGTCCTTATTCAGTGAACTCCCTCGCTGAATGCAAGGGGATAGAAAGACTTGGAAAAAAACAACCATGTTTGAAATTATTGTGGTCCAAATTAGCTTGACAATAAAATGGCTTGTACTTTAAAGAGGATGCATGAGGCTAACTAAATGGAGACCCTATCTCACCTTATCTGGTATACAGAAATTAAAGACCTAGATATACAATTCCTAGCAAAGGGAACTTGGATTTATGGACACAATGAGAATCAACACTAAAACAAACAATTAAGCATTTCTGTTTAAAAAGAACTAATGATTTGGTTATATATATATAAAAAAAAAAAAAAGAAAGAAAAAGAGGAAAACTGAATTCACTTTGACAAAAACAGCTCTCAATTTTCCTTCTAATGTGATATGACTCATCTCAAAGCCATTGCAAAAGCAGTAAACAAACTACACCAACTCAGTAGCCATCATCTGCCATGAATCTTTTAAAAAGAAAACTATTACTGAGCTACTTTTCTTGTCTTATATACAGAGAAACTTATTTTCCCAGTGGAAACAGCACTTCACTTTATCTTCATTTCTTTTACCATGTTTCCCTCACTGCTAACATCAACCTATGAAATACCTTTGTAAGACAATAATTTATTTCCATGAGAAGCAAATTAAAGTAATTTGGACTAGTTTTACATATTTTCAAAACAATTTATTTCTTGTGAAATAAATCAAAAGGTGAAAGTTTGATTAGTAATATATTTTATGTGGCAAGTATCTTTGATAGCATTTTAGGTATGTGGCCTGTTGATTCTGTTCCTCATTCATTGAACTAATTTTATAATTGGAACTGTAAAAGAAATAAAATGATTAGTCCTTCTTTGTTCTATAATCCCTCTATAATCTAATTTTTCAAAATAGCTGCAAGATAATATATTGTCATGAAGATCAAAATGACAACTATAAGCTGGCTTCTCCACTCTTCATTATCTGTTATTGTTTCTATGATGACTATTTATTATTATCACATAGCTAATAAATGAAAAATAAATCACTCAATAATGCATCTGAAGTAAGCTTCTCTACTGGTGTAAATCAACTGAGATCCATGGAGAGGATTTCATGATGTTATATTTTTTACAATAGTTCCTGTTTGCAGATTTTCAAATCCTTTGGGTCAGGCCCTTCACTGTGCTAAATGATATTAAACTAAAAAAAAATATAAAATAAAATAAAAAAGAGCAACTTCATTTTCCGAAATATTCCCTGATTCATTGCTTTAAAGAAATGACTTCAGAGCTTCTCAAGAGTTGACAGGGAAAATCTAAATTGTCATGGCAACATGAGTTGAAGAAATCCTTCTTTGCTGTTTGCATAGATCATCTCCATGCTATCAGTCTGTTTACTAAATGTTGCTAAAGAAAGCAGTTAAAGGTTAATCTCTCCTCAGAAACAAATAAATTATATAACCACTGAAAACCTATATCTCACTGAGTGAGATATACTTCAGCTAGGTCAAAAATTCTGAGGCAACATGTATCTTCACTGTAAATGATGTTTCTGTGTTTATTTGCATAACATTTCATATTAATAATAACAACGAAGAGCTCAATTTCTTTGTATTCCCGTTATTATTAGATTTGTTCTAGCATCCATATTTTAATATAAGTTCTCTCTTTGATGTGTGGTTATAACAAAAGCTAGACTCAAAGACCATTATGTTTAATAAATTTTGTGTGTGCATGTGTGCTTATGAGCATATGTGCATGCATGCATGCATGTGTGTGAGTTCCCCTGCCTTTGGATCAGGTCACGCATGGGCACCCCAAACTGTCCAACTGAGGACTAGATCACAACCAGTTCTGCATAGCAGAATGCTTTATCTCTACAGACTGTCAGATCTGTTTCAAATTAACAACCTTAAGTACCTGGAAAAAAAGAAAAAAAAAAAAAAGGAAAATTTCAGCATTAACATGTATTATAAATAAATACCATGATAAAGCTTCCCCTATAAAGGTTTCATATGTAAACAACGTATAAATGGCTGAGTACAGCCCACGATCAAAATGGTACTACTGCTGCCACTGTTGACTTCTTAAAATCTATTAGCACTACATTCTTCAGCGTGAGAGACACTGCAAACAGTGGGTCAAGGTGTGTGCTGAGGATATTTACACGCTAAGATAAAGAAAATCAATTTAATTTCTCAAGAGGAATGTCTACAAATATAGAGGGTCACAGACTGTGATATTAACAAATGCTTGATTGTACCGAGGTTCTAAAAGTGAAAAATAAAACGGTTTTTCCCCCCACAAAATGATTGGTATGACTCAATCCATGTATTATAAGAAACATCAGCAGGATACCAATACAGAATCTGGCTGCTGGGGCAAGGCTAAAATAGTGTACTTAGTCACTTGGAAGCAGTCGGATTCTGCACTGATATCCCACAGATATTAGTGAGAATAGAGTTATTTGTCATGACCATTTGTTTCATGACCAGAAGCATGTAAAATTAGTCTAAAAATAAGTTAAACTCTTTGCATTTATTTTAATTTTATTAAAATGTCCCCTTCAAAAACTTCACCGTTATGCAAGAATCTCTACAATCAGGACAAATAAAAAGAGAAACAATGGGTCAAAATGATCCTATTTGCTGCTTGTTTTCTTACGTAATGCCATTAAAAGCATCACTCCTCCCTGTTTTCTTGTTGTCACTGTCACCTGCACTCTTTTTCTAAAGTACAGTACAACTCAGGTTCCCCAAACTCACACATATTTCTGCAATATCTGACGGCTTGCTCCCTGGCAAAATGACTGCTATGTTGCCTGCACCTCCAACTGTGCTGTATGCTGTTGGGTTGGTATGGATCCCAAATTCCTCGGCATCTACTTTATATGCACCATGAGATCAGAGTGAGCCCTGGTGCACTCCTAAAAGGCAACTTCTACCTCAAGAACAGTGCTCAAAGGCAAACCTAAGTTCTCTTTCACATATTTTTGGATACACTATGCAGAGAGAATCAATCTCCCTGACCCATTTCAACAACAGACATTGCAAGCACAGTGAAGGTGCTTTTAAACCTAAGCTATTGCTGGACCACTATATAAAAAATAAAACACCTTGTTTGTGGTGCCAGCCTCTTTAGGCACTGCACATTGCTGGTGTTTCAGCAGCAGTGTAGGCAAAAAAAGTTTGAATGTTCGTGTTCTCTTAGTTTTTGCATGTGAACTCGATATTGTGAGTAACACAAGTCACAGGAAGAAAATAATGATTTATGAAGTATTATACCTTGGCTACATTTGATCTGAAAATCATAGGATGAGGAAAAGATGTATCTCTAGCCCCAGATTTGCTTTCTGACAAATGTCAAAAGCCTGGTGGAAACAACCGAATGTAAGAACATTTCAATAAAGGAATTGAATCTAGGTGTTGAAATAGCTGTCTATATTAAAAACAAGGAAACTTTCAGAAAAGAAATAAGAAATATTTCATGTGTTGCAAAAATTGCATTAGAAAGTTATCACCTTGAAACTTAGAATAGGGCATGAAGCAGGTGCTGCAAAAGGTAATGTTAAAACACTGACAATATTTTATGCAAGTTTGCAAAACAAACACTGCACACATAGTTTTATTCATTATTATTTATTCAGTCCTCTGTCAGATGCAGTGCTGCAAACATTTCTTTTGGAAAGCCACTGTACAATGGAGACATGAATAGGGAACATGATTCTGTATTTCAGTATCCATGGGATACTGTAGGAAAGACATAGAACATCCAAGGACTAAAATGATACTGTGTTTCTCTGTATATCATCCTTCATAATTTCTTTAAGGAAAAGGGGAAAAATTGAAGAGAAAAAAAAAAAAAAGGAAGCAAGGCAGAGGTCACATAAAGCCATACTTTGAAATACAAATAATTGTTTAAAAACAAATTACTTCTTTAAGTAAATAAACCCTTCAATATTATCAGGGGTGATTGCTTGGATTCATATATTCCTGTCACCCCCCCCCCCCCCCTTTTTTTTTTTGGTGTTTCATGGATTTTCATGGATTCTCTGTCAGAAGTGCTTGGTCACAAGAAATCATTAAACAGGATCTGGATCCACTATTCTGCTACAGTATCTACTGTGTTTGCCTTATTCAGATTAGCAATATTTTCACAAGTGGACAATTCAGATACTGCCAAAGACAACAGAAATTTCAGTTTCAACTGCAGCAGAATAGGGCCACACAACTGTGCATAGTTACCTTTTCCTTGACACTGATGACAAAAAATTAAACTGAAAGAGGAGGAATCACTATTTCAGAACATGCATTAATGTATTGTTAAAATGCAGAATCTAAAATTATAAAGCTGTAGCAAACTGTGATTAATTGTTATATTGGAAATTAGAACATTGCTAAATTGCAAGGAATTGTGAATTTTTTTCTTTTTGCTTATCTTTTGCTAAAAGCAAATCATTGATAATATTCTGATTAATCAGGAGGAATTCTGGTTAATCATAAGCAATATAACAGTGATTAAATCTTGCTCTGCTCTTTTAACTGAATATGCCCAACAGGTAAAAATGGCAAGAAACTGTTGTCATTCTCCCTCTCTCTCCCTCTCTCTCTCTCTCTCTTTTTAATGAGTAAGAAATGCAGAAAAAATGTTTGTCTCCTAGCAAGTAATACTTGTTACTGGCAATAAGATGCAGTATTACTCTTGTAAGAGTTTTCAGTGCATGCGTGCTTCCATTTACCGTTCAATTACTAAATGCAGGCAACTGATGAATGTTGCCTTTGTGTGTCAATATAACACTAGCAATAATCCAAGTAATTTGTTTAAGCAGTTATTCCATGGAGAAATGCTGATAACAAATATAGTGTAGATTTTCTCGAATGCAATAGAAATATCATATAGTTGAATGAAATCTTTCATCTAGCCAGAATAAAGATGTGTGAGGACAAAGTAAGATCTCGCAGCTTTCCTCAGGCATTAATGGCATTTTTTCTCAATTTCAAAAGTTACTGGTTGATAAAAATGGTTTAAAGGAAACTGCATCTGACGTAGAAAAGTAAAGTAAAAGAAACTGATTCATACCCATTAGGAGAATTTCCATATGATTCTCATTCTTTGCTCACTGCAGAAATTGGAAGAACATCCAATTTAGCTCATTCGAATCTCCCTAATTTTGCAATCACATGGATAACTAGAGACTAGCTTCTTATTTGGGAACCCTGACTGAAATCCAGTTGTATAGTCGAATTTCAGAAGAAATCATGGCAAATACTTATGCTATTGATTCACTGCTAGAGTTAAACCAGCAATTCCCCTTTCGACACTGCAGCCCCTGGTGGTTACAGGGAACCCAGCACCATACTGCGGTGGATCTTACACCTACAGCTGTTTACTTGCACAACAGTGCTATCATGTTCAGAGAGACATGATGGCTCAATACAGATTTGAGCAAAATGAATTAAATCGTATCTTTAATGTCATTGGAGGCATTATACAGCCACATTATTAAGCAGTTACTTCTCCGAGGAAAGGTTGCAAGAGGAAGTTTAATGTGACAGCATATGGATGACATGGCTTCAAGAAGTTGAAATCAGTGGTGCCTACCTTTTTTCAGCCTTTCTAGGGTGCATGGTAAATATTGGATGCATTGTTTTCTGTTTAAAATATTCACAGATAAGCATAAGTTTCAGATTGTTTCTAATTCAGTGAGGCCAAGTTTTAATGGCTGTAAATAGTACTGGGGCTGAAGACCTGTAGATGTCTTTTAAAAACTTGCATACATCAATGCATATGTAATGATACAATTATATAATGAGTAATAAAGAGATGAAGAGCTAGATTCCATGTTTGCATAGAAAAAGAATTCTGCAGGGAAAAAAAAAAACTTCAAATCCACTCGCTCCCACCCACCCCCCCCCCCCCCGAAAAAAAAAAAAAAAAAAAAAGCCTGATCAAAATCTTGCATGTCTCTGTAGAGGGTCATGGGAATTACAGTAAGTAAAATAAACAACAGGACATAATCCACATAATGTTTCCCATATCTATAGATCGCAGAAGATGCTGACCTGTCCTCACAGATTTTGCTACATCCTGAAGTTCATGTGTGCTCATGCCTGCATGTCCTTGTAGGCTGTCACCAACTCCTCACACCAATATCCTGCTCCACTCACAGAGAAACTGGGAACCTTGGTACTGGCTGGTGGTGGCAATTCAAATCTCATTGGTGGCTTCAAAGGTATGGAGTGATTGTTAGGGGAATCTTTGTTGAACTGCTATGTTCTGCACCATATTATATTCAGTTTTTGCATACTTCCTATACGGAGTTAAGAACATTATAGACATATCTTAATGCAAAATCAGGTAAGATACAAATTACCAAAAAGTAAGTATTTTTTAACATTAGAATATTATAGCTTAATCATGTGGTCAGAGCTGGCTATTCTGTTTTCTGTCCTTCCATGGCCATTTCCCCATTGGTCTGGAGGTGGGGTGCGGAATGCATCCACAAAACACTTTGTTTTGCAGCTGGGTATCCAACACCTGGCTCTGCTGTTCTTTAAAAGATCTTTTTTTTTTTTCTTTCTTCTTCTTTTTTTTTTTTTTTCAGCTCATTTTCCCTAGAATTGCTTTAGCCTTCTCTGGAAGAGAATGGAGCCTCTCTAGAGAGACCAGCTTCACAGTTTGAGAAACACTGCTATGGAGAGAGAGAAAATACATGACTGTAAAAGAGAGAAACATTCACAGTTCAACAAGAGTAGGCCTTAAACATAGTGGGAACTTTGTATGATGTAGTCACAGCAATTATTTTGACAAAGTGATAACAGCAAACAGAAGGTGCATAAAATGTTTTGGTTTTTATTTCTAAAAAACAACAATAACAAAAAAAAAGCAAACAAAAAACCTCAAAACAACAAAATGCTAAGCTATAGATGAAGGAGTCCTTTCACTGCCTGGATTTGATTTAAGAACAGGAATGTGTTCCCTTTGCTATTTCCATTAAACTGAACAATACCTCTGAAGTTGTACCATAAAAAAAAAAAAAAAAAAAAAAAAGCCTGCTTATGCCCCCCCTCTTTTTTTTTTTTTTTTTTTGGCAATTAGGTGACAATGAAGGTGTTATATCTGGCTATCTTAAAAAGTCCAGGAGATGATCTTCAAAACACATACTGGGATGATTTAAAGAATTACGCAATTTGTATTTTTACACTGGAAATAGATTGTCCACAGATCTCAGATCACAGCAGAAAGACATTTTCATCTTTTATCTTGAATTCTAGTCTGATTTTGGATTAAATCTACCATTTCTTCTCTAGCAGTTTTTTTTAATCAAAAAAAAAAAAAAAAAGCAGAGGTGTTTCAAGTAAATCAAGATGTTTTTATGTTTGCTTTTGTGAGGATATAGCCTATTAGAATTACCAAATGGCTCTATAAACATGCCCATCTTAACATGCAGAGCTGAGCATGGTGCTGCCTGCGTTGTTGAGGCATAATTGCTCCGATAGGGTAGTTTCTGGGCAAGTGGTTCCTTCGAAGGACTGCGTGCTAATTCCCCTTGATGTTTAAAGCACAGTAGACAGGGAAGGTTCTCCCAAATGTTTTCCAGAATACTCAGATGCCTCAGTCAGATGAAACGAGTCCAAAGAAATGTACAGAGCTGCACCTAAAGTCTACCACAAGGAAAGATGACATATGTTCATTTTAGTCCTTTCTTTTTTCCTTTAAAAGTTACAGACAATTGCACAGCCACAGAGGGCTTGCATTTTCTTTCATAATGAGCAACAATGTGAAAATCAGCCCACCTCTTCTTTACTGAAAGATAAGGGAAAGCGTGTGGCAACACCTCGAGAAATTCAAAGTTTTGTTGTTGTTGTTATTGTGTTTTTTTTAAATCATGATAAGCCCAAACAAACTCAAAACGATGTGAATTCCTGTCACAGTGACTACCAAATGACTTGGTTACCAAGGGGCAGGTAAAACGAAGAGTTCTGGGGATATATTAATTAAAATTGTACGTGCTCCTGAAAGCCCATGCTCTCCACGTTACTAAGGAAGGAGTTCTTTCACTCTCAAAACTACAAATGTAATTTCAGCCTCAGGATTACATTTGACTAAATATAGATACCTGTGCTCAATTGCCCGGGAAGGTAAATGGGAAAGAATTATGTCAAATGTCCCCGCTGGTTCCCCCTTCTACCTGTTGTTTGACTTCAATATTAAGTCAGTTTGTAGCCTTTAAGTAGGTGTGTTGCTGCTCCACATTAAGCGAGGTATAATTACATTCTGCAGAGCAGCATCAGAGGCAGTGCCCGAGTGTTCCTGGCAAAGCCTTTGTATGTAAGCAAAACACGTCGGATCTCCGCTGAATAACCATGATCCAGCCTCCAGCTTTTCATATGTGCTGTCAGCCATGAAAAGAAAACACTTAAATGTCAAATGACAGAACCAGCCACAGTGTATTTAACAAATGAGCCGCGGGTGTCGGCCCGCCCCGGGAGCCGGCGGGGCCGGGGGGCGGCCGGGTGCAGCTCCGGGGGTGGTCGGGGGGGTCGGAGGGAGGCAGCGGGGCGGGTGCTGGAAGTTTGGGCAGGGCGAGGACACCGGGCAGCATCCCTCCGTTGGGAGGAGAGGGGATGCGGGTTGCTCAGAGAAGGGGAGCTGGGCTGTGCCGGGCTGAGCTGAGCAGAGCTGAGCCGAGCCGAACCGAGCCGGGCAGAGCCGAGCTGAGCCGCCCCGCGACCACAGCAGGGCCGGGGGCAGCCGAGCGGCGCTGCCTGGCCAAGCGAGGCAGCGCCAGGATTTGGGCAGAGGCGCGGTGCGGAGCCGCAGCAGCTTCCCCGGACCGGGCACAGCTCCGGGCCGGCTGCCGGCAGCCCGGGCCGGCCTTCCACCGCCTCTCCCTGCGGATCCCGGCTGCCAAAAAGGGGGGGCACCCCGCAGCGCTGGCCTCCCGGGAGCCCGGCCCCGGGGAGGGGGGGGAAAGGGGCTCCGGCAGCCTCGCCCCGCAGCCCGGGCCGCGGTGGGCTCGCCCCCCTCCTCTCCCGCATCCTCCTCCCCTCCCTCCCCCCTGCAGAGGGCGAGTGAAATATTATTTTTTTTTTTTTAATGAGAAAAATAAAATGATGGGAGCGATGCAAAGCGCCTTGGAAGGGTTAAAGGAGCCTCGCACAGCACAGACCGCAAGGGGACCCGTCCTCCCGGAGGCAGGCAGGAACAGCCGGGAGCGAGGTGGGAGAGGGAAGAGGCTGTAACGGGAACAGGTGCTCGGCTGCGAGCAGCCTCCCTCCCTCCCAGCCTCCTTCCCTCCCTGCCTCTCTCCTTCCCTCCCTCGCTCCTGCACACACGCACTCGCATCCCTCTCCCAGCACGAAAAAAGCTAACGGGGCTAACGAGAGGCGAAGTGAATAATGGGCAAGTTGTTGTCTCCAGCGATGAGGCAAGTGATGGGGCTGAGGCCAGCACCGAAGTTGTGTAACCCAATTCTCCACCGTCACCCCCCTCGCTTCTCCTCCCTCCCACCCCATTGATTTTAAGGAGAAACCCAGTCGGGGGTGGGAGACGCTCCCCACCTCACCGAGCAGCGAGGAGCCCCCATCCCTCGGGCACGGAGAGGGGGACCCCGGCCCCCCGCATCCCCACCTCCCCGCCACTCGCGGGGTGCGGAGCCGGCCGAAGGCAGGCGGGGGCGGCTCTCGGCGGCCACCCACTCCCCCCGAGCACGGAGAAGGCAGGGGAGGCGGGGAGAGCCAAACTTGCCAGCCCGGGGACTGTCCCTCGCACGGCAGCGAGTGCCGTTGGTGCGTGTGCGGAGAGCGAAGTGTTCCCAAACTCCGGCGCTGCCCGGGGGGGGGGCTGGATGCGCTGCCCAGGGCGGGCTGGATGCTCGAGGCTCCCCGGCCGGCACCGCGGCAGCCGCTGCCCGACTCCCGGGTCCGGTGCCCCCCGCGGGAGGTGGCGGCCGGGAACCGAGCCCTCGGGGAGCACCGGCGGACACGGGGAGACGGAGGGAGGGAGGCAGGGAGATGGGAGCCCGGCTCGGGGAGCCTTGGGGGCGAGAGGGCAGAGCCCATGCGAGCGGTTAGCGGGGGGAATCCGTGCCGTAACCACAGCCCGCGCGGATCCGGTGTAGACCCTAATGCAAGAAACCCCAATCTTACCCTGAGCTGCAGTGAGGAGCCCCGCGCAGAAAACCAGCAGAGACTTGAATTTCCTCCACGCAGTCATGTCCGCAGTTATTCCACACACACACACACTCACACCAAAACCCCCGGCGGCTCTTGTCGGCTGCGCCCTCGTCCTCCGAGCGGCGGCGGGGCTGAGGACAGCGCCAAATCCCCCCGGCGGGGCGAGGAGAGGCGGAGAGGAGCGCTCCGGGTCCCGAGCGCCGCGCAGCGCCCGACGCCTCCTGCAGGACTGCGCGGGCGGCTGGCTCCGCTCCGCTCCCAGCATCAGTCCCGCTCCGCGCCGGGGCTGAGCCGCTCCGCACCCGCGGAGCCCCGGCGCCGCCGGCCGGCCGCCCGGGGGACGGGAGGCTTGGGGAGGAGGCGCGGCGGGCGGCGCGGCATCCACGGCCGCCGGAGGGGAGAGCCGGGCGAGCGGCGGCGGGAGAGGGCTGCGGGGAGTGCGAGGAAGAGGAGGAGGAGGAGGAGGAGGAGGGGAGAGGGAGGGATCGAGGCGAGAGCGGCGCAGGCAGCGCAGCGGAGAGCCTGCCAGCCACACGAGAAGCAGCAGCAGCAGCCGCCGCCGCCGCCGCCGGACTCAACCATCACTTCCCACCGAGAGGGGAAGGGGACGGCGCTGCGCAGCCGAGCCCGCAGCCGCCTCGCACCGCCGGCCAGCCCCCACGGACCCCCCCGGGGGCTGCCGCCGCCTCCCCCGCTCGCCCCGGCCACGGCCCCGCACGGGCACGGGCACCGCAGGGTTCCCGGGTGGCTGCCGATGCTCGCCCCCAGAGAGCCCCCCGGAGGGATGAAGGAGCCACCAGGGGAATGAAGGAGCCCCCAGGGGAATGAAGGAGCCCCCCGAGTCCCCGCCGCTGCCCAGGTGTCCCTCGTCCCCCGCCCGCAGCCACCCCCGGGCGGGTTTGCAGGTGCTGCGTGCAGGAATCCCCAGCCAGCGCGACTCCCCGGGTGGGAGGAAGGCTGCCGGGTCCCCAGCGTGCCCCGCTGGGTGCCTCTGAGCTGCTCCCGAGAGCGAGCTGCTCTTCCCAAGGGGAAGGAGAGGAGCCAGCATCTCCTGGAGGAATGCTCTTTGTCGTTCCGTTGCCATTCCCTGTGGTTCCTGTTGCCAAGAGGAATTTCTGCCATTAACTAACCTTTCAAAAAAAAAAAAAAACACCACCAAAATCCCCGAAAAACACCCCCGTGCATGGCAGCATGCAGACGGAGGCTTCCCCAGCATCACCCCAAACCCATGAGCATTGCTTGCTTGTGCCCAGGGGAAAGGAGCCGGTGGCCCGGAGCTGGCCTGTCACAGCACCCACGGCTCTGGCAGGTGCTGCCCTTTGCCAACAGCAGTTTCTGTGCCAGGCCTGCCTGCAAAAAGCCAAAAATGCACCCAAATCTGGCTTGTGACCCATCAAGGATTGCAAAGCTTACCACCAGCACCACTGCGCACTGGGCCTAACTACATAATTAATGCTTACCTATACCCGTAATTAATATACAAAGGCTCATAGGAAGGGAGGAAACACAAACACCTTTGGAAAGGTAGTTTCAAGGTTGTAATTATTCAGTTATGATGAGTTTTTCTTTCGTGGTGAAATATGCAAAGTTGTTTTCTCATTGTAAGTTGCAAGAAGGTGGTGAATGGGCACTGAACGAGGTAGGCTGACTTTGTAATAGGCTTGTATTTATGTATAAATGTTGCGGTTCTCAGTCAAAAAAAAAAAAACAACCTCCGGGGCCAGGCAAACTGCCGAGAAAGACGTGGCATTGCTGCCATCTCGTGGCGAGCTTTTCCTCCCTGACGCTTTTCGTCTTCCGTGCCTTCCCTGCCTTTTCCCACTGCTCTTCCCCTTAGGTCCCCAACCGAGGGCACTTCCGAGCCCGACCAGAACACTTGCAGAGGAGGGATTTGGCCTTACTTCTCATCCCCGTCTTAAAAACGCCTCGGGGACTCACCTTTGGGTTCGTGAAAGTAAGAAGATGCTAATACCTGTTAGTACCAGACATTACAGGGCTAAGACACTGTGCAGAATTCCCCCCAGTGCTGCCCAGGCTCCCCATGTACACCCCCTATTTACTCCTTACTCCTGATGACTCTGAGAAAGACAGAATCGGTCACTAAGCTTAAGCTGAGACTCTTCCTCTCTGGCCTGCATTAGTCTGAGGCTTAAATTTCTAAAAATAGGTTTTTTTTTTTTTTTTTTTTTTTTTTTTTTGGGGGGGGGGGGCGGTATCTGTCCCAAAAGCTGAACGCAGCACTTTTTAGTTTTGTTTCATTGTATAGTCTATTGAGCTGGAGCAGTTAAAAAGTCATAAAAAAACTTCATTTATGGCTCTCAGGGTCTAGTTGAAAACAGTAATGCTTTTACCATTTCTTGCTGTGCTGTTTAAGTAAACACTCTTAATTTGAGATGTTGCTGTTTAATCCTGCTCACAGCAGATTCTGCAGAAGCTCCAGCATGATATAATGTGGGCTTTCGTGGTCTTGACTCATCCTTGTTAGATTTACTGTTTCCTGAGGCTCACCATTCTTCTGAGGATTTTCTGGGCTTTACTGAGCTTTTGGGACCTGGTTCCTTCCCTACTGAGTTAAACAAGTGGTAATTTCTTCCCTTCATAGCACCTAGATAAGGCCAAATAACTGGGCACCGTAATAACTATCACTGTAAAAGAATCCCTTCACTCCTTTCTTACAACCTACAACAGTAAACCATATACATAAACGTCATTGGCCTTTTATCACGTTATCACTTCTATCACATTATCGCTTGTCTCCTGGGGTAGTACTTTACCTTGATAAATATGACTGCACACACCCCTCAGTTACTGTCTCAGGCTCTCTACAGACTCAAGTAGATGTCACAGTGACTTTTGCAACCCCTGTGGGAAGCAGCTTTGCCAAACCCCCAAAGAGCCAGAAGATGACTCTGAAGCTGAAGTTTGGCATTCCAGGAAGCGTCGCCTTGGAGGAATTTCCACCAACCTGACTCGAGCTCAGTGTGCAACCGCGGTACCTAAACATGGTAATTATAGAAGATGATCTAACCTGATGACTGTAATCTCTCTATTGTATTTTAACTACCTAATGTGCTACCATAAAATCCCTGAATTTATGAGTTTGAACAGAGGCAATATTTCTCACTATTCCCTATAGACACTATGGGGGAGTGTATATGTCAAGACTGTTTGTACTAATCAGGGTGATTTAAAGGGAACTTGATAGGGATTTATTTTTAATTGAGAGCTTGTCCTTTTTCTTCCCTATGCCATATAAAAAAAAAAAAAAAAAAAAAAAAAAAAAAAAAAAAAAAAAAAAAAGGTCTGAAAGGTTAGATTTCTCTCTCTCTCTCTCTCTCTCTCTCCTTTTTTTTTTCACCTTTTCAGCTTGTTATGTTACGTTCATAATTTTGAATTAAATTTTCTCTGTTGTTGCTTTCTGGGAACAAGAAGCATCTTTCCATAAGGTGCATGAGAATTTGCGCATATCTAAGCAAAACTGCTGATTGGGAACATAGCTGAGAATGTACTATATACTCATTAAAAAAGGATGCTTGGGGGAACCCATAACCAGGCTTAGTAGTCATCATCTGAGACAGAAGGCAGTAGCTTTCTGCCAGAAGGTTATTGCAAAATCTCAAGTTTAAAAATTTGAAAGCTTAAAATTCAAAAGAGTATGGTGGAAAAAAAAAAAATGTTTTTAAGAAGACAAGTCTTCAGTGGAACACGGATATAGAGCTGGGAATTCAGAAAGCAGAAGTCATTTCCACAAGCAACTTCATATATATACATATATATTATATATATATATATATTTTCTTGGTTACACATGCTCTTTACTTGTTAGCAAAAACAGAGAACAGAGTTCTGAATAGTCTCTCTTAACACATTCTCCTTACAATAGCTCTATTTTCAGACTTGAAACATTTCGTGATCTCTTCAGTCATAATAGAATCTTCCAGGCTAGAACAATGAAAAACTTTTATATGTACATATGTTCTTACTTCCAATTTGTTATAGTGCCAAGAATAAAAAAGAGGCCATGCCACTCACAAACTGTCCAGGGTTGGAAATTTTGTTGCTGGCATTCAGATTTGATTCTGCTGTCTTTTTGTGATAATGTTCTGTCCAAACTAGAATATTCTCTTGTAAGATTGTCAATAATGATGATTGCATCTACATCAACTACAACTACATCAGCTACAGCTACATCGTGCCAAAAGACTTCTAAGCTGGAAACAGTTGGAAAGAACAGGAAATAGTTGTGGGGAAAAGTTGATTATGGATTGGCAGGCAGGACACCTGCAGGCAGGAAGTATTGGTCAGTAAGAGAGGATGTTACCACTCTTATTCAACGGGGACCCTGGAGCTAACATAATTGCTGTACTATATTGTATTCCCTCTGGAGTGCTTAGGGAAAACAGTTGGCAAGGCTGGGGGGGGGGGAGACTTACGCTGTCTGCTTTAACGTACCCTCAAGCATTACCTGGCTCCTCAGGGAAAGGCTCCAGCATGCTGTTTCTTGTTTAAGCACCTACACCTATCCCATGTGTCCTTAAGGTGACATTAATAATTGATGTTTTGAAGATGTGATTTCTGGAAGATATTTCTGCCTTCAAGGAAAGGTGGAATTTGTAGGTAGTAGCCTTCAGGGTGCCTATAGGAGGCAACACCGAGGTTGTGTTGTCCTCCTATACCTAAACAAATACTATTTGTTTAGGTACAGTTGCTCAGAGACTTAACCATATTTTCTTTAAGGGTTAACATAAGAAAAGGTAATTGTTGAAGCTGTTCAAGGAAAACATCTGTTTTGTTTTGTTTTACTTTGTTTTGTTTGTTTGTTTTAAGTTTTGCATAAGGGTATTCTGCAAAGCATGTGAGCAATTTTAAAGCAGCCTATTAACAACTGGGTAACAGTAGTCACCATTATGGTCTAAACAGACCAGCAAGCCAGGATCTTGACAGTGAATAAAATGTGACAGAGTGTCAGAAAGCTTTCAGAGTGCTAAGCAGTAATTCCTATCAGATGGGAGAGATAAGGAAGAACCAGTGGAGGGAGGCAAAGAATAGCTCAGGAAACACTTCTTTTTTGGCAGCAATCTGTCTGGATATGGGAAGGGCAAGACTGCATTTGTCAAAGCTGGAAAGATATTGCTATTATTGAGCCAGTAGAATATATGTTTGGTGGTGAGGAGGTGTTGGTCAGACCTTTCAGGAGGATTCCATACCCACATTTATTGAGAGTCTGAAAGAGTGACTCTTAGTTATATCACTTGAGCTTTTCTTGTCTAAGGGTGACCATGGTGCTGAATGATGTACAGATACAAAGAGTGATTAAATTATGAACACATGCTGACCATATTAACAAAGTGTTTGGATTAACTTCTAGTGAAGAGATGTAACTTGAGCAGTCATGGCTCACTGATACTATTTGCTTAAGCATTTGTAAGAATCATGCTTCAACCTAGCTCTCCTCCTGTAATTTCCTCTTGATGAGCCATACATCTAATCTTAAAGCCCACTTGCTTGAAACTAAAGACTTTTTTGTATATGGAGAGCACTTAAGTTGGAATCTTGATTTATGTTTTGAGCTAACTGAGAAAGAAAGGTTTAGTGTGTGGGAAAAGATAAACTAACTGTTTTATTCATGATGGGTTGGAGCTGATGGATACATATACATGAGGAGGTGTCAGAGAAGCAAGCTGAGATTTTGGTTTGGACATAAGGAGATTAGTCTGGAGTAGACTAGTATATCTGTGAGTCATTAGCAAACAGATGGTAGTTGATTTTGTATTTGCTGATGAGATCACACAGAGACAAGGTGTAGAGAGAAGAGAGAAGGAAACCAAGGACAGGAAACCCACACAGTAATTTGAAGAGTGGATAAGAAGTATGTTTCCAAGTATATCACCTGGGTAATCAGGTGGAGAGACAATTGAAGATCTGAACATACAGTATTCTAAGAAGAGCTGTGTGTCGGTTCAGAGTGAATAAAAATGGTGTCTTCATGAAATTTAGCTATAGAGTCTAGAGATTTTAGAGAGAATGGTTTCATACAGATCTGAAGAAGGTTAAAACTAATTCAGGGAAAACAGAGTTGATTGAAAAGGAATTTGGGAGAGTGTTATAGTAAGAGTGTAAGAGAAGATTTAGCTGATAGCTGGGGTTTGAAAGTGAAATAATGGGAAACAGGTAAAATCATGACATTTCTGACATGGCAAAGGTTAACCCATAAATAGAGGGATAAATTGCTAGAAGACAGGAAAGAGGACAGTGAGAGTACAGGTTATGAGAAAAATGGTGAGAAATTATGAAACTGATCATGAGAGAAATCACATGGCTGGATAGGATGGAGGCACTGAAACAACTAGTGGAGTCAAAGGAGGCAAACAAACAAGAAATTTTTGAATCCATGATCAAAAAGAGAGAAAGAAAGGAAAGAAAGGAAAGGAAGGAAGGAAGGAAGGAAGGAAGGAAGGAAGGAAGGAAGGAAGGAAGGAAGGAAGGAAGAAAAAGAAAGAAAGAAAGAAAGAAAGAAAGAAAGAAAGAAAGAAAGAAAGAAAGAAAGAAAAAAGAAAGAAAGAAAGAAAAAGAAAGAAAGAAAGGAAGAAAAAGAAAGAGAAAAAGAAAGGAAGAAAGAAAGAAAGAAAGAAAAAGAAAGAAAGAAAGAAAGAAAGAAAGAAAGAAAAGAAAAGGAAAGAAAGAGAAAGAAAGAGAAAAAGAAAAAGAAAGAGACAAGAGAAAGGAGGAAAGAAAGGAGGAAAGAACGACAGAAAGAAAGAAAGAAATAAAGAAAGAAAGAAAGAAAGAGAAAGAGAAAGAAAAAGAAAGAAAGAAAGAAAGAAAGAAAGAAAGAAAGAGAAAAAGAGAGAAAGAAAGAAAAGAAAGGAAGGAGAAAAAGGGAGAGCTGATAGTTAATGGAGAAAAAAAAGAGGAGTAAAGCTAATGCAGTGGTAATTTTGAGTACTTCTTTTAAAATCACCTATAAACACCTTTTCTAGCTGGCTTGCTTGAGATTTTTGTTTCTTATTAGATATTGCTCTCATTTAGGTTCTGTACCATTATAGTGGTGGTGGACACAATACAGAGAGAACAAAATGCATTGATACAAACAATTAAACAGTTAGTCAACTGTCTTGCATTTCCTATTTTTTCACACTTTGAGGTTGGATTTACATTCTGCCAGACTGCCAGATGAAACAAATCCATTGATAGAATCAGTCCTTCTATCTTGATGTTGAATTTTTTGACTTAGCTTTTAATAGCGGGCTCTTAACAACAAGTGTTAACAGGAGTGATAGGAGAAAGGGGAGAATGCCCAGATAACCAGGCACACAATCTTTCAAAATAATCACTAGCAGAAAATTTCACATAGACTTGAAGAAGCCTTGACTGAAGTGACTTAGTCTCTATAGATAATGTTCTCTTTGGCTGGTGCTCAAGGAAATAAGTTCTTATGGTTTACACTAATGAACATTTTGGGTGCATTTCACACAGATGTAAGAAAATGATACCAAAGTAAAGACAGAGAGGATTGCTCTGAGATTCTTACTAGAAAGATATTTCTGAAGTTTTCTGTGCTCTGATGGTGGGCACATTTGGTGTACTAATCTGGAAAGTAGTAATGGTGATAGTCCTAGTAGAACACCTGGGACATATTGAGAAGCCCACATAGACATTTCCAATTGATGTGGCAGAAATAACTTCCACCATATCTCAAAATATTTGTTAAGAGTAGATGAATTTCACCCACATGCCTTAATCACCTGATTTGTACCTACCCACACTTTGGGGATTTTATGATGTCAGAGTTTCTCATGCAGTGGGTGGTCTGTGAAGGCCTGCAGAGAGAGACTGTCTGTTTAGGTGCTTGCTATAGTTCACAGATAGTTTTCTCTCTGTATTGACTGGAGAGAGAATTTGATGGTCTGATCTAAGCAAACTCCTTGACAAAGTTAGGTTTTAAAAGAACTGAATGTCTCCAAACTTTGTTTCCATATGTGCTATTTCATTTATGTATTAATCTAGTTCTGATTTATATTTCCACCTCATCATATGGCTACACAGAGAAGATACAGTGTCACAAATTGGGATGCATATGCAGATACACCAAAATGATTTTTTCCCCATGTACGAATTCTAACCCTCCATTATGGAAAAAGTGTTGTATTCCATTTTCCTTCAAAGGAAAATCTCACAATTACTGTAAAGTAATAGTACACATGAATGCTTGCTGCAGTTATCCAGAGAAGCCTTTCCAAACTGGGAACTTGAACTAATGGCAGCTTTTCCATTGACTTCAGTGAGGACTGAATCTTGTCTTATGTCCTCCATGAGTATCAAAACTAGAAACTTGAGTGAGAGGAAGGTATTAAAATTAAATTATTAACTGCAGTAAAGTTTCAGTTGCAATGCACCATCAAACATCTCATAACATTACTCCTAACAACTATGTGTAAGCACAGGACAAGAATGTTGGAATTTTGCACCTGTAAAGGAGAAATCTGATGTGTTCTTCCTGCAGCAGCCCATTATCAAGTCAGTATCTCCCTCCACAGGAAAAAATCCAAGGGGCCCATCAACAGCATATAGTGATTAAACAATGATCATGCAATCTCATTTCTCTTCTTACATATTGACCAAGCCAGATGGTGACCAACTAAATCTTTGAAATGCAAACATTGCTAGAGTTAACCCATCAGTGTAACCTCAATTATCTTGCCAAATATTGGGTGGCCTGACACTGGGCTGTAATTGGCCTTGCTAATATCATCCAAAGATGGGGTTTTGAGCAAGAGCCTAACCGCTGCTTAAGTAAAGCTGGCAAAACGCCCTTCTGAAGAGAGGCACTAATGATCTTCATCAATAATGGGCTTAAGTGTTTCTGCTTGCCATGAATTTTTCATTTGGAAAGATGGAAAGAATGCAAGACCATGTTTTACCCTTCCTGCATCAAACTAAGGGAGGTCTAGTATTGTTCACTGAATGAATTTTCTGTTCTTTGCCATCTCATTCCCTTCTTGAACAGCGTTCGAGCCAGCTGTTCTAAAACGAGTTTCAAGCAATGATGATCTATCCTTTCTGCCTGGTCCTGTACAGTTCATCTACTTGCTAAACTGGCATTGCCTTTCCTCTTGCTGCTTCTAACTTGGAATTCCTTTCCATCTCAAAAAGATGCAGAAGGAAGGGTTTCCTAGTTGAGAACATCAGTAACACAGTCTGCCTGCATGCCTTCTATGTACTGAGAAGAGAATTTACCACAGAAATAATCTGCTTCTCAGATTTGCGTTCCCCTTTCCTGTTAGTCCCTATTTCTCTCTTTGTGGGGAGCATAACTCCTGGACTGTAGATCTGAAAGAAGCAGGTGAAAAGCTAGTATTGCTGTCATTTTTCACGTGGATCTACTTCTGATTTAATTACTTACCAACAGTTCTTTGCAGTACATACAGGTCAAGTTTGCTTGTCATTGCCTAAATCTTTGTTTTAAGCCCTCCATAATACAGTAGTAAAATGAATGTTTGAAAAGCAGAACAGGGACTTTCACTAGCATCTATTCTAAGCATGCAATAATGTCATGTCTTTAAATAACTTTTAAGAAAGAAGCTAGGTAACTGAGTGATTTGGAATTTTATTAATATTTGTGATAATTATTATTAGAAAAAATGAAGAAGTAACTAGAAATTCTGAGTGTTATTGTCTGTGATCCATGCTTCCTCATGGGAACATGAGTATTTCTGTTTCAGCCAGCAGAAAAATTCTTTGAAGATTTTGGGAAGTAGACCAAAATTCATTTCATCCTCAAAACACCCCACACATTCTCATGGCAGCATACCAGAGTCAGTGTGGAAAACTTTAATGCCTGCAGTGTAACTGATGCATCATAAGGCTTCTTGAGACCACGAGATTGAAGTGGGTCATTTCATTAAATGCAGTTATTAAAAAGGTCATTAAAAGGTAAGAGAATATAGTCAATTTAAAATTTGCTAAAGCATTGGAAATAGGTTCTGCCAATCTGGAAAAGCCACTATGAAGCATTTGTGGCACAATCATCTTAGTTTTCCCAGCACCTTGATCATTTATTATTATTATTTTCTTTTTGTTTAGAATATACAGATTAATTACCAGAAATATCATAATGTGTGAGACGTTGCCTCAGAGACTGTTCAGATGTGTTGGACTATACAGAAATGGGTGATAATGATGTTAGTATGTCCCTAGTTCACAGTACATGCAGGAGGTATTCATACTATTCCAGGTCCCTAAGTTCAGGGCCTTGGGCTGTCTATATAGTCAATAGATAGATGTAGAGAGCAAGACCCCTTTTACCTAATTTTAGGCATCTAACTGAGAGAGACAGAGAGCTCAGATAGTATCTGATCACCTCTTGAGAGTATTTTCTGCATTTGCTGTATAGGCAGCTTGCAGAAATTATATGCCTAACATTAGGTGGACAGTCGTGATCCTTCTGTTAAGTGGATGAGTGACTCTGCCCAGTTATATGTGATGTGGGCTTCTTCACTTTGGCTGGACATATATGCAGCAGAAAAAGAGGAAGGGCTCATCTAGGGGAGGAGTGATATCATTCCTAGACCAGGAGGAGAGAAACTCCTGGTATCTTTTTCATTTTGCACTCTCACAGACGAGTCTGTCAATCATTACCTTTTATTCCATTGACTTTAGTCTATTCCAAAATAAGAAAATGTTGTGTTCTTTTATGATATAGGTGCTTTGCTTAAGGTTTGCAATGAAAACAAGAATACATAATACAGAGTCAGCACCAAGTTGATTTGTTATACTTAAAGCTTCTGGGGAAGATTTTCAAAGGCATGAGGGAGTTGGGAACCAAACTCCCTTTGGCGTTCAGTGGGTGTTCAGCATCTAGCTGCCTATTTCTGCTTTTGAAATATTCTCCTGTAGCAGTAAGTGGTCGAATTGTAATGGATAAAGCCATAAAAAAACTGGAGCGGTCTGTCTTTTTCTGACTATTAAACTGATACCCCTTTCAAGAATAAAGTTCTTAAAACAGAAAAAGAAATATCAGTGAATCTCTGCTCACTGTGGGCTTTATTCACACCTTGAAGCACACACAGAGCCTGCATTAATGTTAAGAAGAATTATTCAGACATGTAAGGGGTATGTAATTGATAATGTATTCTTGCTGTTGCTTAGAATAGGTCTTCGTGAGAATCAGGCTGTAGGTGGGGCTTCCATATGTTTCACCTTTAATCACAAGACTCAGCTTTTTAAGGAGAATTCTGTTTATTATGAGAGTGTAATCCTTTTTTTATAGGTGTTGTTGGCAGGCTGAAACTTCCCAGTGCAGTGCCGCTGGCTAGCCTTCCTCAGAGACACAGCATAGCTCTGGATATAACACAGCAGAGATCACATGCTCTCATCTCTCTTATTCCATCCCCTCCGTACTCCAGGAGAGAGCAGAGCTCCTGTCCTCACCTTGAAAGGGCAGCTTCCATTTCCCCATCACTACTACCAAATGATAATGCCATCAACATACATCATCACTAAAGATCAACTATGTGAACTCTTACATTCAGATTTCACAGCCAGACCAAACTTCAAGAGCATATAACCAGACAAAATGGTCAATTTGGGTGTTTAATCATATGTTTAAATAATGTGATCTCTATTCATAATTAGTTGATTAAAAATTAATTTATCTTTTCTTTAATTTCATTAACACATCTGCTCTGTGGACTCTCCTTTAATGTGTGTTTTCACAGATTCATCTTGTTCATCCTCTGGGTCATCCATTCTCATATGATCTGGTCATCTCTGGCACAGGTTTTTTTTTTTATATAACCTAATTATCTGTGGGCTATACTCCTGGTCATGTTTTTGTTTGTTTGTTTGTTTGCTTGTTGTTCTTTTTGTTTTGTTTTGTTTCCAGATACAGATTAACATTCTTTTAAGACATTGCACTTTAATGTTTTTTTTTTTTTTTCAGGCATGATTTAGGAGAAACTTAACTTATTTTTGTGGGCATGCATATTTACTTTAAATTTCCTGAAGTTCCTAGAAATTCAAGATACCTAATAATAGTAAAATAATCTATATATGTGTATGTATACTCTCTATTCACTATTAGCATCTCAAAATCTATCTAGTTATTGCAATGCTAACAGTAGCTACCATACTTGCTCAGTTAATTTCTCTGATTCTCTTCAGTCTGCAAAGGAACCTTTTTCTAAAACATTTGTTCCAGAGATTTCTCATATATTTGGAAAATGCAGTGATTTCCCATCGCAGTGCTCCTGACCACACTGCACCAACTGCACTGGGCAAAGGTGTAAGCCTGAGCACATTCATTTCAGCCAGGAGAGAACTGTAATTATTTGATGCTGATCAGTTCTTTAGCAGAAACTGATGTTCATGCTGATATAATGGAGACCTCTACGAGGGTTAAGAAATGTTTTGATAGCCAAAGTATTCAGATATATTCTTTTCTATATTTGCTCCTGAATAGTTTAAATAAAATAAAAAATAAAAAAGAAGAAACAACAGACAAAGCAGCACCATAATTAGCTTGCCAATTATATTTGGTCATTGTTTGTTTCTGAAAATGTAAGATCTGTTTTTTTTTTTTTTTTTTTTTCCCAAGCTTTCCCTGAATCCTTTTATACAAAAAAGAGATAGTTACTATTTCTGAGCTACAGAAATACTTTCAGTATTCAGTTGTGATTTTATTGATTATTAAATTAAGGTGATCTATATTATTATCTGTCATAAGTGACTTACAGCCCTACACCTTTATCAATTTTCCCCATCCTAAGCAGAATTAGTTTTGTGGATTTTTTTTTATTTATTTTTTGGAGAAAATTTATCATTATTCAATAGCATTGACATTGCAAGTCAGGTCTGGAGGCACAGGGAATAGGAGACTGTATGGCAGCTGAATCGATTCATAGGGTTATTTACTATAAATAGTAAATTTTTGTAATTTCCACAAGTTACTATAAGATCATCAAGTTCCATTTTGATGTCTGTTTTATATGTAAAGATATGCATATATTCTTTTTTACAAAGTCCACTTGCTTTCATCTGTTTACATACCGAGACAGCTTCATGCAGGTAGATTAATCCCTCTAAAATTGCAGTTATACCCAGTACATCAGTTTGCAGTCCTTCTGTGTAAGATGTCATCGCAACTGAAAAGTATAGAATAAACTGATATTTTCTTAAAAACCCTATACTAAACAATATGAATGTGGAAATCTACACTTTTTCTGGCATAGAAAAATGCATAGATCTCATCTGGAGAACATGAGATGATTTGTATCCTATAAAAACACTACTTACTTTTAATGTCTCTGATTCAATGTGTAGTCAAGGACAGATTTTTACCCACCCTGAGGATCTGAGACTGATTTTGTGTTTTTACACATCCATCTTCCAGGCCTTCCATAAACACAATTACCAAAGACTGCAATAGCAGTTGTGCTTGAGGATTCTTCTCCGGTAGAAATCTGTATTTGAAAATATTAGTGTTATGTGCTTAAATCATTCTCAGCAGTACACAACTAAAGTTTCTGTGGACTTTGTTGTTATTGCCATGAGCTCTACATGCAGATAAGAAACAGTAAATGCCTTCATGAAATTGCGATATTGCCTCTTCTGGTATAAATGGAGGGCAATGCAGTTCATGTCAATGGAGCTGTGACCATTTACTCTTTAGAGATTTTTTTTTTCCTTCCCAGCTGGGATACAGCAAGAAAATATCTCAAGTTTAAAATGTGTTATTTCCCCCATGCTCTTACTCTAAGAAAAATCAACATCCATTTTGATGTATTTTTGTTTCCTGATTTGCTTTTGTGATCAGTGCAAGGACCAGAATTTTAGCTGACAGAAATTGATGTGGCTTCATTGATTTTTAAGGAACAATGATGATTTACATGACTTGTGTATCCTGTCCCAAAACACATAGATTGGAACAATATTGATGTGATTCTGTAAATATTTCCTGTCCCTTGGCAGTAGTTTATAACTGCATGCTTCATTGTATCTCTGTCATCTAATTCCTATTCACATAAAATATAGCATGATACAAAACATTTATGTCTTTTACCCAAAAGGAATCCTCTCCTTTATGTCTAGATTGGGCTGCTCTTGAATGAGATGCTCACCAGGTCTCCATTCTTGAAAGCACTTAAGTACTTCCGTCTTTTACTGAAGTGTCATTGAAGAGGCTTGCGTAATAGCACTGAAGTGTTTGCAAGGATGGAGCTAAGGAGAACCTGCAAGATAATGTGTAAAATATGGAAATTGAACAGGGATAACACAGGGAACTCACACAGTCAAATATTCTCGAATAATGATTCCGCTGGGCTTGGTTAAAAATCATGAAAATAAAGAAAGTATTCCATCTAAATTCACTTTCCTTCTGCAGTAGTGTACCCTATGAAGGGATTATTTCATAAAACTAGATTATGTTGGAATGGCAATGAAAGTCAAGTTCCTCTGTTTGAGTGAGGCATAAGAACACTTATCTGTGTGCATAAAACATGTTAAAATATTCCACTGGGCTTAACTCCCCTCAATACAGAGAGATCAGGGTTGGAGCTCCATTGCTCTGGGGACAAGCTTTGTCCATTTGTGAATTTCAAGGCCCCTGAAATGTATTCTCATATTTTTTGACCTGCCATTTAACAGATGAATTAATTTTTGCTTAACTACTCTAATGACTAAACCTGACTGGTACTTGTGGTGGTTTTACTCAGGTGGATGGCCGAGCTCCACCTCAGCTGCACTCTCCTTCCCTCTCCTCAAAGGGAAAGGGGGAGAAAATACAATGGGAAGGGCTCAAGAGTTGAGATAACGACGGGGAGATCACTCAACAATTATCAAGACGGGCAAAACAGACTCTGAGTAGGGAGATAGTAAGATTTATTGTCAATTACTAACAACCTAGAGACGTGAGAAACAAAGGAAAGAAACCAAAAATGCCTTCCCCCCATCCGCCCTCTTCTAAGTCCTTCCCCCGAGCAGTGCAGGGGAACGGGGTAATGGGGGATGTGGTCAGGCTCGAACGCTTTGTCTCCACCACTCCTTCATGGTCACTCTCTGCCCCTGCTCCACGTGGGGTCCCTCCCACGGGATGCCATCCTTCCCGAACTGAGCCTGCGGGGGCTGCCCACAGGCAGCAGCTCTTCAAGAACTGCTCCCATATGGCTCCGTACCTTGGAGTCCATCCCCCAGGAGCAAAGTGCTCCAGCACGGGTCCCCCACGGGCGGCAGCTCCCCCCAGACCCCCTGCTCCTGCGTGGGCTCCTCTCCACAGGCTGCAGCTCCGGCCCAGGGCCTGCTCCTGAGGGGGCTCTCCATGGGCCGCAGCCTCCTCCAGGCCACATCCACCTGCTCCACCGGGGGCTCCTCCATGGGCTGCAGCGTGGAGATCTGCTCCATGTGGGACCCATGGGCTGCAGGGGGACAGCCTGCTCCACCAGGGGCCTCTCCACAGGCCGCAGGGGAACTTCTGCTGCGTGCCTGGAGCACCTCCTGCCCTCCTTCTGCACTGACCTTGGGGGCTGCAGGGCTGTTTCTCACTCCTCTCACACTCTCCCAGCTGCTGTGTGGCAGCGTTTTTTTGTTTGTTTGTTTTTGTTTTGTTTTGGTTTGTTTTGCCCTTTTCTTAAATAGGCTCTCACAGAGGTGCAAACAACATCGCTTATTGGCTCGGCTCTGGTCAGCAGCGGGGCCCTTACCTAACATGGGGCAGCTTCTAGATTCTTCTCACAGAAGCCACCCCTATGGCCCCCTGCTACCAAAACCTTGCCACGTAAACCCACTACAGTACTCTTTATTATTGTTGCTTTTTTTGTTTGTTTGTTTGTTTTTATTTTTTAAAAAGCACTTTCAAAATTGATTAAGTATTTGTTCTTAATGTGGAACCCAAGTCTGTGCTTAAATGTACATGTTAGCACAATTAACTCTTGTTATCCCTCTTTGAAGCTGGACCTTGCAGAGATGCTTAGACGCATGCATCCATTGCAGCCAAGCATGTCTCACCCTGTGTCTCACACCTCGGCAGGCGGACACAGATGCAGGGCTGTGTGTGAAGCTGTGCATGTACCTGAAAGCTGCCACTGATAGGATTAGGTCATGAATTTGTAATGAGAGGGTGGAGACTTCTGCCCCAGACAAAATCTGATCCTGCTTCACTTTTACAACACATAACCTGTGCTGCTGCTTTTCTCAGTGTGTAAATTTCACTATAACTTGCTGGCATTGAGTTCCAGGGATTCATTCTGATTTACAGAGGTATAAATTAGATTTTGCTAAGAATACAGACTCTCAGATTTATGTACGGGCTACTATTTTTTGTTGTTGTTTTATCAAATTCACTAGACATTGGTGATTTTTTCACCCAAGTTAGTATTTTGGGGTGCAAAACCTCTTTTTATCTCTTTTGCAGAATTTTAATCCTTTTTTTTCTGTTAATGGCAATGTGAACCTGAACTGTGCTGTTTTACTTTGTTATTAAATGTGCATTGCTCTGAGTCACTATTATGAAAAAGTCACTAACAGATACACAATTCTAATAATTTCGATTAAGGTACCATTGTGAATCATGGCTGATGATTTCCTTACAAGTGCAGGGTTGAAATAATTTGTATTGTAATTATTTTTTTTTCCTAAAATAAATCAAGGTCTTTTGCCTGATCACTTTTTAAGTCTTGTAATTCTGTCTTTGAAATATCTGGGAGGTGTTGCGTGCAGAACTACTACTGTGTAATGTACACATTTCTCATTTATATTCTTGGTCAAATTGCAGTTAAGGTTGCTATAGTGACTAATACCTTATACAAAACACATGACAAGAACAAAATATTGAAAATAGCCTGAGCAATAGAAAACATAAAGAGAGTCATTTAGGGTGTGGTAACCTTTGTATCACAGATTTAAGCGCATCGGGTAAGGTTGCTGCCAGTGGAGCTCAGAGGATGAAGGAGCTGAGACTCCACTGAGGAATTTGAAGCACAGCTGAAGAGACACCTACTCTGCCAACAGCCTCATTCCTTCCTTGCAATACCTTCTGCTTTCTTTTTTGAGATTTACACGTGATGACATTTCTCTGTTTGTCTGTCATTGTCTACAAATAGAATGAGTTGTAGGCATCCATAAACAGCCTCCAGCATGACACGGCCTCCAATCACATCTCTGCCATTATCCTAAATGAGCTTGGCACCATGAAAGATATATGCCCCAGAGAAAAATAAAAGATAACAATAAGGATGAGCTGGGTGGAACAGCAGAACTAGGAGAAAGATTATGAAGCTTTTTTTATAATAAACCCATAGGGAAGCAGAGAATGGGAGAGCCCAGGGCAGGTGGGAGGAAGAAATAGGAATAGGAAAGAAGTCAAAGGCACATAGCTCGTATAAGTAGGGAAATAGGGAGAAGGAAGAAGAAAAGGAGGAAAATCGATGGAAGATATATCACAAAGGAGGAAATTGTATGACAGAAAGCCATTTTTTCAAGCCATTGGCTTGAAAAAAGTGTGGTTCTTGGAACCAAAAAGACACTTGTTTATGGAACCCTCTTACAGGGAGGAGGGCTTGAAGGACACTCGAAGTGTCTGGCATGAGCAGAAGTGTTCAGTGACTTCCCAAAATAGAAGGGAATCACTCACAGGCAGGAGCACAATGGACAATTGATAGAAACACATAGTGTTGGTCTACAAGCAGCAAAGGGAGTGATCCTGCAACCTTCAGAAATTAACATGCGCACAATCACTGTGGTTTTCTGTTACAAAAGCTTTCTTTCAGTTCTGACCTTTAGAAAAGATTCATTTCCTCCCTTTTAATGCTCTGAGCAGGAGTTGTCTCTGGTATTTTCTCAAAGGCCGTAGATCCTATACCAAGATCTCACTGACTGTGTTAGAACAGAAATATTCCTCTCCCCGGTCCTCATTCATTTCTCTCCTGCCTCTCCTTTTTCTTCTTCCACACATTTTTAAAAGGGATTCTTCTTTTAGCTGTCCAGGTCAGTCATGCTCCTTTCCCTCCCAGTTCCTTCTGCAGTCTGTGAAAGACAATATTAGCATTTCTGTACCATAAGGGATCCACCAGCATGGAATTTTGCAGCCCCAGAAGGTTTGGAAGTGTGCCACTGGAGAAGAAGTCTGTCCGCAAGAGCTGCTAAGACCTGTCAGACTGCCTTTCTGCAGAGACTGGTGCTGCTTGGGATAGCAAATGGTTTGAAAAGTCTTGCCTGTTTTGTTACTGCAAGATCTCCAGCTAGCTTCTCAGTGCCTTGCATTTAAAAAAAAAAAAAAAAGAAAAAGAAAAAAAAAAAGCAGAAAGCAGAAATTTTGGCTTCAAAATTATATATTTTACACTTAAAGAGAAAAATCATTGAAGAAAAAACAAACTAATATGAACTAATATTTTCTGTCAGTTTTCATGGAATAAGAATGAAAGATAAATTTAGTTTAAATTTGGATATCCTGTTTGGATATCCTGGGTGTGGTTAAGATAAATCTAACTGAAGTTTAAGGCATTAAAACATTTGCTTGTTTGAGAGCTCAGAAGCCTGATAAGCACTTCTGATACATTTTTGGAAAAAGAGGACTACTATAAAAAAATGTTAAAAATAAATTATGTTATTTGGTTATGATCCTCACTAACTTGGTCCAAAGCACTTCCTCCAAAACCTATTCAAGTAAGTGAGAGCTTTCTCTGGACCAAAATGGGTCGTGGCTCAGACACTAACTGTGAACTAACAGTACATGTATAAGGAACATCTATTGAGCTGGAGCCAAACAGGTGAAAATATGATTTTTCTTTTATCTGAAATATGAAAAATTGATGGTGAAATTTGAAGTGTGAGGAGCTGGTGTGTCATCATGTTACATTATGAATTACTTATTTTTAGAAACTTCAAGAAAAGCACCTTCATAGACTTTTTTAATTCCTGTGAAGTGTCACTTAAACCTCTAGGCATTTCTAGACATGGATCAGATTGGGCTATCCATATACTCTACATCTAAAAATCTTTATTTGTTATAGAATTCCGTAAGTTTTTTTTTTTTTTTTTTTTCCCCAAAAAGTTTAAATAGCTGTTCTTTTCCTTCCTTTCCCCTTTCACTCTAGTTTGGACCCCATAAAGTAATTGATATAAATTTACTCTTTTCTAAAGCATCCTATCCACCACAAACATATTATGTACAAAGAAAGTGTGAAAATGTGGGCTCTTTATAGTTTCAGCTATTGTGACCGATAGACATTTCATACTAAAGGGAACTTTATGTCTGGCTTCACTGAGGTATAAGCACCATTTCAGCTCATCTTTAGCTGCTTTAGGTTCTCTCACTGTGTTTCTATATTAAAAGATGTTTGCTTTCTGTCATACATTTTGTATGAGTTCAGGCAAGAGAGGATCATGCCAACACCATTTATCTTCTTTAGGATTGTTTTGAAATGAAAGGAAAAGTGAAGAACATTTGCGTGTCTTTTGGTGTGCAACCTTTACAGTCACACTTTGCAATGTTATCAGGATAATAATTTAATTTCCCTAAAACACAGTCTCCTGATTCCCTCTTCTTCTATCTCTCTTCATCCTTTAAGATTGCACCTGACAGATAGAAAGCTGATACCAGATTATAATGTCTCATCTTAGCTACTTGTTCAAAATGTTTCCTTTCCGAACCTCTCCTGTTATACTGAGAAAATGCTGTTTGGTGGCTGGAGCTGGCATCACAAGATCATCACAGTAGAGAAGATGAACTTCCAGAGGAAAAAGAAAAAAAAAGAAAAAAAAAAGAAAAAAAAAAAAAAAGGAAAGTTAAAGTTAGAAAAGTAGAGGGAACAACTCAATAAGACATAATTGAGGAGTTGGTATATCACCACCGGACTTTGGAAACCTGTTTTTAATTTCCTTTAGGCCATAAGACTCATGTGACCTTTTTGTCCTCTTATAACCTCAGCTCTCCCAATGCAAACTGGAGTCAGTGACCTGTCCTCAACACACAGGAAGGTAAGTTAAAGGTGCTGGGTCTGTGTACATGGAAGAGCAGGGCAGATGCGAGCTCACTCTCTGAAGACCTAGCTGGCCATACACAAGCCAGCAGCTATGCAGAAGCCATGAAACTCCATCAATTTAGTGCTGTCCAGGGTTGAGAAACTCTGATAAGACTCTAACTGCACCAGAGCACAGCAGTACCCTCATAGGGCAGCATAATTTGTGGGGTGGTGCTGAGCGGTGTAAGTGTAGGTGGAGGAGCCCCTTCCTGTGCTCCCAGCCCCAGGTGCAGTTGGTACAAAACCACACCTGGGAGGCACTGCTGCAGTGGGTAATGAAAATATCTGCAGCTTTCCCTTTAATGCGACCATGAGGGCCAGTATATTGCTTTGCACAGGTCTCCCTAAGTTATGCATCTGCTTCAGTGACGTTTTGCAAGGAATCAGAGTTACTGGTTTGGCCTTTATATGGCCTGGCTTGTGCCTCCACTTTGTTTTTCCCTTAGAACCACAAATGTCTGGGAAATTTTCCTGTCTTTTGTAATGCTGGATCTTATCTTGTACTTTTACAAGAGAAGTGAAAGGATGTCTCTGGAAATTAATCTTACCCATATTCCTTTGGGTAGTTACTTCACAAGAATATCAATTTGGATTAGATCTTGTTTATTAACTGATCAAGCTACAGAGCAAAACTAGTTGGACATTTTTCCCCCACTAGCTTGCTTGAAATGCTCTCCCAGGATTTAATCTCTTGATGGTTAGATATTTTATTTTCCAAGCTAAATTTTCCCGATGTTTTTCCTCTTTTGAGGACCAGTTCATGGCAGCGATTTTTGCTGTCAGTTACTAAGTCCCAGTCAGATAACTTTAGTCCTCAAGGTCAACAACCTTCCTGTATGATACTGCAGTCACACTTTGTATGACTTGTCTTTCATCTAATCTCCAGATTTCACATTCTCCTATTTTTTGTGTGAAGGTCATGGTTGACAGTATTTAACAGTAACAATGTTTACTAGACTGATCCTTATGTCCCTGAGGTCTCACTCAACATTGGTGATGACAGCTCAGATCTCAATATTTTACACGTGAAGTCATGGTGCTTCACTTTGCATTTACCTACACTTCAAATCTATTTAATCATCTGCCATTTTGTTGCTAGTCACTCAATTTCATAAGGTTCTTTGCCATTTCTTCACAGAATTTCTGATTCTTTTCAATTGTGATTCATTTGGTTAACTTCATCACCTCATCTTCTACCCTCTTTTCCAAGCTGAGTAGCCCAGAAATTGCAATGTAGATCTTGCAGGTACCCAGTGATGTCCTCCCTCCACAAGGACACAACATTAAAGCCTGTTCTCTGTTTCCTGTCTTTTAATCAATTATTCACTCCTTTAAACCTACACTTTCTTCCCATGGTTGCTTGGTTTCTTTAAGAGCCTTTGGAACAGACTTGCTAATGATTTATTGAAATTCAAATAAACTATATCAACCAAATCTCCCTCACCAGCCTCACTATTAACCCCTCCAAAGAGCTCCAGCTTTGAGGCAAGAGCTAATGCCAGCAGTTCTCCTTTCATCCAAACCTGGTGTTATCTTTCCTTTACATCCTTCCTTAGGAACTTTTATGGGGAATTTTGTTTCAGAATAACACTAGATCTAAAAATTGACCTAAATTTAAAAAGGAAATGTTAAGCAGAGGTTTAAGGAATGCCAAAAATGAAACAAAGCTTTTGTTTGTTTGTTTTGTTTTATATAGCATGTTTAGGGTTTTTTAAAATAATATTTTTGATGTAAAGTATCAATATTACTTCAGCAGTTCAGCAAAAAAAAGCCACCTCTTTTGATTTGGCAATGAAACCAAACTAATATTAATGATATATCCAATATTTCAACAACAAATATAAAATAATTTCTTTTGAAAAACAGTCATGACAGATATTCTTGGCTTTATCAAAAGAAATATTTGAATGTGTATACTTTCAAATGAGTAAAATAAGTTCCTTCTTCAAATAACATTCTTCATTGTATGTACCACTGTGCAGTAGTAGTACAGCAGTAGTATCCTCTACTTCTATATTTATATTCTTGTGTCTTGGGACTTATGTACCAAGTCTTACTGTCCTCTCTGTATCTAAGTTTTCTTCCAATGGCAATTATTAACTCTTAAGTGCATTGCTTCATTATCCCCTAACTCAGTGAGTGGTTCAATCTGCTGCAGAATTTATATTTGGGTATTTTGGTATTCTATTGTGTCTCATCCCCTCATTTTTCAGAGATATCTGACGTCTTATTCCTTCTTGGTTGCTGTGTATTTTAGTTTGGTTTTGCTTCTACATTTCTTGAGTTAGTATATTGACATTTATAGCTTTTATTCTTCACAGTAAGAGCTACAGCAATAGCAAGCAGAACCTGGCATACTGGGAGGAATGCACTAACAAAGACAATGCAGCACTCTTCATTGTTTTTACACAGGGACTTGCATGATGATGGCCAATGCACATGTACAAGGGTGCAAAAGGAGGAGAGAGGAAGCAGGTTGGCTCGGTGTGGATGTGCTGTCTTGTTGGTTCACTTGCTGCGTAGCTCCAGGGCTAACACACATCCATATCACATGTAGATTGATTTTCTCCCTGCCCCAGTCTATAGCCTAGCAGTTTTCTTGATAAGGAAAATTATTTATGGGTGAGAAAATAGTTTGCTTCAAGCTTTGAATTTTAGGGACAGGATACACAGTCTGAATTGCTTGGCCAAAAGTGGTTTCTTGATGAAGGTAACAAAGATTACAGAGATGTACTTACTACACTGCACACACACATGAAAAAATCACAGATTTTTGCATTTGCCACATTCTGGTGCATAAAACCATACCGGCATCAGAAAGTGAGGAATATAACATGCAACATTTAATTAGTCTATCCTGCTTAAAACCATTTATAGTCTATCTTTCACTGGAAGAACAAATAAAAGAGGTCCCAAGATGGGATACTTTCATATCAAATTAAAATTCATTTTAGCAGTGGATTTGTAAAAAGAGGGTTAATAACTGCAGACTCTTAGAATACAGAGCATGGACTACAGGAGGAAAAGAAAGCAAATACTTTTATTTATTCAAAACATTCATATTTAATTTTTTTGTAGCTCATAAAAAATATTACATTTCCTAACTTGTGTACTTTTTCTCCACAGTGACCAAGAAAACCTGCAAGTATTTTTTTTGTATAATCCTAAGCAAAAAAAAAAAAAAGTCATTAGCTTTGCATTTAGAGTGTTTTATATATAGAAAATAAAGGATTATGACAAGATCTTTCAACACATAGACATGCTGTTTGAGGCTTATCAGCTTTACTATGGCAGATAGGTTCTCTTATTCATACAAAATTTGTAAATATTTTGTAATACCCCATATATAGCAAAAAGTGTAAATTCCCACTGTCATCTGCACATATAGGTGAAATATATGGAATTACATTTTGGATTTTATTTACCCTTTGTGACTTTAAAAGAAAATAAATGTTAGTTTTGTCATAGTCAGCAGACCAAAGATATTCAGATTAAACTTCTTAGAGCTTCATTTGTCTCTCGTTGATTTTATGACTCAGCTCTCAACAGTGCAAATCCTGTTTTAATAAAACATTTTGTCATTTTAATAACTATGGAAAATCAGACAACAGTGGAACTCTGTCTAATGATCACACTGTCCATAAGAAAACTGTGGGTGTTAGGGATATTATTAAGGGGAGTCTATTAAAACTCTGTTTCCAAAGTCTGAAGGGCATGCATATACTTTAAAACCTCACAGACCCCCCAGTGGTTTCATGCAGGTTTGGCTTGGATGCAAGATTTCCCAATTCCACTCGCTTACCCCCCTCTTCTTTTTTGTCTTTCAGATCGGTGACCTTAGTGCTGAAAAAAACTGTTTCAAGTTTGTGGAGTTGTGCTTGGTTGTTTGTTTGTTTTGACCTTTGTGATGATTTACTTTCTGAAGCTGGACTTTAACGAAACAGTCTGGACCTTAGAATCCTTAAAAATCAGGAAAATGTGAGTGGCATTTTCAGATGAGCAGTTAGGAAGAACATCTTTAGCAACTAAATTATATGGAATCCACTGTCCATGATTATACAGAATATTATTCTCCTATGGAATACCACCAGTGATATGGAATGTAGCCTAAGTAAGTAGCCAAATATTTTATATTCTTCTCTTCTTCCTCCCAGTCCTTGCCTTATTGTTGATACTATCAAAAGTCTTGTCTGTAGCCATTTACCGAGTCATAGTTGGTGAAATAAATCTCACCCAGCTTGGGCATTTAAAAAATTAAATGTCCAGGTCCAACCAGCCACTGTTGATCTGCCATATAACCAGCAGAAAGAATGATCACACATGTTAAGTGTCTAAGTTAAGTGGGACAAATTTCTTTTGGCAGTACATGTTTTTCTAAGGTGCCTAAACTGGAATTAGATTAATAATCATTTGTTTAGGGTAAACGTACATCTCCCATAGATATGTTTCCTGAATACAGATACATCTATTTTAAAAGTATTCACACTTTATTCTTTTCTCCTAAACCCAGACCATATTTTATTACTGAGCTGATCTTCATGTTTATTATTCAATGAGAATACATATTATTTCCATATGAACTGACTGATTTTTATTGATTCAGAATGAAAAGTTTTCTGTTGTCACTGTTGTTAACTTTGCTGTGTGACAGATGGATCTTATGATGACCCTCTGAACAGGTAGGAACCAGATATGAGGATGGCTGCAAAAGTCACTATAAGGAAGACACAAGCACGCACAAAACCACACACTTTATAGACTTTGGAGAGAGCGATTTTCTTGTTCTTTTTGCATAATAGCCTTTTCTTCTTAGCCCCTGCATGTTACCCGCTATATAATTCTTTATTTAGTTGCTATTTTCTATGATCTTTGATTAACACTGAATTTTCATTTAAAATGACATGATCTTTTCTAAGCAAGTAATGTTAAAATACATGTTTTTGGATCAGGGAGTAAATTGGACAAAACATTAGAGAATACAATAATAAATACAGATAAGAGGACTAGAACTGTGCAATTGATGTAGATAAGCAATTTTCTTAATTTTGTCCAGACCTGTAGCTCTAATTCAACAAATCACTGAAGCATGGGCTTAATTCCTACTGTATTAAATGAGACTTCTCACATGCACAAAGATTACACGTTCCTAAGCACTTTGCTCTTTATAGACACTAGACACTGCTCTCCTTGCCTCCCTTACAAATACATGCATCCTGATTGTCCCTACTTGAAAAACAATAACAACAAAAAAAAAAACTCCTGTTTACCATGATCCCACAGGTATTATGCTAAGGCAAGTATACAAAGTATACAGTGCAATCTGAGTTAATGGTGGCATATCTTTTACTATTACCAAACACTGGACTATTGCAAATGTACTTGTAGCTTATCAGCATTACCGAACAATGTTGGCTTTGTTGTTGTTGTTGTTTATTAGTGTTAATTAGTGTGCAGACATTCCTACTGGCTCAACCTTACCTGAGTCTTTCTGACAATTAATAATCTAGAGGTACCATTGCAAATCCAGACTCTAC
Source organism: Cygnus olor (assembly GCF_009769625.2). NCBI lineage: Eukaryota > Metazoa > Chordata > Aves > Anseriformes > Anatidae > Cygnus > Cygnus olor. The sequence goes on from NC_049171.1 coordinate 24,342,855, forward strand.
TTTTTGGATCACTGAAAATCTCCTACAGTTATTGTAGACAACAAGTTTGTTGTCTATGAGCTATGTACAAACATAAGGGATGAACTTTTTGAAGAAAATGCACTGCAGAAAACAGTTCAGAGTAGATATCACTTTATTTAAGATTGCAAATAATATTCTTAATTTATAGTGAATATTTCCCTGTTAGTAGAAATATCTTTCAAACCACTGCAGAGTTTAAAGGTGTCTGTTGTTCCTGTTCCTAGGACAGTTGATTTCTCGTGGCATCTTCAGATGGCTGAATCTGTATTAGAGCTCTTCTGTATTGTTAGAGTAAGGAAAAGAAACCAGGTTATACTTGCTTCCTATAAAAGGTGAATTGATGGAACTGGCTGTAGAACAGCCAGAATCCTTGTAATTTTAGGTGAAATGGGACCGCTAAACAACACCTTAACCAAAGAAGGTTTCTGTAACTGAAAAAGAAGTCACTTTTAGCTTAGGGATTATGTGTTTTTTGTTGCTCCATTATCACACTTTCTTGCTTTCTTTCCTTTCTTTCCTATTAGCTCTTTGTTGCTATTTTTTGATACATTTATTTTTTTCAGCACCTCAGCACATGATATACACGGTACCTGTAATACCTCACCTGTGCTCCTGAGCTTATTTTACTATACGTTTGTAGTGACTCTAGTTAAGTCAACAAGACACTGATTAGATTGAGCTTAGAGCTGAGCCTGTTTGCTCAGTTCAGCAACAGTGCGCAGCTGAAGGTTTGTCCCATCTAATTTTGTATGTCTGAAAGCATTTTTTTTTTGTCTAGGTTTATTCTGCAAAGAATGGAGAGAGAGACGTATACAGTTCATGTCATCCTGAGCTACAAGAATCACCTTCTGAAGGCTCCTCTAGCTAAGCAGTAACTTTAAAATGAGGTGAGGTGATTAGATTTTCCTTAAGTAGTCACATGATATGTCTATAAATGGCTGTAAAGCTGAAAGCGTGTAGGAACATTGAGGTAATACTGACATGTAGAAAACACTTAAATTAAACTTACACACTGGCATAGACCTTTATTAAACTTGCCTAGGTTCACTAGATTTCCATTTGAATTTGGCCCTAAGTCAACTGCAGCTAGTAGTTTGTGAATGAAATGAAGAACAGCTGTGCCTTCATAAAGTAAATCTCTTAGACAGGGGAAATCATTCAATCAAGTTAGTGAGAAAATTAGCATCTTTACTTTTCATTTTCTCACTTGTCTCTCTAAGGAGTTTCATTAGGACTGACAGAACTGATGATACTGGATTTGCAGATCAGGGATATGCCATAGCTGATCTGTGAAATCATGGATGTGCTTCAGACTTCATTTTGGTTGATAATTGAATCTGGTCTACCATTAAATTCATTATTTCAGATTTTCTTTACATTGTGTAGTGGTGATTAACATAGACAGTATACTGCCACCTACCTCACTCATGTGCCAGACCAAGAACGGAGAAATCATGACACCTTCCTGCTGCAAACAAGCTTCCAAATTTACCTTCTTGCTATCTGATTCAGGATGGAGAACCCAAGGCCTCGGTTTCCTTCTTCTGAAATACTCTGCCATGAGATGTTAACCAGAAGCAGAAGTGGCTACTTTCCTGTGGGGCAGATCATCTTCCACAAAGGCATACTCACAGCCCCTCTGCAATCTGACATTAGCAGGTTGTGGTGTTATTAGTAGTAGCATTGCTGCTGTTATTCCAACCTGTGTTTATGGAGAAAGTTACGCTGTGACTCTTATGTGCTTCAATTATCTGGGAAGAGAAAATTCCATTTTCAAATCGGTTATTTATAGGCTATAAAACACATATGCACATCTTGTGTTATGATTTTACATTAGAAAACGTTAAATTGAACGTTTCAAAGTGTGTCCTTTCAAAGTGTGAAATGAAATGAATTTAACTTGCATACTAATAAGATTCTGCTTGCTTTCTTTAGAGAATGCATGTACTTTTAAAATGCTCTTTCTGATATTCATTTTTCCACCCACTAGGTCATTCCTTTCATTAACAGTGATTAAAACTAAGCCTATGTGCTTGTAAGCTTGCCCTATGTGGATGAACACTCACGTCTTACTAATGATAGGAGTTTGAAATACCCTATTGGGGAAAACTGGCCAACTAAGAAATATATTTGTACACAGGCAGATAGAAAGAAAGAAGAAAAACATTACTTATCTTTGTCTCTAAAGCCATGAATGTTCGCAACTGTTCGACAAATCAGGATTCAGGACCCTAAAGCAAAACTAAATATGTATTTGCAATTTAATATTTTCTCTTACGAGTAAAGACATTCTGATATATCAGGAAAAAATATAGCATATTATGTGATAGTTCCAGCAAGCTGCTCATATCTTTTGGCTGCAGTAATGGTCCATATGTTTGACATACTTTATGTAACCCAGTGATACATCATTAATTGTAATTTCATGCCAGGGCGATTGGCAGGATCTGTGGACAATGACAACAACTACTGCCTCTTAAAATTCTCTGGTAAACTATGGGGAAATTTTCATCTGTCCCTGTAATCTAAAAAATGTATAGTGTTCCTGGAGTATCACATTCTTGTGCTTTAAAATGTAAGCAGCCTGTGGGTGAGAAGAAAAAAAAAAAAAAAAAGTTTCATAGGAAGCTGCAGATAGGATGGAGAAATATATCCTTTTCAAATCTGAGAATTATTTCCTGTGGTAACTGGGACTGCTGTTAATTCAAAATTCAGTCCTCATTTACTAATTGTAATATCCTCTAAGGGATTTTTTTTTTTTTTGTTAATGGTAACTAGCATTCATAAAAACAAAAAGAAAAACAAAAGAAAAAAAAAAGAACCAAACACAAACAAGATCTTTTCTTTTGCCTGATCCTGAGTTTTCTCATGCACTTGAAAATTCTTAACCTTGACAAGGACTTGCTACTATTACATGTGTAAGGAAGCAATCAAACCTCTTACAGTACTGGAGACTGCCAGGCTGATATACACAAAGTCCATAGTAGCAAGGGTTTTCTGAAGCCTTTTACACCTCAGAAAACTGTTGTTATTTTTTCTTTCTTTCTTATGTATCTTGAATCTTTCAAAACTTTGAATACAGCTCTAAGTGTGTGAGAATAAGTCGGCAGGCTGGATGGCAAATTGAACTTTGGAAGAAAGAGGAAGTTTGGGAGGTAAAGGGCAGCCAGGTTTTGGCTTATGTGTTTCTCTTAGCCCAAAATGATTTGATTTCTGTTAAAGTTGAAAGCACTTATACTTGCTTGGTAGTTATAGCTGAGGTAATGACTTTAAGTATGCCAATTTTCACCTACTGAAGATTTGTCTCTCTATTTCCAAACTTGTTTTCCAGCTGTCATATTGGTCTTCACCAGACAGTTCGCTGTGTTCTCACTGCTTCTCTTATTTCAAAAGAAAACATCTGTTTCATTTTATGAACTGACCTTGCCACTAAAAGAGAAAAATAATGCCAGGCACACAGCCTTAGCATGACTGTAAGGATGTATCAATTCAATGCTAATTATTTTAATACAGATGTTTGCCTTGCCTTTGTCAGTAGTTGTATGCCTGAAAGTGCTGTATGATTTCCAAGCAGGTTCATTAATTTACTAGCCTATTAAGCTAACATGAAAAACAAAGAAAACAAACTATTTTAGGTTTATTTATTGAATTAAGTCCAGAAAATGCATCTCTGTTCTTTTATTGAGTGGCTGTGGGCTGAAATGTGACATACCTTTGGGAAAAACAAATCAAGGATTATTTAAGTGGTTGTTTACTTCAAGAAATGCAAAACATGCTGTTTGAGAAGCTGAATCATTAAAACAATTGCAATGGGACATAGTGCTTTTCACACTGAGATGAAAATCTTTACATAGATCATCTAATCTGTTTATGCCATATTTTCCACCAATGTTTCAGTTCTTTGAAGTATTGAAATCGAATTCCATAAAAGTTGCCAGCCAGACTGACCCACAGCTAGATATTTCACAACCTTTTACAAAGAGTTACCACCTTAAATTACTCATAATATACACTTGTAGTTACAGTCCTCCTTTTCCTGGAACTACATTTATAGAGGAGTGTTTTAGTTTACTCACAATATTTTGTTTAATTCTGAAGGGAAGAATTCTATAATTTGCATCGAAGATGGGTGAGCGTCGTGGTTGTTTCCATCCCCACATGGAAAAGTGTTCCAAAGCTCCTTCTGTCAACCTAATTGCCTGTCCAGCTGATAGCTCCACCACCCCTTAGGAACAGATCCTTTTAGGAAGGCCTTTATCACAGTGAGAAATTATTATTCCTGAAGTAACCTGGATCTAGCCAATTTAGGGCTTTGAAGATTAGGATTAGAACAAGGAATATGATTTAGCATTCACTGAAGAGCCAGTGTAGCATTCAAAGCCCAGGGATGATGTACCAAAATTGACTTATTTTGCTTAGCAGGCAGAGTGATGAGTTTTGATCAGCTGCCCATTGAAGGCTATCATTGGCACTGCCAGTGCAGAATACTATAACAGTGGAGCCTGGGAGCCATGAATATATACAAAGCTATTGCCAAGTCAGCATCTGAGAGGATGTTCATAGGAACAGCCTGCTGGCTCATCATGGATGGGAGAATTTATTTCTGACAGATTTCATACTTGGGAGGATGGCAGCTAACCTTGAGGCTGTGAACTCTCTGGATGGTCAAAAACCAGATCCGTCGTTTGAGGACCTTGACATGGCTTTGGCTAGTTCTTCAAAATGTTACCCTTTTCCTTCTAACCTTGTTTCTGCCTTGTTCAGATTTAGTCTCAGCCAGCTGAATTTCTGTTCAGAAGCTGATCTCCTGTAGGCACTGAGGCAGATGGGAAGCAGTGCTGCTAGGGTATGATGTGAGAGATGGCTTGAACTGAGAGTCAGTAACATACTGTTCGCTGTGGTAGTTCAAAAATATCTCCTGGTAGATTTACATGTATGACTACCAGAATAAAACAGAAGACTGGAGAAGTTCACCAGCAAGGGGCCCAGATAAGAGGCACAGTTACCAGTCACAAACGTTTTGGATCATTTGCAGTGGAACGATTTGATCCGCCTTTGTGCAGTTCTCCCTTTGCTGTGTGAAGCTGCATGCTATGCCTAGTACAGCAAATGTAGCTGCAAGACCCGACAGCAGAAGTACAAGAATTTTATCACAGCCTGTGACTAACATTGGCTGTATTTCTGTAAATACAAAAAACAAGCAGAATTGTTCCCTAGTGCTCCCTCTCTCTTAAATATGGTTAGAGCCTCATTAACAAATGATGTGATGGTAGTTTTATGTGAAATTAGTTAATTGCCCTTTGTCACTGTTTCCTCTGGGAGGTGGATTACAACAAAGGGAAAATATAACAATTACATACAAAAAAAGCTGTTCTGCCATCTGTTTATTTTTACAATTCTGTATTTTGCAGATTGCTGAGAGGAAAAAAAATATATATATATTAAAACTTGTTAGAGTTTTCATTTCTTCATCTATTTGCATTTCAAATAAATATAGAATAATCTGAGATGTAACATTGACAATAATAAAATGATCAAAATGAACAGGAAAGAACGTCTCAAAATACCAGATTTATTTATAGATAGTCAATTTTCGGTCCTTGCAGACCTACAAGTCAAGAATAAATTGGATAAGATAGATATTTGTAAATATGTGAAGTAATAAAGTTGCTTCCTGTGAGTGCTAGTCTCTTCACTTCTGTATCTAGAACAATCATGGAGGAACTGTTGATTAAAAAAAGCAACAAAAACAAACCAACAAAGAACGAGCAGTGTTACACTTATGTAGTGTATCCTCTTCCACAGGATTTTTTTTTTAAAGGAATTTTAGTGGTATACACACAGAAAATAATTAGCTCTTTTCTCAAAAATAAGATTTAGATCTCTCTCTGATGGAAGGGACAAGTCAGATCCACACAGAGGTAAGAAATCCTATGAAATAATACCATGTTATAGATCTAGTGAGGTCTCACCTGTATGCCTGTATGTTGTTCTTTTCCCTGGATGATGAAAGATGAAGTTTTATTAGTCAGCAGAGCTGCTTGTGAAATCCCAGAGGGAAAAACAAGAATCTTTCACTTCACTTCATGTATACAGTGGTCCATTCTGAAGAACAGTGTGGAAAGGTCTGAAAAGACTGAGGGTAAGAAGCATGCAAATTTGATATGAGCTCAGAAAACTCCTCTGAACTATCTAATCTGTCCCAAAGTTCTGAGAAGAGACCTGAAGAAAATGAAATGAATCTACTAATCTATAAATGAGATGATCCAGAAATTTCTTAAACATCCCTGAATTTGGAGATGCTAAATTCTTCCTGCCCTAGCCCTACCCTGTTAAACACTGTCACTACAAGAGTTCACATCAGCTCTAGCATGTCCGTGGGCTATGATCTCCCCTGGTTTACCTTGTGAGTCCAAATTTTTACCTGTTCGGTGTTTGTGATCATGTTTTGTGTTCAGTGGGGTTATATAAAAGGACTGCTGCTATTACCTGGCTCACATTCTTAAAGACTAGATTCTTGTCCAGCTTAACAGCTGGATAATTTTATTAAAAAAAAAAAAAAAAAAGTTTTCCATACAACAGATCCCTGCTGGTCTGTGCACTGAGCAGACACACATCACACAAATCATGGTAGGACTTTGTACTGTCAGCAAGGAAAGCATTTCTTAGATTAATAAATGAGAGTAAAAGTTACCCTGCTAAAGCATTGAAAAGGCAAGACAAGGCTCACTGAATGAGAATGGATTGCAGGGTTAACAGAGGCACCATCACATGAAGGAATTGCTTATAGACTACAAAATAACTATAACAAATTTGAAGAGATCTGAGGACAATTCTGGGAATTTATCAAACCTTGAAAACAGGCCGTGTATGTAATCATAGAGGATTAATACACTCAAACCTTGGTCTCAGCCTCTCCTTTTTTCTCTCTCACATCATGCTTTGGCACACTAGTTAAACAAACAAACAAACAAACAAAAAACATTTCAGTGGTTTATTTCCAATAAAATTTCCAGTAAAAATAGAAAAAAAGTAAATAGCAATCTAAATAGTGCTTCTGTGTAGAGATAATACTTCTGTCGTAAAAAAATAGCTCCTGCTTATTTTATAATAATAAATAAATACATAAATATTCCTGCTTCATATTTATCATCAGTTTGTTTTACTTGTTCCTTCTACACTTAAACGAATCAACTGAATTAGGATCTGCTATTAAGAAATAATTTTAGGGTGGGGGGACTCTATGATTTCATAGACAACATAGACATAAATTTCACAACCCGTGTATGTTACAAAGAAGCTGCAAAACCTGTTTGGAGTTGGTCTTTGCTTGGAGAGGAGACACATAATGCCGGTCACTCTGGTGCCACGTGAAGCAAATCTCCTTCAGGTTATTTGCACCTGACTGATTCCTGAACAGAACAGAATGCAAGTGGCACTGAAAAGATGTACAACACATTGGACGGTATAAAGTTGGCCTCAACACCATTTCAGAAGACTTGGCTGAGTTCCAGCTCACCTATTTTTAGTGCTCAGTAGTTCACTTTAATGGCCTTTCTGTCCATCAGCTACAGAGGAAGCCCAGAACAAACTAAGATCCTAACTCAGTTATGTACCCGGTATTAGTTTAGATGGATTCTGGCTTTACAGCTTAGCTCAGTGCAACAAAATTAGAGAGCTGTGTGGCTGAGGATATGCAAATAAAATATAAGTTTTATGTAAGACAAGTGGTGTACTAGGGAGAAAAAAGAGCTCAGCAAACGGTTCAAGAAACAGTGGACACAAACAGCAGCAGCAGCTAACATTAGCAGTGTCTTCAACTGGAAACACACAAAGAACAACCAAAAGTCTCTTTGTTCCCATAGATCCTCTGTAACTAGATCAGAATACTCATGGTAGACAGACAAGTTGTTCTTTTCACAGTCCATTAGAAAGCAGCGATACACACACCACTATCAAGCACATTACATTTTCTTAGAAGTCAATATATTTCTGGCAGAAAAGATGTGTCAGATGTGCCAGGTGTGCCAGATGTGCCAGGTGTGCCAGAAAAGATTTGTTTCTGGTGGGGAAGATGTCATTTTATAACTAAATACTTTAAGAAGTACAGGACTTAAATGCAATTGAGGTGTTTATGTCCAGAAAGAAACATCTAGCTGCTGCCTAATCTTGGCTTAATCCTAAACTCCATGTCACTGTTTGGCTTCATAGTCTCTCCTTGCCTGGAATAGTACATATCTGAAAGGCCAATTGTCCTGAATGCCTAGGATTAACTGGAGTCAAAAACAACCTATTCTTCCAACGTCCCTAAAATGTATAATCTATGTATTTTCTAAGTGCGCTAATCAAGCAGTCTTTGAAAAGATCATACGAACTCTGCTTTATATACTAGTCAGCCACTGTGTTAGTCACTCGGAAGTGGAAGAACCTGTGTTAATTGATTCTTCAACCTGAAGAAATCCAAACTACTTGTTCCAAAAGACTGCTCTGAGCACTAAACATTTGTCTATAACAGATGTGGGAAAATGCAGACAGAGCTAAAGGTGAAGGGAGGCTTTTCCTGTTGGAGTTGAGCTATTATGAAGCAATGAATGTATGTGGCAGAGAGTGCAGAAATGCAGATATGACTATTCAACATAATAGTTACATGAGAGAGCTCTACTTCCGTTTCCCATGGCTCTTTTTAAAATATTGGATAAACATTTCCAAGACCCAGATGAATACCTTAGACTCCATGCTACGGACTCAAGTACTCTTTTATCTCTGTTTGCCTCTGCCATCCCCCAATTTAATTTCATTAACATGACTGTATTATGTAAATGAATTTTAGGCATTACTGTAAGTTTTTTTTTTTTTTTTTTTGCCTTGCATTTTCATTCAAGTACATGCTACAAGATAATTCTAAAGAAGATAGAAAAACTGCTAACAAGAAACATCAAAACAGCAGTAAAAATATATATATATATATATATAAAGAGAGAGAGAGAGAGAGAGTAGGGAAAAAATCCAGCATTGCTTTAGGACAGCAGACTGACATCTCAGATTTCAGTGGAAGTTGGTCTGTTAAGATCCTCTAGCTATGAACTCACCAGAGGGAAAAAAAAATATATTACACTAAATAATCACAGAGTCTTATAATAATTAAGGCTGAAAGGGACCTCTGGGGGACATCTAGTATAACCTCCTAGCACTCAAAGCAAGGGTAAGTTCAAAATTAGACCAGGTTGCCCAGGTCTTATCCAAGTAATTCAGAATTGGAATTCTGAATATTTCCAAAGACAGAGACTTCATAGTTTCCAGCCTTCCAGTGCTTAACCACTCTCAGGGTGAAGAGTTTTTTCCTTGTACCTAGCCTAAACTTCCTTCATCATAACTTGCAATCATTACTTCTTGTCCTGTCACTACATCATTGCAGAGAGTTTGGCTCCTTCTTCTCTACCACCCCTCCTTACATACTGGAAGACTGCAGTTAGATCCTTCTCTCTCCTTGTCTCTAGGCTAAACAAATCCAGTTCTTCCAGGCTCTTCCATACGTCTTATGCCCATAAGATTGTGTTTTAGCAGTCTCTCTCTAGACTGTCCTGTGGATATCCATCATTCACTGTAGTGCCCCAAACCAGACACAATATTCCAGAAGAAAGCACATAAGTTCCAGGAAGATAGGAATAAACACTTCCCTTGACTTGTTGCCTGTACCCTTACTAATGCAGCCCAGTCCATGACTAGCCTTCATCACCACAGGCGTGATGATCACATGCTGATTCAAGTTCTATGTATGCATCAGGATCACCAGCTCTGAAGAGCTGGCCCTCCAGCTTGTCAGTTCACAGACTATGCTGTTGCATGGTTTATTCAATTCCAAGTGCTGGACTGTGTTGCCTTTGTTGAATTTCATGAGACATTTGTCAGGCTGTTTCTCCAGCTTGCTGAGATCCCTCTGAATGGCAGCATCACCCACAGCATATCAACTGCCTCTTACAGTCATTCATACCTATCAGATCTTACAGATATATACATAATTTAATACCTACACTCTGATCATCTGCATAATTAAAGGACCTCTTGAAATGAAAATTTCACAATAAAATACACTAATAACGATTAACTATAAAATATTTTAAACTGAAAGCTAACATATTCTAAGAGAATGGCAATTTTTGTATGATAGAAAAATGTTCCATAAAAATATATATTAGACAAAGCATGTTAAACTTTGATTTTAGGGGAATGAAGGGGCTTGTTTTGCCTTGAGGGGGGGAAGGGGGAGGAGGCAGCAACAGTGACATTTTTCCTTGATTTGGCTTCTGTTTAGAGTTACATTTTGTCAGTGTCTCTGCTCATGCTATTTTAGTTCAGAATGTTTCTGACCTTTCCTTTAGATTTCTTAGTTTTTAACTAGACACACATCCCCTGTAACAGATTTTCTGTAGTGTCTGCTACTAAGAGATCCTCTGCAAGTTGATAATAGAATATGGAAATATTTTCCAAAACCAGAAAATAGTTCTACATATTTTCTTAAAGGCTTCATCCTCATAAGCAGCTCTGCTTATTAGTCGATTTTGTTAATTAAGATGACTTTCAAATCAGATTATGCCATATATAGGCTAAGTCTGAATTTTGTTACCCTTCTCTTGAGAAGTCTGAAAAATAAATTTATATTAAGTTTATAAATTTCACATTTCAGCTGCCTGTGGGCAGCCACCTTGTGCTATTTTTGGTACTGTGGTGTATCATATCTGGCTTTCAGCTCCTATTTCAAAAACGTTAATTCTGAGGCATATCTTCCAGCTCTGTGCAATCATCTTAGTTATATAGTAGGACATCTGAAGGGGCACTGGGTATCTATTCAGGAAAAAGAATCAATATCTGACTGTGTTGACTGCATCTCTATTAGCTACAATGGAAACCCGGACATCTAGCAGACTTCTAGACATCTATGTTGAAATCACCTTGAAAGAAAACCACATCTGAATTAAAACATGTTAATGTAGGTGTCCACAAGTAGAAACTTAAATGTGATTGAGGTTCACAGCTCCTATTGGAGACAATGGAAGTCTAGGCTTTGATCTAGTTGTCTGCGCAGCAGATGACTATCTAGTGTCGTTGAGGGACATGCCTCTCTAGAAAGACACAACTCTCCAGTAAGTCCAATGACATATCTCATTACCCTGTGCAATTATGTTAGATATCTTAGCACATCTCAAATGGTACCAGATGCCTATCTGAAGGTAGCTTAATCAATCCTGTAAACATTACAATAAATACACATGAAAGAACTAACTGATACAAAAATAAACACCTATACCTGAAGGCTTTCTGAACTGAATCTGACTAATAAAGTTAGGCGAACTGCATATTACCACTTAGGTCACAAATACACAGATGACTGCTCTTGGTCTCCCATAACAAACATTTAATGTACACAAATGTGTGACGGATTTTTAAAGGCACTTTGTTGATCCCTCAGGCATACAATAATATTTTGCATGGAATTTACCTTGTAGAATTTTTCTCTTTGCAGATATGTTGTGTTAAAGGTTAAAGTAATTGGGAGTGATGCTCAATTAGCCATTATAAGTCCAGTCATGTTCAGGGTACTGAACTATCATGATTACAGATTCACAAATAATGTAAGACACCCTCAGTCTAGTTGCATTCTATGAACTACCATGGCCACAGTTAAAGAATTTGGTCGCGTTCAATGAGAACTGTCACGGCTAGATTTAATGAGTAGTGCAATTTATTAAAGCCACAGGTACACACTCTTTGGATTGCTGGTGATAAATTCAGTCTGCAAAGCACATACAAATACCAAAGGTATGAGTAACAGCCTGGCTATAAATGCGTTAAAAGGTATAAAGAGAGTCTATAGAGATTTCTAAGTTTCCCAGGGAGGTACTAGGCATAACCAAGTGTCCAAATCTTACCCAAAGGCATCCCAATGAGGGGGAAGAGAGGCTCAGCCTGTCAACTGATCCCAGGAGTCAGAAGGCATCCTTTGCAATGGTATCTTCCCTAACATCCTCTCTCCCTTAAGATAATTTATATTATTTTCTGTCTTTTAGCTTGAGGGATTTTAGTCATGCATATCTTGGTTATGATTCATGCAAAATATTCTCTCTTTTGTTTAAAGGTATAGGCTCAGAGAAATTCAGAGCTCATGCTCAGTGAGTAGTCGCACCTTGGAGGCAGGTAGCCTTTGGGATGCAGGTGTGTTTTGGTATTATAACGATATAATAATGAGCAACGTTCACCAAAGTACAGCATTTTGTCAAAAACATGACAGGCCATTGGCTCACGGTAGCAAATGTGCAGCTTATCGGTTTCATTGTGCACAAGAACAATCAAGTTCCCATCTTACCACAGAGCCTGGCCATGCTGTCCCCACTCCACTCCACACTCCGTACTGTTCCTCTTAGAGTCAGCACACTGGGTTGCTCCAGTGTGATTAACTTCTAAGGTTGGAGGCCTAGGGAACTTATATGTAGTGCAGTTATACTCCACCTCGGAAGCTTCTTTAATGCTGTACCTTTTATTTAAAATGTGAATATCAGTTTAATTTCCAAGTTACCTCAGGCAATTATTCCACATAATAATAGCATGGTTCTTTTTTACACAGTTATTCTGTTCTTTTCTGTCTATGCAGAGACCTTATTTTATATAGTGACCTACATACTGACCAACAATATACAAATTAAGAGTTTTATGCATTTATCCTCTGTACAATGGAATAATGAACCTACAAAAATCTTTTCATAGCCTTTGACTTAAGGTAGAGTATACCTCCCTAGAGCCATGGCCTTGGGGGTAATCTTGGTATATTTACTCTTTGGTATAATACGTTGAAATCTACCTTGTCTCTGTGAGATGTCTTTTTTTATTATCACCCTGTGTTCTTTTGCATGCACCCTATTTTCAAGACCATTTACTTATATTTAAAACCAAACAGGGTATACTGGTATACTAACATCCAGATTCAATGCAAATTCCATACATAGCCACAAAACTTTTCATGCTCACGCTGTAAAAGCTTTAACCTTCTTCCCTGTATCATCATACTGACTCAGATTTTTTTAGGTGAGGTGAGATGAAATGTGTAATGTACAATTCAGATCATATTCTGTTTTAGTGTGGATGGGTTTTTTCTTCTGACCATGGTAAGTTGAGAGCTTCAATGATTTATTTTCTGCCAAATGTGTATTTCTTACAGCAATGTTATTACCATTGTTTCTGGAAACACATTGGCTTATTTACTCCTAACTGACTTGAAATTAGTATCTGTCCTATTTGTTTTTATGAAGATATAGTCATGCAAGACAATGTTGCCCATTACTCCTCCAAAGAGTTCTGCTAAACTAGAAGTGATATTATCACCCCTTGTACATGCAGTTCATCTGTTCATCTTCTATTGATATCTGCAAACTCCTGCTGTGAAACATAATCCTATGCAGTTTTGACTTTGGGGGAGGGGGAGGCAGCGGGGTTGGGGGGTGGGGGAGGGGCACAGGATGGGACTCATTGCCATGCCCCATTCTAACAGACCGTCATTTAAGTTCTGACATATGATTCTCTGCAGCACATATCTTGGACACTTTTGCACCCACAACATCAGATCCTTGCCCAAATAATCTTAGCTGTATGAGTGCTTTATCTTAGAGCAATCTTGAATAAAGATTAATTTTAGATAGTCTTCATCTCTATAGATTTTTTCTCCCCCCTGCCTTTTTTTTATATTCTCTATTGCATTATAGTTTTGTCTCATATCAAGAGCTGAAAAACCTCCAAAACTGACATTTCTTTTGTTGAATAATATTTTTTTTCAGCATTCTGAATACGATTTTTGCCTTTTTTTTTGTTTTTACTTTTCTAGTTTTATTTATATTGTCAGACTAATTCATTTTAGGCTTTTATAAGAACCCGTATTTTGTTAGTTAAAAAGGATATAAAGTGCTATTCATTTTTTAAAAATAAATTATAATTTTAAAAGCAACACAAAAATGGCAGTGTAGATGCCTAAGCTTCTGATATATGACTTGGGATAAGGCAAATCCCACTGTGGGTGTCTTTCCAAATTAGTTATCTAGTCTTCCTCCATAGTGAATGGAAATTGTTCAGACTCTTCATAAGATCTTATCTGTGCTGGACCTTATTTTAGGATGAGTGTTAAATCCTGTTAATGCCCTCAGAAATAATGGCAAAATATATTTAGAGGTCAAATCGTCAAAGAGATTTTTCTATTATTTATCTTGCTAGTGTTGATTTAGTACAACATTGCATGTGGTAACAATATTTAAAAACAATATAACCATTATCAAGTGCTGTATAGGATAGGCTTACTCTACAAAATTCTATATAGTATGGATGTAAACTTAGTGCTCTCATAAATAAATAATAATATTGACAAGTCTGTGGCATAATTGGACAAGAATAGCATCTGTCTTCAAACATAATTCCATATCTGTTCTCTGTAGGTGGATTTCTCTACCCCAGTGTCTGCAACACAGTTGTAATTAGAGGTGTGTATGTCAGAGTTTTGAATGCTTCTCACTTGAAATAAAACACAACAAACCAACCAACCTCAGCATATTTGAAAAATACCAAGCAGCTCTCTTAGTATTACTAACCACTCTTCTGAGAGTGGAAAGAACAACAGATGGTTTCTGCAAAATCAGAACAGAAACAGGTTTTACCTAAAAAAAAAAAAAAAAAAAAAAAACAAAAAAAAAAAACACATTAGTAAACTCAAGGTCTTTGTATTCCACATTTGTTTGCAGCAATTATTATACTTGCTGTGGGCAGCTGACTTGCTGAGAGCGTTATTAGTGAATTAAATTAAGTGTCAGAAGAACCAATTTTAGTGATGATTCTCAGTGGCAGCTGTGATTCTAGAGTTATTGACTTCTTAATAGTTATGTCATTCCTTTTGGTTTGGAACTGAAAGGAGAAAAGAAAAAATGAGCCAGAATAAATCTGAATACCACAAAATATAAGCACAGTATTCTCAAATCTTACTAAAGATGAAGGTTTCTATACAAGAACATGAAGTGGTTTAAGGAAAAACACTGAAGTAAAAATAACATAGTGTATATCGTGATTACTGATTTAAAACTCGATTGTTTTATAATTCCTCAGTGTTCTTATGGAGGTGATGTACCTGTATTGTTCACACAAAGAAAAGCTGTTCATCAATAGACAAAATCTTTTTGAAATATATGAAATATTAGCTAATCTGAGAATCAGTTAATTAATATCATGATGAATGCTCACAGTTTGTATACTTCTGATATTTTAAAAGTAGTCCAACAATATATTGCAAAATAATGTTGGTTTGTGTACTGGGTGTGACTGGGATGGAGTTAATTTTCTTCATAACAGTTCATATGGTCCTATGTATTAGATTTGTGACCAAAATAACACTGATAACATGTTTCATCTATGGCTGAACAGTGCTTGTGCAACATCAAGGATCCCCAGAGAATTGACTGGAGGTATGCAAGAGGTTGGGTGGGGACACAACCAGGCAGATGACCTGAGCTAGTCAGAGGTATTCTGTGCCATATAATGTCATTATCAGCAATATGAAGTGAAGATGTGAGTGGTGTAGGAGTTTGCCATCATTTGCTTGGGAACTAGCTACTCATTGGAATTGCTTTCGATCACTTGTTTTGTTTTCTTTCTCTCTTCTACTTCTCTTTCATTTATTAAACAATTTTTATCTTGACCTGCAAGTTTCTTTTACTTTTATTCTGCCTTTCCTGGAGATGTGAGCAAGGGCTGTGCAGTGCTTAGCTATCTACTGGGGTTAACCCACAACAGTCTGTTTGCATTCTTAGTTAATTACCAGGTTTGCTTGTGCAGAAACAACATTAACCATCAGAATGAAAAACTCTAACAATGTGCCCGAGCTGAAGGTCTGCCAATGATCTTCCAGCAAATCTCAAGCAGAGTTCCAATGACTAACATGTCTGTCTCATCAGGAAAGACACACTTTAAAACTGTGGGTTGTTTTGTTTTTTGTTTGTTGGTTTTGTTTTGTTTTGTTTTTGATAAAACACATTGACCAGAAATACGTTTTACAATCAGTATTGCGTTAAATTAATGGGTTCTAATACTGAAATTCTTTGAACTCTTTTCCAAGTGGAACTGTGTAGTTTAATCATTTTAAAATAATTCCTGAATAGGAATAATAGATAGATAGTTGAACATACTGGAACAATCTGGTTTGGCTTACCCTTCATAAGAGGATCAAGTTTCTATTACCTTGCTGATTATTCTCATTCCCCAAATTAAGATATCAGTCCAAGTCACACTGAGTAGTTGAAAAGCATCTCAAGCTGTGGCCTCAAATGGTGAATGTGTAGGGAAGAAAAACACAAATGAAGTTACAATGTAACTTTTTGTTTATCAAGTATTTCTCTGCCAGAACAAATTGAACAGAAATAGCATGTTGATCTTAATTTTCAGCTGCCTTGCCTCTGACGAGTTCCTAACAGACTAGTGTAGTATACATATTTACAGTGCAAATGTTGGAATGCACAAACAGGTGTTACACTCTTTCAGTAAATGAATTATAGCTGAGAAATCGATCCATTTAGTGTGTAACAAATTAAAAGAAAAAGAAAAAAACTGTCATTTTAAACATCTTTAGAAAAATGAATGTGCCAGTCCTTTCAGGTTTACCTTCTCTTGCACACATTAAAGTGACTAGCACATGAAGAAAACATATTGACCAAAGCGGATTAAAAAGACAAGTTATTTTATTTAGCTGTATTGCCACAATATGTATTAGTTTCAGAGGTATACTGAAAGTAAATTGTTAATGAATTAATGCTACTAAAAACACAGTAAATATGAAATAGGTTCAGGTCTTTAATGGGCACTTATGGAAAAACATTATAAAACAAAGTGATCTATATGATCAAAGACTCTAGGGCTGATAATTTTCAATTTCATTCATGACTATAAAGCCTATATGAATCTGTTTTCCAGGGATGCTGGTTTCACTGCCAGGTACGTACTCACTGCAGCATCTCTGAAAATAATCTTAAGAAAATATGATAGTCATCAGCTAACACAGCCACAGTCCCAGGCCACTTTAGAAAATGTTTGCATTTGTGATTTACTCAGCCCGGTAAATATCAAGCAGCTTGAGTGAGGTCAATGAAACAGTTTATAAACTATACAGTTTATAAACTGTAAATTGCTGAAACTGTTTTCCTAAACTTAGTTGTTGCTTTGGTTTACTACATTAATAATTATTTTCAGAGACCTTTACTTGGCTGTATTTAGTCATTGATTGTGAATGAAGTTTATTGGCAGCTAGGTACTCCTAATGTTGCTTATCAATATTATACAGCTTTCTGCTGAAGTATCTTTCAGATAAGTTATTTGTTTAAGATGAAGTGATTTCTGTGTGTTCATTATAACACACATCTATGTTTTCAGGCATTCAGTAGAGTATGACTATGCATTTTAAGAACTCATTTAACAGAAATAAGCTATACAAAGAGACTAAATTTGAGTAGCTAAATCCAGAGTTATGATGAGTCAACCTGATGTCCATTTCTATATTAATCTTCTTCCATTATATTTCTTTAAAATGTTGTTCAATATTTTTTTATTTATTTTTATTTTATTTTATTTTTGTATTCTACTCCGGATTGACTGAAGATGCCTGGTATGGAAATTTCTTAGTATTTTCAGTGTTGCTAATAGCAAGAATCTGTCTGCACATCACTTAAGAGAATGCAAGTGCAGTGCCAAGTAAAATCTGATGTGCAGGTCAGTGTGAAGGTATGTTTAAAACTAAAATCATGAAGAATAATAGCAAAACTGGTGCATTATACACAAAATTTTAGCATCATCATAAAACACTTTCACTCCAAAATAAGTGAACAGAGCCACAGCACTTATTTTTATGCTGTTAATCTGGGAATATTGTTTATTTAGCTTTAGCTGGTACAAATATGTTCTGCTGAAATGCTAAATCGAGGTCTACAGAAGTGGTTGGGAAATTAAATGTCATTATCTTCAGGTCTTGCTCTTTCTGCTCTGTAAGTGCAACCATCTGCAAACAACAGCTCTCTAACAAAGACTCTGATGATGCACACAAACAAGATAGATTAAAAAGTTTGAATGAGTGGATTCTAATCTTTACTCCCAGGGCAGATCATGAACTGCGTGATCTAATTTTAGTGTAAAGGAATCTTCAGATAGTGATGGCAAAATGAGTCATCCAACCAAACCACCATGCCATTCTCAGATAATATAGGTCTGCTTATTTAGCTTTTTTTTTTTTTTTCTTTTCCATAGACATTGAATGCTAGAGCAATTGCCATGTTTGTACTGGGTCTATAAACAGCAAAATTCTGTTTTCATTACTCCAGTATGGAAAAAGATCTCACAGTATTTCAGCAGTATACAGTCTCCAAATTCTGTTCCTCTTGCATCCCATAATAAAACCTTTATCCACTTAACCTTTATTCCCTTAAGTCTGCACGGCATTCAGGAGAGACAATCTCTGAGGTATCTTGGTGAGTGTCACAGCAGGGACAATGGCCTAACCCTCCTCTAAAGGTCTTATAAGCAGCCAATGCAATAGGTTTCAAATTCAGTTCTTAGATTACTATTGCTTCTGTGCCTTATGGTTGCTTAGATCACTGGGTCCTTGCATTTAATTTGATTAACCTTTAGTCAGAGTACAGTCTTCTTGTTGCTTGAAGCTTAGTGAATTGGTATGCGACTTTATGCATATGAAGGTTAGCTTATAGAATTTTTTTTTTTCATTTTCAAAAGAAGTTGGGTTTCTGCACTCTGTCCTATGTTGCCATGCTAACATCATTGCACAGAAGCTTCACAACTTATACTGAAAAGCAGGCAGTTGTGAAGATGGATCAATTGCAGGTGCAGGACTCTTCAGCCTCATTTATCACACTGTGCTCAGTGTTCCAAATAGAACCATTTATTCACTTTTTAGTTCCTTACACGTCTATTTGTGTTTTTCCTCGGACAAGTATTTTCAATTCCCCTTCACAGGAAGTTAAAGTATATAAGAAGAGGTGTTTTGGGTCTTTAGAAGTAGCTACCAATGAGGCTGCCTTTAACAGCAGGAGATGGGCTGTTTTTTTTTTTTTTTTTTTTTTTTTTTTTGTGATAACCTCTACTTGATATTGGATACTGTCTGAACAGGTTTACATGGCAGGGTGAAAAACAATTGCAGGATTTTGGTTATCTATATTGTCACAAATACCTTCTGACCCCAGACTTTTTCAAGTCGATGTGTTCAGTTGCAGAAGCACTGGGTGCACATGAACTTTTTTGACATGTGGTAATTAGCTGGAGTGGCAGAGACAACCAACCTTTAGGTTGGGGCAGGACACTGCTGCTTTCTGCACTGTGTTCTCTTCAAGTTCCCTGGGAATCCCTGCATGTCTGGATGTGTTTCAAGGCTCAGTAGAGAACTAAGAGAAACCTCGCAATGAAACCTCCCCTAAGACACTTCCTATGACTTAGCATTGTGCAAAATTTATGTCATTGCTTTAACTTAAGCTACGGTAATAATGTGGCCATCAGATAGCTTCGGAAGGATATTATGAAGAGAGCAAACATTTTGAGGATCATACTCTGCTCTTGGCTGCTCAGCATACTTTTGATATGAATATTCACTTCCAATCTACAGGGGTAGAGGACGGGTTGGGTGACACTGGAGGGCAGTACAATAAGCTTTGTGAGAATTTGGGAATTTGCTTCTATGAAACTGGATTGTTTTTGTTGGATGTCTAAGAGAAAGTGATGCTGTTTTGCTGTGCAGGCTGGATAGGGATCATTATTCAAATAAAGCGATAAAACTCTTGGTCAGATTTAACTAAACCTTTTCTCTTTGCAAACAATATATATATATATATATATATATTTATTTATTTATTTATTTCTAACCTAGCTGACTTTTCAGAAATGCTGAACAGATATCCTTTTGTTTGCAGTTCAGTGTATCCACACTGTATGGTACCATTAATTGTAGGTTAACCTTCATTTGTTTGAGGTAAGGCTGGCAAGTAACGCTGCTGTTGCCCTTTTACTTAGTCATGTTATTGTAACAACGTTTAGCACCATACACTTTCAAGGCCACATAGATTTATACTTGACATACCTTCTTTTTGAAGTGAGTAAATACCATTATTCTGGTATCGCAGATGAGATGCTTAAGAAGGATTTGGGGACACTTAATATGCAGATTCTGATTTATTATTATTTTTACTCTGAGTGACATATCTTGGTTTACAATATTAAAGGTTATGATTGGGATCAGGATATAACCTGTGAGTGATGTGAGCAGGGCCACACTGAGCCAGTGGTAATGCAGGGATTCCCAGTCCAGACTCCCTTTCTGTCATTCATCTTGTCCTTGCTGATACTCAAAAAAACAGTTTCATTCCACAAATCTCAACTAAGTAGCAAAACATCTAAGCACAGCATCAGTACTTCCCTTTTAGCTCACATTCTGTATTGAGTAGTGGACCTTGAAAATGAAATAATTGGTGATGAAATGCACATTGCAAGGGAATAAACATTTTCTTCAGATTTTATCAGCAGCTGAGTAGCTGCAATAAACAAAAGCAGAAGTGCAGCTGGCAAATGTGTGCTGTTCCACATTTTGTTATAATGAAGAGCGCACACAGCTGCTTTGGGCTGCAGGCTTTGTTCACTAAAACCTTTGGTACCTCAGCCCTTCATGGATCTGTGCTCCACAGCAAGTTGTACTGCAGTAACCTGCTTCTCTTCAGCATGCATGAAATCTTCCAGCCTTATGCACCTGTGCTCTGAACAAGCCAAAAGAGAGGGCAAACTCAGCAAAAAGAAAAAAGAAAAAAAAACACCTTCCTGGCAGGTTTTTGCTTGTACTCTTGACATTTACAGAGTAGTACGTTCTAGTATTTATTTTAATATTAAAAAAAGTTCTCCTCCAAAAGACTCTTGTCATTGCCTGACAGGCACATGCATTGCCAGTAGATAAGAATACATCTATAGAACTAGTTTGAAATACATCTTTGAAATATTTTAAGAGCCTATTGATTTTTTCCCCATTAACCTATCCTGAAAAGGGAGAGCAAAAAGAGTAGTTTTCAAGGGACAGGGTAGACTCTGCTATCTGTGCAGAATTTAGAAGTAATTCAATAACTTCAGGTTTCTTGCATTTCTGTTATCCTTTATGTGTGTCCTCCAAAGTTACCATGACAGAAAAATGTTAGCATTTTTACCCTATTTTAGATTTTACACCATAGAAATTCTGATGTGTTTTCTTCAGTCTCCCAACTGGCTTACATTTGCATTCCCTGTGTTTCTTGCGATGTCGCACTGTGGATCTCTATTTTTCATTATGACAGAGGGAAGCTGATCCTTCAAAGTCAGATTCTGCATTTGAGCAAAAAGCTGGCAATTGTCACACTTCCTCAATTCACCAGGTCTTTGGCGTGATGGCAGAGCAATTCTGAGCACTGCCTCACAAACATACATTATTTTCCAGTGCCTTGTCAGCTGGATCACACATAGAATACAAATTAATGGTAGATGCCAATCAACACTGGGTTTACGGCTCCCTGTGCTGCCATTGTTGATCCCCTGTGCTCTTATTGGATTTTCATGTCCAACTGTAAGTTCACCCACATTTTGCCTCATTTCCCTTTGCATGAATGAGTAATGAAGGCATTTCTATTTTTGAATCTGGCAGCTCCGCTGTGCACTGACTCCTGTGCAAAAGTTCCATGGGAAAAATTGAAGAGTGGCTGTGTAGGTCTTTTTATTTTTATTTATTTTTTATTACAGTTCTGTCTGTGCAATGCATAACTAGTTTATCGTGTGGCCAAAATGTCATTTATTTATGCAGAGTTAATGCACCGACTTGATTAAGTTTTGCCCCAGATCTATTACCATGAATTATTTTTAAATTCACATCTGGTTTTCCCTCTTCTTCAAGGTAACAGTAGAATCTATGAATACATAAAAGAAAGACTTTAAACCAGGTTAGTCAGCAATTATTCAGGGAAACAAAAACAAACAAACAAACAAAAAAATAATCCTACCTCAGCTAGCCTTATTCTTTTAAAGGCTTTCTATACAACCACTGTGTTAAAAAATGATAAAAAGTAGCTGAGCTAAGTTTTGCTTCATTCTGAGCACCATATAATTCTGAGAACCATTTTCATCCATTATACTGTACATGAGCTATCAGGCAGATACATAAAAAAAATATTATTTACTGATTCGCTTTAATGGCATTGTCTTAGATATTTCAGATTACAATCAACGGTACTTATCCCAACTCGTGACAGTTTTACTGAAACTTCTTGCCTCCAGCTCACTGAACATCACTAGAAAACACAGACTTCCCGTAGCTGTTCTTTAAGTGCTGTATGTTCACCATCATTGTAAGGCTTAGCTCTGAGGCAAAACTTACATGCAGTTCCAGTGATCAAAGAAATCCTTATTATAAAATAGATCAGACATATGATGAGACATACATTGTCTCTGGATTTTGATAAGGGTCTGGATTACATACTTACTAATCACTTGCTTTTAAGCTATTGAACTCAGGAAATCTGCATGAAAGTCAATAAAAGAGAGGCAGGAAACATTCACTTCTGAATAACTGCTTTACATAGGTGCAGCTATTTAAGGCTGAAACTTTTGTAAAGAGAGAAAACTTTTCTTGTAATCGAAGAATTAGTCACAGAGATCTGTTTATATCAATCTACGACAATCCTGCCTGGATTCCACTGACAGAAATGCATATCAGTTGGACAGTATGTTATGAATCTTCATTGTTTCTTATGAAAAGATTTAGTGCAACTCCTAAACCTGCCATTTCTGAAGGTGTGAAAGCTGCTCTTCTCAAAAAAGTGCAGAGTGTCAGCAGAGTGAACGGAATTGCATTAAGAACAGAGAGAACTACTGTTCTTATTGAAAACAAGACCTCAGTGGTGACCCCTGGAAACACAATCACTCCTGGAGCAACCAGTTCAAACATCATAAAAAGCCAACGCACAGTTTCAGTTGTGAAAAATTAAGTTCTTAAGCACCAGGAAAATAGCTTTCCTCAGAAACTGTTCTGGGGAAAACTGCAACCAAAGAGATCCTCATTTACAACAACCATTCAGGATGGAACGTAGTTAAATTGCCCACACAGCAACTTTGCAGTCCTGGAGCTATACAAAAGTATTCAGCCCTTTTTATCTTTAATTCTTTATCTCAAAGGCTTGCCTATTTATTTTGAAATTATTTTTTCAGCTAAGAAGGAAAGAAGCTTGTTGGGCTGAATCAGTAACTCAGATGATTTCTGCATGTAAATGTTCAACATATATTTTTCTGATGCATGATGCCCTAGCCATTTCCTGGAACTGTGGCTGGAAACAGCCCTTTATTGCTCATTTCTCACTGCTAAAACTCAATGAAATTCAATTATCACAAAAACAGTCAGTAGGCTTCAATTTTGCGTGTCCTGTTACTTTTTAAATTTGGAGTGCCTCCCAATTGCTGTCACAGCTATTGCATTGTCTAAATCAATTGCCATGGCATGCTCACTAAATTGAGAAATGTTGTTGTGAATGCATAAGAGGTCTCAAGTATCAGCAGAACCAGATACAAACAGGGAAAAAATAAAAGGTAGGGGAATTTTTCATCTGCTAGAAAACTTTATTCTTTTGTCTGATTTCCTCTGAGGATTCACCAAGAGACAAATACTTCAACCTTTCTGCCTGCATGTTGTTTCAAAACTTAAGCAGACAAAAGTACTGCTAAAGCAGTGATTCAAAGAGGGATGGTTATAAGGGGAAATTTTATGGTTTCAGGCCTGCAAATTCTTTTTCAAACTCAAATATTGTATTCTGTTTTCCAGACTATAATTACAGAGAGATGTATTTAAGGCCAGATTAAGTCTCACATATTCTGGTGTTTAAGGAAAAGCAAAAAATAGAAGAGATCCCATGTGATCAGAGACTATTTCCACTCTATAGTGGGGGAGGGGAGAGATGAGGGGAGATGGACAAAAAGTTCCATTCTTCCAGCACACCTTTATCTAAAGGAGGTATAAAGCATTTACCTCTCTGAAAACATTGTGCTTCAGTCTAGTGGTTATCGAAATGCTCTTCCTTCTGTTTTTATAAGAGCAAAGCCAAGAGAATGAACAAACTACCTGGCCAAAGTCACAAACTGTTGTTGCCATTTTTCAGGTTTAAGAGCACATACATGTTTCCAAGAAGAAGCCCTGTGCATTTGAAACTAAAATTCTGTTTCCACAGTTATAAACATGTATGACTTTGACTTAGTCACCCAGTAAGTGGAAAGAGTACATGGACATGAATAAGAGAATTTGTTAGAAATTACGGAAGGTAAAGAGAATATTCACCTTGGAGAAAAAGACCCTAAGCTTCTTCTGTATAGCGTGGGGGAAAGCCACAATTTCTGTCATGCACAAGTATAAATCTAGTGTAGATCAGATGAATTGCACCCAAAGAGTCCTCATTTCTTTATTAAATTAGCCCAGGGAAATAAAGATGCAATGTCTGTGCAAACTGGACAAAAGCAAACAACAAACCAAAAAACAACAGTGAATTGGCTAACTGAAATCTTGTTATTCTGGAATTAAGCTGAAATATTTCACAAGATTTCAAGATTATGGACTTTTCATCTACTTGACCAAAACATTACCATTCTTGATTTTGAGGTTTTATCACCACATAAAAAATATAAATTGTAATTGAATTTTTCCAATTAAAATTAAGCACATTGTGCACTTCCTCCTCTACAAGCAAATCCACTCAGACACAGCTTCAGTTCTGAAGAGCATCAGGCCTGTATGCCTTCACACCTGTGAATTCCCAACTAAGGGTTAAGTAATGCTTTTCTGTGGAAAACTTTAGTACCTCCATAAGTTAGAGAAAGGACCTGGCTAGGAGGTATAAGAGCGAAGAGGGCTTGGTGTCAGGCATCAGCCTTTTGTCTTCTATAAATTCGGTCATCTAAGTCTCCCAGTAAACCACAGTTCATTCTTGCTCAGTACAATTGTATCAGTTTTGCAGTTCTGTATCTCAGAGATTCATATACTTGAGCGTGTTCCATTCCTGATGTTTCGAGTTTAGAAGGGTTTCAATGTAGTTGTAGTTGTGGGCTACAAGGAGAAGCAGAAACAACCAATGAAAGTAAGGACAAGGGCATTCTCTTCCTTGTGTTGTCAACCAGTTGCCTTGAGGGCTGCTGGCTTTAGGAGGATCTTGCTTGATTTAATTCAGAGGGACATGGGTAGGACTTGAAGAGGTTTGGTAGGGACATTTTGTAGATTGAAGGAGTGAAAAAGAGAGCTGCACCTGTCAGCTGAGGTTGGGGGAGGAATGAATTCTGGTCTGTGGAGGTGAAACTGAGGCAGAAATTGACTAAGAGGTTGGATTGGAAAGTTTGTAGTGGGAATCAGTACAAATGAGTAATGGTTGTGGGGCGGGGGGAGAGCAGCAGCTGGAAATAAGAAATAGGGCATCCTTTATGAGGGAAAGGATACTTAAAAAGGTTAGATGAGGAGAATAGGAACACAACAGGAGTTCAAGATGGACAGGTGGCATAAAAACTATCTGAGGTATGGTGGAACAGAATGGTTCACACTGCAAGGAAATTGAAAGGAAGCATTTGCTACCAAGACCATATTCCTCTATCTTAGCATGAAGCTTAAAATCATTATATTTCATCTTTTCCCTGCTATCAGAACTGTAAATATCTCATTTTCTAGTTGTGGCTTAGGAAGTCTTGTAATTTTCTGAGCTTGAAGAAGTGTCTCTGCAGTAGATTTAATGATTCTAATCACGCTCATGAAGATCTGATATACAATCATATATAGGACATGTCACACACAAATCTTAAAAGGATTTGGTTGCAAAGTCAACTGTTCAAATTTTAGGAAATATCAGAACAAAGGTTGTCAGTTGAAAACAATGAGAGTTTCTCAGGCAAGGCAATCTTGCCTTCATTACATGTGATTTCTTCTGCAAGACTCCTGCATAATATAGTGCACTGAATAAACTTACTGTGGTATGGCTTAAAGTCATTTAAGAAAAGAGTATTGTTTTCTGTAGGTTCCTTTCTTCAGAAGATGAAATATTGGAGTGTGGTAGTTCATTGACTAGATGAGAGGTAAGAGGAAAACCAAGAAGCAGCCCTTGATTAAAGCAAATGAAATCTTCCAAGGAAACTGGACTCAATCCCTGACTCTGAGGGACAGAATTCCCACCTAGGTCTAGAAAACTCATGTAAGCCAAAATGAGTCCTAGACCTTATTTACCATGATTTTCTGAGATTGACTACAAAATATTAGAGATTTTTCTCTTAATACCTCTGTTTGTTTTCTCAGTTGATAAAATGTTGATAGCTCCAAACCTCACATGGTAGACATTAGAAAATCATTCACAAAATGATCACTGTCACAGACTATAATGGCAAGCGGATTTGAAAAGATCAAGAGGAAAATAGGTTTAAGACAAGCAAATAAGGTGTGGGTTGCAAAATAAACAATGAGCAGAAAATAACTGATTGAATAGCCATCGTTAAGCAGCATTAATTTTAGAGCAGTGAAAAATGTCGTATTAAAAATGCAATTTGTGAAACTTCTTAACTCTTCCAAGCTTGCAACCTTAGTAATGCACTTTTAGCTTTGTTTTGTGTACTTTGAAAACTTAGTGCTTTTCATTTTTATTTTTTCAAATGTAAATTTTGAATTGTATTAAGTAATTTGGTCACATTTCTTATCTATTTTCCTTTACTTTCTTGTGCCAAAATCTCAAGAGTTGCAAGGAGTCAAAAACAACCAAATCAGTTATTTTGTTCTTATGCAGTATTAATTGAATATCTGTGGATTCATTTGCTTATTCAGTGAAATAGCTCAAGTATAGCACAGAACAAATGCAGCTATTCTGCTTTTTTGTTTGTACCTAGTCTGTTTATTTCTACATTGCATTGTGCTGGATACTAGAAACACTTTGAATGTGTAAATTTTAGTTCTTAACTGCCTTCTAAGAAAATGGTGAAAATAGCTTCTCTCTAATTCTCCTGCCTTCTAGACTCAAGAGCCTCTAGGTTTGTATTACAATAGCCATGCCTCTACCATCATTAACTGTTACAGCAGCAGAAAATCTCAGGTAGGGAAGCTCAAATCCCTGCTACAGCTCTGGAGTGACACAAAAGAGACTTTGTTTGGGGTACTATCTGTCTGATTGCGTTAGTGCAATTCTGGTACACTAGGGTGAATAAAAAGCCCACTGATTTTACAGATACCAGGAAGAATTCATTGTGACTGTACAGGTTTGTAGCAGCAGTTTCTAAAGCCAGTGGTAAGCCCTGCGGTTGGGAATGAACTCTATTTCTGTGAGTACTTTTAAATAACCTGAGTGGGTGTCCATGTAATGCCTTGTGTAATCAACTGTGAAGAAGTCTCAAGTTTTCTCTTCCAGTCCTTCTAGCTTTGCAGAGGTTCAGGTCTGGAGCAGTGTGTATAAAGCTTCTCAGCAATCTACACATAGTGACAGATTTTCCCTGAGAGGCAGGTGGTGTAATGAGCATCACTAGTCTATCATCTCCCAGAGGGTCAAAAGGACAGAGATTCAGCAAAAATATGTGCCGTAGAACTTGTGGAGTTTAACAAGATAGATGTCTTTATATTTTTATTTTATTTTATTTGAAAATTTAAAAGTATGAAGCTTATACATGTGATTCTTACTAAAGCTTTATTTCAATAGCCATGTCATCATCAGCTTTTAATCAAAGGAAAACTAAATGATTGCACTTTATGCTATCTTCTCTTCCCTTTCCCCCATTACCCTGGTGCTGTGGCTGTGCCATGTCCCCTGGTAGATATCAAGCTGTAACACTGCATTGTACCTCTGTGTAGCCCTGATTATTAGCAGTTGCAAATGCTTTTCAGAAAGTCACAAAGAAAAGGACAAGGCTCAGAGTGATGGATGGGAAGACCATGAAGAAACAAAACTCCTTTAATGAACTGCAAATCTTTATAGATCAGTTTCTCAAATAGGCTTGTGCATTGTTGCATGCACTAGTTGGAAAATGTGGCCTAATTCATTTTCTCTATGCCTGTTAGTGACTCCATGTAATTATAAGGGGAATAACTCACAGAGTCTTTTGATGTGTGCATACATGCATCCCTGTTTGAAACACAATGCACAAGACCCTGTGATGAGAAATGTGTGGAAGCCTAAGATGTCATATGATATGTTTGCTTCATGAAGTTTAGTAAACACTAGCAGTCTTGGAAAGCAAAGGTTATTGACTGCTCAAAGTGAGCATGTTCATTCATGAAGAAATTGCATTTTTTAGTAAAACACTGATTATTTAATGTTGAGAGATTAGTGCTGTAAAATGATCTGATGTTCGTCAGTACTCTAAGGGCTCTTTTATGAGGACTTGCATCTTTGTAATGATTTTGCACCTTTGGCTGCTGGAACCCAAGTAGTAAAGAAGGTGTTCTGGAAGTCTCCCCTTTGTATTGCCAGAAGTCTACATTGGGGCAGCAGTTGTAGAAAAGTCTCTATAATACACAACATATCAGCATCCATCCTAGGCAACAATGTGAGTACAGCACTTTCTTAGTATCTGCATGCGGTCAAGAGCTTGCGACCTTTCTTTTCAAAAGATCTAGCCTCCATTATCCCTATTTGAGATTAATTAGTTTACATTTTCCCATGTGTTCAAAGACTAAAGCTGTACCCTTTAAATAGTGCAGTTGCAGTCATGCTTTTGCACCTCTTTTGGGGCACGCAGCAGTTCTGGCTGCCCCTGACACAGCTGTGCAAAGGATATACCATAAACTAGGCTACAGGATCCTGTCTCAGTACTGGACTTCATATGCCTCAGTGAGGATGTACAAGCACAAGAAAAGAATTTATCTAGATTTGGTGTATTTGTGGTGAGGTCAGATTTAAAAGTTCAAGCATACAGATACTGCCACCAAAGTTTGCATCTGCTTTGTTACTATTTTTACTGCTTTACTGACACTACAGGATAAGAAAAAAAAAAAAAAAAAAGTTTTGTCATTTTCTTAATCTCTGAAAACAACCTGGAGACTGAATGCATACAGACAGGAAATTAACAATAAAGTCACTTACTCAGGCTAGTATGATTCATCTATAGTCTAGCAAACTGGTGCATGAAACACAGCTGTCTTCCCTTTTTCAAAATGATCTTCCAGACTTCATGCCAGCTGTAGTAACTGAGATGTAAATGACCTTGAATGATTACCAGTAGAGTTTTGGAGAGCCATAGGCAAGGAGTTCCTACCAGACGAATTAACTTCTAGCATTTACAGGCATGTGGCAGCTTGGGGAAAGCCTAGTCCTTTTACCTGGCACGCTGGAGAGCAGCTGAAAGGAATCAGACCTTCTTTGTCAACGGTAAGTGCCCTGCTGTGCAAAGCCAAGGAGCTGAAAGGAAGAGAACAAGAAAGGGCTAAGAAACACTGTAGAGAGGCTCTATTGTTAACTACTTGTCCATCCTGTGTTTTGAAAGGGCATCTAGGTAGGAGAATTATATATACTACTCAGACTGGAGGATTACATCACCCCACACTGCTTTTCTTTGTGTCCTAGCTGCCGTTCTCACCTTCATGGCAATTCAGATCCTGTTAGGAGGTGTATTTTGAACGTTATTCCCCTTAGTCATAAATGTCTGCCCTACTACTTGTTGGATAGTGTCAAGATGCAAATGTCAGTACTTACAATGGATATTTTTCTAGTAAATTGTCCTATACACAGTGTTCTCATGAATCTAAATTACATGTACTTGTAAGGTACTCTTGGGAAGGATTAATTTTATGAATGGAGGAAAATGGCATTTAACTTGCATGTTATCCCAAGGGTATATAATGTAACAAGAAAACTGCTGAGTGATATAACTTGTCCTGAAGCAAAACAACTCAGCTATGTAGGTGTTGCCTAGAGCTCAGCAGAATTGCAAGAGATCCTAATAATGCATATATTGACTTCAGTTCACTAGCTGTATACTTTTTTTTTTTTTTCTAGGCAAGAAAAGTGAAAAAAAAGAAAAAAACACTTGATGGTTATTATAGCATATTTTTCTTGAAAATCATGGTAGATATGTGTCTCCTGTAGTTTGCACGTTGTCTGGTGAAAATTTGATATTTATCTATTGATTCAAGAGGTCAAGTTTCCTTCCTCTAGCTATTTGATACAGGTAATAGTAAGACTGTTAAAACCTCCAAAAGTTAATAGTATTTTCTCTACAACAGGGTCATCCAGTGCTACTTTATGTATAAATTAAAAATTCTTAATAAAAAGTAGACATATTTGTTTCTCTTAGACAATTTGAAAGACAATATGTATCTCCATACTTCAGATAAAGATATAAAGATTTGTCTTTGTGACCAGTCCTTTGATACCATCCTTCTGCTCCTGTCCAATGCAGAAGCCTTCCGTTGGATGTTTCTGCTGTGGTGTCAGGTACTGAGCTGCTCTGTTTCTAAGCTTGTATTTTTAAGATGAAATCTTTCTGAGTACAATTCTCTCATTGATCTCCACACTCTAGAGAGAGATGCTTCAGTATGTGCTTCTCCCTCAGTTTCTCCCCCCTTAAAGTTAATAAAAACTGAGGACTTTATTTCAAATTCCACAAGGAAAGACCTTAAGCAGAACTCTGCCGCAAGATCTCACACACAAAGAAACTTTAACTGAGCAATATATCCCTTGAATTCTTAGTACTTTGCTATCGCAGTGACTCCTGTACCTCCTGTTCTGCTTTTCTGAATTTTCTTGTTTCAGCCCCGGGCTCCAGAGAGTGCTGGTGAAGCTAATGAAAAGGCGAGAAAGATGTATGCTTAAGCCTAGTAACCCTCTATTCTACAATTCTTAATAGACTCATTTGTAACACTAGGGAAGCTAAGCAAGGACTAAAATGCCAAGTGACAGAAAAGTCAGCCATAGTGGGAACGGGTCTCTGATCACCACAGTTTCAGCTGAGAAATCAGCGCAGCATACAGAATGGTCAATAACAGAGAGAGAAGCTTCTGTTCTGCAGTAAAGAAAATTGCAACCAGCAGTTGTACAATGGTTAGATGGCTTCTGAACAAATTAAATTAAGAATACTATTTCCTTTTTCAGGTTATATACTACCAGGGACTGGATAATACTAGTTAGTACTCCTCCATCACTATTAAAACTGTGTTTGCATTAGTTTCTGTTTTTCAATTCCTAAAGTAAGTAATATCAATAAGCTGCCATGCCAGTCAAACTGCCTCCATATATATACTGAAAGATGATTCCTCTGGGGTACCTTTAAACTGTAATTGACACCACCTCTTGCTGTAGCATGTTTCTGGTTGCTAAACTGCCTGTTTCCTTGATCCACACAGTTGTCAAAACTGATTCTCAACAGCCAATAAACCATGAAAAAGAGAGAAAAAAAAAAAAAAAAAAGGTTACAAATTCCTTCTACTGGAGGGAAACAGTCTCAGATTATACCTGAGTAGTGCTGTAACCATCTCAAACTATTTTCTCCTTTTACAAAATCTTAGAAGGACAAACAAATACAAGGTTTGCTATCAACTAGTTAATAATTCCCAGTGGAAAACAATCCAATCAGTTTAGTCTCTTTACCTTTCTTTGTCCATTTCTGGGAATATCAAGAGTTCCTGACTGAATTTGCCAATGAAAATTATTTGCAAATAGGCCTTGATAATGAATAGTCATAACCAGTGAATAATAGATCAGCAAAATTACTGGTTACCACTATAGTATCTTGAGAGGCATGCAAATCTTCCTTTTCTCAAATATCTTGCCTTATTTTTTGAAATATTTTTTCTGGGTATTTGTAAAGGTAAAGCCTAGTGTATTAAAAGTTAGCAAAAAATAAACAGAGAAGTTGTCTGATAAAGAGTTCGTAACCGTTACCTGGTGTGCAACCCATGTGCTAGGTCTAGATACTGTTTATTTCAGAACTGTGCAAGTCTGGGTATGGGCTTGGACATGTCTAAAGGATGATTAACTGAGGAACTGCTAATCAATAAGACTGGAAGAAACTAATTAATAACAAATACTAGTGATTTTTTACTTTGCATTCCTTCCTCTGTTTTTATAGATGCGAGTACTTGCGCACCTGACAACAGCAGGGAAAATACAATGTATGGACAGGTACAGTTGCAACTGTAATTGAAATACCTATCTTAGGACATGGAAATCTGAATTCTAGTGACTGGTACACACACACATGTATAGCTACATTTTCTCCATTGTGTTATTCCTGTTTTGTTAGCTAGGCATGCTAACTTCTGCTATGTTCACATTGTTTAAACATGCTCAAAGATGTATAGTTGTTTCTGTTAATAACAGACATGAAACTAATCTGCAGAAATTTTAGTACAGGCTGACTGTTTCTTCTGTGTTCATCAGGGCTTTAGCACAGAGGGACTCTGATCTATGACGGAAGCATCTAGTCACTTTTATGAAGGGAAAATTCTAATCTTAACTGCTCAGCTATAATAACTTGGGACTTAAAACCAACCTGGCTTAGCAGGCAAGAACACCTCCTTGCAGAACCAGGCTAAACTGGCTGGAAGCGGGAGTGCTAGAGGGGGAACAACTCCATGCCAGGGAATGTAAACTCCTTGCTGATAGGATACGAAATGCTGCAGTGTTGACCTGCAATCTCTTTGTACTCAACATAGGCTTAATTCACCTCAAGGGGTACAAAAAAAAATCCCCATCAATTTGGTGTCAGAAATGGAATTGCTGCTTGTTGGCAGAAGGGACTGGACTGGAACTGGAGGGGAGACCCAAGCTGGCACCACCATAAGAGGTAAGAGATCCTAATTTTAAAATTTCACTTGCATGTGATCTTCACACCTACCATGTCTCCCATCTGTCTGTCACGTCAGCAGTAAGCAAACCCTATGCTGTTTTCATTTGCACTTATAATGCAAGGATTGGGGGAGAATTAAGGGGATGAATGCTTTGTGTTTTGTTAACTGAATACTGGTAAATTTTGTGTTTTGATTTCTGAGGGTGTTTGAGAGTGCTGAAAGCTCAGATCATGCCCTGGAATGATTTCCATTGGTGACAGGCCAATAAGAAAAGGCTTTTGTTTAGGCAGATAGGAGTAGACTCTGAAAACTTTTCACTTTGAGGGGGATAAAGAGGAAGATATCTCTACCTTGGGATGCCTAAACTTCTTCTACCCCTTTGCTGTGAATAGGCCTTACATTCATGCTCCCTTGCTGAGGAAAGTAAAAAAAAAAAAAAAAAAAAAAAAAAAAAAAAAAAAAAAAAATTTGGAAAATGGGTCAAAGTCTGGTCCTGTCTGGATCCAAAAGGCCCATTAGGCTCTATTTGCCATGATTATGGTGCACTACTGAGAAAAAATGAGAGCAAGCCATGTGTCCAACCTGTCCACCAGTGGAACAGCTGTACCTGTGGCAAACCAGAACTGCAATTTCCAAACAAGGGAACCTTTGACCTGGATAAATTAACTTAAACTTCACCACTACCTAGAAGAAAATAAACCAAGAAAAATGGATGGGGGGTCTTGGTGTATTTTTGTTTATTTGGTTGTTTGGTTGTTTTGTTTGTTTGCTTGCTTTTTTTTTTTTTTTGAGGAATGTGGGTTAAAGAAGTGAACAATCATTGGCAGAAATCTATGATAACTAGCTTGCAGAATAATAATACAAAAATAGAAAAAAAAAAACACTGAAAAGATTGTCAGGCAAAAATAAAAGTAAGGATCCTTCTAAAACTTCAGCTATGGTACCTAAATTTCTGTACTCAAGCACAGTACCTGGTATTACTGCACCTACCCCTGTGTCTTGATCCTCTGAAAGATCTCTTAGAAACCTGGGTGTCAAATAATGTACCTCTGCTGCCTGTAATTTGGTACTGGTAGTTCCAGTTCAGAATCCTGCTGAGGCAGGTATCCCTGTAATTACACTGGAGACGTCAAACACCTTACTTTATACCTCATGTGATTCAGGGTTACATGTAGATGCAGATTTGGAGGATTATATTGCTCCTCACACGAATTCTGCTGTAACCTTGTTCATTAGAAATACTCTCAAAATCCTAGTCGATACTGGAGCTTCTTAAACATTCAGAGTTCAGAAAGTTCGGTAAAGAAAGAGGAGAAAATAGATGAGCAGGAAAGACAAATTTGGAAGTTTTGTCCAAGAGTTGTGAAAAATCAACACTTCTGTTACCCAGAGTCACTCAGTTGCTCCTAACCCTGTGACTATTCTGATCTCTGCCTCCAGATGCTATACATTTTCTGTTATTGACATCTGTTCTGTCTTCTTCTCTAACTCCATATACCTCAATTTATGTTTCTTATTTGCCTTTGCCTATCAGGGACAGAGTACACCTGGACTAGGCTTCCCCAAGAGAATTATGAATTCCCTATTGTTTCCTATCAGTGTTTAAAATGAGACCTAGATTCTGTTACACTCCCAAGTGTCTCAGTCTTAGTTACAGAAAGGGGACGATCTTCTGGTAGCTTACTCCTCTTTGGAGGTCTGCCAAGAGGATGCATTTCATCTTCTGAGTGCCTTGCCCAAGAAAGAATAAAAAGCATCCCAAAATAATGTGCAATTCTGTAACCAACAGTCTGACTACCCGAG
The DNA here is from genome assembly GCF_009769625.2 of Cygnus olor. Taxonomy (NCBI): domain Eukaryota; kingdom Metazoa; phylum Chordata; class Aves; order Anseriformes; family Anatidae; genus Cygnus; species Cygnus olor. Next base: position 24,377,536 of record NC_049171.1, read on the forward strand.
TCATATAATTTCAGAAGGAAAGCACCAACTAACTGCCTCCAGAATATCTGCTGTCTTTTCAGCTCTGAAACCAGACTACCAAGAAACTGCTTTTCTTTTTGCTAGGAGCATTTAATTTTTGCACACAGTGGGTTCTCAGCCATTCAAGTATTGCTAAAACCTCTGTGTGATTTAACCTTTGACTCTATCCCATAGACCTACTGCTCTATTTTTCCCTTTTTTTTTTTTTTTTCCTACCACTTTGGAGCCTGGTGCAGCAGGTTTTCCTCCGTGCTTTTGTGCTATGATACATGACTGTTTAGACCTTGTTGAGAGTGTCACCACTCCGCACTCCAAAATATCAGATGTTCTTTTATTTAATGCAGACCTTGTTCTCTTAATGGGTTGCTCTTACCTGAGGAATGATGTAGGCAAACTAGTTGCAGGATATGCTGTTTGCTCCCAGTTCAAAATTTTCAAAACATTTTTTCTGCCTGCAATTTTAAGTGCACATACTGCTGAGCTTGTGTTACTCATGTAAGCATGTACCTTCACATTGGGAAAAAGTGTAAATGTCTACACTGATTCACAGTATGCATTTAATGCTTGTCATTCTACAGGTCAGATCTGTAAACATCAAGGGTTTATTACCTCCTGTGGTCCGCTCATCTGGCATTTCTTATGGTCACCACATCTCAGAGTTACTATAAGCTATTATGCTTCCTACTACTATCTCTGTGATGCATTGTTCTTCTCACACAGGTGCATTAGATGAAGTAAGCCTTGGCAATGCATGTGGTGCTGCTGCTGCCAAGAGAGCCTTGATGGTTCTCCAGCAATATTTTTAAACTTGGCAGCTTTTAACTCTGACCTCTCCATTTTATTGAATACCTGGCCAAATTACGGGAGCTAACTTCAGAAGAAGAAAAGATCTCATGGCTTTAGTGTGACTAAACTTTAGTGTGATTACACTTGGATCATATATGGAGATATCATGCCAGCAGACCAGTAGATCCTCTCTCTTTGATTCCTACTCTTGAAGGTGCAGCTCACTTGATTGGACACTCATACAAAAGGGGGTTAACGGACTCCATTCTGTTATTTTGGTATGCACTTATCACACACACAAAGCCCCCAGAAGTGTGTAAAGTCTGCCACATTTACTTAAGCCATGGAATGGACCAAATTAGAAACTGACACTGAGTGTATTGAAAGGTTTTTATAGTGTCTCCCCAGAGCCTTCTCTTCTTCAGGCTGAACAACCCTAATTCTTTCAGACTGTTTTTGAAAGAGAGGTACTCCAGGCCTCTAATCATCCTCATGGTCCTCCTCTGGATCCACTCTAACAGGTCCATGTCTTTCTCATGCTGGGCACCCCAGAGCTTAACGCAGTACTTCAGGTGGGTTCTCACAAGAGCACAGTAGAGGGGGAGAATCACCTCCAGATTTTGTCTTCATCTCATCCTCATCAGATAATCCCTGTATACTCTCTCTCTCCTCCCCCCCTAAAAGTGAACTAAACTCTTTACCTCATTGCATTCCAGCATATATTAGCACAAGCTGAGAAGAAGGGAAAATGAGATTAGTACTTTATATGTGTGTCTTCCGTAGTCTATCCGCATTGGAGTCTTTCAGCCAACACAAGCTGGGCTGGTCAGACTTCATTCACCTGGTCCTCCAAGGTGCCACGAGAACAGTATATTAATCGGTCCCCTAAATAATCTACTGTCAAGTCTTGCTAACAATTTCTGTGGACATTTTTACCTGCTATTTGCAAGAGGACTCACATACCCACTGCTTTGAAAGGAAAGAGCAGGAACTTACTGATTTTCTACTGAGCTCAAGTGGACAGCCCACACTGTCTAAAATGACACCAGAACTTCTGTTAAAACAGTCAGGGGAGAACCAACAGTTCAGTTGGTCAGGCAGCAGAGAGTTAATGCACTTGACTACATGTAGGCAGCTTGTGTCATTTGGGATAATCTAAGGTATCAGGCCCATTTACTCAAAGGCAAGTCCAGACGGGAAGGTCTTCCCTATGTCTTGAAATGTAGCTACCACCTCCAGGTGGATATCTGGTAACCCAGATGTCCTAAGTAAGACACTGGTGTTGTGGTTTAACCCGGCCGGCAGCCAAACACCACACAGCTGTTCGCTCACCCTCCCCCCTCCCTCTCTGGGATGAGGGAGAGAAATGGGAAAGTGAAACCTGTGAGTGGAGATAAAGACAGTTTATTAAGACAGGAAAATAATAATAACAATAATAATAATAATAATAATAATGATAGTATTACTAATAATAACGTGTATGAAACAAGTGATGCACAATGCAATTGCTTACCACCTGCTCACCGATGCCCAGCCTATCCCCGAGCAGCCGGCCTCCCACCCCAGCTAGCCACCCCTATATATTGTTTAGCATGATGTCAGATAGTATGGAATACCCCTTTGGCCAGGTTGGGTCAGCTGTCCTGGGTCTGTCCCCTCCCAGCTCCTGCTGCATCCCTAGCCTGCTCGCTGGCAGGACAGGGCGAGAAGCTGAAAAGTCCTTGGCTTGGTGTAAGCACTGCTCTGCAACAATTAAAACATCAGCATGTTATCAGCACTCTTCTCATCCTAATCCAAAACATAACACCCTACCAGATACTAGGAGGAAAATTAACTCTGTCCTAAGTGAAACCAGGACAACTGGAAAAGGTTCTACATAGCTGTGTGTGGGTATGAGCTGAACCCATAATATTAATCATTTATATGTATAAATGTGTCAATACTTTACAGATAATAAAAAACATATATGATTTAGCCATGGTTTTAATAACAAGTTATTCTCTTTATTTGGTAAAAAGAGAGATCACTACTTTCTATTCATATCATGCATGCTGACGACTATGTACACATAGTAATATTTTTCTCCCTTCTTTAATCTTCCAGCTCTCATCTTCAAGGACTGTAAAAAAGTTCTGAGGCCTCGATCTGAATTAAGTTCATATAGGATAAAAAATACTTTTGCCAATGTTACAGTAGTTCCTGGGTTGATGGTAATATCTCTCTCCTCTCAGAATATTAGTGTAAACATTGTAGCCTATATCAGAACAGGAATGTCATGAAAAAAAAAAAATCACTATCCAACTTCAGCATGCCAACAACAATTTCTAGTCTGGACACAGGTCAGATATTGACATAGTCGTCAGGTTCCTCAGACTTCATTTCATTTTTTTAGTTGTCTCTTCTGGTGATTTATTTACCCAGACTGATTCTTTGACATAGATTTGTAATTGTAGCACTTTCACAGTAGTTCTAATTTCCATGATTGAAGAAAAATCTTAAATCAAATTATTATTCAACATCTTTAATTAATTTGCTGGTTCTACCTTTTTTAAATAATTGCCTTTATTGAAGACATATTGGTTGCAGGAATCATCCGTGTGCTCATCTCCACAGACTGAGAGTCACAAAAGAGAAAGCTCATCCTTCTTAACAACTGTGATCTATTTAGCTCTTCATAATTTAACAGTTGGTTAGTATTTAAACAATTTGAAATGCCTTCAAGTCCATGGCAGGGACCATGGTATAGAGCTTGAAATCCCGATGCAAGTTCTGACACGTCCTTGCTTGATGACCTTGCACTCTGGCTATGCCCCAACAGCAGATGTAGCAGTGTTTCCCTGGCTCTATATCCACATGTGGGCGCCAATTATGTTGTTGGTAAAATATGGGAAAAGATTTAGGTGTTGACATGCAGTGTCTTCTACCCTGCACCTCTCTCCCACGTGCTGCTGATGGCGAAGCAAAGGAACTTTTGTTAGGCAGTCCTGGTTGACACTGGTCTAGTCCCTACTGTGGGTATAAGATCAACACTCCAGAAAATGCCGTCACTCACGCTGACGTTTTGTTCAAGTGCAGAACTAAATTGGATTCAAACCTCTCATCTGTAAAATGGTAATGATCTACCTTGTCAGAATAAAATATATTTGTCGCAACTCAGGAATGCTCCTTGTACATGTACAACTGTACACAGCTTAGAAGGCACCAGTATGTTTTACAGATTTGATAGGTAGCTCTTGCATTTAGATATTAATATCTTGAATTTTAGGAGATAAAGATTTTTTTTCTGGCATTTGATTCAAAACAATGTATTAAAATTTATGAATGTTTGTCACAAAAAGCTTTATTAGAAACACAAAAATAATATTAATAATAATAATATTGTCATCTCAATATCATTTAAAGAGGAAATTCCAATTCATGACTTTTTTCATCTCTGAAAGGGAGACAATATTTTGGTCTTTTTAAAATTTTTTCCCTTAATATTTACACAACATGAAGGTAAGGAAAATTGTTTTAAAAAAGCAAGCAAGAAAAAAAATACCTAAAAGTACATTTTAGGGCTTCCAAAAGTAACAAATGGAACCAGAAAAGCAGTTGTTAACTTGGTTTAAAAAGTAGACATCAAAAAGAAAAGATGTGGGGAAAGAAAAGGTGTAGGGAAGTCCCAAAGATGACCCACAGTCTGTTTTTAATCATGCCACTGATTTTCTGTCACAATTCTGGCAAGTCACTTATTCTCCCTGAAAAACGCACCAAAGGGGGTTAGTAGACCAATTTCAGTTGAACATCAGTGCTGATTTGCTGTTAAAATTGCACGCTTTATTAAAATTTCTGCCTCTTATTCTCATTGTTGTTCCCAGTCTAAGTCCGTAAAATGGCAATATCACTTTAGTGTCCCACAGGAATTTTGTGTCTCAAAATCCACTAATACTGTGCAAACAATTGTTATGGTGATAAGCGGTATAAAGCACAGCATTTTAATAAGATGCTGTGGAAGAGCATGCAACAGGAGGCTATGCATAACAATCCTATATCACTAAGCATTTTCAATACCAGTAAGCTGTGATTTCTAGGCAATCATAGAGAGCAAAAGAGGTGAAGAGGAGATATGGAAGGAATACAATGGATCTCTTTGCCCTTCCCTTTGTTATCAATGTAACGTGAAAAACCTCTAGAAACTAACAGGACCAGTAAAACAAATATTGAAGTGACTTCAGTCTTTAATGTAACAAAACAGTTGGAATGTTCCAAACACACAAAGTAAAAAAAGGACTACATTTTCACAGAATAGGAAGTGGGGAGGGAATGCTTCAGTTCAGTGAAGTTTAAAATATTTTATTTTCATAGAAACAATAAGTATTTCTTTCCAAACTTTTCTTACAAAATATCAGCTTCTGGTTTTGATTCCAAATAAATGTTGATGTTATCAGAATCCTTAGGGAGGAGAAATGCAATATTTTAGACTAACATGCATAAAGAATCAAGTTATCTTAAAGTCATGCTGAGCTCTAAATCAGCCCCATTTTAGAACTGAAAGGAGAGGAAAATCCACACAGCAGCACATTCTGCTGTGCCAAATGTGTATGTACATTGCTCATATTTCTGCAGCTCATATCCTTTATCACTGAATAGCCAATGCCTGACAACCTTTAATGTATGTATTCTCATAGTGTGAGAATTCCCTTAACATGAATTTACTGACAGAGCACGGAAGCTGTGTGTGACTAAATGAATGACTTGCCAATGTTCACCCAGGCAGCCTGAAGTCTCCTGCTTAGCAGGAAATTGAATCCTGGACTTCAGATTTCCATGCTAATGCCCTAACCTAATACTAGGTTCCCTAATACTGGAATTATCCTTCCTTATTTTGTGCTATTCAGGGAACATTTTTTTTCTTTTTTACTCCTATAGAAGATCAGTTCCCTGCCTTTACTTGTAGCGATTTGATGGGTATAGAGCTCATCAGTTCTTGAATGTGTATTTTAAACTATGTGTGAAAGGCAAATGATGGATACAGAGCTCATTAGTTCTATGATATTTTGTGCTGAGTGCAAGGTATTTTCCTAATGAACAGTTAAAAATGTATGTTTTTCCACTCTAACACTGTCCCAGTCTCATGGCAGTGTGTCTCAATTAGTTTTTATGGCAAGGGAGACATGCTGTCATTCAGCAGTATTACATGGGGGAGTATGCTGAGTACCATCAAACAAGTGAGGAACTTTTACACAATTGCAGTCTAGTCTTAGTCAAGTAGGAGGATACTGAAATGAAGAAAAATTTATCTAGAGGTTATCATTGCTATCCTCTTAAGTGGAAAGACCATCTTAAAAAGCAGTCATAACACTGGGAGAAGGGTGGTAGTTTTAAAACCTGAGTGCTTCTCAGCACCACTGAGAGTGGAAGAAGTGATGACTTTGTTCACATTGGTTAAACAACTGGCTAAATGATTGTCCTAACTGCGTTCTTCTGCTTTGCAAATAATTAAAATAAAATTGGGCTGATGTTACTGTTAATCACTCCTCTCTTTCTAAAAATAGCATATAATTTAATAAAAGGAATTACAGGAGTAATTCTTTATTACGTATCCATATACATTCTTTCCATTGATAAAGTATTAAGTATTCTTTGAGTCACAAACCTCATGAAAATTTGTAGCTCAATAAAAAAAAGTTCAATATTTCAAGGGACACATTCAGATGGGAGTGGTTTTTAGTTGCTACTTAAAATAAGGATGAAGAAATATAAAAGGTGCAAATTAAATTTCATTAAAAGGATGTGAAAGCTATGCCCAAAAAATTGTTTCTTAGAATATAAATCAGCCAAAAAGCTGCTCACAATGATGGGAAAAATAGGAAAGAAAGATAATGTCAAATCAACAAAGATGTTCCAAAAACGGAGGTCAAATGAAATCAGTCATATGAAAAAGAAAATGAAGGTACAAAATAGGAAGATGGAGAATACTAACATGACATATAGGCAGAGGTGTTTAGACTTGGTAAGTAAAATGACCCAGTGAAGTCACAAAATTTTGTAGCCTATTGAGTGCATATAAAATTTATGAATATTTCTGAAAGTGACCTGCAGGTGATTGATAGCCATCATGGACGCTTAAGAGATGGAATATAGATAGAGATATTCTAAACAGGGTACTGGAGAAAAAAAAAAAAAAAAAGACTTGTATTATAATTTCAACCGAATCATACTCTAAGCTTATAGCTTATGTGGAATAATGTCAAGGATTTACAATGAAATTATTTCTAACATTTATTTGGGAGAAGCACAGGATATAAACTTTTATAGTTTGAAAAATATACAGAAGAAAAGTACATTTTTCTGGACAGTTTTTTTTTTTTTTTTTTTTTTTTTTTTTTTTTCCCCTTAGTGAAGCAAATTCCAATATCAAAAGGTTTCTGTTTACTGTGTTACTACTGTATCAGTTTCTCTGGACATATTTTTACTCCTGATCTGCCTTGTTACTGTTATCTAGAAGTGAGTCTGAAACATGGCTCATACAGCTACTCTGTGTTTTTAAGACTAGAATTTCCTTGAAATGTAAAATTCTGTCCAAGCAAAGTTCTGCAGACTAATATTAAGAAAGATAGGAATCCAAGATACTGAATATAGGAAATCTAAAATAGATTTCTCATTCTAGGAATGAATCCATTTCTTTTACACTATAAAATATTTTGAGATACTTTTAGTATTGCAGTCTCTCTGTAACAGCAAAATGCATTCTATTCCACTCTGCACATCTAAAGTAGCCAGAGTTTTTCCTTATACTTCCTTGTATGGCTCTCAGCAGGAAAGAACAGGTTGATTAATTCAACTTAATGGAAACGAAATGGCATCTTTCATGAAACAGATACATTTTTTGAGACTTCTCACAGTTGGTCCTGGAAGGTAATGCAAAGATTAATGCAGTGGGGTGCCACATGAGATGCATTCTAAAAAGGAAGATGCATTCTGCACAATGCATCTTTAAAAGTACGCATTCAAGGAACTTTTTTAAATCTCTGCTTTATGACTGCAGAGTTTCTTTTAGCTGGAACAGAGGCTTGGGACTTTTCTCTCAACCCTTATCTCTTGCGCTGTGTACTGGGCTGCACGATATAACCTGCATGACATGTTGTCTGGAGGATAATTGTGTGACTTGTACTGCCATAATGGATCATAGTATGCAGTCAGATTGTTGAGCCTACTTGAAGAGATAAGTGTAGAGTGTTCTTTAAAGTGTTTTAGCTGGGCTTGTCCCAGTTAACATCACATACCAGATAAAATTTTACGGAGTGATGCAAGTAAACTGAAACTTACTGACTCTTAAAACTACATTTTAGTGCTTGTGGAGTGTATTTCAAAAGCCCTGGATAGTCCCTGGGTAATATCACTTTCCCTGAACTTTGCTTTCAGCCTGTCTGTTTTCTGAAGTCATTTCCATCAGGATATTCAGATTACACAGCATTAATCCATAAATGTCATTTAGCATTAAACTCTACCTTGGTAAAACAGTAATTAAGAAAGATGACACTAGTTTGTCATCTCAGTTTGCCTGCAAGACAAATGATAGTGTTGACTATTAATTACCGTTATCTGCTCAATAAGTAAAAATTTCAGTGATTTGAACAAAAGCCACATATTAAGAAGATTAATGTACCTTTTAAACCTAGGAGGAGAAAGGAGACTCTGCTGGGAAAGTAAAAAAAAAAAAAAAAAAAATGATATAATTCTTAAAAGCATTTTTTACTAAGGGTAAAGTATATAGAGGAGTACTTTGACAGTTTTACTAAATGAGTTAACTCTTTTCTCTGAAGTACTTCATAATTTTCTTAGTTTGCAAATTCTTATTAAACTGCAAAATTTTAACGCTGATCCTTGAATCAGTTTTATCTTTAAATACTCTTTAAAAACATTCAAAATATGGAAAAATGTGGATTATGTCTCTGTTAGAGGAAAAGCTATGCTTCAAGCCACTTTATGTCCTTGTTTGTATGTCAAAGACAAATCAAGCAATTTTGGCAACATTGCACCTATTTGCTGCTAGGTTTGGTATCTTAAACCCACCCTGAGAGTACATTTACAGCCTTACCATTCTCAGCCTGGGCCCCAGTTTCAATGCTGCAGATATAACAACTGCATTTTTTTATAACCGTATTAACAAGAAAAGTTCTACTATATTTCAGTCTTGTACACAATGACAACATAGTTCAGGAGTCTGTGACTAGTTGTTGGTCAAAATCACCCTAAAACACTTACAAAACATGAAGTTACACTATTTTATTAAAAGAGCTCCAAGGTTTCCCTGTTTTGAATGACAGCATTGGTGCTTGAGTTCTAGCAATCAGGAAACACTTGTGCCCTTCTTGGTTTGTTCCCATGAACAGGGGAAAAAGGAGATATTAGTGATCTTGCTCTCCAGTCTTTGGGAGAAAAGTAATGTTTTTCTGCCCACAGTCCAGTCACATCATCCCTCCAGTTTACCCCATACCCCCAGGCGGTCTCTGTCTCTGAAATCAAATAGTTGCTTTTCTCCCCTTCTTCTTACTGCCTCTTGATTTTCTGAGTGGTTTTCTGTCTGTTACAGGTCTCACACTCATACACCCAGAAGTCGCCTCAACTAAGAGGGGACCACCAGTGCAAGCTCAGTAGAGCCATCCAGAAATGAGAAACTCCTTTCCACCCTTTGTGTCCTGTTTGTGAAGACGGTGATCCAAGGAAACAAGGGTCAGAGGCTGGTATCTTCCTGAAAACAGTTGTTTAGTCTCCTGTGCAGGTTCGGCATGAATGGGATGGTCAGCAGAAGATGTTCATGTTAGAAGGTTTGCAGTCTCTGGTGTTGTAGGTTAAGTTTGTATTAGTATACCGTAATGTGTTACTAGGTTATTGGTATTCTGAAGGCTCAGAATATGAGCCATTGTCCATCACATTGAAGTGCTAGCACAGTCTCTGGTGTAGCTCTGGTTAAGGCCAAATTGCATTAAGGCAGACAACACCTTGTACAAAATTATGGAATGGTAAGAAACAGAGACCATCCCAAACTGGTATTTTGGATATTGATTAGAGAGTTACTAGATGAATGTCACCTGTGTCAAAAAACGGGGCCTGACCTATTTTATTTACAGGTACAGATGTAGCTTATGAGTCCCAATGGAGCGTGGGTTCAATGCAATAAGTTGACATCTGTCCTGTCCTTCCAAGGAAAAGATTTATAAGCAGATATATAAGCTGTAGAAACCTGAGATCAGTACATAGTAGGAAAACAAAAACAAAACAAAAACAAGCCAAACAAACACATAAAGAATGAAAATAGACAGGAACTTGGAAAAAAGGCTGGAGATCTATTTCATGTTCAGGAGTCCCCAGCTGACAACCAGAATATGAAGCATGTCTTGGTTTTAGGCATTAAATTGTAGCCTGCTGTTTCAATGCTATATTGTGTTATAACAGCTAATCAATCCGTTCTCTAGCCTTTGTGTTCATCACCATCCTCACCGGTATGATCCAGCATAGGTTAAGAGGCTAAGAGGTATTAGTCTGTACTACCTCAGCTACTCCAAAGCAAACCATTTCTAATTTCTTTTCCACCTTACCTAAATGAATTGTGAATTCCATGCTTGTCATTTTTAATGAGGTCTGTGATTGACCTTGTGATTGATAATAGTGATTAGCATTTTCTGACATAACAATACATTAAATCCTGTGTAAGTCATGCAAGACATACAATCCTGTTACCATTTAGTCTAGTTTTTAACTCATTTTTCCATTTTAAAGACTGATTTTTTCATTTGCGATAAAACAATTATCGTTTATTTTCTGATGCACTCACCTACCTTAGATATAAAATTTAACAACATTTGTATGTTCTTTAATATATAATTTACACTATAAGCTAAAATGCACCATGTCTTCCGGAGAACATTTCACATTCATTGTTTTTTTCCAATTAAGCTCTAAATTGATACTTTTGTATCACACACAAAATCTCTTTTGCTTTAAACATTCAAAACTTAAGTAAATAAGGCACTCATAAATCTTTTTTTTTTTTTTCTTAATTACCAATCCTTTAAATGTCCCCTCCTGTACATTTCTCATGGCTACCAGGGAGGCACTAACTGTAGTTATCAAAAGGTAAAAAGTCTAAATCAGGCTTTGTCCATCCATAATCAGTGGAGAAAGACAAGCAACTACAGAGGGTGATTCATCCCCTTTATTTTAGGAGAGAATGAATCACCCTCTGGAACTGCCTTCTCCTTACCCTTGATTGCAGAGGGAATTTTGATGACTGCTTTATAAAAAGACATGATTGTGTAGTCATTTTAAATGAATATAAATTTAGGTTGTTGTCAGAAGTGTGGTCCCACCTTGCTCCATTGTTTCTACTTATTTCCATATCTTTTGTGGTGACATGGAAGTGGGATTTGGTAAGTGATTGATAATAAAATTGGATATGGATATGGGTACAGATTTTATTTTATTTATTTATTTATTTTTCTTTCTTTCTTTCTTTCTTTCTTTCTTTCTTTCTTTCTTGTCTTTTAGGTTTTATCCAGTTATATTCCCTGTTTTGGTTCCCACTGTGCATGCAAAAACTTAGCTCCAGCATGAGCATCTCTGGGAGCAGTAACTGGCAAAACTCACTTTAAAGCTGCAGAAAAGCATAGTCTTAGACTAAAGTGATGATGTGACCATAGTATCAACCACACAATTTATACACAGATATATTCTGGATAAATTAATCTTTTAATGGAAACTCTCTTATGTTGCCTAAATATAGGTGCCTAGTGCTGTTTGAGACTGTTTCTGATAAGTTTTCTTTTGATTTAGAATTTAGACCTTAATTTACTCTTAAAGGTGGAATTACAGCTATAGCTTCCACCAGGGAATCCATGAGGGGAATGTGTCCTGAAACCTATGACCTTTTGAGATATAGGAAAAGAAATGATGCCAATCTTACTTTCTTTAACATATCACCCAAACATTATGCGCAGAAAGACTCCAAAGAAACTCTTCCATAGTAGGTACTGCAGCTCTGGCTCAGGGTCCAATGTCTTTGTATTTCTTACAATGTACAGACTCAGGGTGGCATATCATGTTTTTTCCTTCCTGTCTCTTAATATTCCTGGGATTTTTCTTCTGTCTCTTTTAATGATCAATTATTCTGTCATAAGCTGGGAGAAAAGAACTGCCACCATGGACACCTGGAACCTCAGCCTGTATCTGCACATACAACCAGATTAGTGTCTGGCCTGGCCAAAAAAGGGTGATCCAACCCTTTCCATAATTTAAAACTCTCATATTTTCCAAAAGAGGATGACTGCATGCAAGGCTATCCCACTGGGAGTGGTCCCTGGCTCCTATTAACTCTGAAGAGTGCTTTTTAAGTGCTGCCCTGGGGCCAAGCCAGGGGCCCAGACACCAGGCACAGTCCTAGTAATTAAATGGTGTAGGCATTCCAGTTCCAGTGCCTGAACAGGGAATTCTTTCACTTAGCTGTTTAGCTATTGTTTCAGAAACTTGGGTGAAAACCCTTGACCATCAAAGGGAAACATAATAACATTCATTCACAAAATCCTGCTCAGCTACTGTCAAATCTAACAGAGAATACAGTCTCTTGGTATCTAACTTTGTGCTAGCGAAGTTCCCCTGGCAGTTACCTTTTGCTGTGTAATCAGCTAAAAGCTAATTGTGTAGCTTATACTTTTGCTGTTACAGGATTAATTACACTAGCATCTCTCTGCCTGTCTCACCCATAAAACTGATGTACTCCTAATGCTGTCAGCTTGGTTGAACATAGATTCTGTTTATTCCTAGAACGCAACTGTTTTTTGCAAACTCACAGTAGTAAAAAAGCTATCACACCTTTCATTTTATTAGAGACAAAGTTGGGAAATTTGCCTCTTAAAGGTGAAAACTTCAAAAGCAAACAAGCAAAGAAAAGGTTTGCAACAAGGAAAAGAGTTTATTTATTTATTTATTAAAACCACCAAATACATAAAATGACATCAAAAATAGTTTGCTTATTGTAAAAATTAATTAGCTGTTCAGAAAACAAAACAAACAAAAAACAAAAACCTCCTTTACCTTTTCAAAGATGACAGTAGAATTCTTGGATCAGATAAGAACAATAAAAGAGCAAGCCCTCTCTCATCTATTGTTATTTGCAAAGACAAAGATTATAGTACCTACTCCATCACATTTTAAAATGTTTTTGGCAGCAAGAATATAGGGAGCAGTTCTCAGTGTAGTCAGAAGCATGGTTTTGTCTGATGAAGCTGCAGAAGCATGCCCTGTTTGAAGTGACTTCAGTTTTTGAAAAGGTTTATCTGAAAAGGAAGTCCCATCCATATTCTTCCTGCTGTGCTCAAAGCCTGCAGAATTCCTCTTAGGATGTGACATGTGGAATTCCTTTTGGCCTGTGGACATTAGCACTAGGATACCAACCTGCTGCACCTAAGACCTTTTCCCCAGCTGCTTGGCTGTAAGTAGAGTTTAGCAGATTGTGAGTAGTTTTCTAGATTTGCAACCTGAACTTTGCCAGGCATTCTGCAAACTTAACCTAGATTTAAGCAAATAGTATTCAGGAAAGATTCGGTTTTGGCTTATGGGAGGCTGGCTTCCCACAAACCTCAGGGCAGCAAAGTAGGGTGTAAACAAATGAATTTCTGGTAGCTTAAGGAACATGATGAACCAGGAGCTGGGATATACACTTTGGGAAAAGCATCCCTAAAAGCGATGAGGAAAGAGTCAGGGCTCTGTGAGTGGTCCGTCAGCAACAGGCTGGCGACCAGCACTGGAAAAACAGGACACTTCATGGGATCCTCATGGTCCTTGACACAGGGAATGTTACTAGATAGCACTCGGATAAGATAGTTTTAGAAAATTATTTTTTATCGGAAGTTGCTGGCATCTTGCACATTAGGGAATACAGACAGTCTCATAAGTAAAACTATTAGCCTGTGTTATTGGGTTAGGAAACTGTTCTCTGCCAACCCAGTATTGCTGTGACAAATTATGATCATCTTGATCAGCCTGGGTTTTGTTCTTAATGAGCTCCATTTAGTTAACCATGCAGCAAGCTGGAACAGTGCCTATTCCTTACATACATTTGAAGTTACAATTCTAAACACAAATATGGAAACCAAGAGTTAATTTCTTATTTTTATTTTTTTTTTTAATTATATCAGAAGCTATTTCTAGGAAGGTTTTCTCTGAACCTCTACAGGAAAAGAAAGGATAATGTTACAAAAATAACTATTTCCCAGCTGAATGAAAGATATCTAGAACAAGACTAAGACTTACATAATTGAAATATTTGAAGACCAAAAAAATCCTGGCAAGGATATAATAATTACTTTTCACTAAAGGAAAGCCAGAAGCCTTGAACAGATTTGGAAGGCTAAGTTTATCAGCTATATGCATACATCTTACAGAAGGATCAGGACCTTTAGTATCAAAATCCTGAAAGGCTCAGAAAAGGGGAAATATTAATGGCAGATTTTTTCATAAAACCAGAAAATACAGGTACAGTCTGTGAATGCTATAATACTATGAGTTCTTCAATTTTGCACATTTTCAATAATTGTTTATGGAACAAAGAATGCTGTACCTCACATGAAACACATTATGGTTCTGCTTTTAATTGTGACATGAAAGGTAATTCATACATACATGTAAAAAACATCTCTGTTTCACGAATTTCACGTTTGGTCTCAGAATCCATCCTCCATTGCTAAAAGTCTGTTCAGCAGAGCCTCCCTGCCTGTTACAGTGATGCCACCACTCCTTCTACCCAACAGCCACATGAAAAAGATTCTATCACTTTAAATTAACTTCCATAAGGTAATTTTTTGATAACTGCAAAGCAGAAAAAAATAATTCCTTATCTTTGGCTATTTTGGATCTCCAGGTATTGTAAAAATAATCTTTGACAATTGTTCACTACTATTTCTAGAAACACTTATCACTAGAATTTCAGCTTTTAGCAGTTACTGCTGGGGGATAGAAAGGAAATAATATGATACAGTTAGAGGAAGGCAAACCTCTTACAGAGAAGAATGTGTGCTGCCACAAAGGCATCAGAGTTGCCTGTTAATCTCATAGTACATGTGGCATGGGAAATAGAGCTTCCCTAAATACCCAAGTCCCTACCACTTTGGCGAAGGAAGACTTTCCATTAGCTGTCAGTAGATTAGATTTTCTGGAGGAAATGACCAAAAGCCCATTGATGTTGGCAGAACTAAATACAGCCCTTTAATAACAATACAGAGCTCAGACTACCTCGTCTATCTAGTTTCCTACCTCATACATAATTCACCGTGTGGTTTGCAAACTGACCAACTCCTTTTTAAAGCTATACTGGCAAGTATATCTTTGCTTATTTGTTTAGTTCATTTTCCTAAGGAAAAGCGACTTACTTATATCACTGGGCTAATATTTGTTTTTCTGCTTGTTGGTGCCTTTCTATTAAGTTTTGAACAATTTTGACAAATTTCAAAGAGAAGAAGTTTTCAAGATAATTATTTCCTCCAAGTTTTGTGAGAAGGTAGGAAAGAGAAAAGAGAATTCAGCCAGAGAAAACTAGACTAGCTACAGCACGTGTTATGCCTTTCTTCATAGGGTGTATTTGAACATAAGGAAATACAGAGGAATTTTCTGAAAATCTGAGTGAATTCTTCATCAGACAATTTCATTTAGAAATGAATAGTATGTCTGGATTTTTATTTTTTATTTTATTTTATTTTTTATTTTGCCAGTTAGGATCAGTCTTTTCAAATCACGTGTTTTTCTCCCCAAAAATCTCCTAATTTTTTGTACATTATTAAGCCATCACTTATATGACATTAATGTCACCTCAATCCTTCATAAGTATCATAATTTTTCACATCTTTATTGATCAAAGAAGACCTGTGAAATACTTACAGTTTTAGAAAGACAGTATTTCTTCCATAAAGCAAGAATCAAACTCCTCTGCCAGCATTAGCTAGCATTACTGAATGCAGTAGCTAAGATTACTGAAATAATATATTTTTCTTTCCTTTTTTTTTTTTTTTTTTCCATCTAGTGACTTTTGGTTTCTGATTTTTAGAAAAATAACAACTCTGAAAAGTTGAGTGTCAACACTTTTTTCTTTTTTTTAGAGTCTGAAAAAAACTTTTTGCTTTCATAGACTCATAGAAGGAAGCATTCTACATATCCGTATCACCTGACTTTCAAGATGCCACCTTTAAAAAGCTTTTTTTGTAAGATCATGTTTTGCAGAATTTGAAGGCTTTGAAGGCTGCATAATAAACACCCTCAGCTTTATCAGTATTTTATTTTGAAACTTCAGTAATTGTATGTTGTTTTTTTTGAAATTCTGAAACTTTCATTTCACAAACATAGTGAGATCTTTTCTCTGCAGGGAGGAATGACAAGATTATCTGAAACAACTAGAAATTTTTATATTAATATTTGCTATATTGTCCTTGGTGAGGTTCTTACAACCTTATATATGAAATTAAAATCAAATTCATCCCAGATGGTTACCAAGAGACTATCTGAATTGGACAGCATGTGAATATCTTTGTTTGTCCTGAACTCTACTTGGAATTTAGAATGGTTTATACAGTTTGAGTGTTATTGTACAAAGACACCATATCAGACAAATTTGATACTTGAATATTTCAGACCAATTAATTTGCATCAGATAAAAAAGGTCTAGTGTATCTATGATGACAAATTTGTGGGAGATTCTTGATATTATGAAAGCAAAAACTATATATTTAAGCTGAAAACAGTGTGACAAAGCAGGAATCTATGAACACTACAGACTAAAGACTGAAGACAGCCTGCCTTCATCATTATCTGTTTCTTCATGCTTTGGTGCACAGTTATTTCCATCACACAAATTTCCTAATTAAATTTCTGTATTTTAGTAGCTCTATAACTGCATTTATTACATACATGAACCACATTTGAAATTGGACAATATGGGTGAGCATATACTTTGGTGTATAAATGCCACTTGGGCTCTTAAAGTAGGATAGTAGAGGAAGTTAGATGGCTTAGCCCAAAAATAAATTCAGAAAGCTTGAGTTTGACAGGCTTTATCACAGTGGAGATGACTGTATTATATAATTCCCTTTCTTTGAATTGAGACTTACTTAAAGGCCTAATTATGAGAGCCTCCAGAAGAGCATAGCCAGCTTGGTGCTTGCCTTCTTCCTAATTTATAGCATAATTCAGAAAGAATTCCTAAACTTTTAAATGTAATATAGCCGTCAGTCTCTGACCACACCTAATATGGGAGATAGCACTATGCTCAGCACAGAAGAAGCTGCCAACAGAACTTTTCATTTAAATAAAAGAGTCAGTGTTTTGTGCTTAATGGCCTATTGGTTTGAATACTTTATGGAGGAGGGAAACCTGTCTCTGTCACCTAAAATCTGGAGTGGAGGCAAACCCAAGTGAATCGTTTAGTAGGGTAATGTCTTCATCTTGAAGCTGTGCCTTAGTGTAGACAAATTTAAAACTAATTACCTGAGAGATGATGCTGGGAGAAGCACTCTGAAATTTAATGACTAGGACATTTGGAAGTAGAAAGAATAGAAGAAGACGGGGGTGCCCAGGAATCTGCTTCCTACATTCACAAATAGTTACTTATTTGAAACAATATTTTTTTGCTATAAAATACATACCCAGACCTGCAAGTAATGAGAAGAACACCAAATTCACATTTTCAGTTTAGAGTCCAAGGACTATTAAGTTATAGTCTCATTTATACTCCCTTGGTTGAATGCAAGTTCAGTTTTATTCCATTCCATGGCAAAGCTTTAATACAAGTATTCCCAATTTTCTTCATTCAGATTTTCTAGAAGGAGAATTAGGAATTTAATTCCCTCAGGTAATGGTGGTACTTGAATCCACGTGTCTCACTTCACTGAAAAATAATTTAACCAGTAATCATGCTCTAATAGAGGTGGATACAGGGGGGAAAAGGCTCTGTTTTGACAGATTTTCTTAGATTGAAAATCCAGGATGAACTATTTCCCCTACCCGCCCCTACTTCCCCCCTGTTGACCAGACTGCAGAATTTTCTGATTTGTTTCCTGCTTATACAATATGCCCCAATACGATGTAAGAAGTCTGGCTGTGGAGGACCATACCACAAATCTTGACAAGAATGTTCAAGGTTAATTACTTTTGCTATTAAAAAATTGTGTGTGATAAATCCACATTTGTGTAACTTCAGTTTCCAGCCATATATAATTTTACTGATAAATTGAGGAGCCTTTCATTAACATTTCTTTCTCCGCATGCATGCTCACAAATGGTGGTTGCTAACCATTACCTTTTTTGACAAGTTAAATAAACTATCTCTGTGAATCTTTGACTGTCTAACAGGTTTTCAAAACTTATCATGGTTCTTTACTAAACCCTGACCATTTTTCAACATTCTTCCTGCATTGTAAACATTAAGAATGATCAAGGTTTGCCTACATTGGCTGAACCAATAATAAATGAATGATAAGGTAGTACAACCCCTTTATTCCTATTTAGTATGTGTCCTTTTCTCTTGTTCTGTAGGCCAAACATCAAGCTATGAGTTAATATTTGCTAATTGTTCGCCATTACCACCAATCTTCCAGAACATAAAAATATAAATTGTGCTGTGTGTTTTGACTTTAAATGTCTGAATTAGTAATTGTACAGCTCACTAAATGCACAAATTCAACGCAAAATTGTGTTTCTAACTTACCTTATTGCTTATGAAAATTTAACTTGGTGCTTATGGGTCTATTTTTTATTTTTTATTTTTTACCGAAACAACTTTGAAAACCTGGCAAAATTGGAAAACAGTATAGTTAATATCTATAATTTTCTTAGAAGATATTTGAGGTTCATGGTGTAAGAAAAAAATAAAGAATAGAAAATTACCTTTTTTTTTTTTTTTTAATATGTTTTCTACATCCTCAATAAATTGAGGATAGTAAAACTAATTCACCAGAGTATTGTATCCAAATGTAGTAGAACATTCCTGGAACTCAGAAGTAGAAGCTGTTCACTCTTTTGTTTACCGTGTCTCACAGATACTCATGCTCTTTGCTGTCAACAGGTTATTATGACCTTATTGAGCTGTGAATGTCTAATAGAAGAGGACAACCTCATTCAGTACTAGAAGTAATTTGAAACACTGTGTCCATTAAAGTCAGTCATTCATAAAAAATTAATGGTATTAAAAATCTAAATACAAATGTAGAAAGTTTTTAATCATTAAGCTAGAACAAAAGCATTTATCCATGTGCTATCAACAAAATATACTTTTAAGTGCTTTTGATGGCATTTTAAAATATTGATAGTATTATAGATTGAGGTGGTATATTTGAGGAGCCTTACAGGAACAGACCAATTTAATATCCTCAGGCTCTTTTGTTGCGAATAAGCTAATGGTATGAAACAAGAAATGTTTGCATTCTTTTAATATGGGTAGAAATTGACTGTAGAAAGAACAAATTGTACTGTCTCTGGGATGACCATCTAAAGGGACAAACATCTATATTCTGCACTTGTTCAACTTTCCAAGTGGCTCTCAGTGGTGTCCCAAAACGCTGTATAGTGTTGTGGTCTCTGATAGTATAAGAAATCTCTGCTTTCAGAAATGCCAAAAGAAAGTTGTGAAAGTAGCTTCTCACCTTGTGCCGCAGAACTCAGTCTCAGAACTCAGAACTCACAAAGTAGCTGTGCTCTACAAACACTGCTGTGTCTCATTGAGTATAAGCTGATAAGAGCAGCCACAGACTTGAAATGAGGAATGCATTCGGTGAAACTTTTGTTCAGAAGTTCTTTAAGGTTGAGATAGGGAGAGAAGAAAAGGAAAGAGTGGATACAGTGACTCATTTAGTGATAGTATCTGCAGCCAGTTGATTAGAAATCTCTCCTTTGAACTGGGAAACAGGAGGTCAAGTGCCTGCCCTGAACTGAGTAAGGCACATCTTACTTGATCTTTCCTGCATATATTATTACTATTAGGAATTGACTGTTTTGGAATGGACTTTTAGTTTTTGAGAAAGAAACACAGTTTTCATAATTCTGGAAAGGCAATATTTTCTCAAAATTTGTGAAGGTCAATAGATGAAAAACTCTTCCAATTCTGTAGCCTGTATTTCTGAGTTAGAAAATCACTGTGTTTTTCAGAAACATATCTTCTGTCTCAGAGAATTCAAATCTTTCTGTATCTATTCAGTCATATTAGCACCACCACCCAGTAAAAGAAAAGACCGTTCTACATTCATTTTAGTGAGAAAAGAAGAAACATTGCTTTTATTGTAATATTTAATAGGAATATATTTATTTATTTATTAGAACTGAACAAAACTCTCAGGTGGGCTAAAGCCAAATGAAAGTGATAAGTATGTTATTTATGAATTTTAAAAAGGGGAATATTGTTTGAGTTCTTGGTTCTTCTCTAAGTCCTGTTAAAAACAGGATTTAAAAAAGAAAAAGTCTTTTCCACCTATTATTTTGTTCAATAATCACATTGAATGGTCTTTGCTATTAAAGTTTAAGATGGATTGTCAAAAGCAATCTCAATCCAGTAATTCCTGGGTTGATACCAATATGAGACAGCAGATTGTCCGAAAAGTTCATTTCTATTTAAACACATAAATGAACCAGAGAGATATTCAGCTCTCAGCATATCCCATTGAGAAGAAGGGATCTGTTGAATGTACACTCCTGAGAATAGAACTGCTTCATTTAGCTTCCTAAATGAGAGTTGAATTTTTTGACAGTACTTCTGCAGTAATAAGAAAGCCTTGTAGACCAAAATATTATGCCCCATTATAAGGAAGTCACAGTAACAGTAAGATTCTCAGGTCACTATGTTAACTTATGTCACTGATAGTTACTTGTATCCTGCTTATATAAAACTATCTGATAAAATGTGTAACAAAGAACAAAATATACATTTAGAATTTCTCAAAATGATTTTTTTTTTTCTGTCTTCAGTGAATTACACTTCACGGTGACCCAGTCCGCTGAGCCCAGCAGTCGGCTTTCTTTCCTTTTTTTTTTTTTTTTTTGTTTAATCTGCAATAGATCGAATTGTAAATTCAGGGATACAAAGATACAAAGGTATTTCTTATTTAGATTGCAACTTTTGAGACTACTAAATACATACATGCAATTCCCTACTGAACCTTTGTGGATTTACTGAAAACTGTACTGCTCTAACACTACCTTTGTAGCTTCATGGATTTTTAGAGCAAAATGATGCTAGACTGTATAACACATAGAGGCATTTTTAGAGCAAAATGATGCTAGAGACCTGTATAACACATAGAGGCATTTATCCAAGTCACTGCTACCTTGGACACTTTCATTTACTGTTTCTTCCTGGCAGGAGCTGAGTGGACCACAGTCATTTACACCTTTGCACCTTTCATGGAATCATAGAATCATTAAGATTGGAAAAGACCTTCATGATCGTCTGGTCCAACCATCACCCTACTACCAATGTCACCCACTAAATCATGTCCCTAAGTACCAGGTCCAATCTTTCCTTAAACACCCTCAGGGACGGTGACTCCACCACCTCCCTGGGCAACCCATTCCAATGCCTGGCTACTTTCTCCTGAGAAGAAATGTCTCCTAATTTCTAACCTAAACCTCCCCTGGTGCAACTTGAGGCCATTTCCTCTAGTCCTATCACTAGTTACCTGTGAGAAGTGGCTGACCCCCAGCTCCCCACACCTTCCTTTCAGGTAGTTGCAGAGAGCAATAGGGTCTCCCCTGAGCCTCCTCTTCTCCAGACTAAACAACCCCAGTGCCCTCAGCTGCTTGGACTTGTGTTCCAAGCCCTTCACCAGCTTTGTAGCCCTTCTCTTTAAAACTTTAAAACTAAGAGTGGTATTTCCTCTACAGAAACATGAGGATTACAAGCATGTGATTGACAACAAGACAGTCATAAAAACTTTGGAGTGGAGGAAGCAGGAGAGTTGAAAACCCTCAAAGAGTTTTAAGGGTATGAACAGATCTACTATTTCCCACATATTCTGTTTTGGAAACATTGGAAAGCCATAATTGTTCCAGAGAAACTTTTTCATCATCTATTATTCATTAAAATGTGCCTTGAGGAATGGGATGTAGATTTTCCCTTGAGCACCTGCATTTGGATTGCCCTGGTTGATGAGATAACCTGCACCAGCTGATATAATTGATTTCTGCATATCCATTTGCTTTGAGTTTCACAGTATGCCTATCTTCCCATATCGGGAAGGCATCACTAACTAGCACTAATTAGATTTGGCTCTAGACTGAACGGAAAAACAGACAAGTTGTGTCAGTAGTTCTAGTTTATTCTGAGCACTTTTAAACTGACCTTAAAAAAAAAAAAAAAAAAAAAAAAAAAAAAAAAAAAAAAAAAGTAGCTCCCAGTGCAGTACTCCACTTAACCAGATCACTTCTTGCTTAGCTTTTTCAAGCATAAATCTCTGTTGGTGAAAAATGCATATTTTAAAATCACAGAGAACTACTCAAACCTTTTTAAGAAATTAGACATGAACCATTATGGCAAATAAAACCATTATGAAAGTAAGGTTGAGGATATGCATTTTTAAATGAAAAGTAAAAAATTAAAAATAGAAATGTGGTTGATTGGGAAAGTCTCCATTTGTGCATGAACTTAAAATAATTCCTTGCAGTCTGATAATTTTTACCAAATTTTCCTTGTCTTACCATTTCCTTATCAGATGAAGGATGAAAGTAGTGGAGACCATTTTCAAGATTAGACTGCACATTTCAGAGCTGTGTAGCTAAAAACTGAATCTTTCTCTTTTCTTACACTTTGCCTTTTTTTTTTTTTTTTTTTTTTTTTTTGGTGCTGCTAACAACTTATATATATACCATGAATAGTGACGTAAAACATATACTACTATATTAACAACAATGAAATCTTAATGTAAAATTTTATTGGTGTTTCTTTCTTTCAGGTCTGGTCTGTTTTTTGACTTTTTCTACATTATTGTTGTCACATCATTAAGATTTTACTCAGACACTAGTGGACTAGAAATTTGAAAAAAAAAAAGTTATCAAATGTTATTTGCTCTGGGAGCTCTTGTGTAAGATAACATGTGAAAAGGATGCTGAATCAAGACATTCAGGACCACTCTCAACTGTATTTAGAAATACTACTAATCCATTTTGTCTGTGGAACTGCCTGCCAGTCTCTCTCATTCATACAGTTCGACTAGTTCCCTTCTTACAAACCCAAATGCAGACCGTAGTACTTGGATCCTTTGCCTCTCTGTCATATACTTGTCCACCAAGGGACATCCATGATTTATTGTAATAAACTTGGAGGGGGGGAGGTTATTAATTTTTTTGTTGTTCTTTGAAATTCATATTTTTTTACAGCCTCATGACAAATTAACACTTCTGCAGAAAGAGGGGCCTAAACCATCCCAAAGAATAAGCTTTTTATAGAATAGTAGTTGTGGAAAAGATGGATCTAGCCTAGATAGAGTAAAACCACAAGAGGCTTAAACCATATGGAATTAATTAATAAGAGTACACAATGGCTGTGGAGCACAGAGTGTCCTGGGCTAACACCAGCTGAAATGGCAAATCCATGGCAGCAGCACAGACATGAGGATATACCACTCCAGGTCACAGGCTGGCTCATTCAGAACCAGCTTAGGTTATCAGCCCATGGAGCAAAATTAAGTTACATCCTAGCTTATCCACCCACAAACAACTGCAGGCTTTTTCGCTTTTGCCCTAGTAAGCAAAGCAGATGTTGTCTTCTCTAAGCTCTTCCCATTACAAGGGGAGAGCGAAAAACAGAAACCTGGATAGAGCTCTGAAACCTTACAGCATATCAAATCACACTTTCATCTAAATGTCAAAAATCAGTCTAAGTTTTTCTAGGACAAAGTTACAAATACTTAATATGTGATCATTGGAAGTGCTCATTATCTACCTAAAGATCATTTTCCAAGTCCCATTGGAGACTGAGATTTTTGATATTGACTTCTGTGAGCATTGGGTCAGGGTCATACACAAAAACAGAAGCACAGACATATGTGAGTGTGTAGTAACAAACAGAAGAACATTTGTTAGTAATCTTCTCAGCAATCCTCTTCAATCCCCTGAAGTTTTCATTTTTACCTTGTCAGTGGTCTCTGGCTTCTCTCTCTCTGTCAGTTTTTACTGAGATCTGGGTTTCCAGAGCTTTACCTCTGAAGTTTTGAGTATTTTGTGATTTGAAACACCTTTCTCATGGAACTTGAAGTTCAGCTTTATGTATGTTTAATGACACCAAATCATTCAGTCAGCACTTGTACACTTGTTTGCACAATTAATGACTTCATCTTTTAGCATGTTTCTTTACTCCTGTCTTGTGGGTAGATTACTTAGAAGTTTTATAGGCAAAAATCAATTCATTCATGTGTGACTCACATCTAAATATTCATCAGCTTAAAAACAATCTCTTGCCCTCTGCCAGAGAGAAAAGGTTGTACTTTCCATGGGTTAAACCTTTTCCAACATCCTGGGTAGTTCATTTATTCTTAATGACAACTAAATACATTCACAGAACATTTATCATTCATTTTAGGTGACTATAATCCCTGTCCAAAGTCTCAGGACTAGAATAGCTGAAGGTTATCATGAGTGTCAACAACACGTGAACAAGTGTGCAGTATTTCATTTTCTTATCCACATATTCCTGTTTTTCAGAGCATATGTGGTCTTAAAAATACTTCATCTCCTCACTTCCCTCTGCTGATATGTTGTCATGTGCTGAATCTCCTACTGCACATTCCTAGATAACAGTGTATTGACTCCCCCCCACCTTTGGTAAAGAAGAAAAAGCTGTGTTTAAGGTGGCTAAATGTGGTCTTATCAGGGTTCCTTGTTTGCTATTCCATGCTATATATTGTTGCTCAAATGTTGCTTCAGCTGAGCTCCTACAACAGTTCTGCTGAACTAGGAAAAAACAAATGCCAAAACTACCAGTCTTCTTCAATGATCTTGTCAAAGGAGTAAGCACTTCATCCCATCTTGCCTGTTTTTCTGGCAACAGCAACCATTCCCTTTGCTCATAAGTGGCTATACCGCTGCTTTCTTTAACAATGTGATGATTTTTTTTTTTCCTCCTGATTTGGGTAGCCTTAATCTGACCTCCCTTCTCTTTTCCCTCTGGTGCCAATTGCTTCAAGCATTTTTGGAATGGACTCTGCTGGAAAACATATGTCAACTAGGAAAACAATAATGCTTCCAACCACTTCCTCCACGTTTCTAATATAAGCAGGTATTTGTTCTACTCTAGGTCCTGAGTTGATCTGTACTTGGCACTGTTATCATTGTCATTAACACCTGCTTGACCGTATGAGACATTCAGCTAGGTAATACCCAAGAGAATTTTATCTAAATTATTTGGAAAACACCAGTTTCTTCCTTAGTACTACTAGATAAAACTGAATCCTTTGCAAACCTATGGCCTAATTCTTCTCTCCATGGAACTCAAGAAAAGCTTTCTCATTGCAAGAAATAGATCTATACTAATAATTGACCTTTATAAAGGTGTTTTTTTGTTGTTGTTGTTTTGTTTTTTCATATGTATGTACTACATAAAGCATGTTTCCTTTATGCTTGCTTCCAAATTCTTGCACATACATGTTTTCTATTAAGGATTTTTCGTTTTCTTTTATTGCTTGTTCATCTTTGTGTTTCCTTTGTGGAACTATTACTCCCACTCTCCGCTTGTTATTTATTTCATATTTGTTTGAGATTTATAAAAGTCCTCAAACTGAGTTTTTTTGGTTTGTTTGTTTGTTTGTTTTTCCTTTAAATCCTACATTCCAAGTCTTTTCAGTATCTCTCTCGCCCTTTAAAATGAACACAGGAAGCTGAAATACTTTTCAGTACGTGACTGAATCTTTTCAGGAATGTGATATTTGTTTAGCATAATCTTCATTAATGCAAGAGAGATGGAAACACATACATCTGGCAGGTCAAGCCAAGATGCAGCTAAATTGCTTCTGTCTGCTTCTTTTTCCTTGAATTAATTTCTCTCTCACATTCATCTGTTCCAAGAAATCCTTAGATTCCAGGCACTCATGCTTTTTGTGCAGAGTTATCTAAGTATTTATCTGCAGAGATAAATGCTGAGAACCTTTGGGACAGACTTGAAAAGTATACTTGCCCTCTATGTTTCTTACAGAAATTGATCAGTGCTGCTTGATGTTTTCAACTCTTCCCCTTCTTGAGTAAAGCATCATTCCAATTTGTGCTACATTTTGAAAATATTTCCTGATTGCTGATCATTTTCCGAAATAACTTCAAAGCTTGGAACATTTTAAGGGGCAACATCTATGAACCTTTAAGCCATCCTAGGTAGTTTCGGTGCTGACACTGCACTTGCCTTTATTATACCCTCGTATATTGCTCTCAGGTTTCTTCTGACGTGTATAACGTAGCACCTACATTTAGAATGGGCTTCCTCAGAAGGTCTAGCTTTCAAATTCAGGTATGAATGAGAAAGCACAGGGTGGGTGTTAGACAAGATGTTAAGGTTGAATCATTTCTTCTTTAGTTCACACTTTCCTTCATCTAAATGTTTATCTCATGGGATCTGTATTTGTGCCCACCCTGGAGAGGCCCTGCTCCTCACATGATTGTTCCATCTTCCTGGTATGGATGGTCGCAGGGGAGCTTTCAGCTCAGGCACAATATGTTTATTTCATATTATGAGGACAAACTGTTTCACTACTACACTTCTAACCTTCCTTACCAAATAAATCTTCTTCCATTACACTATCTGGTTAAAATTTTGTGTGGAAGAAGGTTTTCACATTACAGTTCAAAGTAGCTGAGGATGTAGCATACCTCAGGGCCTTCCCATTACATTTAGGTATCAGGGTGTCAGCATATAAAGACAATACCATAACTATCTGACCATGTGCTCTTCTGTACTCAGAGGAAGAGACTTTCCATCCATCCTTTTGAAATTTGATTCACTGGTGACCAAGAAGGTAGTTTATAAAAGTGTTTGGATTGAAGATGGCCTTGAATCCTTGGTGAATGCCATAAATGCAAGACTGTCTTACAAAGGGGGGATATAACAACATGACGTTTATCTTTCTAGGAAATTCCATGAGATTTCTATATATTTATTTTATATTATAAATCAATGAATCCATCCTAAAAAGCATTGGAAACAAACAGTGATTGGGACACAAGTTTGTTTTCCCAGAAAAGGCACTTCTGAAAATGTGGGCATAACTATAATTTTGTTTAGAGAATTTTAGGGTTGTGAAGGAAGATGCTTTGTGCATTTATTGTTTTCAGATTAGGCAGTCCTGTAGAATATACTGAACATTTCTCTATGATAAATGAGACTTTGGGTATTAGAATCCACCCTTTGCTTCCAATTTTGTAAACATAAACATAAACACAAACTTTTGTTTTCTTAGTAGCAATGTTTAGCTTTCATTTGAATGTATATGTTAACAGAGCAAAATTAGGAAGTTCTGGCAAATATAAGACACTTTTGATCCTTGATGCTGGTCCTCTGAACATTTAAATCTCTGTTGCAGATTTTCTCACACAGACTAGAATTGCACACTGTTCAAAATATAGGGGAGACATGGATTTATAAAGTGATGTGATGATATTCTTGTTTCAGAGTGTTAAATTCTTCCCAGATACTCTTTCGTTTTGGATATTTCAAAACCTAAGTAAGACTCTTCTGTGGGGAAGTAGAAAAGCAGTATGTTCTGTAGGAAGAGGAAAACCCTTGTAAAACCCCATAAGCTCTTTTTTTTTCCTTCCTTCCTTCCTTCCTTCCTTCCTTCCTTCCTTCCTTCCTTCCTTCCTTCCTTCCTTCCTTCCCTCCTTCCTTCCCTCCTTCCTTCCTTCCATTTCATTTTTTTTTTGAAAATATTTGGTATTTATTTTAGGAATGTATTTTAAAATTAATTGATTTTTATGACAGCATTTTCTACTTTATTAAGTGGTAATAGTGCTTTAACAAAAAATTATTGCCAAGCAACAATATTTATTCTGCCATGCAAAAGTTTATCTTAGAAAACTAATTGTGAAGTGACAGTGCTTTGTGTGCTGTTGATGTAATACATTAAAAATATAAGAAACTTAATTGGAATAATAGAAGATTTTATTTAGAATCAAGAATATAACGGGATTTTTGTTGTTGTTGTTGTTCACTAGTACCAGAGAGAAATGTAGATCTCCAACTGGAGTGAGTGAAAGCTTTGTCACTAAATTCTGTTCCTGATTATTGGTTATTATAGAACGTAACATACAATGACTGTTAATGGAACAAAAACAATTCAGAGGGAATCTCAAGTCAGGCAATCCCTTGTACATAACCACTGTCTAATAGGTGAAACCCTCTGATAGGAGAGAGGACAGCACATCACCTCCATGTCTCTTAAACTTTCTTAAAACTGAAGTGAAACAGAAAGTATGGCAAGGTTGTTTCTACTCTAAATCTGTTCTGATGCTTGCTCATTACTCGCCACCTTCATACACAGTTTTATGGCAGAGCTGGATACTTGCCTGTTCTTGACCGTCTACATTAAAAAGGTATTTAGGAAGGTTTTACAATCTTTGCCCAAAAAGTAGACTGTAATGATAACCCTTGGGGACAGGCTTTTCTACCAAATCAATGCCCACAAAATGCTGGGATTAGATAATTGCAGAAGATTTGAGGATACATTTCCCCATCAACAAATATTTATATGTAAGCAAAGTACACTTGCACCTGCAGAAGCTTGCTGGATATCCACAAAAGAATGTTGTGAGAAAAAGTAGAGGAGAAAGGTTTTTAACAAATAAATTATCAATGGAAACTTGTGGTGTGGTTTTAGCCAAAATTGGTCGTAAACTTATGCTGAATTCAGAAAACACTTTTGTTGGGGAAAAAACAAAGAGGAAAAAAAAATCCTGTGAAAGTTGGAACATTAACTTTGACTGTGAAACTAGTGTGTTGAAATTAAGATATCAACACCTAATTCTAATGAGAGGGAAAAGGACACAAAAATCCTTCATGGTTCATTTGGAATCTGATGAAAAGTTCTGTTCACATCAAAGGAACAACAAAGAAAAAAAAGGGCTTTATTTCTGTAGCAAAAACTAAAGGAGGGAAAAGAACAGGTTGACCCCCCCAATTTTTAATTTTGTTTGTTCAACCACTGACCTGAAAAATCAATTATTCAGTTTATTTGCCAATGTTCAGAGAACTTTCTAGCTGCCTGTTGGTTTTCATGTGAAAACTACTGTGTTGATTTTAACTTAAAAGGAAAGATTTTTCTGTCCTATACTGTCAGCTTCAGCCACATTCCTGTCATTATAATGAAAACTTGTTCCCTCTCTTTGCAAAACGTAAGGAATGCAATTTAAAATTTCCCTTTTTTCTTTGGAATGGTCAGCTCATTCGTGTCCCATACCGGTAATTTCTTGACCTTTACAGTAAGTTGCAAAGCCTGCCAGTTTTCATGAATGTTGGCATAGACATAAGACAGATGAGGACTAGAATTCTGTGATCAGAAAATATAAGAAGAAGCTGTAAGATTCATTTGGCTGTAGATCTTTTTATCTAATGATGTGTGATTGTGGCAAAGAAAGAAGCACCATGTTATCCTGTGGCTTTATGCTACTCTCTTATACTTCGTTTTTAATCTACCTAAAATCTGAATCATCCTTTTCATCGAGGAATCTAGGCAGAAATCAAAGTTAGTAAAAGCAAAAGCTAAAAGTATGTAAGACTACTGTTTAAAGAATAATAATAATAATAATAATAATAATAATAATAATAATAAAAGTATTTTGAGCAGTTCTAATAGATGTTATTTTGCTCAAGACACATGAGGTCTTGATTCTGCTGTTTATGGCAGAGAGGTGGACCTTCAAGAAGGTCATCAAACTAAGATGACTGAACTTTTTGAAATAAGTGTTACATGACCCAATTCCAGAAAGATAAACAGAAAACAAACAAACAAACAAAACAACAGCAAAACCAACAACAAAACACCAGTGCAAATGGGACAGTCAACATTGAGGACCACGGTTTTTCTATCTGAGGACACCTGTGAGGTACAGAGAGACTACTTGTAAAGACAATGATATTTGACCACATAGAACAGACCAAGAGGTAGACCGGTTAGATGGAATAATATATTTTCTATTCTTTCATTTCATCCTTCATCTGTCTCGGGGTCCAGTGACCGAAAAAAAATTGCTCTTCAGTCTACAGTATTGTAAGCTGCTGTACCTTTCTCTTATGTGATTCCAGTCAATACTTTTGTCTGTAGATTTAAATGCATGAAAAATTAGCCTAACTTACAACACCACTAGGCAACCTTAGTTTCTATTGACAGCTTGAGGTGACATTATTTTGCGGCTGTAAAACAGGGACAGAGTAGGAAAAGATGTAAATGGGATGTATTGCTCACTTTTCACTGCCTAGTGGCTACCTCAAAGTGTTGAGACTATTGATGGTTGCCTTATCAGGTACTTAACAGGATGGCATCATTTATTCATGCTCCTGTAGGGAATTCTTTAACTACCATCAAAAGCATTTCTGTGAAATTATGGACTTCTTTCATTTTTGAGGAAAATGAGTCATAGTTTTGAGTGAGTTT
Organism: Cygnus olor; assembly: GCF_009769625.2. Taxonomy (NCBI): domain Eukaryota; kingdom Metazoa; phylum Chordata; class Aves; order Anseriformes; family Anatidae; genus Cygnus; species Cygnus olor. Next base: position 24,407,979 of record NC_049171.1, read on the forward strand.
GATTAAGGTTGACTAGATACTTAAATTATGATTAAAATTTAGCTTTTATTTCTCCCACCCTTATATCAATATTTTGTTAAATGTATTGTAGACTATGGATTTTAAAGACAGTTATTTGATGTCCCTTTTCTGATCACATAAGGGAATGAAATATGCATCTTAGGGCAAATATATACTCTCAGTTAAATCAATGTGAATTGGGCTGATTTCAGTACAATTCCAAGTTTAAACTGCTGTAAATGAAAGGAGAATGTGTTTTTTTTTTTTTTTTTTTTTTTTTTTTTTCAGAATGGTCTTCCAAATTGTATGTTAGCAGTGAGGTGGGGCATAGGGAAGATCTTGGCATTGCTGCACTTTCAGTAATTCTATTCCTCTTATTTAGAGGATATAACTTACAGGCAGAAAAATGTTCAAGTCACATAACAGTTATACATAATAGAATACAAGAAGTGTTTGGCCAGGTATGTGGAGGGGTAATCTGTGTAACTACATTCAGGATATTTTATTTAGATATTTTTCCTTTTCTAAATAGATTTAAATTCCTTTGGAGACAATATTTTTGCTACTGATAACCACAGGAGTACATCCTGCAGACTATTTGTGTCATCATATTGATTGGAGCTATAATTGTAATTGGGAGGGACAGAAAGAAAGCAATAACAATAGACTTATTTAAGATAAAGTGATACTTTTGTGGTTTTGGCACGCAAATAATATCTGATTTGGTTCAAAATAATAATTGAGATGAAAATAAATAGTTGTGATGTTTTAAAGCTTTTACTGTAGTGTCTTTAATTACACAATTACTGTTGATTTAAATTTCTTCATCTCAATTATTTCATTTAGTCTGAGAGTACTTTTATTCTTCAACATTTAACATATGGGTAAATAATAACCTTTAAAATATTTCTCAACCACATTTACTTTGGAAGGGTAAATAATTATGGAATCTCCAGAGTAAAAAATAAAGTGGAGAAATAAAGAGCAATTACAGATTGCATAATGTTCCGCTTCTAAAAACTGTACATTTATATGTGCACTTGTATGTGTGTGTAGAGGAATTCACCAAATGTGATGTGACACTCAATTAATGTATCCTTAGAGTACTGATCTCAGTTCAGGAATGCCTGAAATTGGAGCAATGGTTCAAAAGACATGAAGGAAACCATGAAGAAAATGTCATGCTAAGTCCTTCTCTAGAGCTCTGTCAGGACAATGTTGATTGAAGAATATTTTTAGTTTTTGCATGAATTTGTGATTAATCAAGTAAAAAATTTTATCCAGCTTTAGACACGGACCAAAGGAAGGATCAAGGACAACTGTATGCTATTATTTAACCTCTCTTCTAGGAGTATTACCTGTGCCCATCCAAGCAGCCTGGCAAGAATCACAGAGAATCACAGAGCACAGCTGAGGTGGGAAAGGACCTCTGGAGCCCATCTGGTCCAACCCCCTGCCCAAGCAGGGCCACCCAGAGCAGGGTGCTCAGGTCCACGCCCAGGCAGCTTTTGAAGATCTCCGAGGAGGAGACTTCACAGCCTCTCAGGACAACTTGTGCCCGTGCTCCATCACCTGCACAGTAAAGACGTGCTTCCTGATGTTCAGGTGGCACCTCCTTGTGGTGGTTTTAGCTTGCTAGGGAGCTGAACACCACCACAACCGCTCTCTCACTCCCTCCCCCTCCTTAGAAGAGGAGGGGAAGAAGAAAAGAAAAAAAAACAATTCACGGGTTGAGATAAGGATAATTTAATTAAAGGAAAATTAATTATTAGGGTAACATTATTATTAAGGGAAAATTAAATAATTTAACTAAAGGGAAAAGGAAAAGTGTGTGTGTGGGGGGAATGGACAACACAAGCAACGGCAATATGGCAGCACAGAGAGAGAGGAAAGAAATTACTCTCTACTTCCCACCAAGAAGCAATGCTTGACCAGCAGGGCCTCAATACACATAGCTGTTGTTCAGGAGGACAGATGTTTTCATAATGAGAGCCCACCCCTCCCCTCTTTTTCCCTTTTCCCACCTTTTATTGCTGAGTGTGACACCATATGGTATGGAATATCCCTTTGGTTGGTTTAGGTCAGCTGCCCTGGTGGTGTCCCCTCCCCACCTCTTACCCACTCCCAGCCTGCTGGCTCTTTGTGGGGGTTGGAGGGAGTCCTGATGCTGTGCCAGTATTGCTCAGCAGTAGACAAAACACTGGTTTGATACCAGTGCTGTTCTAGCTACAGGAGCAGAGCACAGCACTGCATGGGCTGGTGCAGGGAAAGTTAACTCCATGCCAACCCAGTACACTCCTGTGTCCCAGTTTGTACTCATTGCCTCTTGTCTTGTCACTGGGCACCATAGAAAAGAGCCTGGCTCTGTCCTCTTTGCACACTCCCTACAAGTGTTTATATTATAATATACACCCTGATCCTTCTCTTCTCTGAGCTGAACAGTCTCTTTCTTTACAAGAAATGCTCCAGGAAAGTAAAAGAAAACAAAGTTTTCTCCTTCTCTCTGTCTGATTCATTTTATATCTTCTTGATTGTGTGTAGACTTTTCAGGTGTTGCTCCTACATCAATTCTTTTGAAAGCTAATCAGAGTTTCTTTAAATTGAAATTGTTACTGAAGTGCTACTGACATCTCTTCCAAGTTTTTCATTTCTGTAGCCTTTACCATTTCAGCCCAAATCCCCAGTCATAGTCCTTGCCTAAGTGTCTTCCCCATAGTTTGCTCCAACAAAATGCAATAATCAGGTACCATGGTGTGGCTAGAATGAGTGAAGTCAAATGTTGTATCAAGCCAAGAAAACACAAGGAGCATATGGAATGAACCCTAGAAGTTCAGATGCATTGATGGTTATAATGGGGGTAGGAGGGTGGGAAAAGAAATAAACTGGTAAATCTCTAAGTTTTCTGGGAAACAGAAAACAGCCCTTTACAGAGCATTGTTGGGTGGTCCACGACAAAGCTACTGTCAGTTTTTCTTCAGCAATTTGAGCCTGCCATCTTTGCAAATCTTGAGAACTGTTAGAACTGCTTGACAATTTATATTTTGCAGCTATGCTTCTTTCTGAAGACTCACCACACTGGAGCTCTGGCTGCTCTGCCTAACCGATCTTTTCTTCAGAGCTGGGGCTCTATTTAGTTGTTCAACTTAGCTTACTGCCAGTGTCATGCTGTATTATGTTATTACCATATTTTAAGGATTTTGAGACTCCCAATAGCTGTGTACCAAACATGCAAGGATCTATTCATATGTTTTTGCCTGTATGTTTTGAATTGCTTTGGTTTGTTTGTCTGTATGTGATGATAGTTACCAAAGGGCAAACATGCATAAACAAGGGATCAGTTCTGATCAACTTCAGCTTCTCCAAGCTCAACCTAACATCAGGCTTCCAAAGTCTATTTATACTCTGCTTCAGCATAATACCATGGTTCTGGACGTTATTTTTTTTTCTTGATGTCTCTATCCTTTAAAACAACAGGAGTATCAGGTACAACTGTGATGGCTGGCAATCTCTTCAGTGTTTGATCCAGTGTACTTTGGAGGATCTGTGTAGTACTAATTATGTCCAGTAGCATAACCAACCAATGGCCTCTTGATAATGTAGCAACTGTTGCCAGGAGGGCGGTTCATTTAATTCAGTATGCCAGAAGTGATTTTAACACAACAAAAAAGGGGATTTGCAGTGGGATAAATAAACTTCACATTCCTCACACATATGTAGTACCCAGAGAGACGAAGATGAGGGCAATTTTAAATCTTTACATACCCCATTCTCTTCAGAGTACTGGAAGGAACCAGGTCTATCAGCATTTGAGAATGGTTTCATTTTGTATTCTGACCCGTCTTGTGGTTTGTATTGCTTTGCTTGTCTACAGCAAGTGGTGCTTTTGTCTGTCAGCTTGTCCAGCCTCCAAATAGCATTGTCTCTTGTTTTATGGTGTTTTATTGACAGACTGCATTTTCCCACTAGTCTCAGATGGTTTTAGTGTACATCATCATAACTCTGTCATATTTCTCTGCTTATCAGTGTTGCTAGGATTACATTGTGGCTGGCTCGACAATCCATCTGGAATCAAATTGGTCATTGATCTAATATTGCAGTTTATCAGTGATGTTGGGATTACATTCCAGATGACTCTGTATACCAGGTGGAATTGAATTGGCCGTTAATCTAATAGCATCAATGCAAATATGGTGGCTGAATGGCTGGTTACCTCCTTCTGCAGTTTCTGTGTAACGGATGTCTACATTTGCTAGAGTCAAATTACAGATATCTTCTTCAATGGAGATCTCTGTCTGCTGAATCACTGCTTGTATTTTATTTTTTCTTTTTTCCTTTTCTTTCATTTTAGAAGTCACTTTAGCACAGAAAGTAGTTTTGTTTAAAAAAAAAATAAGGTTCATTGTTCTGCCCCTTCTTTCCATATGGTTTCCCAATGCAAAAATTACAATGAGACAAATCCTTTATTTCATCTAATATTAATAATTCAAAAGTAACTGGCCTGGTAAAGTAAAATTTTAAAACTTGTTGTCAGTGGGAAGAGATAGGTTTTTCAGAAAGCTCTAAGTATTGCTTGTTTGATTTAGGTTAAAATGATTCATCCAATAGGGGAACCTGTTTACTTCATTAATTACAGATGACCAGTTTAGACTATGACTACTTTTTAGGTGGCTAAAATTTGATGTGGTGAATTCTCTGTTCTGTTCCCTTGGTTTCTTTCACTTAACCTATATGTCATAAATTTTATTTGTTGCTCTTGCTGGACAGTTCATTCGTTCTGCTCTGGCAAAGCAGTCCGTGTTTCTCTCAAGAATGCCTTCCATCACCTGGGATCTCTTGTCCCACATGAGAAAACTATTTCTTAGAAAATAGGGTTGTTTTTTTTGTTTGTTTTTTAGAGAGTTATCTGTGGATGTCATAGGTCTCAGATCTGTAATATATCTACTCTGTCTTCTACTTCTTGGTTTCAAGTAAAATCTTCCATCTCTGCAGTCTCATGCTGTCTGGGATCAGTTGTTATCTAATACCTTCATCAGTGGTTTCTCATTATTTCAGGAAACAGTTTCTTATGTTTTTTGCCTCCACGTGATAACATAAAAGAACTTTGCTTTCATTTTCTCATTTTTATTCACAATATTGAAATGTTTACACATTTGGGCATACCATATTGCATATAAATTTGTCTTTTCTTTGGAGCTTAGGTTATTGCATTATCTCTGCTTGCTCTATTTCTGAATGCTGCCTTTTCTCTGTATTTGTCTTAATGACCTATTGAGGCTATCAATAAGATAACTTCTACCATGTTCCTAAAGATGAACTAATTCTTTTTTAAGAGAAAGTACTGGAGAGCAATTTAAAATGCAGCTGCCTTTGTAGCCAGTCCCACATGTCCTCTAGACTCTTTTCTCCTGAAACTTGTGCTCCCCCATAAGCACGTTACATCCTTCCCTGCCTTATGGGTGAAAAAAAGGCTGTGGCACTCTGTTCCACTTTGGGAGAGAACAGAAGCACAGGTCAAGTAATCTGATGAACCATTCAAGGTGCATTCAAGAGGCAAGAATACAAAGCATAAAAGCAAGGCAGAATGCAGATTTGTCCTGCATAGTTTCTTTTGAAAGAGAAAGCCTTATCAAAACAATGTCATTTAGCTAGTTAGTCCAGTGAATTAGAATTTTGTTTTTCCAAATGAAATGACACTTCCATCTGTTTAAATATCACTTTTATGTGCTTAATTTCTCCTACAGTAGGAATCCAGAAAGAATAAAGGAAATAAGGCTTTCTCTTCTGTCTTGGTAAAGGAACTTAGATCATGCCTTTTTTGCATGTCAAGATAATTTTTTTTGTGTGTCATCTCAGTACCTCAGATAGTCTCTTCCTCCAGATGACACAGCAGTGTCTTTCAGGAATGGCATTGAGTCTTTGAAAACTCTGGTGTTACAATAAATAAAAATGGCACACATTGGTTTAAATTCTGTATACTTTAATATTCTTCTCTTCTTTCTTTAAGGTTACTGTGCTCAGAGAAAATATTCTAATTATTAATAGTTCACATTGGCTTTCCCTCTTCTTCAAGTGCTTTGCTAACCTTTTCATAAGTGTATTATTGCCCAGCATAAAGTTTTAATATTAGGCAGATAGAAAGAAATATTTATCTTGGTGTCTCATGCCTCATTTATTTTTATTTTTCTATTTTTTGCTGTTCATTCAAAAGTGTTATTTATCTCTACTGTGGGAAACCTTCCCTGTACACCAATGGAAATCATACTTATCACTATTGGGAATCCACGTAATTTTTTAGTTTTTAAATGGTATCTTTAATTCATGTTCAATGATAATATACATTTTATACTGTAGTTTTCAGTTCTCCCTTAAAATGCAAAAGCTTCACAGGGATAATGAGGATAATTCCATCTATGTGAATCTAGTATAATTCTCTTGTTACCAGGGTTGGTAAATGGGATTTAATGTGATATGAAAAAGATGAAAGTGTGGCTGACTAACAGTTTTCCTTGACTAGGAGACAAGTTAACAGGTAAACTTTTAAAAGACTGGTACCACAGTGGAACACTAAGAATGAAATACTGCTCCAATAACAGTAGAGTTAAAACTCTCAAAACCCACAGTGGTGTAAAGATATAAATTTTTAACCAAGCTGATAACTGTTTGAAAAACGAATATAGTCTAGCCTACATGGGGAACTGGGAAAATGTATCTTTTTTTCATGGATGTGGTCTTCTGTCATCACGCTGACAGCTGAACATCTCTTTCAGTATCCACAAAAGAATCAGCACAGAGGTGGGAACTATCATCTCTACTAAGTCAATGCAAAAAAAAAAGATGGAATAAATCAGCCTGGGAGTTTGTGAAATTTATCAGTAGATTAAAAGGATTTCCTCAAAGTACAGATGGAAGTTTAGTCAAGACCGTACTGAAAAGTTAGGAGCATCTGTTTCTGGCCATAGCTTCCTCATCCTGTGCTGACGCAAAGCACCTTCTGCCCGATGAAAAGGGAAGACAGGGAGAAAGGAAGGAGAGTTGGGAGAGTTGGGCTTGTCCATTTGCTTCTGGAAAGCCAAACTGCAGTCCTTCCTCACATGCCACCAGCAGTGGAGTGCTCAGACACATCTAATAATTAGAGATTCATTTATTTTGAAGGACACCATCTCATTTACTTGCTATCTTCTTTGTAACACACACTTGAACATAACAGTTCACTGTGGAACAGTGACACAATTCAAGTATAACTCCAAAACAAGATGTTGTCCTTAAAAATAGAACTATTTGAAAATAATCCAAGTGATGGAAAGAGATCCAATCTAAATGAATGAAGAGATTTGTACAGCTGCAGCTTCATTGCATGGAAAGGACATCCCCCATACCTCTCTTCCCTCATTAAGCCATCCCTCAGCATATGTTGCTGCCGTATAGTGCCATACAGATACTAAGTTAAAATAGGCAAAGCAAAGCATGCTTGGAGATGTCTTTGAAAAATAAATGGTCATAGGAATCTGCTTAATTAATATGCTTAATGTTGTATGAAGTTGCCACTTAGATCATTGGCCTAATACCTTGGACCACATGTAACTGTTTAACTTAGCAGAAACAAAGCAGAGTCTGATTAACACTTTATTCTTTGCTAAGATTAGTACACTTCTTTTTTCAGCAAAATATATAGAAAGAAAATGAAAGAAACAATTTATTCTAATGGCAATTCTAGCTAGGTGAATTTCCCTGAATTTCTTCTCTTAAGGCAGATATTTTGCTTTAAGAGGATTCCACTCTTTTACTTTAAAATGAAAACCATTTGAAACTGAAATAAATTAACATTGGCATATGAACAGCTTGGGGAACAACAACAAACCAAATGAAAAAGAACAAGGCAGCCTGCTATGTGAAAGGAGAGAAAAATCAAGAAATCCATTTGCAGAAGTAAAAGCATTAAAGGCACCAAAATAATCAGGCTAATGGAAAAAAAAATCAGATGAATGTAGCATTAGTGGACGACGAGGATGTAATTCACAAGTAAGATGAAATTGTTAAGAGTCTGGATCAATATACATAAACTCTAACATCGCAAAGAAGGCTAACCTCAAAATATTGAATATGCCAAAAGAAACAGAAAACTGTCATGAAAAAAAAAAAAAAAGGAAAAAAATAGATGGAGGAGTTAACAGAACTGAAGAGGATATTGTTAATGAGAAGCCATAGTGAGGAAAAAAAACACTGTTATTGTGAAAAGAAATATGTTACAAATGATTTTTTTTTTCTTAGTTCAAAATGCACAAATTACAGCATTTTCTTCTGAGAGGAAAGTCACTGGAGAACTGGAAAAGAGTTATTTCTGTGTTTACATTTTGACTATTCCATTCAAACCAGTAAGATGGCAGCAGCCATCAGCTACTCTTAAATCTGTCTAGCTCTCTGGGGAAAGCACACACATGGTAAGGAAGGATGGCCAGGGCCATTTGCACTGCCAGTGCCTATGCTGGGGTACTGCACCTTGGGAATGCGAGGATGTCACGGACAAGAAGCAACAGTTTGGCATGATGAGGGAACCATCTCCATACCCAGGCCATTAGAAAGAGAAAGAAGACAAATACAAGTGGAAAATATTCATGGTGTGAAAATAATATAACGGACCAGCTTGTTACTTCAAATTTTAAAACAGCATTTGTATGGTCTGATCATTTCAGTGGATGATTAATTGTGATGTTTATACTGGTTGTTCATTTCAGCCCTGGGATGAGTGGGCACAGCTCACAGGTTTAGTGTATACCGGTTTCCTTTTCTTAGCTACCTAGTGAACAAATATGTGATTACACTACAGTGTTTTTTTCTATATATTCCACACAAACTGAAGCATCAGAACAATCAAGTTTTGACAGAGACCAGAATTAACTTAAATGAGTTCCCCTGGAGAAATCTGGTAACTGATGCTCTTAAAATAAAACAGAAATTAAAAAAAATAAATAAAAAATTCTGTTTTCAAAAATTGCAATAGTCCTATGTTCAGGGTAACGTAGGCACTGGATACTCACAGTTTATTAAGTTGATATCAGTGCGGGCTGTGAACACTCAGTACCACTGTCTGGCACCGCTGTGAACACAGCTCTCTCAACAAACTGATACTGTGAGGAGTTAATGATTTCTCTTCGTGACCGGTGAACTGTACCCCACTGTCTCTATAGCAATAATTCACACTTCCCTCACATGTTCAAAGCTACCATATATATCTATACCATATAACGATTTTGTATATGTATTTATTGCTATCGACTTTAAATTTAAAGAATTAATTTACTAGATCAGACTGAGGAAAAAGGAAAAAAAAAAAAAAGAAGGCAGAAAGGCAATCTAGCGAAGAATTAACTGTCTGTTCCCTATCATTACACTACATATAGCCACTTTGATGACTTGTTTCATTTATTTACGTCTCCCTACCTGACATTAGAGGACTGTATATAGCTTAAGTGTTCTGTTCTCCTGAGAGAGTATGTCTATTATGTCTACCTCCACTGGAGAAGTTCATTTTGGGATTTAATAATCTTGGGAAGAGAAGGTTCCTGCAAAGAGGACAGAGACAGGTTCTTTTCCATGATGCCCAGTGACATGAAAACAGGCAATGGGCACAAACTGGGACACAGGAGGTTTCGTCTACACATCGGAAAGCACTTCTTTACTGTGTGGGTAATGGAGCACTGCCACAGGCTGCCCAGAGAGGCTGCAAATCTCCTCCTTGGAGATCTTCAGAAGCTGCCTGGACATGGCCTGGGCAATGTGCTCTGGGTATCCCTGCTTGAGCAGGGGTTTGGACCAGATGCCTACAGAGGTCCTTTCCAATCTCAACCATTCGATGATTCTGTGATGTCTGAGTGCTCTATTTCCTTTATTAATTTTCTGTGCAATATGTGTATCTCTTCCATGTGTCCTAATTTTATGTTCAACACTACACCATAGCATTTTGTAGCTGTGTATGATGTAGTAAAGAAATAGATGATCTAGAATATGAATGATCATGACCTAGAATATGTTCCCCAGGTTTTGAGTGGTAAATAAAGTGAAAAACACATCTTACCATATTAAACTTGCTGAGAAGAATGAATATAAAACTCATATAAATTGAGTATGGTGCCAAAATTTCTTTACACTAGTTGGTAGTTGAGGTTTTCTGTGTTATTCTTCCTCCCTAGGAAAAAAAAAAAAAAAAAAAAAAAGACTTCAGTTGAGTGTTTTCAAAAAAAACCACAGATTTCTTAGCAGTTTCAATATCATAACAATATCATAATAGAAGTTTACAGGAATTTTGTGAAAACGTAACTTTTGCTTAGAGGAGCAGAGTGAAAAATAAACTAAACAGAAATAATATAGTCTCAGGGGTATTGTTTTACATGGGAAAAATGGAAGCAAAGCTAATTTCAGTTACAGGTAGGTGAACAAACTTTCTTTACAAGTAAAGATCCATTAGGCACACTTCTAGTGCTACCTGACAGCCTGTCAAGCCTTTGTCCTACCTTGCCTTTTTTAGGTGTTGTTAGGTATCTGTCTCTCCATGTCCTCTTTAAGTAGGTCAAACTTCGTCCTAGGTCAATGATTCTCAGGTACCATAATTTATGTATTTCTAAATGATTTTTCATTTCTGAAGTTCTGTTAACTGTCCTTATGGTAATCCCCAAATCAAATTTATCCAGTAATCACTGACTCTAAAATAAATCGCTAAAATCAAGGTTTCCAAAAAAGTCAAGAAGCAATGGCTCAGGAAATGTTCTTTCTGCTGTTACCTACTACATCTGCCTGGCTGTAATTACTTGACTGTTATTTCCCAGAATTGTATGAATTTGTATTTTTGTTGTTGTTGTTTGTTTCTTTAACCACTGACTTCATCCTTTTCTTTTTTTTTTTTTTTTTCTACATGGACCCTCATTTAAAATGGTTTAAACCAGTATATGCTTATTTTTTTATGTAACATGCACCAACATCAACAACTGTTCAGATGTTGTTAGTTACTAAGGAGAAGATAGTCAAAGCATGTTGATTACAAATGCAAGCTGAGTGCTTACGTAATATTTGTGCTTATAAAAACCACTCCCCAAATCTGTTGATACTGACTGACTTATTTTCTGTGGTACTCTGACTTTAAAATAATTACAAAAATGTGATTGAGTTAATGCAATGCATAATGAAAGGCATAAATTGCAGAAACCAAAGTCAATTTGTTATTTCATATTTAGATATTTCTTTCTTAGGATATTCAAATCTGAAAGAAATAACTCCATCTATTGGGCTGTTTAAATACGCCACATGATGGAGTATGATGTCCTCAAATTTATTACAGTGTAAATTAAGCAGGATAAGTGCAAGGTATAAACATTTCTTACAATGTAAATTAAGTGAGATAGGTGCAAGATGCAAAAAGGAAAGTTGACAGGTAAGATATTGTAGCCTACTTCAAGCTACCAATTTAATCCATTTTAGGTAGGTAAAGAAAAAATAAGTGCCTGGAACGAAGATGCTGCTAAGCTAAAGGAGATAAGACTAATGATAGTAATCAGTAAAATTTATTAAAACTGGTCTTTCTTTTTTTCTTCTTCTGCTGCTGTTACAGAGACTTGAAAGCTATGAAGAAAATAGCAAAACTTAGCAACATATTCAAATGATGTATACAGAAACCCACTTGTACACCTAGTTGAGTATATTGCACTTAAACGCGGGGCTGGCTTTGCTCAGCATATGGATGTCCTCCTGGAAATCTTAGTTGCCATAGACAAGAGCAAAGTACTGGAGCAGCTCTACAAATGATTTCTGTACTTGCCGAGTGAAGAGATGAATGAAGAGAGCAGAACATCCAGAAAACTGAGGAGTGGAAAATGAGAGTGATTCAGGCACAGTGAAAAACGCTAGCTAATACTGAGGAATCAGGTTGAAAAGCTGGAAGGTTAGAAAATATTTTTTTTTATTTTTTTCAACACTGTCTCATCCTTAATCCGCAAAACATAAAAGTTGTATACTTGAGCTCATTATGCAAAAACAATACAAAACGAAACAAAAAACATAAAACAAAGCCAACCAAACAACTAAAAAACAAGTGTATACAACTTGTGAAATCATATAGGAAATCAGAGGCAGACACAGATCAGATGATAAAAATAAAAATCTTTCAGCTACAATCTCTGCTCTATTTCTTGCAGATATTCTACTGTTTACATATCAGGGTGATTCTGCTATATGTATTTGTCCATGTCTCTAGTGTCCAGGTTTCTAATGTTTACTTTTTTTTTTAATTCTCATTTTCAGAAAGGAAACCTAAACGAGCAGTAATGCTGTTAGAGAAGGTGATGTTTTCATGTAACCATCTCAAGATATTTTTAGCAAGAGACACAGTATCAACTGTATAGACTACAACACTGAATGGGGAACTTCTCTTTCAATAAGCTCAACACAGCTGTTATTCTACTAATAGTTGAAGGAAAAACAAAACAAAACAAAACTGAAGTTTGCAAAAGACTTTAGAGAAACATTAAACTATTGAGGGGTGAATGTGTGGGGATGATTTGAAAGCAGGTATCCTAAGGATCAATTGGTCTGAATTTGTCTAAAGGCTCAAAAGTAGCTAAATGATATGTTTTTCCTTCCTTCCTTTCTTCCTTCCTTCCTTCCTTCCTTCCCTTCCTTCCTTCCTTCCTTCCTTCTTTCATTCTCTCTTTTGATCTTTCGGTCTTTTTCTTTTTCTTTCTTTCTTTCTTTCTTTCTTTCTTTCTTTCTTTCTTTCTTTCTCATTTGTTCATTATTTCATTTGTTCTTTCATTCTTTTGTTCTTTCATTCTTTTGTTCTCTCTTTCTCTTTTTCCTTCTTTTTCTTTTTCTTTTTCTTTTTCTTTTTCTTTTTCTTTTTCTTTTTCTTTCTCTTTCTCTTTCTCTTTTTCTTTTTTTTCTTTTTTTCCTTCTTTCTTTTTCTTTTTCTTTTTCTTTTTCTTTTTCTTTTTCTTTTTCTTTTTCTTTTTCTTTTTCTTTTTCTTTTTCTTTTTTTTTCTTTTTTTCTTTTCCTTCTTTCTTTTTCTTTTTCTTTTCCTTTTTCTTTTTCTTTTTCTTTTTTTTTCTTTTTTTCTTTTCCTTCTTTCTTTTTCTTTTTCTTTTTCTTTTTCTTTTTCTTTTTCTTTTTCTTTTTCTTTTTCTTTTTCTTTTTCTCTTTCTCTTTCTCTTTCTCTTTCTCTTTCTCTTTCTCTTTCTTTTTCTTTTTTTTTTTCCTGGACGGCTTTTCTTTGTGTGTGAGATGTAATCATGCTTCCAGGTTGTTTTATTTATTTATTTATTTTCATTGATAATGGTTAATAAGACCTGGTTTTATACAAACAAGTTGATGAAAATCTGATGTCTGGGTTCAAAACAGTACTTAGTTGTTTGATTTTAGTGAATATTCATGCTTTTTAGTGAATTTTCATGCTTTTAGTGAATATTCGTTCTTTTTGTCAAGAAGACTGCATGACCGAATTGTAAAAATGCTCTCTTAAACAGTTCAACAGGGAGTGATTTGAAGTCTAGGTTGGCATGCCTGACTAGCTGATAGTTTGTAAGTACTGTGTAGAAGTTGTTACAAGAATGTTGTGCAGAGCCAAAAGCAAAGGTGATAATTTTGTGGTCTAGATTTGCAAATACTGGTAAAACAGATTTTCACAACAGCTGGAATCTCATATAAATCATGAGTACAGTCCTCCTCCTGCAAATCAGGATGGAAAGATGCTTTAAGGCATCTTGAAGTAGCAACTCTCATGCAGAATTCTGGTAAGATTCAATGCATACCACATGTTATAAGGAGAATTTTTCAAATACTCTTTACAACCCAAGTTATCTATTTTTCTGTCTTATAAAGAGAAATGTATCATATTGGTGCCTTTTTACTAATCTGTGTTCTGGAAAAATGTACGTTATTGTGGGAAACAGTGTGATTTTGTACAGTAATTCAGCGGACCTTGTGTGGACTTCTCCTGCAGTTCTAAGTTGAAGGCAACTGTACCTGCCATGTGTTCCTTATATTTCTCATCATACACATGTAGCAGTTAATTTCACACTAAAGATTGGCAATTATGTTGATCCGAAGATATTCATTTGTTTATTTACTACTTGTATATATTCAAGTCAATTGAAAAAGAAGGAAAGCCTCTATTTTGATGTTAAGAGCAGAGTATAGAGTTGCTAAACAGTATTTGCATATTTTTCCTAGAGGGGTTCTAACACAGTAATTTTCGTGGCTTATGTCAGCATGATACGTGCAAAACAATTGGGAAAATGCTGTCAATTCCCTTGCTTCAGAAGATTCATCTGAAAGATCTGAAGCATGAGGAAACTTAAACACCTTCTCAGAGATGGCAAAAATCAAAGGGGAAATCAATGCAACACTTTGTTTTGTACTTTCAAATCTTGAGAAAGTGCTTATTATTCAGGAAAGAAAAAAAAAGAAAAAAAAGGAAAAAAAAAAAAAAAAAAAAAAAAAAAAAAAAAAAAAAAAAAAAACAAGAAAAAAAAAAAAAAAAAAAAAAAAAAAAAAAAAAAGGAAAAAAAAAAAAGAAGCAATTCCCCTGACCCACAAAACATCTCGAGGAAAATAAATAGAAATATGGATGCAAATTATTGTTTTCTTGATGATGAAGAAACTGTAAAGGCAGTATAATTTAAAGAATATAATGTAGTAGAAATGAGTAATTTCTGCTCAGTTTCAGAGACAAATGTGATATAACCAGACCTAAAAATATTTCAAGAAAGCTGTTTGGAGACAGGTTTTTTGTGTTGCAGTAGAAAGTACTCGGTGTGAGAGAAAATTCTATTGTCAAAAGACTCGAGTCACATTAACTCCTAATAAAGATATGTCAATGTGATGTCAGAATATTATAAACAAGTTTAATCTCTACACAACCAAAGGTATGGAAAAAAGAAGTCATTTACTATTGAAAATATAAACAGCATCCATTTGCAAAGCTTAGTAACCTGGCATTATGCACCATATCTATGTCTCTTATACCCTTAAGCATTGCACATTCATTTAGCTCTTTTTAGAAAAAAAAATGAGGCAAAAGAAATATTTCAGTTTGAACATGAACATCTGAATTTGTTTTACTTCAGTAAAGACAACTGTGAAAATTACAAAAGTAATGCTTCTGGTTATCACAGAGCCAAGAGTCTGACGAAACTGATTTCAGTAAAGATTTGGTGAATTCCACTGTTTATATTTTTTTTAAATATTTTTTGCTCCTACAAATCTTACAACTTTATTTTGAGGCTGAAATACGTAAATGTGTATGAAAACTGTAATTAAAATGTAATGCTTTTTTTCTGTGCAAGATGTGCAGATAGACTTATAGATAGGGAACAGTATGATGCAAGGATGCAAAGCATGAGAACTGATGAAAAATTATCAGCACTAATAAATGTCTGCATGAATAGCCCCAAATAAATGTCAATTTTAGACGTCAATTTTCATTAAAACTAAAGCTGAATGCTAGATATGATTGACAACTTCTATTATCAGTTCTAAAAATTCACATAACTTTATTTGATAGTCATCAGTATGAAAAGTAATGCATATTATGTTATTATGTGCATCTGAAATGCCATTCAAGGAGGTTCTAGAAATAAGGGGTAGGTAACTCACTGACTCCCGGTATGGACCCATGTGTTACAGCCACACTCTCCCTCTTGTATTAAAGCATTACAAACCTGAATGAAGATATTTTCACAAGTGTGAAATTATTCTGTCTTCCAGTTCATATTTGGAACAGCAAGTGAAAAACATTGAGTGACTAGCTGCTCATATTCACATATGAAGGCCAAGAGAATTTCTTTGAGAAAGTTCCCAGAACTGATGCAGTGCTGTAATGGCAAGCCCCCACTTCCTTTTAAAAGCATTTCCAATGACAGCTTTGTGTTCTACTACCACCAGTACCACCAAAATACACCAGAGAAGTGTTTGAAAATACTGTATGTAATTCAAAGGAGCAAAGGAATGATCCACCATTGCTCCCTGACTCTTTCCAACCTAACATGATTTGAAGCATGCTCTTTTCTGACCCTGCTATCCATCAGATTTCATTTTATGATGAGGAAAAATTAATTGCAAAAAGGTTGAGTGAGCCTTTGTAACAATAAGGGAGGATTTCAAGCAGTTTTAATTGGTTCCGGAGGCACTTGTCACACAGTTTGACTGTTGTGCCTGACATGTAGCCTCACTAAACAATTCTCTGTCATGACTTACTGAAGGGGTTAAAAAGCCATTGTTGCAATTACGGATAGTATCACTGCAGAGATGAACAATGAAAGAGCATCATGGAGAACAGAAGAGCACTTTAGTCCCAAATGCCAACTGCTAATGAACAACTCTAAGAGCATAACATCATCCCTTCCTTTCTGTATTTCATTAGAGGCACTCTCAGAAGACTAAAAGGAGAAAGAGTTTAAAGAACTTGTGACTTGGTTATGTTTAAAAAAAAAAAAAAAGTAAAATTATGGCTGATTCTCTGTCCTGCTTACATTCATAATTAAATCTTTCCTTAAGGCACAGTTGGAGGAAGTAAGAGTGAGAATTACCATGAATAAATATTACTAAGAATTTTTTTAGGAATTCATCCTGTTTTAAATTCATTTCTGACGTGTTTATGCTCCTGTTTTTTAAAGAGGATTCTAGTTTATCTCAAGTTCAGACATTCCTTAAATTTCAAGGGAATCTTGTAAAATACTAATAATAAAAAGGGCATTTTGAAGTAGCCAGTGTGATGGTTTGCATTAAAAAAAAAAATCATACCAGCTAGGGGACATACTACTGAATCCTGTGCTTTTCACCAACCAAGAATTATATATATATATATGTTGAAGTTTTGAAAATAACTGAGAAAAATGAGAGGTATTCAAATGTAAGTCTATAAGAGGCAAGAGAGCAAGAGACAGGGCACTAACTTTCCTCTATGATTTTTTTCAAATATGGTGTGGCTCCAGGACAAATGTGAGGAGGGACTTCTCCCTCTGTTTAGAGCTGTTAGAGCGGGTCCAGAGGAAGGCCACAAAGATGATCAAGGGGCTGAAGCACCTCTCCTACGAAGACAAGCTGAGAAAGCTAGGGCTGTTCAGCTTCCACAAGAGAAAGCTTCGGGGTGACCTCATCACAGACTTTCAATAATTAAAGGGGTCTTATAAAAAGGATGGAGGTCTCTTTACTCAGGTAGATAATGATAGGACAAGGGGAAATGGTATTAAACTAAAAGAGGGGAGACTTAGATCAGAGGTTAGAAGGAAATTTTTCACTCAGAGGGTAGTGAGGCTCTGGAACAGATTGCCCAGAGAAGTTGTGGATGCCCCAACCCTGGAGGTGTTCAAGACGAGGTTAGATGAGGCCCTGAGTAACCTGATCTAGTGGGTGGCGTCCCTGCCTGTGGCAGAGGGGTTGAAAATAGGTGAGGTCCCTGAGGTCTTCGAAGTCCCTTCCAATCCAGGCCATTCTATGATTCTGCGATTCTATGACATGAATTTTGCAGTTAATCTTGAAGCTTAATAAACTGTCTCCACTCACCATCTAAAAACCTATAAATGTCTGGCTTTAGCAAGGTCTATGAGAGAACCCAAATTAGAGGCTTCCTTGTGCAATCAATTAAGTGATATAGGTCTTTGGCAGGGACCTACCATTGGATGTTATACTCAAATATTTGAACTCCTTAAAACTGAAGAGTTAAAACTCTCAGTTCACATAAGAAACACAAGTTCTTCTCCTAAGGACGAAGGTTTTCAAAGAAGCTTTTGGTTTGCTTGGTTTTTGGACGAAGAACCCTTACAGTATACACCGTTTTGTAATAGCCCACTGGTTCACATGATGCAGTTTGGCATCAGAGAGTGGTATTCTCCAAGTAATCTTTTTGTTCCTATGTGGAAGAAATAAGAGGAACTCATAAAATTATTAGGAATATCCTCTTGAAATTGTTTCACATAAAATGATATTTCAACAAATTAGAAAGTTTTAAGACAATTTATGTCAAGGAAAATCTTAAATGAAAATTATTGTGGTGTTCTCTTCTGCAAAAGATTGGAATAGTTTGTATATAGTTTTATGGTTAATATGGCAATAAATACTATAAATGTCACCTGCTGTCTATCAAATACAAGATTAAGCATCTGTTTTTCCACACTTATGCATCATTAATGTGAACTGTTCATAACACAAGCCAAGTAAATATTTTTTAAGTCAAGGATTAAATCAAGGTTTTAATAATCTCTGTGCTCCTGTATCTACTTTACAGCTAATTTAACAATATTCTACTCATTTAAAAATTGTATCCCTCTGTTCATTCTCATGGTGGTTTTACCCTGCTGGGCAGCTGAACTCTACCACAACAGCTCTCTCACTTCCCCTTCTCAAAGAAAAATGGGAAGGGGTCCATCTGTCAGGAGGGGTCCATCCATCAGGAGCAAACTGCTCCAGCACGGGTCCCCCACGGGCGGCAGCTCCCCCCAGACCCCCTGCTCCTGTGTGGGCTCCTCTCCACAGGCTGCAGCTCCGGCCCAGGGCCTGCTGCTGCGGGGGCTCTCCATGGGCCGCAGCATGGAGATCTGCTCCATGTGGGACCCCTGGGCTGCAGGGGGACAGCCTGCTCCACCAGGGGCCTCTCCACAGTCCGCAAGGGAACTGTTGCTCCATGCCTGGAGCACCTCCTGCTGCACTGACCTTGGGGTCTGCAGGGCTGCTTCTCTCTCATTTTTCACTCCTCTCTCCCAGCAGCAGTTGCACAGCAGTTCTTTCCCCTTCTTCAATCTGCTCTCCCAGAGGCCCAGCCAGCATCTCTTGTCCATGGCTCGGCTCTGGCCAACAGCAGGTCCCTTTTGGAGCCGGCTGGAGCTGGCTCTGATCTGACATGGGGCAGTTGCTGGGCTCTGCTCACAGAGGCCACCCCTGCAGCACCCCGCTACCAAGCCCTTGCCAGATAAATCCAATACAATTCTACAGTTATTTGAAGGAAAGTCACCTACACTGCCTAGCTGCTATCTGCAGTGTAGGTATTAGGCTTTTATTGCTCTTCAAATCCAACTGAATTTAATAGCTAATTTAGCATTTGAAGTTTTGGGATTTCTGCAGAAATTTTTAATACTCTTCTCTGCTTAGAGCAGCTCTCTAACACTCAGCCAAGATTTCCTGAAGCGAATGATTTATCCTAGGTTGTGACTGCACTCTGGGGAAGTTTCTCAACAGTTTTCTTCCCCTAAAAATTCCAATTTTTTGTCCTCCTGATGCAATTCTTACACCCCTAGCAATGATGAGATTTCTGGTGTTGGCTGACCACCAGTGCTCTAACTTCCAGGACAACTCATTCTTTATAGGGGAGGTCTTAAACAGCAAATATATTAAAAGTCAAAGTTACGTGACCTTGTTAATTTTTTCTCTACATCTAGACTTCTACACTTTCCAGACTTCTTTCTCTACATCTTCACTACATACAGTATGAGAGAGAGAGAGAAGGCCAGAGTGCCCTCTCAAAAAAATTGGACTTTACATCTCACTTTTAATGCTTATAAAGTTTCAACTTTTCACTCTGATTAAACTTTACGGTTCATTTAACAGTATAACTAAAATTAGTTCCCAGTGTTTCTACCCATTCCTCAACGTTTTGCTCTATACTATAACTGCTGTACCCTTTTCACTTTTATTTTCCCATGATTTATTTAATTTTTGTAGTTTTTCTTCCCTCACCTTATACTGTTTTTGCCTTTCTGTTCAGTCACTCCAGATTTTCTTCCTATCTGGAAATAACATATCCTTAAATTTTCTTCTGCCTCCTCATGCTCCACTTTAGTGATAATACCCTGCTAATCCCTTTCTCTCAACTTCAACACCCACAGAATCCACCTTCAGAAAAAAAAAAAAAAATCAGTTCTTCATTCCTTTCTCATAACTTTAAAATTCCTCTTCTGCTAGGTTTGTAATCTTTCATGATCTTTTTTCATTTTCTTTCTTTTATCTTCTTGCTTTCTATGAAACCTTAACTTTTCTACCAACTCCTTGTCAACTATGTACTTAACCTGTGTGTCACCTCGCTCATTTGGTCTTGGTAGAACCATGGTGTAGCCCATCACATCCAGACTCTTCTAAACATTGACTTTCATACCAAATAATCTCACCTCCTTTCTTCTGCAATTTTGATTCTTTCTCTTCCTCACTTTTTAGGTATATCATCACTGGTTTCAGGTGTCTTCATAACATATCCATTCATGTTTGTTGTCTCCCTTTCCTTAGCAATGAACCAGAGCTGGATGTAGATGAGCTATTTGTCTTTGATGTGGCCGCTCTCCCTGAGAGGAGGATTTTTTTCTCAGTTATCCCTCTCTCTCTCTTTTTCCCTCAATCTTCACGGTCCCAGAGCCACTTACTTTGCCATCCTTCCTCTCTACTCTGATCAATCTGGGAGTTCTCTAGTGCTCTTTCTTTTGCTAATGGTTGTGTTGGCAAGAACCAGGCAATTCACTCTATTTTATTCCTTCCATCCACAAGTCTACTATGCTGTGAGAGAAGATAAAATTAGCGTAAAGCCAGCATTAGCCCCCTCAAGGAATCCTTTGAATGCTCTTCATTTCAGCTGCTCAAAACAGTCTGAAGAGGCAATGAAACTTAGCTGGTGGTGGTGCGAATTAGCACTTTTTTGTCTGGCAGTTGGAAACTTGAGGAAGGTACTAAACAAGATATTGGCTACTTTGCTTAATTGACGTCCCATTTAAGAAGTTACAGGAATTCAAGGGGAACATGAAAAGCAGCTTACATTTACAGCATTGTGTTGAAATGACTTTAGCTGTGAGGTGTTCCCTTATTGAGTAATGAACATCAAAGAAACATGGAAAAATAAGCAAATTCTTCAGCATAATTGTGTAACAAAGACCTAAAATATTTACTAAGGTAAATGATTTACTCCTTTAATGTCTAAATCTTCCTTTAACTTCTGCTTCAGGTTATTCTTTCTAATGCAAATAATTCCAGCAATAAAAAAGAGAGTTTACCCTGATAAGATGAAAAATACAACTTTATTATTGAAATGAATGCATCACTTAGAATGACTTCTCAGTAGTGTGCTGAGCAACTGTAGCTGCAGTAAAGATCCTGCTACCTCACTCTGCCAACTGTAGGTGGACAGAAGGGGTGTTGATCTGATAGCATGAACTGAGCTCTCAGGGAAGGATTACAGTTCCTAGCCCTCTGACATTAACCTGCAGACATGTCAAGGAACCTCAGGTTCTGTGGCACCAACTGCTGATCCTTGGGGAGCAAGACTCAAGTCTTGGCTAGGTGTTACATGTTGGTATGTAGTTAATGAGCCATAATGCTTTTCAAGACATAATGTTACACAAAATGCATTTTGGTGAGCACAGCAAGGATTTTATGTGTAAGAACAATATGCAATTTAAAAAAGCTGGACTGGAATTGTCCTTCACTTGTATAAGTCTACTTAAACTCTTCATTCTGAGTATAGTAATCTTGCAGGTCTTTTCCAGCCTTAATGATTCTATGATTCTTTTTGTTGTGTTCAGTGAGTGCAGCTGTCTTAAATGGGTAAAAACAAGATAGACTGAGTCTTCCAAGTAATGTGTATATAATCATAGAATGGCTCAGGTTGGAAGGGACTTAAAGATCATCTAACTCCAACCCCCCTGACATAGGCAGGGATGCTACCCACTAGATCGGGTTGGCCAAGACCCAGTCCAGCCTGGCCTTGAACACCTCGAAGGATAGGGCATCCACAACTTCTCTTGGCAACATGTTCCAGTGCCTCACTACCCTTACAGTGAAGAATTTCCTCCTAATGTCTAGTCTAAATCTATCCTCTTTTAGTTTAAGACCATTCCCCCTTGTCCTATCATTATCTACCCAAGTAAAGAGTCCCTCTCCATCTTTTTTATAAGACACCTTTAAGTACTGAAAGGCTGCAAGGAGGTCTCCCTGGAGCCTTCTCTTCTCCAGGCTGAACATCCCCAGCTCTCTCAGATTTTCTTCATAGGAGAGGTGCTCCAGCACTCTCATCATCTTTGTAGTCCTCCTCTGGACTTGCTTTAACATGTCCACATCCTTCTTGTGCTGGGGGCTCCAGACCTGGACGCAGCACTCCAGGTGGGGCCTCACAAGGGCAGAGCAGAGGGGCATAATCACCTCTGTCGACCTGCTGGCCACTCTGTTGGTGCAGCCCAGGATGCAGTTGGCCTTCTGGGCTGCAAGCATGCACTGCTGGCTCATATCAAGCCTTTCATGCACCAGAACCCCCAAGTCCTTCTCTGCATGGCTGCTCTCAATGAGTACTTCTCCCAGTCTGTTCTCTTGTCTCAGATTGTTCTGATCCAGGTGCAGCACCTTGCACTTGGACTTGTTGAAGCTCATGAGATGCATACTGAAGAACAAGATTTCACATGGTACATTTGTTCTACAGTCTATAGTAGACTACTCTTCCAATTGCCTACATTAACTCTTGCAGTCTCCTACTTAATGCTCTTTCTCTTGGGGAGGATATAGAGGAATACAGAGGTAATGAAAGCAGATGTCCTGTGGCAGCATTGCTGTTACAAGTGATTATATATACTTTTTTCAGTTAGGTTCTTTTGCACCTAAGTACTTGGACAAGCTATTAAAATACAACCAAGGGAGGTATAATGATTATTTTTTTCTGACTTCAGTTCTGCAAAACAATCATAGTGTTACCCGATGACCATAGCACCATTTCCATTATTTCACTTGCACAGACATTAATTGTCATCTCTGTCTCTTAGTTTCTTTGTTGTTGTTTGTTTTTTTGTTTTTGAGAAAAAAAGGTTTAGTAATCTCTAGCCACCATTTGTCAAATTCTTTTAGATCTGGAGTTAAAACCACCATTTAATTGGCAGGTATCATCATTAGCTGTAGTAGAAAATTTCATAAATCTCAAATTACATAAGAGAAACCACTTTATTTGGGGTCCTCGTGTTCTTTCACCTTATGATCTTTGCTACATATAATTTTAAGAACTTTCTCTACTTACTGAAACTGTGTGCACTCTGATCAGAACAGATACAATGAAAGCAGCAGTGATTCTGATTTTTCTCCAGACAGCCCAACAGTACATCTGAGCTCTGTTCTGGATGAACCGCTTCCCAGATAACTCAGCTACCACAGTCAGTTAATGTTTGCTCTGCAAACAGCAAAGTAATGCCCAAAAGGAAATGCTAACTGCAACAGCATGCCACCAATATTTTATCAAGCTGTTATCAAAAAGTGTGCCTGAACTGGTAGATGTTTGCTTTCACATGTAAATATAAGAGTTTGTTCCTTCTGAGGATATGACAAGAATAAGCTGGTAAGACAACTTATATTGCTGAGAAATGTATATTTTCTTCTGATAAATTCAGTGGCACTGCATTGTTCATTAAGTGGAATTTGAAGAAAAGGGGAGAAGCATGTAGGCATAGAGGAAAATCCAGTGATTTAATGCTCTCAGAGAGGGTCTTAAAATATTAGGCAACATTTCTTATTCTCAGATTCCCATATCTGCAGTACACTGGAAATGTGTCTTCTCAGTGATTTGTGGTCTTGCACTTCTATTTCAAAAAGCATTTTATCAAAAGTAAAGGGAGTTAACTCTGCAAATTTTCACCAAACAGGATGTAGGGATGGGAAAATGCAATAGAAAAAAAGTACTGTATCTGTGCACAAATCATTCATAAACTACTATAGGACAATTACAAGGCCTAGTTTCCATGTTACATCTAATAGGATTTGATATCTCCTGCAACTCTGATTATCAAAGCACTCCAATGGGCAAAGGGTATTTCCTTGTGAGTGTCATAACTGGATAATCATCTGTTTTCTTATCTTGATTCTACCAACACACTACTAAAGGAAGAAATAATATGCAAATTATAGTCATTTTGAATCAGGTTCATCAAACAGATGCCTTATTTTAAAGAATCAAAGTAAAGGCAAAGAACACCTGCATGGCTTAAAAAATGATAAAAATAAAACCAAAAAACATCTAATATAGAGATTCATCCTGTCTGATAAAATAGACAGGTGCCCACCATTTTGCATTGAGTGGTGTTGAGCTTATCCATGCCTCAATTACTTCTTGACTTTTAAGGAGTTCATCCCATGAATGAAGCATTACAGGAACCAGGCAGGAGATATGAATATGTCATCCTACTATCCTGTTTCAGAAGTCACACATTTTCCATGCCTTACACAGTTCTAGTCTCTGACTTTACTCTGCATTACTTCTATCAACATCAGGATTTAAAGAGAAAACCATTCAGTTGAGACATCAAACAGTATTTCAACTTTAATTATAACCACAAACTGAGTAGTACAAAACATAGTTAGATTTTCTCAGCAAGTACAATATGTACTAACTAAATAAGAGTACTCGAAATCCAAAATGAGGGAAAAAAATAAATAAATAACATGGCACTTTAGGCTTAAATTTGGGTAAGTTTGATAGCCGATGATGTTGCTTTACTCTAGGACCCATTTAATAACATCTGACTTGCTTTGAAACAAGTTATATTTCTGGTTATCTTGGTAGTGCATGTAATAAATATGGGTTTGAGTAAATTAAGTAAGGTTATCTTATTTTCAGAAAAGCTGGAAAGATCTTATTTCCTTTTCCACGACTTTCCCTGAACTAACTGGAACGGGTAAATCAAATTAAGAAAGTGAATGCAAAATTATTGAAGAGGTCAAGTGATACAGAAAAACAATAGATTAGATAGTTACACTAGATTGCCTGCCATCTTCTCTGTAACTAAAAATAAAGGACAGAAGTGCTTCTTCTTTTTTTTACCTCTATTACCTGAATGAGAGAGAGACATAAACATTTGGTGAATCTTTTAAATAATTAATACTTAAACATTTTGGAATAGAAAGGGTGAATGCCAATGTTTTCAGAACAGCAACAAAATGACAATTGGTTTATGGAAACGTCTTTTTAGGAGTCTTTATTATTAATATTATTATTATTATTAATACAAGGAACATAGTGCTATAGCAAACATTGTAAAATTTCACTAGCTTTTAAGAATATCACTAAACAAACTACAATATTCAGCTCTCCATGGGCTATTATGAAACAGAATGCTGAATGCAGCAGGAGAATATGAAACTAAGCAATGATTCTCCAAAGAAAGTAAGCATATTTGTAAGTTACTGGGACTATTCAAGGACATAAAAGATATGTGTATGTGTAAATACCATAAAGAGACAGGACTAGAGATTCTTAAATATATGTTTCACTGTGTTTAAATGTAATGTACTTCAGATAATGATTTCTGTGTGAATAAAATAGGAAAATAAGACAATTAGTAAATTTGCATGCCTTAGACTCATTTTACAGTTTATTGACTTTTTAAGTTCCCCAAATATTATATATTCTGATTCATACAAAACTAAAATGAGAAAATAAAAAACACACAATGCTTTATTAAAACATTGGTAGGATATATTTTTAAGAGAATTTTATTGTTGATTTAAATCCCAATTTCCTTTGCTAGTGCTGCACTGTCAACCTGAAAATGCTCTCTAGATGAATTTTGGCAGTCATCCACCTATTGGATCTTGCTACTTAAGTTAGTTGTGGAGTTAATTTGTGTTCCAAGGGACTTACTAACAAATCTTTAATGAAATATCTATGCCAAAACTATATGGAATTTATTTATTTTTCTTGCCATTGTCAGGGTCAGAGAAAAAGTTTCTGAAAAACTTGCGGTTTTCTAAAACATTCAGGTTGCCAAGTTCTTTGGCATCAGAGTTGTAAGAGTGAAGCCAGAAAATAGATGGATCTGGCACTTTTAAAATTGTTTAAAAATAGAAATATTACAAAAGTTGCACACATGCAATAATAATACTTGTTCTGATGGCAGGAACACCATGCACATTGCACCATGCACATCTTCCTTTTTGTCCTCTTTTAAAAACTTAAGCTCAGTCATCCATCCAAGTCTTTGGTATCTAACTCAGCCAACTCCTTTTGCTATCAGAACAGTAACCTGGAACAGCTTCTATACAATGAAATCTCACCATGCTGTAAGTCACTTATTGAAGCAGCAGTGAACATTAACCTCTTGCTGCCTCTGATGCTTACACATCTATTGCTGCCACACGAATTTTCCAAACTTCAGTGTTCCACTTTCCTTTTGTTATCTGAATGAAGTTGCTCAATCCACATGGAAAAAAAAAAAAAAAAAAAAAAAAAAGCCAGATACTTTTCTTAAGAAGTTTGAGCATGCATTGACAACACACAAGCTGCAAAAATGTTTGGTATGTTGCCTTTTTTCTGTTGTAAAGGTGGAAAAGCATCCTTATTCATCCATAGAATTTTGTGATCTGTCACCATTTAATGCCTGGAGCTCAAGAGAATGAGTTCTGGGCCTTTGGCAACATTTGTTTGACATCTTGACCAACTGGGTTTTTAAGTTAAGTAGAAAGATGAATTCACAGGTGTGTTCTGATCCCCTTTATGAGCTCCAGAGAGAAGAGAAATGACATTTACACTTCATTACATGCTTTTATTACTGTCTTAAGGATAAGTGTCTGATATTGTACTGAAGGAATCAAAGGAGTAGCAAACTTATTCCTCTGGACCATAATTTATTATAATATGAAGGGAATGATCATCATGGTCACATCATTTTCCTCTTTCCTTTTACCATGCTGAAACATCTTTCCTTGAATGTTTGGCTTCTGTGGTTTGGGAGAAGCATAGTGTGAGGAGGAGAATACTAAAGAGGGAGATTCTCCTCCATTGCACAATCTCTCAGGAATTCTTAAGCAAACTCAAATATCTGTTTTCTGAATAAAAGATGGAAATCATTAACATCAACCATCTCATCACTACTGAATTTGCAAACCTGTTAATCGTTAAAAACATAGTTGTGCGATATTCTTGCAATGCTATGATGAACTGAGGCTGGACACCCATCCAACTCTGATTTCCTCTCTGCCTTTTTCACCCATCCTTTCATAAGTCTGTTAAAGTACATGTTTCTAAACCTGTGTTGTTTTTTTTTTTTTTCTGTTTACGATTTATATTATTGAAGTGTCTGAAAGTTTCAGAAAGATTGGCTCCCTGTTATGCTCAGTGTAGTGTGCACAACTAGTAAACAATAGCCTGCTTACACAGAGCTTATTACAAAGTTGTATATTAGCATCCAGGAAGAGCTTTTTTTTTTTTTTTTTCTTTTTTTTTTTTAATGGTAGAAACAACAGAAGAAATGATAGGTGAGAGTAATTAATAATAATAAATTTGCTCGCAGGGATTTCTGTGGCTATTTTAAGGAGAGACAGAAAAGCAAACTTTAACATAAATATATGGAAATATCAAGGGTTATACTTCATTGCATCATTGCATGTGACCAAACACCTGCAATCAGGACATCTACTACTGGAATGAGAACAATCCACAGGTGGAGAAAAACTGGTTGGAGGTGAACAGAAGTAAGAATGATGTCTGACTGGAAACACAAAAGAGGACATCTTGAAGGGTATGTAGACACAGCATTTTATTTTGTTTATTTTTATTTTTTAACGCACCTACAGTTAATCCTAAATTAGGCAACCTTCAGCAATCCCAAAAAGAGTGAGGCAGTAATGCTGTCCTTCTGGTGGAGTACTGCCTTTAGCTTGATGATTGCAGTCCAGACAATAACTTGATTATAGTGATTCACACATGTCACTTTTCATTTGGAGTATTGCAACTCCATATGGGTGGATGTAACATCCTTAACACTTAGGAAGTTCCAACTCATGTAAAATACTTCAGTACCTTTTCTCCACAGCACCAGCAATCACAAGCATTATCAAATTTATCCTTTCTGCCTTACTTTGCCTCTCCAGAGATTATCAGTCAATTCAAGGTCTTTGTTCTTATCATAAAAGCATTCCATGACCCGTGCCAAGGCTATCTAACACTGCAAGAAAAAGTTGTAGGATAAACACTGCTTCTCTGGTACAATGGAAATTTCAACAGTGAAGAGGATTTTTTTTGTGTGGAAAGGAGAATTTTACACTGGCTGGTAGGACTGTGTAGTAAACTCACTTGTCTCAGTGCCTTCTCAATAAGTTATTGTGTTACTTGTGTACCTGAACAATATTTGCATATTCAAAGCATCTGCTTTTATGTGCAAACTGATGGAGCATTGTCTTTGTGACTGAAACATTTGATGAGAACAGCTGGACTTGACATACATTTTTATGGGCAGATAATATTTGGGTGAAATTTAAGCCTCCAACTTGAAAATTTGAACTAATACATCTAATTTCCTGCAATATCTACAATACTCTGCCACTGAATGGCAATAGGTATCTATGCAACTGAGTTGGTATTATGCAGTATTAATGTTATAAATGTTTTGAAATGACTTTCCTGTTTAGCTTTCCTGGCTACCTTTTAAAAAATAAGATGAAAGCCATACAGCGAAGAGAAAAAAAATATATGATAGTTTCATCTGGACGTTAGAAACCATACAGTTAGATTGTTTCTAGGGCTTTTATTTTCTGAACAGCAGAGGTCTGTGAGAATCCTAATTACTTAAGATATGTTCATTTTACTGAACACATTGATACTACCTGCTCAGAATTAAAAACATGCTCAAATCTGTTTGCTGCATCTGAATGATCTAATCTTCTTTAGCAGAGAATATTAGGATTTTGCAACAAATTAAAGCCACCAAATTTGTAATACTCTGATAAACACCAATGAAATTACTACATAAATTTGAAATTCAAAATGTCGCACTGACGAACATGTTTGACTGACAATTTTCTTTGGCATAGAGTAAGATGTCATTTTTTATTTTATTTTTTTTACATACAAAGGTATTTTGTAAGCATTGTTTATTGTATTCATAAAAATATAATGTCTATAAAGATTCAGTGACTGTAACAAACAATACATAGCAGTTTTGTGACAAACTACTGCTAATGGAAGCCATCTACTAAAAGTATTATATACTTTGAACAATTTTTAGTGAGTCCCAGCTGGTTTATTTAATCTCACAAAGACAGTGAAGATTGTTTGTGAGCTTCTGAGAGACTTGTTATCACATAACATATTTGAGAGATTTTATGGTCTGCTTCAATAATTCTACTGACAAGCCCAGCCTGGGAGGATAAGTGAACAAACTCAGCGGAACAGTTATTGTTCTTGTTCTTGTGTCTTCTGTTTCTGTAGAAACCACTTTCCAAAATTTACTGCTGTAAATTTCTTACTTATCATTTGATTTATTTTTAAGCAATCTTGATAACATTTTTTTCCTAAAAATATTTGTCATTAGTTTGCCCTCAACCATGATCACTTTCGGTCTAATCATGAGGCTGTGTGCAATAACAGTTACCTTCTCCCCTGCTGTACAACAATTTGGCAGACTTTATGAATCCCTAGAGAGCAGTTAGGTAAAAATATACACAAACAAATTTGATAAAAATATTTAGGATGTTTCAGAATGTAAATTGAAATAAAAATTGCAATCTGCCCATAGGTCATTGGTGCCAGCAAATGGACTTTAGGCTAAACATCTCCAGTTTCTCAACAAAAATATTTTCCACTTTTCACTTTGAACAGAGCTAGGAATAAGGTGGTGCAAAAATACCTGAGTCTCTATTTGAGTCATGCCTCCTTGCAGCTATTTTCTGGGTCCGGAGGCTCTGTGAAGTATGTCTAGGAAGGACATAGAGACAGAGCACTCTTTAGTGATGACAGCCACTCTCTATCAGAAAAAAAATCTCATTTGCTGTATGAGCTGTAAGACAGTGTAAAGGAGGCCCTGTTATGTTCTACTGGCTGTTCTTATCCTCTTCTGCTCAGCAGGAGCCACCTAAGGCAAACTGGGACAGAAGTTTCCAAAAGTGCCGTGCTGTGTTTTCACTAAGAAAGGAAACTAAGTCACAGAAATGTGCCATTATCAGACAGTCTATTTAACTCTAGGTCCCACCCACTTCATGGTTCATTTGATTTTTTCATATACAAATGGTTTAAGAGCAGATTAAATAAATTTTAGTAAGCCCTTGCTCCTAGCACACAGGCTACCAAGCTAGTTATTTACATGAACTTTCAGAACTGTTGTTATTTCAACTACCTTTGAATTTCTATAAGCACAACTGGAGTGTGTGTAGCAGTGTCCACTGTTAAGTGTCTTTTCCTCTTATTGTAATTAGGCCATAAAGGCAGCATGAAGAATATGCCTTATTGTGTGATTAGGCATAAATCACCTTTCTGTGAAAAAACTTGGCAGATTAGTGCTCCTAGTTTTGAAAGATCAGTGGTGAGATACTTAGTAAAAAGAGCAGTTAAGCAATGTTCCACAGATATAGTGCTGACAACAATACTGTACACAGTGGGGAAATCAATACTACTGAGTGGGGATCCAAAAGTGGTGCTGAAAAGGGTCATCAAGGTAGTTTGCAAATAACCTGCCAAAAGTAAGGAAATGACTGACAAAGCATGTATTTGAAAACAGTGAGGAAATCAGAAGCCTGATAGAAGAGCCACACGTACACATTGTTTTACAAAGAGAAAAAAATCCTGAAGGCATTCTCAGCGTGGCCTAAAAAAAAAATCTTTCTTTTCTTTCTAAATAGAAAAGAATAAAACTGGTAACTCACAATAATCTAATATGTTTGTGCAAACATTAACCATTTCCAGGCACATGAAGGAGAAGAAAATCATCAGGAGTAGTCAGCATGGATTCACCAAGGGCAAGTCATGCTTGACCAACCTGATAAATTTCTATAATAAAATAACTAGCCTGATGGATGAAGCGAGAGCAGTGGATATTGTCTTTCTAGATTTAGTAAAGCCTTTGACAGTCTCCCATAGGATCTTCATAGAGAAGCTGTTGAAGTATGGGCTGGATGAGCATACAGTGAGGTGGATTAAATACAAGCTAAACAGCTAGGGCCAGAGGGTAGTGATCAGTGGCACAAAGTGTAGTTGGAGGGCAGTAACAAGCAGAGTCCCCAGAGGTAAATACTGGGTCCAGTCCTGTTTAACATCTTGATTAATGATGTGGATGACAGGGTAGAGTTCACCCTCAGTAAATTTGCAGATGAAACAAAACTGGGAGGAGTGGCTGATTCGCTGGAGAGCTGTGCTGCCATTCAGAGGGACATTGACAGACTGGAGGAATGGGCTGACAAGAACATGTAGTTCAACAAGAAAAAGTGCCAAGTTCTGCACCCAGGGAGGAACAACTCCAGGCACCAAGACATACTGGGGGTACCCAGCTGGAAAGCAACTTTGCAGAGAAGGACCTAGGACCTAAGTTGAACATGAGTCAGCAATGTGCCCTTGCTTCTAAGAAGGCTAAGAATGGCTGTATGAAGCAAAGCATCACCATCAAGTCAAGAGAGGTGATCCTTCCCCTCTACTCAGTGTTGGTGAGGCCTCACCTGGAGTACTGTGTCCAGTTCTGGATTTCTCAGTACAAGGGAGACATGGACGTACTGGAAAGGGTCCAACAAAGGGCCACCAATATGATGAAGGGACAAGAACTGGGACTGTTCAGCCTGGAAAAGAGTAGGCTCAAGAGGAAACTCATCAATGTACTTAAATACTCGAAGGGAAGGTGCAATGAAGATGGTACCAGGCTCTTTTCAGTGGTGTCCAGTGACAGGACAAGAGGCAATGGGCAAAAACTGAAACACAAGTGCTGTCTAAACATCAAGAAACACTTTTACAGTGCAGGTGACTGAACACTGCCACAGGTTGCCCAGAAAGGCTACAGAGTCTTCCTTCTTGGAAATCTTCAAAAGCCACGTGGACATGGGCCTGGGCACCCTGCTCTGGGTGTCCCTGCTTGAGCAGGGGTTGGACCAGATGCACTGCAGAGGTCCCTTACAACCTTAACCATTCCGTGATTCTGTGACTGTCTTGGACTGCAACAGGATAGAGATTCTTATGCAGAGCTGATGTACTTATTTTTTTAATTTGGGCGTGGTGGTGGTGGTAAATCTTTTAGCAGTTGTTATCCTAAGAGCTGCTACTGTTTTCACAGTATGGTTGTTTTCATAGTTAGCTGATGTTAGTAGAATATATGCTACCCTTAATTCACAGCAAATACTAAATTAAAAATGCAAAGCTTCCCTATTTTCCCTATTCTTCCCTATGTCCCTGATGTAATAACAGTGATGCTGCTATGCAGCTCCTGAGCTGTGAGAGACCTTTTGAGACCTTTTTTTTGTCTTTCATACACCTAAGTTATGAAGGCAGAGGTTTCATAGGGTATAGATATAGAAAGAGCTGATTGTAAGAGACAGTGTCTCTGCTTTTGTAAGAAAGCTGCAGGCATGTCTAAGCCAGACAACAGGACAGAGAGGCTCAGAGACATCTAGGGAAATACTTTGTGGAACAACCTGGTAAAAAGCTAGAAAATAAAAACTATGCAGTCTTCTTTACAGGAAAAAAAAAAAAAAGCCTTGAAATTATGAAGAAATAAAGAGCCTCCTTCTGTTTAATTCATGCTAACTTCAGGGGTTTTTGACCTTTTTCCAAGAGTGTGCAAAAGACATACACCTGATGATGTATTCTACAGTTGTTTCCAACCAACACACAAATCAGCAAACAAACAGATAAACAGATCAGTGAAAATCAGCCAAACAAACAGTCATTTTCTTCCCCCCTAGATACAAGGGTGCAAAGGAAAATTATTTATTGAAACTTTAGCAGCAGGCAAGCTACTCACAGTTTCTCCCTTTCTAGGCACCCTTTCCCTGCCTTGGAAAGCATGGAGAGGATTACAGAGGAAGAAAGGAAGAAGGTTGAGAGAAACCTTTATTCTGGTACTATTCCACATGAAGAATATCTTTTTTTTTCTTATTTCTTTTTTTTTTTTTTTTTTTTCTGAAAGTGGGGAGTGGCAGGGGGAGAGAATGAGAGACCTCTAACCCAGAAAGGATTGGGGTTTTAACTAGAGGCACTAAATGAAGTCCTGTGTTCCAGTTCAGAATTTAAAGCATCTCCCAGGTGAATGCCTTGGGTGGAGGTTGTCATCAGTTCGTAGACTTGAAAGGAAGATATTACAGTTTGCACAAGTAATCAACAATTTACTGGTGCATATACTTAACTTTTAAATAAGACATTTAAAAAAAATTAAAAAAATATTAAAAAATATAAAAAATTAAAAAAAATATATTTTTTTTATTTCAGGAAATTTCTATAATTACAATTATTTTAGTTGGAAAATGAGTCTTGCTCTGCTAATACCCATATTTTTTCTACTAAAATCTAGCATTTCCTTCAAAAGAAAACCTTACAACAAAACTGTTTCCAGCTCATCATATGAGCCTTACTCTGTCACAGGTTCTTTATTCATCCTTATTTATCTTTAAATCTTTACCCTTCTTTATATTTAGTCTGTTTATTTCCATTTCACTGTATATACTCTGTGAAAAACTTTAACATTATTCTGTTAACTGAGCGTATTATTGCTTATTTTTGCTTAGTCTTGTGCACTACTCTGAGGTATTAGATTCATTTCTATAGACATCTCTGTAAAGCCAAATCTCACCATTCTTACCTATCAAGGGAACTATATAGTCAGTGTTAGTAAATAGGTAAGTACTGTATTATAAGAAAACAGACAGTGTTGGGACATGTAATGATGATGTACTCTTGTAAATATATCTTTTTGTTTGTTTGTTTGTTTGTTTAAAAACAATACAGATGAGCTTTTAATTTTGCCACTTCATTCTAAAAAAAAAAAAAAAGTACTTTCTAAAGGTGACTATTTCTAAGTATCCATTCAAATAATTCAACACATCATTAAAGAAATAATAATAATAATAATAAATCTCTTTGTAGCCTCTTCATTTCTAGGAAGATAACAAGTAAATAATCCATACGCAGGCAGCAGAATTGCACAAATACAGATACAGCATTTTGCTAGTCAGTCCCACTTGGTTTTCTGAGTTGGTTAGAGACATATCAAGGGCCAGAATGGTGTCTCAGACATCTTCTCAGACAAGACATAACCATTTCCCATCTTTGGCTAGGTTTCTTGGCTGAAATCATATTTACTTGGACTTTATCAGAAGACCAGTCCTACCAGAAGATTGGACACAGGCAAGATGACAAAGGACATGGGATGGGACATAGGACCATGGATATGGATCATATACAGATGCTGGCAGTGCTTCTAAATGGTTGCAATACAAGTTGGAAGCAATTTTGTTCTACAAAGTATTCTTGACATTATTTTTGGAGTGTACAGGAGGAGTGAATTGGCTATTATTAAACATTGAATACTGAAAATGGAGTGGTATGTTTATATGTACCAGAAGGTCTAGTATTTTCTATCAACAGTAAAGAATGGGCCTCAGAGGATTCACTGAGGGCAAGAATAAGTGTTACTGCCAACTCAAGGCTGTCTGAGAATTTGTAATGTGTTGGGAACAAAATAATATCCTAGCTAAACAGAGGAAAGAAGGTCCATCAGTAATATTCAAATTTTAGGGATGATAGAGTGATAAATAATCATGTAATACAAAACTGGGACAGGTAAGCATATGTGGTGGTTTTACCCAGCCGGGCAAAGTCCACTGCAACCACTCTCTCACTCCCCCTTCTCAAAAGGAAAGGCTGAGGAAATATGATGCAAAGGGCTCAAGGTTCAAAATAAGAAAAGGGAGATCGCTCAACAATTAACATTATGGGCAAAAAAAACCTCAGCATATGGAGCATATGGAGATTAAATAAATTATTATTTCCCCTTCCAGGCAACATCCACCTGCTCCACCGGGGGCTCCTCCACGGGCTGCAGCATGGAGATCTGCTCCACCATGGGACCCATGGGCTGCAGGGGGACAGCCTGCTCCACCAGGGGCCTCTCCACAGGCCGCAGGGGAACTTCTGCTGTGTTCCTGGAGCACCTTCTGCCCTCCTGCTGCACTGACCTTTGGGGCTGCAGGGTTGGTTCTCACTCCTCACTCTCCCAGCTGCTGTTTTACCACAGTTTTTTTGTTGGTGGTGGTGCTGGTCGTTTTTGTTTTTTTGTTATTTTTACTTTCTAAAATCTGCTTTCACAGAGATGCAAACAGCATCTCTTATCGGCTTGGCTCTGGCCAGCAGTGCGTCCCTTTGGAGCCTGATGAAGCTGACCGTTAACTAACACGGGGCAACTTCCCTGCTTCCAAAACCTCACCATGTAAACCCACTACAACGTACCCTAAAAAGATGACTGTAAGAACATGGTTGGAGCCAACACAGGCCACATCATCCAGGCAAAGAAAAGTCTGTCACTCAACAGCCTCACTGGACACTCAGGACAATTGTGGAGGAGTATCTGGTCTGGAGATGTTAGTAAGTATAGGAAGAGCTATCCCTACAGTCTTGCCCCATGTCACTTAAAATGAGACCATTGTGGTAAAAGTAGCTACACAAAACCAGAAATTATTAGGATACATGGAAAAGCTTTACAACCACATCAAGGATACAGTGGCCAACAGAAAATTATTATACACCAAATGGCAAAATACAATATGGGAGAGCAGAACTATTATGGTGATGTTTATTATGGTGATGTTTATTCATCAATTATCAATTTGCCAACTTACTTAAGGCTGGATGTAATGATTGATGGCCCATCACAATGTCTGTGGTAAGAGATATCTGTGCTGTTTGTATAATGCAAACAGAAGGATTCAGTACAGGTGGATTGCCAATGATCAGTTACCAGAAGAAAAGAAGAGTATAGACAGATAGATTCTAATGTATAATAAAATGCTAATCTTGCAGGAGAAAATACCAGGAGATTATGGATTGACAGTGTATGAGCCTTGGGGAAATGGTTCACAGATTCAGGATACCTGCAAGGATACCTGCAAGGACATCTGGTTTGCAACGATGTCTGTTTATTGACTATTCAACATAAAAGACAAAGAAGGAAGCACTTCTTTACTGTATGGATGATGGAGCACCAGTTGCTCAGACAGTTCTGGTTTCTCTCTCCTTGGATATCCTCAAAAGCTGCCTGGACATGGTCTTGGGCAATCTCATCTGGGTAGCTCTGACTAAGCAGGGGTATGTGTCACTATTGGCTAGACCTGGGAGTGGAGAACAGCAGCTTCCGTTTAATGAGACCAAGAAAGAGAAATCTCCTGGGTCTTAAAGTTCCACAGATTTGTTTTCCCTTAACGCAGATTCCTTCCTATTTACCCATCATGATTTAAAAAAATGGATCAAAGGACTTCAGCATTCCATAAATGAGGTTATATGGTAATGCAATTGATGAAGTTAAAGGCATAATTTGTATTAAGACATATTTTTAATATAAATTAAAGTTGCAGCCTGCCATTCAAACTGACTTCAATGGCTCTGTTTTGCTTTGAACCTGAGGCGATAACAGTTTTGAGCAGTCCCTCAGTGTGTCGAGCCACAGGGCTGTGAAGCCTGTTACTGTGCATTTATTCTTTGTCTCGTACTTCAGTGTGGCTCCTTGGAGGCTAACATGGCACAGCTATTTTGTGAGCCTGCTCATATTCCTCATTGTTCTGCACAGAACCCTGCTCTGAAACCTCAGAACTAGGAAAATTTGCAAAACGTAAATCTCATCAAAAGGCAAGGAAAGTAAGAAGTGACAATCACACAGTGGGTTTTTTGTTTGCTTGTCTGCTTATTGAAGATGTCTGTATTTTGAAATTGGCAGTGTCTACCCACTGAAAAGGGTTCTACTGCAATGTCTCTGGCTTTGCCTTGTACTGATCTTTGAAGTAACGCATAAGACCTTATGCCTTTCTCACCAAAACAGAGTTTTGCCATTTACTTTAATCATGAAATAGGATAAATCTTTATTAGCATATATTTCCCTAAAGGACAGGAAGTATTTATTATCAGCTCATCAGAGATGGGCTCCCTAGACATGTGATTTGATATGCCCTATAACATTCATTTAGATAGTGTAAATTGTGTAAATGAACACCATTATCACCACGGCTAGCTAATGATAACACTGTGAAAGGTTATGCTGTTGCATTAAATGTTTCTTTTGACTAATAATAGTTATTGTTCTATTATTTCACTTCACTGAAGTGAAAGGATTTCCTGATATAATTTAATATTGGGCTTTTAATTGAGATTTGCTTTGCAAAACTATCATGAAAATTTACAAGTAGAGGAAAAAAAAACATTGAGTGCGCTCTTCACAATACTGACCATTGAAAATGATAACACTTAGATATTTTAATCAGCTGTCAAAGATGTCCCATTTAGCCTGAATGACTAGAATTTGAAAAGGCAGATTTAGACAATGCTTTTTTTTAAAGTCAAGGCAGGTTCCATCAAAAAAATTGCAGACACAGATTTGAAGTACTGCAGTCATAGACAGTCTTTGTTATGAATTTAAATTTGAGTATTTTTTGAACTAGACAAGACTGAAAGTAAACACTATAAAATTAAGAAATAAATTAAAATAAGCTATCGAGTGCATTGAAACTCAAGGATCCCAGTAGTGGGTTTACATGGCAAGGTTTTGGTAGCGGGGGCCTGCAGAAATACCTTCTGTGAGAAGAATCCAGAAGCTGCCCCATGTTAGTTAAGGCCCAGTTTCAGCTGGCTCCAAAGGGACCTGCCACTGGCCAGAGCCAAGCCAATAAACAATGTTGTTTGCATCTCTGTGAAAGTAGGTTGAAGAAAACAAAATAATAATAATAATAACAACAACAATAATAATAATAATAACAAGAACAGCAACAATCTAATAATAATAATAATAATAATAATAATAATAATAATAATAATAATAATAATAAAAACTGCTCTTCAACAGCAGCTGGGAGAGTGAGGAGTGAGAAACAGCCTTGCAGGCGCCAAGGTCAGTGCAGCAGGAGGGCAGGAGGTGCTCCAGGCACGCAGCAGAAGTTCCCCTGCGGACTGTGGAGAGGCCCCTGGTGGAGCAGGCTGTCCCCCTGCAGCCCATGGGTCCCACAGGGAGCAGATCTCCACGCTGCAGCCCGTGGAGGAGTCCCCGGTGGAGCAGGTGGATGTGGCCTGGAGGAGGCTGTGGCCCATGGAGAGCCCCCGCAGGAGCAGGCCCTGGGCCGGAGCTTCAGCCCATGGAGAGGAGCCCACACAGGAGCAGGGGGTCTGGGGGGAGCTGCCGCCCGTGGGGGACCCGTGCTGGAGCAGTTTGCTCCTGACGGATGGACCCTGTGGTATGGACCCATATGGGAGCAGTTCTTGAAGAAGAACTGTTCTTGAGGAAGAACTGTGGCAAGCCCCCACAGGATCAGTTTGGGAAGGATGGCATCCCGTGGGAGGGACCCCACATGGAGCAGGGGCAGAGAATGACCGTGCAGGAGCAGTGGAGACTAAGTGCTATAGACTGACCGCAGCCCCCATTTCCTGCTCAGCTCACGAGAGAGGAGGTGGAAGGGGGTGGACTGGGGGAAGGTGTTTTTAGCTTATTTCCTTTGTTTCTCACTTCTCTAACTTGCTAGTAATAGGCAATAAATTTTACTAATATTCCTATTCTGAGTCTGGTTTGCCTGTCAATTTTTGAGTGATCTCTCTGTTCTTACCTCGAACCTTGAGCACTTCGCATCATATTTCCTCAGCCTTTCCCTTTGAGGAGGGGGAGTGAGAGAGTGGTTGTGGTGGAGCCTGGCTGCCCACCCGAAAAAGCCACCACAATCCAAAATGAAATCAAACAGTATTTTGGCACCTAGGATTCTTAGGGACTCCTGCCACTACTGACTTCACTCTTCAGGGCGCTGTTTGTGCCAAACATATCTGCTAGATAGAGTGGGGTGATCCCATTGGCTATAATTGTGTGCTTGGTTGTGCAATTTGGCTTTATGTGGTTTTGTGTTTGTTCAGACAGGAAAATGTAAGAATGAGGTTCTCTGACAAAAAAAAAAGGACTCCAACTGAGGTTACAGTCCCATGTCCGGGAAAAAATACATGACAGTTACATCATTTTGATAATTTCAAAGATTCTTCATAAAGCTGGAGATGTAAAAGACCTCTTGATTTATCAAAATCCATATCTAGCCAAACAGAGATGTTACCCTGAGAAGAGATCCATTGCCTGCTATGTACAAAATAAAAGCTCATTCATACAATGTACACTGTCAGGCAACGAACATACATATATGCACGTCTGGCCACACAAATTAACCCAGACAGCTCTCATACAGATACAGGCAGCACCAATGGCCTCATCCTGTTACTCCCCTCTGGCTGGGCAGGATGGAGGTCCATAAGTGAGGATACATGTACACATAGGTACTTGCGTACCTACACTGGCTCCTGGTGCTGTACCATGGACACAGGGGCTCTGACTCTCACCCACCATGGGGCTGGCACTTGGTGTCACTCACTCAGGTCATCCCAGTCACTGGCACTCAGGCACACGCCATTTCCCATGGTCCAGTTCAGCTGCTGGTGCCCCGCATGACCACTTCTGTTTATCTGCTTGCCCTTCTATTTTCTGTGCTCCTTTGTGGATGTGCAGACAGGTTTTTACATCATATAATGTGACATAGTCAAAAAAATATTTGATATTTAAAACATCTATTAAAAGTAAATATTATATTTAGAAACCAAACATTTCCAGAAATGCAACTTAGCAAAAGTCTGTTTGGTTCAATATCTTTCTATTAATGCTAGGCAAAATGCAACTTCAAAGGGAAGTCAGCCTGAAGAAGAAACAAGTCAAGATATATATATATATATATATAATTTAATATGAAAATTGCAAACTTAATCACACAAAAATTCTATAATTCTCTTAAGACATAAAATGCTCTATAACTGAGCCTACTGAAATCCATGAGAGAATCCAGAGAACGTTTTAATCAGTTTTCTACACTGAATGTTTTTTTGTGATACTTTACTACTAATACCATGCTGCCAACTTTTAAAAGATGTTTTGACAGCATGGTTCAAAGATGAGAGTTAGGGGAAATTTCTTTTCATATCATGGATGTTAGCTAAAATGGCTGACGTTAATCCAGCTGCAGACATTGGTCTATAATACAGCCCACATAACTACACCCCTTGAAAACACTTGCTCTGTAGGATAAGTTGTCTGTGCCTGATGCACAGCTGTGGCCAGACATGTCACCCTGGAAGAAACTGCTGTGAAGAGCAAAATCCATGTAAGGAGTATCATAGAGACAAGGAATGATTTTTTAAAGGCATCCATAATTTTTAGGCATGATTTTTCACTCAAAATGAAAACTCTGAGGGCAACACCATATGTCCAGCTAGCTGCAGACACAATATTACTTTTTCACACAATAAAACTAGTATCTCTTTGACAACCATTTTTTCACCATTAGCCATCAGGAAGTTATGTTACTGAATCTAGTAAATCTACTGAGGTTCTCCAGAGAGCTTTTCAGGGAAGACAACAAAATATAATCTTCAACAGCCTTGTTCATCTAAGCTTCCTTCTGTTCTTGATATACTTTTCCTTTGAGGCCAACATTGCGTAGTACATCCCTACTAACTGGAGCTGATCCTTTTGAATCTTATTTATTTTTATTGTCATCTTATAACTTTCCGTCAATCTTATGTGGATATTTTGAATTATTATTATTATATATTTTTCCTGAACTGTCATAAGACCAACAAAATGATGGTGGGAACATTATTACGTCTCTTTTTTAAAAAGCTCAGTTTAGTTTCACTTTTGTTGTTGTTGTTTGGTTGTTTGTATGCTTTTGCTTGTTTCTTTGTTTGTTTTTCCTTCACAGACTTGATACTGAGGACAGCTAAACTTAGGTATATTTCTTTATCTGGAATTATTACTGAAAATGCTCTCAGAACTGATAAATCTTTAACGGTGAATAAAAATGCAAAATATCCTACTGAAGAGGTTTCATCTCTGCATGAAACAGCATGGATGTTGTTAGCAGGAGAATCTCTATTTTCAGGTGCATCAACAGAGAAATCTGGCCAATCTTGTGTCTTCTCAGTCTGCTCTTTTCTGACAAAAGAGTTGTACACACACTTTCATCCAAGCATGCATGAAGAAAAGGATGTATAAATTCATGAATGGCAACATAGAGAGGCGGTTGTAGAAAAGGCATAAATAGAAGATACAGGAAGAATAACAGATGGGTTTCATTCATATTGGACAAGTTTGATTATACTGTAGTTGCACATATTTATCCCAAAATTTTAAGTTCTTATTTTTATTTTTTAAATAAATACATCCCACATTGTACAAGATATTGAAATCCTGCCACTTTAAAAGCTCGTTTCCAAGTCTTTCTTTTCTATAAATTGTTTTAAGGGACTGTAATCTGGTTCTCTGGTTGTGATGGCCCATGTCTTCACCTTCATTGCCGTTTGAGAGCTAGAGTATTGCTTTCTTCAACACTCTTGTCACTTAATTCACATGAAAACCTACAGAGCTCCTTCAAAGTTATTACACAGAAACAGTTGTCTGAACCAAGTGAACAGATTTAAGCAGTATTTCATCTAAATTTAGATAGGTGTGATATTTGTCTGGAAAGGTTGCAAAGCACTTAAATGCAGCAGGATAGAGTTGTATATTAAGCTGTTAGGACATAGCCTCATACTATAAACGCTGTTCATATTAATGTTATGAACCAGCTACTATAATATAATTTCTTTTATGTGCATTCAAAATGCCATCTATTTAATCAAAATTAACTGGTTAATGTATAATTCTGTAACAGTAAAAAAATTTAGAAGTAAAAAGCATCAGAAAATATCCTCTAGTTTTGCATGTGAATGCATGAAAGTGGAAGTTGAAAATATATTCTGTTAACCATGTATATGCCTTTAGGATGCAAGCTGGCAAACCTTTTATTCTAGTCCTTCCTCTTTTTTCACTTGCATTTGACTTCATCTCAGTCCAGCAATGTCTCTCCAGGAAAGAAAGATTTTGTGTGCTGTGTGTGAGATTTGAAGGAGATGTAAAAAGATTGCTTAAAATAGAGTAAAACTCAGCTGTGCTACAAGTGAGAGCCAAACAATAAAGAATTGGCAAAAAAAGAGTGTAGTTTGTAATTCAGCAAGAAATCTGTATTACAGTAGTTAATACCTTAGGAAAAAAAAATCAAGTGAATAATCCAGGAAGTTTTCATGAACTCCCATAACAGACAAATCTGAGCAATCATATTGCCGACTATTTCTCATATTCCCAATACTTTTCTGAACTTGCTTGAACAGAAGCTTGTTCAAAGCTTCTGCATATTCAGTGTTGTCTCACATCAAAGACTATTCTGGAAAAAAGTTGGCAGACCCCTCATTTGTTTGCTTTAGAAGTATGGATACCATTCATTAGAATAGCTTCTGAAATGAATTACTTGCTGCATTTGGGTGAATGGTACATTTGTGGCTCATGTAAATTACACATTCTTCGCTTTCATTGTTTCACATTATTTTGAAGATGGCTGCAGTCCATGGCTTGAACCCCAAATACGCTAATGGTGGTACAGTTAATAAAATAAATATTGTATGCTGGAGTAATGGAAAACTCAACAGCTATCACTTCTTATAAATAAACTAGACAGAAAGTGCCTCCACATTGGAAGAGAATTATCTGAGAAACTGCATAGCACAAACAATCCTTAAATTAATATTTGGCAGCCTAGGATTAGTCAATAGCTAATGATCATTTGATTTACTCCAGACAACAATATCTAGGAATTTCTTAAGGAAAGTGTAAAGCAAGAACTTTACATTTCCAGAAGTTTAAAAACTGTATTGTCAGCTTTCCTATCCCCTCACCATAAACAACTGGACAGTCCTGCACATGATGATCTTTTATGGCACTTCGATACTGAATTTGAATTAGCGCATCCGTCCAGATAGTGTCCTGATTTTTTTTTTCCTAAAATATAACACTAGTGTAAAAGAGCTTGGTCCTTCCTAAATAACTCATGTATTCAGAGTGAAGTCACTGCAAAAAGGTGAATTTATAGCTGCAAAAAGGTGAAAATATAGCTGCATCTCCCAGTACAGGTTTATCCAAAAGGAGCCCGGTTTGTGCAATCCAGGATTGCTCCCTATGTGAGCCAATGCACAAGAAATGGAAGTGACTAAGATAGTCGTTTGAAAAACACAGTTCCAATGTAAAGAAAAATCCTAATGCAAACATAACTTTAATGCTGCAGAAGATAAATCACACCAGAAGAGCATCATGTTTTACATCTTTGCTTGGTCTGAATCAGTAACCTCCTTCAAAAAGACAGTCCAAGCTACTAGTTGAAGAAGATGCTTTAATTCTTTTTTTTTTTTTTTTTTTTTTCTTGCCAGGGAAATTTTACTTACATAACTAATTAAACTTGCACTGGAACAAGGACTACCTTTAAGATTACTCACTTCTTAGGTGAGGGTGGTAACCTAAATATCCATTATGCAGAAAATTCATTGTTAATACGAATCAGGCAGAAAATAGGGCTGTCACTTTTTTTTTTCTTTTTTTCTTTTTTTTTTTTTTTTAATGTCCTAACCAGGCTATTGAATTACTCTCAATAAATATTTAAGTATACTGCACAAGGTAATTTATCTCTAACAGGATAGATTGAGATCGGAACACCTGAAGGAATGATGTTTAGGCTTCTTAGACTTAATCTACAGCACCAGACATAGGAGAGTATGGTATTCATAGATCCATGTTCAGACTGTCATTTTATAGCTCCACCACTTTACTGTTAGAATGGAGGTGGGTTCAAATTAAGAGTAAAAGCATTTGAATCCAAGTCCAACTTATATATACACCTTCTGAAGGGGGAGAGGCTTCCTCCTTCTATGTAGGTGTGAGCACCTAGTACTCCTTTCTGACATGCTTCTTAGTAAAATAGAAATATTTTTTCCTACAGTAACTTAAATGTTGAAGTAAAATGAAAAAGCAAAAAACAAAACTAAAATGAAGATTATGTTGGTACCACTACTGAGTCCTTTTAAAACTATCTTTCTTCAGATTTATTTATTTATTTATTTATTTATTTTTCCTGATAATGAGAATCAAGTTTAAGGCAAGGAAAGCATGAGGAGGAACTGCATGTTGCAGCATATCATTTTACTTTCTGCCTAGTGAGGTACCCAAAAGCCCAATTAAGTCATTATGTCCATGAACATTATGAAGGTATAACTAGTATGTTATGAAATTATGTTCAGTTATTATTGTACTTGCACTGCCATTTTAATAAATAATCATTAAAATATGTTGCAGTTATGTATCATTTTTATCTTAATATTTTAAATTCCACTACCTTTGCTGAAGCCTCAGAGCATTATTGACTAAGAAGGTAAGTCTAATTTTGCATTTTTGCATAATAGGATGAATATTCACATCAAATACTAATACTCTGATATTGCAAAGCCTTCATACTTTCCCCTCTTTGTTCCCTTTTCTTTTCATAAGTATACGAAAAGTCATCTCACTGCTCTGTTTGAAATCTCTTCTTAACAGTTTGTTCTTCCTAAAAGCCTAAAAAAAGATATGGAAATGACTAAGAAATGTGTGCTATGA
The DNA here is from genome assembly GCF_009769625.2 of Cygnus olor. Classification (NCBI taxonomy): domain Eukaryota; kingdom Metazoa; phylum Chordata; class Aves; order Anseriformes; family Anatidae; genus Cygnus; species Cygnus olor. Next base: position 24,452,442 of record NC_049171.1, read on the forward strand.
CCTCTGTTTTTCATGGGACTCTCAGAATTATCCCTATAGTGGGTACTTTACACTGTATCAAATCTTCCTATCTAACACAGCATTTAAGGAAACAAATTTTTCCTAGAGGGTTTTCAGTGCATAAAACCTCTTTCAGCAAACTGCAGCCTTGAGAGACCAGACCCACTGTGACCAGCAGGCAGGTAGGGAAGCTGTGGCCACACTCATCTCTCATGAAGCCAAAGCTCCTCCCTGTGCAGTTGTACCTGGCCATGTCCTCTGCTGCATCCACGAGTGTCAGAAGCTGGAAGTCATTCAAACTACATATAGAATAAAGAGCTATTGAGAAGTCATGATGCTTCCCTGGCAACACAGGGGTCCTCAACACTGTGGCAAGGAATTACAAGGTAGGGTTTAATAGGGAGGTAAAAGCATCTTAGATTCTCCTGCACTGCTATAATGTGTGCACTGGGTGTCTCCTCATGTGTCTCTCTATGACAATGATAACACCCTCTCCCAAGAGTATAATACTTTCCTATTCCTACTGCTCTTTTGCTTCCTTACGCATGGGGAAGAAACATTTGTAATATCTCATACAACTGCTAAAAGCAGCAATCGTGTTGTGAATGGTGAATCTTCTTCCCCAACAGATTAGAATTCGCATTAGGGGTAGATAGGTCAGATTTGCAAGGTATTTTATAAAAAGTGAAGAAATCTTGCAAATATTGTATTCAGAAACATTTTAGCAATGCTATATATGCTAGAACATCACTAATTCTTTGTTGAAAGTTCAAGGGAATTTGTTCGTTTTGCTTTTTAACTAAAGAAATACATTACTGTATGTTTAAACACATATCATCATTTGATTGTGGACATGGGAAAGAGTTTGTTTTGGAGGATGGCCAGTACTCAGTTTACAATACAAAATGAAGACCTACAAAGTGCAAATAGTATGGATATAAGATTATAGTCCAGGTAAATGTAGAAGTATTAATGTAATATGTTCAAATCAGAGTAAGCATTAAGTTATGCTGTAAAACAGTGTTCTTTTTTTTTTTTTTTTTTTTCCAGGTTTGTTCTTGTCATTGGTAAAGAATCTTTGTTGGCTATTTTTTTCCTCCCAGAAGTGCAAACTGCTTCATGTCAGCAATTATGCTTGCTTTGCACAGTAGAGGACAGCATGCATTTTTTCTTTTACTGCTGACTCTATCCACATTTTGCTTGATATGCTTTTCCATCCCCACCTTCACCTTCTGTACTCTGTGAACATAAAAGATAAAAAATAGATTAAATGCAAGGGAGCTGAAGAAACTGAAGTAATCACACAGCTTTGCTTTCCTATACTCAAAGTAATATTGTCACTTTCTCCAGTAAGAACAATCTCTCATATACCTTGTGGAATTCAAATGAAAGAGTATCGTAATGTTAAAAAATCAAGACCACATTTTGTCTTAGTCCCTTATTATTCAAGTATACTAATTGAAATCAGAGTTAGTATTTGACACAAATACCAGCAGCAAAATCTGGCCCAGAAAATCTCTGAAACATGCAAGTAGTGTGCATTGACCATGATTGTTATTTGAACAGAATATCTTAAGATTTGTCTAAAACAATAGTGTTCTGCAATTAACATTTTTAGTGCCTATTGCAATAAAAACCTTTATTTTAAGTAAGAGAAAATATTACTATTCTGATTTCAGTCTGTTAGATACACTAAAGTGTTTATTTTTTCTTTATATTTTATGGTGCAAAAATCTCTTATTTTCAAACAATATACTTTCTTTCTCTTCAGAAAAGAAAGAGGGTTATCTATCAATATATGTTTTGGCATTGATTTCTACATGAGTGTTGATTAACGTAGTGCTGTAGCACAGACATTCTCTTTGTGTCTGTATGTGCGTTTGCATGCTTGAGATAGAGACCTTTTCTCTATATTTCCCTCTCTCTTTTTTTGGCAAGCTGAACATAAAGATCTATTTTTTGACAGGCTGCCACTCTCAAGAGGGCATAAAATCTGCATTTCCTTTCATCTGTCTGGATTAAGGGATTATTCTGCAGTCTGCTTGGTGTCTGAAATACTTTATATCCTTCATCTTTGAGTTCTTTAAACTAATATTACAACAACAGGTGTGTTTCTAAGATTTGGCACATGTGTAGAAGAGTGAGAGGTTTTATCACATGGCTGATTCATATCTTATAACCAGATTTTTTATTTTATTTTTTATTTTTTCACAGAGAAGTTATTTTAGAAAGTAACAATATCATAATAAGGAAGTCATGCTTTTTATTCTTGCTTCATTTTATGATAAAAGTACATCAAACAACAAAGTTGGAAGCCTGCCCCTATTATTTGATCAAATTTCAGAAGGGAGGAGGGACGGGAGATGAGAAGAAGGGAATTAATTAGAGCAGCAAAAACTGTATGTAAAGAGGAAGATTTGTACAGTGGTCTCAAGTGCAATGCTAGAATAAGAAACAAAATTTTATTTAAAAAAACTTTAGAAGAAAATGCTGTTCCAGTTAATGGCTTCCCAATTTCCAATTTCTAAACTAATTCTAACAGCTCTAGACTAACTGTGTCTACCTTGGCAACACCCCTACCCTACAAGCAGAAATACCAGAGCAGCTGGAAGGGAGCATCTGGGGTGTTCTACTGTTCACTACTGTCAGGCATATATCATTCACCCTGACCCTCACCTCTCTAGAGACTCTCAATTAGTTTGGGCCAGGTGTCCTGGGCCAGGTGCATGGTAGCACTGTATATTTTACTGAAGGTGTTTCAGGGAGGTAACACCAGCAAGAGGCCAGAGATGGCCACTTTATAAACAAAAACAAAGAGGTAACCCAACTGAAGAGAAAAATGAGGATTAAAAAAAAAAAAAAAAAAAAAAAAAAAACCAAACGAAAACACATATTTTTGCATACACAGTTGGATTGTACAGTCCTATTATAGTAATGGCTCCCAGCAAGTGCTTTAGGTATGATCTTTCAGGTATTACTTTAGGTATGATATCTCTTTCTCTAGGTCTTTCATTTTTAAATCAGACCTTTCCTCTATTCTTATACTCAGTTCCTAATCTATTTTATTAATAATTAAGTCTACCACCTATCACAAAATATATCAATGAATTCCTTACCTGTCTCAGTACCTTATTCCCTTACTTATTTTGTTTGTTTCTTTCTTTCCCAAAAAAACTCTAATGATTCTTAATCTTTTCAAACTGCTTTGGTATACCTTTAATCCTTTCTGTAGTGCTTCCCAATAAGAACCTAGACACTCCTCAAACCCTGCGTTTAGAACTCAACTGAGATTTATATAACATCTAATGTATGTGCTGTCCCTGTGCATAACAGTGAACTTCATTCATAATGGAGTGGGATGAAAGTCTCTGAGATATTTTTGGGATCTTATTATTTGTTTCTGGTAGTACCAAAATTATAGAAAGGATTTTTAGGTAGTCAAGACCATATAGTCACTACCCAAGCAAATCATACAATCTAAATGGGGCAGAGCTCAGAGGAGAAAAAGAACAAAGGGACTTTTATACACATCATCTAGTTCTTTGCCTGAGTGAAGAGCCAAGCTGTATTCTTAAGCTGGACATATGATAAATAAGAACAAAATAAAAATTCTGTCTTGTAATTATACTTATTGCATTTTCAATTTTGTTCTTCTGTTTCACTCTACAGTTCTCACTCCTTTAAACAATTAAATATTCATTTTTGACCTCTTTTTGGTCAAATGGAAAATTATGATAAATTATTTGGAAAGGAATTTAAATCCTGATGCTAGAAGACACTTAACTATGTGCTTAAACTTCATATAGAATGCCCCCAATATAACCAAAATACAAATAAAGGTTTTAGATGTAGTAGTAGTAGTAGTAGTAGTAGTAGTAGTAGTAGTAGTAGTAGTAGTAGTAGTAGTAGTAGTGGCACACTCAAGAATAAAGAAAAGTTTGAGAGAAATTGGTTGTGCAAACCAGGCTAACTAAAAGTGTTTGATGAGGAATGAAAAGTTAATGTTTTAGGTGTAGGAATACCAGAAACAAAGACCACGACTTAAAAGTGCTTAAAATTGATTGCTTTTGCATGGGAATGACACAGGGCATAGACAACATAGACAAGAAAATGAGATACAAGACTCAAGCAAGTGAGATGAGGAAGACCTAGATGTATGTTTACTACTCTTTATTTTGATATCCTCGGCTGAAACCAGCAATAAGACAGTTGAAACACTGAGAACAGGAAAAAATAAACAAACAAATACATTAATAAATAAATAAATAAAAGTGAAGGAAAGAACAGAGACAATCTGTAAGAATGAGAAGGAGAGGGCAGAAAACCAACATCAGTACACAATGAGATAACAGATCAAATCAGAAAAGCAAAGAGCTGGAAATTCTGGCTCCTTCTCTGAGACCATCCAGGAATAACAGACCACTTGCAAGAGACTGAAAGGTGCACTGAGGATAAGAAGGAAGAATTATGCACTGCAGCTGTGGGATTGAACACTTGGAGAAGTCCTGTCTCACTCACAACAAGCAAGTGCTTCCAATAGCTGGCATGTTTCCTCCTGGCAAGATGGTTAGTAACGTTAGACATATTTGTACTAAAATTATATAGCTCAAGCATTAAAAAGCACATCAATTTGCTAGTATGCATTTCTTTATACTGTTGCAATATTACTGGCATTCTGTGAAGACCAGAGTGGGGGAACCTTGGTGATACTTCATTGCTGTGACACAGGTAACAAGAAAAAGCTCTACTTTAAACATACAGAATGCACACTATCAGCTTTATTTTGCTGTTGTTATCAGAAATGTGCATTGTATTATACAGATTTGTAATTAATTCCAAATGCAAACTAAGCTGAAGTTACTAAATTGGACAATGTGTACTCCCATGAGAGACCTGCAGGGAAGATAGTTTACAGGGGCACGAGAAACCTTATATTGTGTGGAAAAGGCAGCTGTTGAACAACAAATGTGCAATCCCAGATATTGCCAACAGCTTCAGTTCAACCAATGCTAAATCAACAGAGTCAGAAAAGTATCCTGCATTCACTAAATTATGGAGGGTGTTTCATGGAAAGCAAATGACTTTGCCTTAGAAATAGTAGTGATTTACAAAGCCAGGCGGTGTATCTTGCTAGGGTCTTAACACACAAGGCAGCATGTTATATTCATGCATGGGACATGACTTGAATTTTAGAGACCTAATGATGCTGCAGGAAGATTCTGCAGCAAGGTTTTGAGTATGTCCATGGTGTTGATGTGTCCAGAGCAATCAAGAGAACCTTTCAAGAGGACTTAATAGAGGAACGTAATGTCTATATCATTAGTCCCTGGAGTTTCAACCTTGCAAAACTTAAAACATTTTGATTTTTTTAATTTAAAAATAGTGTTTTACTCTAAACTTTCCTGTGGCATGTTTAATACCTTTTATCTCATTGAAAACAAACATTCTAATCATTTTTTTTTTTTCAAACTTGTGATTGGTGCTAAAGTTGCGCCAGGGGAGGTTTAGGTTGGATATTAGGAAGAACTTCTTTACCGAAAGGGTTGTTAGGCATTGGAATGGGCTGCCCAGGGAAGTGGTTGAGTCACCATCCCTGGAGGTCTTTAAAAGACGTTTAGATGTAGAGCTTAGTGATATGGTTTAGCGGAGGACTTGTTAGTGTTAGGTCAGAGGTTGGACTGGGTGATCTTGGAGGTCTCTTCCAACCTAGATGATTCTGTGATTCTGTGATTCTGTGATTGAATAAAAAATTAAAACATTTCAAAGTAAAGAATTTTATATCAATATATATGTGTATAAAAAGTTAACAAACTCACAAATCCATTTTCATTCAATGTTACTCTAAAGCCTTTTCCAAGTCCATTCTTTCCAAATAACAGTTCTCTACTCCATAACTATGATGTACATTCTCTTTTTCTTGTTATATGACCTTGTACAAGTTCAAATTAACCTTACCATCTCTTTACCAAATGACGCATAGCGATCTTTATTACTAACCTGCCCCTAGTATTATTTACCGCTCTACCAGTGTTTATGTCATCCACAGATTTATTTGTATTGATTTTATATTTTCTTCTAGAACATTGATAAAGACACTGAACAACACTGGTCCCTGATGGATGCACATACAGCAGAGTCTGTAAACTATAACCATTCATATGATCAGTCTTTAATACATTGAATATGGTTTTTGTGAATTTTGAAGAGTGCCATATTTTTTACAGGTTTTTATGCCTTCTTAAAGAAAATGCCTTTGTGTTCTATCTCTAGCTATATTATAAAGGCACAAGTACTACCCTAAACCAAATGTATTCTCATCAAAAAGACACCACTTTTTTGATAAGAGCTGTTTATTATAAAACTATGCTAATTGTCATTAATTATGCTACTGTCTTTACTGATTACATCCCATATTATTCTCTATTGATGCCTAGATGAAAGCCAAGCTAACCTATCAGTGCTTTCTGAGTTCACATATTTAATCTTCCTTAAATTTTGGTGCAACAAAAATTATTGATTGTTCTAAAACTCTGGGTAAGTTAATATTTGAGAACTGGAAAAATATCCTTGGCCACTTCCAGCTGTCATAGGCCACAAAACTGTGAAGTACCTCTGTACACATACTGAGGTCCACTTTAAAACCATTTCCTCACGCCCCTCTCCCCTCTCCCCCACACCAACAAATACATTTATTATAGATTTGTTCCAATTTTTTTCTCATAGCCAGCTTGCATATACTTACCCTTAGACCAGCATTATCTTTTATCCTTAATGGTCATACTCCTTCCTAATATTTTCACCCTACTCTGCTGATATGAAGTATTTATACTCTTTCAAATTCAGCTCTTCTTTTTCTAGGCTAAACAAGGTATCATTTCTTAGTCTAACCAAGAGAAATACTCCATTCTGCTGATCACAATATTAGCTTTTCTCTCCAACTGTTCTTCTTACACATTTTCTCATGTGTGACCAAATATTTAGCAATGTCTAATGAATTGTATTTTTCCTATTTTAATAGGAAATACATCACTTTTTTTTTTCCTGAGACACACTAGATCACTAGCTCATAGGTATTCTGTGGCTAACTAATACACCCATCTCTCTCTTTTTTCATGTCATTTCAAATGAATGACACTCTCTGATTCAAGAGCAGTAGTTCACAGTCAATGCTATTCAATGTCCTTTTTCTGTGATTTAAAAATATTTAACTTATTTAATGTTTGCTGTTAATAAACTTCTCAAGATACTAATAGAAGAGAATGTATTTCACTTTCTCTACAAGATATGAATACATTCATCATAGAATGGCTTGGGTTTGAAGGAACCTTAAAGAACATCTAGTTCCAACCCCCTGCCATGGGCAGGGATGCTACCCACAAGATCAGGTTGCCCAGGGTGCCATCTCTTAGTTGAAAACGGTTACCATTGTCCTGTCACTGTTTGTCTATGTAAAAAGTCACTCTCCATTTTTTTAAAAAGTCCTCTTTAAGTACTGAAAATCTGCAATTAGGTCATACCAGAGCTTTCTCTTCTCCAGGCTGAACATCCCCAGTTCTCTCAGCCTTTCTTCATACACGTGGTGCTCCGGCACTCTGATCACTTTGTGGCCCTCCACTGGACCCACTCTAGCAGATCCCCTTCCTTGTGTTGGGGGCCCCAGACCTGGATGCAGGACTCCAAGTGGGGACTCACAAGGGCAGAGCAGAGGGGCGTAATCAACTCCCTCAACCTGCTGGCCACTCCTTTGTTGATGCAGCTCAGGATGCAGTTGGCCTTCTGGACTGCAAGCATGAGTGTTTCACTCAGTCTGTCCTCATGTCTGGGATTGCCCTGATCCAGGTGCAGCACCTTGCTCTTGGACTTGTTGAACCTCATTAGGTTCACATGGGCCCACTTCTCAAGCTTGTCCATATCCCTTTGGATGGCTTCCCTTCCTTCTGTGGTATCAACTGCACCACTCAGCTTGATGTCATCTGCAAACTTGCTGAGTATGCACTCAACCCCATATCATTGATGAAGATATTAAACAACAGTGGTGTCAAGATGGACTCTTGAGAGACACCACTCATCACCAGCCTCCACCTGGACATGGAGCCAGTGACCACAGCTCTCTGGCTGCAGCCATCCAGCCAACTCCTTATCCACTGAGTAGTCCACCTTTCAAATCCATATCAAATCCATCTCAATTCATCCTGATCAGGATGTCATGTGGGATCATGTCAAAGGCCTTACAGAAGTCCAGGTAGATGACGTCAGTCTCTCCTGGTCAACTGATGCATTCACTCCACCACAGAAGGTCACCAGATAGGTCAGGAACAATTTGATCTTAGTGAAGCCATGCTGGCTGTCTTAGATTATCTCCTTGTCTTTCATGTGCCTTGACATTGCTTCCAGGAGGATCTGTTCCATGATATTTCCAGGCAAAGAGCTGAGACTCACCGGTTGGTAATTCCCTGGGTCTTCCTTTCTACCCTTTCTAAAAATGGGAGTGATTTTTCCAGTCACCAGAGACTTCACTTGACTGACAGGACTTTTCAAATATGATGGAGAAAGGCTTCGCAACTGCATCAGCCAGTTCCCTCAGGGCCCTGGGATGCATGACATCGGGCCCCATAGACTTGAACCTGTTCAGTTTCATTGCGTGGTCTCAAACCTGCTTTTTGCTCACAGTTGGAGGGACTCCCCTAGTCCCAGCCTAGAGTTTCAGGGACTCAAGAGATGTGGGAAGCCTGGCAGGGGAGACTGAAGCAAAGAAGTTTTTGAGTACCTCAGCCTTCTCCATGTCTGTTGTTACCAGTTCTTCCTTCTTGTTTATCAGAGAGGGTACACTCTCCTTGGCCTTTCTTTTCTGGCCAATGTACCTATTATTGACCTATTGACCTATTATTGACCTATTCTGGCCAATGTACCAATGTACCTCCCTTGTTATTCTTTGCCAAGTACAGTTCCAACTGTGCATTGGCTTTCCTGATCCCATCCCTGCACATCCGGACAGCATCCTTGTACTCTTCCCAGGCCACCTGTCCCTGCTTCCACTGCCTGTGCACTTCCTTCTTACACCTCAGTTTGACCAGCAGGTTCTTGCTCAGCCATGCTGGTTTCCTTCCTTCCCTGTTTGATTTCCTACACATGAAATGGAGAGCTCTTGTACTCTATGAAAAGTACATTGTCCCACTTTTTTCCAAAGACACTATTTGGTGCTCTACCAAACAGTTTAGACACCTCTGTATCATGGGGATGGTCATTCTTGTCAAAACCTTAAGTAGATTCTTCTCAAAAAAGTATGATGGATCTAATCCTCCTGGTAAAAAGCTTCCATGTGTACTCTCAGGGAATTTTACCATTTTTTTATGTGGGTGGAAATAAACACTCGGGGGGGGGGGGGGGAGGAATGGGGGGAATGTATATAAAAGATTCACAGAACTGCAGAGTTGAACAGTCATCATTACTTAATGACTTAGTTTTAGACTCATCTTCTGTGTATGAAGAAGGATGAGGAATGTGAAATTTCAAGCCCCTTTTTAACACATAATCCCTGATTTAGATTTTATTTTATTTTTTTCTGAAATAAATGGAACTTCCTTGAACCTATTAAACTCACAACAAATTTTAAAAGTTTTCTTGAGAGACATTTGGGACTTTCACTACAGATTTTATAACATTCATGTGGTAGCAGTACTAGAGACAAGGAAAAATGTAGACAATCTAAAAGTGAAACATAATTTCAATTTCAGAAAAGGTAGTTTCAAATTTGATCATTAAAATATGGAAAACAGATAAGAGATTAACCTTTTTATTTTTTATTTTTTTCTGGAAAGTGATCATCTCTTGTAGAAATACACAGAATAATTAATCTGTATTTGTTGCATGACAGAGCAGAAAACTCTGATACCACTGGGATGGCAGCTGGCCTCCCTTTTTAATTTGCCACTTACGCACTTTTAGTCAGTGATTTTCTTCCCCTATCACACGCATTTATGAGCTGAGTGACTACTGGCTGTTACAGCTTGTTACTATGGCTTAAGTTCTTATTTCTGACAGAAATAAGAGGCAGAACCACACTAGAATGTATTAAACATTACTAAAAATGTTTAAGTCTTCATGGAGAAATAGTGAAAGAAGACTATCATTACTTATTGAAAGCTGCTTGGAGCAAGCTGTTTCTACTTATATTCATATAAGGATTTTTTGTGCTTTTTCTTAAACATGTTACTATGTGAAATGTTCAGTTGAGCAAGCCAAGCATAGGACTTAGGAGAGGGAGACCAAAAAAGTAGCAATCTCAGCTAGAACTAATTAAATAAAAGTTCGTTTACTCTTCTTTCTCTCTTTACCCATTTTTGAGTGTTTTGGAGGTAGCCACTTCTTTCGTCACATCATCTATTTACCTTTCTTTACTAGGGTTTGGCTATGGGTGAAGAACAGTGGGAGATGTGAGAGGCCCACACCCAATACCTGAGGGCCAAGTACTGCCATCATTGTCCATAGCCTAACAAAGGGCAAGAAGCTTTTAGTCTGCTAACAAATCAGTTGGTCTCTTTTACCTGTCCAGTTTCATTTTTCAAACTAAAATTAGATAAAATTATCAGACAAGAGTGGTGCTTTCCTGCCCTAACTTGCAAATCCAGAAAGTGCCATTATTTTTGCTATTAAAAGGCTCTTCCACACGTCTCATGATATGTCAAACTTTTATATGAAATGCATAACCTCTGTCCAATTGTGTCTGATGTAACCCCAGTTCTTTTAAAAGGACATACTGTCTAATGGAGGGAGTCACTGATGCCTATGGAAAATAGCTAGAAAAATCTTGCAGGGTAGTTTTGGTTTCACTATTGTTTGAGAACATTACAAGCAAGTTTCAGTCTCTTCATTTGGGGTGTTTGGCTATCATGATTTGCACAGATGTTTCAGAGATCTTAGAAAAAAACATTATTTGGAGGGTAGTATAGGAGCTCTGTGTTATGTTCTGCACTAAGTCAAACTGTCAGAAATAATCCTGTTGTGAACGATTTTTAACTGTGATACATCACTTACTCAAGTGGACATTAAAAAACTTCCAGTGATACATCTGCAGAGAGATGTGGTATTGTACTATAAAACATCTCTTTTGGACAACAAACAGATCCAAGATGGCAATCAGTGTTCCCTAACTAAGGTGCAGCTGGAATTCACAACCTTAGCAAGCCTGGCAGAGCTTTCTGTAATCTAAATAGTTCAAAATGTCACAAGGAGAGATGTGAAGGTCACAGAATTGCTCTCAGCAGCAGTGAAATACCTACCTGGTACTCACAGCCAGGGCTTTCCTAGTGGTAGGTGTCTGATGAGGTCAGTCTTTTCTCATACAAGCTGTGGACAAAGGGAGGATAGAAGTTATTCATCTCCTGCAGTCCCACTGAGGCATCACTCACCCCAGGGCCACATCATTCACTAAGGATTGGAAAATTTAGCTTCTTTTGCTTAGTTTCATCTGAAAGTGTAGGCTTTCATGTCTCATAGGAGAATGATATAATTAGTGTCCTTTCAGTGGCTCTCAGACTCCTGAGTGAGTGAAAGATGTTCCACTTTCTACAAAGAAAGAAAGAAAAACAAACAAACAAACAAAAACAACAAAGGTAATATTTGGACCAATAAGCAAGAAAAAAAAAAAAAAACATACAAAATGCCAGGAATTTTATTAAAAGATTGGTTAAACTGTTAGTTATATGAAATGCTGTGTGAGATAAGTGTGTGGTAGAAGGTTGCCTGGACTTTGTGACGGCAATGATTAGCAATGGCATCACAGGCACCATGCAGCATTTTAATACTAGAAATTTAGCTGATAAAAGATTCAGTTCTGGGCTAGATGGCACTGGGTTCTGAGATTCCGCCTTTTAAAATTCGAGAAGATATTTACCCATCCTTCCCTCTTCAGTTCTGTTATTAACCAAGTTGTTTGCATTCATATGAATAGAATACCTGAACATTTAAGAGATACGTTATCTTTCTCTTTCTTTTGTTGTCATTTTCTATTTATTGTATGACAGCTGGCTGAGCTGTAACTAGAAAAAAAAAATAATAACACAACACTTTTGGAAGCATATCTACCTGGAGATGTTGTTTTAGAAACGTTTGATTCAGCACTGTAGAGTTTTGAATTTCAGAATGAATATTTTATAAAATCTTTTTTGCACTAAAATAAGGTAGTGACTGGCAATGTTGTTACACCTTGAAAAAAAGAAAAAAAAAATCAGCACAATGTTAAACAGTTTTTCATTTTTTTTCTTGTTTACTGCTATTCAAGAATCCAAGACATGAGCAAAGACAGTGGAAGTTGATGGTGTGTACTGCTTTGCAGAGCTAGGCACATAATTAATTGAATATATTACTATACAACCCACATGATCCGGCATCATACAATACTTAGTATAATCATATACACTTGTAACATGAAGAAGTATAGGAATTACAACTGATATCAACTGGTATAGCTTCAGGGATAATGTATCTTCTCAGATGATCCCATAGTATTTCATGTCAGAATTTGCAAGAGATTTGAAAGAATTCTACACCATGCTAACAAACTATGCTATTGGATATTTGACACAACAGTGTAATGGCTTGCTGTTGACATAATAGCATGTTTAGGACCTAACGTATTTTATTCACTGTTCTGTAACCTAGTTTGCCCTCCTCCCTGGCATTTTCAGAATAATTTAAAAATAGAATTGCATGCTTTCTGAAGCATTGTCTCTAATAAGAAATGTTTGGAAACTGAGAACTCACTTGGTCCTCACTTTCATGAAAGATTCATAGTGATTTAGATGTAATGATGATTGGACCATAGAGATATGGAAAGCTAAGTTGTTCTGGCTGTAGTAGTCTCTAGAAGTAGAAATGATTACTGCTACATTTATAAATCTTTATTTAATTACATTTCATGGAAGTCATATGAAGTGAAAATGGAAATAAGAAGTGACTTTTTTACAGTAGGGAAAATTAACATTGAAACGAATACACTGATGCAATAAGTAGAGTGACCATTTAGAAAATATGCTCAACTTCAAACACAATTCAGTACATTTGCTGGAAGAAATAGTTTGTACATCCCTGTGGCTAATCTTGGGGTGATGGATGTGTTGGAGGAAGTTACAAATTGTCTTTTTTGGACAGCAAATGACACAAAAATGAGAGTAAATGACAAAAATGACAGTAAAAAACACCTGTTACATGTATTATAGTGGTTGTGGACAAGTGTAGTTTATAATAAACCATTTAAATACAAATAATCATTAAAATTTTCTAGCAGTGTATGCAACCATAGTCATATCTTAAAGTTTGCGTTTCCTCTTTCTACTTCTATGCAAAATCTGGAGAAATAAGTTGATGTCGTGTACCAGAAATCATACGAGCTATCTGTATTCCAAATAAAGGTCATTACTTGACAAGCTTATTGTTCTGATAATGGCTTTGATTTTTAGCTATTGTACACATTACTAGTAAATGTATGAATCTAAGCCAGTATATAAGCTTCCTAGATTAGCATGAAAATGCAGCAGTTTCAGAATAGGAGCATCTACTCATCTATACTAGTACTTTAAGTTCAATGGTGGTTGTATCATTATGTTGCTACAAGAGTTTCCCAAGAATGCAAACAGGTTTCTGAATATATAAACTTTCCTTGCAGCAAATATTTAATCTATGACCTATTTAATCATCCAGAAAAAAAAAAAAAAAATGTGGAGGAAGAGAATGTCACAAATGTCACTGCAGGTTCTTTTTGGCTGTAAGTGGCCCAGTGAAATTTACCACAGGGCAGGCTTTCTCCTGGAGCACTGGGGTGTGTGGTTGCTCATGTCAGCTGAGGAATTTACAAAGCCAAGTTGATTCTATATGTTCAGTCATAGTCTCCAGACTATTTATCAGCCTGTCTCTGCTACGCACAAAGTTTGGTGTGGAGATCCCTGAGCTAGCAGAGATGTAAGTCAGGAAATCCACACAGTGCGGATCAGCTCTACGCCTGACCTAACTAGCTCTGCTCTGCAGCTATCTTTACTAGCTTGAATGCACTGCTGCACAAATGTGGCTTAGTCTGTAGTCAGACCCAAGCTGATTCACATCCAGTCAGCTCAGGGAGCTCTGCACCATGCATGTGCTGCTTCTTGTTCTGCTTATCATTAACAGAGCTGGGTCAGATGTGTTCGTGCCCCTGCTTTAGATATATTTATATGCCTGTTTGTAACCTTTCCTGACCAACACACCATTGAAAAGCTTTGTTTCCTAGTGCAGATATGGACCAACAGTTCATCTTTGTACAGTTTAATATTGGAAACTTTTATATTTGAAAAAGTTACTGTTAGTTTATTTCTAATTAAATAAAAAATGATCAGTTAATAACAGGGATTATTATATACTATTCATTTATTTTTACCTTCAGTGTAATAAATTTACCATTAATACACTGGCAGGCATTGCTAAGAGTGAGAGAGAGTGCCTATGACACATTACACAGAAAAATGCATTAACAGCTGTTTCCCAGCCTGATTTTTCAGATGATTTTTAATGTGAATGTAAACTTATAATTTCTAGGAATCCTGGACAACAGAAGGTTAAAACTAGAAAGACCTACTCTTTCTGCATAATTAAAGCCACCTATCCCTTTCCAATCTACATAATACCCATAGTTACATGCAAATTATGTGATTTTCAACTGTTTGTAGAGTCTGTTCCTATAATTAAATGCAGCACAACAATGTTTTTAAGAGCTCAGAGACATTACTATGAATCATATGTATCCTGCAGAGCCTCATTATCACAATCAGAACTCAGAAGACAACAATTTTGCAACAAACATTGTAGTTTGATACAATGGATCAGGCGTGAATAATTTAAGGAACCATGGCAAGACCTTGTTGATTGCTTCTCTTAACATTATAAAGAATAATGGTAACACAGACTTTTAACAAAGGCCTGTATCTCTGGAGAGATGGCATTTAATATGACTGGAAAGGAATGAGCTGGCATCGGTCCAGCCTGTGAGTGTTCCCGCTTAAAACCCCTACAATTAACTTGGTTAATGAGAATCATGTTAAACATAAAGTAGTTCACGACATGAAGTTGAGAAAGAATCATCACGCTCCAAGTTAATAGGGGGAAAATGGACAAATTAATCCAATTACTCCCTCTTTTTTAGTTATTCCAAGGAAAAGTAAATTTCTTCACAATCAGCTTTCAATGCATTTCCCTAATTAATGCAATTTAATAAAATGAAACAAATCCATGATGATATTAGCTGAGTTGTGCTTAATGAAGTTGGGCTGTATGAAACATTAACTGCAGTGCTGAATCCATTTCTTTGGTCTGGGAAATATATATTTATCATTTCAGTACATTTACTCTGGAATTTCCAATCATGAGGCCTTATCACCGTAATCATCATGTCCTGATAAATCTACATAAATTAACATTTTGATCAATGTCATCATTAAGCTCAGTGTAGGAAGAATTCTATCAAAGCTCAGAGTAGGAAGAATTCTATCACTTGGCAGCGTGTGAGAAAAACAGGCTCCTTGAGAACTTAGGCTTCTCAATGGTAAGAAATCTGATGGATAACTGTCAAACTGTAAATGGAAATAATGTTATCAGCTTTGTTCAACTACTCTCTTCCACAGAGGTCTGTACATCAAAGTGGTTTTGATAATGTTATTGTGTAAACAACAAAAAGTGTATTAACTTTCATCAATATTAACAAGTATTTTCAGAAATTACATTTAAGAGAATGGAGCTTTGATGGAGACTGCCATCTATGACAAAAAGTTTAGCACCGTCTACTCTTCCACTTACATGTTTTTTGTTGTTCTTTTTTTTATTATTATTATTTTGTATGTTTAGTTCTGGATTTTATTTTTTTTTTTTTTTAATTGGAACTATGCTTGCTACTCAAAATATGGAAAAGATTGAAGTCTGCTACCTAATACTGCAACATCTTTCTATGTGACACAATTTTATTTTAAAAAATCTGGTAGGATATGATTTAAGCAATGATTATTTATATAGGGGCGATTGGAACCGGGGAAAATCTTCAGACAATGTCATGTGCTTAACAACAAAATCTGTTGAATTAAAGCAGAAAAATGTGCATAATCCTTCTAATGAACACAATGTCATTCACCCTTCAAAAACCTTACTGCTATAATCATTACCAAAAGGTAATGAGGCGATCGGCTCCGGGGGAGCCAGGGGGAACAATGGCAAGGCCAGGGAAGATGGCAATGGCCCAGCTGAAGTGCATCTACACTAATGCATGCAGCATGGGCAACAAACAGGACGAGCTGGAAGCCATCGTGCAGCGGGAAGGCTATGACTTGGTTGCCATCACGGAAACATGGTGGGACCACTCTCATGACTGGAGTGCTGCAATGTCTGGCTATAGGCTCTTCAGAAGGGACAGGCAGCACAGAAGGGGTGGTGGTGTGGCTCTCTACATTAGAGTGTGTTTAGATGTTGAGGAACTTGAGGCTGGGAATGATAAGGTTGAGTCCCTATGGGTTAGGATCAGAGGGAAGGCCAACAAGGCAAGCATCCTGGTGGGGGTCTGTTATAGACCGCCGAACCAGGACGAGGAGACGGATGAGGAGTTCTACAGGCAGCTGGCAGAAGCCGCGAAATCGTCAGCGCTTGTTCTCGTGGGGGACTTCAACTTCCCAGACGTATCCTGGAAGCACAATACAGCCCAGAGGAAGCAGTCTAAGAGGTTTCTGGAGAGCATGGAAGATAGCTTCCTGATGCAGCTGGTTAGTGAGCCTACCAGGGGAGGTGCCCCGCTAGACCTTCTGTTCACGAACAGTGACGGTCTGGTGGGAGATGTGGTGGTTGGGAGCTGTCTTGGGCAGAGTGACCACGAAATGGTTCAGTTCTCTATTCTTGGTGAAGTCAGGAAGGGGACCAGTAAAACCGCTGTCTTGGACTTCTGGAGGGCTGACTTTAAGCTGTTCAGGTCACTGGTTGGCAGAGTCCCTTGGGAGGAGGTTCTGAAGGGCAAAGGAGTCCAGGAAGGCTGGGCGCTCCTCAAGAAGGAAATCTTAACGGCTCAGGAGCGGTCTGTCCCCACGTGCCCAAAGACGAGCCGACGCAGAACTAGACCGGCCTGGCTGAGCAGAGAGTTGTGGCTCCAGCTTAGGAGAAAAAGGAGGGTTTATAATCTTTGGAAAAGAGGGCGGGCTACTCAGGAGGACTATAAGGATGTTGCGAGGCTGTGCAGGGACAAAATTAGAAAGGCCAAAACTCATCTGGAGCTCAATCTGGCTACTGCCGTTAAAGATAACAAAAAATGTTTTTACAAATACATCAATGCAAAAAGGAGGACTAAGGAGAATCTCCATCCTTTACTGGATGCAGGGGGAAACTTAGTTATAAAAGATGAGGAAAAGGCTGAGGTGCTCAATGCTTTCTTTGCCTCAGTCTTTAGTGGCAAGACCGGTTGTTCTCTGGATACCTGGTACCCTGAGCTGGTGGAAGGGGATGCTGAGCAGGATGTGGCCCTCGCTATCCATGAAGAAATGGTTGGCAACCTGCTACGACACTTGGATGTACGCAAGTCGATGGGGCCGGATGGGATCCACCCGAGGGTACTGAGCGAACTGGCGGAGGAGCTGGCCAAGCCGCTTTCCATTATTTATCGGCAGTCCTGGCTATCAGGGGAGGTTCCAGTTGACTGGCGGCTAGCAAACGTGACGCCCATCTACAAGAAGGGCCGGAGGGTAGACCCGGGGAACTATAGGCCTGTTAGTTTGACCTCTGTGCCAGGGAAGCTCATGGAGCAGATTATCTTGAGTGTCATCACGCGGCACTTGCAGGGCAACCAGGCGATCAGGCCCAGTCAGCATGGGTTTATGAAAGGTAGGTCCTGCTTGACGAACCTGATCTCCTTCTATGACCAAGCAACGCACTTGGTGGATGAGGGGAAGGCTGTGGATGTGGTCTACCTTGACTTCAGTAAGGCTTTTGACACCGTTTCCCACAACATTCTCCTCAAGAAACTGGCTGCTCGTGGCTTGGACTGGCGTACGCTTTGTTGGGTTAAACACTGGCTGGATGGCCGGGCCCAAAGAGTTGTGGTGAATGGAGCCAAATCCAGTTGGAGGCCGGTTACTAGTGGAGTCCCCCAGGGCTCAGTGCTGGGGCCGGTCCTCTTTAATATCTTTATCGATGACCTGGATGAGGGGATCGAGTGCACCCTCAGTAAGTTTGCAGATGACACCAAGTTAGGTGCGTGTGTCGATCTGCTCGAGGGAAAGAAGGCTCTGCAGGAAGATCTGGACAGGCTGGACCGATGGGCTGAGGTCAACTGCATGAAGTTCAACAAGGCCAAGTGCCGGGTCCTGCACCTGGGGCGCAACAACCCCAAGCAGCGCTACAGGCTGGGAGATGAGTGGCTGGAAAGCTGCCTGGCGGAGAAGGACCTGGGAGTACTGGTTGATAGCCGGCTGAATATGAGCCAGCAGTGTGCTCAGGTGGCCAAGAAGGCCAACAGCATCCTGGCTTGCATAAGAAGCAGTGTGGCCAGCAGGTCTAAGGAGGTGATTGTCCCCCTGTACTTGGCTCTGGTGAGGCCGCACCTTGAGTACTGTGTTCAGTTTTGGGCCCCTCGCTACAAGAAGGACATGGAGGTGCTCGAGAGAGTCCAGAGAAGGGCAACGAAGCTGGTGAGGGGTCTGGAGAACAAGTCTTACGAGGAGCGTCTGAGGGAGCTGGGGTTGTTTAGCCTGGAGAAGAGGAGGCTCAGGGGAGACCTCATCGCTCTCTATAGGTACCTTAAAGGAGGCTGTAGAGAGGTGGGGGTTGGTCTATTCTCCCATGTGCCTGGTGACAGGACGAGGGGGAATGGGCTAAAGTTGCGCCAGGGGAGGTTTAGGTTGGATATTAGGAAGAACTTCTTTACCGAAAGGGTTGTTAGGCATTGGAATGGGCTGCCCAGGGAGGTGGTTGAGTCGCCATCCCTGGAGGTCTTTAAAAGACGTTTAGATGTAGCCCTTAGTGATATGGTTTAGTGGAGGACTTGTTAGTGTTAGGTCAGAGGTTGGACTAGATGATCTTGGAGGTCTCTTCCAACCTAGACGATTCTGTGATTCCGTGATTCTGTAAACATCAGAATACTGGAAATTCTGTCACTAATATTAGACTATCCAGTACACCTAATGGAGCAGAAGAAATGGGGCAAATCTGACTGGGACCTCTGCAGAAGAGCAGAGAAGAAACATTTCCCAGAACTGGCCCACAAAGGGTGTTTAAAATGAGAAGACAAGAAAACAAGTTATATGTTTATGGTAGTGTAACTGCACTGATAGAAGTTTGAATACTTCTGTATCTTCATTTCCTAAATTTTCACTGGTGTAGAATTACAGCTTAATCGTTTAATAAGACACCAATATATTATTTTTTCATATAATGAAATAGGTCTGATGAAGGAAATTAGCACTCTTCTATACATAAGAGAGAAAGATCTGCAGAGTGCAAGTTATAAGCAAGCTCTAGAAGGTTTTATAATGTCAGAGTGTAAGTTTTATTTATCAATTGTTTTCATTTAAATTATTGTCTTGTCTCAGCTTAATTTTGATTACAGTCGAATAATAAAATTACAAGCAAGAGATCATTAAAGCTAAAATCTGAAACTGATATGTTTGGCTTCAACAAATCTTTAACAAAAGAAGCAGCAGAGCCTCATTAATATTTGCATATTCTTTATGCTAAAACAATAGGGGGGCCATAAGCATCAATTCAAACTTCTTGCATTAATTCAGTACTTATTGGCCTTTTGCTCAAATCAAACATGGAATGCAAAATATCTCTTGGAGAAAAATGTGAGTCAGAACTTACCAACTGTATGTAATTCTGTCTTGTTTCAGATTTGTGGGCTGACCTGTGATGAAAATAAATAAATAAATAAAAATTTGTAGGCAATTTCAGTCTTAAAATTTAAGTTTAATTTTTATTTTAAGCGAGTCTTATTAGAGAGAGAAAAATGTCTTTCTATCAGTTGATAAGGTTCATTTTAGCTAAGAACACCTAGGTAATTTTCCATTTACTTTAGCATTAGAAACTGAAACCAGATGAATTTTTCATTTGCAAAGTCATGAAAGTATTTATAACATCCCTTTTCAACATTTCAAAATTGAAACAAAATTTAAAGAAAAATCTCTTGGCAAAAACTGCTAACATATTCTACAATTCTAATCTGTAACTTTCATGAAAAAAAAAAAAAAAAAAAAAAAGGGTTTGCAATATCTGTAAACTTCTCTTGACAGTGTATTAGTAACTGTGGAAGAACCGGCAGTAACAGTCACAACACAGTTGCTATTTCATTTAAACGTACTTCTTGGAAAACAAATGTTTCTACAGCTCTACTAGTAGTTTGTTCCATCCAGTTGTAGCTAAGCAACAAGCATTTTGTCAAGATTCTGCTGCCACCATTAATGTCCCCAAACATATGGTTTTCCAAAACTATAATTACAATTTAACAGTAGTAAAACAAGATGGCAACTATTATGGGACACAGCCTTACAGATCTTCATGCTACAAATTAAGCCAGTGGTAATTACGTTAACATTGCCAGAAGCAGCAAATCCATTTTCTTACATAAAATCAAATGTTGAACTATTTAGTCTTAGGGTAACAATTTTAACAGTTATTTGCATAATGTATAATGAATTATATCGTTTTCATAGCACTCCTAATAAAGCATTGTAGAAATAATAAAATAAAAATGAAAATTAAGTATCATTTGAACACAGCAATCCTAATGTCTGTCAGTTGTTTTTGTTTGTTTGTCTGTTTTTTTGTTTTGTTCTTTTTATTTTTATTTTTTTTTTCAAATCAGTACCAAACATGGGTTGGTCCTGTTCTATGTTCAAAGCAGGGATCTGTGAGATGTACTTCACAGCACCTACTATGTTTGCAAGAAGTTATCCCAAGTAGGCCCATTGATCTTTCTTACCAGCAGGCCTATCCTAACACTTAATATAGTCATATTGTAAAACACCTGATCTGTGATTATGATTACTCCTTCTATATGAAAAGTCTGTTGCCTACAACCATAGTTATGTTATTGTTGTAGTCAGATTTGCTAGACAACAGGTGATGAACTACTCCATTCTGAAAAACAGCAGTTGAACTTCATCCAGATATATGTTCAATGGAATTGAGTGGAGCTGAGCATATTCATATGCAGTTCACATATATTTTCATTACAAGATTTTTT
Organism: Cygnus olor; assembly: GCF_009769625.2. Classification (NCBI taxonomy): domain Eukaryota; kingdom Metazoa; phylum Chordata; class Aves; order Anseriformes; family Anatidae; genus Cygnus; species Cygnus olor. The sequence goes on from NC_049171.1 coordinate 24,473,674, forward strand.
TATTTTAAAAGGACATTATCATAGAGCTGCAGGTTTTCAAGAACTTAAATTGAAGCATATAATAAAATTCCAGTGACTTCAAAACATGCAACAGCGACAAAAAAGAATCACTATCATGTTCAGCTTCTAATACACTTTCTAAAGAAAAAATAGTCTTGTAAGTTTCCATATTGATGATAAAAAAGTACATTTGTTTTTCATTTGTTTTTATCAAGAATGTGATATCTACTTCAAGTAGTTTAGTTTTATAATTTCACAAAAAGTATTCTGCAGCTCTGCCTCTTCGAATATTATTTAAAAATGAATTTAAAAAACAAAAATTGTGTCAAAGCTTTGTGTATTAGTTTTGCCATAACATCAAATAATATGCTAACTTTATGGATGCTAAAGAGTTTGTACCTAGGTTCCAGGTCTTATGTCTGTTTCTAAATTCCTAGTGAATGTTTTGCACTTATTAATCACACTTACGTTACATGGAACAATATTACCTTTCTATTTTTCCAAATTCCTATGAAAATATTATCTGATAACAGATTTTCATTATTTTTATTATATTTTGATCTGTACCCTTGTTCTACCTTCAATGTGAAAAACTGGTTTTATATTCTCTCGCACTATGCCATGTTTTGCAACTGTTTACTAAGGTTTGTTATTTAGAATGTAATAGCATAATATGGGAAATGGAGAAACCATACCTTCCATTGACTTAAGTAGATGTTTAAGAACAGTGTACTTATCTAACTCTCCCCTCTCACACTTTTTTTTCTTCTTCTCTTCTTGTTCACAGGGAAAGGCAAAAAATAAAGAAGGGAAAAACCTTAACATTTATGTTAAGTCTTTTAGGCTAAAAAGACATTTAAAATTACATTAAAATAAAGTTGATATTTGAAATTGAAAAGGGTGGTTTTTGTTTCTTTTTCAAAATGTAATTTCTGTTTGAAAGGCGAATAAATCAAATTATATTAAGTATTATATCCAGAGAATAAAAACTTACAAAACCACGTATGAGAGAAAACTGTCCCTATGGCAGAGAGTTAAGAAGAGCATTTTACAAGCATTAATATAGAACATTGTCCAATTCTCTGTTATTGTTCCAATAAAGGGCAAATCTCATATCAGACTGGAGTATGAATTGGATTAAACATGTATTATCATTAACAATTATGATTCTATCATGATGAACTCCATTTGGCCTCAGTTATTGCTGAATGCATCAAGTGGTACCTTGCAGCTATCTTAAAAATCAGGGAGACAGAGGAGAGCAAAAGGAAAAGCAATAGGAGAGAGCTGCCCAAATAAGAAACAACTACCACTGCATGTTTCTTTGCACCTCTGTGCAACTTCCTTGATACTCTTATTACTTGAATAAGTAAAAAGTGTTTCCAAAGAGATGGGAAAGATTTAGGAAAAAGAAACTGCTAATGGAAGAAGTGGAGTAACTGAGACATCGGTATCACTTAACACATTCACAGCTGTGGGAGAGTTCTGTAACACTCCTATACTCTGTAGTATGTACTACAGTTCAGGGAGATAATCATCTTACATTATTGAGCTAACAGTTAGGTCTCAAGACAGATACCTTCTGTTAAGGAAGATAAATAGTGTCAGTGGAAAATGCAAACAATCCAAAAATAGCTATCTAAGATGGGTGCTATGACAGACCCCGGTAGAGACCATCAGCATTGCCTACAGAAGAATTTAGTACCTAGTTTATAACAGATGTTTAACATTTCAGAGACTGAAGACAAGTGAGATGTATCCTACTCATACTATACTTACTGCATCAACATATTATTCATGGTTAAAATGCTGAAAAAAATCTACAGTTGATTGTTATAAATTCTAGGTGTATATATGACTCAAATCAACAAAAGACTGACCTCTGTGTGCCTGTTGACACCTGTGAGATTCAGCATATTCATATATAATGAAAAAAAACATGCTGTATCAGGAACTTCACCTTGTTTTCTCTTTCTTTTAGGAAGTCAGAAAACACACAAAAAAGTTTATATAGTTCTGAAAAAGTCATAGTTCTTAGGAACATTAAGAGAAATGTAGGAAGAGATGTGGTTTCAACGTATCTAGGCCATATTATAAGATCATTTTACAATTGCAGACTAGGAGCTACACTTTAAACTTATTTTAAACGTCTATATTTTAGACCTATAACCAAAGTGTGGAGCTACTTACACACAAAAAAAATAACTTGCATATATTTTCTATGTGTTGGATTAAAAGAATACTTACTCCTGTTTCCTAAACCCATCTCACCACTGCTCAGTGTGTAGGTACCACACTGTGATCTAAGTGTTTATTTAAACAGCTACAACTGAGGCTTAATTCACCACAGACACAGCTGTTAAAAACAAACATTTAGATGTGAAAACAGCTCAGTGGACTGCACGGTGCTAGTGCGATGAACAGGAGGAGGTAGCTGCAGAATGCCTGTGTCTCTTTGAAGTGCAGCCATTAGCAAATATTATTGTGAAAACATTGGCTGAACTTGTAAAAAGAAAATAACTCATGCTCCTGCTCTGGTCTGGCAGTGACCACTGAAGTTTTACTTTCCCTTACACATTACAGGAAAAATGCTGAGGAACACCAAATCTTTACTTGGGATTTAGCCGAAGTACTAACTGCTCAAAAGAGAATGGTTGAAAATAGGTAATAACCACTATTCACACATCTGTTGCATCTATTACTGTGTTTCTGAGCTTAGTGTGTAGCTCAGGAGCTCTTGGCTCTGTTTATTTTTTAACTGGCCACATCTAGAGTAAATTAGACACATGGTTTAGACTTCTGTCCTTATGTCTAGATTTCAGTGGAATTACTCTGTGTTGCCAGTCTAGATAAACAAATGCTGCAGATTTACCAGTTGCAAATGCTCATAGCTCATTCTAAGGTTAGTGTTTATTTTGAATCATTACTATTACTTTGTAATATGATTTTTTTCAAGACCTAAGTATAAATTGTTATTAGATATTAGAGTTTTATGGCACACTGACATCAATTAGTTCATTTTGACAGAAGAAAATAAACATAAAATTGCAAACAGGTATATTTTACTGTATTTTTATCTCTCTGAGAAAAAAAAAAAAAAAGAAAAAAAAAAGTATAGCTTAATTATCTTATAAACACATACCTAAAATAAATAAATAAATAAATGAAAAATGAAAATCTGGAGCCTGTAAATTGTGTATGTGACAAAACAACGTCCTAGGGACCTTGATGATTATCTTGGAGATAAAAACTACATATATTTATGGGATTTAAAAAACCTAAGAATTTTCTAGTTAAAGGTTGTGATTAAATTCATATGCTGATGAAAATCCTGGCAGTTTGTGGAAAAATCTTTTAGTTATGAAGAGGAAAAAATTGCTGATGTGAGAAAGGAAAATAATAGTATATTCTTTTAAAGTTGAACATATAAGTTAGTACTGAAAGATAAAACTTTAAAATATTGAAAATGAAATAATCTGAACCAAAATTCGGGAGATATTTTTGCTCAAAAAAAAAATAGCTATGAACCTCATTTTGTAAAAAGATATTGAATGAAAATATCTTTGATATTTAAACATGTAATTTGTCTATAAATTTATATCTACTATTCAGCTGACAAAATCATCTAGTGTCCAGAGAAGAACGATAGACTATTTCTTAAAGCAACTAAGCCTGAAATCAGTTTTCTCTATAGTTTCATCTGAGATGAAGTAAACTTTATGAAGACCTCAATATGAAACATTAAAGTTTCCTAGGCTACTTATTTTTTTTTCCTACACATGTGCAAGCCCCCCTTTAATTTTATTTATTTATTTATATATTTATTGACAGTGATCCTCAGCAGAGTGATTAAAACCAATAAAGATTTCCAATACAGAATTCACTCACCTGTGTCTCCCCAGAGGGCTTTTCTGGAAGGGTTTTCTGGAACATGTCTTGCCAATTTGTCACCACAGTACTTGCTGGTGTTCACAGCCACTTCCTGTGACACAAGCCTCGTGAAGGCTTGTGCCACAATTTGTCATTCATTTAATAGCTCAGTAATTAAAGCACTCATCCAAGAGAAAGAAAAAACACGTTAAATTATTCTCCTGGCATGATGAGACTGAAATGTAGCCCACACTTTCCTTTTACCTTGAGAACAGCACTGCATGATAACCTCCATGCCTTCTTTAGCAGCTGTTTGTGTGTTCCTGAAAGAAGAATGCAGACTAAGGATTGATTGGGTAAGCAGGCAGAATTCTTTATTAGAATTTGCATGCCTTGGGAGTATGAATCCCTGAGAGAAAAGGCAAATATTTTCCAACTCACAGACCAGAGCCTCTGCGCTGCCACCTCAGGAAAGAGTACTGCTGCACCATCCCATGAATGGTGTCATTTAGACTGGGGTTGCATCTGCTCACAGTGAGGATGGGCACCCTAGGGCGGATATGTTGTATGTCCCCATTGTTATAACCCTTCAATTCTAGAGGGGATTTTGAACGTATTTCTCCATACTTTTGTATAACATCTCAGATGAAGAGAGAGATGTAATTTATTGGGTAATCTTGTCTTTAGTGCTCCCCCAGGGTTTTTTAAACAATTCCCTTTTCAATGAGCTACTCTTTCTGGATACTTATGGGAAGACTAAAACAAGACTATAATAAACCACTGTACAAAGAGTACAGGTACTTAATTTTGAATTCTTTTACACAACTAGTTCTTAAAAATGAGGCACATCACACTATTGGGATACAACGTTCTTTTTAGATCTCTCTCTTCAAGCTTGTTTAGTTGTTTCAACTGAGAACCCAATAGAAGGATAAGATATTCAGAGGAGTACCTAAAATGAAAAAGTGCTAAGAAGTAGCAAGGTGGTTATTTAAAGATAATTCAGCAAAGGCTGAAAGAAAATTTATAGTAATTAAAGCAACTACTACAGCAGACAAAAAAAAAAGAAAAACACTCCTCCAAAAAGCCAGTCATTTTTTTCTAAGTAAAGTACCCTGTGGTTTCAGTAAACATCAGTAAACAGCAAAATAAAGGAAGCTATTAAACGTACAAAGACATCCTTTAAAATATTGAAGTCATATCACATTGAAAAAAATACAAAAAGAGATGCAAACACTGATGAGTTAAATCTAAAAACACAATACAATGGGTCAAAATAGGTTTTGTTAAAAAGATTTACCGAAGGCATAAAAACTGATATTAAACCATTTTCAAACAGATCAGAAAGAGGAAGTTTGCTAGACAATATGTAGGGCCAACAGGTGATCAAAGTGTAAAGGGATGGTAAAGAAGATAAGAATTTAGCAGAAAAGCTAAGTAACTTCTTTGCATCTACATTCACAATAGAGGAGGTACTCAGGCCAGAAGCCTTCTTTGTGAGAAACTTACTGAAGGATCAGTCTCAGACTTTACTCTATCTAGTTGTGCCAGGAGAGGTTTAGATCAAACATTAGGAAGAATTTCTTCATGGAGAGGGTGGTTAAGGAGTGGAATGCGCTGTTCAGGGCAGTGGTGGAATCCCCATTCCCAGAGATGTTTAAGAAATGGCACTAAGAAATGTGGTTTAGTGATGGGACTCGGTAGGTTAGGTTGATGGTTGGAGTTGATGATCTTGAAGTTCTTTTCCAATACAGTTGATTCTATGATTCTAAACTGAAGTGTCATTAGGAAAGATTCTAGAATAAACTAGAGAAATGAATGGTAATGACTTGACAGACCCAGATGGCATTCCTCAAAGTATAAAATAGGTGACCTATTTAGCTGTGATGTGTCTGCTGTCTGTTAAAATTGCTTCAGCAGAGGGGGGAATGGAGGGTGACAAATATAAAGAAGAAAAAAAATTAAAAATTAAGAAATCCCCCAAACCTGAAAAGTAAGAAATTTGATTTCTATACTGAAACAAAAGAAAATGAAGAAAAAACAAAACCGGTGGAAAGTTTAATAGAGAATAGATAGTGCACAGATACATATACGTAATCACAGCAACATGTGACATGCTGGGAAAGAAAGAACCACTGGCTTTTGAAGAAATGAGCTATGCTTCAGAAATTTGTTAGCATTCTTTAAAGGAGTCATTGTGAGCAAGAACAAGAGTCATCAAGTCGCTATAAGCTATTCCAGTCTCCAAAAAACTTTTGACAAATCTTTTGACAAAAACTCTCAAGAAAACTGGGTTGGCACTGAATAAAAGGTAAGTTCATAAAAAAATAAACTGTTTAAAGGAGTAAAATTAAAAAGTAAGAATAACTGTTTGGTAAGAATAGATGACTAAAGCCACTATTAGAATCCTATAACAATTAAAGCTAGAATCTGCTATTCAAGCTATTCATCAACGATTGATAAAATGATGTGAATGAGAACACATGGGTTGCTAAATTATTTGGGGTAGTGAAGCTGAATATCGAACAACAACATGTCACAAATGAATCATGATCCTATGTGGCTGAGATAGAAAATGGCAGCTGAAATTCAAAGTGTATTAAAATAAAATGGTTTGTATGGGGGAAACACATCTTAATTTCAAATACACAATGATAGGATAGTGAAAGAAGTTTCACAAGTGAAATCAATAATTTTTATACAAACATCAGCTCAGTACCCAGTAGTTATAAAAGAAACAAGTAAAATATTAAAAATTAATTGGAAATAAATACCTGGAAGAACAAGAATCATCATTACACCATTATACAATCCACAGTATGATCATATCTTGATAATTGTTCTGGCCAGACCATTTCAAAAAGGATATGGCTGAACTGCAGAAGATGAAGAAAAGAGTGAATTAACTTCTATATGAGGGACAAGTAAGTAAATGAGGAATTTTAGGCTTAAAAAAAAAAAAAAAAGATGTTAAAGAGGTCTTTAAGATTGTGCAACAGTAAAGTTAATAGAAATTAAATATTCCTTAACCCCCATGTTATGAGAATATTTTATGATACCCTACTGTTAATAAAAAATTAATGAAATTGTGAAGTAACAAGTTTAAAACTAGCAAAAGGTGATTACATTATGTCCTTTCTTATATTCTCCTTGGACATCTGTATGGGTCCCAGTTCTGACTGGTTTCTTATTTAATGTAGCAGAGCTGTTTCTATTTTGTTGCATTCTTATGTCGTTTGATAATCAGAAACTGTTTCTTTCTTAAATATTACATGAATGTAATAAAAAAGATTAAAGGGTTAAAAAAAAGAGAAAAAAAAATCAGGTAGTGCAAAAAATTATATACCATTACATTGATTTATAAATACTTTCAAAATTGACCACTTCGACGATTCATTCTGAGTTAGCTTCTAGTTTCTAAGAGCTGAAAACAAACAATGCAATCCCTTCAATATTTCAAAGTGGTCCTTCTCAAGTAGGATACTTTTAAAAACATATTTCATCCCATATCTATTTTTCCCCTCTGTAGATTTCTTTTCATGTTCAGGAGCTTCATGGGCAATGTTCAAATAGTTATTGAAGTTCTTTTGATTTTGCTGCTACTTTATTTTTCTATTTTTTATTTTTTTGCCATTCCCAATATTACCTTTACAATTGCCAAATAAATTTTCAATCAATATTTAAATATAGATTCCACACAGCTCTAGGAAACAACAGATTAAGAATTCTTTTCTAGCAGGTAAACAAAACACAATGTTTCTCTACATGCATTGAATTTATAACATCCTTTTTTTTATTTACATTATTTATAACATAATAAAAGCCTGATTTTTAAGCTTGTAGGTTGTTTTCTAATAACACATTTTTGTATCGAGAAAGTAATCAAGGTCTTGTGAGTGTCTGAACTGGGTCTTCTGAAGCTCAAGTCATATCAATATCTCTGTCTGCATCTGATTCATGAAAATGCAGCTTCAGTTCATAGCTCATTCCTTTTGCACCGTCTGCATCAGATTTCACTTGTACCTGGATATGACATTGGCTGAACTAACATCCTCTCTTCAGCTTACTTCTTGTTACTTAATGTCAAATGCTATTATTGCAAAAGTAACAGCTGGAAACTGGGGGAAGGGATGAAGTGGTTTCCAAATGAAGATTTCAGATCACAACAGAGACAAACAAACTTTTCATATTCAGGATGTTTTGACATAAAAGCTAGGCATTACAGGCAATTAACTCAGGGCAAGAGTTAATTAATTTAATTCTCCATTTCATGGGGTTCATGTGTTTGAAATTTCCTAAGCATTCCGAGACATGTTGGTAGAGAAATAAAACTCATACTACCTAACATGACAGATTCCACCCTTCCTTTGGCAATTTTGAGCTCTTATCCAGAATTTATTGCACTAGAAAGAAGGAGTTCTATTTTTAAGATGTGTTATGCTGACACAATAATTAGTAATAGCACTATATTCTCAAGTGTCCAGGCATGAATGGATAGAAGTTGTCCATTTCTTTTCTATTCAGCTTCCACATATAGCAGGATAATGTCATTTATTTACTGTGTATAGCCACATGTCTTTTAACTAGTTTTCAGTGAAAGATTATGCCACTTGGGTTTTCAATTATAATGTGGAAGGTGCCTGACTTAGTTCGTGTTTGCAGGGAGCTTTGAAAATAAAGAATGCTTTAGATATGCTACTTTGATCAATAATATCTGTATTTGACTAGAATCTTCAAATCTAATCCACTGGGGGCCTCCAGCATAGTCATGAATATAAATCAGGCACTGAGGAAATCTGCATAGGTAAAAATGGCACCTTCATTAGATGCATACTCTGGCAGGATTTCAGTACCTGATTAAGTGACTAAACTTTATGATGGAGATCACTTCACCTAATTTAAGTATTACTTTGCCTAAGGGCGACCCCTGTAGTACTTTCCTCCTAACATAAGAAACTAAATTTAGTCCCTGGGGCAACAGAAAGGGCTTTAAAGATCCAGTCTTCTACAAAGTACAGGTCCTTAACTGGAAAATTAAAGGCTATAAGGATGAGTGGATATCACTGCAAGTGAGCTGGTCTGAAGACAGTCATACAATAATGCTGTAATATTTTTTAATTTATTTATTTTTAATTACATTGATTAAATTATTATTGGCTCATAAGAAGAAAGTGTCACTAATTCCTTCCTTGGCATGTTTAGGTGACAGTCTAACTTACAGTCTGACTCCTCCTTACTCTTAAGGCTGATCAGGCTTTTTCAGAGACCTTCATTTTAGTTACAGGCTATACACTTAAACCTGCATTAATAGGAAGCTCAAGACCTGTAATAGGCACTTCTGAACAAGCACGTGTAACTAAGTTTAGTTTCATACAATGCTGTCAGCTAATTAAGGAAGAACCTAATTATTTTTGTACTAAAATGGTGATAATGAAATAGGCAGACTGGATTGCCATGTAGTTATCAGATGCCTAAATTACAATTTAGGGCAATTTGGGGTAGATTACATTCTTCTTTCATATGTGTGTGAACCCTTAATCAAGTGAGCAGATTTGTGTATTTCTCAAGCGGACTTAGGTGCTTAAAATTAATTTGAAGCACCCAAGACTAATTTCATGGTTATCAGCATAATGTGATCAGAAGAGCAATAAAAACATTTAGGGGACCTGGTAGGAATTCAGAAAGTGTCTGTTGTACTGAAACCCCAGTACCCTGTTGTGTTCAGGCAGTTGCACTCTGAGAAATACTGGGAGCGAGATATAAAGTAACCAGGGCAAGAATAATCAGTGACACAAACACTGAAATGTGAGCAAGAAGGTGTTTGGTAGATAGAAAGAGCACTGCATGTTATGAAGCTGAACATTAGCATTTCAATTTTTGCCTTGTTGTGAAACATTTTGCACTATTGCAAAGAAGACACACACCATGTGTGATTATATAAAAAGAACTGCAGCTTGTCAGACCTGCAAAGTCTGCTCAACCAAAAATGGAAAAGTTCTAGCTGGCATAGTGCTTCCAGTTTTGCAAAAGGCATTTCCAGAATGAGTTGGACCTTCTGAAAAGAGTCTTGAGTAGAGTAATGAGTATGACCAGCAGTCCAGAAAATAAAATCTATAAGGAAATATTGAACAAATTAGAATTATTTAGCCCAGAGAATAAAAGCTTTTGGGAGATAATAGTCCTCAAGGCTAGGATATCAAGGAAGAAAGTATTCTGTTTTGTTCTTTGATTATGAATGACAGAAAGAGCAGGGGTCTTAATTTGCAGCAAGAAAGATTAAATTTTAGGAGAAACTTTTAATAATAATATTGAAGCACAGGAAAAGTGAGGAAAGTGAAATGTTTCCAATACTGGAAGTCTTCATGTAGAGACTTGAAGAAACAAGAAAACAAGAAACAAGAGACAAGAAAATCCTTCCTAGAGTAAAAGTTCAGTTAGAACAGCGTTTAAGGCCATTATTCCCATTATCCCTAAACAAATTGAATTCGATTATCTAATTTATTATTTTTATTTATTTCCAGTAAATTTATAGACACCCTATTGCTCTTAACTGCATATATTGAATAGCTGTTTTTGATGGTTTGATTCACAGATTTTTAAAAGACTTTAGAAAGTCTAACAGAAAAGAAATTTTTATTAACTGTGTGTGTGTCAGTCTGTAAAAAAAGAGTTATATGAGGAGATACTGTGTGGATAGTAGATAAAGTTGAGTTATACAGTTAATAAAGAAGTATGCTGGCAGCCTAACTACCTCTAGCAAACAAAATGCTGTCTTTTGTCACCGGAGTGTCCAACACAGGCCATTGCAGTTTTCATATTTTCCAATACTTTATTCACCAGGTTTCCCCTTATCTATCTTATTGTTTACAGTTGTTCATCGTTTCAATGTATTTGGCTATGTTTTTGAACACCAAACTAAGGCAGAAAATATCTGTGCAGGATGGTTACTTCACCTGAACTTTTTTTTAAGTAACCACATCCAAGAATGTGATAGAGAAAAAACATTGCTTTAGGTTAAAACATTCAGACAGAATCTTCTTCAAGAAACCATAGTTTGAAACCAGACTTTGGCAGCAGGAAAGTGGGGAAAGGAGTTTTTCTTCAGCAAGATATCTTTTTATTTTTTTTTTTTTTTTTGCCTGTTCTTCTAATATCCAGCAAGGTTTGATCTAGCTGTAAGTCTCTGAATAGGAATGTTGCACACATGCTCAGATTTGCTAAAAAATTGGTAGCTAAATTCTCCATATAGTCCTGTGCCTTGGCCTTCCTCTTACATCTCTAAGGACTTTTTCTGAAATTGTCACTCTGGGCTGCTATAGATCATGTATAGGTGGGTACCTAAAATGAGCGGATACTGAATGTTCTCAGTGATTCCTCCAGGATTTGTGAAAGAAGAATCTGTCTGACAAAAATTCAGATAGACTAATATAAATTCATACAGCCTCATTAAAGCGTATGTGTTGAAGGAAGTGTTCTGGTTCCAGGAAACTTGGAATAGGAATATAGGAACTGATGGTTAATTTGGGGGAGAGAAACATGTATGGAATTGGTATTTGTTAACAGTCTTGAAAGATGACTAGGAATTGCGATTTGAGGAGAGAAATTGGAGACCTGAGATTCAGTGGAATTACTCGTCATCTGTTGCTACATTTTAGTCCTTCCTGCTGGTTTTACAATGGGTACATGTAGATACTCTTCAGGTTATTTCACCATCTGTCTGAAATGTCCTTGGAGGAATCATACAAAAGACAACTTTGTAAATATCTCTTCTTGCCTCAGAAATTACTCCCTTTCTGATGGGACCCAGCAAATACCCCTCTGTATATTTAGTCATTTCATCTCTGCCTGAGAAGCAGAGCATGCTGGTGGCTGTCAAAGTGGATATAGAAAAGAAGCCCAAAAAGTCATCCTATTTTTTTGGTAAGAAATTTTGACTTTAAAATAGTTTTGTTTTTATCATTTCAGAGAATGAGGTCCTCTCAAAACTCAACATACATGAGCTTTAAAATAAACTGAAGGAGAAGAGCAGATCTAAATTAAGACACAACCATTTGGATCTCTGCTTGCTTTTTTTTTCTCTAAGTCTTCTGGACTTGGCTGAATTTTCCTTTTTTTTTTTTTTTTTTGTTAACATTATACTATTATTTATATATATTTAAAGCAGTACAACATAAAGTACAGAGTAAATATTCTCTCTATTCTGTATTCAGTGGCCAGAGATTTTCCATTTCATCTGTCTTTTACAACTATAGCAATGTCTGTGCAGCATATGCATCAACCCTTACTCCAGCAATCTCTAAAGGTTTGTGTGTGTGTGTGTGTGTGTGTGTATTTGAGATATGCTAGGAACAAAACTCTATATCACAAACAAGTTTTTTTACTTCAAATAGTTTTACTGTTTAAAGTGAGCTTTGGTAAAAAGACATAGAATTTACAGCTCTATTAGAGAAGATTTTTTTTTTTTCCTGATGAATGCAGGGGAAATGGGAAATGGAATTTTAATGATCTGCAGCACCTGCATGTTCTGTATACAATAAGGCTATCACTCCTTAGCATTGTGGAATCTGATTTTGTAGATTTTGTAGATATGGGAATATTAGATAGAAACATATTTTGAACGGTAAAGATAAGTTTATATTATTTTAGAGAAAAATCTGCAAATATTATGAAGAAAACTTTTACCATGAGAATATCCTAAGCCAAATCCAAACCAAAACCATAAACCACAAAATACTCCCTATTTTAAGAAGACCCTCAAGTTTTTAATCCAATGCCAGGATTCTGACTCACTATTTTAGATATCAATGCTGAAAACAACAGAATTTCATCTCATAATAATAAAAAAAATACTTCAAGAATATTTAATAGCTGTGTAATGGGATCATTTTTATACTGCTTATGCTAGTCTACAAAGTTAAAGCCTGGACACTTAGATAATGCAGTCTAATCTCTTGTATTCCATCTGGAAGACTCTTAGTTCTGTTCCCTGTTATAGGTAAAGTGACCTTCATTCACAACTTTCTTTCACAATGGTTTTTATCCCCTGTCATTATAGGAGAAGGTAATCTTTGCTCTTGTTTATGGATTTTTCTTTTTTTTCCTGGTATTTATTTGATAAAACATTAGGAAAGTCCCTGCTTACCTAATATGACAGTAATGTTAACTTTAATCTGAAGGAAAGCTACTAGCAGTTCTCCTATTGGCCTCACAAATAATAAAATACATTAGCAGAATAAAGGCAAAGCCTGTGGGACAAAAACTGTAGACAAAATAATATTTTTCAAAGTTTTAAAGGAAAGTATAATTCAGCTTCATAATTCTCATTTCCATAGTACTCCACTGACTTTCACCCACAAAAGAACTCCTCTAACTTTGGCATGAACATAACAGCGTACCTTTTGGAGCAAAATCATAAGGTTATAAGCCTCCATTTAAGGTAATATAATTTCTAGTACAACTGCTTTTAGAAAGGTGTTGAAATGCACTAAGGAGGGGATTAACCACTAAAGTTTGAAAGTTTTTTTTTAAAAAAAGTTACTACTTGAACTAATATGGTAACCTCTTCTTTCTGTTTAAAATAAATAAATAAATGTTTTTAGGATCAAATTTTAAAATCACAATTAAAATCATTAATTGTGTAATCACACACAAAGGAATAACTAGGCCTGTTCTTACCTCATTTTATGCCCCAACTGAAATTTTAATGTTTTTTTTTCAAGCAAACAATAATCCACAGTTGCTTCATGGAAGGTGATTGATGATTTGGTCCTAACAGAGAGATGCATTGTTTAGATCAAAATAGTTTTAGAGCCTCATAGTAAGATGGTTACATGCCTGTGACACAAAACAGTGATCCTGACCCGTGGCTGTGTCTCTCTCACCAAGATAAGCAGGTGCCATGAGTAAAAACATGCAGGTATTACTGTAGGTAGGTATATATTTTTCTGTGTGCAGTCCCAAATCGAATTTAAGTTTGTCTTCCTTGCAAAATGCTTGTAATTCGACCGAAGAAGTGCCATTGATTTACATGCATTTTTGTAAAAAGATACCACCTTTCTTTGGGCCAGTAGATGCATGCCAAGTTAGATCAGTATAGCTCTGCTTGTGTTAACTAGAAAATCAGCAGAAGTAGAAAACTGCACTGTTTTCCTTTGGTTGACTATGGAAGCATAGTATGACAAATCAGCACTTCTGATGGAAATTATTAGATAAATAGCTAAAATGAAAAGGAACTTCAGTTTTTCCCACAAATTTCACTGTGCAGACAACTTTATTTTCTGAGGACAGCAATGTTTTATAAGTTTTGTCACATGATACTACAGCATAGGGACTAAGTCCAATCTTTCTGAGTATTTATCAAACATTAAAGGTTACTGTGTTCTGCTTGTGCAGTTTTAGAGTGAACTTGTGTAAGCTGCAGTGACTTTCAGAATTACACACTTAAAAAAAGAATATCAACTGGTTTCAGAGTTTACTGGACTGTATTCATGTAATCAAGCAGTTAATCATATGTTTGCAGTGGTGGACAAGATACAGGAACCTGCTGGTCATTGCCTACGTTCTACTTTGAGCAGGCATGGAAGAGGGGCAATTTCCTGTTACTTGCCCATACCAAACCTCTTCTCAACATTCCTCACACTCTGTCTTCAGTCATTAACCTTTTCTTCCACTTCAGAGAATTTATTGGAGTCATCACTCTGGTCACAACCAAACTCTGCTCTGTGATTCACATCATCTCTCCCTCCATGAAACGCTTGTATCCCTTCCATTTACATGGTTTGCTACCTGGGTGTGATAGTCCCTGAGCACCATCAATCAGAGCCAACATATTACTTCTGACCCTGCTGACCCTGCTGCTTGTCCCTTCTTGTTCTAATGGGCCAGCAGGAAAGACCAGAGATGGATGGCAGAACTGGCTTTCTGACTGACTTACTTGCCAAAAGGCAGAAGAAATTTTGCTCATGGAGTTGGAGAACACTTATTTCTACCTCCAGTGAGTAATGCTGCAGGAGAGCCTTTTCAGGGCTCCTATGAATATGTGTAACAGGCATTATATATTTTTTATTGTCAGAACATTCAGACAATAGACTAGACTGGTCCTTATTGAAACATCAACCAGATTTTTTTTTTTTTTTTCAATTATTTCTAATCTGGCATTTCAGCATACATTTAATTGAATACATAGACTGAAATATTATGTTTGCTGGAATTGTAAATTGTGGTGTTAACATCGTTATGACTTCAACTGACAGTCATTACAACTGGCCTTCCTGGACCTTAACAAGACTTGCATTTTTTTTCTTTTGTCAGAGACATCCTGATGTCACAAAATATTAAGCTGAATAATATTATTGTGATAAGAGCTAAGAACTGGTTTCTTGTTTGGAGATTATACAGTCATGAAATCTTTATAGAGTACTCATAATTGTTGCAGATGAAAGACCATCATCCAGTGAATGACATACACATTGATAACACACACTTTTAGTTTACAGAAACACAGTCTCACTAACTTGTACTTCAAGACCAGACAGACATGTACCAACAGCAGAAGTAAGAACATTCTGTTCTTAAAATCTAGATGTTGCCTTGCCCTTTATAAGACATCACAGGGACTGAGCTAAATTTGGTTCTCATAAAAAGTGTCGGGGTTCTCTATAAATAGAACTTGCCTTTCCCCTCTTCATTGATTTTCAACTAGATGGCAAAATGGGCTAGAATGTAGCAAAATTTTAATGTTCACAGCAGGAAGCGAAATAAGCATTATGTATTATGTCAGTAACTCAGGCCGTCTGTTTTTGTTGGTATGGAGTACAGTGTATTTCTTTCATGCTGTAGTAATGTTAAAACACATCAATAATATCCTAGTCTTTTGGAAGAATATATGCAAAATAATATAAATATTATAAAGCAAATAAATAATATAAAACAAATAATATAAATTAATATAAAGCAAATAATTCAGATAAACTGACATTAAATAGCTCAATAGAAAAAAAAATCAGTATTAGATGTCTCTGGAGCTGGAAAGCACTAGTAAAGTGAAACAAAATTCGCAACGGAGAAAACAGGTTATTAATGGAGACATTGTCAAATTGATAAGGATTGTTTTCCTTGTCTTGATTTCTGTGAAAGATGAAAGCTAATTTGTCATTGCTTTACTGTATTCTCTGTGAAACAGAAATTAAAAGAAATTGTTAAGATAATGCACTTTGTCTCTATGAAAAGAGACACTGAGTTCAGATGATAATTGTAATGTTATCTCTTGAAGGCAGATTTTCAGGTCAGTCACCACAAAACCATTATTGCCCCACCATGATTAACTGCTGTTGTCTTGTGTCAATCACAACTCACTAACATGTATTTTGAACTAATCTAATTTATATGAATCATGAATCTTTGTCATTTCACGGGTTATTATAACATAAAATGTTAAGAAGATGAGAAGACATCTTACATTGTAATATCATCATTAAAGCTGTAGTCTCATGACAAATCTGTCTCAAGGTAAGGCTCTCGCTCTGTCACTCTTTGCTCTGCCTTCATGATGAGCCAGATGTGCTCCAGAAGCTAACGTAATGACCATTATCAGTCATGCTAAACAAAAGCTAACATGGTTACTCCTGGGGAAGGCTTAGCCTGGGCTCACAGCAGGCAGAGCTAACTCACTTACTGGCTGTCAGATAAGTTTGCTTATCATTGGGTATCTTGGGAAACGGGTGGAGTGAAGAACTATTTACACTCTTAATTGTATGTGAGCCCCATGTTAATAAGCTGTCCAAATGGCAGAAGTGTATTCAACATTTCACTGTTCTCTGCAAATGACTAAAATTTTCTGACACATTTTAATCTTTATTTTAAATAAATCTATGTTTAAATTAGAAATGACATACTTGATTTTTAATAAATTGCTTTAAAAATTCCCATGTCATGAATATAGTATGGATTTTTCAAGAGACACAAGGAATTTATGCAGTTTTCCTCTTCAACAGCTTTAGATTTTCCAGGAAGCTATGTGGTTATATGCCAACAATTTTCAACAAGTTTGTTATTTACACTAGAGTTAGATCAAAGAAAGCACTTTAGTATTTCTAAGTAAGAAAGCAAAATACTGGAATGTCGGTGCAAACCAGGAATCAGGCAAACAACAACTCTATATAACACTTTTACTTCTTTTCATATCATTCCTTTGAAAGAATTGGTTCATTGTTTTGTCTTTTTGTCTGTCTCTGTCTGTCTGTCTCTGTCTTTTTTTTTCTTTTTTTTTTTTTTAGGACATGTCTGGGAATAACTGTTTGTTTTTAAGAGCAGCAACATGGGTTCATCTCAACATAAATCTAAATGGAAAACTTCTCTGATCTGAAAAGCACTTTAATTACTAGGGTCTAGAATAAGTTGAAAGGATGAAACCTCATTTCTTCTGCTGCAACAGTATGGCAGTCCAGAAATGAATCACAAGGTTCATAAGGAGGAGATGGTGTAAAAGAGAAAAATCCAGAAATAAGTCTTCTTGAGTCTTTTCTGGGATGTCTCTATAGAATCCAGCCTTTAGTGCTTCAGCCTGCCTCACTAAGGTCATCCCAGTTTTGATGTGACTGAGATTTTACTGAGAGTAGGATAAATCCTAAGTACAACTGGAATGTGGTGTTTTTAAAATATAAAGCCCCAATGCCTTCACTACAAAAACATTATGTTATGTATTTGCCTGAGCAGTCTTTCTAACCACAAATGCCAGGGGAAAAGGATTGCTGATTTGCAACTGTTAGCATTGGTCACTACAAATCGTCATACCTGGATTTCCTCATAACTTCAAAAATAAATGTTGCCTTTTTACTTTTTCATGTGTGTTAATCTAAACATGGATAAATTGAGCATGGTATATCCTGTATAATGGTACAGACATTATGTAAAACTTCTGATTAGATGTATGTATGAATTACCTTTTGATATTAAAAGTTTGCCTTAGGTAACTTTAATGTTTATATTGTTACTTTTCATTTGTACTTCTTTTTGTAGATGTATCAAATCAATCTTAACAGAAGGTGGGCTGCTAAATGCATCTATCATAAATCAGATTCACCGTGCATGTGTCATATCTTTCTCTATGTATGAGGCAATAGTTTCTTGAATCTATCATAATTTGAATTATATTTTTGCTTTTATTTTGCATTCAACATTTCTCTCTAAACTTAAATGGTAATAAAAATAATTGGTGAAGGTTAACACCAAAACCAGAAAAAATCATTATCTCTTGTATGAGCAGCTAATGAAAAATTCATGCATAAATTTCTAACATGCTATAAATGAGGTAATAATGAAAGATTCCATATAACAGACTGTTGTACCAGTTATACTAACGTAAAAGTGTAAGTTCGGTTTGACTGGACTATTGAGTACACACAAAAAAAGCTTTGGCTGTTTTTAAAATTAGAGATTTTACCTATCATATTTCAGAATTTTTGATATTCTTGAAATAACAAATTTATAATGGAAATTTGTTGTACTCCTACATGCTGTATGTTGACATACTTTCGGTGTGGTGCTGCTATGCGTACTACAGTAATATTTGGCTCTTTTTGATTCAAGGTTCTATGAAACATTCTTAGAATCTAGAGAATACAGAAGCGCCATGGTATTGACCAAAAATAGCAACTGAGTTCCTGAAATCTGACTATATTGGGTTCCAAGTTCTGAAATCCATAAAACCTATCCACAGCATGTCTGTTCTGATGCTTCATGGAGAAGCAGCTCATAGTGCAACATGAATCCTTGTCTATCGCAGCTCACAACATAGTGAAACATGAAGAAGCTGCCTCTACACAGCTTGTTTTCCTTCCTAAGTTAGATCCTGGCCAGATAAGCAACTATAGACAAGAACCATGGAACTTCATACAAAATGCATGTCCCGTTCACTACTTCACTGACACCACTAATACAATTCCTTGGTCTGGTGAAAAAGTAATAGTGCTATCCACATATAAAGGTACCATCAAGACCTTTCAAGACGCAAAAAACAGGTTGCCTGTTCTCAAACTTGAAATGCCTCTCCTCAAGATACAATCTACTAGTGTGTTCCAGGCATGTGTAACAAATAGCAACAGACCTGAGCTGCTTGAAGCACAATGCACAGTATTCATTGTAATTTTCATTCAGAAAGGTTCTCATTCCCTTGGTGGACACATTCTTTTATTCTTACTAAATTAGAAGTTCATGTAATTTCCTACAAAGTAAGATACCAGGGTTCTGTTGCTTTATGACTGACTCTGTGACCTACTAATTATCACATCAGCCCACAGCAGTTAAAAAAGGGACAACAGTGGATTTCTACATTTAAAATTACATAGTCATTTTATAAAAGCAGTCATGTTTCTACATACAGATTATGGGGTTGTGAATCCCATTCTCTTCATTGTACATGTAGGGACTCTAAGTGGCTAATAGAGCATTGTAAATCTGCTTTTCAGTCATGCATGCCTGAGCTATACTATACCTTTTCACAATTTGTTTGTTGACTGTCATAGTAAGACATAATTCCTGTTGTGTTGAGCATTCTAATTTCAAACACAAAGTATTCATTATAGAACGAAGTATATAAAGTTCTTGCCATTTTGTCATGTTAACCCCCCATCACTTGATTTGCAGAACTAACTATGAAATAAGAACCTACACAAGGACATTATACAAAATTTCTTAGAATCATAGAATCACAGAATGGCTTGTGTTGGAAGAAACTTTAAAGATCACCCAGTTCCAATGTCCCTGCCCTGGTCAGGGACACCTTCCACTAGACCAGTGGAAGCCCCACCCAACCTGGCCTTGAACAATTCCAGGGATGCAGCATCCACAGCTTCTCTGGGCAATTTATTGGCTTCCTATACTCAAGACCATGGTAACTTTTGTTTTGTGTTTTTATTTATTTTTTATTTATTTATTTATTTTTGGGTGGGGGGATTAAGAACCACCAAAATGAACCAGCCTGCCACACTGTTAAGTATGGCAGAAACCCAAGGAAAAAAAATGTCTTCTGTCCCAAAGACTTTAGAATCCAAGTGTAAGAGAAAAGGTGACATGCTGGCAGATGGAACTGATGAGACACATAAGCTGTCTTCTTACAACATCCGTTTAATCAGTGAGAATCTAATCAGTGAGAATCATAGCTGGAGAAATAGTCTCCAGCTATTGAACAAGATTAGAAATATGAGCATATTACATGAAATCTCAACTAACAGATTTTACTATTTGTTTGATTTCTGGACAACTACCTGCCTGGACCAGTTCCAACATAACTGGGCAGAGCCGAGGAAACATTTAATCACAACAGCTTTATATACTTCATGTTGCCACACCAAACTGAGAGGAATAAATGAGAGAAAAGAAGAGAGCAGAATCTAAAATCTCTGGAGTCCTTTCAGTAAATCTATATCTCAGTCAAGCAAATATTTCCTTTTTATTGTCTGCAATTAGTATACAACAAATCCAACAGAGAACAGGATCAATAAGTAATTGGTAAAGTAATGACTGAAAGTGAAGCTTTGCAACCTTCTTTGTGTTTCAAATATTTAATTCTTGTCAGTTCCCAAATTCACTAGGTTTAAGGGTGTGCTTCCCAAACTCCAAATACCGTAGTCAGTTTTGTAATAATGCATTGACTCAGATTCACTGAAGAGGCAGGTGAATATATTGTTTCATGATATTATGGTGCAGATGCACACAATAAAAATTACAAGAACTCTTAATGATGGCTTTAAAGAAAGTCAAGTTTGATTTCATCCTAAGTAATTAAAACACAGAAAGCAGAAATTAAAAAGAAGCACACATACAAACATAGAGACTGAAAAGACTTGCAGAAGTAGCTTTCATCAGGGACAACAAAAAATGTTTCACTTCTAACGAAAATGAAGAGAAACTTATAGAGAGATATGGTTCAACAGAACAGGTGAAAATGAACCATCCATTTATGCTTAAGACTTTGTAAGTAATCATTACATCTTCTAAGGGTAGGTTAACTTATACAAGAGGTCACCCATGTGCATATAAAGCACAAAAAAGTGTGATATCACATTTTGACATGTATTCAGATATTATATATAGAAAATGTTGAATAGGAATGACAGTTCCCAGGAATTGTTCCTTCCCTTGCCACTAAAATGTAATGTGAATTGGGGCAAGTCCTTTACCTCAAACAATGCTATTTTTCCATTTCTAACATACAATTCTTAGCAGGATTATTCTGTTTGAAATTTTAGTTAGTGCTTCTAAAGCTTTCTGGTATTCTTTAATGAAAAACAAGGCATTAAAAAATTCAGATATCAGTAAACCCAACAAATAAATGACATCTAACATGAAAAAAATATATATTGTAGGCACATTTAATTTTAAATATTTACTTAAGTGCTTGCCGGAATTGGTTCACATTTATTTTAACATTCTGCATTTTAAGATACTGTTATTTGGAAGTTGTGGGAGATATGCAATATTTAGGAAAACACATTAGCATATTTTTCTAGATTTATTTTCCTGGAAAAGACACTGGAAAAGCCTTTTGGCAGGTAGGTAGATAGTCTATAAAATACTTGTACATAGAACAAAATAGACCTTAGCAAAGATTTTTTTTCTGGCTAAAATTTTCATTTTTATTTATTTATTTATTTATTTTTTAATCATTCAAAGCTTATGAGAAAGCATCCACAATTTCGGTTCATATCTTTAACACAAAGGCTTTAAATAAAAACTAAAATACCAAATAAGCCCAAATCACCCCATATTCTTCCTGCCCAAAATACCAGACAAATTGCTATACATTTTTGTGCATATTGCACAAGAGTATTACAACCTGTAT
This sequence comes from Cygnus olor, assembly GCF_009769625.2. Taxonomy (NCBI): domain Eukaryota; kingdom Metazoa; phylum Chordata; class Aves; order Anseriformes; family Anatidae; genus Cygnus; species Cygnus olor. The sequence goes on from NC_049171.1 coordinate 24,495,383, forward strand.
GGATAACTTCATGGTATCTACAGAATAAAGAATTAATAAGAACATAAAAATTGCCTGTGTTGTTGTTTTGTTTTATTTTAAAGTTCTCTCATCTGCTACAGCCCACAGACATAGACTCTGTGCCCTAACGTTCTTTGAAAACTCATTCTGTATCTGAGACTAAGAAAAATGAATATTTTAAAAATAGTAAAAGTAACAGAAAAAAATAATGTATTGCATAGTCCATAATCTTTGTCACCAAGATCCTAACAGTGAACTAACTGCTCGAGTTGGCTAGCATGAAATCCGATTTGCACTAATCAGCCAGAAGCAAAGGGAGCATGAAATAAATTAGTTGTAGTAATTTCACGTTTTATAACATTTATTTACCCACAATACAACAACAACAACAACAACAAAAAAGATATCACAAGATCCATTTAGAGGTTGTAGTAATAAATTTGTGATGATTCCTACTCAGTTGAAACACTTTCATTTTCTGCAGAATATGTTAAAATGTATTGCAATCTGGAGTATTTGAATAGCCTATTTATTTCTAGGCAGCCTAGCACAGACTTTACAGAAATATTTAGAGAAACTTGACATGGACCCTTTTTGTGCATTTCATTTTTCCCACTTGTACCCATGATTGACATATATGAAGTATAGCAGTGAATTTTCATGGGCAGAGCTGTAGGCTGAAAGAGTCTATTTAATAAAACGGACTATACATTTTAGGAGAATTTCACATCACATTATTTACTGGTTGCACAGTTCACTAGAAAATCTAGTTATCTGAGAAATATTTATGTAAATTAAAGAAAATGTTGATAATCAACTCTAATAATGTCTAGATGTTTGAGACAGAAACCTAATTGTTTCTTTGTTATTAAATATCTCAGGATTATGTTTCTAGAAGTTAGATTGTCAGGACATGAAAATTAATTAGGAGACTAAATACAAATTATTCCTTTTAAATAACAGCAAATTGAATACATACATCATTTCTCTTTAAGAATAAATAATTAAAGATAAACAGATTGGTGTTATTTTTATGTACTTTTATTTGTGCTAAGAATATTGATGATTCTGTACCATTAAATATGAAAACCTAACCCAAACCAATCACCTCCCCAGATGAGTCCTTTTAGTTTTGATTTCTGTTGAAATTCATCTACCTGACCCATAGCCATATGTTGGAAGTCAGCTTCAGTGTTAAATTGTATGAAAAATGGAAATCTGCCAAAGAAAAAGCTGGACAGAGCTATCACTTAAATTTTTAAAAGTATAGATTTTAGAGATTTTCCTGTTCATTAACCTAAACTGAGGTAAGAGTCTATAGTACCACTTCATCAACTAGAGCTCTCTCCAGTGTTAGGCTGATGCCATTTATCAAAAGAACATTGATTTTAAATAACAGATGAGTGTCACTTGCTGACTGCCAAGTTCAGAAAACAGTTACCAAAATACCAAATAACACCAAAGCTCAGTCTCCTTTCTCTTCTTTTCCACAACAACTAAGGAAAAAGAATGCCATTTAAAGTTCAAGAGCTCTTATAAAGATTGAGGAAGCGAATAGTCTGCAAATTAGCCTTAGAGAACAGTTTCAATACCTGCAACTGTCTAATTCTACTTTAAGCAAAGAATCTCAGACTACCTGCAGTTTAAGGAAGTTCAGTTTAAGAAAACAGAAGAGGGTAAATGTTGAATCTGTCTAGGTGTTTTTTTGTTTGTTTGTTTGTTTGTTTTTATTGTGAACTCAAAAATTTCACATAGTAAGGAGAAGAAAACAACTCGTTAGATACCAGTGGCCAAAATACAAAACTTGGCATTTAATTTTTAATTAAAAACTGTATTGAAACCAGACTTTTCCAAGCTTATCCCAAACTTGTCTTTTAAAACCCAAATCCCACGCTTTGCTAGACAACACTGAAATAGAATACTTTTCAAATGAAGCAAGCACCCAAAGCTTATCAGCTACCAAATAAAATGTGCATCTTACTTATTTCATGGCAGTTATCATCTGTCAGGAGATTGAGAAGTGTGAAATTTTAATCAGTGATTGTTGTGTGCCTGCCACTCTGAGTGTTTGCAGATCTAGACCAGTTCCTCTGTGGACTGCACCAGGTGTGGGAAGGCCGGCCCAGATCTCTGGTGCCAGGGTAGAGAGCTTCAGGCTTCAACTGGCAGAGCAGGGAGTCACACCTGGATCCAAGACAAGGTATTGATGTTTCTGATGGTATTGATCTGTCAGCAAGGTTTCTGGTTTTGCGCCGCTTACTGTCCTAGAGCTGCAAGTCATGGAAGCCTGAAGCTCCCTAACCTCCTACAGTCCCTAACCTCCCTCATTATTACAGGTAGAGAAACTGTGATAGGAATGAAGTGACTTACTTTGAGGCTACAGGAAAGTTCAGAGTCAAAACATTAATCCAATCATCTCTCTGAGGCCTCTCTGAGGCCCCATGACTGTTTGTCAGTGCAAGCTATTCCATGACTGATTCTTAGCAGGTTTACACATTTCTAAACAGGATTGTCAGGCCCAAGCAAAGGAACTCTCTACTCTGTATCTGGCTGCCCACGATCTGTTCTGCTCTGATTGGTCTGTTCAAGATCTGTCGTCAGTTCAACACATTCAGTAAAGAGACTAATAGTGAAGTGCATACAATTCTGCCAGAAGAATAAAGAACAGAGCAAGCCAGATTGCATATCCATCTTTGAAAGCTATGGACACCCACCAAATCAGATCCCTTTCTAAGCAGTCAGTGACGCCACATGGCACTGCACCAGGGAATTCAGCAGTCTGGTCATTTTTTTCAATGACCCAGCAAGAATTTTATGAGCTGTTTGAATCATCTGCTTATCAAGTTCAGCCAAGGGCAAGAGGTTAGACATCAGAGACATCTGAGACATCTGAGACATCAATTGCAAACTGATATTTAAAGAGAAAATATTGCATGAAGAGGAAAGGATCCACACAGCATAAGAAATTTAATGCAGCCAGTCCCATTCACAGACCTGCACCATTCAGACGTTGTCTCCCAAGACTCTGACAAGATATTTTCAAATGAGTCGACATATGAGCAGAGCACTGTAAAGTTTTCAAAGTAACAATATTATCTTCAAAGTTTTAAGGGTTTTAAAGGAAAGTAAGCCAACCACTGGTAAACTACAAAGAGTCTTCTATTCAAAACATTTTTTAAAGCTTGCTATGTGGTTTTGTATTCACAACTGCATGCACGTATATGCCTCTAAGCTGAAATAGATAAAAGTCACAGCACAAGAGTATTTTTTCAGTGGTAATAAATGTCAGGTGATCTTTAACTTTGAATGTGGCAGAATTTTAAAAACAGAGTAAAATAAACATACATATGCATGTATATAAACAGATTAAATTAAATAGTTGTTACATTATTTGTCTGAAGCAAAGTTTATTTGTGTTTTCATTGTGGTGAAGAATAAACCCAATTCAGGTGGCTATGGGTTTGAGAGCACATTAATGCTATTTAAAAGTACTTGCCATAATATTCACCTCGAGTAAGCTATCGTTACTAATATGCAAATATCTTTCCCGCAATTATTCTACAAACAGCATCAGAAATATTAGGATTTTAATGACCTCTGGATCTTTTACAGACATGTTTTAGTAAACTTAGCTCACATGCCTATTTTTTAAATGGTGTTTGAAACACCACAGAAAGAAAATATGACAGAAGTTTTTAAGTTAATATCTGAACTTCTCATGCTATAATCTGGAACATCAACTTATTTCAACTCTATCTGATTTTTGAAACGATCACTTTTGACAGTGTCATTTTCCATTTTATAACCAGCTTCTGTTGCAGGCAACTGAAATAGATATTATTTCTTCCTTACTTCCTGCTAAATTCAGTTAGCTTATAAGCTTGAATTGCCTTTAAGTTTCTCTTCTCTGCTTCTTGTTCTCATATTAAAACAATATTTTTTCCCTTGAGTGTTTCCTTTGCCTGCTTTCAGACAATGTTTCTGCTCTGTAAAATCTAACACTAATATTATCGTGTATCTGTTCATTTTCTCTTATCATTAACCTTTTCTGGTCTTTTCAATACACATTTATGCACTAGACTTAGTATATTTTTAAGAATTACTGTTTTCTCTCTATGATCCTCCCAGTAATTAACTGTTAAATTAACTGTTTAGGCTATCATTAAGCTAGCAGGAATACTGTAATGTATGCAACTTTTAATAAGAGCATCTGCAGCTTGGGTGTGCCTTTGTCTTTATAACAGAAGATGCACTTTGCAATGTGCAATGTATAAAAACAATAAGCTAATGTTAGCAGATAAAACTAATGCAGTACACAGTTTCCAAGTAAAGTGGTATTGTTGGCCTTTTTTGATTCTGGTAAGTTAGCCAGATTCAGGTGTTTTTTTTTATTTTGTTTGTTTGTTTGTTTTTTCTGGGCTTTTCCTATGAGGAAGAAAAAATAGTGATGGAAGCAAGTATCTTCTTTGTGCTTATTTACCATTAAGGTATAAAACTCATGTTCCTCGAACACAGCAGAAAACAGATGAAGAGGCCTTGGCTTTACATCCTGCCTCTAAGGCAGCATTCAGCACTCACCTCTCAGGAAGATATCTTTCCTGAGAGGAAAAGGAACCATTGTCTCTTCATGTCTCCCACCCCCTCTGGCCTAACTACTGCCAGTAAGAGTGTACTTGAATGTGAGGTTCAGTTCTCACAACCAGAAGACAGATGCCTCTGCCTGGAGAGTGTGAACTTACAGTATGAGCTTACAAAAACTAACAATCGATGGGGCAGCACTGAGCAGAGGCAGGAGCAGGCAGACAGAGGAATGACACTAGGGGACAAATTAAACTGGATTTGCCATTCAAGCCAGTTTGACATCGAACAGCCTGAAGTTAACATTCTGACTGAGATTGTTCACATTGTTTAATGTCCTTTAACTAATGCACAGTAGTCTATATTGTTAGCTACTTGTCTTAATTTTCCTAAGCGTCCCCATACAAACAAGTTTTCATTATACCAACCTAAGCAGCAAGATGAGAAAGCTTTGATCATTTGATCATAAGCACAATTCTAGGATGTTGTATCATGATTTTGAAAAAAGGGAAATATTACTATAAATATTACTATTATTATATCAGGGAAATATTACTTCCCAAGAAAGAATATGAGGTAAATGAGAGTGACAGAAAACCAAACCAAACCAAAACAAAACAAAACCCACTGATGTAGCCGAAAAGAAACAACCTAAGTTCCTTTCAAATCAGTAATAATAAATGGCCATTAACTGGAATGGTAAGAGGAACTACAGTCAGAAATTTCACAGGAATATTTTGCACAACTAGGTCAAAATCTTTAGGAAAATGCATGGTATGGTATGGTTTGGTATGGTATGGTATCGTATAATTTTCATTTTCATCAGTAATATAAAAGTAAATTGATGCCGAGTTGTTCACTTTCACAGTTATGATACTGTATTACTCTCAGATATGAAGGACGAATTGTGTCATTTTTGAACATGTAGTTTATTTCTAGGTGACAATATCAAGTTTGTATTGGGTATCAAAAATACATCTGGACTATGGATACCTGTGTGGGATTTATTGTTTCCTGTTCCAGTCTATCCAAAAGATCATCAGCATAAGAAAGAGACCTTTGAAGGACGCATAGACTCAGAACTCCTATGTGCAAATACTGCATGGTTCCTTGTCTTAATTAGGAACATGCTTTTCCCTATTAGTTAAGGTTTGAGGGAATACATTTTTTTTTAAAGGAATGCTCCTATAGAGCTGAGAATATATCAGAAAGCTAAATACTAAATGATAGTGCATGTATGATATGCTAGGGAATATCACTATATTACCATATTCTTCTCTTCCATAAACATCCACCATGTGCCATTGTTAGATACAGATTTAAAAAAAGATTAAATAGATATTTGATTTGGTCTTGCACTGCCCTTCTTGCTCTTGACTTAGTTAATGGCAATTAATGAGACAATTTTTTATTGATCTTTACTTAGAGTTATTAAGAAAGCCTGTGGTAGACTAATGATTCCAAGATGAGGCAAAACATTATTGGTGAACAAGCACTATATACTAATATATTTCAGCAGCAATACTTCCAATTTTAAACAAAAAATAAATAAATAACATTCAAGATAAATGTCACTCCTGATTGATATCAATTGACATCTGAACAGATAATTGACTGATGCATTATTTAATTTGCTTTTTTTGGTAAACTGTTTACTAAATGATAACAAATCATCAATGGGCAACCTAAATATGCTTACATAAATAGCTCTAATAAACATAGAAATTTAGGGTTGGGATCTAACATGGTCTTCTAATTCATTTAATTTCTTCAGAGTGCTGCAACATTTTAATATGAAGGGAAGAAATTTTTAAAAATGTACACAACATCTGTTCTTGCCAAACTTTCCTACTGAGACAGCTGTTGTGATACATTAGTAATGTATTTTGTTCAATAAATCTAGAGCTAAAGACTTGAAAGTTATATCTTGAATATGGCTAAGCAAAAACGGGCAATGTGAGGAAGAATCTCAGATTCATGGAATTACTTGGTGTAAGTCAGTTTTAACTCTCTGAAAAGTACATGCTTTTAGGACTCTTCCTTTAGCTGAGGAAGCCTACCCCGACCCACCCACTATCTTCCCACCCTAACATGCTTAAATATTCTATGTTAATATAGTGTAAGAATTCATTAGCACCTGAGTTCTGACTGCTGTTGTTACAAATACCAAAGGAGCTGGGTGTGGGTTGTATTGTGCTTTAAACTGTCAACATGGTTGTACAGTTATAAGAGCAATCAATAATGCCCTATAATATATTTTTTTTTCAGCAAACCTGAAACTACAGCAAGAGCAAGTTCTTTGTTTACAATTTAAAAAATGAAGTTCTTACATGTGGCAGAAGAGACAACTTAGGAGGCAATTAATACTTTATTTTGAATCTTTTTTACCTAAGCAGAAGGGATATTCGTATGTACTTTAGTGCAGTGGAGTATGAATTGCATAATAACAGAGATTTTGAAGCATATTTTCAGTATGATTGCTAATGACTGTAATATAATAGGGGAAATGAAACTTTGGCATAAGCAATCACATTTTAAAATTTCAAGTTTGATGACACCACTGTAAGATATTTGGAGTGGCCAAAGCATTAGATAGATCAATACAATCTTCTAGGCCCAATGGTAATATCTTCTGTATTCTACTTTCTCCTTTTAAGAGAGCTAATTGTACCCCAGTGTCTCATGGATTTAAGACTTATGTTTTATTGAGGAGTGATCTATGAAAAATTATAGAAGGGAAAAACTTAATGAAGCATAATGAAATTTAGTTAAACCAACATTTGCTACTTGATTTTTATTTCAAACCTGATTTCAGACTCCAGTTTATAGGGTTCAACTTCAGTTACCAGAAATCTTTGATTCTTGCTATCAGCACCTGGCAGATAGCTGAAATGTGCAAAGACAGAGATTTCAAAGTGTACAGCAATTTCTTCTGGCAGAGTTAAAAATACATATAGTACAAGGTGAAATGTTTACTCTGTACTTTATTTCATGCATTTGAGCAATAATTCCAAAAGTCTAACATCAGCCCTCTGTTTCCTGTAAGACAACAGCTTTAGCAGAGAAGAGAAGATTGTTCTCTCTCTGGATAGCTTTATATTACTGAGAAATTAAAGAGCACTTTAGTGAAATGTAAGAACAAAATTCCAGGTTAATGTCTAAATTAGCATAAAGTACCTCCCAAAGCTGTAACTCCCAACCTCTTTTTGACCTGTTTTTACTGAAGATGTTCCTCTTTTTTTTTTTTTTCTTTTTCCTTCAAGAAAAAAGGCAGCTAAATATACTCTATTCTTTTCAGCAGCATACAGATTTCAGGAAGATTAATTCCCAGTATAGGGAAGGACGTGATTTTCAAAGCATAGAACAGGGTCAGTCTAACAAATACTTTCTTCTGACCAATTTTTGCAGCTGCACAAAGTTTTACAAGATCTTATAGAAAATTAGGTGGAACTTTTAATAAACTATTATTTTAAAGATATAATTCCATTGGTATAAGATTACTTGTCAAGAAAAATCTTATAGTCTTTTCAGTACAGTAGAACTAATAAGGTCCCTTTTGAATCTCTTCAGAGCAAGAGGCTATTGAAGAGAAAGCCCTCATGACAATTTTTAAAGTACTGTGTAGAGTGCAAGAAAATGCATATCAGTCCAAACAGAGTCAATAAATCAGTGCTTTGAAGGAGAGAAAATGGGATTTATTTTGCAGACAGCTGTCTAGAAAAAAAAATTAAATAAATTTACAAAAATTAAGAAAAAAATCTGAGTCCTACACAGTGCTTTCTCATTATAACTCTTACTGCCTTGGGAAAGGATTTATATCAAGGCAATTAGGGTCCATACTGGCTCACACTGGCATGAGTTAGTCAGCTAACAGCCCAGCACTGTCATATTCTTTTTTCTATTTCTGTAGCTGGTGTCTTTTTGCATCCTAAACATCAGTTTCCCTATAGAGACCAGTTAAGCTTTTGGGGTTTGTCTCAGTTCTGAAAAGCTAGAGTAGTCCTTTCTCCAAGAAAAGCCTCAGAGAAAATCAAATGTATACTTTTTTTTTTTTTTTTTTTTAAGTGATCCAGCCGTGGCAGTGAAGACTTCATATTAAGGCCACACTGAGGTCTGAACTTTGAGTGGCATTAAATCTCTCAATCTAATTGATTAATAAGGAAAAATAATGAAAATGGAATGCAAGAAGTCCCTTGGGGACAGTGGAATTTTAAATAGATATTTTGCCTGTGAAATCTACCTTTTTGCTGAGGGAAAAATTAAAAGTGATTTTTGAACTCTCTTCATTTCTTTCCTATTTATTAGGGTTCCTTTTACTCCACTGCCATATACTCCAAGCTTCAGACACAAATACACACTCCAATATGTTCATAGGTTAGCGGCTCTTTGTTATAATTAATCTCATACCCTTAATCAGTTCACTATTCAGCCCTCTCCACACAAGAATTAGCCCACAAGACTTTCTCAAATCATCAGTTAATTTTTCACCCCACTACAGCCATGTGTCACCAGCTGCACTCTGTGTGCACTGCTGGAAAGTTAAAGCTCAAGGCAGAAAAATGGGAATCTGTGAAATTATGACTGTGAAAACATGACTTCTGAAAGGAGGAAAAGTCTGCTTATGCTCTTTCCTCCTTTCCTTGTAGTCTTTCTGCCTCCTGTGGGGTTATGTTCTTCAGAGGAGATGTGTATCTCTGCATGAAAGTGTTTCACAAACAAAGCTTTCAAGCTCTGTCGAGGAGTAAGTACTTGAGGAAGAAGATTCATTGTCTCAGGATGAATCCTAGCACGATGTCTCATTCCTACTGTCTACCTAACCTGTTCTTCCTACACAGAAACCATTCCCAATAAGTTTTCTGTTGACCAGGTTTAACTTTCCTACTGAAGCAGATCAAATTCCTCTAGCATTTTACCAGAACAGGCACATGCATGCGTGTACACTAAAACCTGAGAGTCACATGGGATTTGGAAACAGGTGAAAAGAGACTCAGAATTAAGAGAGGAGAGCCAGGGATGTGTGCTGGGGATTGGATTTAGGATTCTTGCAGTTGGGTCTCTGAGGCAGGAAAAGGGAAAGGGAAAGGGAAAGGAAAAGGAAAAGGAAAAAAGGAAAGGAGCTTGATAGGCCATGAGTGTTGAAGGGCACACAGACAGACTGGCTGTGCTGAAAGGCACAGTACTTAGCCCAGAACACAGCGGTCTAGGAAAGGTAGTCTTGTGAGCCAACGTGCAGCGATAAATAAACTGTCTGACCTTGTATTAGTACAAAAGCTGTAAGAGATTTAAGATCTTACAAACAAAGCTGCAGTATAATACCTCATCTTAAAATGATAGAATTTTCAGAAAAATTTAATAGAATACTCATGATTTCCACATCCACAACATTACAGTATCATTACTTTTAATTACCAAATGTCACTCCAGCAGCTAAATAGTGTCTTAATTGCCTGATTTGATTGCTTAATAAGGAAGTAAGTAAAGATATATTTATTTATTTATTTTTGTACTTAAGATTTCAAGGGGAAAAAATCAATTATTCTAAATTCAATAGTTATTTACTTGGTAATCATCTACCAGTTTTGGAAATATTAGGCTTCAGAGTCAGCTTTGTTTGGGTTAGTTGAATATTCTTAATTAAAACAGCTGAACCTAATCCTTATAACTTTAAATGCAGCCCCAAAGGCAGCACTTGGTTAAAAAAAGTTCAAAGAAAATTAATATTTGAAGTACAGCATATACTCTGTTGGTTTGCCAATTGAATTAGTACAGATGTTAATAATCACACTTTAGAAAACATTGACATAAGTTTAATTCCCTTTTTTGGAAGAGGTTACTAGTCAAATTAATTGGTGCCAGTCCCTAAGAAGGGCAAAAACAGTAACTTCATTATTTATAATAGCATTTCACAGAGATAACTCTAAATGCATGAAAAGATTATACTCTCAGAAAGTGCATGTTTTGCTACTGCAGCATGACAAAATTATGTTACACTTCTTCAGAAGACGTAAATATTATCTGTTTACAAACAAAAATGCTGTTTCCTACTGAAAAAAAATCAAGATGTGCCAAACAAGTAAAAGTTCAAATGTTTCCCAAAGATATTGAATCAGTTACTTTATCTTTTGCCCCTTATTTGATATCTACAAGTACAAATACAATTTTGTTTTCAAAAACGTGCAGGGAAACAAACGCCACGATGATTCATGAGAAAATGCTCATGAAGGCATGTTAAAACATTGTGTGATTTTGAGTCTGGAAGAGAGTATTTGGAAGAGGAGCACAGGAGAGGTAACATGATAAAAAGTTATGAAAATGCGGCTGTTTGGACAGGTTTATTGTTTATGACAGTCCCTAAGGTGTTTATATTTGGCCCACCAGTACAGAATGTGTTTCTTAGCATGTTTCAAAGCAGCAGGCTTTGAAATGCACTTTGAGATCCCAAGAACACAGTGAAACAGGCTCTACCTATTAGAGAAAAACAAGTCTGTTTTGTAAATAAAGTTTTTGTTTCCTCTGTGCGAGAGGATCTTCTGTCTTTTTTTTTTTTTTTTTTCCTGGTGTTACAGTGAAAGATCCCAACAATAGCATGCCATATGCTAATTGCCGGGTTCCAAACTACTGTAATCTTCATGCATTGATTCGCATTGATTCACACTGTTCAAAAAAAATTATTTGCTTCAGCAAACTCTGAATACAGAAGAGACCCTTGGGTCACCTAACCTGACCTGCAGATTTGAGATAATATAATTTAAGCAATTGCATTCAGGTATCCCTTTTTGAAGCCTAATAACTGGTATTTGATTGAGGCATATATATGCTGTGAATTCAAGAAAATTCACTTCTGATGAAGTGAACATGAAGATACTTGAGATCCAGTATTTTCCTTGATGCTTTTTGCAACTATTGATCACCTTTACAATTTAAAAAGTCTCACTTATCAGTCATTTGAATTCCTTTTATCTTTGTATATCGGATTAAAGACACACTTTGTACACAGGATTTCTCTGGCCTGTGAAGATAAATAACAATCAGATCACCTCTCAGCCTTTTATTTATAACAGATAAAGAATGAGTATATATGAGTATATATGAGTATATAACCCCAAATTATATTATAATTTAGTTTGAAAGACTGTCTATATGTTATCTAATCCAACCACCTGCCCAAATCAGGGCTATCTTCAACAATGATGATCAGGTTCATCAGGGCTTGTCCAGCCAAGCTTTGGCTTGAAGGTCTTGAGATGAAGGACTGAGATTTCACAGCCTCTCCTGACAGCCTGTTCCAATGTTTGCTATCTCTTACAGTGAAAATATTTTTATACCTATTTTTGAATTTCACCAGAATGCTAGTGTTCTCTTAGTAGGATGATCAATACTGCTAAATCATGGAACTGACCATGTCCTTCCTGTCTGCTTCTTTCTTTTTGCCATTATGTCACACCAGGTGCATTTGTTGTGCTCCATGGCCACTATGGCTGTCGTATCCTATTTCAGTTATTGTTGTTCAGGGTACATAACACATAACGCACAACAGTCTGCAGTCACTGGTCTTAGATGCATAGTTTTCACTGTTTGAAAACACATTTGGTTTGAAGGCTTGCAACTACTGAAAAAAAAAATGAGATAGTTGATTATGGACACAGATTCATCACTATTTGTCATTTTATTAATTTTATTTTATCAACGCTATTTTAAAATACATTGAATTTGCAATGGCAACAAATATATATTTAGCTTTGCCTTACTCACAAAAGCATTTGATAACATTTTGCCTAGCACTGACTCCTGAAAAACCTCAATATTATTTGGTGGAAATTGTCAAAGGACCTGCTTTAATCCATTTAATGTATGGTCTGTTATTACTGTTCAGTCTTACTTTAATATTGTAATGCCATGGGTTATTAAGTCTTTACAAAACCCCTTCACATTTATGTAAACCATAACCAATACATTATTGGCAAAATACAGTATCCAGGTTTTATCTCATACCCTTTTTTCAGTAAAACCATATTTATTGACATTAATTATATTCTTGTACTTTAATTCTTTATTGACTAAATCATAAATCAGCATTTTCAATGTTTTCCTTTGGTCCGACGCTAGACAAAGTAATCTGCAATAACCATTACAAGTGTTCTGTTTAAGTAGTCACAGTTTGTGCTTTTGCAGCCTTCTGAAATTTACCTATTCATCTGTGACCTAACAGTAAAAATGATTTTGTAAATATCAAAACATATTGCCTTTCATGTTACCATAATCTGTGGGTGCCTACTTTATGTAATTGTAATTGAAAACTAAAATCACTTTTTCCAATATTAGAATGAAAAATAGAATAACAGAATCATAGAATATCCTGAGTTGGAAGGGATCCACCAGAATCATTGAATCCAACTCCTGGCTCCACACAGGGCCATTCAGAAATCAGACCCTATGTCTGAGAGTTTTGCTTCCTGAGCTTGGTGCCATGACCCCTGCCCTTGGGAGCTTGGTCCAGTGCTTGACCACCCTGTCAGTAAAGAACCTTTTCCTAACATCAGGCCTGAACATCCCCTGTCACAGCTTCATGTCATTCCCTCAAGTCCTGTTGCTGGTCACCAGAGAGAAAAGATCAGTGCCAGTCCCTGCCCCTCTGCTCCCCTTTTGAGGTATTAAAGTACATGAGGTATTAAAGAAGTCTATAGATATTCAGACTGCTACTTTTGAAAAATACTTCGCTATGATAATATGATGTTGAATATAAATATTTTAACCACATTCATTTAAGGTAAATGGTACATAGTTTAGGTTATCTTCATATGACATGATTGTATTATATGTATTACGCTAGTAAGAATTTTGGTATCATTAAACACTTTATAAACTGGATAGTGATACAAGGCAGAATGTCCTTTAGTTTAGTTTATTATTTGATACACATAGTCCATGTTGAGGTCTATAACTTGAAACTATATTAGTAAGAATTAAGTAGACAGAAACAATAGCTAAGCTAATCTGCAGTGAAATTAAAAAAAAAAAAAAAAGGCTATTTTTTATCTTAGTTGTTTTATATATATTCATTAATCATTTTAATTATGCCACTTCTATTAAGGAATTTGATATAAAGACAAAAAAGCTCAAAAGGTTTACCTCTGAGTGCCAGCTAGATATTAGTACTTCAAGACAGAAAATCTTTGAACCGTTTGAGGATTTCCCTGGGGTAGCTATTTCTTAAATAGCCTTCTGGTTCTTGTTATCATTGGTGAAATCAAACCAGAGATGCATGAAAATTAGAAAATGATCTTTGCAGTGTCAATGCTTAGAGTTCTATCCTTATAGGTGGATAAAAAATGCCAGTTTGGGCATTTTAGGGTCCCAAGTCTTATTAGAAGTTAATATTATTTAATCATTCAGAAACAACAGAAGACTTGGTGCTCTGATTTCCTGCTTTTTGTTGACATATTTGGCATTGTGGGTAGATCTGACAAGAGCTTGTGGAATGAAGACAAAAATGGAAGACAAAAAGAGTGAGTAAAGGGAAACGGGAAAATCAGATATTTGCAGAGCTTAGAAAAACTTCTTCCTTTCTGCTCTTACTAAAATACGTTGAGAACCAAACAAACACATGAGTCACCATGCAAGTTTGGAAACCTGAGTGGTTTTCAATGAAATTAGTTTCATTCAAAGAATGAGGATTTTAGCTTTTCATTATGACAGTCAGATTGAATAACAGGAACTGAGGATGTGATATATTTGTGCTAAATTCCAGTGATTTCCAGGAACATTTTTTTTTTTTTTGTGGCTGATAGCTGTTGCATATTACTGCTTCATGCACTGTTATTTGACTGTTGCTTGATTATCTGAAAGCATGAAACTGCAGAGAAATAATCAAGAGAAGAGAAAAAATATGTTATCCAGTCATTCTTCCACGAGTACAGGATTGTTGCTAGTTTTTCATTCTGTAGTTCAGAAAGAGAAAGAAAAAGATTTTTTAGCTAATTGGAAAGACTGAAGGAGTAGTTTGATATTCTGTAAATTGTAAATCTAAATCATTTACTCCGTACAAAAAGAAAGTAAGATAGTACTGCTGGATAAAGACCAAAGGATAGTCCTATGCTAAAAACTTCTGGAAACTAACGGCTGTGTAAACACCTTGAACATTCCAAGTCATTAGACTGTTCAGCTTCAATTATTTAATTGCTCAGCAGGGACAAATACTCAAAAAGAGTTAATACATCTCTATTTAAAGATGTTTTATAATTTGACAAAATATGAACTTACATTAGTTAGAATGTAGCAAACTACTGTTCACCTCCAATTCTAATCAGTAATTATGTAGTTTATGCAATAAGAGTATTTTTTTAAGAATCAAGATGCTGGAATGAAATAAAACATTACTATGAAAATACTGCCAGAGTTGTGGCAAGTAGCAAGCTTAGAAACTAGTTCCCTAGAATATTGGAAGAGAAATGTGCAATTAATCACCCTTAATTGGCAAATGTATCATTAACATAAATTCATTATCCAAGGTAAGTTCTCACTACCTGGAAGTACTGACATTTACTGAAAAACAAATTTTGTCTTTCATTTAGTCTACAAAAACAGTAGTTAATGGTTTGTGGTAGAATATATAGTATAGTATGAGAGTATTTTAGGAACAGGATATTTCAATATAAATTAGTAGATGTCCTTTATTAAAAATATTCTAATAGGCAGATGATATGTTACAAAAATGCACTTAACACAGAATGTATTGGTAACTATATATATATATTTCTAATTTAATTAAAAAGAAATCTTCAACTGGGATACTAGTTTCACATTCGTTTAATCTCTGAGGAACACCTGGCTTTTGAGGTTGATATATAGATACTCATGGCTTTACATACTCAGTAGAAATCATCAGCACATGATCTTGCATCTGAATGCTGAACAAAATCAGTATTCAGTCAACCAATAATGAAGGGATATTGCCAGATGGATCCTGCCAGGTGTTAGCAATTAATTATTGATATATTTGGGGAATATTTAAAGGGATATTGAAATATAGAGTAGTCTTCCTGCATGAGATTGCTGCATTATATTGATGGCTGCTGATTATATGAGTTTTCCTTTTCTGCCTTACACAAAATGTTCAAAACAGATCCTTCTGAAGAAATCAAAGACATGCCTTCTGGCAGGCTATTATGTGTCCTGTCAAAATCAGGGTTTGAAGATGATTTCAGATTGTGTTTTAAATAGGAACAATGATCACACAGAAATGCATTTTCCATTCTCAGCTTATTTGCAAGGTTTTCTCTTCTCTCTTGTTTAAATGCATATTTCAATATGAAGCATAAGGCACTAATATAAAATAAAAATAAAATTTAAAAGTGCAACTTCTTGTTAACAATCTGATTATGTTTTTAAAGTGCTGAAGGACAAATAGAAATGCAATTTAACCAACCTATGATTTACAATATATGATATAATAGTTCAGCTGACACCACTAAAGATTGATGCTGTCTGTTTCACGGAGTAGGGACAGCAGAAGAAAAGCCACCATAGAGGCTTTTTCATACTTTACCGGTAATGCAATGTTTGTCAAGCTTGTCCTTGGTACTGTAGTTCATTCTTTGCCAGCTCAATTTCAGAGTCTCACCTGGATGGCAAACAGCAGTGACAGTGGTTTTTGTGATATGAATATTTGTCTATAACATCTAACCTGTGGGAGCTGGGCATAGACCACTTCATAGGTTTCCAATCAAATTTAGAACTGATATAGTGATGTGACCGAATGAACTTAAACACCACATTTCATTTTTGTTACTAGCTGGTAAAACCAATGAATTTTATTTTATTTATTTATTGCAACACCTGAAAGTGCTCTTTGAGCCCATCTCTGCTTCAATGTACCTTTGAAAGAACGTTAAAATAGTTAGGGCGAGACATAAATTCCACTTCTGTAAGAAACAATCTTCACAGATTTTCCTTTCATTGTATCTTCTTTGTGCGGAAGAATAAAAGGTGGGATTCATTTCCCCTAATCTTGGCATCTAGAATTTCAGAAGGCTAAGCCTAACCTAGTAAAATTTGTGTTCTTCTTCAATCAATAGAGAAAAATAGGCACATCCTATAGATGTGAATAATTAATTTGACCTATCTTAT
Source organism: Cygnus olor (assembly GCF_009769625.2). Taxonomy (NCBI): domain Eukaryota; kingdom Metazoa; phylum Chordata; class Aves; order Anseriformes; family Anatidae; genus Cygnus; species Cygnus olor. The sequence continues at coordinate 24,512,087 of NC_049171.1, forward strand.
AAGCCTCTTTAACACTGAAATGATTCTCCTTCTGGATCTTTACATTGTCTATGTAAGGAGTCCTGGAGATCTTACTTAGTCTTAGTATATTCTTTGTACTATCATGTGGTGAATTATTTTATCCCTAAATAACTTGAAAATATTTCTGGAGCTCACAAAACTTTTTGTCTAATGTTATGCTGCCCATGAGGGAAGGATTTTCTGTCACTTCATCATTTTAAACCAGTTCATACCTTTCTATAATAAACACAACAGTGTGGAGAGAAATTATGAGGCTCGTACTCGAGTCATGTTCAAATTTGGTGGCTCACATTACAGGGAGGGTCAGGCAAGAGGAAAGATTCAGTTCAAATTCATCTGTCTACACGTAAGTATCTGCACAGATGTCTCCCAATAGAGAGATCTGGGCATCAATTTCTTTGTCCAGAGAGATTTTACATGCCCTAGGGTCTCCTATGCAGGATCTCTCTACGGTTCTTCAAGGGCATGAGTCTAACATACATCTTATGTCACATCTACAGATATACCTCAGGGTATCTCAAATGACCATAGATGTTTTTGCAGTTAAAATTAAGTCTCTAGGTAAAATAATCAGTGGAACCTAAGGAATAATTCAGCTAAACCTAATTGTAATGACTGTGTGATTTTGTTGCCCTAATGTAGGCATCCACTAGGATGCCCAGTATTATCCAAGACATCTGCAGGTGGCCAACAGATAGAATAGAGGGCTTATGGGAGGGCTGTGACCTTCTGGCGCACAATTCCGCTGCGAGGCTGGATATGATCAGCTGAACTGCTTTCAAGGATCTTCTGAATTTATTGAGTTATTTGAGTTATTGAGTTATATGAGCTTCCATTGGCTTTAATGAGGTGTTGAGATTCCCAGCATGGGAGTGAATAATGACATATAGATTCCTAACGCTAAGTGTTTTAACCTTTAGCCAAATTCTACTCCTGAAAGTCTATAATGGTGCCCATTAGTTTCCAGACTTCAGAGCTCATGTTCCACACTTCCCAAATCACATCAAAACTGAAAAGGAAATGGACAGAATCAGAATTAGTATTGTCCCCTATCTACTTGTTCAAGCTAGGAAAACAATCATGGGGTTTCATGTTGATGCATCACAGCAAAGGGGCTAGAAAGCCACCGGGCATCTGGAAACTCCCCAGGAATAAGAATTTCTCTAGCAGGCACAGAGTCAACATAACTAGCTTTCTCATCTTCCCCCTTTTAAAAATAAATAAATAAATAAATAAATAACCTTGTCTGTGATAAAGTAGACATGGACAGCACACTGCTCTGCTCCAGTGATTTCTTGGCAAGATTTTAGTCCTCCGGGGCTCTACCTAACTGTAGCAGCTTGACCAGTCCTGGAGTTCTCTTTTGTAATTCTGAAAGTTTAATTATATATAGAATGCATAATGATGTCTGTGTTTAAAGCTGCCTGAATATTTGCATCCTAGAGGGCCATTCTGAGTGTCTTTGGAGACTCAGTGACCATATTTAGAGAGAAGAAAATAACTCTTCCTATAAGAAACAACCACAGTGCTCTCTGTTTGAGCCTCAAGACTCAGAAGGAGAAGGTGTGATATTTGGAGCTATTCAGACTAAACTAACTTCCATATGGCAACATCTTGAAAATTAAGGATGTGGCATCAACAGGGTGATTCAGAGAGTAGAAACGGAGAATTTAGTCTGGCTCTACCATCAATGGGGAGATTTAGGAGTCCCTGAAAGATAAAAATTCCACACACACACGTCAAGAAAGACCTTAAATAACTGAGTTTGAGATGTGTCACTCCTTGAAGCCTATGTGACTGAATCAGAAATGGACATTAGATGCCTGTGTCTATTCCATTGTTTTAGTGAATAAAGCTAATTGGATGTTTCCCTTTTTACAGCTAAAGGGGAAAATGAAATTCTGAATAAGTGCTTCATGTCTAGGTTGTATGCCAAAGGCACCTGAGCTAAGATCCTGTGTTGCTGCCAGCAGATGCAGTGGTCTCACTCAGCTACTGGGTTCCTCTTCCCTTCCTGCTCCTGCCTCCCATTTTTCAGCTTGCCTTCTCCTTTACCTGAGCTCTGGTGCTCAAAATAGGACAGGAACTTTCTTTTCGCAATAGCAGATCAAGTCTCTCAATTTTACCTATCGTAAAATACACACAACTGTGACTGTTCCTTCATACTGAGACTAATGGGATGGAAGAGCAAGTTCCGTATTATTAAACTCTCTTACTCTCCAAAAGGGTCACATCCAAACAGCTTGCTGGGAATGGCCTTTAGTCTGTGCTAAATTCCTAACTAAGCCAGGCTATAGATAGTCCTTCAATAGTACCCCCCACTCCTGCTGTGTTCATCCATTGTGCTACCACGTGCAATGAAATCGTGGAAGCAGAGGAGAACAAACAGCACAATTCTTCAGCTCATTGACTCACTCTTTCTGCTTGAGTTACTCGCTTCTTACAGGCCCTGGGTTTTTTATTTCCACCCTGGAACTGGTTAAACAAATTCTCAAAGGAGAATCTGTGTTACAATTTCTGGTTGCGGGTACATTTCTGAATGACTTACTGAAGCTCAGTCTGCATTTGGCAGACTGCTAACATTGTAAAAATATATAGCTTTATTAAAAAATCCACTATTTAGGTGTTGTAATTCTTTTTTATTTCTCAATGTCCATGTTTTTATTTCTGTGCCCATGTCTGATTTAATTCTGTATGTATGCAATGACAAAGCAATTTATCATTATCTGTAATATTGTATGAAATGACATCTCACACTCTTAAAGGTAGCTGGCAACTGGTCCTGAGAGTGTGGTCATGCCATCACATAGTGAAGGTCATTTGCACTGATTACACAACCTTTTCCTACCTTTGCTTACTTGCCTTGATGCAGAGAATTGTGTTCTTACTTTAATGCTCCATTGATTATCCTACTGGCCTGAACAGAGTCAGGAACCGAACCTGTGTAGGATGGTATAGAGTCTCTCCAGTTTAAAATCAGGCATGTCTGTTATCAGCAGTATTAAGAATTAATGGAAAATACTTGAAAACGCCAAATGTGCGCTCCAATGCATTATCTGACACTGAAATGGGATATAGTCTAAGTGAAATGATCTAAGTCACAAGAAGAGTACTGACGGACATGACTGTAAACAGCCAATTTTGTCTTCCACCTTTTTTACCAAGTGAAAAAATGAGAACAACAACAAAATAAACCAAATCAAAACCAAAACCAAAACCCCAAGAGTAAAACTGCCTTACTGTGTATCACACTGTTGACAAAATCTAAAGGCAGCTCCATATTATGTCACACAAGGCACCTCTTTTCTGTAGTCATCATACTCAGGGTGCATTTTCAACAGACTTCTTGAACTAGAATATGCTCCATGACAGAATTTCTTTTTTTGATACTTTTCCTGTAAATTTCCCCAAAATTTTTAAAGCTTTCATGCTTTTGCACTTGTGCACAAGTTATTCCAAAGGTAAGGAGCTTTCTCAAAGTACAGCTGTCCTATTGCACCAGTGTTTTGTGAGACAAGTTGATTGCATAACATTCCGTGTTTTTGTGTTGTTGCTTTTTATCCCTGAATCACCTAATCTCATGCAGAAATTAAACAGTAAGCAACAAATATCTGAAGCAGTAAATAAATTAAATCATATAAAATTAATTCTTCTCACATTTATAATTTGTTCAATGTATGTACATATTGAGAATAATGCCAGTGACATGTAAATGCAGCAGAAGTTTATTTAATGAATGATTAGTAAACAATTCACCACTGTCTCTTTCATTACCTGAACTAAGATTCAACAGAAATTTACCATAGGTAGAAATACAGACACAGAGAGCAGTGCAAGAATATTAAATCATTATGTACAAGACTCATATTGAAAAGGCAATTTTAACTTAGGCATTCATTTATTTTTGAGTGCTTTGCTCAGCAGCCAGACAGGTTTGTTGCTATTGCTTTTCCTATCAAATCAACAAGAAAAAAATTCCTACCTCTTATAATTTAATTTATATACATCCAGTGTATGCATTTTGTGGTAGGATTAAAAGATATTTTTAAAATTTTAAAATCCACCTTGAATTATCCATGTTGTCATGGAAAAAAAAAATGTATTTAGAAAGTCATGTTTAAACCATATTTGATATTAGGTTGTTTGATATTTTTTAGCTGAAAATGCTTTGACTTGTAAGATTCAGAAAGTGACCAATTTTTAAAATTAAGACAAAAAAAAAAATTGTTTTATCTATCTCTGGTATATACAAGTAGAATAAACCATTTTCCCCCCGTTTTGCTTTGTGTTTTTTTTTCCCCGCTAGAATTTTAAGTTCCACCTGCAAACATATCTTGATATACAGTGTATATCTTGCTGTATTGCATATGCATCAATGCAGCTTTTTTTTTTTTTTTTTTTTTTTTTTACTTTAAGGCAACTGCATTGAATTATACCTGATGAGAATCAAAACTATTGCATGTAATTGTTTTGAAATGGAAATTTAGGGGGATGGTTGGACCAGATGATCTTGGAGGTCTTTTCCAACCTTAATGATTCTATGATTCTGTGTAGTTTTATGAAACAGTATATATGCCAATATGTCACCCTGAATAGAGGTCTTAAAGTAGAATAGAATGAAAGAAATTACATGAATTTTGCTTTAAATATTAGGACAAATGACTACACTTCCACAAAGCATTATTAACAAAATGACCAGATAACAAGAAAATTTAGACTCAGGTAGAATAGACAATACGACAGTAAAACAAACATGTTATTAAGAGAACTTGATTTGGACATCCAAAGTTTCCAAAGAAAAGATGCCTGAAACTATAGCAACAGTAATTGGGAACCTTTGTGTCATCTTCTGACTGAAATTAATGGAGACACCCGTCTCGTAGATAAAGCTGATTAACTTTCACATTAACTAATGTGAGAGGTTTATCAAGCTATATTTGTAAAGGTTTGCCAAAATAGCATGAAATCAATCAATGCATAAGAACACTCATCAAATGCCCACTAAAGCCAATGGGAAGCTTTACAGTGATTTCAGGGAGCTTTGCTTCCAGTGTGGAAACATAAAGGTCCTCACAGAGCATAAATGCTGGTACCAGAATCCTATATTTATTTATTTATTTGTTTGTTTGTTTGTTTATTTTGTAAGCTACAGTACACAATTACACAGTAGGTTGACTCTGACACTAACTGCTCATCTGTTGACTGGCACTCCAGATTTTCAAGAAAAGGTTCTAATTATGCCAGTACAGTCATTTGTACTCTTACCACTGACTCACCTGCTCCTGGTGTGACGCTAACATTCCTGAAGCAGAGGAATGCATGGTGGCAATGACTTCAATAACTCCCTGTTTTTCTGTACAGAATGAATTGTTTAGCATTGCTTGAGTTTGGAAAATCAGCTAATAACAGAAGGGATAGTTAAAGAACTCATGGTTGGCTTGCAGGGATGTTTGCATTTGGTAACATGATCAGTGAAGCATATATATAGGAATTATTGAAAGTGAATATAAAATACAAAAGACGTAAAAGTTATCAGATATATATTGATAAGTGCATATAAGTTTCTTGGGTTTATGTGGCAAGGGCTTGTTAGCAGGGGACTGCAAGGGTAGCCTCTGTGAGCAGAGCCCAGCAGCTGCCCCATGTCAGATCAGAGCTGGCTCCAGCCAGCTCCAAAGGGGCCCTCTACTGGCCAGAGCCAAGCCAGCAAATGATGTTATTTGCACCTCTGTGAGAGTGTATTTAAGAAAGGAAAAAAAAAACCAAACTGCTGCAGAACAGCACCTGGGAGACTGACAAGTGAGAACCAGCCCTGCAGCCCCCAAGGTCAGTGCAGAGGGAGGGCAGGAGGTGCTCCAGGCGCTGGAGCAGAAGTTCCCCTGCAGCCTGTGGAGAGGCCCCTGGTGGAGCAGGCTGTCCCCCTGCAGCCCAGGGGTCCCACATGGAGCAGATCTCCACGCTGCAGCCCGTGGAGGAGCCCCCGCTGGAGCAGGTGGATGTGGCCTGGAGGAGGCTGTGGCCCATGCAGAGCCCCCGCAGGAGCAGGCCCCGGGCCGGAGCTGCAGCCTGCGGAGAGGAGCCCATGCAGGACCAGGGGGTCTGGGGGGAGCTGCTGCCCGTGGGGGACCCGTGCTGGAGCAGTTTGCTCCTGACGGATGGACCCCATGGTACGGAGCCATGTGGGAGCAGTTCTTGAAGAGCTGCTGCCTGTGGGCAGCCCCCGCAGGCTCAGTTTGGGAAGGACGGCATCCCATGGGAGGGACCCCACGTGGAGCAGGGGCAGAGAGTGACCGTGAAGGAGCGGCGGAGATGAAGCGTCAAGGACTGACCACAGCCCCCATGACCCATTTCCCTGCGCTGCTCGTGAGAGAGGAGGTAGGAGAGGGTGGATGGGGAGGGGTCAGGGGGGAGAAGTGTGTTTAGTTTTCTTTTAGTTTCTCACTGCTGTAGTCCACAAATGATAGGCAGTAAATTACATTAATCTCCCTATTCTGAGCCTATTTTGCCCATGATGATAATTGTTGAGTGATCTCCCTGTCATTATTTCAGCCCCTGAGCCCTTTTCATCATATTTTCTCCCCTTTTTTACTTTGAGGAGGGGGAGCAAGAGAGAGGTTGTGGTGGAGTTCAGCTGCATAGCAGGGTAAAACCAGCACAATAAGATAAATATGCTGCACTAGAAAGAACAAATCCACTGATACTTAAATAAATAATTAATCATTACTGAAATCTTGAATTTTTTGCTTTATCTGATTTAATAAATTATGCAGTGAGGTCCAAAAAGTCACTTAAGGCAGTATAACTGATATGTGGAGCTGAGCCTGGGAAACTAAAGAAAATTATAATACATTGTTTGATTAGTTTCTGTCCTGATTTCAGCTGAGATAGAGTTAATTTTCCTCCTAATAGCTGGTATGGTGCTGTGTTTTGGACTTAGGATGAGAATAATGCTGATAACACATCAATGTTTTAGTTGCTGCAGAGCAGTGCTCACACAGAGCCAAGGACTTTTCAACTTCTCATGCTGCCCTGCCCGCGAAGGGAGTAGGGATGCTCAAGGAGCTGGGAGGGGACAGCCAGAACAGCTGGCCCAGGCTGGCCAAAGGGATGTCCCATAGCATGTAGCATCTTGCTGAACAATAAAACTGGGGAGGGGGAGCACTGCTCGGGAGCGGTGCTGGGCATTTGTCAGAGGGTGGCAAGCAATTGCATTGTGTATCACTTGTTTTGTATATTCTTTTATCATTATTATTATTTCATTCCTTTTCTGTCCCATTTAACTGTCTTTATCTCAGCCCATGATTTTTTTACCTGTTTTTGTTTGTTTGTTTTTGTTTTGTTTTGTTTTGATTTGATTCTCCCCTCCATCCTATGGGAGGTGGGGAGGAGTAAACAGCTGTGTGGTTCTCAGCTGCCTGCCGGGTTAAAGCACAACATTACCAACCTTAATGATTCTATGATTCTAAATAAACTTTTTTCCTTTGGTAATAGCAAACCTTCTGCTGCTTTATGGGTAAGTAAAAAAAATCCTAAAGTTACAATTGCTAACATCTCCATCAACTCCTCCTTGTTTTTCCCTAAGAATAACCAAGACATTTCAATTTTGCTTTTATTTGACCTTAACAGAATAGTTCTCTTAGCTCTGCTAACTCTCTTTCATTTATGTTTCTTAGGCAACATAATTTGCTTCAGTTCACTTCTTACACACATTTTGACATTTGTCAACTGGTAAATAAGACCATCTAGTAAAGGTAAATGAACAATGATCACTGAAAAACTTTCAGTTGATTAACTGTTGATTAATCCTTGATTAATACGCTCTGTATTGTAACTCAGGTATCACCATTTTGCCTGTGGTGTCATGCTTCTGAAAACAATACAGATCTGAAGATTGTTTTGCTCTTTCTTGCCATTTTCAAGCCTGCTTTTCTGATTTGCTCATTACAGACCTGTTTGCATTAGTCTGCACCAATGAAAGCAGAATTGTTTACTATTTACAGCAGAGTCATCTCTAGGCTTATCTAAAATTCATTCAGACTAACACTTTGTGGCACTTCCACAGAAGTTAAGCTGTTTTCTTAAATAGCTTCTCAGGGTAAAGATGGCCTGTCTTAATCCCAGAGTTATTCTCAGTAACAAGACAGACACTGTGAGAAACTAAATGGAAGCCTTCTAAACTGTGGATTGTGATGCTTTCGAATACCATCATCACAACATTGAGACCAAGTATTAGCCAAAAAAACATTAGAGATTCCTTTTATTGTCAAGTTCAATTAAAACCTTCCTGGAAGAGTTAACATTTCCTGTGGAGTCTTGTGTCTAATACCTGCCAATTTTCTCAGGAAAAAAAAAAAAAAATTAGGCCAAATGGTGGTATAAACTTCAAATATCAACATCTCTACATCTCTAAAGTATTCTCTGTAGAAATATAATATTCATAGGAAAATTTCATTGTTTTGGGGAGAGGGATAAATGCTCCCTATACATATGTCTTTCTCCCTCTCCTTAGTCTTGTCATTATGAGACAGTACTGAGACGCTGAAGAACATTTGCAGCAATGGAAATTACAGTTTATAAATATTTCACACAACCCAATGATTATACTTGATTAATTAGTTTTCAAGAAGCAAGTTAAAAGCCATGAAAACAACAACAAAATCTCACTGAATAATTTCTTAAAGAGAATATCAGTAAGCAGATATCCCTTTCAAAACATCAGTATTACCAATTGCATGGGCCACTTACCTCAAATACATGTGTTAAAATTAAAAGAAATTTCAGTATTACTTTACTGGCTATTTTACATAATATAAGCTTTGTATTTACCCTAAGAGATAAACACATGAACACATACACACATGAACGGTTTTTGGGCTGAACCAAAATTTTGGTTTTAAATTATTTTTAAAATACCATCTGCCACATAATGGGACCTCTCTTCTTAAAATTGCATCTGAAATCTCTTAAGCTCACTAAATATGTATGATAGATATCATTATTAATATTTTCCCACATCCACCAGGATCATTCAATATCCAATGAACATTCACATGACAGTCCAGTAGTAGATAAAAGGGACGTTAGAACCCATGCGGCTACTGTAAAGGTGTATAGGACCTTTCTCGCATGTTTAAAATAGAAATTTCAAGAAAACATTAGACATTTTTTTTTCCTGTTAGAAATTTAGTTCTAATTAGCCTTAGCATATAATCATGTTGAACACTCTTCAATCTCCAAATTTTGCTTTCTTATAGGAAAGGCTAAAGAGTCCACAAGTCTGTAGTGAGAATACAATTCAAAGATAGGCTTTTTCCATTCCAATTGAGCCAGAAGCAGCAACATAGGAGGCAGAACTTTCAGTTGCACTATCTAAAAGATTCAGTTTCCTAACTGAAACACACAGTAAAAGAGGGCAAATCTCATTTTATCCTAATGCAGAGTAAGAGCTGCACTCTTTTCTAATTAATGCATAACATGAATTTTAAATCTGGTAACACTGAAATGAATTTCTCTGATAGGGAAAGAAATGAAAACAGAACACTGTGCAGTATGTGCATACATGTAGAATGATTATTTTGAGAAGGAAAAATTCCAGTATGGAAGCAAGATAATTGCTGGTGTATGTAAAAGTTTAAACTTAGGGGGAAGCTTCTCTACAGGCACAGTCCTACAGCTCTGATGGAACTGAATTCTTGGGAATACAGTTACTTCTAGGGAATACAGTTACATCTATTTTAATAACACTTTTTTCTTACCTAGATAATTACAAGCCATGAAACGGAAGTAGATGGTGGTCTTCAAAACTGGAGGAAATGATCCTAACAGAAAGAAAAGAATAAAAGACAATAGTTAAAAGCCACAGACAATCTCCATCTTATATATTTTCATTTCCATAAGAAGCAAGGCTCAACAGATATAAGCTGGATTTAGCTGAAAGCAGTTTGATTTATTTATTTATGTTTGAATAAATTCTCTCAGATAACAATACCATTGTGTCTACTACTAAAAATAGTAACCTTTGCGCAAGCTGCAGAACACTAATCTGAAATATTCCAGCAAGACACAATACAATCTTATACTCTTCAAGGCTTTAGAGTCTGTAGTTATCCCTGCAGAGCTGTTGCCTACTGCATATTCTATGCACATGCAATGTAAATGATGTGTTTTGATTTTCCATTGCTCTCAGAAATCTGCTTCTTACTCAAGGCCTGCATTTCATCCTTTTTTTATCTAAATGGCTTCTGTCTCAGCATGGCTTCTAGCAATTCCTTCAGAAGACTTTGAAAGGTGCCAGTCTTGGTAATACTACTACTGATCTGAAACACTTAAGTAAGACAGACTGCTTCACTAGGCACTGAAAACATACACAAGCCTAAGTAAGGTAGACTGATCCAGACTTTACCTTTCTCAGACTGGAAACAAGAAGAGAAATAAGAAATGAAAAGATAAGAACATACATCAGCTTAATACAATTGGTATGTTTTTGGTCTTAGTCCCTGACAGTTTCAGAAACTGAGCTCTGATCCTGCGTATTGACAAGTGCCCTATTGCCGTAGGCTAGGTCTCTAATGGTTATTGAACACATATAATCCATCAGTTTTTGTCTGGTCTCCCCTGTAAACTTTAGTAGTCACATTTCAAGCTCAAATGTACCGCATTTATCTATTCTAAATCATTTCTAATGCCACAAAGCAAAGGTTCAACATTGTGTTAACAAGATAAAGTGGTAAAGAAGTGACCTAGAGTAGCATCCAGAGGATGACTTTCATTGGACTCAGACTATTGCTTGGGAGGGTGACATCTTAAGAGCACACACCAGAGGGAAAGTGTATCTGAGCAGCAGCAAAAAAAAGTGTTTGAGGTGTCAGAACTGTTAAAAAGCGTTCAGGACAAAGAGCAAGGAAGAGCTGACTGGAAAATGCGAAAGGTGTTCCAAGTATCAAAACTTCTAGTTACAGTTCTGGTTCATTATTCCTTCATTACAAAGGCTTTTTCATTCTCTGATCATAGTGTGGGCAGGAGGAAAAACAGCAAACAAAGCCTAAAACATAAGCAGAACAGTCAGCAAGGTAGTGGTTGAAAATAACTTTCTCATCAACCACCAATGTAAAACTCTTCACGTGAACAAAAAGAAATTATTTAAGAGAGCCATCAAATCCACTATCTTCCCTCAAACGATGTACAAAAATATTTCAATGTTTTTGTATGAAGGCATTTAATGGTTAGACATGCCTTGAAAAATCAAAGTATCTGCCTCCATTACAATGTATTTTAGAGTTTAATAAAATCTCTTCCATAAATTAATATCATATTAAAATCAAGATGAAGCTTTTCTTTTACTGAGTTTCTTCTATTGCATTTTTCCTGGTGCTGAAACCGTTTTCTGGTATTATGGGAATTTAAACTGGGACAACCTACAATCCCAGTATTTTTGGTCCCTGCCCAGAAGGAAACCTTTCCATGTCTCTGTTTTAATTCATGCTTGGACTCTCCACATGACAATTCGATCCACTCTAAGTAGGTTACCATGCCAACCTCCTTAACGTTAACCTTTACAAGAAACCACAGAAAAATTGCCAAATAATTCTGGATAGCTGTTCTAAAATAACAGCAATGCTTTAAAATGCTACCACCTGGTGGTAACCGAGTAGCAGAACCTTGACACATGCTAAAAACGGATGACCAAATTCTGCCTCTGACTAAATAAATTGCCAACTTTAGAGGGGTTGCAAACCAGTCAAGGGAAGCTAGTGGGATTGTACAACGTTTCACCTACAATGAACTGTGGCTGAGTTCAGGAGAGAGAATATAACACATCAAATTTTGCATGGTCTAGTATCATGCGTTACACACTTTTCATGTATCACAGTTCACATACGTATCTGTGAATAAAAAGCCAAAATTAAAGTTCACTAAACAAGATGGTTAAGGAGATGGTTCACTACTTGGTATTGAATGTGCAGGCTATTTGTCCTGGTACAGAATAAAGGATAGAGGTACACAAATAAGGAAAAAGGATGAATTTTCTACAAGGGTAAATCCACTGACTTCAGCAGAGCTACAGCCACAGGAAAACATTTGGAGATCCCCTTGTCAATTGCCTTACGTAACATGATGTGTATTAATCAGTAGCTAAGATAAGGTAGAAGAGACAAACATGCATTTCTACAAATATCCAATGATTGCTGTTAAAATCTTTACATTTGCCACTTTCAAGTAATGAAATCCCTATTCTCTGGGCAGAGAAGCCAAGAACACCAAACACTTCAGAGATACCAGTTAGGGAATACTGCAGACTTTTATAACAGACACCATGGGCCTGGGTCTGATCTCACTTACACTGAGTCAGTACAAAGCTGCCTCTGCTGGCTTCAGCTGAATTATTTCTGATTCATATTGGACGGAGATCAAAACAAAGTCCTCCTCCAAGTCTAATTAATTTTGTTTTTAGTCTCGCTTGCATTTGAATTAACAGTGGACAGTCAATACATATGCATTAAAATTTCCCTGTTAACTCTGATGATAGAAGCATATGTGTGTTTCACAGAGTGCTGTGTGTCAGCGTACCTGGAGAATACGGTTTTGGTTGGTACAGACAGATCATAAGGGAAGATACCCATAGGTATGAGAAAATGCCTGATAATTTGCATAAGCATCTGGCAGTGTGCTAGGAGGGCCAAAAGCTCACACTGCATCTGCAGATCATCATCAGATTGCTTTGCCACTGCTTCTGAATGGCCTTATATATCATAGCCCATGCTTCTGAATGACCTTATATATTTCACTTCTGAAATTACAGCTTCCTTTTCTGCCTTTCAAATTACCATTGAGCTTAGAGGCTTAGGGGTAAATGTGCTAGCTCTTCACCCTTCTTCAGAAACAGAAAATCCCTCCCTGTATGTGAAAGCTTCATTTTTTTAAAAGATGTAGAGTTTTGTTGTTGGTTTGGGTTTTTTCTCCCCTGCTAAGTTCGGTTTCCTAATCCAGAATCATTACATTGATTGACAGATGCATAATAGCCAGAAATGCATGGTAAAGTTGAAAAGGAAAATAACCTTTGCGACAGTATAATATTTCATGTAAAAAGCTATACAGTAGCAGTTGTGATACCTTAAATTTCCTATATTATTTCCTATACTTATGATAGCATATAACTGTAACATCTATTTGGACTTATATTTTATGATGGTCATTGCAGAAACTGACCACTGTGAAGTAGAATAGCTTGTACAAAGAAATAAGGAAAAATATCAGATGAGAAGATGCTTTCTTTTTTTTTCTGGGGAAAAAAAAAAGACATTATTTTAGCCACCTTTCTACGTGTATCCAATTGGTTCTGTTATATATCACTTCAGATGACATTAGAATGCTAGTATCATGTACAAAAGCAAGAGATCCTTTCAATTACTTAGGCACGTGTTCAGACTGAGTTTTTCACTGGGACCCAAAGGAAGCTGATTTGCGCATTCCATTTGTTCTTTGTACACTGTAAGTACCTGCTACTAAATTTATGTTGGTAATCAAAGATATATTTTCTGACTTTTTTTTTTTCATATTTTTGCTCATATTTCTGAGGAATGATCAAGAAATAAGAATTAGATTTTTTTTGACAATGTCAGTTCTGTCTGAATCCCTAATTATTACTGGTGATCATTTGCACATGCAGGCTAATGGGCATTTCTTTCCAACATATTTTCCTCTGGAAAATTACAAAATATTGAATATACTTAATATGCTCAGGTTGCACACATCTTGTAAACCTAAGTATTGACCTGGCTTTCCCTAAGGTGGCAATATGGTAGTGCTTTAAGAGCCTTGCTGAGTAACTAGGGGAGTGATAGATTAGAAAACAAAGTCATTTCAGTCACCACCTACACACACACTTCAACCATTAAAGGTAGATTACATATTTGCAGTTTGTAGTCCAGCTGGTAAAAGGTCTGATTGCCCAGAGTTTTGTCAATGCCAATAAGCAGAAGGAAGTATGTATCTGGACAGATGAACAAAATCACTGATGGGAGTCTCTGACTGAGCTAGAAATCAGGAACTATGAGGTAAGTGCAGTGTGATTAAAGTCAAGATAGCTGGCACTAATAAACCAGAGCCTCAGGCTGGACAATCTAAAGGAGCAAGAAAACTAAGGGAGACAAAAAGAATGGAGGAGATAAGAACGCCACGATTTCAGAAAAGAAAAGAAAAAAAAGATGTTACATCAACATTTGAATTTCATGAACAAATGAAAATACTTCACAGACACCAATATACACATGTTTCTAGAGAATTCTATGACAGTCGTGATAAGAAAAAAAAATCTGCAAACAACTCAGTTTTCTCAGGCAGGAGAAGATTTAAACACAGTTTAGGTCAGAGTCCCATACATGAGTGGAAGGAAGAATCAAGGGCTAAAGTAGATGAAAAACAGAAAGAACGGTTGGGATACAAAGTGAAAGTCTGAAACTAAAAGAGCCAGACACACTGAACACAGCTCCAATCCTTAATATAAGCAAAACCAGAAATCAACTAGATCATTACAAAAATAGAGAATAATAAAAAATGTAGTAAAAAAAAAATTCTTAGCAGTGTGACTCTTGAAGATAAAGGAAGCTATTCTAGTAATAGAAATGTGTAGTATTTTTAATAGTTTAGAGATAGTAGGTCACACAACTACAGCTCCATCGTGTACATACTGAAACATCAGAATGTTTAAAAGTTTTATAGGAAACTTTATAGCAAAATGAAAAAGAGGAACTAAAGAGTTAAAACAGTATAGAATTTGGCATTGCAAACAAGCTGGAGAAATTTAATAAGGAAAAAGTAGAAATAAAGCTACTTTGAGTGGCTTCAGTCTCAAGTACCAGGAACACTAGTGCTTCAAAGAACTAAATGCCAAAGCCCATATCTCCACTAGCCCTCAACCCTTGCCACGTTTTGTTTTACAGAATGTTCATAGAATGGTGTCTTTTTTAATGGTGTTTTCTAGCAAAGGATATATTTGTCTTGATTTGTCAACCTATTGCTTTGCACCTGATCTAGTAAAAGTAAACAGATCATAAGTGAAACGAGACCCTTTATAATGCTGGCCTATTCCTCAAAGGATTTGACTCCAGGGTTTTATATAAAAGAGAACACAGGAGGTCCTGCAGATGAAAAATCTGTAACTAGACACAAAAAGAGTGAGGTCCTATATAGAGTGCAGTGTATGACTCGTAGCGATCATCACACAAACAACTAGGCAAGTAACCTGCAATGCTAAGCAACATGGCCAGACTGATCCTTGGTATAACTCCATATATTAGGAGGAATTTGTATCCCAGACGACTGTCGTGTTGAGTCTCATTTGAACCTGATGTAAGCAGGTTCAACTCCCTTGATATCAATGCAATACGACCAGCTTAGTGTAGGAGGCATGGATTTGGCATAACATGTCTCTTGTAGCGAATTGATTTTGCGAAACACCACAGTTTGTCAGCCCTTTTGATATCTTCAGTCCCTGGAGATCTGCCCCCTTCTAGTACTGCATTGATTCATTGCTGAGTTGACCTTTACGAATGGACCAGAATAGAATAGAATTTAGTTTGTATAACGCCTTTCATTCTGAAGATGTCTCCAATCACTGATAAACCAATAATAATATGAAGCTAATGTATAGGCAAATAGAAAAACAGTTGTAAATTAGGCAGCAGTACATATACTGCCTTGAATACAAGACTATTAAAACGAAACAAAAATAAAAACAAAAACAAACACATGGTTTGCTTGTATTTGGGAGTTTTCTCCCTTTACTTTTAAATCATAACATTACAGAAAACATTTTGTGTGTTTGGAATACACTGAACTATAGTATAAATCAATATGTAACACTTTTCACTGATCCATTCTTTTGGATTTAAAAACATTTTGTTTCTTCCAGATGAAAAATTTTTCTTTTTTTCAGACTTAGTTTAAGGCAAATCTATGCAGTTGTTTTTGAGATGTGTGAGACTGTGCTTTGCAGGTCTTGAATACCTATCTCTGCAAAGCTTCCTGTTGACCA
The DNA here is from genome assembly GCF_009769625.2 of Cygnus olor. Lineage (NCBI taxonomy): Eukaryota > Metazoa > Chordata > Aves > Anseriformes > Anatidae > Cygnus > Cygnus olor. The sequence goes on from NC_049171.1 coordinate 24,528,141, forward strand.
TGTGAAAACATTTTTTTTTCAGCTCCATTACTTCCTGTCAATTTCTTGATACTTCTGTGGTAGCATAGAGGTAAAGAATTATCATCATGCTCTTCATCTGAAAAACTAAAAATGCTTTAAATGCTACAGAAGTTATGGAGCAATATGCTGATACATTCAAACTGTTTGTGAGCCTGCAAAGCCAATATCTGCCTTACATGTCTTTATATTCACACAGAATTGTATTATGCTTAATAAGACTTCTAGCAGCTGAATTGCTTGGTATGCTCATGATCACAGGGAGCTATAGCATGGTAACAAAGAGTGCATGAAGCACTTGCTTTGCTAGAAAAGCAAAGGACATGCATAAGGAAAAGCAGTCTATGAGCCTGAAAAGCAATAAAACCATGGAATAAGGGAATGCAAGAAATTCAATGTCAGGAAAGCTAATTTGAAAAGGTTTTGAAGTGCAGACCAGCTTCTTCTTTACTCCGTATTAGCTACAGTTGCCTGTCAGATGCTGCCATTCTGATGCATGTTTTATATTTTCTTGCTACTAGTGTAAGATAACCCCAGATGATTAATGTGTTGTAAAAACATATCTTTGTGGGAGAATGTTGAAAGTCCTCAGAGATACTTGCATTGCTCCTAAATGCAGTTTTGAAAATCTGTCTGTTTGTCTGACTGGTAAAGGATTTCCTACTCTGCACCAGCTAATATATGGTTATGAAATGCCAAGACAGACATCTGAAATGTGCATACATCTCTGAGCTTAGGGAACTTTTCAAATACAGACTTCTTTTTTTTTTTTTTTTTTTCTGAAAGTGGATACAGTAGATTGTAGCAGATGGCTTGTTCTGTCTGGTAAATCCTTCTAAGTTCGTGGCTCATTGAACTAGTCGTGTCATTACAGTCTAGCATGTTAATTTGGAATCCATGTGCTAAACTTCAGTGCAAATTTTTATGATGAAAAGATCTGATCCATGTGCACAATAGCTACTCTTTCTTACTCAGTACAACAAAGTAGTTAAAGCTCCCTCTAGATATTTTTTCAAGCTAGATTTTCAACTGTCCTCTACGATTTGATTGGAAAAGCAGATTGTGTCTAGTTGCTAGGAGGTTAATGCAAGCATATATTTTTCCTAGTGACTTGGAAACCTGAAGACTAAAAAGAAAAATCCATTTAATATAATAATATAAAATTAACTATAGTCTACATTTACATCTGTATCTTTCACTTCCTTAACCATTTTCTTGGCACAGAAGTTGCTGAAGAACTTCAAATTTCACATGCTGTAGTCTGTTGGTCTCTACAACATAAGGCAATTTTCACTAGAAGCACATGTTAAAGAAACTTAGAAACTAATCTTCAGCATTATGTAGTGGATTTCCACAGGCCTTTTAGTGATTAAAATTTTAATCACCTAATGATTAAAGGTTTAATTACTAGGCAATTAGCACCTAAAGTTAAGTGCCAGGCGTTTAACACTGTATTGGAAGTGGAACTGCCACCGGTGGGGGATTGCAATGTTGAATGGATCATAATGGAGCAATGAAGTAGAAGCAAAGGGGGCAGACAAGGTCAGAGGGAAGGGCAAGCTTCAGGTGCAAGTGTATGAGCAGTGAGGATCTTTTTCAGAAAGTTTCAGAAGGAGATTTAGGTCTGATGATGGACATGTCAGGACTGGAAGTTCCATGGGGGTCCAGGAGCAGTGGGAGCTCTCTGCAGCAGCAAGGCAGGGCTTGGCACCAGAGCCCATCCTACCACCTGCCAGGAGCAGGGCAGCTGGGGCATTGGGGCAGCTCCAGCCCCAGGCATCGTGCATCTCTCTGGGGATAAAGCCAAGACAAGGCTGGACCAGCCCCAGTGGGGACCATGGCCAGGCAGGACCAAGCAGGACAGGGCTGTGGGGAGAAGGAGATGGGCCTTGCCACAGCCTTGCTGGGGCAGGGGCTGACAGCCCTGGGGGCCTGCACGGTACTTCAGGCCTTGCATGGTAACGTGGATCTTGAGTCAGAGTGAAGCCTGTGTGGAAACTGGTCACAAGGAGTATTTGTTCAATTTTCTGTGTCTTTTGAGATAGAAACCACTACAGAAAACCTTACTAGTTCTTGTAGAACATTATAATGTGAATTGTTATTGCTTTTGTTTTCCATGAAAGGATATATTTAGCTGGAAACCTTCTCTCTGTTACCCTAAGAAAACTGAACTGCAGTTTAAACAAGATTCATTATTTTGTGTTTATTTCAGAATTGTAGATCTTGCATATTGGCAGTGAGTGTTGAAATGCTGAGCTGGAAGCTGATTAGTTCTTTTCTTAGCTCTTGCTAGTTTTAGCTGCCTCTTAATCATTTTTTCTTTTTTCTTTTTTTTTTTTTTTTCTTCTCACCAGCAGGAACATTTTAGTCCTAGAAGGGTTGCACAGACTTTTTTTCCAGTATAAATATCTAGTATTGATTTATCTGTGAACAAACTGCATTTGTTGTTTCAGTATAAAATATGTACAGTACACATTGGAGCTGGAAGATGTTAGAATTCTCTGATCTTCCAGAATAATAAATAATAATAATAATAATAAAAAAGACCTGATTTTAAAAAAGACCTTGTTCTGACTCAGTTCCATAGCTCACTTTAATATTAGAGGAAGATGCATTCATGTATCAGAGTCTAGACTGTGGAGCTTAATATATTCCTTCAGTGTTATTGTGCTGTTTCAAGATAGCATAGGGGTCTGAAACTACAACCAGTCATTCAGAGAGATAGAAAGGTTACTTTCTTTTTCTTTCTTTCTTTCTCTTTCTTTCTTTCTTTCTTTCTTTCTTTCTTTCTTTCTTTCTTTCTTTTTTTTTTTTCAAAATTCACCATTTGAGTACCCTTCCAGTGACTACAGTCATTGAGAAGCTGGGCAAACCAGTCCACAATATAAAGTCCAAGGTACTTGTATTAGATTTAGTAAGTATGTTTGGAAAAAGAATACAGTTAAAATCGAAACCCTCCCCCATGTATCACCTAATTGTTTTTATTTGGTAGAAGAGAAATGTAGTAAGTACTGGACTAAATTCTGTCCTTGCTTCTGCTGAAAAGCTAGATAGCAACTAAAAAAAGAAGCATCGGAATGAATCAAGCACTAACGGAGCTATATATGAGTAGGAATTAGATGGTGTGAGCTGAAATAGGTTTTTGCAGAAATGGAGTTAAAAAAAGCACAAAGCAATGTAAAAATAGTTTAAGAATGAAGGCTTGATTTCAATCTGATGTTTTGGGAATAGCAAATAGTACACTAAACTGTTCCATCACCTGAAGAAGTAATGTAAAGTAACAAACAAAATCCTTTTCGCAAAGCAACTATTAAAGAGATATTTTAACCTGGATTATATCTTTTTTCTTTCTTTTATTTATTTATTTTTTTGTGAATGACAAAAGCCATGAAGACTGCACATTTCCTTTTATACTTTTTATTTAAAAGGTGGTGTTACAATGGTCTCTGCTTGCATGAATAATTTGCATTGAGACAGACTGAATTTCAGCATGGAAGTGAAGTCTGAATGCTGGTTTTGTTCATTTTTATAAATTTATGATAAAGTCCTGCAAATTTACAGCAGAAAATGCTACAGATGTTACAGGCATAGCTGCAGCTTTTCAAAGATAGATCTATAGGGTCTATAGAGTGGGTAGGGTGGGATTTGTCTCATCTTTCTTTTTAACTGTCGGCAGAAATTCATCTGACTAGTTTTACATAGCTACTTTGGAAGAAAAGGGCTTACGTCCTTGAGGTACTTATTTCTGTCCACTAACTGCAAAATGGACTGACTCAGACATGTTTGCATTGTGGATATTTATGCCTGATGCAAGGAATTTTATCCTTAGGAGTATGAAGTTCTTCCTCAGGTGCTCGTGCTCAGCTTTCATTTTTATAAACCCTAAATAAATCTGGATCATCAGCAACTTGTCATATTTCTACTTGGATGAGATGAATCATGCCCTGGCAGTGTTTATCTTTTTTATTTTTTTTCTTTTTAGCCCAAGCGCATGACTATGCAGATTAAAAATCTGTAGACAAATGTGGTTGTAAACAAATTAGATGGGATGAATTCAGCCTTGAGTATTTTATCCTCTTTAACAGGCAGCCATTATGTTCCTGAGCTGGTAACAAACCATCTCAAAATGAAATGTATTGTACATCACTAACTGCAGATACCAACAAGCCATTAGGTGTCAATTTAAGAAAAAAAAAAAATAACATAACAATTACAGCAAATTCTGATGTTTATACTGGCAACAGTGACCTCAGTACCTTAAGGGGAGATGAGTTTTGTTGTTGGTGGTGGTTGGTTGGTTGGTATTACCCATTTTTGTTTTTAGTATAAGACTACCATGCAGCAGGAAACAGATTTATTTATTTGTAATTCCATTATTGTTTTTGTACTTGTTATAAAATGAAGTTACAAATTCTGATGGATTTTGAGTAATGATAGTTATTGAAAGCCCATACTCATGAGTAATTGATGTTGAATGGCAAGAGAAAATCTTGAGACGCTTTAGCTAGCATTATCAAGTTAATATTTTTCTGGCTGGCTTTTAAAGAAAAGACTTTTGGAGGAAATTATTTGGAGGCAGGCAAGACAATTTCTGAAGGAAAATACAAAAACACAGCCATAGAAAAGGTCACAGCCAGCTAATTAGATTTAAGGAGGTAGTAGCTGGTCAATTGGATGTAACCCTATGGTAAACTAAATTAACAGGGGATCAGACTTCTATACGGCTACAGTATGTCTTTATTAAAAAAGACCTGGTTGAAAATAATAAAAAGGAGATTGTCAAAAGCACTTTGAAAACAGAATTATTACTTTTGTAAGCACAAGCATATGTACTGGAAAATACATGAAAAAGATTTAGAGCCTGAAATACAGTAATTAATACAGTATTAGTCTCCCAACTAACACAGCATCTATATTGCTACTTCCTGCCCCCCTTTTAATGTATCCCTAAAGGCTTCCCTGTTCTTCCAGTCAGCAACTTCACCTATCTTGCACATTGTTGTATTTTCACTTGACAGCATTCAAATGAATTTGTTTGAATGGACCATTCCATCATACTACCTAGATTACACTGTGTTACTGGCCTTATTTAATCATCACTCATCTTTCTTTAAGTCTTTAAATCACTCAGATATTTTTCTGTATTTAATTCTAGCTCATTTAGATCAATATTAAATGATACCAATATTAAATGATATCAGCATTATTTCTGGTCAACCCAGAGCCCTGCTAGAAATGTACTATTTCATCAAGATCTCAATTACCTTTTGAGATCTGCCAGTCAGCTGTAATCCAAATGACCTGACAATTGTTGATACTGCATTTTGCTGCTTTTTAAAGCATGTGACAGGACATTAAAAAAGGTGCATTTGCATGTTTACCTTCCTCATCCAAGTTTTTAATCACATCCAGGTATACAATAGCAATACAGAACTGTGTATCTGAATTTCATCAGAATATCTGACCTACTACCACCTGATGCTTGATTAAAAATTTGCCTTATAGGAAAATAAGAAAGAGATTTTTTAGTCATTTTATCAAGCAGACAAGAGGCTGAGATCTCAAAATGTAGTTATTAATAGAGATTTATCAATTTGTGGGGCAATATCCCAAGGGACTAGTACTTTGCCAAGTGCTATTCAATAATTTTATCAGGAATGTAGACAACAACATAAAATGTTGTCTGAGTTTGCAGATGACATAATGATGAATAGGATAGTAAATAACAGGAGAGGTTGCCCCTACAGAATGATATGAATTCTTCAGTTAAATGGTTACTCTCCAAACAAGCATGTTTTCAAAGAGCTGAAGATAATGTAATTCATCCAGGGACAAGGAATGTTCTAGGTAAAGGACAGGAACACTGTTCTGGAAAACAGTAATTCAGAAGGTACACTAGAGTCATAGTATACAAGTGTCCTAATGTGTTGATCCAGTTTTGGATGTATAAAGAGGAGCTTATAGAGTAAGAATATGCCACTGCAAATACAGTTGTTCAGATTATTACTGTACTACTGTTTTTCATCTCTTAACTGCATTTAAAGAGGATGTTAGAAAAATAACGTGATATCTGTAAAACAAACCTTCTAAACTGAGCCTTTAGGGACTCAATTTATTCTGTGAATCAAAGTGGGGGTTAAAAGGCGATTTGATTCCCATATAGAGATACTTACTTCTACTTTGAAATGCAATCTGATCATGAAGGAAAGGAAATATTTCAGTCCTGCAGACAAAAACATTATGAGAGATGCACATTCAACCTTGAAACGGTGACAATAAATGTAATTAACAACATATCAGGGAAGGTAATAGATGTGCTGTTGCTTTGAGTCTGCGAAATGAGATTAGATATCTTTCTGAAAAACATGCTTTGACTCAGCATCTGAGAAAATTATATACATTATAGACCAAGTGATCATAATGGTCTGCACACAAACACCATGAATCTATTTGTCAGCTGAGAAGCATTGGCAAAGAAAAACAAGGGGTAATCTGCCAGAATTTAATCCTCTCATGGCATTTGGAAATGGCAATATTTTGCTGTATTATGCTGGTTGAGAGTATCTGGAGCAATGTGGCAGATCTCCTCCAGCAGGCTCAAGAGGGACCTGTGTTTGGTATGACAAAGAAAATAACCAGCTTACTTCTACAGAGAATGGAGGAATGTGATGAGTACTCAGAGCATCCTAAGGTGGGTGATATGTTGAAAGAAAACTAGTTGTGGGTGATCAAAAAGGTTTCGTGATGTGATAACTCCAGAGGTGTACACTTCTGCCTGACAGTGTGTTTGAAAACCTATTAAACCAAATTACAACCAAGAAACAGTTAAGGCATATTACCTTGACCTTGTGGCTTTGGGTGTTTTTTGTTGTTGTTGTTGTTTTGTTTGTTTGTTTTGTTTGTTTGTTTTGTTTGTTTGTTCTTGGATTAATTAGCATGAATCTTTTTAAAAAATGAACAGGAACACTTACAAAAAAGTAGCTTGCAAATGTGGTTAGCTGCTTTTAGTAGTCATTTGGTAAAAGCCTGAACAACCGTGTGAGAACTTCAGCAGCAGAACAGCTTGTCAAAATGAAACTTTAAGCAGATGGTTCTAAATCACTGGAACTCTACTGCATATGCTGAATGCTCGAACAGTTCTATGAATAACAGAAAGCTGTCCACAAACATGGAGAAAAATAGCAGATGTGTGAGGCTGATGTTACCTGATCTCCATCACACGGAATCCTATCACTGTCAAAAGTGCTGTCTCTTGCTTGCTTGAGAAAGTGACTTTTCCAAGTTACAGTTGATGAAGCTGTTCCTAAGAAATGCATCCATTTTTAAATACTGTACCTCAGCCTGTTGCTGTGAAAACTGGGAACTTACTTAGACAGACAAACAGCAGCTACAACAATAGTTCCAAAGGACATTTCAAAACCTCTTAACCTCTGATTTAAATGTCAACATTAAATGTATGTCTACTTTCAGTTATCTTACCAAATACATTTCACTTCCACACAACAGATCAAGTCTTATTCGCAGAAATTCTATTTCATGAATCTCTGTTTTCTGTGTCCCTGTAGGGTTCTACTCCAATGTAATGGTCTGGGGTAGCAATTGTTTTCTTGTTCAGCCTTTGTTTAGCATCTCATTCTCTAGAGATCTGGTCACCTCAGAGAAGGAGACAAGTTTGGTCCTATTCCAAGTACTGTTCCTTCATTTCACAGCAAACTCTTAAGTACAAAAAATACTGGCTTACAGCAGAACCCCTTCTTTCTATGATAAGTACTAGAAACTTTGGCCTACAGGGCTCTAGTTTTGAGGATTTCTTTTTTTCTCAGAGAAGTGAGGGCCCCACAGAAATAAGACTATTAATTTCTGATGAGTACAATAGCGTGATAAACTAAAGCAGAAAATGCAGTCTTTGGCTACTGATCTTTCATTCAGTACATGTGTAGGGATCGGTCACACCTGAAGACCTTCAGGCATGAATGCACTTTTTCTGTAGTCTTAACTAATTTTATCTATATCGCTCAGTATTTGGTATTGGTGGAAACTTTAGGCATCCTTCTACTACATTACTGACTTCAGTGTAGTATGGTGGAAATACTGGTATTCCACAAAACTGCTGTGTTTTGAATTATAACCCTAAAACTGCTTACAGTGCTTTTCTAAAAAATATATAGCAGAATGCAGATGAGGAAAACATGGTACTATTTGTAAAGTGTAAGAATATGACAAATAGTATACTTTCACCATATTCCAAGAATACATATAAAATGAGATACTTTGATATTCTTAGTTTATATAATCATACCTTCAGTTTGAGGCATAATGGGAGCCTATGCAAAGTGAGAAGAAAAAAAAAAAAAAAACATTATTTTGGCTGTGCTTGCCTGAGACTTTTAATGTGTTACCCTTCCAAGTCATTTTGATATGTGTACTCTGATCCTAGAAACTGGCAGACTGACTAATACCTTCAGAGTCCAAAGGTGTCTTTTATTTGGAGCTCAGAAGTCCAAGCCAAAGACTAAGAACAAAGTGCATTTTTAGCATACCAGGTGATTTAACATCACTAGTTAGGATGTCATCCTAGAACTGCAAATTAGGATCTTTTGAGAAGTAGTGTTTTTGGTTTGGGGTATTTTTTTTTGGAGTTAGTAGAATGTGTTGTGATGCTGAACCCTCGTTTTAGGTCATTAGGGGCTTTCAAAGGTTAGGGGTCTCCAGGTAAAGCATGAAGATCATATTTTCTCCATAAGAATTTTTTAAAATGCAATCTGTGAAAAGTCTACTGAAACTAACAGAGTTCTCTCAAGTTCTAGTGATGACAGTTGCTGGATTTGTTCATTCTTTCAGATTGTATCAATAAGAAGCCTTTTTTCCTTTTCTTTTTTCTTTTTTTTTTTTTTTTTTTTTTTTTTTTTTTTTTTTTTTTTTACCTGAAAAGGGAGCTATTATATTTTTTGGTGCTTGAGAATTTGGATAAATGTTCTGAACATAACTGAAATATTATTTTATTATTAAGAGTTCAACAGCCTCAGAACACAAGAAATGATATAGTGTAGGCTTCTGTTGGAAGGTAAAAGCTTCAAACAATATCATTAGGTTTCCAGAAGCTTTAGTCCATGATTTGGATAATGTTATGGTACCACAAATAAGGCACAGGAAAGATTGTCAGTTATTTGGATACTGGTAAGCTAGGTTGTGCCATTTCTTTCCTCCTGTCTTATTTTGTAGAGGAAAATCTAAAGAAAGGGAGAATTACCTTTTCGTCTTGAAGACAGTTAAATATAGGTGCCTTTGTATAGTTATCTAAAGAACTACATAGCTAAGCCCCCATTATAATCAGTGGAGATTTGATCTCCATTTAATCAGTAGCCAACAAGGCTGACCTCAGTTAACACCCCAGGGCATACAAAATGGTTCATGATGCCTGTGTGTGTGGGCAGCTGAACTGAACTCCACGATTGTCCATCTGACTCATTCTCCAGATTTCACAGATTTTATATTTCTCTGACCATGCCCAAGTTTTCTCTTGTGAGCTAGCTTAACTCCCTCCTCAGCAGCTTTCAATCATCTTTACCTCTGGCCTTTCTCACAATTTATATATAGTAGTATATATAGTAGTATATTATATATATAGTAGTGTATATATAGTAATATATTAACCTCTGCTGGTTTAAATGTCAGCAGCTTCATTGGTACTGCTCAGGATCTTTGATGAGAATCTTGGCCATATAATTCTGTACCTCACTTTAGATCATGAAAGGAAATTCCTGTCTGATAGTTCTAAATCCAACAAGGTGTGATCTTATATTACATTTTATATACATATTCCTATACAGATTTCATCACCAAACTCTCTGAATGACTTCTAATGTGTATTAAGCAAAGTAACTAACATCTCAGTCATGACTTCTCTCTCATCTTCTACGCCCTGTGTGCAGTGTGTGGTTTTTGTTTCAGTGAACACTGGATATTTTTTTTTAAATTAAATTACTTTTATGAATTTCTATTAATAATGACTGTCAAAGAAATATACCCAGCAACTGCAGCACAAAATAATCAGGTATGAGACTGTTATTGATCCCCGAAAAAATTTTATCCTCTAGTCCCACAGAAAGCCCCTCTCCAGAACAGATGAGCATTTCCTAACTGTAGGAAGTTTACTATGCCAGAGAAATAAAATTGTTGGCCATCATTTCCAGCCCTCAGCTTAATCATTTTTATAGATATACTTGGTCCACAAGAAAAATATAATTCTAAGCTTGACTTATTATTCTTAAAAACAGGAACAGCTGTGACAAGTGAGTTTGCAGCACCTGTGTGTCAAGGGAATTAATATGGGAACTGATCTATAACTCCACAGTCAGAGAGCTTGAGGACAGATGTGGCTGCGGGTACTCTAGTCTAACTTCATTTGTAGTAGAGACCATATAATCCTTTTGTTGCCCTCTAGTGACTTCTGTAACTATTGGTTAATTAAAATAGGAGGAGGTTGAGGCACTACCCTGTCTTTCAGAGAATCAGATTCTATTTTCTTTACTGAGGCCCATTTTTGTTCTGCTTATCCTCTAATAACTATTGAGCTAACTGCCTGTTTGAAGCTGAATTTGTCTGGAGGCTGAAACTTCCAAAAAATATTAATGTAAGAATTGGCCTCTGTGTACTGGAGGAAGGCACTGTTAATGCTTCTACTGGAGGAAAGGCTGCAGTGTAAATTTGTCCCTTAGCAGGCAGCAAGGAAGGTGAGGAGGGGGAGGTCACATCCACCAAACTGCTGTGGCCTAGCTTGAATTGTAGTGCTTTACAACTAACTTTATCCACCTCTGCAATTGCTTCAGAAGATACCTAGAGTATATGAGAACCAGATGTAGATGCTTAAAGTTTCTTGTAAAGTCCATAAAGAAATAACTACGTTGTCTTGTCCTGCACAAGCCTGGACTGTTAAAGGAAGACAGAGGCACCTAAGTGAACCTTTGAAGGTCTCTTGGGTGACTTGTTTCTTTCTGCTAGAAGTCTCATTGAATTCTCCTCCCTCCCTGGTTCATGATCTTGTATTTTCAGCGGAGTAAGGCCTAAGCTGGGCACATGAAATGGTGCATTAAATTTCACCCTGAAGAATCCAGAAAGGAGAGGAATGTTATGAAAGCTGCAGAACAGAAGTTCCAATCATGCCTTACGTTCTTTAGACACCAAATACGTCAGCCTTGAGGAAACAGGAAATCTGGTTCCTGACCAGTAACTTCAGTATAAATGTTTCTAATTATCGTCTCTTTAGAGCATGATAATGACAAAGACTTCAGGAGTGATGTTTAAGAAATGTTGCATAAAAGCATTTCTTTTGTTTCTATATCCTTCCTGACTTAATTACAATGCTAATTCATTAGTCAATATTTGTTCAGTGTTTTGAAAATGTGGCTGGATATATTGGAAAAAGCAGCAACCGTTTGCACTTGTCTTCGATCCTATGTGAATGAAGACTATTCTCCAGAAAATGTATGGCAAATTTTCCACTTACTTTGGAATTTTGTTATCCAGAATGCTAGGGCTATAAAATACCTATGTCTGGATATTGTGAAGATTATACTAGAGAGTCAGATAAGACTGAATTGACTTATGCTGAGGAGAAATCTCCATTTATTTTACGGTTATGATCATTCAAATCTGGACAGCTACCTTCATGGCAGCAGAGTTGTCCTTAGGGGTTACATCCAGTCTTCTCCAATAAAATTTCAGCTGGTACTACCTGGTGAAGTCTGGGAGCTTTAGGGATATGTTTTCTCAGTCATTTATGTGCTTGATTTGTCTGCTAATGAATAAGAAGTAGATGATAGACTATCCTAATATCTTATGGTCAGTTTTTCCTTGAAGTAGAGTGGTAGGAGGGATTTGCTAAAGAAACTTCTTAAATTTGACAGTTTTTCAAACTATTTTTTCATTGTGTACCAATAGCAGAGGGAATTAATTGTGGTAAAATGATTCCAGTACTGTTTGAAGTTTACTGGTCTGTTTGACTTAAAATGGCTTAGCAAAGTGTTTGGTATACCATGCCTGAACTTGGTAATGATAAGATATGTGTCAATTCATAAAACACTGGAAAACTAATGGGAATAAAGTCAAATTGAACAATTTAATCTATTTGCTTCTTAACAACCTCATCAAGATCCCTAAGATTGCTCTTCTACCAGAGCTTTCAGTTGTAGAACTCAAGGTATATGTGGCACCAACAACAAGATTCATGAACAGGTGCAGCTGCACAGTTGTGACTTCAGTATGTCAGCGATGTTCAGATTTTGGCATTATTCATTTTTCCCAGTGTCTTGGAGTAACTAACTTTGTACCTAGAAGAAAGTATTGATAGCAGGAGTATTGATAATAGCTAACTTTTTTTGAGAACAGCCTAAAAACCATAAAAGGAACCCCTATGTCTTAAAAATTATGCTAACACCAGCTAATGAAGAGTCATTGTCTCCAACTGTGATTACAAGACAACACCTAGAAGTTTTCTTATGCTCTGCATAGCAGCGTTTGTAACTACCTTCCAGCTTTAGCCCACTCTCCTGCCTCCAGCAATAAACAGAAATACCAGATAAAAGAAGGAACATTAGAAATGGCAAATAGGCAGAGCTATTTATCCTCCTGTCTTCAGAAATGCATTCATGGTTGCTAAGCATAGTTTTTACCATGTGTAGCATGAAGATAATTTTTTGTTTGTTTTTTTGATGTTGTTAGTTTTACAGCCTCAGAATAAACCCATGCTATCTGTAGAAACCACTTTATTCCTTTTGGAAGCTAAAGTTGATGATTCCACAGCAATCATATTAAAAATCAATAGTTTCCATCTATATGACTTTAGCAATGGAACTAAGCTCAGACACAAGCTAAAGAGAAAAGGCTTATATGAAGTGAAGACGAAAGGACTTCAAGAGTCTTGACTTCTAATGAGAAATCATCAACTCTGTAATACATTTGTTTTGTTTGGACCACTCGAGTCCACATTTGGGAACTTTTAGTTTCTTCCTAGACTTGCTTGATTTGGGTCACTGAGCATGGAAGAGCATGTTCGAAAGAAACCTGTGAGCTCAAGAAGGGAATTCTGTGTGATAGTAATACAGCCTTGAATTTTGTTTAGGTAAGCAAAAATAAATATGCAATAACAAATAAATACGCGTCAATCTATCCTTCCTAGGAAGACAAATGATGGTACACTAGATTGAAAACATGTACAAGAATAAATATTTTGAGAATACAATAATAAGTATTGAGTGCTGCTGTTTTTTAATGTATGTTCCAAAATTCCATTGAAGTAGAATTTTGAAGTGAAATATGTTGCTTCTGGAGAGGTTATTTCTGAGGCCACCAAGTTTAAGAAAGAACATATGGTATTCAAATAAAGCTGAAGTGTGAAATCAGTAGTCAGATGTTCAGGAAAACATCCTTAATATTTTTCAAGTGGATATTCCCATCATTTTGGAAAAAAAAATCTTTCATCCTTGTACTGTGTGAGGCCACAGCCATGTTTATGTACATACTCTGAGTCCCGTCTTTGAAAGGTGACCAACAAGCTCTGAGTTATAAGAACTCAGTAGCAGGGAATGGTTCTTTGTGATCATCTCAGCTTCCATTCAGTCTCATAACAAACAAAACATAAGTACTTATAAACAATCCTATTTGGGGGTGAATGCTTTTTGAGAGTTTACATTATTGGATTGGATTTGCTGTTTTCAGAAGCTTGTTGGCATATAACTATGGGTTGAGTTCCAGCAGGTCACGAGCTGTTTTCATTGACAAAATCTTCACTCTGGCAATAGCATATCTAAGTGTGCTTACCCTGTCTTGGTGCTGGCCTGCCAGGAAAACCAGTAAATGAAGAAAATGCAAGCATTCCTGTGCAGTATTTTTTTAGTTTGTTCTCTGATTACCAATGCAATTCCATTTTTTAAAATAATTATTATTATTATTTATTAATGTGACTATATGAGCCTAGATCTCTAAGAGAATCCACTAGATCTTCCAGTCTCTGCAGGAGTACATTAGGGTTGCAGATATTTAGACAAAGACTCTTAAGTTATCTTCATGGTGTAGTGCAGTACTTACTCTCAATTTTTTTTTTGTTGCTCCCTTTTCAAAACAATGGACTCCCTGTTAGCTTAGAGTCTTATTCAACCTTAGCTTTTTGGCTTGATAGGTCTTTATATGCCATGCAATACCTGGATCAAAGTGAACAAATGGAGTTGCAATTGTTTGTGCCAGAAGGGGTATAGTCTGGAGAGTACAGGACCTTCTTAAATTCAAACTTGATTCCTTTCAAGAAAGAAAATTCTAGTCACCCATACTTTGGGTGGGAGTCTTAGTCATTGAAGGTATGGAAGTGGTGAGGGTCCTGCTCTGCCTCCCTCTGACAGAAAGCAGCAGGAACAGCTATATTTTGTTTGCCAGGCATTCATTTGGGCCTTCTCATAAAGCTTTAAGAAAGACTCTTAAATCTTTAGGAAGACAGAGGGAAGGATGAGGTGTCTAGAGTTTTTGAAAAATCTTACATATGAGGTGTTCCATATGCACTTTGTGCTCCGTGTGAGAAAAGTCCCACTTTTCCCAGAACAGAATTAAAAACACTCAGTTAAAATTAATATATAATCTGGGGTACCAGTGATGTTTAGCTAATTCCAGGGTAGACAACAGCTGAGCAGGGATTTGGAAATTGTAATTTTTTTGACTTAGTATCCCGAAGTGGTATCTAAGTGGGACTTTGAAGCACAGGCAGTACATAAATCTTTTTTGTTGTTGTTCTGGATTTAGTCTTTCTTCCTAGGAGATTGGACTGATATTATGATACCATATCCAACATTAATCAAGTGGTAATAGCTTTCAGTTGTTAATGATCTGTGAGGGATGAAAGGCTGTTTGATGTTTCCTATTATTTATTTTTGCCTTTTTCCAAAGATTGGTCCTGTGTTTTTCAATGTGTCACTAGAGCATCAACTTCAAGTGTTTTGAACCATCTACTCCCATCAGATATTTGTTTTGAAATTGTTCTGCACATTGATTTACATGTTGTTCACGGATGAAAGCATGGCTCTTTAGATGACAAATGAACACTCTGATTTCTTATGATCCAAAATGGATTGAAGCTCCCAGCCCTCTAATCTGGATTTTGCCAGCTACCACAGTGCATGGCACAGTGCTGAAAATGCTGTCTTGACTATGCAAACTACAAAAGAAGTACTTAAGAACTGAGCAAATTATTTCCCTGGTTATCTCAAAGAATATGAGTTCTGAGTAACAGATCTGTTTCAAGACGAAATTCTATCTTTGAAATGAGAATTTGATAGATCAAGCAAGTGGCATTTTGCCTGAGTTTGTTCATGTCCTTATTCTTGCTTCTGAGCTGGTATATGGTAGGGCAAATATTCACTAAAGTTAACATTCAATAAAATGCTGCTTTGACTACTAGAATTGCAGACCACTCAGTTTCTCCCCTGAGAATGCCATGGCCTTTGCTGAAACTGGGTAGAAAAGCTGACCAGTACCTTTGAAGGCATTTGGTTTTTATTTCCTGCAAAGCACAAATGGAGCAGTAATGGCAAAAGTGAATCACTACTTGCAAAGAGTTACTCACTCTTGTGGATCGCTCAGAAAGTGTGGGTGTTTAGATCTTAAACTTAGGATGAAGAAGTCAGGCAAGCAGGAACACAGGAGCCATGGGAACAGCTGGGAGTAAATCTAAACATATATTTTAAAAAGCTGCAGGTGGGCTTCATGAGCAGGTGTAAAAATTATTACTGTGGGGCCGAAATGTCTGTTCTGGGAAAGCAGTAATGTTTTGATATTAGTCTGTGTGTATGAAGGGGAAATAGCAATTTAGAGATAACAGACTATATTTAAGCAGGTGGAAAAATCTATTCCTAAAATTAAAAAAAGGAAAAAGATCCAAACGTATACAGATCGTAGGTCTGAAATCTAACCAAGGTTTAGGATATAAAATGACTTAGGTAGGGAAGCATATATATGAAGTTTCCAAGTAATAAATGGGCTTGTTTTTAACTGTGAAAGCTCCTTTATATTAATGTTTTTGCAGTACTATGCATTTGACGTATTCTATCTTGGAGTTCTCAGTTCTTTTCATTTTTATTTTTTTTGTTTCTGCTTTTTTTTTGTTTGTTTGTTTTGTTACTCATTCTAGAGTAAAAGGTGTCCATCATCCTATCAGCTATACATATGTAGCAGTTGTTGAAATGAGTGGGACTTGCAACAGGTATGGGCACTGCTCCCAAATGTTCAAGTGTTCTTTTTCCCTTCTGGGAAATGTAATATTTAATATGCACACAAATATGAACTTTCAGGAACTAATAAAAGGAAAATGCCTCAGATTAGTAAACTTACTAAAATATATTTCTCTAACTGTTTTCTTCATATGTGATGCACTTTTGGGTAACTTGAATTTCTCCATCATAGTACACAGTTCCTTAGAATGCCTTCTTATAGGGGCTCATTGGTCTATGAAATAAATTTGGCGGTCTCAGCAGGTGACAGATGTCTACACCACACAAAAAAACACCTCTGCACTGCTGGCACCAGCATCCTACCTTTGGCCACACTCCTAAAGTACAGGCCAATCACTGAATCAGATGTGGGCAATGAACTATCCTGGTGGCTTACATAGGTCAGGTTTGAGGCTCGTTACCAGGAAAACTTTCACTGACACTGTTTGCACTTTTAGCATTTTCTTTAACAGAAAGACCACTCCAGAAAACAGAGTATGTTCTTCAAGGCCATGCAGCATAATCCTCAAGAGGCAGCCTCATTGGAAAATGGAAATTAAGTGGAATTTCAATAGCTGAGTATTTCCTTAAAAAATAAGGAATCTTAAGGAAGAGCAACATAAGAACAGCGGACTTTGGTTGCATACAGTGCAGAATTTATATCAGCTTGTGAAGTAAATCCTCTTTTTCTGAAAAAAAAAAAAAAAAAAAGTTGCAATTTAGAAAGATTGTTTTTCTGTGCTGAGAGAATACGTATTCCAAGACCTGGAGCTATTTTTTCTCTGTGTGCAAGGCAAACAATTTTGAACCTTACCAACAAATATTATTAAAACATCAAGTTCTCATACACCTAGGATCCTTTAAATGACTTTTATGATCTCTCCTCTCCACTAGAATCAATGAACATAACAAATCTGATGTTTGTTTTAGATGTTAAGAAACCTAATACTTTTCTGAACTCCACAGCTACAAAAACAAACTGACATCTCTATTTTTGTGGTCCATTGCATTAGGAGCCTTAGGATTAGTCTGTGCAAATTTTATCTAATCTCTCTAGGGTAGTAAAACTAAAGGTTTAATTGTCATTCTAATAGCAAACAACAGGTAAGTCATCAGCTGCAGATGAAGAATCCCAGATTTTTATTTATTTATTAATTTATTTATTAGGATTCCCAAGACTAAGGAATGCAAATAAAATGATTTAGAGGGAGAACACCCTAACAGTATCCCAATTTGCAAATTTAATCATTAAAAAGGGAAACTAAATGGGGAAAAATTGCAAGCCGTCAGATACTTAAATGTATAAACTGATATGTCTTTACCAGAGATCCACAATGAATAAGACTAACTATTCACTGTAATAGTAGCTTTTGATGCAAGTATTTTATGTCTCTCTGATTGTGCTTGGTTTACCATCTGAAAAGACTCCCCTTTTTCAATTCCACTTCTTCCCCTATTACGCATTTTTATCTCTTTTGGAAGATGTGTAACACCTCTTATAAAAGAAAGAAACAAACAAACAAAAAACACTCAAGCATAAAAATATAAGCAACAACAGTAAAAGATATCCATCAGCTGCTGGCCAGCAGATTATTCATCTTGGTTGTGTAAATCCAAGGTTCAAATCCCTCTTCTACCTACTTGCAGTAACAGATTTGGATCTCATAGGGCAAGAGAATGACTAAGCTATAACTATATTATCTATTCAATGTGGGATACATTATTAAATATTAATTTGACTATAATATTAGATTTACTCTGTCTCTACTCTGTCTCTGAATCCACATGTATCTGAGCAAACTAAACTGAAGAAAACTGAATTTTGGCACCATCTGCTTAATAACAGCTTTTTTTTTTTCTTTTCTATTCCTGAAAGAAATATTGTTAGACAACAGTGACTAGTAATACTGTATATGTTCCTGAAAAGTATATGGCTCAACAATGTAGATGCTTTCTCCATTACTTTTTGGTTTTGTACCAAGTTTGGCTATTTTTCCAACAGGTGTGTATTTTGTTAGGCAAAAAGTATATACAAAATTAAAGTTTTTTCTATTGCCCGTGTTTGAGGGCCAGAAATATGTCCTTATAGTGTCCCCTATCATACAAGTCTACATAAAATAAAATACAGTTTTCTAATGATGACCGATTATTTTAAACAGTAATAGCTTGCTCATGCAAGCTCCGTGCACACTCTCTGAATGCATAGGAACCCATTAAAGTCCACAAGACTTTACATTAACATTAAGGGTGTCCTTAACATTGAGGGTCCATCCATACAGAAAAGCCTGCAGAATCCAAGCCCTGTGTGTACACACATTTTCTCGTTTCTTTGTTGCTGTGATAGCTGTTGCACATCCAGTCAGAGGTGAAATGTGGGCTGGGATAGGTGAAGGCCTTCAGGATTTTACAAGTCTTATCAATAGATAGACAGATGGTAAGTAAAAGCAGACTATATTAGACAGTGTTTAAATGTCAAGTACAACAGATCCTCCTAACACAACCATGCAAAGCTTTAATCATTCATTAAATAATTAACCATATTGTTTTCCACTTTATTTTTCAAAATACATATTATATTAGTGTCTATATTTTCTTTTCAGATATTCTGTAAACTGAAAAGCTTGGCTAATAAGGTTGTGATGACAACATTGACAAGGATATCAACTTTGTTTTTCATGTTCTTTGAATTAAGAGATTGTCAAATTCCATAAACATATGGCTGCATTATATCAAGATTATCTTGAAGCAAAAACCTATGCCATGAAAAGGCAGAAATTACTTAAAGCATTTATGAAAGGGTGTTTCCACTCTTGAGGCAGATATCCTGTACCTATGCAATAGGCTTAGCCATATAAACAGGCTAGGGGTGTGCTGATCCCCTCTTTTGCTGAAACTAGCCCTACTTTTGCTAAAACTGGTGTTGGTAATTATATGCTTCCCACAATACACTTGCTGTAATACAGTGTTAGACTATTTGGTTAAATAGTGAGAGTATGTATGACACAGGTTTAGGATTTAGTAGGGACAATCTGTGCAGAAATCTAAAATTTTACATTTTTTAGTCTCTGTTCCAAAAATGTTAGTTGAAGCAAGAAAATTTAATTTAGAACAATGCATGTCAGTCCAATAGTTGCATTCAAATCTCGGTATCTTTGACATTTTATGAAAAAAAATACCTACAGGTGTATTCAATTAACAATGAAACAACAATGCTTTCTACTTGGGAAACTCAAGCATGTTGAAATATTTGAAGTTGATCTTCAGTAAAAATGGATTTGGTGTGTGAGGGTATTCAGATTCATAATATTTTTCTCTTCTGCTTGACAGATCAAAAAAAAGAACAATATTTTGAAAAGTCTCCAAAACTGCTTGTTTATAGATGCATGGTTTACATAATATTCCTAGGAATCATACTGCTTATGACTTCAGGGGAACAGAAATCTGAAGAAAATCACTCTGTTCAATATATTTAAAAACATATTTAAATGACTTAATTTCCATATGTTGACTGACTTAATTTCCTAATGGTCTGCTAAGACCTTTGGATATGCATATAAAATAAAAACCAGCAGGCTTGGAAACTGTGTGCAGTTTAGGCTGTCTGTATATGACATATCGTTTATGATAAGCTATTATTGAACTTCATAACTCACATGAATCTTTAATAAAATAATATATAATCCAAAATACAGTAGCAGACAGCTTGAGAGAAGAGATGAGAAAATGAGAAGACTGCTGTCATAGACTGGAAGCCACATTTTTGCAATCTAGCTAAATCTGATGAGCATGCCACAGTGCTGCCAAGCCTCAAAAAAAAACTCTTAAGGCTTACCCTCAAACTTTCCCATTTGTATCTTTGAACACTATTGTGGGATGATAAAAACCTCCCTGAATTGCAACCAAATCATCTCAAGTACATTACCTGTTTTCCTAAAGATAAATATTGACCAGTACAGTGACAGTATATTCAACAGTTGATTCGATCATTAGTGTATAGTAGAGCACTTTAGGTAGAAGGAATGTTATAGTAATTACATCAAGATTTTCTACGTGCAAAGTATTTCTTTCCAAACATCAACCCCCTACTCTCCAGTCTTTCTTAAGTGGTAATATCTTATGGAGAGCTTGTAGTCTCAGTGATCAATAAATGTGTTTTCCCACATAGCTAGATTGTGCCTTGCCCAGCACAGTGTATATTATAAATAATTAAGAGATGACAATATTACAAACATTGTCAAAAAGAATGATTTTTAACACTTCTAGCTGTCTGACTGTAGCACCCAGAATCCTTGGGCAAGATCCAATGAGAGTTGTATACAGATCTTTTGAGAAGGTAAACTATGTTGTTGAAAACATCTTGGAGGATATTTTTACCTTTCTTCTTTTTGTTGACAAGCTGTTAAACCATCCCGCCAAATTTTTGATATTTGAAATTGTCTTTCCCCCTTTCTCCAAACTTTATGTTTCACTTGTACATTTTCTAGGTAGCTCTGTTGTCAAAAAAAATACTTATTTCTCCCAGAGGTTTGTGATTTAGCTTAAGAGAAGCTAAAATGGTTGTGCCAGCAACTGGAGGAGACAAAGCAGAAATATTAATATATATAGCTAATTAAAACCTCATTTAGATCAATTATAGGCCTGAACTATGACCTTAAGTCAATCCAACGATTTCCGTTAATTTCAGAGAGCAGTAGATGAAGCCCTATGTGACGGGTTCAAATAGCTCTTAAAACTATATCAATAAAAAGTAACATAAATGGTATGACATATTTTTTTCTGACCTCTTGCCTAGCCATATCTTTTTAAAAGAAGGATAATTTCTAGTACGATCATCCTCTGTTGTTAATTATTTAACAACTAAACCACTGCATGTTTTTCATAGCAGTTCATGCCAGAGTTGTTCTGTTTAAGTTTAAGGCCTATCACATTTCTCTTTTGTACTGAGCAGTCTGAATAGCATGGCTTAATGTGACTGGAATGATATCCTGAAAATTGCTTTTCTTGGTCACGTCCTACAGATGATGCTCAGTTTTTCATATGCATAAAAAGGGGCATTTCGGAAGAAAAAAAGTCATACCCAGTATTAGAGTTCACAAAATATATATATATAAACCAGTAAATAAGTACCCTGTGTCTGATGCAGAGTTCCACAGAGCTGGATGCAGATTCCAGGGAAGATGAGGAGTATTATGAGCAATAGTAAACTTAGTGGATGGAACTGATGCAGACTACAACGTGTTTCTCTTTCTCTCTTTTTTTTTTTTTTTTTTTTTTTTTTTTTTTGTTTGCAGCTGCTTTTCTCTCACTGGCCCTGTGTATTATGTGCAGCTGCCCACCTAGTTGGCCACTAGTTTTACAGTGAGAGGAAGGTGGCTGCTGTTGCTGCTACTAAATAGCCTCTAATGCTAGTCTGTGTCAAAGCAGCACATCTGAGTCCTTCAAAATTAACTTCTGTTGTTGGATGCAACCATACTGTAGACAGCCTAATGACAAAGATGCCCTCCTTCTGCAAAACAGCAAAACAAGGCAGAAAACAAACAACCTGTGATTTGTTTATGGGCTTACAGAGCTAAACACAGGCAATGTTTTCTAGACTACCGTACCCACACACATACTTCTAAACATGTGTGTTCATACTCAACTGCACACACACACAGAGGGCAAAACTATTAAATGTAATTTTTAGAAATGCTGTCACTCTCTCAGGGTTTCTGTTCACCAAATGGAATTATTTCTCTGAGTGGGATCTGCCTGTTTAACGATGTTACGCAGCAGAGGTCTGTTTTGATGATGACATGAGGAATGTAAGGATCAACTTTACTGTTAGGAAGGAGTGAGAATCAGAATGTATATGCCTTTTCATAAAGTAAATTCTGTAATTTTAAAATATTTGATTAATTGAACAGCATATTTTTTGTTGAGGAAATTACCTTTCAGCAATGAACTTTCTGACTGCTAATGCTTTCCATAGCTAAGACAGTCCTTTCCAACTTAACTGTATGAAGTTCAACAAGGCCAAGTGCCGGGTCCTGCACCTGGGGCGCAACAACTCCAAGCAGGGCTACAGGCTGGGAGATGAGTGGTTGGAAAGCTGCCTGGCAGAGAAGGACCTGGGAATACTGGTTGGGTATTTTTTTTCCTGGGTTAATCCCTTACCTACAATATCGCCTTAACCTAGTGGGATTGCACAGTATCTCTGCTAATGCTGTAAATGCTCTTTCTCTCTCTGCTGGCACTTGCAAAGGGCATCTTTTCAGAACTGTCTCACTTTCTGGGTTATGCGTCGCTTGGTGCAGCCATGTGCAGGAGTGCAGAAATGACACCTCCCTGAAGGCCTCCAGCAAGTAGTAAGATGCCTTCCTTCTTCTGTGAAACAGCAAAACAAAGTGGAGACAGCACACCATGTTGTGGGATTCCTGGGCTCAGAGTCACGTACTTGGACACAAGATGCAGTCGCTCAGGAAATACAGTTCAGTCTCCCTTTCCTAGTTTACTGTGCTACTTTTAAGCATGATGGAAATGTACTTCACCATTCTATTAATTTTGAAGACCATGTTGATTCGAGTCTTCAGCTACTGCAAATTGATTTTAAAATAGCACGTCAGTTGCTTTGGAAATCTCTGCAAACATTACATGTGAGACTATTTTACTCTGACACTTGAACCCATTGGATATGCTCAGTCATGAGAACCAGTCTGCTGGAATAATGAATTCATGCATAACAAACTGCCTAACTGAGCTTGCAAAGAATAATCTCTTCCTTAAGACTGTACTAAAAATTATATTCAACCTTTGTTTTGTGCCATTACAGAGCAAGACTACATGCATGATTTATGTACTTTGATATCCAGCTTTTTACAAATTTAGTAGCACTGAGGAATACATTTCAACATCTACCTAGAGTTTCACTTAATTTTAATTGTCTGATCAGAGACTATAGGCCAGACGTCTTCATCTTTTGAGTAGTATTATTCCATGACATGAAAAATCCATGCAAGATTCTTTTTTTGTTTGTTTCTTTGTTTTTAGCCTTTCCCTTTCCCCTTGACACTCCACTGAAGAATCAAATGGTTTGGTTCATAAGTTTCTGGGGCTACCAGAGGCATACCAGAGCCCGTACAGGGGTGCTGAGCCTTTTCCCTCTGGGACTCTTTTATAGTAAGCACAGCTCTGCAGTACTGCTGTAAACCTCATGATATGCATAGGTTCAATTCCTTCTACTGCTCTTTAAGAGCAGCCATATGGTAATACACTTCATCAACATAGATGAATGTTCTGCTTTATTGTTGTCTGCCTGATGCACCATGCACAATTCTACCCAGCTCCAGAAACCTAGTAGGTGAGTAAGCACTGTTCATTTTTCCAAGCTCTCTTGTTAAAGATCTATAGAAGACTGCATGCTCTTGTGGAGTGACATTTATTTTGATTAACAACTTTTTTTTTTTTTAATGTTGTGCTATTGGATCAATATAAGCAAATTTCACTAAATGTTCTGTCTCTGTAAGTTTAAAAGCAGGGGTTACTTGGCATTCACACACTTGTTTAACGTAGTTTGAAACGTCTGCTGTGTTGCCAAACTCTGAACCTGGTCCCAGTAGCCTGGGAGCATCAGGGCAAGTTTTCCTTCCAAAGACAAGAGAATTGGGTGTTTTGCTGTTTAAAACAAAACAAAACAAAACAAAAACTGTCCTTGAGTTTCTTATCTTCCTATGAATGTGAATACTATATAAAAAGAACTCAGCAATGAAAACAAAGTACTCATGGCAATAGTGAAATAGCAAACTTTTGTTTTAATGCACATCACATAAGTGAATGGAATGTGGAATAATGAAATAGCCTCCCAGTGTGAACAGCAGAAGCACCTTTGATATGAATTATTTAAATGTAGATTGGTCAAAACAATTGAAAATGCAGTAGGGAAATGTTTCTTCATTGCAGTGGGGAAACAATTCTTCATTAACCATGAGATGGACAAGATGTCCTAATAGATTCTAACTGTATCATAAAAACTTTGTTATTGCAGTAGCAATAATAACTTCACAGTGCAAACTAGAGGCCCCATGAGATACCCATGGACAAATCTGTGCATATACAAAATTAGTAATAGTCTCTATCTCCAAGGTGCATGAAAAGTGAAGCAGATTTACAGATGATTGAGTGAGGACTTCACAGCAGCTCAGTGGCCATACTGACAAGTCTAAGAATTTGTCCTACCCTGTGGGACACAAGTCAGTGTAAGCCTTCCATTGAAATATAAAAGGGAATTTTAATACTAAAAACTCCTATTTATGCTACTAAAACAAGGTGTCTTAGTTTTTAATTCATGTTGTTTTATTTTAGGAGTGTTACCTAGTTGAGATGCGCCTGCAATTTATGATATTTCAAAGCAATTGTTGTTAAGAATTCAGGCTGTATTCAGACTCTAATTCGTGAATTTATCTGTTCTAAGTGAAGTCAAATGTAAAATCACCTCAACCTTAACAAGATATGATTAGGCCTGCGTTTCTCTTTGGTCCATTCTGACTCTCATATACCTCAAATTCATCTCAAATTCTCTCAAATTCATATACCTCAAATACCATTTCATAGCAATATGCCAAAGATCAAACAAATCTCTGTGTATTTCTGATATAGTCAATGTGAAAAGTATTAACTAGTATTATTATCCTTAATTTAGAAATAAAGTGTCACCTCAGAAAAGAATGAGGATCAATTTTCCAACATTAATGATTGGACATACAGCAGATACTTCACATTTTAAGTGGGACTACTAATTTTTTATTTATTATTTTTATTTTTTTTTTCCGATTAGCCTTATGATTGGCATGACCTTCAATTAAATAGATCAGACATCATACATTCCTGTTGTGGTTTAGCCCGGCTGGCAGCCAAACACCACACAGCCGTTCGCTTACCCTCCCCCCTCCCTCTCCGGGATGGGGGAGAGAAACGGGAAAGTGAAGTCTGAGAGTTGAGATAAAGACAGTTTATTAAGACAGGGAAAATAATAATAATAATAATAATAATAATAATAATAATAATAATAATAGTAATAATGTGTACGAAATAGGTGATGCACAATGCAATTGCTCACCACCCGTTGACCGATGCCCAGCCTATCCCCGAGCAGCTGGCCCCCCACCCCGGCTAGCCACCCCTATATATTGTTCAGCATGACGTCAGATGGTATGGAATACCCCTTTGGCCAGGTTGGGTCAGCTGTCCTGGTCTGTCCCCTCCCAGCTCCTGCTGCATCCCTAGCCTGCTCGCTAGCAGGACAGAGCGAGAAGCTGAAAAGTCCTTGGCTTGGTGTAAGCACTGCTCTACAACAATTAAAACATCAGCATGTTATCAGCGCTCTTCTCATTCTAATCCAAAACATAGCACCCTGCCAGTTACTAGGAGGAAAATTAACTCTGTCTTACCTGAAACCAGGACAATTCCTTACAAGCAATTTACAAACTGAAATGGCAGATGATCCTCTCAAAGAAAGTCCATTCCAGATTATGAAAAATGAGCTCAACTAAGGGTGTCTTTGCAATGATGTAGCTCATACTTTCCCTCATTTGAAGAACTCTGTTATAACAGTCTTTCTTTAATACTCTGTGAGGGTACTTGGTCCCTAACTGTGATAAATCTTACTATAATCACTCCTTTTTAACAAGATCAAACAGCTTAGAACATCCAAAATGCTTAATTCCTTCAGGTTGATTGCATTTATCATCAAAGAATGCAAAGTATATTGCATGACATTTGGAAAATAGCTTTAATTGCCCTGTTATGTGTTATCGGAATCACAGCACATAGAGTGAAAAGGAATATCATAAATCCTACTGTTTTCAATGAACAAAATCAGTATTAGAATTTGAACCAGATGTCCCCCAGATATTTATTCTATTATTCTAATTTATTCTATGATTCTATGATTAGCGAACCCATATATAAGAACTGCATGCCAGAGAAAGTGTCAGCCAAATCCTCTGTTATATAAGCTAATGTGTTTGAAAATTTAAGCATCTTTTTCTCATGAAGAAGCAACAGGGTTAGTCAAACAAAGGGTCATATCTGACAGTTTTAATGAAGTGCAATTGGACAGGAAAGAGAAGAGTGAGAGGAAAAGCACCTGCTGAAAGTGTAGAAGAAGGCCTTACAAATGGGAAAGAAAACTAGGAAGAGAATGGAAATCTTAAGTTTGATCGGTTAGGGGCAAAGTTATATAAGATATCATTATGAAAAATTCATAGTAAATATAAGGGGAGAATTTGGAGATACTGAGAATTCTGTGAAAGAAGTTCAACAAACTGAGGAGGAGCAGCACAGACTAGTAGTGACTGAGATGGAGACTAATGCAATTGGGTTACTTTCAGAAAGACTGTTCTGCCAAGGAAAAGACAACTCAGGCTACCTCATGTTGAGCTAATGCTAAGGTGGTAGATAAGGCTATATGAAAGAAGAAAGTGTGGCTGTTTAAGCAGAACCATTGCCTTCAAGTAAGGTGAATAAACAGAAAGATTAGCATTGTCGTGCAAAATATTCTTGCATCTCAGTTAAATGCCAGAGTTATATCCTGCAAAGTAGAGGGCACTGAATCAGCTGAACACCTAACTATACGTTGCACGCATGTGTTGCAGAAGTCAGTGGGTTCCTGTGGATTCTTAAGGGTTCTGCTGAACTGAGGTACAGCAGAATTTTATCCTTTTTTCATGTTTCTTTTCTGAGTGAGCCTTGTTCTCCTCAGTTTGA
Organism: Cygnus olor; assembly: GCF_009769625.2. Classification (NCBI taxonomy): domain Eukaryota; kingdom Metazoa; phylum Chordata; class Aves; order Anseriformes; family Anatidae; genus Cygnus; species Cygnus olor. Next base: position 24,555,152 of record NC_049171.1, read on the forward strand.
TTACAGCTGGCCAGAGGGGTCGTTTGAGGAGGAAGGGGAATGGTATGTAGTAATTATTCATGAAGTTAGGTCAAATATGGCAAGTTACTTCAGCAGAAGAAAAATGAAAAAATTAGAAAAGTCCACTTTTTCACCAAAAAAAAAAAATCAATTTTTTCCACATGACAAAATTTTACAGACTATCAGAATTTTTGTAAGAAAAGTCTTGACGTAATTTAAAGAAAGTGTTCACTGTAGATTAAATATTTTAAATGTTTGTTTTGTTTGTTCCCTTAAGAAAAAGTAATTACTTTTACACCATGTTAACCAGAAGGTTAACATTGCTCAACCTCTCCAATCACATTCCAGTCAAACAGCCATTTTCTACTAGGATCTTTTAACAACCATTTGCATTCTCAGAGTTGCTGTTTTATGTAGAGACCTTGTAGCTTCTACAAGGCCACCATGGGGGCTAGAGGAGCAGAAGATGACAGAAGCATCTCTTTGCCACTTCACTACGACCAACCTGCCAAATGCTCATCATATCAGAGTCAGTCTGAATAACAGCCCTGTGTGCCAGCGGACAGTGTATGAGGCTGACTCGCTAGCTGTAAACACATGCCAACTGGCAGTGAGTGGAAATTCTGAGCAAACTAATGTTGACAGAAAACATTGATTTGTCAAAACTAAAATATTGCAGTGGTAATGCACATATCAATTTCAGCATCCAGATGCTCATCTGCTGCGGGATAATCAGTATCACTATAGCAGCATTCTCCCCTGAAACACCAAGTTTCTGCTTTGAATAAAATTGCAAAGATGAAACTGTGTTCTTCTGCATTGAATGTATAGGGAGCCTAGGCAAACTGGTCAGCTAGGTGATGCGTCTAACCTTGGGGTATGTGAATACCTACTTAGTGATCAATATTTTCAACCCATTTACTTCTCACTCAAAGGGAAAACTGTTCATAATCTTCTCAATACAAATGAAATGTCAATTGTTCATCAACAATACTGCAGCTCACATGGTGTCTTACAAGCTCAACAACAGAAGTTTGAATGTGAAAGGTCCATGAGAAATTAAGGAGTGAGATTTTTATTTGGTTTTATAACTCATCAGTTGAGCTCTTTACTGGATCTTCCATGAGAAATGAGCAGAAAACACATTTTTCACAGCATTAAAATTTTGAGAATCAAAATGTTTTCCTGTGCTCTTTCAGCTTATGAGATAAAATATGAGAACAAGACCACACAGATTGAATTCAGGCCAAATTTTGGATTTGGGCAATTCCAGTCCGAGTCTGCCTGCTTGGAATTGTTTATATAAACTGAAACATATCTCCAAAAGATATTCAGAGGTCCATAATCTTACAACAGTCAATAGCCTATTCAATAGATTGGAGAATTCACCTCAGCAGCAGTAAGCTTAACCTCTGGGATGAATTGAATAGAACAACGAATATACATATTCTAATTGTTCCCAGAGTAATCTAGTTCTCTCTCTACTAGTATTTCCCTAATGGGTTTCTTCCCTTTTCCCCCATTTCACCTTCTTTTTTTTTTTTTTTTTTTTTTTTAATCACCAGCTGAGTTCAGGAAATTCAGTTCCTACAAACATTAATTTGAACAATCAGCATCTTCGATGAGCAACAAAATATATAGAGTTGAAAAATTCCCTAGTATCAGGGATTCTCTTGACTGTTACAGAATCTTCTTGATTCCTTCTTATTCCTTCTTACTCTTCTTACTCTTCTTACTCTGATTCCTTTTAATTCCTTCTTACTCTTATGTATAAACTGAACCCCCAGACAGCTCTCTGCACAAAGTTTATATCCCAACTCAACCTTTAGATTACCTGAGTTTGATGTAAATATAATCTTACACCAAAAATAGGTTATTTGCTTCACTCAGAGCAGAAAGGATGTCCTATCCATTTTCCTGCTCCCTTGTGCTTATACATTGTTAGAGCAGATGGTAGAAATTTGCTTTAGCAGTTAATCTCTCCAGTTTGGGTCTCTGTAGGCAAACATCTTAAATTTTACTTTGAGCTTTAGTGGAAAGTAAATTAAAAATATGAAAATAATTCTCATTGAAATTCACAGATTTTATCTGAAACTTCTTCTGATGATTCTCATTCTTTGTGTGACTGTAGTCTTTCCCCTGAATACCTGTGATAAATTTAGACGTAGCCAGATTACAGCCATCTGTTCTCATCTTAGCCCTTACTTTAATAATCAGATCCTTTTCTTTTTTTTGTCATTTGTCCAACCACTACTACCTTTGATCTATTCATAAGAAAGATGTAGAGACTTCATTATGCCAGAGCCACTTCATGATTTTTTCTTATGTCATCCTGATTTCAGTACTGTTCTGTAAAACCCTACTTGCATCTTTCCTAAACATGGGGCATCAGTCGTATCCTGGGCTACATTAAAAGAAGCTTGGCCAGCAGGTGGAGGGAGGTGCTTGTCCCCCTCTGCTCTCTCTCATTAGACCCCACTTGGAATATGGCATTCAGCTCTGGGGCCCACAGCACAAGAAGAGCATGGATATATTAGAACAAGTCCAGAGGACAGCCACAAGGCTTATCAAAGGGCTGGAACACCTCTCCTATGAAGACAGGCTGGGGGAGTTGGGGTATATAGCAGCCTTCCAGTACTACAAGCCTACAAAAAAGCAGGAGGGGGACTCTTTATCAGAGTGTAGTGATAGGAAAAGGAGTAATGGTTTTAAACTAAAAAAAAAAAAAAAAGTAGATTTAAATTAGATAGTAGGAATAAAACATTTACGATGAGGGTAGTGAAGCACTGGAAATGGTTTCCCAGAGAAGCTGTGGATGCCTCCTCTATGTGTTCAAGGCCAGGCTGGATGGGGCTTTGAGTGATCTGGCCTAGTGGAAGGTGTCACTGCCCATGGCAGGGGGGGTGGAATTAGATGATCTTTAAGGTCCCTTTCAACCTAAACCATTCTATGATTCTATGATTAAGTCTTTTTATCTAGGAAGCAGTAATCATGTATCACTATAGGTAACATTTTATTTATTGTTTTAATACAATCTATCTCTGAGAAGTTTAAATATTAAGAACATATTTCTGAATAGTTTCTCTTTTTAAGTAAAGGATGTAGTAGTCAGACCTACAAGGATGTAGGAAACTGCAATGCATTCTTTAGTAAGGCAGAAGCTACTAGTAAAATTCCTTTCTGTTGTAGCTCAAGCATTTTACCAGATTATCTAAGAAAAGATCAATATGTACCTATGTATACTGAAATTTTATATATCCATGTATCCATGTTTTTTTACCTAACAAGATGATCTTCAGCAAAATATTTTAATATTCTAAAATAATTTTTTTAAATGTTACACTGTATTGAAATATCGTTGTCCTGAATTATGTTGCATTTAAGCCTGTAGTATGAAAAGGGAATGAAACTAAACTGCAGCTGTCTAATGTAATGAACTAAGTAATCTGGTAAGAAATTCTCTTTTTCAAAAACATGCTTATTTAGGTTCAGTTCGTTTGCTTCTGAAGGACGTATTAGCAATATATCCCTTAATTTTTGCTTCCTGAATCATTTGAACAGTGGGCTTTGGGGGCTGTCAGGAATATGTTTGATGACTAATTTGCAAATTTTTTATATTTTTTTTTCTTTTTTGGTCCATTGTACTTGTTCATTACTTGTTAGTAGCCTGTTGATTAAATCTTTCTGACTTGGAGAACTGATGGATAGGATAGGATAGGATAGGATAGGATAGGATAGGATAGGATAGGATAGGATAGGATAGACTAGGATAGGATAGGACAGGACAGGACAGGACAGGACAGGACAGGATAGGAGGATAGGATAGATAGGATAGGATAGGATAGGATAGGATAGGATAGGATAGGATAGATAGGGCAGGGCAGGCAGGCAGGCAGGGCAGGGAGAAAGAAAAGAGGAAGAGAAGAAGAGAAGAGAAGAGAAGAGAAGAGAGAAAGAGAAGAGAGAGAAATAGAGAGAAGAGAAAGAAAGAAGAGAAGAGAAGAGAGAGAAGAGAAGAGAAGATAAGAGAAGAGAAGAGAAGAGAAGAGAAGAGAAGAGAAGAGAAGAGAAGAAGAAGAAGAGAAGAGAAGAGAAGAATAGAAGAGAAGAGAAGATTAGAGAAGAGAATAGAGAGAAGAGAAGAGAAGAGAGAGAAGAGAAGAGAAGAGAGAGAAGAGAAGAGAAGAGAAGAAGAGAAGAGAAGAGAGTTTGGTTGGAAGGAACCTACAAAGATCTTCTAGTCTAACTGCCTGACCACTTCAGGGCTAACCAAAAGTTTAAGCATATTATTGAGGGCATTATCCAAATGCCTCTTGAACACTGGCAGTCATGGAGCATCAGCCACCTCTCTAGGAAGCCTGTTCCAGTGTTTTAACACCCTCACAGTGAAGAATTTTTTCCTAATGTCCAGCCTGGACCTCCCCTGGTGAAGCTTTGTGCCATTCCTTCGCATCCTGTCATTGGTGACCAGGGAGCAGAGACCGGCACCTCCCTCGCCACTTCCCCTCCTCACGAAGCTGCAGACAGTAGTGAGGTCGCCTCTCAGTCAAACTTATCTTCTCCAAACTAAACAACCCAAGTGTCCTCAGCCTTTCCTCATAGGACATGCCTTCCAGCCCTTTTACCAGCTTTGTTGCCCTCCTCTGGATGCTTTCAAGTACCATGTGGGGTTTTTTTGTTTGTTTGTTTGTTTTTGTTTGTTTGTTTTTTGTCTTGTGGAGCCCTGAACTGCACACAAGATTTCAGAGAATCACCTCTTTTGTCCAGCTGTCTATGCTGTGCTTAATGTATCCCAAAATGGGGTTTGCCCTCTTGGCTGCCAGGTCACACCACTGACTCATGTTGAGATTTCTGTTGACCAGCACCACCAGCTCCCTTTCTGCTGAGCTGCTCTCCAGTCACTCATCTCCTAATCTGTACCTGTGTCCAGCCTTACTCTCTCCCAAGTGCAGAACCCAGCATTTTGCTTTATTGAACTTAATGCTGTTGCTAATCTCCCTGTGCTCCAGCGTATCTAGATCCCTTTGCAAGGACTCCTGTCTTTCCAGAGAGTCAACAGCACCTCCCAGTTTAGTGTCATCAGCAAAGCTGCTGAGGATTCATTCTGGTCCTGCATCCACACCATTAATAAAAATGTTGAACAGGGCTGGCCTTAGAATTGAGCCCTGGGGAACACTGCTAGTGACCATCTGCCAGCTAGGTATAGCTCCATTCACTAAAACCCTTTGAAGTCTACCATTCAGCTGGTTCGTCACCCATCCAACTTTGCTGCAAAAGGGGATTAGTAAGAATCAGTTGAGATAAATTTAAATTCAAAACTTTAAATAAGAATGAGAAATCCTTGGACATCATTTCTGTGTAAATGTAAGCAGTACCTCATTCCTAACAGGACTGTAAAATATTTGCAGCTTCTAACTTTAAAATAGAGAATGAAAATAAAATGTATCTAATTCTGATTAGATTAAATTTAGTATAGTAAAGCAGCTTCTGAAAGCAAACTCTCTCAATGCAGCTTTATATAATAATACTGTATTCTTTTAATCCCTGCAGCTTTTAAAGCCACTAAAATTGAATGGCATATATGAGTGATCCAGCTGAATAAACTAACTGCACTGATGAGACCTGACTGAAGGAGATTTTTCAAGCTGCAGTGATGCATAAAGTATAAAATTCACTAGAACACAATTTTTGCAGGAGGGACTGCCCCTATTTATATGTATTTAATAATAAAATATATTTCTTTTTAAGGTCTACATCTTGTAAAAACTTCAGTGGATGAACAAAAAGAGATATGGATGATCTGACTGAATACTCTTCTGAGAATAATGCAACTTGATTGAAAACCAGTGAAACAGAGAAGGGCTACATTGAAATCTAGATAACAAGACAAGGCTTCTGTGAGTGAAGGTGACAAAACACCTTGAACTGCATGCTGAATCTGCACTACCTAATGACAGATCAACTCTCATTTTCAAAACCTGAAATAAAAGTTTTTTTTTTGTTTTGTTTTCTTTTTTTTTTTTTTATAGGCTGAGCTAGTTCTAGCTATAAGCTAGGCATTTAGAGAATAACATTTCCATCACAGCATGACAGAGACTAGCACTCATCCATATTTTGGAACATGGAAATTGGAAATTGAGCCTCAGTTATGAATGTGAAATAAAGATCACTTTAGATGTTCAACATGGATGTATAAAACCAATGTCAGGATTGCTAAATAGGCTTGCAGAGGTAAACAAGATAGAAAACAAGGCAAAAGCAACTCCAGTTGAGTACATCTAGGTAGCATGTTGTAGTTAAGCCACCTGGCTTCCCAACTGACACATTGTTTTGAGGCTACTGTTAAATATAATCACTATTTTCATTTTGAATATAAGTTGAACCTTTTTGTCTGTTCACTCCTCTCATTGCCTATCTTTTTTTGTTCCTGAGAGTTGTATCATATGGTCACTGGGATCTGCGCTGCTGGAGAAAGTAGGTCTTTCAGTTCCCTGCTTGGAATAAACTCTCTACCATAGCTTCTTCATTTATTTATAAGAAAAAACAGAAATATAAAATAAATATTTCTAGCTCTAATGAAAAAAAAAAAAATGAATCCTCAATACAGACAAAGGGACAATGTAACTGTTTGAATGCTTTTATATGGTCCAGATACACTTGTGGCAGAGCTCTCTCTTTTTCTTCCTCTCTTTTGGATCTTTCTAGTCATTATTTACTCTCTCCTCCTAAATCCATTCTGCAACCACTTTTCCGGGTGACACCTGCAGCCTGCAAACATCAGGCACATTTATCTGCTTTCTATATTTATCCATAGTCTTTGTTGCATTTTAAAAATAATATCCCTTTCTTTTCCCCTTCAATTCTTTTAGATTTACACATTTTCATTATAATTTGAGCCAATTTCATCCTCTCTCTTTCTCTAAATTTTAACAAAAAATGCATTTGTTCTGTGGAGAAAAATGTACACTGTAATAAAGGTAGAAGTGTATTCTTTCAGACTAGATTTTCACAAGTCAACATATCACTTTTTTTCATAAGATCTTTCTCTTCCTCTTTCCAAACTTTTAATTTTATTCCTTTCTTTATCCATGGATTTTCATTCTGGGTTCCATTTCTGTTCTTACAGGGTTGTATTTACTTTTTTTTTTTTTTTCCTCTCTCTCTCCTCTTATTTGTCTTATATTGTAAGCCAAGTATTATACTTATACTTGTAAGCCAAGTATTCTTTTTAAGCATCAGTTACTGTAAGTATACTGTAATTGAACCCAAAACAAATAAGGAGATTTGTAGCTGCCACTGTGTGATATAAGACTCCCTAAATCAGATTGGAAGAGGTAAGGAGGGAAGATAGCAACAGTGGGAGGGAAAATAACCACTGGAGTAAGAGGTGGAATTGACAGGATCAAACACAAAACTGGTGACATTTTGTAGGGGATAGGAACAGATAATCTGTGAATAATTGGAACAGAGACATTAAACCACATCGAGGTTCCTAAGACTGCTGAGACATCTGACGAACAGGTTGATTAGGGCTTCTTAATGAAACTCTGCTTAATTTTACATAGCTATGCAGATTTCCAATAAAAATGGTCTTAGTGCACAGACTGTCTTTACTTTGGCTGCAGGCTGCTCCACTGCCCACAGCCCAAACTACTCACTGTGACAATGACGTGCCTCAGCAAGAATGAATTTGAAGTTGTGAAAGGATAAGGTTACAATTTACTAAGTTACTCCAATTCCCTCGGCCCCTTCATCAATTCTAGAAGGAGACACATGGTTTATATTCTTGTTTCACACTAACAGACCTCCAAATATGTTTCCAGTTCTATGATGAGCAGCGTGAGAAAAGATGAATCTCTATGTCTTCAAATAAATTTGATATCTTAAAATTCTATACAAAAGAAGTCCCTCATAATGAAAGAAGACAACACATTTTGCAGAGGCCTAGTTACTCTGAAGCAACTCTTCCACCATAGCAGGTGTTTACCAATATATGTGTTCATTATTTGTATCTGCAGTCATTGAAATCATACAATGTGAGAGTTTGGAATCCACAAGAAGAGGAACTGGAATATGACTTCATTCAAATGAGAATTGGATCTTGATATTTTTCTGCACTGTAGGAAACCTGTATGTAAAAACATACAGTGAAATCTGTACATGTTTTCTCTTTGGAACACCTTAAAGAAGCAAAGGAGCTTCAACCATGGCCCATTTATTTGTGCTTATAATGTTAATTCTAGACATTTCAATCATAAAGGGAAAAGTATAGGCTGAACCCATCTGCGTAATCCATACACAGTTATGGCATGCCCTTACAGGGTTATTCCTTTCTAAACAAGGAGGCTGTATACTTGCAAAATAAATACTGTCAGGGCTTAGGCAAGGGCCCTGAAGCTGATTTTCTTACACTGCTATATTGTTTGCATACTCCCTGAGGTGCTCATAGCATGTACCAACTAGCACACTGTCAGCAACCATTCCCAGGGAGCAGGCTGGATCACACCACCCTGGAGGATGGGAGAGTTTGATTGCTGTGATATGGGTAAAGTTTGATAGGCAATTGCCACTGTTTAGTTTACCCATATAAATATTGCTTCAGTGTCCTACATACATCTCAGAAGAGATGCTCAGCTTTTCATTAAAAAAGAAAAAAAAAAGTGATTTGGGAGAGGGGACAGACAGCAAATGTGTGGTAAGTCCACAGTAGATACTTATCTTGCATTTTTTAGGGGAAAATTGAGTAACGAAAAGAGTTACAGTGCACTTAACTGCTTTCAGTACTATGACAGGTTGTGTGGGGGTGTTGGTTGTGTAAAATAATAAAGCATGAACATGGAATTTTATGAAATTTGGGGGATTAAATGAAAACAATGTTCTGTGTCAAGCTCTGTGGAATGAAAACAACACTGAAAAGTCCACATGTTTCATAACATTATTTCTTTGAGTTTTGACAATTTGTAGCTAGGAATCACTATGCTAAGTACAGAAATGGTATTCTGCAAGCTCACAGGAGGGAAGGTGCTTCCAGGCTCACATGTGATGGGCATTTTCCCACCATGCAGAAGTGTTCCCAGCCAACCTGCTCTGTACATCTCCCTAGCCTCACCTCTAGCTGTTCCACCACCCTTTGCTTTCAGCAGTCCAACAGTGCTCACAGAAAAAGCTTGACACTTATCAGGTCTCTCACAAAGCCAGTTGAGTTTGAACAGTGTAAAAATGATCTTACAGTCTGATGTCCGAGCTCAACTGTTGACCATGTAAGCAGACTACAGAAGTTCTGGCTTGCAAATAGATGATGAGAAGGTCTCTTTCTTGTAAAGCTGTCAGCAACAGTGGCAAGTTTTCGGCCATCTGTTTAAGGAGGGGGAAGGCTCTGGGCAGAGTGTCTCTTCAAACCTTCTAGACCACATAGAAAAGGAACAATTTGGAACTGCAAATTTTCTTGAAAAACACAAGGATTTGTGTTAATAAAATTGTATCTATTTTCCACAGAGATCATGGAAACAACGAAAGGAACTAAACTGGTGGAAGAGTTGTTTTGGTTCTTCCAGAGCAAACCACTGCAAATGGCGGTTAGTGGTAAACTACAGTTGTTAGCCTGGCATTCAAGTGTCACTTAGCTGGGCTTCTGTATTTCACCAGTAATATAATGTCTAGACACCAATAACTAAAGTGGATTTAGTAAGGAACAATATAATGATTTCTTTACTGGAGTCTTTGTGAAAGCACTTGAATCTCAAATACTCAGCATCTGCAGAGACCTCCCACATGCAATATTTCAAATTGCTCATTCCTTTCTCTAAACCAACATCACAAATTAAATTTATATATATATTATTTTCTACCATTTTTTAAATAATATTTCTTCCCACACCACATCAACTACTGTATTTTTTAACTTCTTATATGATTAGGCAGAGCTGCCCTTTCTGGAGGTGTTCTACTTGTTTTTGTTGTTGTTGTGCAACAGTTACACTTAACTTTACTACACTTAATTTACTACACTTTTTACTTTTAGTACTTTTAGTACTTTTAGTACTTTTACTACTACTAAATTTACTACACTTAAGAGAAGAAAAAAGCTACTGGACAGCTCCATATAGCATCTGTTCTGTGTGCTTCCTTTGGGGTGGAGGTGAATATTTTTTAGTCTTTCAAAACTATGGTGTATGATTCCTATGAAATCACTTAATAACTGCAGCAATCTGTTTCTGAAGGGGAACAGAGGAGAGCGAGGAGAGGCTAGGAGAGGACAGGACAGGAGAGGAGAGAAAAAGAAAAAGAAAGGGAAGGAAGGAAGGAAGGAAGGAAGGAAGGAAGGAAGGAAGGAAGGAAGGAAGGAAGGAGGAGGAAAAAAAGAAAGAAGAGAAAGAAAAGAGAAAGAAAGAAAGAAAGAAAGAAGAAAAGAAAGAAAGAAAGAAAGAAAGAAAGAAAGAAAGAAAGAAAGAAAGAAAGAAAGAAAGAGAAAGGAAAGAGAGAGAAAAAGAAAGAAGAAAAGAAAGAAAGAAAAAGAGAAAGAGAGAAGAGAGAGAAAGAAGAAAAGAGAGGAGAGAGAAGAAAAGAAAGAGAAAAAGAAAGAGAAAGAGAGAGGAGAGAAGAAAAGAAAGAGAGAATGAGAGAAGAGAGAGAGAAAGAAGAAAAGAAAGAAAAAAGAAAGAGAAAGAAAGAAAGAAAGAAAGAAAGAAAGAAAGAAAGAAAGAAAGAAAGAAAGAAAGAAAAAGAAGGCAAATGCAAGAAATGAAAAGGGAGGCAAAGGGAGCCAGAATTTGCTTATTTTGATCAAGAGACCAGAACTCTACATGATTGACTGCCTTTTGTGAAATTTATATGTATCTAGTAGAAAAGGGTAATTGGCAGACAGAATGAGCAAACGACAGCCACAGTCTCATCCATTAATCCATCCAAATATCTGTCATAACAAAGTGGAGAGTGAGATAAAAAAGTAAGAGTATGACAAAACTAAATTTAGACTTACTGTAATTTTAATCTGAAGATGGCTACTGCCTGAAGGAAAGACCCAATTACTAAGTGCCAGATGTTGTAACTCAGAAAAAAAAAAAAAAAAAACACATCTGTAGCATGGGAAAATAAGTAGGAAATCCTCTCAAAGATAAAAATGCCAGATGATAAGGCATTTCAAAATTGAATTAATTTTATAGCATATGGTTATGCTTTCAGAAATGTTGAATGTGTTTTGAACAACCTAAGTAGAGGGTGTTCACTATAAATAAATTTGGTTTTAGTGGTAACTGTTTACCATATAAATTAAAAGTAAAAAGTGTTTGTTTATCTGAAATAAAAAGATGAAGAAAATATTTTTAATTAAATAAAACGTGAGCAGGATTCATCTACTTACTGTGCTTTGACAAAACCTAGGAGTATTAAGTAAAACAAGTAAAAACTGGATCTATCTAATGTGCAGTGGAGACTTAACTGATGACATCTCTGCTAGTAAAGGAAATCCACAAGCTTCAATTTCCTTCTGTTGCACCTGGAATTCTCACTGGAAAACAATAGATTTTGTACCATTTTCAAATATCTGAAATGGAGGGGAATTATCCTTTGAGGGTCCCAGTCTTAACAACTAAATTGAATGTATCATGAAGATAGATGAAGAATACATTCAGAACTATGGGACTCTTAGTCATAGTTCACAGGCAATGTTTTGCCCCTATATATTACTGTTTGCATTTAGCTGAAGTGACTGCACATTCTAGTTGTACTCTAGAAGTAGAGAATTGTTTCTTATTATTTCATTATGCTCCACTAATTTCATTTTTATAAGCTATGCATTGTATGAGACTAAGCTGCTGATGTTCTTAAAGGCTCTTTTCCCTCTAATGGTCTAACATTTTCATTAGTCATCTGATTTCATGCATAGTGGCCATTTATATTATTTGGCAGAGCTAGAAATGGGATTCACCTTATCCATTCTAATTAAATTTGAGAGACTCTGAATGTCATGTTTTCTTTAAAGAAGATAAGAAGAGGGTGAAAGAGAGGTGATCTGTAGAAATTATTTAGTTTTTGAAACAGGTGCATTGGATATGACTAATAAACACAAACCCTAGCATTGCCTGTCCCCAGCTTTTGTCATTTTTGTGATCTTCAGGAACACAAGTGCCTTGTTTGTTCCTAATTCCACTTTAAATAACCAAATACAGGGTGAATGTGGCAGAAACCAAACAGAACACTAGTTCTTTGGAAATACTCTGCCGATTGGTCAAGACTGTGTCTCAGGGTTCTGTCTAACTCTAGTGCTGGGTAGTAATGGCAGCCTGAAACACCTTTAGATTCTTATTTTCAAATCCATTTTTTCTGAGCTCATGCTGATCCCTGAGTACATACACACTTATCGCCTATTAAACAGAATTTCATAATGCCTAAATATGTCCCATAATCTTTTTATTGTTGTTGCTGTTAAATTTTTGCATATTGATTAAAAAACCACCATAACACTTTCTTTCTCCCAAGGTGTACCCAAGTTTGGAATACAGTGCACTGGGCATTAGCTGGCTATTCAGTTTTAGTTTAGTAAAGTTAATGTTGCATACTTTTATCAAATAGAAAATAAAACTAATTCAGATCATAAGCATTAAGAAAATTCTGTCTTCTGGAAAATTAGAAATATTTCTCCTGTGACTTCAAGAAAAGAAATTATACCATACCTTTCTCCTGCTCTCACTTTCAGTTCATGCATCCTTCAAAGGTTTTCTGGTTAAAAGAAAAATGAGCTTCCTTGGATTCCAGTGTGTGCATTTCCTTTCAAGAGGGTCCAGGTACTGCTGCTTTAAAATTATCTCTCACGTTGTGGCAAATGGAAACCAATGAAACAATCAGTCTCCAGTAATAGCAGTGGAATATGTTTCAACAACTTTCTATTAGGAACAGGAAAGCAGTAACTAAACTGCTGAAAATTACTTATGGAAAACACAGAAAACATGGTATCTTTGACTGACATAAGAAAATCTCAAAGTCCTTCTGTTTTTCCTTTGCCTAAAAGAAGTAATCAGTGGGATTTAACATGTCTCTTAGCTATTTCTGGGAATCTCAACCTTGAAAAAGATCTATTGTTAAACATATAATATATATTTCCATTGTGTATAGCAGAGACATACATTTTCATAATTAATTCGGGGTTCACTCCCTACATCCCACATTCACATGAGAATGTCCTTGGAGTTTGAAATAAGTATGTAAAAGAACGTCTTGTTTCCAGTTCAAGAGTTACTGTGGAAATGACTTTTCAGACATAAAATATATTACTTGCTACCAACATCTGTTACAATTCTGTACCTTGCAATAACATAACAAAAATAAAAACAAATGAACTAACATAGTCTGTAAAATGATAAATAGATACCAAGCCTGTCTATTTGCTGGCAGTTGATGCCAAAGAAATACAGCTTTTCCATTTGGATTTTCTCAAAAATGTGAAATTAATTTATAGCAGTTGCTTTTTATATTGGAATAATGCTCCCTAATCCTTATAAAAAGTCTTTAAAGTTTAAGGGTGTCTTTGAGTAGGAAATATAACTGACTGCAAATTATCTGGCTGTCACAGGGGGAAGGGAAAAAATCTGGTCATTGTGTCCTGGGAGTAGAGTCATCATTATGGAATCCAAATAGATGGTCTGAGCAGAGAGAATAGGTGTCATGTTATGTGCAGCTCTTTGAGTGACAATATTTGTATGGATAAGGGTGAGTGAAGGCACCAAAATTTTTCTGACTTTAGCTGTCTCCCTTATATCTAATTTATCATCACTGTTTTTCATCCTTTTCTACCTCCTACTCTCTCTAATAATCTCTTTTCCCCTGTTTTTTTTTTTTTGTTTTGTTTTGTTTTGTTTTGTTTTGTTTTGTTTGTTTGTTTTGGGGAAATTGTTCCACTGGGCTGGTTTCTAGTACAAAAGCCCTTCCAGTAAGCAGAAATATTCAGATGGAAGTACACTGAGAGATCCTTCTAATGGAAAAACAGCTGCTACCAGCAAAAGGATTTTTTTTTCTTGGTACAGTTAAGTCACCCCCTGGAGTGCCAGATGCTTTATCCAAAGAGAGGCCCCCTTGCTCTCCCAGACTTCACCTAAACAGCACCATATTGGAGCTGAGCAACTTCAGGCTGAGGTAGGCCTTTCATGTAATAGTTATGGAAGACAGAGTATGTGTTTGTTAAGTTGTTATTTCTTGGTACTTCCTGAACCCGGTGACTCTCCTGACCACTCAGAGTATAATCTCTTCAAGGAAAAGACCCCTTTATAGTACGGGTAAGTACATGGGGCAGTGGGGTGCTAATCTCAAGTGATGTGTTTATACCTCCACACATAATTTTTTAATGCAGAATAAATATTTTGAGGAAATACAGATGCAATCCCAGTAAAGTCTGCTTGTGCAAAGCCTTGTAGATTTTTTTTGTAGTTCATAAAGTCAGACCTCAAAGTATTTAATGTTTCTGCACAACAATTATTATTTTCCTTGTGTTTTATTATTATTATTATTATTATTATTATTATTATTATTATTATTATTATTATTATTAAGCTGTTTTATAATATTTGTATATATATTTCAGCACCAGGTTCAGTATCTGATACCTAGAGTTGCTATGAGTCAGAAAAAATAAAGATCTAGGGAAGTGGGGGGTGGGGATGGGAAGGAGAAAAAGAATGCCCCAGAGAAGGTTAAGAGAACAAAATTAAGAAAAACAAGAGAAAAGAGAGAAAAACAAAAATACAGATAAGGTATGCAGGCCTACAAACTTCTAATGTTCCCTGGTTGCAGATTTTGTCATTGCCTGAAGCACCAGGCTGGTATGTGAATTGCACCTTTTCAAGGTGAGAACACTTAAGGCAAAAAATTGGGGTGGAACAAGACTGAGCAGAATTCACACCAGCCAGATGTGTGAACTCACCTAGGGAGCAGTAGAGACAAAGGTTCCTCTCAGAAACATTACAGCCAAGACATAATAAAACTATTAAGGACACAAAATCCAGAGCATAGTTTAAGTTCAGTGCACATTAAATATTAAGAGCTCATACTGCACTAACTTTTGATGAGCCTTTCACAATATCTGTACAGTACCAGCAGCCCTACATGTTTTTGACATTTTTTTAATATGAGTTTGAAGCTGTGGTGTAGAAAGAAAAATGTATGAATAACATTAAAACTATGAAATAGGGGGATCAATGCATTTTAGCATAGGCTTTCTTCTTTAATTTCAGACAAACATCTCTGTTCTCATTGCTGACAGCTTCATTTATTCTGGCTTGACTGAAAGACGAGCACCCAAAATTGCTGCAGCTCTGTACTGTACCTTGCAGCATGAATGTAAAGCAGAAGTGGCAGCTTGGGCCAGGAGACATTGTGGAGATGGGAAAAGGGGGATATTTCTCAGAAACATTTGTCTTTCACCAACCTATTTTTGGGTTGAAATTATTTCTTGAAGTTTTAAAGCTTAGTCTCTACTGAAAAAAAAAAAAGAAAAAAAGAAAAAAAAACACATCTTGTGTTAAAAAAGTAAATGATCACCTGCCCCCCCCCCCCCCCCATCTATCTGAATCCTTCTGCTTCATTCACCATTGTGATTCAATATGTTCTCTGAGACGAATGCAGCAATTTTAAACTCCCTTTTTCCCAGCCACAGACATTGGAAATTGAATTGTCAGTAATGAAAATGAGGGTGCCTCCTATATTAAAATATTTGCTAAGATGAAACGAGCCCTACTTTTCAGTGATGTACTGTGTTCCATAAGGAATCTGATTGTTGCTCATCCCTATGCACAGAAGCAGAGCTCTTAGGATTAAGCTGCTGGTGGCGTTTGGATTATTTTGTATCTGGAACCTGATAAAAAAGTTCAGTCTACAATTTTTTACAGTTTCTGTTATGCTGATTTATCAATATTGTATAAAGCAATTGGGCTATTGCATGTGATCCAGAATGGTTTCTGCTACCACATTTTATTTATACAAAACATATCTATGCAGAACACTGAGTTGAATTCTTGGTAGCAAGCCATGTTGCTCTCTCAGTAACACCTCGTGTTTACCAATATTTTGCTGATGAATCAGATCTTGGGGTTAATAGATAGGTAAAGACTTCAGGGTTCACTAATAGCTTGGAGACACCTAGGTCAAGCATAATGAGTTTTTGAAATCAGCAGTTTTAAAGCATCTGAAATCCTGAATAGCAGATAGTACCTGTGAGAGAGATTACAGGTGAGAGGGAAAGGGAAAAAAAGCTTGCCTTAAGGTTGACTGCAGTGGTTTGGAGTTTTTCCCATGGAAACAGTGGGGTTGAGTCAGGCTGAAATAACTTGAAGTCTCTCTCCCTTCCAGAAGGCACACATTCCCAATGTTCCCCTGCCTGTAGAGGCACTTCAAGGATAGCACTTGCATTAACTTCATCTACTTCCATCATGGGCTGGAAAAGCAAATCTACTCATGCAGACATGGCAAAGGCAGATCCATTCTGTTGGATTCAAGCACATAACTCTCTAGGCAGATTAGTCCTACTGAAAAGAATACCATATTTCCCAGCTAGTCCATGGAGAAGAAGATCCAGACTGCTTGATTTAGGTGCATAAATGCTGACAGCCAGGATCTCCTCCTTAAGATCATCAAAGACACTCATTTGCCTTAATGCTCTGTGTTGGGTGCATGGGCATCCATCTGATGAGGACTGACTCAGCCAGTCTGGAGCTTAGGCCCCATCCTCAGTCTCAAACACAATTTGATGGGGAACAGTCATCACAGAAAAAAGTATGAGTCATCCTGCAGCTGAGAGCGTGCTTACTCTAAAACCCTGTCATAAACTGGCTGGCAGAGAGTATCTTGGAGGGCTTTTGCATTCACAGGATGCAGAGATAAATGAGGTCTCTCCCTTTAAAGGGTTATTGTCCTTCAGCCTCTCCCTGCAGGCAGACCTTTGTGTTCTGGAGAGCTTAACTGAAATCAGCATCATTCAACAGAGGCACAGGGCTTAGCAGCTCATATAGAATTGGAGGATGATTAAGGACAAGACACAACAAGTGCATTACAGACACTGGGAGGCAATAAGAGAGAAGAGATAAGATTACAAGCAATCCTGCCATTATGTAGGCTAACAGTGTGCACAGCTTGACAGTTCAATATATAGATTGTAAATTGTATATAATTTTATAGTTCCAAAATATTATACTGAATCAGTACTTCTACAAATCCCACTAATCCTTCCCCTGGATCTAACAGCACATCCACAAAAGCATCAAACTGCCTTGCTCTTATTAAAGTGCCTGGCATTTTCTGAGTTCTAGGGCAGGCAAATTCTCTCACAGCAATAACTCTTTAAGATCTCACCTTATCCTTGATTCACAAGAAATAGGTCCACACAGCTCCAAAACACTGCAGTGGAGATTCTCTGAGAGCTTCAGGATCACTATAAAACTGTAAAGCTCACTTTGAACGTTGTATTTCTTGTTTACCACTTGTACCAAAGCAGAGATGAATGGGTGAAGAGGTGGAGAAGTAAGCTTTCCATTGGGGAATAGCAGCCGCTTGTGTATAAAAAGATAACAAATTATAAGAATAACTTAGAAAAGGCATAACTTCAAGTACTTGTATTGAAACTACCTATCACTGTCAAATATGTCAAGCAAAATTACTTAGCATTTGCATTTAGTAAAAAATATCGTTGTAGAAGAATGACATGTTGCTATAGATTATTAGTTCTGTCTGGTGTGCTACAGAAAAAAAAAAAAATAGCTAGAGACTATGAGGGGCAGGAATGAGACCAGAAAGGGGAAAAAAAAAAAAAAAAAAGCAGGTAGATGGTGAGTTAGAGATGCCATCAAACAACAGGGTACATGGTTATATTCCATGCTTTTCTAATGTGGTAGCCCCTTCCAGAATCCATCTTTTCTTCCCATTCCTGACAGCTCTCTGGAACAATCCCAGGCTCTGACAGTGTTGACAGCGGGACATTAAACTGGGTAGATGCACTCCTTTAGCCAAGGACTTTAGCTGTGGGATGTTCTACACCTTGGAAAGTAAAAGGCCTTGGCCTGCATGACACATCTCAGCATATAGGTGTTCTTCTTTTTTTTGCCCCACTTTATAAGTGAGTAAGGAGAAACTGGAAGGACCTCCTACAGTCTACATAGCCTACAACAGATTTAAACAAAGATGGAATGCGTATGTTTTACTTTGGCTTACACAGATCTGTGGTCCATGAGAAATGGAAGCCCAAAGAGAAATCCATATATTATGGAGTATATATCAGGTGTTGCAGAAGCTGCCTACAAGTACCAGGATTGGTGATTGACCTAAGAACATGTCCTTGTTGCTGAGAACTTAATATCTGGATGGAATTGAAGGAGGTTCTTATGAAAGCTGCTATAAAGTTTCAAATTATATAATTTGTGATAACAGCAATTGTATTTCATTCAAGATTTCTATGTATCTTTTTATATTCCTGTGTTGTTTCAGTAAGCACAATTATGTCAGATATCTCAGTCACAATTTAATTTAAAATGTAAATAAATTACCTTAAGACTTCAGAGGACATCTCATTATTCAAATAAAATCATTACTAGATAGTCAGTGTAGTTTTTTAGAGACAATGTGCAAAATCAAAATGTGCATTTTAAAATCTGTGAATGAAACCCTTGCCCTAGTGAATAATTAGGAATTTGGGAGCTGATTTAGAGGGGAGCAAGATTCCACTAAGTATTATTTCAATAAAACACATGAGTTCAAGTCATAATAACAAACACGAAATCATTTAAAATCTATTTTCAAAATCTGGTAATTCTTATTCCAGCAATTAAAAATCCAATTGCTAAATGCTCACATTTTGAATGAACAATTATTCTTTTATTTTAACAATATAAAAAAGGGTAAGGATAGAGGACTCTCTTCTTCCTGTAACTTACTAAAATATAGGTGCTTTCTACCTTAAAATGAAGTTCTAGAAACTCAGAATGCACTCTTTGCCACCAACAAGCTACCTGTTACCACCTGTTATGTGAGTTTTCTCTTCACTTTCTCAATTAGAGGTGGTACCTTGGTTGTGTTATATCAACTTCCATGATACAAACAATGAAAGAGAATAAATGGATTTTCCAAGGTGTCCAAATCATTTATACTATTTTTCCTACATAGTAATCTATTCATTCTCTGCAATAATGTCACAGTAGCTTGGCACACACTTGTACTCAGACAGCAGTGGGATGAATGTGGTGTAACAGTTTGCTGATAAATGCTGCCATTCAGATCCGGACACTCACCTTCCCTACCACGAGCACAGGATCAAAGATAAAGATAAATATGTTAATATTTCTTCAAGAATACATATATAT
The DNA here is from genome assembly GCF_009769625.2 of Cygnus olor. Lineage (NCBI taxonomy): Eukaryota > Metazoa > Chordata > Aves > Anseriformes > Anatidae > Cygnus > Cygnus olor. The sequence continues at coordinate 24,574,486 of NC_049171.1, forward strand.
ATATATATATATATACACATTATATCCAGTAGTTGTTACAACTTTTCTAATGTCACCCAATGATTTACAACATCACACAGAAGACAGCATTTTAACTTGCTCTCCCAGAGTTTGCAGTGTTGTTGACTGTAGAAACACCAGTAAGACAAACGTCTCATTCTGGATGGCTCATGGTGCTAACTCACTCTCATTATTGCTGCTGGGTAGATTGGTTGTAGGACTGTGCATTGATTAATATGTTAGATATTTCTAAATTCATCTTCTCGCCCAACTGATATATTTCAATCTCTATCAGACCTTATTAGAAGAATGTGCTCTTAAGAGGTGTGGAACATTTATGGTTGAAGTGTTTGCCAAACCAGTAAGTTTGATAACAGCTCAAAGAAGGACTCCAGATCATTTTTCTTCAGTTTCTTAGTCACTTACATTAATTAGACAAAAATATATAGTCACATTTTAATCTGAGGTACAATGACTTCAAGTTCTCCTTAATGACCATTAAGAAACACTGTAGCTGGCACACAACATCCACATTCTTTCACAAACACCAGCAGGATTGCTTATATGAGTGTCTCTTTGTATCCTGTCTCCCACAGAGCGGGGGTCTGCACAGAGGAGTCATTCAGAGCACATGAATACTAGCAGAGTGCCTGATGCCAAAGGGAAGATGCACCCCCATTTTTCTCCCAAGGGCTCCAGGTGGGACAGAGCAAAAGGGAAGCACTGATCTGTTGGTTTCTAGTGGAGAGAAAGTAAACCAAAATGAGTCAATGGACAGACCTGAGATATACTCAGTTTGTACATGTTATTTTAGGATAAGTGGGTTGTCTCTGTTAAGAGAAAGAAAAGTTAAAATGTTGAGGAAGAAAGATTTAATAATTTTATAAAGGTGTAGAAATGTGGCACAGATAATTATGTCTAGCTGTGAATTGACTATGCCCTTCATTAAGTCAATCACTTGCCACTTCAGGTTGCAAATGCTTCAGGTTTAAAAGCCACAACTATGTAAGAGAGTCTGCATAGGGGTTTTCTTATAGGTGAAAGCCCCTGTGTACTAGTTGCACTCCTGTTTACAGAGCAGAACTTGTTAGCAAAGTTGTGGTGGGCACTGGAAGGGCCCATAAACACCAGCTGGCAGGGCAGTTTACACAGTGGGGCAGCTCTGCCTTCAGTAAAGCCTCTCTGGCCTGCAGGGTAAACACAAAACCCATGGGACTTCACAGTCTCAAATTAGAGAGAAAGTAGTAATGCAGAAACTGGTAAGTAGCCAGTTGCCCTAACAATTGTCTCACCAAGTAGCTAGAGAGGAGAACCATGAATAGTAACCTATATTGTGGAGAAGAGGCAACTATGTACTCAGTCCCTCTCTTTTCTCCTTTCAGTAAAGGGTTGTTCTTCAATACAACGTTATGTTTGTGAGTAAGGGAATAAAATTAGCTCACTGAGCACAGACAGCTTAGGCTTATCCTCACAGACCTGCTGATGAGGGCTGGAGATGGTCCTTTTTAATGAACACAAAAAAAATTAAATCCAGATTTTCACGGTGGCCATCTGAATTTTTGCTAGGTCAAGTAGAAACTTAGGGATGAGGATCTAGGTTTGCATTTTTGCATGTCCAACTCCACTAACTTAACCAGTTAACCATTAAAATAAAATCTCTCTAATCACAGCTGGCTTCTCACAAGCCCTGGCACCTCCACTGTGGATCTGGAAGGGATTTGCCTAAACTTGTCATTGTGGCTGTTTAACATGGTCGGCTTCAATAGAGACAAATACATCCATTTTCCAGCTGTTTTTTTTGTCCCCTAACAGAAAGGCTAAGATGTTGGCACATCATTTTCTGGCACATATAACCTGAAAAAAATAGAATCACAGATTAAAAAGAGTTTTTTACCACTACATATTGCAAGACTGTACTGCACAGGTACACCACAATTCAAAGCATAATTTTACTTTTAGGTACTGTACTCTGCCATGAATGCTCACAGACTTTATAACGTCATCTCTCAAGAGACAAGGGCTCACAGCATCGGGTTGTGCTAAGGTTCTTCCAAAAATAAATAATCAATAGAGAGCTACCCTACTGAGTGAGAATATTGCAAGGAAACAGCACGTTATGGAAAAATACATTATCATTTTATACCTAACAACAAAAAGAAAGGAACGGTTGTTAAAACTGAAGATGTACAGCAAGACTGTGATCAGAGCAGGAACTGGTAAGTGAAATTGAAAATGTTAAATTGCCTTTCTTCAGATAGAGTTATGGGGCCTGCACCGCTTCCCTTGCACACCCACTGAAAGCATTAGGAGTGACACAAAGAATGCAAGATCAGAAGCCTGCAGCAAAAACAGGGCTCAGCTCAGGTGCTCAGGGAATTTATGTTCTTTCTGCTAAGATAAATTAGAATAACAAATATTGGGAGAGACTAGACAGGGAGTTCACCTTGTTAAGTGGTTACCGTTTGTGCCCCAAGTAGAAACATAAAGTAACAAGATTATGTCTGATTTACAAACAGGCAATTCTTTACTCAGCTTGGAAGAAATAATGATGCATTTCTGTCATCACGTGCACCTTTAAGTCTGTATTCATTTAGAAGTTAGACTTTTTAAGCCAAAGCTTTCATTGTTTAATTCATTATTTATATTAGAGTTAGCATTAATATTTCATAGCTATCCGCCATCTGTGAGGTAAAACAGAAACACAAGTTTTAAAGTCAGAGAAGCAACTATATAAAACTGTATTTGCAAATATGAAATTACTACATAGAAAAATGAATGTGAGCAAAGTTCATGCTCTCTGTATAGAAACTTCAGTAGTAATTCAAATGCTAAGATAGCAAATCCCAAAGGCCAAGTCTTCCAAGTGGTCTGGCTGACCCTGGAATCATTCTGTGGGCCTCTCTCCATGCTCTTAAGCTGAGTCTCCTGGGCCTTAGGGATATTAGATCTTTTAAGCCTAGCAGCTCTCATCCTTCTCATTTTTCTCATGAGTCATAGAGGAACTCTGCCAAGATACACTGGATATATCCACAGCTTCCTTTGCCCATTATGTAAAATTGTAAAGCATCTCATGCAGCTGCCATTATGCAGCAGGTACTTATTCAAATTAATAATCTTTAGTTCTTTGTCAGAACAAGAGGTAGACCATGGTAAATAAAACTGCTGTAATGCAGCTTTCTTATCAGAGCGTCAAGATATCTTCACAATAAACAGCATAGCCACAGACCCATAGACAAGAGCACAATAAAAAAGCAAATACCTGAGATGCTTTGGTCACTGATGCTGTAGCTCCTCTGTCTGGAGCAGGCACAGAGGACATGGTTGCAGCAGCTGGTGGGATGCAGAGAGCCAGCTCAGGCAGCATCCCAGATACCAAAACAACTCATTATGGTCCTGTACAGACACGTTTTGTTTAGCCCGCATTAAGTATCACAACAGTTAATTTTCTTTTTGCTCTAAATTTTATTATTTTTATAGGACTCCAAATTCCCTCTTATTGTCTTATTGACAGAATCTTTCAACTTTGCACCTTCTGAATCTAGCTAATAAATCAGATGAGATGATAAAGCAGAATTTTTATTTTTTATATGGTGGAACTGTGGATATTTTTTATTTGGATACAACAATCTCTCAAAAATGAATCCTAGCTTTCCATTAAATCTCCACTAATCGTTTCTTAGAACAGTATGTAAGAACAGCTACTGAGAAAACTAGAAACTGTTATCTTTAAATACAGATGACATACCACTAGTCATACAGACCACTAACTATGACATAACATGGTGATATTTACGAGTTGTCTTTAAGTATGAAAATCCAAAGGCAAAGCTTTCAGAACCATGAATATGTGCATTGATAGTGTTTTTTTTTCCCTAATGCGGAAATTCCTAATCTATGAAAAGGAGGTTTTCCATGAATATTGTACACTGTTTTGAAGGCTTGAGCCCAGCTTCTCAGAACAATGCTTCATCTTATTTTCACTTGTAAAAGGTTCTGATTTTCATTGGGCTTCTTTGGGCTGTACAGAGTTGTTTGGTTATGTTTTTATTTATTTATTTATTTATTTTAACTTCTACTGTACAGAGGTTTTCTTAAAAGAAGCTGACTTTGAAATAGGACTAACAACTCTATGTTTGCTTCACTGACCCAATTTATTTCTTCAGACAGATCTACGTTGACCTGCCACTCCCAATTAACCTCTTTTTTCTTCAGGTTACTTAACTATAACTTAAGATTTTCTACCAAAAGACAGAACAATGTTTAGGATTCACCTGACAAGGTGTAGATATCTGCCTCTTATTTAACAAATTTCTTAGTGCTCTAATTTCAGTCTCAGAGGAAAAACAAACAAACAAACAAACAAAAACATTACAACGAGCAATTCTAGAACATAAATAATTTCATTCAAATGTAGATGCTCAAACTAATGGAGTTAACTGCATTCCCCAAAGTACCTTTTTCTTTTATGACTAACAACAAAGGAAGTGGGAGATGACTGGTTCAGGGGGAGAGATCTACATTCTAGACCACTAATTCAGATGTGTAGATTTCCACCAAGAAAAAAATAAAAATAAAAGTCTTTAAGTTGAAGTAATTTCAATTACTTTCCAAGGCCTGTTTTGTTAAATCACCTGTGTATGGCCTCTTTTTCATGAAAAACCAAAAGCTAAACGGGTATGATAATTGATAAGGTGTTTATTTGACCAGCTTTGCAGTATTGCACTCCCTTTAAGTGATGGAAAGTTCCCAGTGGAAGCTAGGTACCATTAACCTGGCTTTCTAAATTCATCAACTTAGGTGCAGATGTACAGTTACTAGGCACAAGTGTACACTGAAAAGATGCCTTTTAAGTTATGTAACACAACATACTGGAGGCTTAAAACTTTATCTATCCCAGAGGATAAATCATAAAGTGCACCACTGTACAAAATTAGAAAATGTAAATAGAATTTTAAAGCTCAAGACTTAGTTGATCAATATATTCAAGAACAGCAATTAATAGGTACTAAATTGTTCTCAGCAAAAGTTATTTAGAATTAGAAGAGAAAATAAGGCAAAGTTGCCTCAACAGTGAGATTATTTTTTCACCTCCAGAATAATGCTGTTATTTATTTTATTTTTCATCTTGCCTTTTCTTTCACCAGTTCTGAACTAAAAAGTAACCTGAAAAAAATTATGATATTTGCCTCTCTGCAAAGAAATAGCTAATTGTGAATTCTACATAAATACACGTAGGTAAACCTAGACATAATGTTTTTACTAAGAACATGACAAATAAATCTTATTCGGAATCATGAATTCCTCATGGTATATTGTTTCCAAGGCTTCTCTAATAAGGACATATTTATATTGATTTGAGATATATAATCATTATTTTTCTTTCCTCTTATCCTATAGTTTTAAAAACATGATTTTCACCTATTTTTAAAGTTAGCAAATTAGTCAGTTGATCTTTTAACAAAATCACTGATAGGCTAGAAACAACTTTGGGTTTGTTTTTTGTTATTAAATCATTCAACATCTTCAGATATGTTTAGTTAATACATTTCTGTGACATAAATAAATGGCAGCAGTTTTATTTGTTTGATGGTATGTCAGCTGTCTCTTCCACTGAGTTGGTGAGAGTAGACCTAATTTCTTTATACTCTCTGATAATGTTTGGAAAAAGAATCATCCTCATGCTTTAGATATGAATATACTTCAGAAAGCAGATTTACCTTGATAGTTAATTGACTAGCAGCAAAGCTAAATGAATGAGTTTAAAGGATGAAATATACCCCTAAGCAGTAGACTTGCCTAAGACCAACATTCTCCTTAGATCCCAGGTAGGCCTTATTTTGCAGGCTTATGTGAGATTTAATTATGTATGGCAAACCTCTCAAATATGAAAAAAAGTCATGAGATACGTTAAAAATGAAATCTGCAAAGTTTAAGCTGAAAATGTGACTCTTAGAAATGAGAGTCATAAACCACTAAGATAGCTTAATGGTGAAGGCGATAAATCTTCCATTACATGAACTACTGATGGTCTTGTTTTAGCAAAGCACTTAAACTTCCATATCCATAAATTCCATTGTCTATGTATAGTCACAAACATTTGTGTCCAGGAAGATGGGTTTTGTGGACTATTCAGGCTAGAAAGTAAAACTGTCTTTGTAATATACTCGAGGGAGAGCTGCAGAATACAAGCATGATGTTAACCAAATTGCCTAATGGAGTGCTACTCATTTCAGCAGTGCCTGGTATGGAAAAAGTGCCAATGTGACTCCTGAAATGTATTTAACAACAGTGAAAGGGCATCCCTTGTATTCAAATCGGACTATGCACACAGGAGCTGTAGACAAGCAACTCTATAGTGTTACAAGGTGCAGATAAAGACATAGGATCAAGGTAGAGTAGTGTGGGGCTGAATTTCCTTGATTACTTAATGGGAATAATAAAAAGCAAAGCAGATTTTGGCATGACAGTATAATAGTCCACTTCTCCCCATACTTCTACTTAACCTTTAGTAAAGCAGAAATCAGAACTTTTTTTTTTTTTTAATAATTTTTCATTTAAACCACTAGAGAGACACAGATCTCTAATATGAGCATGAGAGTTTACGAGCATGAGTATACCTTGTACCGTAAGTCACTCTGCAGAAAAATAGCATCTTAGCATTCTCCAGATAATTCAGGCTCCTGCCAGAAAGCAGCCATGGGAGCCACAAATGTTCTAGCTTTTGTGTTAATAATTAATTGATGAAAGTAGAAATCCTCTGTCCAAAATGGTACAGTTTCAAGTATCAACACATAACACGTGTACTTCCTGGATCGCTGTAGAGTCCAGTTAAATTAGGTAAGAAAAAGTCAAATCAACATGTCACATCAATATGCAACCTCTCTTCTCCTTTGAGAAGGACAGAATTTCAATTTAAAGCAGGCAGCTATGCTATCTGCAAGTTTTACTGGTAGGTTTTTCTGGAGACAACAACGGTTCCTTTCTTATTTATCCTGCTGACTTCTGAGTGCCTGTCTAAAGCCTTCTCTCTGGGTCTTTCAAAGGTGTCATGTCATAATAAGCTGCTCCTTTAGATAAATAAGCATTGACAGCACAAACGCTGATTTAGAGATTAATTTGTCCATAACACCAGGAAGTCTATGGGTAAAATTTTACCCCTGTTTACATGGTTTACAGACTCCAAAATCAGAAAAATTGTGTTCATCAATGTCTACAATCAATTGTAAATCAGGAGTCATTATGTTTCAAACTATTAATTTTCCATAAACTGAGAAATGCCATCAACTGAGTGTAGGACCTTAGTTCTTACCACCTGTAGCACAGCTCCATGACAAAAGCATTTTCAGCTTTGTCATTCTACAGCCACTAACATGAAAGAAAAAGCCACCAGTGTATTTGCTTTCATAACCAGATACACCTACCAGAAATCTACACCATACTGCTAATCTGAGCTAGGAAGATCTTTGGTAAATGCTCAGGGCGTTTCAAATAGTTCAAACTACTAGTGTTTGAAATATGTAGTTGGTTCACTGATATGACACAGATCTTCTTCCTGGCTTTAGAAAAGCCGCCCAAGCTGTCATTATAGATTACTAGTTCTGTCAGTAGAAGACCTAGTTTAAACTCATGTGTCCAGACCCCCGTCCCTTCCACCTCTTTTCTATCAGAGCTTACTTCCCTCTCTGTCCTGCCAATTCAGCTGTTTGCATAACCTCATTTCACCCAACTTTTGTGAAAACAGGTTTTGCTTTTCCCATGCTGGAGTTTGCAGTTGCATAAACCTGATTTAGAGACAGGTTACCTAAGGAACTAAAGAGGTACGATCAACAGATGTCTCATTATCTGGTGAGAGATTGTAACAATGTGCAATGAAGAGTACAAGGGGGAAGGAGGAGCTGATCTTCTGCCTACAGAATATTAGGCACATATACAGAATACAGTCTTATTTAAACTTTATGACAGTATTGTCAGTAAACAAGGTATTTTAATCCCAGGATTCCAAGATATTTTGGACAATACCCCACTTTTCTTTAGAACCACATGCACATTTGTAATTAACTTAGGAAAAAAAAATGTTCTGTGGACTAGATATTGCTTATTTTACAGTAGTCTCACAAGGCACAGTTTGGAAACGTGTTGTAAGGTACTTGCTTGCTTCCCCTGATGTACTGATCTCTATTAAACCAGAAGGATTGTCTGGGTGGGAAGGGGGCTCAGGAAACTATCCCATGTACAAGAGTCATTACAAATTATTTTAATACATTTATTTTTACAAAATTGCAGTGTTGGTTAAAGGATCCCACAATGGGAAGGCTCTGAAGAGTACATTTAGCATAACTGCTATTACTATATTCACCATTAAATTATTATGATATTTTATTCTAAAATTGAGTAATGACACCATCAGAACTGGCTTCAAAGCAGAGTTCTGTGAAATGCAAATTTAATACCCCATGGAATTCCATGCATTTGCATTACAGTCTTACATGGTTTCACATATTCCAAATATTGCTTTAAGGAACATCTTCACAAAATCACTATTTTTCCGTCGAATGCAAGACAAATAGCATAGACACACAAAGAGCACAAAAGAGACGTATTTGAATTCCACTGTCCTTCTGTCTTGTGTTTTTCTATAAAAAACACCTTGGTGACACAGCTCTGTCAGGTAACTGCTGTGTCCTCACTCAGCTTTATGTAAGCCAGGAGAGAGAACACAGCTTGTTTCGCTCTGCTACAAGAAGTTGAAAGGCTATTGCTGGAGTCAGTTTGGCCACAACTTTACCAACTTTTCTAGAAACAGCACTTTGAGAGAAATTGTCATGTATGGTTTACCCTTCTTTCCATGGTCATTCCCACATACTCTGATACCATCTGAAAGGTGGTGGCCATTAGTTTGAGAAAGGAGTTTCTGTTTTGAAGAAGCTTGCTTCTTCAGTCCAGCTGATGTCAGAAGTGAGATCTTCCTCAGCTCCCTCTTATCATCTAAAAGGCAGGGGTTAGGGACCCACCACACCCTTTGTTGCTACTGTCAAGAAAACAGTCCAAAACTTCCAGTCTGCAGTTGCTAGCAGTGCCTCTCGTGGCATGTGCTTAGAATGGCCAGTCTGATCTGATCTAATACCCTAGATTCATGAATAAAGAAGTCCCCTACCTGAAATATCCCAGCAGTGTTGTGCAACAGCTTAGCAGCCAGGTGTTTATCACACCTGGAGATTTTCTGCTGCTCTCAGTGCGAGTGCATACCTCTTTCCTCCTCTCAGCATCCCCATGGAGAACTCACATGCATATGGAAGAGCTATAGCACATCGCACTCGACCCAAGGGGCACCCCTGCAGCTGCAGATTTCACCGCCTCTCTGAAGCAGCCTGCTGGATTGACAGTCCTGGAGGCTGAGGCCCTCTTTATACACAGAACAGGTACGCCACTGGCAGCAGCCATGCACGTCTCTCAGTTAGTGGCTTAGATCTGAACTGGATTTGAACCAATGATCAAAGTCGCTGAACCTCTGCAAGGAAGTATTGTATTTGCTATTCCTGACAATAGATCATGTATAAGATATTGTGTTAGTCTCTACCTGCCAGCTGCTGAACTTTACAATTTGGTGGTTAGTCTGTCTTTGAAAAAAGACCCAGTATTTCTTGTCAAAAGCACCATTATTAACAAAAGGACAAAGGGAACTCATTGAGAAAGACATATTATTGATTTTGATCTTTTGTGGCTATGGTACCCCCACAAACAGTCTCCCAAACTCTTTCAGTGAAACTGGTGTAATCTGTCACTTTGAGTAGCAGCAGTGCTTCAGAGTCGGGCACAGAGAGGCACACAGTCAGGTCTTATATAAGTTTCCCGTGGTCTGAACAAAATCTATGTATCTGTGATCTGTATACTGGCCCTTCCCTCCAAGGAGCAGCTGGGAAAGCACTGTTCCTAATGGCTACATTCTCATTTGCCAAAGGGAAAATGAACATTGTATTTCCACCTTGGGAAGCATTATATTGTTCATTATTTTACCATTAGAAACAAAGTACAAAATAGTTGATTTGCAATGGAGTACCAGGGAAAAATGCCGATCAGCTCAAAAACTGAGATATCACATTAAACGAGTTGATCAATGCATACACGTTTTTATGAAATTTTCCACAAGCTACCAGGCAAAATCACCTCAACTACATAAAAACGCACAGTTTTGCAATGTCTGGCTCACTGAACAAAATGATACCACTGCAAGGGCTCTTCAAATTATCAAACCTCATAAGCATAAAGAAATAAAATACCAATTAAAGGCAAGGCTATTATAAACTGTAGCTACAAGAAGGGAGGGAGGGGGTGTTCAAACAGTGATTCCCTCTCCTTTTTATTTTTGCAAACCACTGGAATACTGGAATATATTATCATATAATCAGCCTTTTTTATTGTTGTTTTGTTTGTTTGTTTGTAAGCAGTAGATAAATGGCTGGTTTAAGTGCTGTTTCTTGTATCAGCAAGAATATTTCTCCCTACGAACTTTATTACTATTATTTATCACACTTTAAAATACACAGTTATTTATATTGGGAAGGGACTAACCAGGCAATCACCTGACAGGCAAATTCAGATAATACCCTCTAGCAAATAAAAGTGGTGACCGCCTGCCAACCTCCAATATTATTTTCTCAGCAGAGCAGCAATTCACAAGTAATTCAATCAGGTATTCAATAGAAAATTATTCCAGTTTTACAGACTGCCATCACTAACAGTGGGGCCTGATTTTGCTGCTTTACCACTTTGGCATGCAACCAAGGAATGTGAAGTATTGAATTTTCTACCATGCCATTTCAGTAACAGTGATATGAGCAGAGCAAGATAGTATCTTGAAATGTGGATAGAGGCCTTTACATGTTACCATAATACAATCTGCTCATCCGTAATAATATCCAAAGGGTTCTTAAGTGGGGAAGCATTCATAAAAATTAATAGCAAGTCTGTAGTGTATGAGGAGCATGGTGGTAATGCATTTTAGCTGTGATAAGTTAATGAGTGCTCTTATTCTGCTCCTCATAGAGGTATCCAGGAACAGGCCCCAGCACACAGCAGACATATTGCCTTTCATAACAGCACTGACAGACTGAGCCTTTCCAAAAATAACCCTGATGGGAAACACAGCCAAGCTCCTCAGAAGGTAAAGTTCAAGATCTTTCTTTCTAAATGAGTGGATGGCATAGCAAAGGGTTGCTCCCATTGCAGGGTGGTGCTCTGCAATCCTTCCTCCTGAGCAGCCATGGTTATGCTGTGGCTGCTCCCATGGCATTGGCATCTCACTAGCTCCATTCCTGCCGTGGGTGCTTCTCCCTCCAACCACTTCTGCTTTGGTCTCCTGCGTCTCTGACTCCTTTTATCTGCAGCACACATCATATTCAGAACTAAACTCTTACTGTCAGCTTCTTAAGCAGCCTCTTCTTCTGTCTTCCTTCTTATATCAAACACTCTATCATGCCGTTCATGATTAGTCTCCTTTTTTTCCTGGAAATGCCCCCACCCAAATATAAGTAACTGCAACAGATTCTTCTCCCCTGATACCTCTCATCATCTCATCTTCTCCCATCTGTGGTCAACAGAAGGCTCTTCCCCTTTGGTTCCTCTGTGAAACGAAACTCTCTCTCTTACACAGTGGAAGAGGAGCAGTGTCCCAGCATGTGTCCCCTGTGATATATGGTGCATCACAGAGTCTCATTCAGTCTCAGAGGACTGCAAAGTAGGACATTTCAGCTGTAACTGAAAGCCTTGAAAGGTCCTCTGAACATCTTCTCTGTTTAGGACAGGCTATAAAGCAGTTCCATCTCCTCAGTTAAAAAAAATAAAAAAATAAAAAAATAAAAGAAACAGGATATCAAGTTTCACCAGTTTAAATTGTTCACAACAAACTCACCAAAGTATATTTTTAAATATGTAAGAAGCTTTAAGCCCTGTCCAGGTCAAAGTATTGTCCACCTAGCCTAATAGATTTGCCTCAGCTTTGGAAAGTACCCAGAATACTTCAGGTATTTATGAACAGGATCTGAATTCTTTCCTATTATTGCACCAAGAATTATAACAAAATTGATTCTTTTGATTCTCTTTTTTCATCCCTGCTTTTGCTTGTCTGAATTCTATTTTAACTACCTCATGAAGGGCTAGTATCTTATTCTCAGCAATGTTATGCTGTAGTATCAATATTTTTGTCCTCTAAGGTGCTCTTCGCTATAAGGAGCAACAGCAAAGCTGTGTTCCAAATGATCCTATCTGTTTTGAAATTCTAGAAGATTTTAAGATATTAGAAGTTATTTTGATCTGAAATGTCCTAGCACAATTTCACTGTCAGGGGAATGCACTGTCAGATAGAATCACCCACTGGAAACAATCAGAGAGGAGCCCTTGTCTAATCACAGTCTGTCATTTTTTAAAGTGCAAAGCCTCCAGATGAATGATACTGACCTCAAGACAATAGCTGGGAAAGCAGGAGTTCAAGAAAGCCACCCCAAAGAGATTAGGCTTTCACGGTAACAGACAGCAAGATTTTTACTTAAGACTTTGTCGTGCAGAGTAGACATGACATGACAAATGCATGTGCTACAGTAGCACATAGGAGATATAACTTTAATGCCAAATAGGAATAAAAATAATAAAAGGAATTAGATCTGGAAAATCAAGGGTAAAAGTTCTAAGAAGTAATAGTAGCAAAATTATCTTTTGAGAGAGGTATCTCATCTAACATTTTTAAGTTTCAAGAAAGGTTTGGACATCTGCAGACAGAAAAATGTGCATGGTTCGGGGCAAATGAGTTCAATCGGTAGGCCAGTAATATTAACTGTCTTGATATACCTAAAGATAATCAGACACAATCTAGCCCGTCTATCTCAAATTAATAATGGAAAAATATGCTTATTGGCTGCTCATTCCTTGAGTTATTTTTCTAAAGTATTTACAAAACAAAACAAACAAAAAAAGCAACCAGCTGACCCCCCCCCCAACACTATGATATGTTTTATATTGATTTGAAAAAAAAAAAAAGCAACAACAACAACAAAACAAAAACCTACTAAGGGAAAGAAAGAAAGAAAGAAAGAAAGAAAGAAAGAAAGAAAGAAAGAAAGAAAGAAAGAAAGAAAGAAAGAAAGAAGAAAGAAAGAAAAAGAGAGAGAAAGAAAGAAAGAAAAAGAAAGAAAAAGAAAAAGAAAGAGAGAAAGAGAAAGAGAGAAAGAGAAAGAGAGAGAGAAAGAGAGAAAGAGAGAGAGAGAGAGAAAGAAAGAAAGAAAGAAAGAAAGAAAGAAAGAAAGAAAGAAAGAAAGAAAGAAAGAAAGAAAAAGAAAGAAGAAAGAAAGAAAAAGAAAACACACACACAAAAAGCACTGCATGAGCTAACCCAATAGTTTTACATATGTGCTGACTACCTAAAAGAATCAGGATTTGGGATTATATAATAGGTCTGAAAAGATAACTCTTGAAAGACACTCTGAGGTAAGAGCCATCAAAAAAAAAAAAAAGGGTACAGTTAATAAAGAACTGTATTCTTTCTTGGGATTCTTTTCAGAGATGAAGGATTTTAATTTGCAAATAGCGAATCTATATCAAGCCACCTTAAGCTAGTTCCATGCTGGTCTCTAAGGCCGACAGAGTGTGAGGCTATCTCACCTGCAGTTCAGGAAATGTGAGGACAGATTTCAATTCAAACCTCTGCAGGAGCAGAGAAGACTTGTTTGGAAGTTTCTGTCTTGGTGGTCCATACATAAAAGAAAACTCCCTAAAAGAGAATAGATTTTGATTTCTCATTGCAGAAGGGGTCCTTTTAGGCAGTTTTACATTGCAGAATGAATGCTCCATGCAAGCTAACATCTACCAATAAAAAGTAAAGACTCTTCTTTCCATAAAACATGCTTCTCATTAAAATTTACAGTTTGAATATATATATATATTTTTTTTCATTGCCACTGTTAACTGACACTGTCTGCTTTGCTCCTGCAGCAAACACTCCTTTTCCCTTCTATCTATGATGGAGCTTTTACATTAAAAGTCTTTATTTTATCAGGCAGCGAAGAGGGTTATTAAGGATTCACAGGGGAGGTGGAAGAAAGTCATGGTAAATGTATAAAAGCTGATCATCATGCACATATAGAGATAGCATAATTACTCAAAAAATGGTGGTTTCCTGCCAGAAACAGAAACCAGTCAGTAACAGGAGCATAAGAAAAATGCAGAATGCAGAACAAAACCCAGAGAAGATTTTCAGAAGCAGGAATAAACTCCTACAGATTTTACATCACATTGGGGTAACTTTTAAAGCTTCAGCATTGTAAAGACAGGCTTGCAGGAGAAGAAATAAAAAAACATTCAAATTGCTTTGTGCATGTAGACATCTGCTTCCGATGAAAAGCACACTCTCTAATAGACTGTGGAGGGAGGTGTAGTAACAGGTACCTGCGTATTTCTGGAGGAAAAAGAGCTCTCATTTTGTATTTGCAGAATGTTGCTGTGGTGATGTTCTGTCAGGTGCCCTGTCCTATGTAATTCTGAGTACTTCCAAACTTCGCAATGTTTTGACATTCTAAGATGGTTGAAAAATGAAAAACTGGTTTGGAAAAAATGCAGTAGAAAAGATATTTTCATTTCAAGAGTTGAAATGAATCATTTTGTGATATTTCAAGATTTTATTAAAACCATTATCAAATATGTTTCCAAAATGCCTAACAAAAGTGTTTTTTTAACAGTTAATCAAATTCATTTGAGGAAGGGGAAATAACTGAACAGCTCACATTTTTGGTGTTAAATAGTTACATTTTTTTCAGAAATTTAAAATCAAGAACTTCAAAAAAAATTAGAAATCAACCATAATAACAATAATAATAATTAAAAAAAAAAACATTTTGATTGAGTCAAATTTATAGGAGTCTTTGCCCATAAGTGATTCCTATTAAAGAGAAGTTCATGTGTTCAAACTAGTGTGATTAATTCTAAATAAAATCTACAGTGAATAACCTACAATTTCTTCCATTGTTATGAAGTGGTAGGGGGCTCAATCCTTTAAGAAAGCACTCACAGTCTTAGGAAAGCAAATTTTTGGTCCAGATAACCCAGTTTGTTCCAGCTACTACATTCACCCAACTGAATCTCAGGCCCATTTCTGGAAAGGGAAAAAAATGATGCTGTGGTGATACTCTGTCAGGTGCCTGATACCATGTTGTTCAGAGGTGCTGGTGTCTTCAGATTGGGATTCTTATTGTCGTGATCCTTCCTAGTCAATGGAGCCAAATCTGGCCATTTAGGATCTGTAATACCTGAAGAGGTATTGTTGTTTTTCTGTTGTCTGTAAATAAAAAGACAAGCAAACTGAGGTCTTAATCTACAGCCTCTGTTGACTGACAGAAATTAGGAGGGATAAATCTTGACCTCAATTCATAATGTTTCAAATTTTAAAAAGGAGTAAGGCACTTGAAAAACTGTGCGTTTGGTTCAGTTTTTAGTAAATCTGAATCTAAATGACTAGACTTAAAGTGAAACCTTACAGACATTGAAAATGAAAGAAAAACTATTGTTGATTTTAAGGTTATCTGTATTTCTCTCTGTCCTTCCTTATTAACAGTTTTATTTCCTGTTTTTAGCAATGTGTTTTATTTTTCAGGGTTTTTGCTTGTTTGTTTGTTTTGTTTCTGTTTTGTTTTTTTTTTTCATGTAAAGTTTGTCAGAGCTAAATTGGTACACCAGTTGACATTTATGACATGCAGTACAGAGCCAGTGCAACAAGTCTGGTTTTATGCTAAGTAATGCAAAGAGTAAAATGGAATGATGGGATATCTAAGATCTTAGTTTTAAATGTACCAACACACTTTAGGAGACGAGAAGCTAGAATTTAATTTGCTATTTGTTTGTTGCTGGCTGGGAAAAGCTGGTTTCTATCAGTTCCCTGATGAGCCTGATGAATCTTATCACATACAGTATCTGTAATTTACCAGAGATGTTATTTTTCTTTATGCTACAAATAATCCTTGTGGCCTTTTTTTTTTTTTTTTTCATGCCATTGGGTAACATCCTCTCCCTGAGCAACCAAGAATCAAGAATACTGAAATTGTACTTTCCAACCTTATGTATCTCTCAATGGAACTTGGATAACCACCTTTTGTTCCACACTCTTCTCCATAGTATACTTATCCTACGAGAAAAAGCATTAGTGAACGTTCTAAAAGTAAGTCTCTTATAAATCTTATGACTGGAAAAATCTCATAGGATTTATATTAGACGATGTCCTTTACTCTTTTGTGTGTGTGTGTGTGTGTGTGTAGTAACATTCAATTAAAGAAATATGACAAGTAGCCCCCAAACCATTGGACTAGCTAGTGACTCATAGTAACCAAGGGTCTATAAATAAATCATATAGCTCACTGTTTGTACTATACTATGCTACAGGGTCTATCCAGAGCAATCATTACTCAATGAAAGAATTGCTATTTCAGTTTTTTTACTATCCACTGAAGGGTACTTTTGAGAGTATTCATAGACAATACACTGCCAAAACCACTATTTGGCAGCTAGTAACAAAGCGATTGTGATTCTAAAAAAGTACAGTACCTTTCCAAGGGAGTTCATCACACTATATTAGTGAATTCTTCATTGCAGTAATTTCCACCTGATAATACTACTAATTATTGTCTGTGGTACAGAGTGAATAGCTATTGAACAATGTACTCAACATTTCCTCTGCATCAAGTGAATTTTGGCTAGCGCTAGTATATTTAAATAATGTACTTCAGAAAGATGATCATTTTACTGTAAGGAAAAGGCTTCTAACATGATGAGACTGTATTCTTGCTACAGAATTATATACATGGAGCCTGTCCAACAACTAAATTTCAAATTATAGATGTTAGTAGTACTTTGTATTTGTATAATATTACATAAAACTGGTCTGAAAGTGACTTACAGATACTACAGGATAATCTTCATTCATAATAGTAGACCTGTTCCACAGGTAGAGAAAATGAGATACAGTACTGATTACACCAGCACTGTCAAATCACTATGCCTAATTTTATCAGACTAAGTATTCATATTTATCCTCCTAAATCAGTGGACTTGATTCCCAAGGAGGCTGAGGGAATTCACTCCTCATTGAATTCCCTGCTTAATACATTAGTTATATTTAAACATCCAGACTTTAAAAAGTTGGCCTAATTGGCTTGAGACTCAGAAAAATGTAGTGACAGAGCTATAACTAGCCATATTATGGCTCCTGTAATTTTTTTGAACCCTAGAAAAAAGTTTTCTACTTCTCAGTTTTAAAGTATTTCTTCTTTCCCCACAGTTTATAAAAGTCTGTGTTGAAAATCAAGTTTTCCATGCATATGTCACTGCTTTTCCAATCTATTTATTAGAATTAATTGCACAGCATTAAAAAAAATAAATAAATAATCATATGTGACACCAGCAAAGAATAGATATTGAGACACTGTTTTTGATGTGATCATGTATACATGTTTATAATTCCTATTGTTTACCTCCTAAAGGGGCAACTGTTTAGGAAAAACATTGTCCTTTTAAATCTTAAGATACTAAATGCCAGTTTTTCAAAAACATATTACTGTGCATACATGTACATATCTTGTATACTGTGTACAAAATTGTCTTTTGTAATCAATAGTAATGTATTTACCTCCAGTTTCTATCAGTGACCTTGACGGAAACTTTCTGAGCAGGCAGTACCTTGATTTGTTGGGCATGCTTATACTGAGGAACGAACGATGCCAAGATGATGACATGTGGTTTGTCTGTGTACACTCGGGTATTATAATACTGCTGAACAATGCAGTGCTGTGGGCTTGGCTCTGCATTGAGCTTGTGAGGCAGTCCTGTGACAAGGCTGGCTAGCAACCAAGCTTGGGCTTCTCTGTACCTCACTCTACAGTGCAGTTGTGTCTTTATTCTCCTGGGTTTAAAGAGGCTGAATGGCTCCCAACTCTAGAGTATGTTTGGGCAGGGGCCTTTCTTTCTGCAGCTGTGCTGGCAAGCTTTGGTCAATGGTAATTTCTGTCAATCAATAAAAACCTTCCAGAAAGGCATCCAGACAGCCAAAAATTCCTTTCTGGCTCACTCACTGAAAGCTTCAGGTCATGAAATCCCTTCAACCTTTCCTCAGAATTTCTATATTTTTTTTAATTTCCATCCGCATCTGGGAAACAAGCAAACTTGAACAATATAGCTTTTTTTTTTTTCCTTTTTTTTTTTTTTCCACAAGAATCACCTACTATTTTCCATCCAGCTCCGCTAATGAATGCATGAATTTTTGATTTCTCTGGTGACTTTATATGAGTGAAGGAGGAAATTCAAAACATTTCAGCTGGCCTGGAAGGTCTTGGGAATCCACATAACTTGTTCATGCCCTGAGCACCAATGGTACATTGAGATGGATGTAAAATTCAATTAGATTTGAAGGGCTCAGCTGGCCATCATTTTAGAACAGTATCAAAGGCATTGGAATAAGCATATCCTATTCCTTTTGACGGCTTCTGGAAAAGCAACCAATGAGAGAGTATAAAATGTCATCCTGGCACTTCTCATATGTCAGTGTGAGACAAGAACCTCAGGAAACCTCTTCTATGGAGTTGTTGAAGAAGAACAAAGAACTTTGCAGAAACATTGCAATCCAAAATTTAAAACTCATGTTCTTTTGTCAGAGGAAAGTTGAGAGCAACTACCATTAAAATGATATAAGGTTATGTGGGAAATGTTTAAATGTTTCACAATCCTAGAAATAAATCAGAATCCTGAGCTGGAAGAAAATTTCAGAGAGTCTGTGTGTGGTAATGATGCAAACAAACACCGATGTGTGGTATGTAGAACACAGCTAGGTACAATATTAAGCCAAATTCCTAAAGAATATTGAAGGAAATAGCAGGAAGAGGAGAGATAAGGGATTTAGCAGTTGACAGCTGAGAATGGAATGGCTGCAGCAGTAAAAAGTTCTCCAGCTGAACAAAACCAACAGTTTGTCTAACTCAGTAGATTTCTGAGAAACAAAAAACATTACCCAGGGTAAAAGGAGAGAAAGAAAATCAAACACAAGGAAAGCAAGAAAACAAGAAAGCAAGCAAACAAACAAACAAAATCCAAAGGAATTAGGAATTAGGGTGTTCGTTGCATCTATTTTTATTTGAAGAAAAAAAAAATAAAAGGTTGTTATACATGAAAGTTTAATTTGTAACATATGTAATCTGTAAATTACTTTTCTTGCTTTCTGTTCTAGATGGCCTATAACAGCAGTCATTGTATGGGACTTTGCTGAGAAGATGGGTCAAGCTGAAATGGAGGTGCCGTCATTCTTGGGACTGGTGGCTGCCATTCATTTCAAACATTAATGTTCAGAGCTTTAAACAAATTGAGCTATTCCCCCAAGTACTAGCTGCATGTATGGTTTCTGCTGATCAGAAGCCATGCTGATTGAAGAGACTTGACTGCCTGTTTTCTTGGTGGAGCTTTCAGAGCTTGTTTGAAAATAGAAACAGCCCAGGAACCTTCAGACAAGACTGTGAATTCCGTCTGGAGCCAGAGAAGCACCTGCTGTGTGATACTTAAATGGAGAAAAAGCTTTGCAGATAAACTTGTAGCTGGGAAAGTACCTTGGAGACATGGGAGAGAAGCCATATCTTGCTGTTTCATTTCTACTGTGTATAGGAAAATGAGAGCTTGCATATATTTTCTAAGCATAAGTTTTACCCAAACCATCCAATTCCATATAGGTGTTTGTTGTTGGTGGTGGTGGTGGTGGTGTTTTTACTTTTTTTTTCTTTTTTTCTTTTGTTTTTTTCTTTCCAGCTGGTGAAACCTTTAGCACATATGTACTGGCAAATGCTGAATGCAGAAGGAACATCAATAACCATAACTAGTAACAAAATGTATTGTTATAGGCAACTGATGTATAATGCAAGGAGCATTTGGAGATGGAAGGTCAAATAAAGAATTTGTCTAGTTAAGTAATCCACTGTTAAAACTCACCCATGGAGTGTTATATTGGTCTTTGAGAATGCCTGCTTGACCTGTCATTCTCCGTAACTAACCTAAAATATTTCAGATCTAAATTTATTCACAGTCTAATCTAAAGAAAAATAAATAAATAAATAAAAACTTTGTTCATGTAGAGATTTAAGGAAGCATTTAAATCACATTATTTCTAGTAATATATATATATATATATAATTATTTTTTGCCTTAACCACCTCACGTAATTACATACTGCAAGTAAAGGTCACTGTTAGAAATTCACCAGTCTGTTTACTTAGGATATGATTACATTAAATTCATATAGCTTTGTATTTCTTTGGCTATTATCAAACCTTAATTGAATTAATTTAAGCAGCAGTCCACTGTCATGCTTCCTTAGGAAAGTTTTTCTGCTTTGTGCCTCCTGCACAAACAGGATCTCACAGCCAAAATAACCTAAGCCCTCAGGACCAATTCAAACATAGCACAAACTCTAACACTTAGGGGATGTGCAATGCCTAACTTTCTGAAAGAAAGTGAGCTGCAGTTCAGCTTTTAAATAATGTGTTCAGATCAGAAGGCTGAGTAAAATTGTCACAGTTACTGGCAGTGAATCAACCCTTTTTAGATTCTGAGGTGGTTTCCTACAGAGTAAGGTTATACTGAGGCATGACAGAAAAGCACAATCTTTGTCCCACTCCTCCATGTAATGCTGGGGTTGGAATTGTTTGGAATTGGAATAATTTCATTCTCTAAGAAGAAAAAGTGAAACTCAGTCATTTTAACTTACTTCTGTCCAAGTTATGTTTTTCTACAGTGAATGTAACTCAAGTATTCTATGAATATTTATATCAGTTAAATATTCTATTTCCTTGGGTAGTATTTATTCATTTCAGACTACATGAGAGATGCATTTTAAGAAAAATGTGAAGAAAAAAAAAAAAGTTAAACTAATAGCATTAACAGAGTAAAACATCTCAGTGTGACACAAAACTGAAATGCTATTTGCTATACTCGAGCTTTACATGCTTAATATATCAACTCCACACCATAGGGTACAACAGGTGCCATAAGGAAATTCTTCCACAGAAACCAATCCTAAAATATAATAGTTTGAAAGTTTACAGGCCAGACTGTTTGGACTTGCTGCCTGTGTGACAAGACTGTATCATTCTGCCATCTAGTTTCTGAACCTGTTGCTGTTTCTAGACAGCAACTTCTGGTAGTATCAGGCAGAACATCTTTTGAAAGGAGCCAGGCTCAATGCAAACTCTTTCAGCAATGAATAAGCTACCATATCTTACCTGTTTTAAATCAAGTTATTCTAGTGGTTAATAACTTTCATTCATGGACACAAGGGTCCTTTTGGTTTCCAGCCACTGAGTCTTATAACGTATTTTCTAATTAAGAGTGTAATACTAATTAACAGTCTCTACTGTCTGATATCTTCAGTCCATTTAAGTACAGAAAAATCAAGTTATCTCATAAAGCTTTCTTGAGTAAATTCTGAAGTCTGACTTTCTCCTCCTTCAGACTACAGACTTATGAGCACTTAAAGACAGTATGTATGAGAAATGTTGCTTTCCCACACCTCCTGTCCCTCACCTACTGCTCAATTTTGTGCCACCTCCTCCTACCTATTGGCACCATTTTTATCTGTTTTACAGGAAACCACAATCACAAATTTGGTGGAAAAAAACTATTTTTGGTCAGATTTTTGTCTAATCAACCAGTAGGAAAGACTTAGAAAACACTATCTTCAGGTTATACAGGCTAGATGATTTTTGTGTTTTAACCAAAGCCTGCATAATGTATAATTATGCAGATGTTAGGAATGGGAATCCTATGTCTCTCACTTCAGGATACTACCTGAAGATAGTAAATACGTTTTTCCTTGTCTGTTTTTCTTCTGCCCCACTGAGCTCCAGCTGTAGCCCTGATGCAATACATATGTTGGCTTCTGCTAAGTTTTATGCATTTACATGAACTTGACACCGCTTAAAACCAGAATTGAATCTGTGAGCAATGATGAGTGCTCAGGATACTCCTCTCTCAATGAAGCATGCTCATCACTGGCTATTGAGTGACTATTTTGCTTTTTCTCCATTTTCCCTTAACACTTTCACAACATGCATCAAGTTAAACAGGAATAGCGGAGGACATACTCCCTAGACTGGCACAGAAACAGTATAACACATAAACACAAGAGCTGCTTTAGACATTCTCATTTTCACTTATTCAAAATCCAGAATAAAAGAAGTCAGGTGTCCCTTCCACAAGTCTTTTTGCCTGGTTCAGGTATGCCTGACCACTGTATGTGCTAGCTTTTGTGAATGCCACTAGTAAGGATCTCACCCTTTCCATTCCATTTCCAGGGAATTCATATACCTTCCAGAAATCTGTGAATTTCATTGTGGTTGCCTAAAAGTTTATTGCTGAATGTCATGGTATGTATACAGCTTGTGAAAGACAGGCCACCCTCAATGTTAACTATTCCATTTGTTGCTTGAGTAAGGACACAATTTATCTTTTTGAGTGCAATGACATGTGAGGGTTTTATTGAGGTTAAGTGCACTGTACAACTTACTGTGACATCTTGACTTGTACAAGGTCAAGAGGATATAAAAGAGGAGGTAAAGGTTTGGTGAAACTTTATATACAGCATAGGAATTAGAGTCACTGAAAAGAAAGCTGAGATGTTCCTTCCAGCTACAACTCTTAGACTTCATTATATTTCTTTCAATTACTGCGAAGTTGGGGTACACAGTGTTCTCTGTCTTAAAAGATCTTAATTTTCTGTTTAATGAGAATTAGGGAGTAATAATGGAAACAGCAATGCTTTGTGGCTTTCATCAGAATAGCTTTTTTTTTGTAGCAGAGTTATCTCCATTAATCCTGTCTTAAATCAAATCGCATAAGCAAAGAAAAACATCAGGTTTAGATTGAAGCAAGAGAACTCTAAGTAAAGAAAACAATAAAATGGTCAGCCTATACCTCTTCAAACCATCTATTGAGCTGTTCATTTAGATATTACCCTTAAAAAGCAAACATTACATGAATATTTTATATAATTTGAGAACCATAACTACAGAAAAATCTTGATGTTAAGTGAAAAGCCTTTTTAATGCAGATTCAAGAATGATATAGCATGCAATTACTGAAGTCACCAATAGCAACTGCATAGTTCGATATGCTAAAGGTATCATACTGTTATGCTGTATTCCCTCCTTTTATTTTTCTGAAAGAAATTCTCCTGTATTTGAATTTGTCAGTCTCAGTGTCAGCTACAATCGAATTTATTTTTGAAAACATGACTAACCTCCCATATCCAATAATTATAGCTTTCATTAATTTTAATGTTATTTCACTGAAATAAAAATAGACTCCTCTGTACCTTGTTTAGGCTGCAATGTCCCTTCATGCATTTCACTAATGAACTTCTGTGTCAGAGTCATAGCTAAATTATTTTGTGTGATTAAAAGAAAATTAATTCCTTGATGCCCACAGTCACCATTTCTGAGCCCTTCATCTTCCTGCCAGTAATAGGCTGTAACTGCTAGCAGAAAGGATGTTTTTCTTCTGGTAAAATCACTGGATCAGGACTCAGGAGACCTAGCCCTGCTGCAAACTTATCTGTATGACCTTAGGCAAGTCACTTGATAGATTTATGCCTTAGGGCTATATCTGTTATCTGGAAATAATACCTGCCAGGTGTGGTTGGGATGCATTTCCTTTATATCTAGGGGTCTGGAATATCTCAGAACGCTCCATGAAAAAATTAATTTGAGAGTATGTCTAGAATAAGAAAGAAAGAAAAGAGTTGTGAATTAGAGAAATGCTATTAACCTACTGAAAAAAAAAATATATATATATAGTAAAAATCCTATTTAAAACTGAATCAATTATATAATACTGTATAATATCAAGAAAAGAAACTAATAACTCCCAGCAATTTTGGGGAGAAAAAAACAAACAAACAAACAAACAAAAAAACTCCTCTCCAGGATCAATTAGGATCACATTTTAGACCATTTTAAATTTAAATTTAAAATTTTAAATTTAGACAATTTAGATCACATTTATAGAAAGACACAAATGTTGTTCACAACTCTTTCTTTCTCTCCTGGCCTCACATTTAATTACTGGCAGTGCTTTGTAAGTCTCCTAGGAAAAATATTCCTAGTGCTTCACTGTGACTGTGAAGGGATACCTGGAGAGGAAGGGCAGAAAAGGAGGAAGCAAACTATTAGAGCAGTACCCCCTAGAGAAATTTTGGCTTTTAGCATGCAAAACAATTCTAGAGCAGTGATGATCATAAGGAAAGCATTAAATACCTGAATTTGATTTTGCTGCCATGGATCTAGGGGATTCAGCTAGCATCAAAAAGCAGTATGCAAAGATGCTGTTCTCCTATATGTAGGTACCGTCATTCTTAACATGGGAGAAAAGGAATAGGAAAATCATATTTATCCACTATATAATGTAACTACAGCTAAGTTAGAAAGATTCTGGCAACCATACCTTTTACAGAGCTCAGACAAGTTTAGGATTCCTGCTGAAGAGAGCTTACACTCTGTGAACGAACAGCTTGCACTACACAGCCAATGGACAGGAACAGGGAGAAAAGGCACTAATGAAAGAAAAAGTCAGAAGAATCATCTGGGATGGATCATCTGGCAACAAAAGGCTGTTTTAAGTACAGTTGTGCCACAGAAATTAAAGCTTGAGAGAAGGTACTCTATGCAAGGAGAAAAGGACAGAGAAAATATAGACTGGTGATCTACAGCCACAAACCAGATCTATGTCATGTTGCAAACAGTGAAAACGCATTATTAACCTCAATAATAATTTCAGTTCTTGCCTTTCTCACCTTTTCTCACCTAAGTTCTCTTCTTTTTTTCCCTATCGCTGCTACTGGGCACATTGCCTGCCTGGCAGCCCTCTCTTTTCTAATCCCATACCCTCCAACACACCAGTCCCCACAACCCACAGGAAACAGCTCAGCCACTAAAGACACTGTGTAAACAAAAACCACTAACATACCCCTAAATAAACTATAAACAATTCCAAGGACACAAAAGAAATCCCTAAATTCAGCAACCACTTACACCCAGCAGAAGATGCCAACACTAAACTCACCACCCCATAGTAAGGAGAAGGGTTCTATGCTACCCCAGTCCAAAACAAAGACCTAGAAAAAAATACGAAATAATTGCTAATTAACTCCTGCTTCGTTATTCTCCAAGGACTATGGCTTGAAAAGACATCGCTGTTCTCAACTACAGGAACAATCTATTTTTATTTTAGCTCATTTTCCCTAGCATATAATGATAACTAACGCCATTCCCCCCTCCCCAGGCATATTATCCATGCATAATTGTACATTGATTTATATACCCCATATATGATCTATGGTGTTCTGGTAATATACATTATATATACCTATAATCTATATATGTGCTATACCCATCACTATGTAGATGGACAAGTCTCTCTTGTGTTACATTCATCCCCATGTGCCAAACAGTCAATGCTCAGTGGACCAGGCCCCTATAAATAACACTATGCCACCTACCAGGAATACAGCAAGACACCTATAAGTGAATGGATGCAGAACAATTATACTAGACTTCCTCCACAACATGGATGTGCTCTACATAATAGGTAGATTTATTAATCATACTTCTCACATGAAATCAGCAAATTGTTTCATATAAGATCTGGTATGTCTAGCTTCAGGACCTCTTTTTTCTAATCAGGGGGTGGAAAAAGGCAGGCAAAGGAAAATCAAATACAGTGCAAGTGTACTTGGCAGACAGTGGTGGGAAGACTGAATTCATTGATCACAGAGAGGAGATAAGAAAAATGTGAAAACACAGAGGAAAGTGTCATTCTGAGGCAGTGAATGCATGGGACAACAGCCTTGTCTGTCTGATAAATCTAGGCTAACCATGCACTGCTTACCCACAAAACTCATTTGTGTATATGTACTTACGAAAAAAGTTTAAAAATCTAAAGTTCACAGTAATGCATGGAAATTTATTAAATATACAGCTAACAGAAACTATTTGAATAATTACAGTATTTTTGTTGTTGAATGGGATTAAAACCATATACTTGGCTAATCTGTGTCTTTCTCACAGTAATAATGTTCAAATCACCTCCCTGAGCCCCTTGTCTGCTGACACAAACTGCAGTCAGGTATAGAAGTATTAATGCTATTAATATTGGTGAGACTTACTATGAAATCTTGCATGTAGTCACTAAAGCTCAGCAAAGTTGATTCAAATGGGATGTGAAAAGGTCCATTAAAATGACCAGGACGATGTAGAACTTATTAAACATGAAAAAAAAAAAAAAAAAAAAAAAAAAAAAAGCTTCTTCTGCCTAGGAGAAGAAAAGGCAGCAAAACCAAGGCTGACTGAGAATATTATTGTTCTCTATAAATACATCAGGGGAATAAGCAGCAGAGAGTTCAGACAAAAGAAACAATTGCTTAAAATTTGCAAAATAACATTTTATGGTAAAGAGCAATGCTCGCACAAGTACCAGCGGGTAAAACCTAGTTGTGACTCAGTTTAGCCTACAGCTTAGGATATTTTGAAACACAGAAGAATAAGATTCTGAAACCATGTTCTAACAGGAGTATTGGACAACAACAACAAAAAAATAATAAAAATATTTTTTCTCTTAATCAGAGCTTCTTATGATTAGTAAGATATGATTACATGACACAAATCGTAATATTTGAGTAGGCATTATAATCCTCTTGTTTCTATCTGAGATCTTTCAGATATGTAGCCAAAGGCAGCTGCTAAAATTACAGTATAAGCATTTATTTTAGTAACATTCACAACATTCTTCTCACATATATTCCAAAATTAAAGGTACTACTATTACTTCTCTAACTTTTGTTTTGGAGAAGTAAATTTGTTACAACAAGAACACAGCAGTATACATCAACACCTGTATACATACGGGAGATACAGAGTTCTCGCACTTTTACCTTTCTCATCTCTTCCCTATCCCACATGGGGAGAGTGAGAGAGAGGTTGTGTGGTAGTTAGCTGCCAGCTGTGTTAAACCACAAAATCACAATGGATGTTAATCTCTCTTCATTGCATGGCAGTGGCATAAACCCTTCAGTTATGCCCAAAGTGACCAGGTTTAAATAAAACTTAGAGATGACTCCTCTGATTGAAACCATTAGCAACATCCTGTGAATCGCTGCTAGTCCAGATGGAGCTTGCTGTGATCCCACTGTTGCAGTCAATTGTTTTTTTCTATTACCGAAAATACATCAATATCGGGTAGTATCTGGAATAGAGAACACAAAGAAGAATGACAATGGCTGAGGGTCTGGCTGCTTTTTGCAGTCCTGCAAGTCGTAACCCACAATTTCTTTTTTTGTTGGTCCTCCTCTTTACAAGATTTCCATTGGAAACAAGTCCAATTAGGACAGACTACCATGAGTCTGTTTATTTATATATATATATATATATATATTCCCAAAACACACTATCCTTACTGTGCAAGTAAATTCTTGTTACCTTATAACTGTGAAAAACTGTTTTGTTGTTTTGTTTTGTTTTTTTGTAAAATGTTTTACATATATATTTATTGAATCTGTTATTTATTTATTTATTTATTTATTTTAATTTATTGAGTGTTTTCTTCTTTTCCTTTGGTAAAGGATAACCAAGAAAGTCTGACTGACCTCCATCCACAGCAGGAATTATTATACATGCCAGTTTCCTTATATCTTCTCTTGTGCTTATTCTTTCCATATTAATTAGCCCTCATGTCTTTAATCTCTCTTTATATGGAAACTCCCATCAAAGGGTTCCACAGAGAACTGGATTTGGTTTTAGAAAAGAAAACTTCTGTTAAACTAATAGAGAATCTCTTTGAGGAAAATGGAACAAACCTATCAAGATAAAGGGGGACAGCATAAAAAATTAAAAGTAAGCTTTCTTTTATTTGCATACTGAAAATACCTGAGGCTAAGAGCTTATTGAACAGGGCACATATATTATTATCTCCTTCTCAAGGGACTTGCTACCACAGGCTTTTTATCCTCACTATTAGTTATGTTGGCAGGTGTTCCTCGCAGCTCAGAGCCTGGCCATTTGGAAATCATGATTTAAGTTATATCTGAATCTCAGTATCCTGACAGGTGCAATTTGATGTCATTCTGTGCTATACAAAAATGTATTTCTTAAATGCAACACATTGGGCTGCTACTTTTCCTGGCATAGAGCAGAACTTTACCGAACACTGCCATTTGATCTCAGTACATCACTCGTAGCTCAGCTGACTGATTGTTGCTAATGTTCATTTTCTTCTTGTGAACCTGTCTCTGCTATTATATGACTATGGTTTAATATCAATAATAAATTAAATCTACACTTTTAATTTTTGCAAGCTCACCACTGATCTCCCAGTCAGATTTTTCATTCCCCGGAATCTGAATGCTTGGATGTAAAGAAAGTGGTGTCCTGCATATTGAAATTCATCAGACCACATTGTGCTAGATTGTGTCATACAGAATGTTGGTAAATGTTAATAAAGCTTTTTTTTCACACGATATCATTTCCATAAGAATTTCAAATTACTTGTGTACCGTATGACCTTTTTGTCAAGCATGGAAAAGGACAAGGATCAACAAACTCCTGCTCCTGCTAAAAAGTAATTAAGTGACACCAATGGGAACCTCCCACAGGAGCCTGGGAAAATGCATCATGTCACCTGAGCATTCC
Organism: Cygnus olor; assembly: GCF_009769625.2. Lineage (NCBI taxonomy): Eukaryota > Metazoa > Chordata > Aves > Anseriformes > Anatidae > Cygnus > Cygnus olor. Next base: position 24,603,228 of record NC_049171.1, read on the forward strand.
AAAATGAACATGACTTCTCCACATGGGGCCATGTCTTTAGTTAAAGGATCTGAAGCAACCACTGTTTTGTAGAGGACAAGGGAAACATATTAAGGCAATTTGGAAAACCAAAATAACTGAGAGAAAGGAACATTTTCACTCCTGGGCTTTGTTCATTGTCAGCCTGTCCTCTTCCTACAGCTGTCAGTATGTTGGCAGAATGCCCTTCTCCTTCCTGGGCTATTCACCACTCACAGTTTGTTGCCCAGCCTCAGAGAAATCCAACTGTTTGGCACAGTCATCTGCTGTTGTTCCTAAGTGATGTACAGTTTCTTGGGACTCTATTAGCAGCATGATCTGAAGCACTAGTGAGTAAGGAGCACCAGACTTCCTGTCTGAGGCTGCTGTTCCGGGGAACTTCAGCCTCAGCAGCTGTTGGATTTGCCCCTTATTCTTGATTGCTGTTCTGAGCCATATGGAGGCATGCTCCTTGTCCTCTTTCAACTTTTCTGGCTACTTTTCTCAATAAGCTCTGCAGTGAGTCAGCTTTTGCTTAGGAGTCCCACATCAGAGAATTGGCAGACCTCCTGTCCTAAGAATATTGTACATAAATTTCTTGTTGATCCATTGCCAATCAGGAATACAAATGAGGTGTTGAACCCAACTTTACAGTGTAGGCTTCTTTTCTAAGTCATATTGGTCCAAAGCGTTAGCTCATATGCATGCAAATAATGTATGATGCTGCAGGGATCATTTCTCTTTGTGTGTCAATGCATGCTGGCAGCACACCCCTTCCCTCAGAAGGATGTCTGTCTATCTGAAGTTCTCGGGTCCTATAATATTGCCCCTCTCTCTGTTCCCCAACAGCTGTCACAATTGGATCTCGCCTTCAGGCTTACACCTGGGGTTGAGACATTTCCAAATTACATGAACAGGCCACTAGTACATCACAAAATAATACAAAAATTTAACATAGCCATCTTCTGTGTTTATGGGTATATAAAGTGGAATATGGAAGGTCAATATGGAAGGTCTACATGTATAACAGATGATCAAATACACTTCTAGATTATCTTCTTTTAGATACAATTTTAGAATATATTCCCTAAGGACAATCAAGCTAATTTCAAAACAGTCACAGTATGTTATAAAAACAAGCATCTCAGTGGTATTTTGATGGAAACATTTCAGTTTTTGAAGTTAGAGATTTTCTCAAAAGTTGGGACACAACACTACAAAGTGTTGACTGGCTGGTAAATGAGATTTGCCAAATCAATTATGTCATTGATTTATCTACATATGTAACTCACCTCATGGCGTAGCCAGGAAAAGCACTTCCTCAAAGGGATATGCACCAATCTAATAAACTTGTAGCTATTTGTGTTAGTTTTTTTTTGGTATGTTGTCAGTCAGAGAGAAATATACACATTTCTTACCCAACCTGATCAGATGTTAATTATTTTCCCATGGAAAAAAGCTGGATGTTTTATTCTCCTGTGAAAAGAACATTTTTAGAGGTCTACCTTGACGAAGTCTACAAACAGTTTGGAATGGATCTGGGAAATAAACCTGTCCAAAATTGCACTCTTTTTCCAAAAATTGCATTGACTTGTACACTATATCAGACTTGTGCCTACATGTCTTATGTCCCTGTATAAGCTTAACATAACCTAAGTAGGATTTGGGTGCAACTTCATTACACTCTTTCTTGAGAGAAGTGCAAGGATTTAAGAAGTAAGTAAACCCACGGGCATAACCTCTCTTACAGTAGTAATCAGAGGTGAATCTTCTGGGAAGCTTGTGAAGATTATTCCCATGCAGTGGAGAAATGAAGAATGTCAGAGAATCTGTTTATCAGAGGAATGTCTTTGGGGGCTGCTTGTTACTTCTCCTGGGATGATGCACCACTCATGACTCAGCTCTCACAGCTAAGGGTTTGGTTTACTCTAGATGTACATTAGAAATGAAAAGATATGAAAAAAGTACTCTAGATCATACAACCAGGGGGATGGGGGGATGGGGAGGGAGAAGAAAGAAAAAGAGTGAGAGAGAGAGAGAGAGAGAAAGAGAGAGACAGAAAGAAAGAAGGAAAGAAGGAAGGAAGGGAGGGAGGAAGCAGGGAAGGAGGAAAGGAAGGAAGGAAGGAAGGAAGGAAGGAAGGAAGGAAGGAAGGAAGGAAGGAAGGAAGGGAGAGAGAGAGAGAAAGAAAGAAGGAAGGAAGGAAGGAAGGAAGGAAGGAAGGAAAGAAAGAAAGAAAGAAAGAAAGAGAAAGAAAGAAAAAGAAAGAGAAAGAAAGAATCACAACAGTATAACAACTAAAGTATGAAATTGAAATGAAATGAAATGAAATGAAATGAAATGAAATGAAATGAAATGAAATGAAATGAAGGAACCATTTAGTAAAAACAATGGAGGATAAAAACTGTAGATATGGAGACCTGAAAAGGACAAAGTTGGGAGAGACATTTTCTCTTTGTAAGGTTACTCCTGCCTAATATATCCTGTCTCAAGGCCACAGCAAGTTATCCAGAAATCTGCTGTTCATACTTTTTCCAAGAATTGTAAATTCAACAATCTACCATAGCAGCATGTTTTCCATCATTAGAGTTTTGAGTACATTATAACTGGACTATAGTTTTTTTGTTTTGTTTTTGAACTTCATCTCTTTATCTCTACAGTAGTCCATCTCCACAAAGTACTGTACTCAAACTATGATCCTTTACTATGATTGAGATATGCAAGTTATACACTATAAAAAAGCATAGAATTGAAGAATGATAGATTTATAAAGTAATTTAGGTTGGAAAAGACCTTCAAAGGTCATCTAGTTCAACCCTAGTCTCAAAGCAGACCTAATTAGACCAGGTGTCTCAGGACTGTGTCCTGTTCAGTCCTAAGACACCTCTAAGGATGGAGGACCACAACCCTTCCGGACAACTTTTTTTACAGCATTTGATCACCCTTACTATTAAAAAATAAATAAGTCTGAATATTGTATAAGAATTTTACATGTTCCAACTTGTACCCACTGCCTCTGGGCCTCTCACTACAAGAAGGGCATGGAGGTGCTCGAGAGAGTCCAGAGAAGGGCAACGAAGCTGGTGAGGGGTCTGGAGAACAAGTCTTACAAGGAGCAGCTGAGGGAGCTGGGATTATTCAGCCTGGAAAAGAGGAGGCTCAGGGGCGACCTTATCACACTCTATAGATACCTTAAAGAAGGCTGTAGCGAGGTGGGGGTTGGTCTATTCTCCCATGTGCCTGGTGATAGGATGAGGGGAAATGGGCTAAAGTTGTGCCAGGGGAGGTTTAGGTTGGATATTAGGAAGAAGTTTACTGAAAGGGTTGTTTGGCATTGGAATAGGCTGCCCAGGGAAGTGGTTGAGTCACCATCCCTGGAGGTCTTTAAAAGACGTTTAGATGTAGAGCTTAGTGATATGGTTTAGTGGAGGACTTGTTAGTGTTAGGTCAGAGGTTGGACTAGATGATCTTGGAGGTCTCTTCCAACTTAGATGATTCTGTGGTTCTGTGATTGTCATATTGCTGTGCACCTCCAAGAGCCAGACTCTGTCTCCTGTGTAAACCAGTACTCCAGTTGTAGACCAATAAGTTGTTCCCTTCTTCTCATCTCCAGGCTGAATAAACCCAGGTGTCTCAGCCTGTCCTTGTATGTTGCATATTTCAACCTCTTGACCATTTTGGGCATCCTCCAATGGAAAGGACTCCAGAAAGTCATTGTCTCTTTGGAAAAAAATCATGGTGAATGATAGCCTTTTTTCAAATAGAATGGAATTTCTACTTTGACCTGGAGGTGAGAGAGAAGGAACATCAGAGAGAAAGACAACAGTGTTCACAGTCATGTTAGACGTCTTCTTGACAGGGCACCACATTACAGGCAAATTTGGTCCAGTCTGCAAGATCCATGTGTTTTATTTGTGTTAAGTACACAAAATTATTGTTTTTTATTTTTCTTAAACCAGTCTGTCCTATTTCCTTTGTCAGAGTTCCATGAGTTGAGTCTACTCACCTGTCCCCAGAGATATTAGCCTCTAAAAAGAACAAAAGAACATTTACACAACACTCAATTTTTTCATAACCTTGTGGAAATCAAATCCTATGGATGCTGGGAATTAGTAGGTAATTATTATGGACTGATAGGTGAAGCACATACCACACAAAGATCTTTAATAGTACTTAAAACCATACTGAATTTAAAAAAAAAAAAAAAAAAAAAAAAAAAAAAAAAGGTCAAAAGACCCTTTATTTAACAATGTGAGAAATAGAGAAAAACAATCAAAATAATACATCCTGTTTTCCACATTTCTCTAAACATTATCTGGATTATTCTGGTTTAAGATCTGTGTGAATCCCCTGGAGCATTTATCATCCTTATACAACACTTAGAATCACAGAATGGTTTGTGTTAAAGATCATCTAATTCCACCCCCCCTGCCATGGGTTCCACCCCACCAGACCAGGTTGCTCAAAGACCCCATCCAGCCTGGCCTTGAGCACTTCCAGGAGGGGGCATCCACAGCTTCTCTGGACAACCTGTGCCAGTGCCTCACTACCCTCACAATAAAGAATTTCTTCCTAATATCTAATCTAAACCTACCCTTTAAAATAAAAATGTAAAGCCATCACTCCTTGTCCTATCACTGCACTCCCTGACAAAGAGTCCCTTCCCAGCTTTCCTGTAGGCCCCCTTTAGGTACTGGAAGGCCCCTATAAGATCTCCATGGAGCCTTCTCTGAACAATCCGAACTCTCTCAGCCTGTCTTCACAGGAGAGCTGCTCCAGCCCACTGATAACCCTCGTGGTCATCCCCTGAATTAGCTCTAATAGGTCCATGTCTTTAAAGACATAAGACACTTCTAAGTTTAGTTATGTTTCACTGAACCTCTCTTTCTTTGCTGCTCTGTTAGTCTCACAGCTAACCTAAGCCTTCTATACACACAGAATCACAGAATCACATAATTGTAGGGGTTGGAAGGGACCTCCAGAGATCATCAGGTCCAACCCCTGCCAAAGCAGGTTCCCTAGAGCAGGTAGAAGTTTTTATTTCCTCCTCCTCTGTTGAGTATTTCTAGAATTCTTTTCACATTTTTCTCAACATCTTAACTTCTTCAAACTCATAAAATCTCTAATCCACAAACTCTTGTCTTTCATAGGGGATTTTCTAAGATCAGTTTCAGGAAGTCAAAGAGAATTTTCAATACATATGATATTCTACAACCTAGGCAAAGAAAGACCTCCCCATCCCATCATAAAGCTCTCACCCTAAGTGCTATTAGTTCAATTTCTTTCCTTTACCCTCAACCTTTTCTCTTTTTCTTTCCCTTTTAGCAGAGTTTAATATATATATATATACACATTTTATTTTATGAAAAATGTAGACAAGTTTTCATTTCCTTTTTTTTTTTTTTTTTTTTTTTTTTCCCCTAAATAGGATGTTCATTTTCTGAGCAGACTGGAAGCCACATGTCTGTGCCTCCTCACTTGAGATGCAGGCAAAGCTCTTCTCCCAAGAGAGGGAACAGAGCAGGATAATCTAAATGTAGCAGAAAGAAAAGGGACAAGAAACAGAATTTACTACTGTTTAAAAGAAGAAGCAGCAGAACTGGGTATTTTATGGTAAAGGAAGATTTTGTGCCCTAGGCTGTTTATAGGGAAGTATGACTACATCCTGCCTGTAATGGAAAGTTTCTTGTAAACTGTCATGAAGTTTTACTTGAACTTTATCTGAGCCATCCTTGATTTTCACCACCATTACCTTATCCTTAGAGAAACTTGTCCATAGATTTTTCTCGATACACAAAGATTTTATTGACGCAGAATTTCCATGAACTTTTACATACATGCACATACTAGCAGAAGACGAAGTGGATGAGACAGGTCAAGTTGATATAACTGACGATTACCAGCCCTTGCTATTCATAGGACCAGGAGAGTCTAGGATATTTTCAAGCTGGATGTGTTACTGTGAGCAAGGGTTGATCCATGTCATAGTTGTAACTCTTTGTACTTGAGATAATGGTCTTTGGGGTGAAAACAGAGGAATGTTCTCCTTCTACATGGTCACAATATCCTCCATTTAATAGCTACTTAAAACCTACCAGTGCTACAATACTAGTGGATCAGTTAACAGTAGACAGACAGGCTGTATGCTGTGAGTTCTGCTTATTACACTAATCAGAACTGCCTCATTGTCATTTTGGGATTGCTCGTATTTGTTGTTGTGTACACTGGTTATCCCATTTTTATTTTAATCAAGGATCACAACCTGCTTAAAGCATGTTTTCTTTATGACGCTTGTATACAGCACCCATCAGAATGAGTCCCCGACTCCTGGCTGGGAAGTACAAGACACTACAACAAAGCACTTAATAAAGACATTGATAGCAATGAATACAAACACAACAAAATCAGCAAGAACAACCGGTTATTATTTCACAACAAAAATGAACAGTGTCAATGGTCATGTTATTGTCATTACTACCACTCCTGTCTGTACTTTCTACAGTTTTTCTCAGTCTGATTTCTGGAAACAAATGGAGACTTGGAGACTCAGAGCTGTGCTTTGCTTGAATGCACTTCTTTGTGTGTAAAAATGTAAAAAGTGAGAGGTTGAGATAGACAATACACCAGATCTATTACTGTTGAAAATTGTCAATGCTCACTTCCATGTCAGCAAAGTGACTGAAAGTCTTACAAAGTGCTTTGTTAGTTCCCTCCCTGCTGTTTTTTTTCCAGAACTGATGATTTGCTGTTGTGTCTAAGATTAGCTTTATAAGGGAATAAATAGAAATATGGCTAAGCCTAAGGGTGAGATGCCTTGCAAGGTACTAGATACACACCCACAAATTAGGAAATCGAACTGCCCCATAAAAGGGATGAATGAAAAAAGGAACCCACTTTGCAGAAAGGAGCTGCTTAAACCCATCTGCAGGAAATGTCAAGGAGTGGATGAGTTAATGCTTACTTCCAGGAGAGAAGGATGTGCTTCCCTCTGCTTGGGATCTGCAGCTGGAAACCCTTTCCTAGAGCTGATTATCCTACATACTCATTTTATTATTGATAAATAATACATACTCATACGACATACTCATATTATTACTATTATTCTAAAGAAATTGTAGCACTGCTTCTCCCTTCAGTAAGTGTTCAACTGTTGGAATACTGACACGTGAGCAGACCAGTTTTAACTGCATAATCTAATCTAATTTTAATTTTGACCTGTTCATTCACCTGTTCATTCATCCCTGATGAGGTGTTTTTAATATGCAAAATAATTAAATTCTGGTGGAAACACAGTGAAGCTGAGAACAACCTTGTAGCCTGTATTTCAGCATTCCTTTGGGAGACTCAAGTTTGAAGCAACACTGTAACCTCCACTTAAAATTTTGTAAAAAACAGAACACTTCTAAGTCAAAGGTATTTAAATTTGTCCTTTCTGCATTGCTGCACTGAGGGCATCACTATTTTCTCCTTCCTGCTTTGGTATGACTAGGGCACTTGCTGGGAGTTTCAAATGAAATACACTAAAAAATGTCCTACTTGTGCATTTGACTTACACACAGGACTGAGAGACCCTGAGATACTAACCAGTGTCCCCATTTCCCAGTTTATTTAGTCATGAATGGATATAGCCAATGAAATCTAAGCATTTGGACTGAGGCTCACAAAGGTTTCTAAGGTCCTGAATCTGAAGCACTCACCATTTCTATTACTCTCAGTTAGGGACTGACAATTAATTAAAAGCTGGCAGGCTAAATCCCTTTGGGGATCAGCTTTCTAGCAGCTACAGACTTTTACAGGCTTAGGCGCTGGCTGAGTAAGGTCTTATAAATGCTACTGGCACCTAAATTTTAGAAAGCCTTTGGTGTTTGAAGTAAAGAGCTTAATTCAGTCTTGTCAATCTAGCTCCTTCTGTCTATCTTTAATCTCATTTCATCCTGTCAGAGCTGAAGTTTCCTCAAGGATAGATTTACCTTTGTGCTTGGTCTACATTTGCTGCTAATAGCTATTTGGCGTTTGAGAACATACAACTGATACCGAGTTGTGATGTTTGTTGTAACTAAGATTCTTTGGGTGATTTTTCTTTGAAAAATGTTACTGTTTTACTGACTATTGTGTTATTGTTAATTATAGTCAATGTGGCTTTATTACCAGACAAACATGACAGGTGATTACAAGGTATATACTGAACTAGGAATGTTGGCCATCTCTACAGAGTAAAACATTGTCACCTGGAAGATAAGGCTTCCAAAATAGTTTGAGTAACTACTAATTAGTACTAGAGCATGAATCTGCGTGCAACATGGGCAGAAAAAGCTAATGTTCAGACTGGGATTTGAGGAATGATTTCATCTCTGTGTGATGCACTGCTGGGACTCACTCGAGAAATCTATACATACAGTTCTGTTGTAACTGCTGAGATTGACTTCAAAAATGTGTACATGGTTTCATTGCATCTTTTCTTTAAAAAGAAAAATGATACTGAAACTTCTGAAAGCATACAGGAAAGAGCTTTTAGAATTATTCAAGAACTGAAGAAAATGCCTTACCACGATACATAAAGGAATCGTTTTTGCTTTTATATATATATATATATATATATAAAGATTGAAAGGTAACTTAATTATGGTTTGTTAGTATCTCTACAGGGAGAAAATACTGTGTTTAATGGAATCTTTAATCTATTGAAGAAAGATATAATAGCCCTTAATATATATGGCAATCATTTCACCCACCAGTGAAACACATCTACTTCTGAATGAAAGTAGGGAAGTTGGCAGTGTTCATGAGCAATAGAGAATAATCAAGGGTAGTAACAAAGTAGAATGTTACGGGCAATTGAAACTACAGGAGTAATTTTGCTAGGGAGAATACAATTTTTCCAAATGGATTTTCTCAGAACACAAGGCCTCAAATTCCTATTCTTTTTAAGTCACTTTATAAAATGTCACAGCTTCTTTAATGACCAAAGTGGTCAGGACTTCGATTTTCTGCTCCATCCTAAACATATTCTTGCAAGTGATGTGTCACAATGAGAAAACAGAACTGTATCTTTTTTCTCACTTGGGTTTATCTCAAGCTGTGCTCAGCTCCCAAGGCACCCATATTCTGTTCATACAACTGTGTAGCCACATCAGTAATGACTTCTCATGGCTGTGACAGGTTTTTCACAGAGGAAACTATTCCCAGTGGTACATTGCATCTCACTATGTATGAACACCATGTCATCACGTGCTCTTGGGGTGTGAAAAAAAAATATGAGTAGCTGCTCATAACTGTCATTTGTTGGAACAAAGACTAAGCTGACAACTGATATAGTGGCCTGTGTTAATTTGACAATGTTCAATTGAAACTGAGACCAGAGCATTTATCTGTTATCTAAGCCAAACTCCCGATACAGATGAACAAGTAGGGCATTCATTGTTTTTGTGCCACTTTGTCTCCTAAGCATTGCAAGGACATAAGAGCAGGTACTATTTTACATCCACTTTCTGTCTCAAGCAATGTTCTGAGTTTGACTCCAGCTATTTGGAAAGCAGAGACTTTGCTTTTCTAATAGAAAATAATTCTGTGATGAAGTTTAGAAAGTGACAAAAAGTCTTGATGCCTACACACACTGCTTGCTATCACTGAATTAAAGTGCAGTCCCTGGGGAGAGGAGAATGTGGAACAAATGGCTATACAGACTAAATCATGACAGACAGAGAAGAAAGAAGCTAAAGTTTATAGAGATATAGAATAAAAAAGGAAGACGAACACTGCCAAGGAAGGTCTTTATCTTTCTGTCTATCTATCTCAGATTGATGTGGAAGTGATGCCCTTCCCATTCTCAGCTCCTGTTTCTAGCAAAAGTACTAGTACGAAAATTGGTACTATAAACCAATTAATTCTCCTACTCTCCTTACAGACAAAAAAAAAAAAAAAAGTCTGAAGAGAAATTAAAAAATTTCTCTGCCCTGAAGATCCATAGTTGATGTGTACACAGAGAACTTATGCTAAGCTTTCTCTAAATCACATGAACTCTTAGTATCTCTCCATATTCACTCTCAATAAAGCAAATCTTTGATGACTCCAATACTGCCTTTTCAAAGGCTTAGTCTTAGATAAATTCATGAAATAAAATTACAAGCACTTTGAGATCATTCCATTTACCATTTAGTTTTTTTCAATGTTGAAAGATTTTAATTTTTTTGTTCTTTTTCAGTTATGATGACTATAAGTTGTAAAAATATACTTCAAGAAAAGCTGAGGATTTGCAGACAGCATGACTCTCAAGGTTGGGGCTTTTGAAAACTCACAACAGTTATGAAACAGAGAATGAAGTCATAAGCTTGCCAGCACAGAATGGGTAAAGTAAGAAAACAATCTTCATATGTGTCCCAGATACCTCGGATTCTGCTAGCTTTTGCTTGTAGACTCCATCAACAATCAGAAATTTTACTTATATATTTGAAATAACAGATTTCTGATTTGTTTATCTGAAGGTTTATACAATGATTTTTTCTCATCAAAGGAGCCTTGACTTGGGAACTCTCTTTGGACAAGAAATAAGCATTAAAGTTGTGTAAGAAAATTACATCAGGAAAAACTGACATTCAGTGAAAAAAGCTTTGGTGATGGGGAGAAAAAATCTTCCTTCATCTGTCTGGATTTGTTGAGCTATGTTTTTGGGGTTTTTGTTTGTTTGTTTTTTCCTTTACTCTAAATTCTTTCTGGATTTGGCCAAACTCTTCTTGCCTTCTCATTTAATTCAGCTGGTTTATTGTTTGCTTGTTTTTAGTACCCCCATATTTCAGCAAACTGTATCCCACAATGTTATTAACTCAGTATGTTTATATGCTATCTTCTCTACTCATTATCAAGAACTAATCACACACTAGTCATTGTTTTTATTTCTAAGTTATTATAAGGAATAGTTATGAAGTTTTATGTCATAAAATCTTTATATACCTAGACTCATAAACCAATGCAAATCTTTGTTTATCTTACAGTGAGCAATATGTGCATTCAAATTCTATAAACAGGTTTATTTACACTTCAGAGGATCTGAAAAGACAGAAACATTTATTTGGCAGAAGTCCTGTTTTAAGATGGGTTTTATTTTCTTCCACTGCCTGAACATCACAGAGTTTGGTGCAATACCTTCCTGGTTTTACTATTTGAGTAGTTTGTGGCAGTGTCTTATACACCTCTGAAAAAGCTTGCTAAATGGAGGAAATACAGATACCACTGCAAAGCCAAATCAGAGTGAAATGTCATTGGAGTTTTCATACTGAAGATAGCAAATGTTGGTTTTAGGCATAATATTGATTCCCTACAATTCACTTTCTAAATACGATCGTTTTCTTGATTGTTGCATTTCAGTAGTATTAACTGAATTTATTTCTACCTTGAAGAGTCATAATGAGACTCCTGGCAAACTCCAGGCATTTTTATTTCCCATAGAACGACAATCCCAAGACAGGGTTACTACTCCTCTCCCACAGTGCTAGTCAACTCAATGTAAATAGGAGCTCTCAATTCAACAGGGCTACTCCACTATTTTGCAATGGCTCATTTGGTTTCTGACCACATGAGACTGTTCTCAGGAAAAGCAATCTCTAATTACATGGATCAGAATGGGCTTATGCCAGGAAATGCCCTGTGCCTCAAAAATGACTCAAATAACAGCTTTCCTTATCACTTTCAAATCTTCATACTTTCGAATTTCTTATTCTTTTATCCTAAAGAAAGGTAGGACTGAACATTAGAATGGGAAGGAAATTGTAATATATGCATATTTGTGAAACAGTTTCTTCATAGAAGATGATTCCTCTCTTCTGTCCACGTCCAAGTGAAGGTGCTCATCACCCAGTACTCACAGGGAAATGGGACTTTCACAACTACTAGTGCTCTCCCAGTGTGATGAAGGGGGATTCAGGAAAGTAAAATTTACTTTTTCTGCCTCTGAGTATTTACTCATTTCATATTCTGATGCTATAATGTCTGCAAAGTTCAAGAAGATTTGTAAAGCTGTTTTCTCAGGCATTATTTTTCAAAATCATTGTGAATGTTTCTTCAGCTGCCACAAATTTTTGAGAGATATGAGCACACAAAGGGCACAGGACAGTTAAGCTTCAGAACTAGAGATCATAGGAAATATCTGGTTTATTTTGGGTAGCTAGGATAAAGCAATTTCAAAATATGGGGGCTTTATTTTGTTGTTATGAAGCCAGCTTTTACAGCTTGTCTATATTTTTAATTTTATTTATTTTTTATTAATAATAAAAATAAATATGTACATGTTAGGTGGGAAAATTTATTCTGGAAACTCTGCTGATTTGAGTTCAGGTGGCTTCGTTCCACCCTGCAGGTGAAGGAGGCCATGCTGGCTGAAACCTGATAAAATTGTTTATCACATCATTCTGCACTCTGCAAATGCCACTCTACAAAGGTAAAAAATCCTGATACCCTAGATTGTTTTAGACAGTTTTTAAAAATGTCATTGGTGCTAGCTATTTATATGCCTCTTCTTTTAAAGCATTGCTTACTTATGTATCTAGATGTACTCAGGACTAGGGTAGAGGGAGCCCAATAATCCTCTAAAATTACCTAAATGGCTATTGTATATTTAAAATGTCATAATTTTAAAGTATGATGTTGTAAGCTCTTCTGAGATGCAAGTTGATCTTTCTGGGAAATTAAGAAGATCTCTTTTCTGGTTCTTCAGAGTTCCAAGAAAATATACATTATTGTTACCATGAAGTCTATGTATCTGAAGGCAGTATTTGAAGTTACAATGGAATGCTGCTGTATTCTGTGTCTATGAAAATTTAAATTTTGAAAGAAAATTTTTAACAGGTAGAGTAGAAGAAAAAGGTTTGTGGGGTTGTTTATTACCATTAGACAGAACTCTATGGACTGTGAGATTCTAGAAGCAGGTATTCAACAAACCCATGAGATGTGAAGCAGAGTTACAAAACATGAAGGATAGTATGGACAGAAACAAAAGGCAGTGGTGTGCACAAGGAAATGATTTGCCTGCCAATGGGAAGTACTGAATGAATCCCTAAATCTTGCTTTGCTCATGCACCCAACTTTTCCTTTACCTATTAAACTGTTATTACCTTTACTCATGAGCTTTCTCACTTTTACTCTTACAATTCTCTGCCCCATCCCACTTTGGGACAGTGAGCAAGCTGCTTCACAGTGCTTAGCTGCCTACTAGGGTTACCCCCTCCAAACAATGAGTTTGAGAGCTGTCAACCTTGCTTCCACTTGAATACAGTTCATTAAGTGAAATTTCATGTGGCACATGTCTACCTCAATGTGACTTGTATTTTCCTCCTCTGGCAAAATTTTTGGTCATTTTTAACCAGTCGGGAGGGAAAAAAACAGTTAGCAGAGAAGAAAAGCAAATCAAACAAGGAGCTGGTTGTGATGGAAAAGGAAGCTGGGAGATGGGGAGATATTGAGGCATGGCACTTAATTAAATGGTGATGTTTAATAAATTTGTGACTGAAGTCAATGAAGGAGTCGTAGTTATATTTCATAACAGCTTAAAATTATCATATCCAGATATTATAGAAAAATGCATAACACTCCAGTTTTTGGAATAAATGCTTAAATTCCCTTCTAGGTGGGTTAGGCAAATGTTGATACCCTGTGGATCCCTACCTGCACTAACACAGTCATGCCAGTGTGACAAACTCCCCAAGGAGAACTATTTTGATAGCAAACTTCTCCTGAATATCTTCCTGCATATACCGAAGGTAATGATATATCCAAGAGAACTGGTAGTCATTTGTTCTTCTGACTTTTCTAATACCAGCTCTCCATATGGTCTCTGAAACAGCTATCGCAGCACTTTCTGTTATACTTTTGATGCCTTGAGGAATTTTCCAGGATTACCTTGAAGTAGGTAGTCACCCATAGTGACTCTCCTTTGTGATATTCAATGTCTTGGTTTGCCCAAATACTTTGAAATCATCCTTAATTTAAACCAGGTTAAATGCAAGTAGTTAGTTGCAACTTACAAAGAAGGCAATATGGTTACAAATATTTATGAAATATCAGTGTGGAAGTTAAAGAAGAAATTTACTTAATTCTCTACCATTAAACAGAAAAGGCTCTCAGGCTTTTTTTTTTTTTCAGTCACTCTTGCCTTCCCTGACACCTGCCTGTGAAGAATTCTGCCTTTCTCCTTAGTCTTCAGGACATGCTCATAGCAGAGAATTACAGTGCTCAATAATTGAATATTTTTATTAAAACAGACCAACTTTTTTAAAAAGCCTAGGAAAAACACACATAAAGCCTGCTAAATTTTGTTTGGAGGTATAAGCTCTCTGAATTTAGGAACTGCTGCAATGAATGTTGTCTGAACCACCTTGTGAAGTCTCTTTCCCCCTCAGGATCAAGAGTAAGAAAGGAGGTTGTTGGTTGTTCTCCTTGGAACATCTTCTTTTTCTGAAGGCAATGAAATCCATGTATCGAACAGGACAGGAGATGATATGAAGAGAAATGATAACCTGTTTATGAAAGTTGTTCTCTGAGTTGAATAACACTTTGTAGAAGCATTTTATATATTTCTTCATCAGAATTCCTGCATGCTGAGCAAATCACTACAGCCACAGTCATCAAAGGCAACCAGTAAATGTTTGGTTCATTTTCTTTCAATTTAGATGTTTAAAGTGTCTGTAGTCAATGGAGAAACAGGCACTTCTAGAGGGCAATTCTTCACAGCGTTTTTACAAGTTTGAATGGCATGAATAATCCTCTGGAAGTTCTTATCCTTATACAGCAAACTAGACCAAACTACTAACTTTTGGACATTTGACCTCTCAAAGAATATCTCGCCTAACTTCAGTCTACAAGCAAGGTAGATTTTCTCAGCTAGTTAGCTAGGATTTCTCTGCTGCCAATGGGAGGCACTTCCAAAAGGCAGTTCATTCTGTTCTAAAACTGTTCTCTAAATGATGGAGGCTCTGGGTCTCTTGAGGTTCCTGCCACTCCACTGACTAGACAAAGTAGAAGTTTAGAAAGCTAGTTCAGTTTGGATGCTTAATTATTAAATAGATAACTAAAAATAAAAATAAATAAATAAAATTAATTTCAACCCAAATGTTTGTTTGTTTGTTTCAGCTTGAGATTCAGATCTGAATTTGCTGAGGTTTTGAGCACTAATAGCTGCAAATTAAATCAGTAGGAGCCTCTAAACTGAAGAAATGTTGTAGAATACTCAGAACTCTGAAAAGTGGGCAAAGAGATAACACAAAGTGGATCTACTACAATTAGTGGATAATCATTAGGATCAATATCAAAATGTTTCAGTTCACTGTTTCTAAAATGGGATAATGCCAGCCTTTCACTAGGCAAATATTTTGTGAAAATAAACCAACTGTTGTCTGAACATTCTAATAATGTGTACCACAGAATGGCTCCTGAACAAATTAGTAACTATTGTTAGAGCTGGATTTTAATGTTATGTAGTAAACAAGCCCTGAGAGAAATACCAAATATGAAACAGCCACTCACTGAGAGCACTGAGCATACCAGATGAGATAGTTCTCCTTTGGGCAACAAAAGAAGAGTGATCGTACTCTTAAAGGAGAGCGCTTTAAGGCAAAACCAGTTGCAGGTCTACCTAAATTTGGATTTCCTAATTTTTTCCTGCTTCAGTTGGCAATCTTAATAAAGCTTAAATACTACTCTGGTGTGTATTATATTACACTTTTGCCCATATATATGCAGAGTGCATTTATATTATGTATACCTGTGTATATAAATGTGTATATATATATACATCTTTGTATTTGAAGTTGTGCTGAGGTTTTGTAAGTTATCTTAAGTCAGTGGAGATGATTTAGTGTACAGCTGGAAGGTGACATAATAAAGGTGAATGATAAATCATGTTTGGCATTAATTTCCCAGCAGCTAGAATATCTAAATAAAAATGTGATTTAACATACTATTATTCTAACTATATAAAACTTTCCAAACTTCCATGATTAAAGAATAATCATAGGAGCGACTGCTGTATTAATAGTTGATATGAGTATTTTGTAGAAAAAATTACAAATCAAGTCACTTTTAGATCTTCAGTACATTTAGGATTTGATATTTTTGTTGTTAATTGTTCATTCAGTTTACATTTATATAGATGCTCAGATGGTTCTCTCTTCTGTAGTGTCTAAGTACTTACCCAATAAATAACATTGTAAGATGGAAAAAAGAATCACAGTCATAAAAGAAGTCTCAACATGGTAAAACAGGTCACCTCTTAAAGGTCAATATTACTTTCAAAGGACAGCAGTCTTTTCAGAAAACTTTTTCAGATGAGATACCTAAAGAGCTGTTTATAATTTCAAAATGACTAATTGCCAAATGGCTAGTTAAAATGGCTAGTTAAGCTGCTATTTCTGCAAGAAGAAAAATATGTTCTCTCTTCTACAACTGTGTGGAAATCTGATACAGGCAAAAGTAACTGCATTTGGAAAGAACAACTAATATGTACACACTGTATACACCCACCAGGTATAAACCAACATGTAGATTAGCCCTCCCAGCTTTACTATTCTCCATAAAGATTTTGGAATTGACAACATTTGAATTAAAGTTGTCATATAAAGTTGCTATGTACCTATAGCATTTGGCTGCTACTCTTCACATTAGGAACAAAGATCGTCTAATGAGATTCCACTGGCCAACTTGACTCCCTCTCCAGTCAATTATATTTAAATGGCGGGAAAAAAAATATCATGTCAGAGCATGAACTCATGAAAATTGCCATCACCCTACAGTAGACAAAGGTGTGACATAATTTATGAAAGTTGAAGAACCAACTCATACTGATCATGGTGTAAACCAGATGACCAGTAAGCAATACAGCCAATAAAGCCTCTTTCTACGTTTGTTAGCAAGAAATAAAAAATAATAGTTCTCCCCATTATTGTTTCAGTGCTCTAGTTGCTTGTGCACATTCTCCTTTAAATCATGAGAAACTCAATTGGAGGACAAAAAAAAAAAAAATGGTGCAAATGTAGCAGAACACAGAGAATCATAAAGTCCCAGCAGTTTGACCCTACTCTAATTGAAATTGGTTAAAAATAGTTCCAGTGACTTCAGTGCAGCAGAACCAGCCCCTAACCACCAAGAAGCTGACATTTTTTGCTATCTCTGAATGCTGAATGCTTCATTTGGGATTTAAAGAAATTGTGATTAAAATCTAATTTTGTCACAAGATGTACTCGGACTGAAGCTGAGCAAATAACTGATCATTAATAATTTATCTAAGGAAGTTTATCTCTTTTCTTTGTCCCTGAACAACCATGAATAGATCACCATTTCTTCAAATTCACTTTTGCAGGTTTTCTTAATTCTGAATCAACTGATCACAGTTTTCTTCACTCGTAGATTACTTGGTCTTCACTGTTTCAGCTGTGTTAATTATTTATGATTAGTCAGAAATCTCATGGTGTATCCCACTAATAGCATTTCTGGCACAGATACTCTTGAAAAAAAAAAAAAATCTAGTTAAAAAAAAGAAAACCACTTGCACAAGAGCTTAACAAAATCTCTTTCATTTTGTTATTCCAAAATGCAAATATCAAAAGGTTATAAACCTTTGGGCAAAGCAAAGTTATTTTATTTTGTTTAACTGAGTGATTAGTCACAGACTTTCCCAGTTTGACCTTCCATTCAATCTCTGTTTTAGGGACTGTATTGCAGTAGAGTATTATGAGGAAGTGAGTTGCCTGATCCTGTGCATGTGATACAGGTGCCATCTTGTAATATTGAATGCTGTCTTTTCTCTCTCTAAAACTTTATGAGGTGACTTTGTAAGCAGTTCAGTTACTACAAGAATGTTGGTGTTCATTTTATAAATTGCATGAGGTGGCTATCTACTACGTATACCTATTTCTTTATTGTTTATAAAGGTTAATTTGTGTTTGGGCCAAACCTATTGATTAATTTCCTATAGTTTTTCAAATTTCCTGTTAAGTTTCATCTATGAATATTATGGGAAAGTAAAGTACAATAAATTCAAAAGAAAATTCATGTTGAGAAACTGATGTATTTTAAAATGTTCAAAAATTAAACCATAATATGAAAAAAAAATGTGTAATGTTTCTTCCTTAACCTTTTGGAACCTACACAGGGCAAAATATCTGGTATACATGAAGTGAAGAAATTCCCAATGAATATTCATTTGACAAAAATTAAACAGTTTTGCTGTTTAAAGACAAAACTTGGCAAAAAGAAAAAGTCTGCTAGATTATAATTTGTGCTGTCAAAAAAATACTTTAAAGTCATCCAGAGATGAGATGAGTTGTTATGTGTTTACAAACCGTACTCTGAAAGCATCCAAAATGGATCAAGAAACTCTGTCAAAGTGAGAAACTCTTCGGAAGCTATGGATCTGAAAAAATATTGATTTTAGAAATATTTATTAATTTAAAAACATTTGGGTAGCTTGGCAGCATTCTTGTATGAGACATTTAATTTTTAAGAAACATGTCTTCCTGAAATTCAATGTGACAGTTAAACTAACAGCACATTCTCATATGAAATATTCCATGAATGCAAAGAAGTACTGTGATTATCATTCTTAAACATCCATTTGAAAAATAGATTTAGCTTTATTAAAAAACAGTCCACCATTAAACCACATACAAACTGCAAGGAAGTTGAGAAAAATTATAAAATGCTTAAAAATAATAATAATAATAATTTTAAAATTATTAAGAACACAACAGAGAAGGACAAATCCAGGGTAGAAAGATTAGGAAAAAGGTCTTGGAAATTAATCAAGTCTACTTATTAAATAAAGTGTCAGTGTTATTACTTAAAAACAATTTTGACAATTTTTAAAAATCAGGCACTAAAGGAAACACAAAGATAATCTCAGTGCAGCTGCAAACATCGGCTTAACAATAGTCAGAAAGACAAGCTGAAGTATTACAGTACCACTTTTAGTAGAACAAACAGAGCCACAAAAGCTCAAAAGTCAAACAGAAACAGTTGATACATGTTTTATACATATATATCATACACATATAATATATATATAAATAAAATGTATGTGTTACTTCTGTTGTTCTGATATGATCCTACTACTTCATTGAAAAGTGACCCTTCCATGGGAGCAAAGGAGGAGTTAAAAGCACTTTAATTTGTAAAGGCATGCACTTGCAAATTTGAAAAAGATACAGAAGAAGAGATAAAACAATGGAATTGAAAAATGTTTCAGCTAAGATGGGAAGAAAAAATTCTGATTAAAAAATTCATGTTGTGTAGAAACACTGTTATTACAAACACAGAATGCATATTCTGTCCTGATTTGAAACTGAATTAATTAGGGATTTAATTTGCTTGGAAATTTTCAGTGCTATTGTTTTTAATTTGAAAGCTAAATTATCAAATTTGAATCTTTCTGGAGGAGAGTCTCAAGGAATATTTCACCAGGGAGTATTTCTGAAAATGTTACTGTGTGAAATAAAGTGTTATAAAGACACACACATCCCCTCAAACAGCAGGCTATGAGTAATATCACTTAGGTATTAGGCACATGCCCTCATTTTGTTCTCTCTGATTCAAACGTGTGTTTCAACATCCCATGGGAATGCCCAATAGCCATGCTAAGCACCTACTTTCTCTAAGTCACAGACCAAGTACTCACATATATTGAGTTTAAGCACCAAGAAAAAGAGAACAATTGAGGAAAATTCTGGATGAGGTTATTTATTTTGTGTGTAGCTAACAATGAAAGCTCACATTTCTTTCAGAATGAGAACTAAATTGTTTTTTAAAAGAGCGAGGAAGATAGTGGATTATTTTTTTTTAAGGATGATAGTTTCCTAATATCTGATAAGGATTCAAAGCAAGAATAAAGAATAAAAACTGGTGGAAAGCTGTGGGCATTCCCTAACTCTTCATGACTTTCCTGGGTTTCTTCTGGCAAGTGGGAAAATATTCTGGCATCATTATCCCCACATTTTGTGATTTCTTTCATGTAGCTGGTAAAAAAAAATGGAAGTCTAATCATTTGACATTGGAGTCCACAGTGCTTAGTTATATCAGATGGTGAACTGGTGGTGCAGGCAACATAGCTTCTGCAATCCTGATCATCTAAATGCTGAGGAATTAATAAGAACAATCTTTGATCCTGATCAGAGAAGAGACCTGGATTCAGATCTTTACCCTCCTAGCTGTCACACATACCTATACAGATGTCAGTGCCCTGACTCGTAATATATCTTTTATTTTTGTCTTAGCGTGTTATGAAAATAAGCTTCAAAAGTTGTTAAAGACATTGATGTTTTCCTTTAAATAGGTTATCCCTAGACATACACACACAACATACAGTGCTATACTCTTTCGATGGCCTACAAGGAGTTGGTTTCTAGGCATGCCCATTAAATGCAATAGAATGATTTTGTATTTTTTAAAGATTTCTTGATGCTTTATCTTTCACAATGCTAAGCTTGAAGGAAAGTGTAATTGAGAGCCAGACATTTTCCACTACAGATGTCTATTAAAGAAGCACACGTCTCTACTATAATTTAAAAAGGGAAAAAAAAAATAAAAGAGAGAGAGAGAGAAAACTGAGAGAACTGAGAGAGAACAAACTGTTTAGCTAACCCAGCTGTTTTTTCCTCTGTATCATATTAGAAATCCTTCACATTAACCACTCTGCTGCAAAATTGTGGGGGCAGTAACTTCCAGCAAAATGACAGCAGCAAACAGCATGGGGATCAGCAATCACTTCATCCAGCACAGACATCTGAGGAGTGAACGGCTGTCTGGAAGGTTGGATTTTGTGCCCTCCCGCAATCTGACAAGTCTCAGAAGGTGTACTGGCTAAAGGAGATTACAACTGAATGATGTTTTGCTCCTATTTCGCACAGCTCCAATATAAGAAAGGAAAACCATCTTCACTCTGCTGTTAGCCTCCACTGGTCTGGGATCTATTTTTTTTACCATTTCAGTTTGAGCAGCTCCACCAACTGAAGTAATTCAAACACCTAAAAGCAAAGGGCCTTTTTGCAGGCTCACATCTCTAAAACTTTCAGACACCCAAGAGACGAATGTGGCTTTAGAATATATTAAAGAAATACAAAACCTGAGACATATTGTATGGTAAAAGTAAATCCATAAAAATTATTTTCTGGAATTCATCCCTTGTGGCCAAGTAGTATTAATGAAAATCAAAATATGTCATAGTGTCTTTTAAAATATTTTTAAACCATATAGTAATGTGGCAGAAATAATAAAAAGACATCTTCATACACATTCTGATGTCTGTCATAAGGTCAGGTAATAAAATCTAGGATGAATAAAGGCAATTTAATTATATCTGTAGGTCAGTGAGCAGTTAACATTGGTATTCAGATATAAAAATAGATTTAACACAGATGGGATAGGTTAGACGCTTGAGTATATGCATGCCTAAAATCATAAATAACTGTCAGAGGGTTACAATAGATAAAATTCTCAAAAGCACGTTTGAAAAACAGGAACCTGAGCCCCATTGAAAATCTCATTAAATTTCAAGGTGTGCTCTCAAGATTTATATTCCATTAAGTATTTACCATATGTGCTTCTCTGAATCAGATGGCTAGAATCCCTGTTGAATTGCCAAAGGGGGAAATGAACACATTTGCTAACCTGTAAATGTCTCTTGTTGACTTGGAAGTCACGCGCTAGGTGATCTATGGTTTTGAGGCTGCTACTGGAATGGACATCGATCCATAACATCAAAATGAGGAGGAAAAAAATAACTTTTCTGTCAGTACCTTTGTCATCTTTGCTGCCAGCTGTTTCAGGACTGTCAAGAGAAAAAGAAAAATAAGGTAATTTCCCTAGATTGTAATGAAGAAAAAAGGTAACTTTTGGTGATTAGAGCTGGCCAAAAACTTTAAACAGAACAATTTCCATGGGAGAATACCATGTAAGCGACTGGAAAGCTCACGGGATTTAATCAACTTCACTCAAATGTAATAGAAATAATTATATCAGAGCAAAATTAAAATTAATCACTCACTTTCAAGTTTCATGCTTTGTCTTTCATATGATAATATTCATCTTGTATTGTATTCAACATACCTTGTATTTCATAATATCCTTTTATAAAACACCATGAAATAGTTTTTCAACACTGAAGGAAAATGTTTTAGCATTATTAGAAAAAAAAATATTAGAAAAATTAGAAAAAAAAATTAGAAATTATTAGAAAAATTATTAGGGAAGAAAAACAAAACAACAACAAAAACAAAAAGAAACAAACAAAAAAACATTGTTTCAGTATTCCAGAATCAAATTCCAAAATTTCCATTCCTCAAAACTGGGCTTTTTGTCCAGGGAAACGGACATAAATTCTGAAAGGCCAGATTTTCTCACAGAACAAAAATCTGCTTCCTTAATATTTTTAATCTCTCTATGGGATTATTAAGGTCTTAATCATTCTCAGCATTCTTTTCCAAAAAAGTAATCAATAAACTTGAACAATATAAAAAAGCTGCATATTCAGAGCATATCGAAAAAGCAGAGTACAATGGCCGCATCATGGAATAGCATCAAGAAGAGTATGGAGGATTAAGAATGTGGTTTCAGAGTTGCAGCATTTTCCCTTTGTGCTTTTACCACGATGACTGTCATATGTTATGTTTTCTGTATCAAGATTTCTGGATCCTATCTAATAAAAATCTTTTTTTGAAAGGAAAGAGACGTTAAGAGAAGTTTTCATGATATCTTGGTATGTCATACCTGTTCTACATTCAGAATGCCTTAGAAATAACAAATGAAAGTATTTTCATAGTCCATGAGCAAATTTGTATACCTGTCTAGGCTAGTTTATCAATCAAAACAGTACCATAAATTCTCACCTAGATTCACTGAGTTTTGGTCGTACAATTTATTTCCCTCCAACCTATTTTCCACAGTTCCAAAGCTCTTAGTCTGACTTCTTTTATTTAAACACTATTCTTTCCTTCTGATACTCCTCCTGGAGCAAGGGGATGCCTTGGGAGCTAGCTAGGATATGCTTTTCTCTCTGGCTAAGCCTAGATCTAAACCTTTTCTGAAGAAGGCTTGCACTGATGACAATATTGAGGCTCAGCCAGAGCTCTGGTGCCTGCTGCTCCCCGCACACAGAGCCAAGATCTCCTGCCAGTAGTCTGAATGTACTGGGCACAGCTGGAGCTGAACTCATTACAGCAGATGACCAAAGACTGGCACTTCACTGAGAGCAGTAAGACAAGCTTCATCTGTAGCCATGGACAGGAGGTCCAGCAGCACCAGCTGGCTCAGCAAGCTTCAGTTCACATTCATGTTCAGACTTCATCCTTTCTTGCAGGCACATTCCTCAAGTCCAATCATCCCCCCTGGTTCAATTACAGTGAAGTTCCCTGAGTTACCATCACCTCTGCCCCAAGCAAGGGGAAAGAAAGGAAAGCAACTGTGAAAATCCAGTCCATGCTGTTACCTTCACATATCCAGCAGAAGTGCAGGGAATAAATGTCTGCATGCATCACTTTGCCTAATCAAACATCACTTAGCCATTTTTTTTAAAGACTGCACATGCTGTAACTGTAACAGCAGATACAATTATGAACAATAACATTGTTAAGACTGTATATGGAGCTATAAGAGATCATGGTTTTCCTTTGGGACATAAATATTCACTTTAGTAACCAAAGCTAATGCTAACATTGCCACTAACCTTACTGGCTCTATTAGCAGGCCTCTTTTTTTTTTTTTTTTTTCTGCTTTAGTTCATGATGGGTAAGGTAGCAGGAGATGAGCCCAAAGCACTTGAATAGCGTGATAAGAAGGAACATTATTCGAGGCTGTAAGATCCTACAAGGTGACACAGTATCAGACTAAATCATGGTATCCCAGCCTTTGCTCTGCTCCTTGCTCCTCACACAACTGGCTAAGGGTTAGAAGGTCCAGATCACCTTCCTGTGGCACCAGGTCATGGAGTGTAGAGATGACATGACTTTGCACTGCATAAAGGTTCTTCCTTGCCAGTACAGCACATAAGACAAAAAATAACTTTGCCAAATGGGAAACAAAGATTGCAGGAGTACATGACTAACTTGTTTTTCACTAATGGAGCTGTCATCCCTGGATGCAGCTAAAGCTGTGACATGGGCCCGGTGGTTGCCCATGCAACACCTGTAATCCATTTCTTTTCTAAAACATCAGTCCAGCAACTTTCACCACCATTAAGCTCACTTTAGAATATCATATAAAATGAGCTCTCTGGGTTGCAGAATAGAACCTTATGCACCAATACTGAGTTTCTTTCATTACTCACCATAATTTGATTTCCTATTCCTGTGAGAAGTCAGACTGTGACTAATGATTTGAACCAACAGACCTACCCTGAGATATAATGTGCATTGTTAGTAGTATTCACAGATCAGGAAAAAAGAGATAAAATTTATTTTGCTGAGACTTCTCTTTTCCATGACATTTTGAACTTGGTGCATTGGCTGTGTAGTAAGAAAAAAAAAAAAAAAAAGATGCATATTTTCAATAATTATCCGTGAATGCCATAAAAGATCATATGTTTCTATTTCCCTTAACTAGACTGCCATATATTTTTTCTGTACAACTCCTGTATGAGGTAGCTGCAATTCCAGCTGCCAGCTAATCTATGCTTGAATGCATTATAGACAACCCAATCTCCTCCCAAGCCTCACCAAGAGACAGATTATTATTTCAGGGGAATTGCTGTTTTATTTAATATAGTAATTACATATTTAATCTGTTTTACTCTCTGTACAGTCCTGTAGATAGATGTTTTACTCACTGTGGCCATAAAATGTAAGGGAATCTATGATTAAATATTAACCTTTCTTATAACATACCATACGTTTTTATGGACTAAAAAAAGTGTTAGATTGTGTATGGCCTATATGGGAATTTATGAAATAGATAAGAATCCTTTTCACCCTTAGTATTGGTTTTGATGTGAGTACATGCCTGTGGCCAACAACTGGGGAGAAGGGACCTGGAGCAGGAGATATGATCTCAGAGAATATAGAAAGAAGTAGTTAGCTGGGGTGAATAGCATACAAATACAGGAATTAACTTTCTGGAACACATGAAGGGTCCCTCTAGTGCATATTCTGTCTTAGTGGGTAAATCAGTGACATTATTATTTGCTTGGAAAGCAAAATGTACAGAGTGATAGGATCAAGAGAATGATATAACAGGGGGAAAATACACCCTCCTCAAGTGTATGCACACAAACGCATACAGCTTGGGAAATGGGAAGGAAGGCACATGGTCACAGAACTATAACACTGCAGGAACAATTTAGATGTGATGGGATAGTTCTCCTGACTGCTATGCTGTAACAGACAGATACAAGCTCTTTGGAAAGATAGGCAGGGAAAATGAGAAGGGGAGTATCCCTCTATGTAAAATGGCATCTGAGATATGTGGAACTCTTATATGGTTTGGACAACAGGCTGGGCATGTGTTTGTGGGTGAGGATCAGAGGAGAGGTCAGTGAAGGTGGCAACATGGTGGGACTGTGCTACAGATGAGTCAATCTAAATGAAAAATCGGGCACCACTTCTCATAAATAAGAAAACAAATAATCTTTAAATAACTCATGTGGAATATCTAAATGAACCTGGTCAGGTGTTGTGGTTTAACCTGGCCGGCAGCTAAGCACCACACAGCCATTCACTCACCCTCCCCCCTCCCTCTCCGGGATGGGGGAGAGAAACGGGAAAGTGAAGTCTGAGAGTTGAGATAAAGACAGTTTATTAAGACAGGAAAATTATTATTATTATTATTATTATTATTAATAATAATAAATAATGTGTAGGAAATAAGTGATGCACAGTGCAATTGCTCACCACCCGCTGACCGATGCCCAGCCTATCCCTGAGCAGCCGGCCCCCCCCACCCTGGCTAGCCACCCCTATATATTGTTCAGCATGACGTCAGATGGTATGGAATACCCCTTTGGCCAGTTTGGGTCAGCTGTCCTGGGTCTGTCCCCTCCCAGCTCCTGCTGCATCCCTAGCCTGCCCGCTGGCAGGACAGAGAGAGGCTGAAAAGTCCTTGGCTTGGTGTAAGCACTGCTCTGCAACAATTAAAACATCAGCATGTTCTTCAACCCCTCTTCTCATCCTAATCCAAAACAAAGCACCCTACCAGCTACTAGGAGGAAAATTAACTCTGTCCTAACTGAAACCAGGACATCAGGGAATCACAGAATCACAGAATGTCTGAGATTGGAAGGGACCTCTGGAGATCATCTGGTCCAACCCCCTTGCCAAGCATGGTCACAGGATGTTGCACAGGATGGCATCCAGAATATTGGCCTTTGACAAAGGTACTAAATGGCATCTTTGCCTCACCCTACATCAGTGTTTCCCAGACCTTTGCGCTTAGTGAAAGTGTTCAAGGAGTTCAAGAATGACACTTTGCTACACTGAAATGAGTTCAGCCAGGGATCAGCAAGATGGTCGTGGCTGTAGCATTTGCCTTTTGAGGAGAGGGATCAGGGCTTGTTCAGTCAAGAGAAGAGGTGTCTTCAAATGGACATAACAGCAGACAGAGTGCCTGCAAGGAGGGTGTTAAGGAGTGTTAAGGTGTTAAGGAGATGGAGTCAGGCTCTTCACAGTGGTGAAGAGGAGGAGAGAAAAAGGTCATAAATTAAAACAAGAGACATGAATGTCTCTTGTTTTTGTTGACCAAATATGAGGAAAAATATGTTGACCAAATATGAGGAAAAAAAAATTTGTTGACCAAATATGAGGAAAAGATGTTTTCACCATGTGAGCAGCCCAGCAGTGAAGCAGGTCACCCGGAGAGGTTATGCTGGCTTCATCTTTGGCGGTTTTTCAAATCCCTGAGCAACCTAGCCTGATGCCATAGCTGACCCTGCTCTGAGCAGGAGCTTGGGCTGGAGATCTCTTGAGGTCTCCTCCAGTATGAGTGAATCTGTAATTCTATTCACTAGGGACACACACGGAAAAGGAAGAAAATAAAGCATGATGCTAGATACTCCCTGTTTCTTGAAGCCTTAAGGGATGTCCTGAGTCAGCAATTGAGTTTGCATTTTATGCTTAATAATTATTCCTTTCTGAATTAGGCTAATTCATTTATTCCTCAGAATTAAGACTATCAAGACTATCCCGTGAAAATAGCATGAAAGCATCTTTCAGTAGCTTGCTTGCAACCCATTGCCTGACAACATATTCCAGACTACTTTTGTATTACTAAAAGTGTAATTGATTGTTCCTTAGTCTTATTCTTAATGCCATTTATGATTTTGTTTGTGGGTTTTGTTGTTTGTTTGTTGCCCTCTCCCCCCCACACCCCACCCACCCACCCCCCACCCCCACCCCCCAACACCACCACTTTTCTATTGCTCAGTCATCTCAAAGTTGAAGAGTTTTAATCCATTCAGTAGCTTTGAATATGACTCTGGCCCTCCTCTGAACCTTTTCTTAGTTTTACTCTATCTTTCTTGAAAAGATAGAGTTGAGAAGAACCAGGTCCACACACACAGAGGATTCGGGGTTTAGATACACCATAAATGTATACAACATAATAACATTTCCTGTTTTGTTTATTAATAATTCTGAACTTGCTTATTTGCCTAGTACAGAACACTGTGCTGTTGTGAGATGTTTTCATAAAATTATCCATAATAACA
Source organism: Cygnus olor (assembly GCF_009769625.2). Classification (NCBI taxonomy): domain Eukaryota; kingdom Metazoa; phylum Chordata; class Aves; order Anseriformes; family Anatidae; genus Cygnus; species Cygnus olor. Next base: position 24,630,889 of record NC_049171.1, read on the forward strand.
GTAAAATTTCTCCTCTGAGTGGTAACAGCTAATTTAGAAGCTATCACTGTGTATACATAGTTAGTGTTTTTTCTCCAGGTGCATTACTTTGCATTTATCAATGCTGGTTTTCATCCCCCACTTCATCACCCAGTCACTCAGTATCATGAGACTCTTCCCTAACTCTCTTCATCTGGCTTTGAAATTTAATATGCAGAAAAATGTGAAGTTATTAGGAAAACTGTCACCTTGTCGTGTATCTTCTTTTCCAGACAAATGAATACACTGAATAGCACAGGTCCCAGCACAGTACACCATTGTATTTCACTAGTAACCACCCCCAGCCCCTGCCAAGCTGCTTTTTTTTTTTTTTTTTTCTCCTTTTAACAGGCTCCTTTATAATTCTTCTTTGTAAACCTTGAATTCCTGCAGAAGTTTGGGGAGGATTTTTGCTTCTAGAAGTTTATATTTGCACTTAAAAAGGACCCCACAAAGCCATTGTGTTTAGCAGCAAAGTACAAACAATAGAAGATCAAAGGCAAAATAAAAATTATGTGGGACTTACTGATATTCTTATTTACCTTGCTTGACTATAGATTTCCTTTCTCTGCATTCGTCTCGCTTCCTCTGACATTTGTAAATCAATTTTGCTATGATATTGGAATGTTGTCTTGACTGATTCTTGACTCAGAAAATTTCTGATTCCCTTTATGTCTGCATTTTAGACTTCTGGCATTTATCTCAACATCTTGTGTTATTCCAGTTACCTATTTTTGTGTGTCCTGTTTACATTTTTTGAGACTACTCTTTCACTATAGCTCACCTGAATTTTATTCACACCTGCCATATCTGTTGCAGGGGAGACTTATAAAGAGTTATCATAAGCCCTAGGATGCCATGAGCATTTTTCCACGTGCAGCTGGGGGTATCACACTTCCTGAAGCATAATTCCTGCCAGCTCACTCCATCCTCTGCCCCGTGGAAGTCCGCCTCTCTATCACTAGTTCCTTGGAGTTGTCTTACTGGCACAACTGACTTTGTAGAACACAATGTAAAATATAAATAATGCAAACGTAGGAAGATTTATCAAAAAGTCTTTGCATTCTAGGGCTAAGGAAAATCTGCAGACAGTGGGGGCACACCAGGCCTTTTAGACAATCTCCTGGAACTGGCTGGAGTTGCAGAGGTTGGAAATTGCTTCATCTGTTAAAATATAGCTTTACACTTCAATATGCCTGATTTTCTTTTTCAACATTGCACTAAAAATCTTTCTATACATAAAATCACTTTCTGTTGTCTGTCTCATGCTCAGTGTAGAGTCAAACATTATAAGAACACCAGCATTTTTCTGTTTTGCTCTGGGGAAAAGAAGGTATAAAAGGGAAAGTGACCCTTACAAAATGACTGGAAGCATCTTTATCTTCTCCAATCAGGGATCTTACCGACCTTTAAGAGCAAAATTAGATTATACTGTACTGAGAGGAAAAAATATTCATTCTACTGTGATACAAACACCCAGCTTTCATCTGCAGCAAATTTTGAATTTTTGCCCCAATGTGGAATTAAATTGGATTCAGAAACAAATGTTTAGAGTGCAAAGCCATCATTTTGTAGTGGCATTTGGGAATACTCTCTGCATTCAAACCCAGTCCTGTGGGGGCAAAAATGACAATGAAACAGGCAGCTCAGTGCCTATATAAAATATCTTTGCCCAAAGGAAATGCTGTCTCACAACAGGAAATATTTTACATAATAGTATTATAGAAAAAAGACTAAAATGACATACCAAACGCATTGCTAAAATTTGGGAAAATATCATGCTATAAATGAAACAGTGAAAATAATCTCCATCGAATGTTGTCATATTGGCTGTCATGAAAACCCAAGCTTTGCCAGTAAAATGCATTAAAAAAATCTTCAGGAAGATTATACCAGATAATCTGCACTTTATGAGTGTTTGTACAGAGCAATATTTGTTTGCAAGTCTTTAACCAAAATACTAAGTTCACTCCTGAGTAGTTTGTAAAATGTTCCTGAAGATAAGTTAGAAGCCAAATTCTGGAATTAAAGGATTTTTATTATTATTATTATTTTATTTTAATTTTTTGTGGAGAGAAGGAATAGTAATTGCTATAGTGACGGTGCAATGTCTTGAACTAGCTTCACTTTACTGATGTTTCCAACTTTGATCAGCATTTCTTCCTTTTAAAAAGAAGTACAAACAACAGAGAAAAAAATGTAAACAGCACTTTATACAAGGTATGTATTCAAATGGAGCATCATGCCTGAGGATTTTAAATATACATGATAGAAAATAACCTCTTTTGAGTAATCAGCATTGTAAAAGTCCCCAGTTACTTTCTCAAATATTACCCATGGAGATGGGGGCAACTTTACACAGGAATTATTTATGAAAATCTTGACGGATACTCTAAAACCAGCATGGAAAGAATGAGTTTCCTGGTCTTCATCTGTACAGGACACAAGTTGTCCATCTGGAGTACGACTGGCAGAAAGCACTAATAGTTCAAGAAAGGAGTCAGGAGACAAATTCTTTGTAAGAGCCATTTATATAATTTAGACAGTCAAAAATAATTACATCACAGCCACAGTTCATACTGAATTTTGCACCTATAATTTCTAATATAATCCAATCTGTAGGATGACTTTCCCACCAGGAGTTTAGTACTGGATATTCTTGTGACTGTGCTTGAACATGGTTAAAATCACTACATACAGGAATTATTAACATTAGTGATAATAATAGTCATACATTCCATTTTAGCAATGAAGGATAATTTGGGATAATGAGTTTCTGTACAGATAGATTTGACAGATGCTTATTTTTCAGATTACATGTAAAACTCTAGAGGCTCTGACTTCTACTGGAATTTTTTCAATAGTCTTTTTTCAACCTTTGAATGTGTTCCTTCAGAGCTGGTCTGCACTACAGCTCTCCTATTAAGGCATGACTCCTTATCACCAGTATTGATGGTAATAAAGCACATTATACGTTATTATATTTACGTACATTATGTATGTATGTACTTTAGTACACTTATGGCAATGCAGCAGTAGAAAAGACAGCATTTGCACAATTAGCAAAAGCCAGTTAATTAAGAGATGATGTTGCTCATTGACAAATGTCTGTTAAAGTTTTTTGTTTGATTGTTTTTTGTGTGTTTTTAACCTAGATCCTCTGGTGTCACCCCTGCACTTCTGCAGCTTCTGTACTGAAAATCTGCCTGATAACATTAAATTACGAAAATTATAGAAATATGGTCTTAATTTCACTGTAAGTAAAACTGAAGTATATCTTAGCTGGCTGTCTTTGCCAGCATAAGCGTTTTTGTATGTCTTACTTGAAGTAAAGTGCCATCAACAAGCAAGGAGCTAAGATATTTTTAAGCCTGCGTTGTGATCCAACCAAAATTCCTCTGGGCTGTTTTCCTTGATATTTTGAAAATTCTAGCAAATGATCAAAGAAACAGTCTATTGGCATAAGAGGGAGTGCTGTGACTGATAAATACCTAAAACTGTGGACTCTGCCAGCCTTACAGCTCAGGAAATGGCTTGCTTCAAAAAGCAGTAAGCAAAATGAACATTTCTAAATGTGCTTAGTGTGGATAATAATGTTGCTGTTTGTCTTCTCATATTAGTCCTAATAGGCATACTGAATGATACTTCACAAACGAAATTGCATTGAACAGGAGAAAACAAACATGAAAATAAAATAGCATTTTCTAAAAATCAAGATTTAAAATGATCTTGAGGAAACAACAACAGTGTGACCTGGTTAAAAAGGAAAACAAACATCCACATGCATCCCAAGAGGGTCATAGAATATTCATTCAATTTTATTTTCCACAGGAACAATCTCTTAAAACAAATTATGTAAGAAGAAAACACATGAGGCCTGTTCCAAAGAAGATGACATCCTGTCATTTAAAGGCAACCTTCAAGCCATTAAAACATTTGACAGCAACCTCTCGTATGACAACTTATTAATGTAATTTTAATATTTGTGGAAAGACCTCTGTCTCAAAGCTACTTTCTCTGAGTTCTCCTAAACTACTCTGCTATCCTGTGTGGCAACTCCATTTCACAATAAACAATAGTCATTCTGAAATTACTACTTTTTTTTACCTTTTTTTTTTTTTACTTTTTTTTTTTCTCTTTTAGTGATTCATCACATCAAAAGTAATCTAGAACATTCAGAAAAGACAACTCATTTGTTGTTTGGTAATCACTGAGCATCAAGAGTCAGAGGTCTGTCATTTGATGCATATACTAAAATGACCAACACTGCATTGAGAAAAACTTTTGCACAACTATCCAATCAATCTCACTCCACTTCTTTCAGTTTGTTTGAGATTCCAGGTTCCTTCTACATATCATTTACAAACAACATGAAATCAGAAAAGCAGACTAAAAACAGTATTTCACAGCTACAGATAATTTAAGTTCTTCAGATTCCCCTTGGGATCATTTGTTGTTGTTTTTGTTTGTTTGTTTGTTGTTTTACCAAGATGAGTATTCCATGGGTGTCTTTCAATATCTACAGAATAAAACTGATAGATTTGGTAAGCAGCTAGCCACATATTTCTTTACATGGGTCATTGTTGCAATATATTTCTGTACTCTTTCCCTGCCTACCCAAGTATGCATTTGGGTGGTGACCAAGTCTTACTATACCAACCTCTCTCCCTCATTTAAAGCTTCCATTCACAGAATTTTCTTTTTTTCTTTCTTTCCTTTTTTTTTTCTTTTTGCATGCTCATTTTTATTTCATAATTTTTGTGCTTCCTATGCTGCTCAAAGCCTTTGATTTAGTTCGTTTTTCTCACCCAGGTCAAACTATCTTCTCTCTAATTCATAAATGAAGTTCTACATTATCAAAATGGATTCTATTTTATGCATGATTTCAGATGGTAGAACTAGCTCAGCAGGAATGATGTGCAGTCTGATCAGCAGTCACAGAATTATGTCTGTTGAGTCTATTTCATGCAAAGCCTTAAGTTCTAATATAAAAAACATTATGTAATGGAAGTCCTATATATACAGTATGTATAACAGTCAGTCCCAACTGCCTATTGTCAGAGTGCTGTAAAGGTACAGTCACCCACAGATGATACTTACTTGTATCTTCTTTTTATTTACAATGCATGAGTGTCCATTTGCTTTGGTGTACTTTTAAAATAAAGCCATTTCTTGTACACCTTCTATGTCACTACATGAAGCTTTCTTGTCTCTCTCTTCCACATCAGGCTGGACCTAGATCCACGCACCAAACTACAGAGACGGGTTCACACGTATATTGTTTATGTCCTACCACATAAAGATGGTAATGCACAGTCTGTCAAAAGCAAGTTAGGCCTCTAAGATCAAAAATGGAGCTGGTAGAGAAGCTACTCTCTTTTCCATTCCCAAACTGTACAGTAAGCTACAGATCATATTCTTGTTACCAAGGACTTTCCATTTGATCCATAACTGCATGGATTTTGACTGTCTGCTCTATCTTGAGAGACTTTCCACCTGTTGTGAGACAGTAGATTAGAGTAGATAGAGTAGCTCTCCTACAGAGGTCTGGGCTCATAAGGACTCATAACAGCACCATGGGAAAATCCAGCCCATCATATCCTTCCTTTGTCCCCTGATATTCTCTGTATCCATAGCCTGTCTATAGGAGGAAGCAGCCCATGTCTCATCCCTTCAACTCAGAGGTTGTATATATATTCCCGTACTCATCTGCTGGATAACCAGCTCTGCAGTGATCCTTCCAAGCCCTGCTTCAGCTCCTATCACCAGTGGAATTCCACAACCTGGGTGGATTTAGAAATGTGGATGGACAGCAGTTAAACACTGGAATGGGGAAAATGAGTGGGGTTGGAATGGTGTTGAAGCTTTTGCACACTTCTATAGAAGCTATATCTTAAATCTATTTCAAGCTAAGAGACATTTGTATTTTTGTAATTTTTTCATCACATACACTCATCCTTATGATCTGCAGGCACAGTCATGCTATTGTACAATTGCAACTTATTTGGACTTCTAGTGGGAAAAGATTTCTGTACTGACAATTTTAATATTCACCTCCACCCATATGAGAGAAACTAGTAGATTAGGTGCTAAAAGTAGTTTCCAAACACCAAGAATTATTGAGTATTTCTAAAGACTTACATGGAAGACCTGTAATCTATATTAAATAAATTCCAATTTGATTTGTTGAAGTTACGAAGTTCATCCTGGCTCTGAATAATCAAAATCAAAATAACTTACTTAAAAATAAATTAAAAAGTATATCCACACAACAACTCATGTAAACAGCTCATCTAGTGGAAAGAAAGTGGATGTGTAATGCAAAATCATTTACAAAGAATGCAAGGGATTAAGGGGATTCACAACTATCAAGAAAACTGAGAGTTTATGCCAACAGCCAGCTCAATCCCTCTAGCAAAGGCTTTATTTCTGTAAACAAAAGAAACTTAAAATGCATCAAATTTAGGTTCTGGGTATCATGTTTATGCACTGCAAATTAGCCATTTTACTGTAATTTTAACTCATCATCTGACATAGCAAAACCAAATGAGACAGTAATGGTCCTTTCATTATGGGCTTCGTTTCTAATTACCAAGATCATCTGATAAGCCCCAGCTTTAGTTTTCAGGGGACAAAATATTCAGAAGTAAAATTGCCTGGCTAAACAGATTTAATATAAGACTGAGGGCCGAGGATTATAAGGCTGTAATTTACCATGATATGCACAAACCCCAGAAAGGCACAGCACTGTCATGTACATTTGTGAAGGTGTATGGGTTTTGATAGCATTGGAAGTAAAAGGCAATGAGCAGGAAGAAGCTCAAGGGTGAAGTATATTTTAGCAACTTGAGTAAACTATTGAGTACTTGCAGAGAACTAGAAATGATTTTCAATATATCTCTGAAAGACAACAGGGAATGTCAATTTTCAAACTCCGCAGGAAAATTTTTGCAGCTAATCATTCTCATTTAGAATCACACACAAAACCATCATATTTTTATCAGCTTCTTGTTTAGTGTGGGCTGAAAAACAGAACTGAGTACGATGTTTTTATTCTTTTCCCCCAGAAATAAGGATTAACATAATTCTTACATATTTCTGAAGAACAGAAAAAATATCAGAATACATTAAATTTGATACGATTCATATTTCTTCCAATGCAAATTTCACACAGGCTCCAAATTCCATGTTTAAGCAACAAGTCACATTATAAATTATTTGTTAAGGGTTGTTAGGAGCAGCCACCTCCTTCAGCAGCCCTAGCCCAGGACTCCTCCTGCCCAACTGCTGGAGCCTGGGGACCTGGGGTCTCTGCCCAGACAGCCAAGTCCCCTACTCCTCTGGGGCTTGCCAAGACAGAAGGTCACTGGTGCAGGCACACACAACATTCTCTTGCCCCATGGGGCCCCTACTTGGTGGCTGCTCTGTCTCAGTGCTGGCTGCAGACACAACATTGTGGTTTAACCCCAGCAGGCAGCTCAGCACCACAGGGCTGCTTGCTTACTCTCTCCAGGTGGGATGGGGGAGAGAATCAGAACGGTAGAAGTGTGAGAACTCCTGGGTTGAAGTAAAGACAGCTTACTGGGTAAAGCAAAAGCTGTGTGCATGTGTGCAAGCAAAAGCAAAACAAGGAATTCATTCACTATTTCCCATTGGCAGGCAGGTGTTCAGCCACTTCAAGGAAAGCAGGGCTCATCACACATAAGTTTATTGGGAAGACAAATACCATAACTCCATACATCCCCCCCCTTACAGCTTTCATTGTTCAGCATGACACCAAATGCTGTGGGACATCCCTTTGGTCAGCCTGGGCCAGCTGTCCTGGCTGTGTCACCTCCCAGCTCCTGGTGCACCCCCGCCTCCTCGTTGGCAGGGCAGCACGAGAAGAAGAAAAGTCCTTGGCTCTGTGTGAGCACTGCTCTGCAACAACTGAAAGTTATCACCACTGTTTCATCAAAAATCTGAAACATAGCACTTTATAAACTTCTATCAAGAAAATTATCTATATTCTAGCCAAAACTATGATAATATCAACCCCTTATTCCATATGGAATGCTCGGGTCCCACACTTCCCAATACATCCTCATTAATCATCACCTTTGGAACAGGTTGCCCAGAGAAGCTGTGGATGCACTTCCAGGGAAACACTTCCCTGGAAGTGTTTAAGGACAGGCTGGATGGGGCTTTGAGCAATCTGGTCTGATGGGAGGTGTCCCTGCCCATGGTGGGGGGGTGGATTTAGATGATCTTTAAGGTCCCTTCCAATCCAATCAAAACCATTCTATTATTCTATGATTCTATGATTAATACACAGATATCATTCCCTTATTCTATGGACCAGCCCTACGAAGTATCTGTAAAATGTCCACAAAATGTCTACTGAGTCCTCTTAGTCCATGACTTAGACTCTGTCTGTTATGGTGGTTGCTCAGGACAAGAGATGCAGTGTGTTGCATGAAATTACTGAATGCCAAAGCCAACTCTGGTCGGGTCACTGCTGCACTTGCTGCACTTCCTATAACACGCAACTCAGATCGTGGGTTACAACAATGTAAGAGTATAGCCATGACACACACGCACCATGCACTCGTCCCACAGGCAAACCACACCTGCAGGTGTCCTTGGATATCAGCACAGAGCCTTCAACTGCCTGATAGCCCTGTCCAGACCCAGGGCCTCCTTAGTGGTAAGTCCAATTTGGAGTTTGCTAACTAATACATGTGCAGAATCCATGCACACCAGGTTGGGGAAGATACAGACATTTGGCACTCCTAGAAGTGGCACATGCATGGGCTGTGACCTACTGTCCCACTCCAGCCCCGGTATAGAGCACCACACACTAATGAGTCCCTCTCATTAGCTTGTCTGGGGACACACCATTCCCACACCAGCGGCTGGATGTTAAAGACCCCCACTTGCTCCAGTCACTGGCACTGGGACCCTGTGGCTACAGTAGCTGGCACCCCAGGCCAGGGCACTCACACCCCAGGTCAGACTCCAGGAGCTGGAACTTACTCCTTGCAGTGCTCACACAGACAGGATGGGGAGTGAAGTTGCACAGAGAGATAGTTAAGGAAGGATTTAAATATGAAATCACAGACAGACTGTGGTGGTCACGTGCAGGGGTTGGTCAGAAACATGTACTGACCAGCCCCATTTAACATGTAACCAGCCCTTCTGTCTATTCCCCACTTCGTTCCCTGCTCCCACTTGTCCCTGCATGTCCCTTCATCAGTGTCCATAGTTTCAGCAACCACCCCCAATATCCAGGGCCCTGGATTTGCATCCTTATGCAAGTTGGTCCCTCTCTGAAGTGATACCTGCAGTTTCTTGGTAGCCCATCACTTAGCATGACTTCTGAGGTTGGTTTCTTGTCTTTGTCATTACTGTTTGTCTGTAAGGTCTGTGTCTCTATGGGTTTTGTTTATTGCCCACTTTTACTTATCTTTCCGTTTGACAAGGTCCTTGAACAGATAATCTTACAGAAGCAGATACTTTCTCCTTCCACACACCCTTACATTACTAGGCTAAGTAATCTGTACCTTGTCCATACAAAAATGTGGGTGGGATGTGGATAGGAGAGAACAATCGCAATGCTTAATTTTACACACATAAATGCCTTAAATACGGTGAATGACTTCCCATCTATTCAAGTGAAAGACTGACCATGTTATCCAGGTGCCCAGAATAGCTCAGATTTCCAGGGAGGATGCAGAGCTTCCAAAGGAATCTGGCCACTTACCTATTGAAGTTCAGTTCCTCTTCTGTATCACATGATCCCACCCCATTTGCTGCAGCTCTAACAGTAAATAACACAGAAGATGGCCTTTCCTCCTGTCTTGTTCTGAGAGGAAGTGATAAGGCACAGTTCATGCTTACAAAGCTAAACCCTTCTCTTCACTCTCCTGCAAAGGGAGCCTTGTACACAAGCCTTGCTTATTGGCTTGCGCTGCCCCCAGGCTGTGCTTTCTGGTTGGCTGGCCCAGGCCAAATCTGCAAGGAAGCATGTTAACAAGCAAACAGCATGGATGATCACATGCCAGTGCACGATCTATGCCTCGTCCTGCTTAATTTACTATTATTAGACATAGTTGTGGAGGCTGTTCCTCATGCCATGCTTCTAGGCATAATCATTATTTTTGTACATAATGCTACTTAGGCCAATGGTGCCTACACTTAGGTCATGACTTATCCATTTTGCAAACCACTGTACCTGATGAAGATGCTGCAGCTCTCAGTTGTTCTGCCAGAGGTCACTCTTCCCGCAGCTCTTCCAGGGGGAAGGATCATGTGAACTCTCCCTCACCCTCTTCAGGGAAAGTCAGTCAGGTTAACTTAACCTGTCAATGAAAGTGGTTTAAGCTAAACTGATTAACTTTGCCAAAAGCACATTAAGGAGTAACCACATGACCCCTCTTGCTGGCAGGGCTCGGATGGTCAAAGTCATCAGCTAGAAGCCAGCAAAGGGATACTTGTGGAGAGGACACATGAGGGCAGTAAAACCTTCATGTGGTCTTGGGAGCTGGCTTTTGGGGATCAGGCACCTAAACGTAAATTAATTAAACCTTGTGTGCAGCTGCTTGCTTAATGAATGCCTGCATGCAATAATCAGGCTGTTTTCTAAGAAAGCAGCGATAAACTAATAAGCCAGAGGTAATTATCTTATCAAGTGAGTGAAAAGTTCACACTGAGGGTGAACCAATTACAGACTAATGTGCATTTAAAGATCTTGTGACACAGAGCCATCAGTGATTTGTTTTAAACAGAGGTTGATGCTATTGCAAATCTTCTGAGCTCCATGCAGCTAAAAGCTTTGCAATAAACACAGCTCTGCCGTCCTGTAGCTGCCATTTGAATAAGGGCTTCTCTATCAGGAAAGAAGTCCTTGCCGCTGGAAAGATGTTTCAAGTATATTTGCGTACTGTGTCTGACAGCAGCTGGTAGCATTAAGCCCTTCTCCTTCTGGTCTTGCTGACAATCACAGATTTATTATACTGATGTATGATGCTCAGCTGGCAATGACCTACAATGGACACCGCAGGTTCACTGATACAGAGGAAGAGGTAGATAGCCCCAAATGAGAAAAGCTACATGTTCAGCAAAGTAAGAAGGAAAAGGTTATGTTTCACCTTCTATGTTGCATCTGGATAAATAGGAAGAAGAAGGAAGGAAGGAAGGAGGAGGAGAAGAAAGAAAGAAAGAAGAAAGAAAGAAGGAAGAAAGAAGAAGAAAGAAAAGAGAGAAGAAGAAGAAAAGAAAAGAAAGAAAGAAAGAAAAAGAAGAGAAAGAGAGAAAGAAAGAAAGAAAAAGACATGCCTTTGATATACATCAGCAAAGATTGACTCACATTTCTACCTTTCATCTATAACATTACACAGTAATTCTGATTTAAGAAGTTGTATCTACCTTCCATCCCCATTGCCAAAGTCCAAAACCCACCAAATTGTGGTGATGTAACTCTTAATGGGATTGTGGTTATAAACAGCTAAAATTGTCTGGGGTTAAAATAGTGTTGTGGTCACAGACACCCTGTTTTCCTCCACCCACTAAATATGCTGTGTATTAATTTTTTATTTTTTATTTTTTTTTACCTGAGGGATTCTAGCGAGCAGATTTGCAAAGGCACCAGCAAACCATTGTGTCAGCACAATTAGGGGCTAAGAATTGCCAACTGAGGGGAAACAAGTGGCTCAAAGTAGAAAGCTGATGGAAGAATTCTGCTGCCAGTGCCCTTACCTGTGATAGAGCATCAGTGATCACAGGAAAGGTATTTACTGCTATTCAGCCATTAGGCAATCTCAATTACTTTGCATTGATAGCATGGATTTGAAAGACCTTGTCTGAGCCTGGATGCATGCATTTGTAAAGACCATGTTTTCAGCTTAACTTACACAATTTTAGGAAAGTGCCAGAGAGAAGCCATTAGAGATACATCTTAAAAGATTGGGGGGATACTTAGTTTAAAAATTAAATCAGCCTGCAATTTTCAGTCACAAATACCCAATGTCAAAGTCTTACGTTCCCATCACAGAACCACAATGTTGAGTGGCCAGAGGTAAGCTGCAGTAGCTGCCATTTGCTAGTAGCATTCACGGGTTTCATGCGGCATTTATAAAAATTAGCAAAAGATGAAGTTACATCTCAACCCCCTCCAATATCCTGTTTCACTTCTGCAGCTCTTGGCTGCATATCCTTGCTGAGCCTGGTGTTGGAATGTTATTCTCATTCATAAGTCAAGCAGCAGGTGTATCACTTAGTTTATATCATGGTAATTCATTGGTACAAAGACCACTGTTATATGCATTCAGTTTGAAGGAGTAGAGAAGGACAACAGATGTAGTCCTAAGACTTGAAACACCCTTTCAACTTCAACAAGATTAGAAAACAGGCAGATTCACAAATAATGAAGGGCATCAATATTTGTTCACAGCATGAGAGGCACTATGTCTGTGACCAAGTTCATGGTCATTTTCAGAAGAAACAACTTTTCATAAAAACAACTCCGGAAATAACCTTTCATTGTCAAAAACATCTATGTGCTGCTGCCAAGACAATTCGCTTCCTAAGGTGGTGCTCCCAAAAGCGACATTAGCTTAACAGATCACAGTGTCACTTTCTTTTGGTGTGCACGTCATGGTGTTTCCTGCTGACTGCCAACTGCAGATAGCTATATTTGGATTAGTGTGTCTTTTTAGAACACTGATCATTCTGTTATCAGCATCATTAGTATAAATTACAGAACAATATTTCTTGTCCCTTGAGAATCACTAAGGGAATTATATGAGCAAATTAAATCAAAGTTAAAGCTTAAATACAATAAAATACTAATAACACTTCTTGAACAATGTTTCTTAGGTTGACAATATGGCATACAGTCACTGTATTAGAAACATATTTTTAAATCAATTGCCTGAATAATATGCTAACCTCAATTCTTTTATAATGCCCTCTCATTTTCATCACGAACAGACTTACAAAATCTGAGTGCTGTAATTAAGGCAAATGTGTTTTTCAGATAGGTAATCCCCTTTTGTTTATGCCTGCTAGCTACGTATTGACTGTTCTCATTTGTATTAGCAGACAGGCACAGTATTTTAATTAAGTAAATAGAGTTTCTCATTAGCAAACAGTAATACTTCACATATTTGGCTTAAGCATTTGAAGTTGTCCAGGAATGTTTGTTATCACTCACGTTAGTTTTGCATATTTGTCATGTGTAATGAGGTAGCTCCATTAACAGTTTACTCAGCACTCACGCAGTGACAATGTCTAAGTCAACTGAAATACTTATTTGCTTTTGCTGTTAACAAAGGAGTAAACCACTTATTGAAATCAGGCAATATTCAAGATCCTAACTATCAAATTATACATTGAAAAGCAAATGAATTATAAACCTGTTATACGGCTGCTGATACATAGGAATGTTTCTTACTCAAATCCTGCTACAACAAAGCAATTCAACATCAAGAAGTTGGGGGCTCAGCTCTGTTATCAGAGAGGAGACAGAACTGTCATCTGTCAGCAAAGATCTGCCTACATAGGAATCCCCAAGTGCTGAAAGACTTCTATAATTTATCTGCAAAGTACTGTGATTTATCTGCACTGTTACTTGGAAACCCAGAATTTAGATCAAACTCATCTGGGAAAGATGTTAAAAATGGTAGTAGATGCACTTGTCAGATTCACAATTAGCATGAAGCTTACCATGCCTGTGATGGCCTTTTGCAATTTGCTATGGACAGCAATAGGTAGGCAAGAATGTTCAGAAATGATCAGAAATATTCAGGGATGTTGAGATGAGACCACCTTCCTATTCCAGGTTTAATTTTCCCTAGTTCTAACAGGAAAAGTAAAGATCCATGTAAAGACAGATAATTTGATAAATTCCTAATCTTCTGTTATCATTTCAAGGTTAGACATCTTTCCAAGTCGCATGTCTGAAATTAATCTCCTAATAGGCATGACATGTTTATACCTATTCAAAATGTGCTTGTATTTGCATCTAGGGATGAGAGAAAGTGGACATAAACTATCCTACAATATCACTGTTCCCACTTTTTTTTTTTCCTACAATAATGTACAAAGAGGATAGATAGAAGAAGTTATTGGGCAAGGTAGATTGTGCTTTGGAATCTTTGGATAGTAAATAAAGGGAAAAATTATTCTCCTACTACATCTACTTGTAAAACAAATAGATAGACATGATCAACTCTAGAGTTTCTGATCTGATCTGTTTCACTTTTTTTTTTTTTTTTTCCTGATATGATGCATGGTAAAACTTGAGAATTATAAAAAATGTTAGAACAGCAGTACAACTGAATCACAGATTTCCTAATACATTCTCATTCTCTCCCTAAGGCCAACCCTGCATTAGTAATCTTAGACCCAATGAATTGTAGGTTATATCCCTAGCTGCTCATTTAAAATGACTAACAAACTGTCACCCACAGATTAATATATCATCTAACATTGCAAAGCCACAGTTCCATAGTATGGTGAGCAATAGCTGGAACTGAGCTTGTTACTGCTAACTTTTGAATTAATTCTTTTTTTACTCATATGTGTATACATGCTTCTTCAAAAGTTGATAAAACTGGGTCAACTCAACAGAATATCAGATACGGAATTCTGATCTATGCCTTGTAACTTTAAAAAGGTGATTAATATAAAATAACAAAGTATTCCTGTACAGCTGGTGATGGCAGCCTCTTACTGTTAAAATCATCATGATCCCAGAATTTTGCAATGCAAAAGAAAATCTGACAAAGAAACTAGAATATCTGATTGGAAGAAGCTTGAGAAATACAGCATAAAAACATACTCTGAGGTAGAAATCTGCAAAATTGCATAAATGTGTCTCTATGTACATGCAGATAATCACCACTCAAAATGTAGAACACTAGCATAAGGTTGTACTTAATACTCACTTGCATAGATATCACCTTAATCATGACCACAGATCATACATAACGAGAGTTTGATCAGTGGATCCATTTAACCTAAAGATCGGCATAAGTCAGCTAGTCAGGTCTCCTTCTAAATGACTTGTATTTGATTATTATTTTTGCTTTTTCAATTTGAAGTGTTAATAAGTATCCATGACAAGCTTGAGACATCTAGATATAATTGCTGTCATCATTTTCAAATATTCTCCCGCCCAATACAAAATATACCTAGAAGATAAAATATTTCATATATTAAACTACATAATCTGTACAAACTTGAGTGTTTCTGTGACCTAAGTGCACTGGTGAAAAGATTGGCTTTGCAATCTGAAAAGCCAGTAGAGCAGAGTTCTGGCAGAAAGTAGCAATTTTAAAACCCAGGATCCATTGTGAATGACATGAGGACAGGAGCTTCTGGCAGCTCTGTCTTCTCACTAATGAGAGAGCATTAGCTGATCGTAACTGATCAGCATGATGACAGAGAGGAGCACTTGGATCTCACACAGCCTGAGCTTTACAGGTGACCTCCATCCAAAAACAAATTAGCAGTCACTGGAGACCAATGATGCACAAACGCAAAATGCTACCTACATGGGGCAACTATATTTTATTGTCACTCCCCTTTCCATTTGAGTGTATAGACTCATACAGAGTATATTATAGCAATTTCATTGCAAACTTACAGAGACGTATACCACTGTGGCAAAGGCTACCTTGAAGTAAAAAGGTCATGCTCTCCGTTGGTCATAGCTATTATTATTTGTGTTTCAGCCAAATGCGCATACTGTAGAGGTACACTTTGGATATGTCTCCACGGAGATCCCCAGCTAGCTCTCAATGAAGTAGGTTCAGAACTGGAAGTGATGTAGATTGGACTGATAATCTTTCTCTCCAGGGGCTACTCACAACCATATCCATTGGACATCAGTGCTGATGCAGGAATATTGTTTCTATGAGCCAGAAACATACCTCTGCTCTATACTACTCTCCAGTGTAGATAAACTGGTTCACTTAGAGCTACCTCTCTTATAGGCATAGCGTTGTATCAGATGGCAAAGGAAAGAAGAAATTTATTATAAAAAATGGCTGTTTGAATAACTCAGAAATGTTGGCCTGACTTATCTGGATGTACCCCATAAAACCATATGCCCAAGCAAGTATTGATTGCAAGAATTGTGTGATCCATGGTAGCAAAATATTCCATATAGCTCATTCATGCTGAACAGGAGATGGATTTGTTTTCATACTTGTCCCAAGATACGGACAAAACCAAAAAGCATCTAGTTACTGTACTCTTGCATAAGACATAAAGCTATACTAGATATTTAATCAAGAAAGAGAAAAAAGAATTGTTACTATTGTTGCCCTTGTGGGTTTGGTGTTTTGTTTGGTTGTTTTTGTTTGGTTGTTTTTTTTTGTTGTTTTGTTTTGGTGATGCTGGTGGTGGTGGTTTTGGGGGTTTGTTTTTTTGTGAGTCTCCCGGTTCACAGATGACCTTCAGCATGTAAATATTCCACCTGTAGAAGCTGGTTAAAGACTGAATAGTTTATGCTACACATTTAAAAATATAACATGCATTCATGTATGTGTTTGTCAAATTGTCTACCTAACTATCTATGTATACTTTGGCTTAAAATCAAAGAAAGCTAGATTTGTTATGTGAAAGAGACATCAGACTCTCAAACTAACACTCGCTATCCAAATATCAAATGCAGTATGTGCCACACTAGGAGGAAAAAGCTTCAACTGCTTGTCATAATAGCCATCACACACCCTTCACATTAACCAGAATAGTCTACTGTCAGTTAAAATTACCCAGCACAAGTCATCATTTAGCTTTTCAGAAGAGGAATCTAGATGCTTCTGTGAACCAAGATCTGGGGTAGAAGCTTATAAAGAAATCTAGCTTTGAGACTATGGATACAAATCTCCCTGTATAGTTCCAAGTTCTTTTGATTAATCCAGACAAAATCCTACAGGGTTTTCATTAAGCATGCAAGTCATGGGTCCCATCCTTTTCAAAATCATGAATAGTATTAACATTACTAGCCCCCAAACTTGGACTAATCTCTATAAGAAAAAAAGCCATATCCGTGGTCACTGAAACTCATATTCCTGAGAATTACTATGAGTGAAACCAAAGGAACTGAGGACATATTCCTTGTCATTTTTCTTCCTATTGAACTAATTAAGTCCTCACGTTCTTTCACCACCATGAAAACAACCACAGGGAAAAATTATTCCATGGCATCCCAATGACTTGTAATGGTTTCTTGTTAATGTGCTCTTTTCTGGCATCAGAAACACAGAGTTTTGATTTTGCTTGAATTTTCCTGTGACTGACCAATAAACCCCAACACTGGAAGAAGGCTCAGTGGAGATGGGCGAGGGTGATGTGCCTATGAAACTCAGGGAATGATGCAGAGTGCCTGACTACAGCTGCTGGAAAGGAAGCTAACTTTATTTCTGCACAAAGGGGACTGAGGGGTGACAGCTTTAAATGAACAGTTGTGTCATTTCAGTTGATCAGCTGGCAGTGTAAGCATTACTCCCTGAGTTATAGGGGGAGGGAATACATGGTTCAGCCCAATATAGAGTAGAAAAACTAAACACCTCACAAAAGAATTTTGAAGGGAACAGACTTGAACTGGCATCAAGCCATGTATTTCTTCCTTTGCAACCAGGGGTGCCAAGCATCCTGATGGAGAGCATATTATAGAGTCTGGTAATGGGAATCACATCGGTGTTATGATTGAACTGTGTATTGCAATCAATATATTTTGCTAAGTGTAACTTACATTTGTATTGTGTTTTCAGTATATTTTGTACAGCTCTGCAAAATTAGAAATCCTGTGTAACATCAACTATCTTCAGATAAGTAAATTTGATATTATATTTTTTCTTGTGCTAGGAATTTTATACAAATTATTTAAATAAATTATGTCAATTCTCTTCAGCTACATAAATTCAAACAGCACAGTCTTTTCTCATTTTAAAACGGGCAGGGAGCTCATGCTTTTCTTTGCCTCTTTCTGAATACATGAATGGAGAAATACAGATGCAGATTAATAATAAATGTTAGGCACTGTTAATTAATATACTAAATAAGGAATCTCATTACAAAATTATTGCCCTTCACAAATCAGAACATGAGTTCAGTGCTGCAAACATGTAGGACTGCCATAGGAGACCTAAGTGCCATTGGGAAGATCTCTTACAGGTGTGTGCATATCTTGAAGTGTTTCAAAACTATCCTATAGCTAAAATAAAATATTAACGTCTGGGCTTCACTGAATGGATGCCATGATAGAGAACCATCCTATACCTCCTCTAATTTGTTTTCCAGCTTTTTGAGGAGGCAGAGTTGCTGTTCCACACTAAAGAAAAGCTGCAGAGACACTGGATGGAACTACTTCAGTTTTAACTAACCTGTCTAAATATTATTATTTTTTTTAATTTAATCATTCAGGTTTGCAAATTATGCCTATGAATGAGATCCAGAGAGCACACTTAGTTACTTAAAAGGGAGCCATGTATTTTCAGGAAGCCCATTCAGAACCTCAGCAAACTCCAGCTGTAGCCAGCCAGTCCTGGAGGCATCTCTATTATTCATTGCCCACGTTTTGAATCACAGACATTCCCTATGAACCTCGCACATGTACTAAAAGACTGTAAATGTATAGATATGCTATATTATATAGTGATATCTAAGTTCTAACCACTTCCCTAAATAATCCTACTTGCTGGATTATTTAAGCTTTCCTAAAATGCACCAAAAGGGATATACCCAGGATAAAACACTGCCTTACAGTTACTTCAATTATCTACAAAGGTAGAAAATGAAACTTAAGATCCACGTTTTCAATCTTGGTCAATTCCAGACATATTCTTCCCCTAACTATGGGTAACAAGAAAATTTAACTAGTGCCTCTTTCACCTTTCTAAATGGAGGTGGGCCACACAATATGAGATCTGGAAAAGATAACAAAAGGGATTCTTACTGGATTGTGTGCCGGTCTTGACAATCGTTTGTCAGGGAAGGGAAGATTTATATTCCACTACTTTCACATTACATGAATTGTGGTCACCAGAAACAACCGTGGGAGCTAGAACAAAACAGCAGGGATCTTTCTTTCCTTGACTCTATGCCAGAGTGACACAGTTTCTTATTTGTTCTTCTGACAAAGCCCAGCAGGATCAATGTGGGGTTGTCCCCTAGGTATTCTCCAGGCAACTGATTAGATAGATCTTCTGGAAACAGGAAGATACACATTTGTTAGGACTGCTGTGCGATTTTCTAGCTAAATGATCTAACCACAGATAATTTAGCAAGAAAGAGCTTTGCCCAGATACACATGCTCCCTCAAAAGAGCACACATATCCAGAGCAGACACAGATCTGCTCAGCTACCAGCAGTAAATGGAGTTGCTACTCCAATGAACAGGCCAGCTGCAAGCTACAGACTTGGTGGTCAGCAGCACCTGGCTGTAAGTAACGCTCTGAGTTTTCTGTGTTCTTCGTGTTTCCTGAGGATATGAAGATTTTCCAGCTTTGCCACAAAACGCGTGGAGGAGCCATCTGCCCAGCGCCTTTTGGAGCTCTGAACTGCTGCAGCGTGGAACACTGCAGGTTAGGCCTCTTGCACCCTTCTGCTGGGGCTAGCTGCCCACACAGGAGGCTTCCAGAGAGACCCCGCCTCTCTAAATGGCTTCATTTTCTCATGTAGGTGTTTCTACAGCAAGGATAACATGCTTAAAGTGAAGATTCATTTGCTGGATTTTGTGATCTTTCCTCTCCCATTCACATATTGTTGTCTTTGTTGCCTGTGAGATTTTATTAAACAGATTTGCAGCAAGTAATAATGATTTCTTAAATATCAGGATTCGGTCTCACACTGTGAGTCTTGGAAAGACATCATTAAAAATATATATTTCTGGTTTTATGTAGGAAGGTCCATCTGTTTCAGCTAACCTTTGAGGAGAGGTTGGTGGTTTGAGGTATTGGCTGGTGCATGAGCTATAAGCGTTTCAGTATGTGCTGCAGCTAGGAGCAATGGCAGGCTGATCTGACTGTACTTGGGCTTTGCTATTTTAAATGATTGCCAGGATAGTTACAGTCCATATGTTAGACCTTTTATTTCATTGTGAACCTAATGGAAAAGTAAAATAAACATTCTTTTTATGTAATACTGTGTCTCTGTAGTAGATCAGATGAATACATACTGGAAAGAGTCCAATGGAGGACCACCAAAATTGGAGCACCTCTCCTATGAGGAAAGGCTGAGAGAGCTGGGACTGTTCAGCCTGGAGAAGAGAAGGTTGGGAGGGGATATTATGACTGTCTATGAATACTTTAATGGGAGGGAGCCAGGCTTCTTTCCGTGGTACCCAGCTCCACGGCAAGAGGCAATGGACAGAAGCTGGGACGCAGGAGGTGCCACCTGAACATCAGGAAGCATGTCTTTACTGTGGAGGTGACAGAGCACTGGCACAGGCTGCGCAGGCAGGCTGTGGAGTCTCCTCCTTGGAGATCTTCAAAAGCCACCTGGACATGGACCTGGGCACCCTGCTCTGGGTGGCCTTGCTTGGGCAGGGGTTGGACCAGGTGGGCTCCAGAGGTCCCTTCACACCTCATCCGTTCTGTGATTCTGTGAATAGTCTACCAATATTAATATTTTACTTCCAGTTATGATTTAAGCTTTCAGAAAAATGCATTTGTGTAAGCATGTGCATGTGTTGGGGGAAAGTGCGGGGGGGGGGGGGAGGGTGGAGTGAAAGTGAAAACACGCTGTAAATCCACTACATTTGGTCAACTGTGTTTAATACTCTGCTCTAATCTAAAACTTGTTGTCAGTTTTACAGGACTGAAAATTTGATTGGAAAAGGAAACTGTAGTGTAGTAGAAAAATATTAACTGTTTTATTTTCGGCAAGACTTTTTTATTGAGTTTACCACTGCATGTAATACTATATAAAATCAATAAAGCCCATACTAATGTTGGAGAATCACTAATGGTGGGTGACTAATAGACTTTCTGAAGTAACTGAAAGTGGGAAGTCAGATGTCTTTTAGGATCCAGTTTTGGCTCAATAGTATTAGTTACCTTTGGCAGAGGTCTGTAATAACACTACTGCCATTAAAACCTGGTGATGACAAAAAATTATAGGGTAGAGCTTAACAATAAGAATAATTCACTAATGTGGATCTAAGATGTTAAGTGTATATTTGTATGTTAGGAAGTAAAGTCATAATGGCAACTGAGTCATGCACAGTCATTTTTCTGAGAAATGACTTATGGGAAAAGAGGATGCATGGTACATACACTCTCTGCTGACAAAGAGGGATAACACAGACGAGGCATGACTAAATTGGGGAAATCTGAATAGGAGCATGGATCTGGAATAAACCTAGAGAAAAGCATTAACAAGCATTTAAAATGTGTTCATGTATTTCTCTGTCCAGATCTGGCAATCACATTTCAAAAAGAATGATGAGAATTGAGATGACATTCAACGAAGAGCAACATGATTGATTTAAGTTCCTCTCTCCTTCAAGGCAATGAATCTACTCTGCACTTGTACCTGCACAGACTTGCCATGTTAAAGGATGTACCACCCACAAACATTACTCTAGTCATAAAATGAGCCAGCTACTTTTCAAATTCAGCTCTGATTTTATTCTATGACTTCCTGTGGCTATGAATTCCGCATGCTGAGAATGGAAATATCTATAAATAACCTTAATAACCACTGTGGAAAAGTAGGTGTTTAGGGAGTTTTCAAATACATTTTATTTACCTACATACAGTGGGAGCTCTATTGTGACCGGAATTGTGATAGACTTTAAAAATTGCAAATTATGATATTAAAAACCGTAATAGCCAAAGTGAATATAGCTAACTTCTTCTCAAATCTGATGAACTAAAGTATCTGTCCACAGGATGGAAAGGTCATTAAATATATATTTTATATCGTATCTCATAAAAGCACCACATTCATCAGTTTCTAATACACTAAATGTTAATATGCATATGTACCACAATTATAAGTGATTAAAAAAAGAAGTTACTGTGCACATAAATTAGACAATTTTCAAGTGATTATAATTTTTCCTTAATAAAAATCTATAATACGCTGATAAAAGCAAGCATTGGGAGAAAGTAATTTTATTTGAATGAAAATAGCTGCTTAGTTAAAAAAAAAAAAAATGACAGCTGATCTAACATAAATAGGAACTATGCAAGGAATTAACAATAAAGCAAGTGAAAACACAAGATAACATGATAATGGAATAAAATTCAGACATAATTGAATTGTCTACGGCCAATAAGTTCTGCAAAATTAAATGTGCTAAATTCTTTCAATGTGTGCTCAGTGAATTAGTACTATTAAAAAGGTCATTTCTGGAAATTTCAAATGTAGAACAGCTTGGGAAAAAAACACGACGCTTTTGCCACAGAATATTAAAAGTAGAGACAAAGCATACCGTAAACTGCAGGGATACAGAACACACATGAAATAATAAAAACATTGAAAATATTCAGATTTTATTTCACACAAATAGCAAAACTTACAGCTTCCTTCTGCACCTTCAGGACCTTCAAGAGAAGATAAATAGTACTGTAAGTTTTGGTAAGCTGCTTCAGGCTGGCTCTATCTAGTCAACAAAAAGACTTCAGATATTTTCTTGAAATTGTCTAACTCAGCAATGCAAAAACTTTGTTACAGGGCAGCCCTTGTGCTGTCGATAATGCCATGCCATGCAGCAGCGTCACCCCATGCACGTCACCTACCTGAGCCTGCCATTGTAAATTAAACTGTAGCAAAACTGAAAATTATGTTTTGAAACTAGGCTTTGGATCTTTCTGATATGGGCATGGGAAAACATATTCTTTGGGCAATAAAATTAGAAAGACAGTTGAGAAGTGTTTTCAGTATTGATTACATGAAACTGTAAATTCCACGACTTCTTTTTTTTTTCTTTTTTTTTTTTTTTTTCTTTTTCTTTTTTGTAATTACAAAATGCTTTTTACCAGCTTTCTTGGAGACCAATCTAATTCAAGATGGCAGAGTTTTACAGTTTCGCACAGACAAGCTATTTCTTCTCAGTGTCTCAAAAGCAGTTCATAAGCCTGTCCATGCTGCTAAGTATAGAAAGGCATCTTTGGAGAAGAAGAATTAGGTCTTGCTTGCTGAAAAGTGTATAATTTTCCAGAATTGGGATTGACACATGCACAGGAATTGAATACTTTCGTGTCTCAGATCACAGAATCATAAAATAATTCAGGCTAAAAAGGATGTCAGGAGGTCATTTAGTCTTGCCTCCCACTCAAAGGAGGGTCAAGTATGAGATCACTCGGTTATCTGACTGACAGCAGAAAGGATTAAAGAACATGATTAATTGAAACATATATCTGGAAATGCTGAAACCAAGTTAATAAAGCAATATATATATATGTTAAAAGATATAAAGCTTTTTCTTAGCTGTTCAAATGTATCAGTTACTTTGTGAGTTTGAGTTAACCAGAGCAGCTGTCCCAGAAAATATCTTTCTTTTTTAGGGTAAGAGGAAATAACTCTCTCTTACTCTTTCTTCCTGTTTAATTATCTGTAGTTCCTGTCATATCACATAGCACTGTAGGAGACTGTATTATGGCCTGTTCTCCTCTTCTGTAAGGCTATCAGATTAATGTTCCAATACTGTACCCTAATTAGCAATTCCTGATTTCAGACTTCAGGCTGCCTACCACATTCTGAGAATTCAGTGATAAAACTATGCAAATAGCAAGAGACGTATTCATCCTAGGAGTTACTTTGAAGGTTTACAATGATTACCTTGCTAACGTTTTGGGCAGCATCTGCGTATAACACTAAGCCAACAAAAGCAGGCAATTCTAAGGTGGGGTGCCAAAACTGCATTATTCCCACATTACATTTAACTAAATATTAGAGAATCCTGTGATACTACTTCTGCCTCATTACTGACATTATTAAGAGCCTTCCTTTCAATATCCTGGTGTTACTAGTACTTGTACTAGAAATACAGAAGCACTAATTTAGTTTGTCCTTACACAGTCACTGATGTTTATGTATCCATGCCATCTAGACCCGTTCTTATTGTTAGAAAAGATCAATGTGAAGAGGACAGCAGCACATCTAGAACTGCTTGCACCAGTAGGTCAGGAAAAATAAATAAATTAAAAATTATTTATTATATTTATCACAAATAAATTAAAATGACAATTCATTTCAGAAATGGGACAAAACTCAGAAAAGATAGAAGTATTCTGATACATTCAATGTTTATCATGGAGGAAAAAACAGTGGTGCCATGTGAGTTAATATACATATATTGGAATTGCACTTCCTTTCATTTTTTTTTTCCTTTCTCAGTCAGCAAGTACTTAAAAAACAAAAGCTGCTAGAACCTAATAGCAGAATCCTTGTTTGTCAGAGAAATGCTGACTGAGACATAAGTTTAGGACTATAAAACTTTACCTATGAGCATGAACCATCCCCAAGCAGGCTCCACATTCTCAGCAGCATTCTTCAGCCACTCAGCTACAATACATGAGAACAAGTGCCATATTCCCAGTTCCAAGGACCCGAGGACTTGATTCTGCCCTCACAGATGGGATGTACAGACCTCCATACAGATCATATTTGCACCCCACAAAATTTTGTAACCTCACATATAATAAATTTGAATATACTTAGAGTCCACATAATGCATAATGTATTAATATAGTTGTAAATACTAGTATTAAAATATGTACACTTTCAGAATTCAACTTCAGATGTCTTTTTTAATGCATACATGTTTCTCTGAAAGAGCCTTAATTATTCACTATGAGTTCTGGTCCTTTTTAAGCCTTCATTTGCAAATACCATTAGTATACCCACAGGAGACTTTTTTGCCTAGAAGCATATAGGATCATATAATCATCTTGATCTTGACTACTCTGGAAAGCTAAGCAGCTCTGCATTTCTCTGCTACTTGGTTGAGAAATTAGAAATTTCAATTTCTAGCATATATCCATCCATGTTAACACCTTTGGAGAACGTTAGAATATAGACCTGGATGGAGTCAGAAATTTGCACTGAGCCCTGTTGTCTCTTCTTTCTTATATATAGAGAGAAAGCCAGGTCTGAAGTAAGCTTATCAGTAAGTTTAAACTTTCCAGCATATATGTGAGTAAATCACTCTCAGAATACTTGTATTAAAGGGCAAGGATCTGATGCACACTATATCATCAGCATAATGTGATGTTCTAGGTCTGGCTGCGATGGAGTTAACTTCTTTCATAGCAGCTAGCATGGCACTATGTTTTAGATCTGTGACCAAAACAATGCTGATAACACACCAATGTTTTAGCTATGGCTAAGCAATGTTTGCACAGCATCAAGACTTTCCTAGTTTCTTATTCTGTGCTCCACCCCCCACTTGGTGGTGCACAAGAGGCTGGGAGGGGATACAACCAGGCAGATGACCTGAACTAACCAAAGAGATATTCCAGGCCATATAATATCATGCTCAGCAATAGAAAGGGAAGAGGTGGGTAATTTAAGAGTTTGCCATCATTTGCTTAGGAACTGGCTGGGCACAGGGAGGTGGTGAGCAATTGCCTTTGCATCACTTGTTTTATTTTCTTTCTCTCTTCTTCCACTTTTCCTTCACTTATTAAGCATTTTATTTCCTGGCTTACAAATTTCTTTTATATTTACCTTTCCTTTTCTCCTGTCTCACTGGAGGGGGAAGGAAGAGGGGAGAAGTGAATGAGTTGTCTACTGGGGTTAACCCACAATGTGATAAAACACATGATGTGAAGTAGGCAAAATGCTACAACACTTTTTTTTTTTTTTTTTTTTTTTGTACAGTTAAATATGGTCATGTAGTGCTTTTGGCAGCTTTGGTTTCTCACTTAGCAATGTCATCAACTTTTACCTCCAACTTAGTGACTGTTTTTTTTTCACATTATACGAATTCACATCATTGAGCAGATAGTTGATTAGTGACTGGCATTAGTCCTTCCTTCTTATTCTGGGAATGATTTACCATACACAAAAGGGAAACAGGTTGATTCATTGAAATGATCACATTTAATAACTTGCACCAAATGCCTAGGAGAATAATGAATTACAGCTAAGGACAGGCATTTTCATTTTGTCTATGATAATGCTAAAGTCACTGATATGTTATTGGTTCTGAATTGAGTGTTATGGAGCTTTTATTTTATGTATTCATTCATTTCACCTGCAGGAATGGATAATGTGATGGAAAGTGAAATTAATAATGAAAAATAGGGTGAAAATGGAGCAGAGACTGGGCAAAATGAAAAATAAGCTAAGAGTCTCTGTATATAAGCAGAGAGCAGAGAGAATAGACAAATAACTGCAGACAGGTCAAATTTAAGACTGTGCACAAGGAAGAAAAGAGTGGGGAAACCCATCAACTAAGTTATAACACAGATTTTCTAGGATAGGTAGTGCATTCTCAGAAAAAGTTAAATCCATGAGATTTGCCTCATTCTAGGAACAACAAATATACATATGAGTAAAAGTTACTGCCACAGGCCTAAGCCTTGGAAAGCTGGGGTTCCAGTCTTCCACTGGAGATTACTGCCTGGCTTTAATCAAAACAATTGCCATTTCTGTCTCTTAATTCTTCATTTATGAATAAGGATTTGAACACTTTCCTGTTTAGAAAGGGTAATGAAGTCAAATCTACAAATAAGTGATTCTGGTACTAAATGAGCCCTTTGCTACGCCATTTCTTCCTAGCACATTCACTTTGCGTAGGACATCATATACAGGCCAGTGATAAATTGCATTGGATGAGTATGGGATTTTCTTGAACCTGCAATCAAAATATGAAGATAAATTAATAATATTAGAGTGCCTCCAAGAAGAGGGCACTTGCTTCTGACTAGCATTTGCATAAATCCAAAGAAATTACAATGAAATTAAAGAAATTATATTAACATATACATGTTCTATACTCTATCGCTATTCATTGAAGTATTGAAGTAAATGGATTTAAAAAATCTTTTGCTTTATCCAGGTAAGCATTTTACAGTTAAACTAAGCTTACCACCTACCTTATTTTGTCACCAGTGAAACCTGAAGTGCAGCTCACCCCCACCCCACTATTGCCAACACCCTGTTGGAAGAGAACAGCCTCTGGAGGAATCCCTTTCTATCGGGTGTAGAGAAAGTATGTCTATGCCCTAGATGTTGTAGGATTAAAGTTTAATGTGTTCTTTCTAAAAATGGCTAGTAAATTAGAATTTAGTGGTGATTTAACACAGAAAAAAAAAAAAAAGACTTCAGAGTAGTGTATGTTGACAACTTTTATCTTCATAAATGAATATCTGTGATCTGCAAAAAATGCAGAATATGTAAAATGCATATAGAGAAGCTTGGGAAGTTCTGTTTTTGTTTGAGTGCCTTGGTCTAAATCATGATTCCCCTTAAGGCTAACAGCAGCATTCCAGCTATCTTCAGGACCACTGGGAGTTGCTGCACAGCGAGATGTTGTACCCCTAGATTGGGTGCCTCCTACTGAAATCAGAAAGCCATGCACACAAACTGAAATTATGATTTAGCTGCACACTATTTTCTGAAGTTATTAGATATACAAAACAGTAGACAAAATCATTCAGAAAGCTTCTTTTTGGAGGGCTCCACATGAGTCTTTTTGCCTCCTGTTGTTTACTATTTAAAAGAAGATTACCATAGTTGATTTGCATTTGATAGCAACAGCCTGTTTAAAACTGAATGCTGCTGGATCTCTGTTTCCTTCACAAACAATTGTGATGTTCTTCATTTCATATATTATTGCAACAGCATTAACAGTCCTGGGAGATGCTTGGAACTCCTTTCACTATGCTTTACAGAGGTAAGTCAAACAGTATCTTCTGGGAGATACAATACATTTCAGCAAGGCCCTGAAAAACAAAATTTTAAATTTATTGTGTGTTTAATTTATAACAATAACTGGTAGCTTTCAGTTCTCCTATCCAGCAATCATCCCCTTGACAGGAATGTGAGGACTAATGAATGTGTTTGGCTAGGCAAACACAGTTTCTAATATACAAGTATGTAAGTATGTCTTCATACACTGATTAATTGAAAGTCTTAGAGAACTTTGATATTTGATTTCATTTATTACTGTTTCATATACCATTATTATGTGTAGTATTCTTAAAATATTTGTTTTATTATTTTCTATTTGGGCCAATTAAGCTATTTTATCCCTGTCTTTGCAAAGAGCTAAGTGCATCTAAGTGCTAACTTCAAGCATGTGAGTATTTTAACAAGCTTTCCAAGATTAGGGTTTATTATTGTTCCAAGAATACCACTAAGGTTTTGTTTGTTTATGTTTCCCTCCAAATCCTATGTTTATCCATTATAGCAGTAAGTACAAATTTCTGATTTACAGTCATTACACGAATACCTTAAAAAACAATATAAGCTAACATACAGAGACCTATGGGAAAAATAATTAAATAAATGAATGAATAAATAGACAAAACCAAAACCAAATCAAACAAACAAGCAATAACAACAACAAAAACAACCACTAAAATAATGATCCCACAGACTTTAAGCATATTTTCTTAGGAACAAAATTCAGCCACAGTATTCTAATAAAAGCATGCAGACGGAAAGCAAATTATATCTGGATGAAAACTTACTTGGATAAGAAGGAATTCTGCAAGCATGTTAAATGATAACAAAGGATTCAATGGAACCTATATATAAAAGAGGAGGACTGCATATGACAAAGATTTTGCTGAATTTACATAAGAGAAGCATGAAATATGCTTTGATGTTTCAGTAATTGCCTTTTCTTTGCCACTTTACCCAGACTACTTTGAGACGTATTAAAGGTTATTCAGTAAAAAAGAGCCAAATCAAAGACAATGATGTGAATGAGGACTGCAGAAACAATACAGGTGAGTAGAAATAATGGAGGAAAAGGTCAGGGGAAACCTTAGACTGTGGCAGATCTAAGGAATTAATGACAACTCTTAATCATATCCCTATAGCTTCAAAATGGTGTCTGAAGAACAGTGCCAACCACAGCAACTCTTGCTCAGTGGGCTTGGTAGGAGTCAGCAGTCAGGATTCTGTTTATAGTATCGAAAAAACTAAGTTTTCTGGAGGAAAATGAAAACTTCACCCTCCCAAAACTTCTGTCCTGTAGCATGCTACTAAAAATATATCAGCACATGAAATCCATTGTACATCTCTTCTCAGTACAATTCCAAACTGTTTCTTGAATTACTGTATAAACCCAGGAAAAAATTAAACTCTAATCATAAACTTAACATTTACTAATAACTTCTATACAATCTTTAGAGATTCCTTTTAAGAAAATCCTAAAATGGAAAGGTCTGAGGAATAATTATATATTTTTCTTTCCAGATTCCATTTTGGAAAAGAACTGAGTTATGACTAAAATTTGCTGAATAACACAAAGAGTCCTAGGTGTTTAAATGAACCTGCTTTGGCAAGATTTGTTCTTTTTTCACCCAGATTTATAAAGGCAATTTTTACTGGCAGACGTGCATTACAAGTCAAATTTGTGAGTGCAAGAATCCTTTAAATTTCATCTGGGCCAGATGGCTCAGCTGTGTCATGCTTTTCTTCACTCTGTATGAAGGAGGATACTGGCAGTATCTTGAATTTTAAAACTTTTTTCAAGGAAATGACCTTTACAGTAAGTTTGGTGTTGATTTTTAACCTACAGTTTCAACTCCTTAAATTGCTAAGCTATACTGAAATGTCAAAATAAAAGACCTACCTACCACCTTTTCTGTTAGCTTTAGCCAAGAATAATGTTTTTTTTGTTTTGTTTTGTTTTGTTTTGTTTTGCATGGCATATTTGAAATCAAGCCAACATTTCAGTTTTCATAAATGCTCAAAGCAGAAACTTTAGTTTAATGATATTTTCAGTTTCTATACCCTGTACTAAATAGCAAGAGGTCAAGTAAAGGGTTTATACAATTAATATATGATATCTAAAAGTAAAAGATGTTTTTCCCAGTGTAGATGCAGCCTTTAATTTAGATTTAGCAGGTGAAATAAAAATTAATATGTTTCTGAGACTGATATAACTTTAGTCTCTTTTCCTAGTCAAATACCACAAAAAAGTGACTTGGAAATGAACCTCTGGAGATCACATAGTCCAATCTGCTGCTTAAAGTACCATTGCTACTTTTGTCTGTCATGGCATTGTTTAACTAGGTCTCAGAAACCTCAGTGAGAATGGTATGACTTTTTAGCTGAAGATGGAGGCTCAGAGGTAGAAAACAATACAGGGAAGGAATATCTACCTAAGCTAATGACTCCAGCTGGCACAAATGCCACTGGGGATAAAATGGCCATGATTAAATGAAGGCCACAAATTCAAAGCAAATTTAAGCTATCAAAAGAATTTAATTCTAATGTGACTTTTGGGGACAGTATTAATAGTTTGAAAAGACTGGTTGTTAAATCTGAAATCTAAAAAGATTTTCTATGATGTGGTCAACTACAATACCAAGAACTAGATTTGGTGACATGGGGGATCTTTTTTTTTCAGTAGTATGCTACTGTTTTGGGAACTGTGAACAGTGAGTGGTGTAGCAATGCAAGAAATGCAGAAGAAGATAGAGTAAAGGTAAGCCCTTGTTTTGTCTTGCTTTGATCTTGAAAACACAACCTCCAAGCTAAATGTGCCCAGACATACCTGTCCAAGTGCAATAAATGGCTTCTCCAGTCTCTTTCTCAGCACATAAACAGACTCAAAGGTAGCAAAGAGTTAAAACCAGTGCTTCTTAAAGATCAGTCCCAGCTCAGCAGGGAGGCATTCCAAGATCAAAGAAGGGATTTTATTTTATTTATTTATTATTTTTTTTAAGAAAAAGAAAATAGCGAGAGATGATTCTCTTTATCAGCAGGGGTGCAGGTATCCAACTTCAGAGTGGCAGCAAGTGTCTCTTTTCTTGATTTTGGATGTTATCATTTTTGGTAAAACAACTATTATTCTTCATTAGTTTGTTTATTTTGTATGGATTTCTTTATTGAGTTTAGTTTAACAAAGATTGCATTAGAAGGAAGAAAATGATTTCCGTAATTATACTTTAATAAAAATTAATTGCTCTTAAATTACAGATAATGACTTCAGCTAGCAAATAATGAAAGAGAAAGCAACAACAACAGAAACAACAAATGATCTAGGAACAGAGGTTACATTTCAAAACAAAAGACCAAGCGTGTGGAGATTTTAATTATGATAAATGTTTTAGCATCTGACCTTCAGCTATTTGTTTTACAGATTGTTGGAACTTATATCAACCACAACAGAAGAAAGTACTTGGGTGAATTAATAAAGAAACAGTGTACAACCTAAAGAATTCAGGAGTATCACGTACCAAGTGGCAAGATGTCACATTTCACAGAAGTGCTAGAAATTTTCTTAACATTTTTAAAGTCAATTTTTACTGTTTGCACAATAAAAATAATAAAAAAAAAGAATTTTCAAACTGTCAAAATTTCTAAAATCCTCAGTTGTTTGTTTCTTTGTTTTCTGTGGGGAAAAAAAAGAAAAAAGTTCAATAGCGCTGTTTATAGGAAGGAGGGTTTCCTTCTTTATTTCATTAACACTGCTCTCAGTTTCAGGAATCACAGCTTTCACAGGACTTGCATTTAACCTCTCCAAGCTAAACACCCATTCAGAATAAGGGCTTGTTATGAATATACAGAACCATTAGCAAAACCTTTAACACATGTTAAAATGTATTTCTTCATTTCAGGTTAGACTCTCAAGTTATGTCAGTCCTGCTAAGATGAACAATGCCAGGGAACATGCTCAGGCACTAGAACATAACTGGAATTTTATGCTAAATTGTCCAAATGGATCCTGACATGCTCTAGCCTGGGCTGACCAGCACTGTCCCAAAAAAATCCTGAAAAATGTTGAGTAGTTAGTAGGGACCAGAAACCATTTCCAAAAAGTAGGTGTTGTATTGGCTTTGTTTTGGAGGTTAAAAATAGTATCACGTTTAAGAATAATTTAGTAGTGTGGACAATGGACATGGTCTGATATGTTAGTTGGTGCCAGCTCCAGAGAACAGTCCCTGATGCTATTTACTTTACTAATATACATGCAGCCACCATGTCAGGCATCTATGACTTTCAGCATTTGCATTTAACTCAATTTCTCAATGTGTTGAAAAGACCTGAGATTCCTGAGGCAAAGGTTGAAAAGACCTGAGGCAAGTAGGCTGCCTATAGAGCTTCCTTCTGTATCTGAAAGTGTTTATGTTCTTTCTAGAACATCTGTCCACACAGGTGGACACATACTTCCAGTGGAAAGCCAATGGACAGTTGCACTACCCATGTGATGCTTTTATGAAAGTTGTGTTGCTAATGCTGTCTTAATTTTTGTTGGGAAAGGTAATTCACTTCTACCCCCAGAAATGGAAAGCAAAAGAGTGGCAATTTCAAAGGAAAAACCTGTATTTGGAGACTTTCTGGCTTGTAGGAGGGGAAAAAAAATCACCTAAAAATCTCAGGATTTGCTTTGCCTCTCTGCTCTCCAAAGAATTTGCAAATAAATATTGGGATTATTTTTCAATGCCAAATGTTACCCAGTAGAAACATATTCTTCAACCTGAGCCAAAGTTCCTAAAACAGTCCTGAGGGATTTTGAATATGCAATAAATCAGAATCAAATAAAGCATCAGATCCTTGAAAGCTGCTAGTATGATCTTCTTTAAGATCTTGGAAAACAATTAAATTATATTCTTACAACTTTTTCTTACAGTTTTCTATTACACAGACTCAAACTGGACTCACATTCTAGTCTCCTACTCCTGATTTAGACACAAAGGTTTATCTGATGGATGGGGCTGCAGTTTCCAAGTTTACCTTGAGAAAAATGATTTTTTTTTTCTGTCTTTGAATTAATCGGGAATACTACTTTAGTTGGAGTTATGTTTGGCATGAGGGAGAAAAACAAAAATGTTCTACTAAGTGGATCTTAACATGCAAGTCTGCCTTGTGCAGCTGCTTGGTCCTGCATCTTTGCTAGTGATTTGCATGTGCACAACAAGTCCAACCACTGCAAATGACATGCAGTGAGATCCCCTCTCCATGCCTGGAAAGCCAGTCCCACTGCAAGAGAAATCAATGTCACTTGCAGAGGGAATAGACCATACCCAATGAATCCAATGTGCTTACAATGCTTATCAAAGGAAACTTCCCACTGCAGTTCAAATTCCTGTATCCAAGGAAAAAAAAAGTAAGTATTTTTCTTCAGCTGTGCAGAGATAAGTGAATCTGTTTGCACTTTTTAACAATATGCACTCTTGGGAAACTTCACCATTGCTTTTGTAAATTACGTAACATTTTTATAAAATTTCACCCTAAAGCTACAATAGCTACCCTTGAAATATTGAAAAATCTCACTCAAATTTGTGTTTTTGCTTATTCTTTTCTAAATTTTACTTTAAAATCCTAAATATATATATATAATCATGTGTTTTTGTGTTTATCAGAAGCCAGATCTTCGATAGAACGTGTGGTTGCTATTTTTAAACCACTTTCATCCGTAAATCACAGTAAACAATGTTAATTTCAAATCCGTTAAAACAAATAGCTTTGAAATGTCAACATTTCAAGAGTGACTTTTTTTTTTCAACCAAAATTAATTCCACATCATTTTACAAAAGAATTTAGTGGATGCTGTGTATTCCATCTATAACAAAATAGAAAAAGTGTTGCTGGCAGAACAAAAATAATCTTTTTTGTTATTCTGCTCTGAAGAAAATGGTGGAAGAGCTATATATCATGTTTTCATTTGAAAAGAAACTTTTAGCATCACTGTACAGACAAAAGAGTGTGGGTTTTATCTACTGTTTATCAAAAATGATCAATTTTTGTTGAAAAGATCTGTAATAGAGCTTATTGTGAGAAATAGGAATTGCTGGTAAGTAAGATCTGCATTTTCAGCAAAGATCTTCCATCAGTACAGAAAAGCAATCAGATTTACTATTTTTAAATTTTGTTAGCATTACATTTTTTGATGCACCAACTGCATGGTATCAAAATAGTTATGCAGCTAGTCCAGAGCCCTGGTTTGGAAGGCTCTACAATTTATAGGAAATACTTGTGAAAGAGAAGAATTCAGGGAAATTCAGTTCCTGGCTCTTCTGTGCTCTAGAAAATTTGAGAAGTAATATATTCTCTAACTTTCTTTTCAAGAAATATTTAATGCAAGTAGCTCTTTTTTTTTTCTCTCTCTCTCTTTTTTTTTTTTTTATCCAATGTGAAACCAAAATGTCCCCAATGTACTAAGCATGGGTAAATTATACTGTTGCTACAACATTTACGATGTTATTGCATACTTAAATGAGTATAGTAGAGGATATGTTATTTTTGCATCAATTTAACTTCATACTAACATTTCTTTGCCTTTGAGAATGTTGCTTTATCCTTAAGCAGAGATTTTCACTGAGCTACTATGCCCCAGACATGCATGAGACAACTGTACTGTTCCTTACTGTAATTGGTTCTCATCACGACAAATTCCATGAAGTAGTTGGAGGCGGGGGTGAGTATGGTCTTCTATGTGTATTTTGAACTGTGGTGAATCACATTATCCCTCTGAGCCTAGCTTTGGTAGCATGGCTGAAGAAAAGTCTCTTAATTTTTCTTTTTTATGCTTAAAGATGGAGTATCAGTTTATATGGCTTGAAAAGCTGGTTAAATACATACTTAAACTTTCACACATACGAGTTTGAGGTTTAAATTGAAGCTTTAGTTCTTAAGCCATCCAGTTGCTTTGGCTGCACCAAAGTTTGAAAAGGCTTTTCCTTAAAAAAACCTGCTTTCTGACTGTAATTTATTCTATGCATCACCAGGGAAATTACAGCTTGTCATTTGATTCTTGCACGTTGTCGTGTCATTGTTGTGGAAAATCTTAATGGAGACTTTAAACATTTAAGGAAAGAAAAAGAAGAACATATTTTTTAACTATATCTCCCCATTAAGTCTTTGTTTTCCATTTTTTTGTGAATTTCTACTTGTAAACTGTGCACTTGCAAGGACTCATATTTTCCTTAAATAAAGAAGCTGTGATGTGTTTTTGTGCTGGTTGCAGGGCTATCAGTGGAGTTGACTTGATGTTGGTCAGTACAGAATCAGAAGTTCTGTTGGCAAACTTTGAGCACTATCCTTCTGGAAGGCCAGGAACTAGGGACATCATGGCCAAATGACAGGGCTTCTGCTCATCTTCTCTGTAAGTAACTTCCTCATAAATGAAGTATAAACACACTACTCTGCAGGAATTAGATATTTTCCTCACTTAAAATTCATGAAATATCTCCATAGACAGAACGAGTATTCCTTCTGATATTCATAAATGTAGGGGAGACACAGATGTCACCTTTCAGAACACACAGGTTAAACCTCTTTATAAAGTGGTTTGGAAGAGACCTATACTCAGTGTTGTTAAACGCAGTCTGTTTGCTTAAATGTAGCTGAGTCAAGGCATCATAACCATCCAAAGATCTTCCTTCTCAATGGCCCCTTCTTCGCCTCCTCCACCCACTGTAAATGGTGTAATTACAACAGGAATATCTGCTAACGTTTTAAAGGGTCAAATTTTGGTTTCAGTCAGAATCTGTCCATTGGCACAGTTCACTTGAGACTGTTCATACATTGCCTGATTTCTCTTTCACAACTTTTTTACATTCTTTTATTCTTTATGTATGACATTTCCAGAAAGCAAACTGCCATTGATGTATTCAGAGGACACAAAATCATATCCTCATACATTACTTGCATTGGAAAAATATGTTTGCATTCAAATAAGGATTTTATCTTTTATGTATAACAAGGTTTTAACTTCCATTTACCTAATTAATTCCCAACAAATTTTTGTTTTCACAGAACTACGCAGTTGATTCTTTAGAATCCAGACATAATCCTTCCTGTGTGTTCAGTTACCTGAACTAGCTTTGGAAAAGTAAAGACTTTGTCAGAGTTTTTTTTCTGATCTGCTTTTCTTCCCAGTAAGCACATAGTTAAATATCAAAATATTATTGATTTATATCTGGAATTAAATGTGCCATTAACATTAGTAGTTTCTTAGCCTGTATTTCAGGCATAGCGCACTTTTGCTGTTTTTTGCAGGCTACTGCCAGAGTTACTACAAAATCCCAGCATTCCCAGTTTAATTCGTAAAATCAAATTTTCATAAGAGCCATACACATTTATTTTACACAAGCATGTCTCACTTACATTAGCCACAATGATGCAGGCCAAGATCTACAAAAGTACCTGTGTCCTCAACAGACACTTGCTACTGTTCTCAGTCTATAGTCTTCTCCTGCATAACATGGATTACTTACAGGAGGCTCACATGCATGCTTGAATTTTAGAGGAGTAAGTGGCATAAAAAGAACAGGTGCTTAGGAAGCTGGAAGCTGGCAAAATATGGCATTCTGACATTCATATTTGATTGTCAGGGTATTTGATGTGTATCAGTGCTTACGTCATTTCATCCTGATAACACGTCCTGATAACATTCACTCAGAGATATGCTTCTGAGAATTGACATGAGACAGCTTGAGAAGGAAGGAGCAAAGCTCCATTTTCATATTGGATGATTTTGCTTCACAGAAAGCAAGATGTGATCCTGTTGTTTGACTGCTGGGATTACAGATGTACCTTCTAAAGGAGTTACTCTTACAAGACAACCAAAGAGCTCTTCATCCCAAGCAAAGAGCTGACCTGAGAAGTCTGCAGGAGGATTATTTCCAATTTCAGGGGTATTACTTGCTCACTCTGCATATCTACTTCTATTTCCCAAACAGTGCTACAGGCTTGCTTGTTCTAAGTTCCTGGCCAGTTCCTATTTGTCCCAGGAACTGGGGTACCTGGGATTTCTTGCAGTTTGCTGGGTTGGGTTCAGGCTTTGCCATCAGATATACTGTAGATAGTGGTGATACTCCATCTTTAACACTTTCCAAAATAGCTTTACTATTGCTAACACAGTTTTGAGACCATTAAATCAGATGTCTGATTTATGACATATGATTTCCTCAAAAGTGACTACAGATTTTGAGAATGTTCAGATTCCAGTGTTCAAATATTAAGTGGTCCAAAGACCTCAATTTCATGGGAAAGTATTTACTAGTTTTTGAAAACTGTTTTTAGTTTGTTACCTCTCATAAGATAGATAATACAGGGCAGGCAAAATCTACCACTTTTGAGCCACTAAGCTTTAGTCTTCTCTAAAACAAAGAGAGGCAGTATAAAATAAATGAGGACATAGAGAATTATTAGTGTGTAACATTTTTTTAAAAATCATCTATTTACCAATATTCAAAATGAGGTTGTAAGAGAAAATTAGTTATCCTATATTTGCTGATGGAGAAACCATGTTTTCATTTTAACATAGTTTGCCTTCAGAGTCTACAGAGCATCCATTAAGCTGCGCCATTCCTAAACCATCACTGCTGATCTACAGTTTCCAATCAGGGATCACAGACTACAGGCAGGGCCTCACTGTTTGCACAAACATGGAACATTAGTTATTTGTAAACAACAACCAAATATTTATATTGATGACCCTTTTCATTTCATTGGCCTTGATTATTTGCTTTCCTAGACGGCCAACACACATAAGGTCAGCCCAGATGTATTTTCTCTGTGAAGCAGATTGTCAGTCCTATCTTACTAGTAAATGTACTAATCCTGTCCTTTGGCAGCCAATAAGAGCACTTGCTCCTGTATCTAAATACTCCTATTAGTAGTCAAAGTCATTATTTAGGACACAGATTCATGATTGGCTTATTTACAGTCTTTTCTCAGACCTTCCAATCAGCTCTAGAGACACAGGAGCATTGCAACTTGAAAAATCAAATGAACGGAGAAAAAAGGGGCTTGTTCTTGTAACAACATTTGCTAGCTGCCTCTTCAGATAAGGAAATGTGCAGCACAATGTGTGTGCTGGCCAGTCTCCAAATCGCACCATGAATCCCTGGAACAGATCCCAGAATTTGAATCTGAGCAGGAGATGCCTAGAAAGGACACATTGCTGGCCTTCCAAGAGGAGAAACCATTCAGTTTTGAGCAAGGGGGGATAATGTTCAACCCAAGAAGAAAAGTGTAGGTGATGGTTCTGAAAAGCATTTTCAGCTTATAGTGCTGAAATATCAATAGGTCATCTTCTTCATCTTCTAGATCCAGCTTTCTCTATACTGTCACAATATACATATACAAGGCAAATTTTTATATTTTTTTTTCCTTTCACAAATCTAGCAAGGCTCAACATTCCAAGGAATGAACAGTGGAATGCTTTCACTGCATTTAGATGCCATCTACAAACAAAGCTTCAACATGCTTGTATGTCAATACCTGTCAATCTGAGAAAAACATCAACACTTTTAAAACACATTAAGGCCCAACCCACTTCTTAAGAAGCCAAATTAATTGAAATGAGATGAAAAATAAGTATGCGGGGTAACAAAATTTAACTGCATTTGGTATTATGTAGAAGTAAGGGAGCAGTTAGGGGAAGAGCAAAGCTTCTTAGCAGCTGTTACAGAGACAGAACAGACAATTAAAATTCCAGCTGCAGAGGGAGAGAAACGTTCAGTCTGGGGTAATAATAATAATCAGGCACAGAGAATTTTAAAGGAAACATATTGCTTTTTGGTCTCAAATTAGTTGATATTCCGAAAGGTCAATTGCAGTGGGTATGACTGAGCCATCAGCACTAATACTTGAAACTATGGTTCTCATCTTCTCCCATGGCATTAGCTATCCTAGACAAAGGGCATGTCTTGATCATGCTGAGAGCCACAGAATTCTTACATTAGAAGCACCTTCACTGCTTTTGAATCTCTCTATTCAAATAAAAAGGAGGAACACCATACAGCTAAAGAGCATATTCTACTCTAAGCACAAAAATAAGACAATACAGGTCCTTAGTGCCTGTCATTGAGGTGATCTTTCAGCTATAGGAACTAAACTTCATCTGTGGCCATCTTCTCAATACTACCTTCACCCTCTTTTGCAACAGCTGGAATAGTTCTTAGGCTTGTCTAAGCAGCTGGACCAAGAAACAACTCCAGCCTTTCCCTGACTTCATAAAACAGTTTAAGGGAGACACTAACTTCCCTTTCCCCAACTCCCAAGGAATCTATATTTTCCTTAGAAAGAAATTTATATGCATTAGCCAGAGGTTTGCCACCATGGCCCATGTCAGGTAGGTCACAAGACTGCATCTTCAGGGAACCCAAAGTGCTGAGAGGATTAGCATGCACATCCACTGCTTCAGCTTGATATTATTTCAGTCACCAAACCTCCAGGAAAGAGCTCACAATCCACCTCACAATTCTCAGCTCTATCTTTCATGCCATCAGTGCCTGCCTCAGTGGTGATCTCTGTCACAGAATACAAACAAATACAGTGTCAGCAGATGGCATGGTGCAGCTTATTGCCTTTTCAGGATTAAATGTTGACATCTGTGCACAGTAGATTGCCTCCTCCTTTTTACATCAGCAGTATTTAAATTATCTGTCTCTCTATGCCGTGCTAACTAATCAGTATATAAATTGGGAGCACACTTTGGTCTGCTTTGTTTAGTATCTTTAAAACCTCAGACTGATCATTCTTGATCAGGCCTATTCTAGAGTCCTACGACTCTAAAAGATGTCACCAAAATAGCTTTAAACAGAAGTGGGGGGAAAATTATTAGTTTTGTTTATTTGTTTGTTCACTTTAAGCAGATGAAGAACAGTGCAAAGAGTATTGGAGAATAGTACGAGAACAAGGGAAATGGCTCAAGGAATGTTAATTAAAAAGCAGTGGAGCAAGGAAAAGATCATTGTTGTTAGAAAGTATTTCTCACCTATAGGAATGCATAAAATACTTCAGGTTCTGTGAATAATGGCACACTAGTTATCTAGTTAACTGCTATAGATGTTGTAGTAAATTTACACTACTCTTTCTGGACTCAAGAGAGGATTTTGCTTTCAGGGGTCTATGCTTTTGCCTACAGTATGTAAAGTAACCTGTCAGCTCTGTGCTCAGGAGATCATACCGTTGACATTTTGTTCTTCTTTCTTTACACATCACTTTCCATTCTATCTTGTAAGAGTGGTTTGAAGCAGCATTCACTCCAGAATTCCCAAGCACCACTAGTTGTGTTGTTTTTATTTCTGGATTATTTTTTTTTTCTGCTTATGTAAACTATGATTTCTGTTTTTAGAGTCCCATGAGAACTCTTCCCTTTAAAACCTTAAATGATCATCCTGCCTGACAAGCCTTCAAATGTTTAAAGAGACTTCTTCCAACATTTTCCATTTTAATTTTTTTGTTACAGTAAAAAAAAAAATGCTATCTCCTTCTTCTACTCAGTTTTAAAACAAACAAGCAAACAAAAACTTGCAACGATTTGTTGCATCCTTTCTGTTTTCTTGCCTTTCCTGAGGACCTGAGGTGTTACTGAGAATGTAGAAAAGATAGAAATCTGTAGGATGCCTAAGTCCTGTGCTAGTTCTGGTGTGATTAATCTAAGATATCTAAAGTCATCTTTTAAATGAGGGGAAGAAAAGAAAAGAAAAGAAAAGAAAAGAAAAGAAAAGAAAAGAAAAGAAAAGAAAAGAAAAGAAAAAAGAAAAGAAAAGAAAAGAAAAAAAAGAAAAGAAAAGAAAAGAAAAAAGAAAAGAAAAGAAAAGAAAAGAAAAGAAAAGAAAAGAAAAGAAAGAAAAGAAAAGAAAAGAAAAGAAAAGAAAAGAAAAGAAAAGAAAAGAAAAGAAAAGAGAGAAGTTAAAAGCCCTTAACATAATTCTGAGAGACAGAACTAGCTGAGCTGAAGATGGAATTTAATCAGCCTATGAATATAGACCTACATTCAATGGCAGTTAAATCATGTAGCTTCTATTAATTTGATGGAAACGTTGTCATCTGAAATCAACTAGATTTGTAGATGTCAAGGGGTTGAACAGCAGAAATCCAATTCACACAGGGACCAGGATCAAATCTAACTTACACATGCTTTATCTTGATGTAGCTCTACTAGATTTTGATGTCTTATTCATATCACATAAATTAAGACAGATATCAGACTTTCAGTGACTAGTGAATCTGTTATGGGTCCTACCCCTTGTTAAGCAATACACACTGTTCCCAAGTTGTCTTTCCCAGAAATCAATGGGAAGTTGCACTTACAAATGGATAAGACGGTATGGCCAATAACTATGAAGGCCAATATGTTGATTCATTTGTACAGATTTGCTGAAAAAATCATGGAAAGGGTAGCCTTAATTGAATAAAATGAGCTTAACATTTATGTTTCTGAATAAGTGGACAGCGCTCTGGAGACATATTGCAGATTCTTTGTTGCAATTATTTGTTTTATAGCGTTATAAAACAAATGTTTTTGAGGTATTAACAGCTTGCTCTTAAGCCTGTTAGAAGAGATGTAGATATTCACACGTAGATCAAGTCATAGAGAATATGCCCGAAAGACGAATATGATGAAGATGACAGAAAGATGATTAACTGATCAACCCTATTCCATTTGTATTACTTCTAGAATTTCAGAAAAAGAAAAACATTAACGAAAAGCCAAGACTATACATCATAGAACTGTTTAAGATTGCTTATATCACTAACAATATAAAAACAACAAAAGCAAGCCCGTCTCTTAAACACTGCTACCAAAAATGTTATTTCGCCGAGATCCTCACCTGAGCCTGTGTTATTGGCTGCAGATTGTTTCTCACAACACCATTATTAAATACAAGTTCCTCAAGAAAACAACTATAGAGATAGACATAATCATCATGCTATCATATTTGTCTTTCACAATTGTCATTCCTGTGTAACCCACCTATGTATCTCTGGGAAAATGGAAGCTGGATGTCTGGGACAAAGTTTGGTGGAAATAGATTCTCTCCTCCCCATATAATTTCTACTTAATCTATTATATTTGGCTTTTTGACAAATCAAAAACACTTAAATCCATTTACTTTGCCTATGTGAAGCACAATATGCAAAAAATAAATAAAAATAAAAAATAGTTCTGGTGAATTAAACAAACAAGATGCAAAAATGACTGAGGTGTTCCATCTTCTAGAAAATTACTTTGAAAGGCTATGAGTTTCAAAGATGCTGGAGAAAAGGAAGATGTGACCTAGATATTCAACAATCACTTTACTTTGTTCATTCATTATCAGTTTAGCAGGCTTGACAACAGTTTTTCATGTGATCAAATTTTGATTTGTATTGAAAGCGAAAATCAATTTACTTTGTGATGGGCATTAGTTTCAGTAGAGCAAATGTAAAAGCTTCACACCTTTCATTGATGCCTAAATTA
The DNA here is from genome assembly GCF_009769625.2 of Cygnus olor. Classification (NCBI taxonomy): domain Eukaryota; kingdom Metazoa; phylum Chordata; class Aves; order Anseriformes; family Anatidae; genus Cygnus; species Cygnus olor. The sequence goes on from NC_049171.1 coordinate 24,673,235, forward strand.
GACCAAATTAAAGGACTTGATATGCTTGATTGAGTGGTTATATGCCCCTTGTCAATATTACTGTAACAAGCCATACTGAAAATCATGAATTAGTAACGCTGAAAGAGCATAGGGAAAATTGCTGAAAGCTATTTGGGATAATGGCATTTTGTAATGGTATGGCAATAGGTGTGGCAAATCATGAGAATCGCATGCAATTATGCTTAAACTACATTTGTAGCCTTGACCCAAGTTTTTGTAAATATCAAAAGGAATGTTAGAGGAAAAGTCAAGGTAAAAATCAAGAAAGTTTCATATCAGAGTGATCATATTTGACTAAGCAGAAAAACAGCAGCTCCAAATACCTCATTTCCTGATCAAAACTGAAATGTTGATATCACCAGCTAGGCATTTAAGCTCTGCAGCATTACAGTGAGTGAGATGATAACACCTCTTTTTATTAATGTTAATAACTTCCCTCACAAGCAAGTTTTCAGTCATTTAAAGTTTCAGAACTTTAAGCGTTTGAGATTAAGTTCTATTTGTTAGCATTTTTTATTTGTTATTTCTACTAGATCAATATGAGGTATTCTAATTATGAGGACTAGGATAAATGCAAAATTGCTTAGTTTTGCACACATTAACTTTTCTTTGAACTGTTCTACTACGTTAGCTTGGGGAGTTGAATATTGGGAGATAATGATTTTTCTGTCAGTGATATGTCTATTGACATCTTTTTGAAGACAGAAACATTACCATGAATTTATAAAATCATAGTCACAATAAAATTTATTTAAGTTTTGACAGAATTTTCACCAAAGATTTTGAACAGCACTAAGTGGTGTCTTGGGCTTTTTCTAGTATTTTTGTGGCTATTCAGGCTTAATGTCATTCTCTCTTCATTATTTGCATGTAGGCAAAGACAATTACAACTACTTCATATATGGAGGGTACATCATTTGGTTACTGTTTTGGAGTGTGTCTCCAAAATGTTATTATCTGATACTTTCTTGGTGTGATGTTTTTTCATTTGTTCATTTGGTTAGTATTTTGTTGTTTTTGTTTTGTATTGCTAGGCCCCCTAGAATTTTAATTCCATAATATTAAATTAATTTATCTGCAGATTATTAAGATTATGCAACTTCTCATTATTTTCAGTTGCTTTTAATGAAACCCCAAAATAACAGTAGCAGTAGTAGTTTCTTTCCTCTGATGGTTAGTTTCTGTTATGCCTGAAAAGAATCCCAGAATAAATTGCCAAATCTTTAAGATCCACAAATACATATATCTGGAGGAAGAGGTTTGACTTAAATGATTCATAATCATATAGATATGCTGCACTTACTCATTAGTTATGCTTTTGGACTGACACCAGTCTACATGTTCTGTGTGAATTCTCTTTAGTTCCCTTAAGGTACAGCATGGCAAAATACTGTTTCATACAGAAACATTTTCTGACATAATAAAAAATGTTCATCAACCATTTCTCAAATTCTTCTTCCTTCCTTGGTCAAAACAGTGATCAAGCTGAAACTCTAAACATGGGGTTTTGATACTCATGTTGATCCTGTTACCTGAAATATTTTTGTATAGCAATTGCTAGAATCAATATATATGTATATATTAATTTTACCAGGAAGTTCATGCAAGACATTTGATTGGTCAAGAAATTCTCCTGCTCTGATAAGATAGTGATTTTTGTACTCAAAACACAAAATTAAACACATTGAAAAGCCTCTGGGTGCTAGTCTGCTTTGATCTTACAAACATTATCATCGTTCAAGGCATTAGTGAGCCATTATATATACCGTACTGAATTTCATTCATCCAGTTTCAAAAGAGATGAATTCAAACTGGAATGGTTGCAGAGAAGTACTGATAGAGATGATCGACTGAATGGAAAGCTTATGTTATGTTTAAAATAAATAAATAAATAAATAAATTGGCTTGTTCAATCCAGGAAGAAAAAAAGCTGAAAGTGGGTATCATTGCAGCCTATAAAACCATCAGGGTGATAAATGACAGGGAGGGAGAACATTTAAGCTAAAAAGTAACACTGGCAACAGAATGAATTAGTATAATCTAGTCATGAATAAATTTTGGCTGGATTTTACCCATCTGAAGAATGAAATCTGGGATTTGTCTTCCACCTAGACAGTAAAATAAGAAACTTAGCTGATTTCAGCTAAAGGGTGGGTACCCTTTAGTGTAGAGAATTCAATTCATAATGCCTTTTTTTTTTAGCACATCTGTTTTTTTATGTTTCTTTAAGAGTTACTGTTCTTTTCCTAGTAATGCTGTTTAGCAAGAAAACTGATAAAAAACACAGATTCTCTAAAGATAAAGTCCCTCACCCTTCATCCCCTATTCATTAAGAATCAATCTGTATTCAGGAAGGCACAGTTCCCTCTTCAAATATTAGCTCAACTCTTCTCAGGTAAGATAGCAAAAATGCCCCTCAAAAATATAAATTTGCCTTTTTTTTTTTTTTTTTACCTTTCAGCTTCATTCTTCAGGAGACATTATGGAGTGGTCCAGTATATAATCAGAGACCCCTATTATGTGATCTGCCTGCCAGATAACCAATTTAAACCAGTTCTCTTGATCAAGTGCCAGTTGTTTCTTTTTTTTTTTTTTTTTTTTTTTTTTTTTGCATTTGAAGAAGTCCTGTGCTACTGGCTGCATAGGCACACCTCTGTGAATATTAAACTGTCAGGGAGGTAGAAGAACAGCAGAGAGGGTTAGGGAAATGCACCTTAAAGCTGAAAAAACTGAGTTTGTTAAAGGCAAACAACAGCCATAATTTTATAGAGAATTGAATTTTTGTAGGTAGGCCGATCTTCTGAATTGTCACAAAATGCACTCAGCAGCACATTTTAGGATTACACATTAAAGCTGGGAAATGGGCTGTGAAGCAAGAAAATAAAGCCTAGCAGAATCTGTTGGCCACCAAAGTATGTTTGCTTACTTAAAGAAGTATCATATTTCACTAATTTGATTTGCTGTCCTGCAATTTTAACCTTTCAAGCAGTTCAATCAATACTAAAATGTGGAGAAAATCAGTTTAATTCTAGGGATTTTTTCCAGGTAATTTATCCTGAGCATACCCAGGTTCTTTCTGTTTAATTTTAGTTGTTGCTTAGCACTTAAGTAGCACAGTATTTGTTTTCTTATGCACATAGTTCTTAAAGTCAGACTAACACTGCATTAATGTCAGATCAATTTTATTGAAATAGAAATAAGTAGAACTATCTGACTAACATTATTGTCATAGGTCAGGTTGTATTTTTTGATCTATCCTTGTATCCCTGTGGATGTTGCATTCTAGCAACCACTCCTTATCATGCACAATTGCAATTCAGGATGTACTGGCTCTGGCTGGGATGAAGTTAACTTTCCTCATAGAAGCCTCTATTGTGCTGTGCATTGCCTTTGTGGCTTAAACAGTGTTGGTAACACACCAATGTTTTGGCTATTGCTGAACCAATCTCAACCCACAACCTTTTCCATCTTGTTTTCTCTTCCTGATTTCCTACAACCAAAAGGGACATATACTTATTATAAATTACAAATTTATCAATATTATAATAAATATAGCAGGTTAAACTTATCAAGACTATACTTACAACAGATTATGTACATACATATTTCATAAAGTAATCAGTACCAAGTGCATTCAAACTGATCCCAGAAGTGGGGGTCAAACCAATCTCAAAACGTCTAATTAAGAAAACTAATCTTTCAGAAAACTGGTCCCCAGAGATGGGCCCAGGAATGACTACAATAAAATAACACATTCTCACTTTGAAGTTGATCCATGTAATGCAGAGTTTAGGAGTCAGTCCAGCACACCACTGCAAAGTTATGGCAGAGTCAACTTGACATTCCAGCAAAGCTTCAACTTGTTTAAAATAATAAAAAGGGAGGGGTACATGCAGTGTGGGTAGTTTCTCACAGAGAAAAGCTCCATTTGGGTTAAAAATTAGGCTGATTTTATATCACAGAGACATAAGAGGGTGTAGGACAACACCAAGTAGCCAAGAGATTCTTTTAATTTCTGTTTTTCTCACAAGACAACCAGTAAATAATAGTTTCTTACTTTCTCAGAGAAAAAAAAAATTTAATTCCCCAGACTATTTTCTGTTCTTTCAGTTTGAACAACTACTAGCAGTCACCAATCCCCACTTTCTCAGGATGTGTCCCCTTTTTCTCAGACTATTTTCTGCCTTCTCAGATAAGTTATTTCCCAGTTTCTTGTCTTGCCATTATCAACAGTAACTTCAGGATGTCTCTGGTTCTCATGTGCCCAGCTGCACTACAAGGATGCCAGCTGCACCCCTTAGGCATGCCCCTGGTTCCCAGGCTGAGTGCCCAGACCAAGTTCCCAGGCTAGCAGTTCCCAGGCTGGCAGATATTTTCCCTTGTTAGCCTTTTTAGCAGTGATTTTAAGTCAGTGTTTCCTCATCATGGTCAGACCACCTCTGTAAGTGCTCTCATCAGTCCTACTGAAGAGGCAGTAGCTAGGTAGAGGTTTGGCCAGCCAAAGCCAATCCACCACGTGTGATGCACCCTGTTTTATACTAACCCACAGGCTAGAGTCATGTGGGTTGGAAGGACCTTCATTTAGTCCAACCTTCTTGCTCAAAGCAAGTTCCATTACAGCAGGCTGTTCATTGACTTCTCCAGTTGAGTTCTGAATATCTCAAAAGACAGAGATCCCATGGCCTCTCTGGAAACTGGTTCCAGTGTTTGACCACATTCATGGTGATTTTTTTTCTCTGAGTAAGAATTTCTCATTTTCCAGCTTGTCTATTACCCTTCATTCTTCCTTTAAGACTCTAGCTCCTTGTTCTCTATTTCCTTCCATTAGGTAGTTGAGGACAACATTAAGATTCATCCAAAGCTGTGTCTTCTCCAGGCTGAATAAGACCAGCTCCCCCAGGCTCTTTTCACAGGACAAGTGCTCCAGCCCCTGACCAAACTTGCTCCTGTTTATTGATATCTTGACTAAAACCTGGGTAATGTTACTTAGAGTGTGACTGCACTTTCTTGGCAAGTCTAGCTATGTTTGGGTACCTGCAGTTCTTCCTTTTATGACTCAGGTACAAACCATATTTAGATACATAACAACCTTCTTAAAATGGAAGCATTAGCCTATTGTAACAAGGGACAACATTTCCTAAAACGGCAGCTGGCACACTTGTCTATCTTAAAATCTTTTGATCTCCTGGTGATAATTAAGCTAGTTGTAACTTCTTCTGGTCCCACAAGGTCCTGTGTCTCAGCTGGTTGCTCCAATATAATTACTCTCCATGGAGCAACAGTTCATTTATAGACCTGCAGAAGAGTTCTTTTGAACTCCTGCATGCCAGGAACTTTTCCTGTCCTGGGTCAGAGCAGTTTTTCAGCTCAGCATTTTCAGACATAATACTAACAAAATCTCTGTTGTTTCCTGTGCTCTGACAGCTTGAACCACTCTTTTTCTTTCTTTTTTTTTTTTTTTTTTTTTAAGCAAAGAATCTCCTGATTTACTAAATAAATACAATCATATAGAAAATGTATCAATAATCAGTTCCATACACTGACTGAATCGATTATTAGCATTATTAGCATCGAGTAGCATTTTAAATATATCACTTGAGTCTTCCAAGCACAAGAATAAAACAAACACTTTAAAAAATTTCTCAAATCACCTTCTTGGTAACAACATATCATTAAATATTAATATATATTTTTAAATATATCATTAAGTATTTTCTTTTATATGAATGTCCACAGCATCATACTCACAGAGAAGAAGTTGGCAGTTTAGTATTAGGCCTTTCACACAGTAAAACAATGCCTCCTGAGCAACTGAGTACAGATGTGAATGTCCTCCCTCTGTGCCAGGTTGCTGTCTCCCTGTTTCGTTCAAGGACACTGGGAGCCCTCTTGAGGCCAGACGATAAAGAAAGCAAATAAAAAACCCACCTGGCTCTGCCTTTTAATGCAAAGGCTCACAACCTTCTGATAACCTGACCAAAACACTCAGAAATTATTACAGAGCAGCTTCAGCTACGTTACATCTGCCAACCAAACTGATTTTAGAAAAAAAAAAAAAAGACAAAAACTTGATCAGATGTGAGGTTTCTTCTGATGTTGCTGGAAAGGCAGAAGCAACTGCTTTTGCTTTTTTTATTTAAAAGCTAGTGCTTTTTCTGAAGTTTTGTGTTGTGCTGACCCATCTCTGAAAACACTATTACTAACTAAATGCTACATAAATAGCAGATAACAAATAACATTTTTAAAATTCCTAAATTCCTTGAGAATTATTTAAAGAAAGGTAATTATTCACAATATGTAATTATTCAAAAGTTTTGGTGGTGATGTAGCTGTGCTGAGCAAAAAGAATTGCCTCGCAGACAGACTTGGAGCTTCCAAGACTCATGTGAAATGAAATCTATCCTGTCCAAAAAAAAAAAAAAAAAAAAAAAGGAAAAAAGTGTGAAAATGATCCTCTGAATTGAATGCAAGTTATCATACTTATCAGCTCAATAAAATGGATGAATTTGCCAAGCCAAAGACACAAGACTTTCTGAAAGCATATTCTGAGCACAAGCACTGTTCCTCCTTACTGAGGTAAGATGTCTATCACACAGAAAAGTTTTGAGCTGAATATCAAAATATAGAACATATAAAATTCAGAAATTAGGTCTTTTTATTTCTGGAAGGCAACACAGTGCTGGCACTATGGTCTGACCAGAGATGACTGTGTTTTCAGACATATCTGGGTGATATCTTTGATAAGTTAAATATGCTCAATTTATCTCTGAAGAGATGAGATTCAAACATCCTGAAATGACAGACAAGTTATCTGCATTTCACGAAACTTAGCCTCTGGGAGGACATGAAGGAATAGAAACAATGGCATAACCTTACTTGATCTTTTCGTGGACTTCTATAAAAATGAAAATGTATGTGGACACCATGAAAACACAAGCAATTGAACTCTGAAGACTTATAAAACAAGCTCATGAATTATTCTGAGATGACAATTGCCTGTATAAGTACAGCTGAGTAAGAAGTTTTTTCAATGAACCCATTTTAATTGCATTTCTCTGCTCACCAAAGATGACGATTAAGTGTTCTGTTGACTGTATAATGAAAATAAAATCAGAGACGCTGTATTAGTTGCAACACAAAAAGAATATTATGATTGATATGTTTTTGCTGCCATTTGGATATACTTTGAGCTATAGCTTTTTATGTCTGTAATATTAAGCAAACTTTGGAGGAGATTACATCTTGTAAATTATTTAATCTATGCTCTATAAATCTTATCTAAAGACAGACTGCTTGCAAAGTCACATGGCATAATAGAGATGTTACAACAGGAATTTTGGAGTTTTATAATTGTTACATTAGCTGTTTTTGTTTGCGAGAGCAGCCAACAGTGAGAAGGTAAAAATGTCAAGGTTAAATAATTATATGTCAGATAACACTAACACTAATTCGTCCTCTAAATTGTGCATTCATCCACTGGAAATAACTGAGGAGTATAAAAGACCAGAGCATACTATTAAAGTCAGGATGATTATGAGTTACCAGCATGACATGAATGTTAAAAGGCAAATATAGTCTTAGGATGCATTAGGTATTCCTATACAAAGTACAAGTAAAACCTCATCTGCAAGATTATCTAAGATTCTGGCCATTCACATTCAAGAAGAAAGAAATCATATGGAAACAAGCATGGATAAGATCAGTGAAGAAGAAAAACCCAGAAGAATATTATTTACATAATGAAGGGAGAGGTTATATGATTGCCTCTGATAAAAAAGAGAGGGAACATATCTATTAAGCACCAATACTGATGTAAGAACAGTAGGCATATGTATGTCCGTATGAGTGCACTCCCTTCCTGTCCTGTTTTATTCTGAAGGATACAACAATTCTCTGATTGTGGACTTTCTAAGTATTTAAATAAACACCGTCATCAAATTAAGTCTTATATTTTCAAAGTTAACTTAAGAGCCATGAATAATGTTAAAACTGTTGGCTTATTTGGAGAAGTAATGTTTCGGTACAGAATGGGAAATTCCGAGGAAAGATTTAAGAGGAAAAAAAAGATCAAATGGTGACTATTTTAAAATAAAAACTGGAAATACCAAGGCTGTTGGTAAAGGTTCTTTCATATATTTTGTTATTCCTTAGTCTTTGATACAGAATATCTTAATTTTCTAATTTACAGATAATGTGAAAATAATATATTTCTTCATACCCAGTTTTAGTTTGCACTTTTGAATCTAGCAATATATTAAGCTTTTACGTGGAACTAATCTAATCAGAGAAAGTTGATTCTCACTTCAATTGGTATTCTGCTACTTCTGGAAGACAAATTATTATTCTTTTATTGGGAAAGCTTTACACTTTTGAAATTCCATAGATTTCAGTATTTTTGTTCATGGCTTACAGCCCCTGAAATGAGAGGAAAGGGGACCCTTTGAACATTAGAAATGCTCAATATATAACATGAGTGTGAGAATGAGTTATTCTCCCTCAGCAATCTTCTTTCTTCATCAGATAGTGATTACAAAATTACATAGTAAATACGCACTGTTTACTTGTCCAAAGTCTTGTTTATTCCAGGTGGCTGTGTTTTGTATGTTTGTTCGTTTGTTTGTTTTTAAGTATATCTAAAAGGTATGCTCTACAATACATCCACTCATTTAAAAAATAGAAATAAAAAATTAAAAAAAGAATAACAGAATTACAGAATGGTTGATGTTGGAAGGGATCTCTGGAGGCCATCTGGTCCAACCCCTCTGCTCAGACATGGTCACATGGACTCACTAACTCACCTAGAGTCATAGAATAATAGAAGGGCCTGGGTTGAAAAGGACCTTAAAGATCATCTATTATTATCATTATTTAAATAGAAAATAGAGTAACTCTTTTAAAACCATTATCCTTTCTGCAAGTCTAGGAAGTATTAAAATGTCTGATAGTCAATGATGACCATTGCTCAAAGCAAGGTGAACTATCAGGTCACACCAGTTTGCTCAGGGCCTTTTCCAGTTGAGTCTTGAAAACCTCCAAGATTGGAGACTGCACAGTCTCTCTGGCCAATCTGGTCTCCACTGATGGGCTGTCCTGGTGGGGAAAGCATCATCTTCATAACCAGCATGAAACTCTCTTGTTTCAGCTTATCAAATCCTCCTCCCACCATGCACAACCATGGAGGGCCTGTCTCTGTCTCCTTGAAAACCTCCCTGTAGGCACCAGGGCTGCCATTAGATTCCCCCAAAGCCATCTCGTTTCCAGGATAAACAAGCCCAAGTCCCTCAGTCTCTTCTCACAGGGTAAGTGCTCCTGCCCTGATCATCTTGGTGTTCTCCACTGAATTTGTTCCAGTTTACTGAAGTTTGTGTTGCATGGGAGGAGTTGGGAAAGGGAGCAAACTTGGGCACTGTATTCTAGATTAGGTCCAATGGAAGCTAAGAGGAAGAAACATTAGTGTTGATCTACTGGCCATGTTACTATTAATATAGCCCAGAATGTTTTTGGCTCTCTCTGCTGCCAGGGTTCACTACTGGATCAGGCTTAGCTGTCTACCACTGGGACCCCGAGGGCCTCTTCAGCAAATCTGTCCCCTAAGCAGGCAAGTCCCAGCCTGGATTGCTGCCAGGGGCTCTTCCTTGCCAGGTGCACAACTCTGCTTTTGTTGTTGTTGAATTTCATAATGTTCCTGTTGTCCCATTCCTCCAGCTTGCCTCAGTCTCTTTGAACAGCAATCCTGCCCACAGTGTTAAACAGAGCAGGTCCCAGGGTGGACCCCTGTAGTACCCCACTTGTTACCAGCCTCTTGGTAGAGTATCACAGAATCACAGAACTGAAGGGGTTGGAAGGGACCTCAAAAGATCATCGGGTCCAACCCCCCTGCCAAAGCAGGTTCCCTAGAGCAGGCTGCCCAGGTAGGCATCCAGACGGGCCTTGAATATCCCCAGAGAAGGAGACTCCACAACCTCCCTGGGCAGCCTGTTCCAGTGCTCCGTCACCCTCACTGTGAAGAAGTTCTTTCTCATGTTGGTGCAGAACTTCCTGTGCTCTATCTTGTGACCATTACCCCTTGTCCTATCCCCACAAACCACTGAAAAGAGGTTGGCCAAATCCCTCTGTCTCTCACACCTCAGGTATTTATACACATTGATGAGGTCCCCTCTCAGTATGGGGGGGATAAACCAGATAAATGGTATAAACCAGATAAATGGTATAAACCAGATAAACCAGATAAATGGTATAAACCATTAATCATGACCCTCAGAGCATAAAGCATCTAATCAGCTTTTTAAATGATCCACAAACTGTAGCGTCCAACAAGAATATTGTGGGAGGCAATGTTGAAAGCTGTGCTAAAGTTGACGTAATTGATATTTGAGGGACCTCTCTTTCTCTAGCTTCAAATGCAGTCATCTTATTATAGCCAGCAATCACATTTGTCAGACATAATTCACCCTTGGGAAATCCATGCTAACTGTTCCCATCACTGCCTTCTCCTTCATGTGACAAAAAGTGTGTGCCAAAGGACTCACTCCATAAATTTACCAGGAACAGAAGGGAGGCTAAGCAGCCTGGGATTTCATGGATCATCCTTTTGACCCTTTTTGGACATGGGACAATTTCTACATGTCAATGTTTCTTAGTCTTCCCCATTTGAAAATTTAGGTTATCATCTGGAGATATGCTACAATCATATTTAAAATCACTGCCTGTCAGACCTAGACTGTATTTACATCCTGAGTCAATATTATGTCCAACTTGTCATTACGCTGTTCTTGTATTTGATATGGGCCCATAACATGGAGAAAACTACAAATAAAACTTTCTAAAATAGTATTATAAATCGTACAGGATTGAGCAATTTACATCTTTTTGGTCACTTTAAATATATATACATATATTTTAAATTAAGTAATTTCTTCTCCTCCCATGTTCCAGACAGATATTTTTAGTTGCTTAGAAGTGGACCCAGAGCCCCTCTAAAGGCAATGTTGAAGTAAACAGTTGTCTTACTAATGTTTTTGATGGATTTTTGAGTTAAGCTTCAAATCAGATATGAATTTCTTAGAAAAAAGTACACAGTTTGACCTAAGAAATAAATGGCAAAGTGGCTGTTAATGATAAGAAATGTGTTCAACAGAGTTGCATTCTCTCATCACTCTCTTCTTATCGATGTTTATGTCTAAGAAATAATAGCGTGCGCAAGGTGTAGAAGAAGTAGGAAGGTCAGTGAACTGTTGCTCTCCTGTTGCAAGTTTTCTCAATGACTAAGGAAATGTTATTCTGGTTGGACATTGCCTCTGTTTGCAGTTATCATTCCAATTACCTCATCTGGATTGCATTCGTCAGTCAGTCTTGTTTTCAACAAGTGTCTTCTGTCTACTTACTCATCGAGTAAAAACAACCCCCCCTCCCCAAAAAATGTATCTCAAGCAAAATCACATTTCAAGAGCATTACATCAAAGGAACAGCTATCAGAGGCAATGATTTTTGTTAGATGAGCATTTGATCAGCTGTCAGAAAGAGAAATCACATACCTGTCTTAATAGTCTGGTATGCACTGACATTTTTCATAGAACTCCAGTGAGGGATGCTGCTTTTTTCCTCTATTTGTCCCATTCAGGCTGGCAACAATGAAACAAGAAAGCCATGTAGACAAATCTCTGTTGATCAGATGAGTGAGCAATGTGGAGGAGGAAAGCATTAGTGTAGGAAAACCCTATAGCACAGACAACGCTGTGACTTCCCAACTGACTTCTGATAGGGCTAGAGAGTGATTTTCAACAAGATTGCTCAATTTACAGCACACTGGACTGCACACACCAACTTGCTCCACTGAGCAGTGGCTCAGAAAGGAGCCAGTGCTTTCTCTGACAGCAGTGCTTAGCAAGGTGGGTTTTGCACTGTAGGGTCCTATTGGAACCTTATTTTCATGTGTCTCGTCTTTAGCAGACATGTGTCTGTCCTCTAGCAGACAAAAATGTCTGAGAATCTTTTTAGAAGAGTCCTGCGTCCTAACAGCAACTGATGAACAGAACAGCTATCAGAAAAATAAGAAATGTTATTGTTGTTTGTTCGTTTGTTGTTGTTTGTTTGTTTGTTTTTCATTAAAACAACTACAATTCCCTGCTACTTTTATTAGTTTATTATTCCATTATTGATGTTGGCCAAGATCCAGGCCCATTGTACTATTATACAAAATGTGCTACAAAGTGGTTTTGCTGCTACAATAAAGTGCATCTGTCACCCCAATTATGCAAAACAAGTGGTTGACAGGAAAAATACATCAGAAACTGAATTAGGATTTTTCATCTGTTTCTACAAGAAATGCCAGCACAGAATATAAGTTCATTTTGTAATAGAGGTGCTATATTACCACGGCTACAGGAAATTAGCCCCTTGTGTCTATATCAGAATGTAATTACCATAATGTAAAAAACATTTTTATTATTTTGGCCAATACCTCAGTGACAGATAACAATGTCATGCAGAATTATATATGCTAAGCCATATTTAAACATTAGCTCAAAAAGAGTCTTCTTGCCCTATCATTTTTATTAAAGGGACAGATTCTGATCTCCTTTTTTCATATTGGGTAATAATATGTTCCAAACATAAGCTTATCGATATCAGCAAATCCCTTGGAGTTTAAAGGGCTACTGATAGTGATGCAATTCAAATCTCACTTTCCATAAACCCCTCGATCAAGCTCTTGTCCTTCCTTCATCTGCATCTACATCTTGGTGAGGATCCAGTGAAGTCAGCTCAAAACTTGAAGTTTGAGTAAATTCTCAGCACAACAAGAAACCCAGAGAGAATTTCAGTGTTCTCAGGTACTCGCTGTAAAGTTTTGGAAGTATTGAATAAGGAGGCTGTAGAATCTCCATCATCAAAGATATTTAAGAACAGATTGGACAATTCTTTCTGGAAAGAGAGAAAGATATTTAATCTGGCCTTGGGACAGGCTAATGGACAAGCTAAGCTCTCAAGGTCACTTGCCCTAACATTTATGATTCTATGGCATGAGATGGAGGGCCATACCTCACATTCGCATCACTAAAATATTAATCAAAACCACAGGTATAATCCTGAATGACTAGCCTGAAGAGAAATGTGACATTTTGCTTTTCAGTTACTGGACTGGTTTCCCGTGTACTTTCTGAAGATGGAAAATACTTTCTGTTCTTCATTGGAGTATAATTTATGAAACTCAGTAATTTTGTAGACATTTTGGACATATTTTCATAGGCTTTTTAAACAGAACTTCAACATTCTTCCTGTCGCAAATTCAGATTATGATAGTTTTCTCTTTCAATATCCATATCAGCTAGAGTCACACCAATAAAAATGCCATTTAAATATCTTTTCCCTAGGCAATTGGGAACTCAAGAAAAAAAAAAAATAACACCACAGATTGAAATAGTTAGCAATATTCAGAACCTCTGAGAGACTTAAACATGGGAACTGCTACTTCAAAACACCACTAAGTTTGGCATTACCTCTAGCTGAAGACTGCAGAAGTCTTAGTTAAACACCTAAAATCTCTATATGGTAGATGAGCTGGTACAGATATGTTTTCACAGCAGCATTTACTGTGTGGAAAAGCCTCAAATTCTAGAATGGGTGCATCTGAAATGCTTCCTAACAGAGCTCTTTCCAGGCCTAAGATTCTCTGAACAGAAACACTTGCTAGATTAAGACTGTCCACCATCAAATGGATTATTCCTACCTTTGTAAGTGCTGATTTGCCCATCTATAAAGGAAGTACCTAACAAGACTTGAATAGTGCTAGATTATTGCCCAGAACTGAGACACGTTGTATGTAATTACACTGTGTGTAAGTCCTATTGCATCAGAGACACACTGTTGTGGTTTATCCATGTCAGGCAGTTCAGCACCACACAGATGGTAAACCACATGTTTAACAGGTATGTTCCACTTCTCATGAGAGAACACACAGACAAGATTATAACTTCATGGAGCTTAAAGAAAACAGTCCTGGATTCTTACTCCGGCTTCTAAAGACATTTATGCATCTGGCTTTGAAAGAGCCCTTGGCACAATCTTTCAGCAGTGCTGAAAGACAGCCCCAAGATTTTCCCCTCTTAGTAAATACATAGATTTTGAGTAAGCAGTGATTTACAGATAGCTTACTGCTCATTTGCTGCCTTTCAGTACCTATTAACCTTGTATTCTTTGCTTTACTGTGTTACAGCCACAACAGGAAGGCTGGAGAAAATACCTTCCTCAGCACAGTTTTTAACTTGGCAGGGAAAAATAGAAAATAAAATTAAGGAGGTAGAAACATTCTACATTCCCTGATGCTCAAAAGGTCAGTGAACACAGCTATTTAATTTATTGTGTAAATATTTAAAAAGTTAAATAGTAAAAGGTTGACCTTTTCCACACTCATTCACCATTCTCCTTATTGATGGGCACCACACCTTCCCTAGCTGTGCTTTTGAATGAATACAGCCACTTTATGTGTTTTCTGCTGAATTCAATGTGGTGAGTGTTTGCAAGGCTTCTTCTAAGCATTCCTAGTAGAGTAACCCTTTGGGGATTTGAGCACTGAAATTCCTAATATTGTGAATTCTGAACAAGCTTGAATGTTAAATAGATGGCAGGACACTGTTGAGCCAAGGTGGCTCTGGCACTGCAGAAATCAAAGCCCTGGTGTACTTCACCACCTTAGTCCTTGACTCATAAATACTCAGGCAAGTACTTATCTGGATAGACACAGGTTTGGGGGATTTCACTTTTGGACACACATTCATAAATTCCATCAAAGTTGCACTCCAGGGGCCCAAGTACTTTTTTGAAATCTGGCCATCTGCCAAGTAAACATGGAGTACAAATTGCAGACACAAATGTTGGGAAGGGGAAACCCACACTAAAAGTAGGATAGGAATATTAAAATACATCATAAATGTCAGTGAATAACTCAGTATATTTTAAAATGGAATTTCAATGTGACAGTTGTCAAGTCACAGACTCCGCCTGTCCCATATGTCTACTATTATTACAGGCTCATCTATTTCCTTGAATATTTCTGGCTTCCTGGATTTCTGGCACACAGGGTATTAAAGCAGAACTGCTCAAAAAGTGGGGCATTCTATTAGTTATTTACAAATCCTAAACCTTGATATCTTGCTTCTTTGGTTATACCCATATGACCCATATAACACGATATAATAAGGCTGATCTTGCATGTTAAGAAAAATAGTGCTTATTTCAGAATGTGTTACTTTAGGAATCATTTCTCAGAAGATGTTCTTTGGTACACAGAAAAATTTTAGCCACACAGCGACAACCATCCAGGCTTATTTTACTGAGTATTATCCTTAGCTTTGGGAAAAATAAATAAATAAATAAAAAGCAATGTTGCAGCTAATATCAAGCATTTCTCTAGTCTACAGTTTCTAACTGTTTACAGCAGTCTTCTCTAAATTAACTTCATCACAAGAAAGGGAGAAAACTGGAGAATAAGATAACTCACAAGCAAACCTCCAAATGACCACTTAGCTGAGGTAAAGTATGAGACATGATCAAACAGCAAAAGTCATAGACCTTGAAGGTATTTTAATGATCATTAAATCCAGACACTGACATAACAAATGAGCTGGTCATATAAATCCACCATTCATTAATATAAAACTCCTACTAGTATATTGTACATGCTTCAATGCCAGCTCAAGCCCCGCAATCTCCCTTTGCAATACTTGCATTTAATGGCAGTGATAGATGTGGTCATCTTATCTGATAGACAATATTATACAAAGACATGCTTTTCATCTAGGATTAAATATGTGGAGGAAATAAGTTATGATGCAAACCAAAGACCATTAAACTTGATACATGTGCTTCTTCAAAAAACACTTTATTTTATACTGAGCAATGGAAGACTTCTGAGTAAGAAGACAGGCACTAGTTTGCCAAGTGTTTTGCAGAAAGCTAATGTCCTATACAGAAGTCACCGGAGTGCCTCCTGCCTTCATTATCACCAGGTCTTTGGGGCTGAAGGATTGGGTAATCTATGAATTCAACTTGACTCACAAAAACTCTGGGCAAAGTCTTGCAGCTGAGAGAAACCAGAAAAGGCGTTAAGACATGCACGTGCAAAAGTCTTTAAGTGCTTAGCTTTCTTGGGTCAAGGGAGAATTGAATGCAAAGCAGACAGCTAGTAAAAGACAGCTAATAAATCTGGCTCAAAATGTTATTGTTTCCTTAGCCAGGGAACAATTTTAAATTAAAGGAAGATGGAAAGAAGAGGGTGGGTTTTAAATATCCTTATATTCCTTCAAGCTATAACTCTCTCTTCCTAAAATATTTTTTTATCTTACCATCTTCCCAAATGCGGAGGAAAAAAAAAATTTACTTTTTCAGTTAAGGGACAGAAAGGATATCATAAAATTTATTTGGCCATTCAAAGGCCAATCAAATAGGAAATTCCAAATATTTGTGCCAACAATGGAATATAAAGTTCCTAGGTAGCTCAAAATTCTTCATGCCAAAGCTATCAGTACAATAATTTTGTCCAACAGTCTAAGTAACAAAGGAAAAAAAAATCACAGTCCAGCAATTTGTGAACAGGACTAGGTCAGTTTTGATAAACAAATTATTCACACCAAACCGTTAATTCAGATTCTGTCTAGAACTACCATAGGGTATCATGTTACCCGTCAGTCAGTTCTTCAACATTATTGGAAGTCACAGTGAGACTTCTGTGTTCCTTTTGCTGTATAATGTCTTGTCTCATTTGATTGCTAGGAAGTATAAAAAATGTCATTACATTGACAATCCAGTTAGATATTCACAAATAATTTCAAATACAGAAAAAAAAATGTCCATTTTTTTTTATCAGTAATTTCATACTTGGTTTACAGGATAGATTTTTTCCACTGCAGATGCATGATTCCCCTCTCTTAGACTGAAATATTTGAGAAATCACAAGCTCATATCACGATTTGTGTGGGGTCTGAAGTTGCTTTTCTTGAAACAGTCTTTCTGAAACACTTTTTTTTTTTGTGGTGTGATGATTATCAAACTATAATTACCAACAGGGAAGAACATCTTACATAGCATTTTCTAAATGCAGTTTGCTTAGGTAAGAGCATTAATGACAGTATCAGCATCAAAAGCTCCTAGCAGTGTACTAGGTTGGGTACATGCACAGAAGGAGATATTTGGCTGCTCAAACAGGATTAATGCATCTCTTTGGAGTAGCTTGCATAATACTAGTGGGATGCTTATCACAGCTTGATAATTCTGGCCCAGACCCATCTTTATATTTGGACACCAGTGTAAGAGTCACCTTAGTCATGAGACACAGTGGAAAAGACTGTCTCTGAAACCTGGTGCCTGACTTGGTATGCAATCCTTCCCCGTTGCATGTACAAAGTGAAATGTGCTAGCTTAAAAGCTTCTTCACTGAGCTGAATAACTGAATTATTCTGGAACAGGTGTGTACTCCAATGGTTGCTGATATGGCCAAGGGGAGGCTTCCATTAGTCAGTGAAATAAATATTTGTGGCATAAATATGCAAATCTAGCCTACTATGGGGAAAAATTAATAAAAAATAACCGTTGTTAAGTGCAAACTAGGATATATCACAGTATATCAAGAGATTTCTTTGATAATTATTCTTTGTCTCAGCCATGTTCAAAGGTCATTCATTGCTTTCTAAATTTGCAAGCTTACTGCAGATCAGTCCAAGGTTATAAAACTCTCCAAACATAATTGTTCTGTGTACAATATTAGCTAACAAATAATTATAACTACTAGCTGCTCCCAGATCATAATATGCTTAGGAAATTCATACATTTGGACTTGTCAATTTAGGTTAAATTATTTAAGAAAATGCCTGACTTAAGAGAGTGCCACAAGAGAGTTATTCAGATACAAATAATCATGCAGGAATGCTGCTCTTAAGAATGAATACTTTAAAATGCAAATATTTTAAAATTCAAAATTCCCATGTTATTTTGTCTCAAAATATGGAATTGAGAAAGCATTACGTTGATAACATTTAGATAAAGTACTCAGAGCTCAAATCTGGTATGCATGGCAGTTAACATGGTTTGCAACTATTTTTAACTAAATTACTAGTTTGAAGTCAATAATTTTATAGTCATATTGGATACCAAAGGAAGCCTTTTCTAACATCTAATCATGCTTAATATCCACTTACTTTCAAAATAATTGAAGTCTTTTCATTTAAGCAGTTTAGCAGTTTTATTACTGGTCTTCTCTTCAGAGAAGACTTTCTTCAGTAACTAGTTTTTTGGTGTTTTTTTTTTGCTTTTTTTTTTTCCTTGAGTTTTAAAAAAGACATGTTAGGACACTATTTTTCTAATTCCTTAATGACAAAGAAAAACTAATCAATATCCAGCCAGGAAATAATAAACTAAGTACCAAATAAAGAAGGATCTTGAAGATCCTAAAAGGTTCCTGAGGTGTTCTGCAGATACTAAGAAATTACTAGAACAGGAACTTGAGAATTCAGTTGTTAAAATGATTAAGGATTAAGGTGGTGTTTTAGCACACGATCTAGTACTGATTTTAGCCCAGAACACAGAGCTTAGAAGAAATGAAAGTTGTCATGGCCCTAAGTGATTTGAGCAGCCTTTCAACTTTGGGATGTTTGATGGGATCAACAATCATTCCAGCAGAACAGGTAGTGCCAGAAAATAACTCAAATTAGTGCTCAGAGGCCAACAGGCAACAGATCTCTCTAGGAGCTCCAAAGCTCAGTGGAGCTCCTGGAGAACCTCTCTCAGTGTTTTCATATGCCAAAGGGCTTGCATGGGCCCTTCCTCTAGCTAATTTTACTAGGATTTTAAAGCACCTTATATTGGTTTGGATTTTGTACTGATGTAAATGGGTAATGTAATGGGAGCAATAGGCTAAGAAATAATCTTAACATTTTTTGCCTCAAAATCTGTGAACATTACATCAAGAGGTATCATTTCTCCAGAAGGCAATCTGAGAAAGTGGAAAGCCAATGAAACATTCAATTTAAGAATATGTATTCATAAGTATTCTCATTCTTCTAGTACTTGCAGAATTACATAGCATCTCTTGAAATTTCATATCTTACATTTAAGAAGTTTTCAGCACCAGAAAAACTCTTCTTGATAGTGTTGTTTACTGTCACAAAACGTCTTCTTTGCTTTATCAGTTTTCCCCTGTGAGCTCAGAAATATTGCTTGTTGTATTACAACTCCATGTTTTTTCCAACCCTACCCACAAAGAGTTCCAGGTTTTTTTTGAATGCACTTGTGTCACATAATTCTTCCAATTACATTTCAGGAGAATGAAAAATCGCCTCTGCTATTTAGGGCACTATCTTAAATAACTTCATTCCAACAAAACCTGTCATTTTGGAATAGACATAACTACACTATCAAAGTATTTTTCCTGCTGAATTTGTTTTCTCAGTCTTCAGAGACTTCACCTTTACTCAGAAAAAGAATGGAGTCAGCTGAACTATAAAAACTGCTCAACTTTGATGGGCAGGTTGATGTGAACATTATGGGCAGCCTTTACCTAAGAGGTTCTGATTGTTTTAAAAAATAAAATATAATTTAAAAATTGATCTTCTGTCTGAGAGATTTCCTGTTGTTTGTTTGCTTGTTTGCCTTTGTTGGTGAAAATTACAAAATATGGATTTGGCTCATACAATTCATACTTCTCTCTAGAAGTATATATGTCCCTGTATATCTCATTTGGCACAGCACTGCAGTGGTTCTATGCCCCTTCTTTCAGTCCTTCTTCACTCCTGTCTGTGGTCTAGTTCTGTAGTTGAATCTGAGTTCAACCCTTCTACTTAGAAGAATGCCATGTTCTATGGAAAAGAGATACTTAGTCCCACTGGGTTGAGCCTTCAGGCCTGTTTTCTTTGATGCATCTTCTAGTTGCTGGTTCTTGTTACAGCAACTTGAAAAGACTGCTAGAGCCATCATACCACAGAAAGGCTCTAATATGACAGAGGATATACGCTCACACACTGTTACTGTGTGAGCTACTGATCAACTCAATTTCCCAGGTATCTACAAATTAATAATGTCATTCCCTTTACTTCCTTCTTTAAAACATAACTAATGACAATGTTACATCCATCTGGCTGAAGTTTTGAGCCCTTGGGAACCTTTTCTAAGGATGGTTGTGACTTGACTCTTGTAGTAGTTACCAAACTATTCTTCTAGTGCCTTAGCTATAACTGAACCATGCTGTCACCCACTCTTCTCCAAAGGAATACGCATAAAGGAGAAACACATCACTGCACTTTTACCCAGTTCTGATCCTGAACAGACTTCTATTTTTCTGCATCTTCTTGGTTCTTGAATTCAGCTTGTTGAGCTACATACAGTACATAAATTATTGTATAGTTTACTGAATGAAAGTAACACCATTATCAGCAGATAAGTAGACCCAGCTACTTAGGTTCACATAAAATGTTTAAGTTCCTTATTTATGACAGAAAATTATTTTTAGTGAAATCTGTAGAGGGAGAGTTTGTAATAGGATCTTTGTCCTCTTAAATTCTCTGCTATCCATAGTTTGCTGGAGTCAGTCTCTGATAAGGCTATCCCATAAATAGCTGACAGGGAAAAGGCAATTTATATCAATACAAAATTTGTAAAGGGCAGCCAGCAAGACATTGAAGCCAGGAACAGAGCAAGATTTGAAGTTTTTAGGTGCCTGAAAAATGTTATATTCTTGGTGAGACCAGTGAATCTACCCTGGGTTCACTTATAATGTGGAAGATGACACCCCAATAGCGTATCACTGCACAAAGTAAATTGTATTCCCCCAAAGTATGTTCCAAATATCAGAAATTTAAGAGTTATAAGAAGTATAAGGTAGCTTTTTCTGGTTATCTATGTAACAAAGCAGGGAGCACATTTTGATGAGGAAACTTGTAAATCCGGGTGGTTTGATTTTTAACCCCACACTCACATTGATAAGATCCTATTGGTGTGACTAATCTTATCCATCTCATTAACTTTACTATCAACCTGGCCTTGAGTTTAGAGTGAGTAGAAAAGGTTTTCTGTGATGATTATAACTTCTAAAGACACAGGTTATTTTTGCCTGATGAAATAAACTTTAAACTTTAAACTCTGTTTTGGCAATATGCAGTTTTCTTGAAGAAGCACATTTTCACTTGGGCTCGGTTTCACACACTAAGTTTGTAGCCAAGTTTGTAACCTAATTGTGTGAGAGGAACACAGTTAGGTATTTCTCCTAAAATAGGCAGCTGGTAGTTCAATCCAAGGCTTCCTTGAAGACTGTTAATATTAATAACGAAAGAAGCTTTCCTATAAAAAGTAAGAGCAAGTCTGATAAATAACAGAAAAGGGTTCATTTCAATGTTCTGAATAATTTATTTGAGGTTTACCCGAATCTGTCCAGTGCTTGTAGGCTCCATTCAGATGTTTAATGTGGTGTTATACTATGAATATTTTCCGAAGTTAATGAAGCATTCTCCTTCCACAGCAGAGAACTATTCTGGTACTAAAAAAAAGAGAGATGTATTCAGTCAAATATTTAGAGCTTTCAGCTGAATCAGTTGTTAAATAATCATAATCTGTAGTTTTCACTCTCTGCTAGCTATACTAGCTTAAAAAACAACCAACCCATTATAGTGTTTGGAGAAAATACACATTAGAAAGTCCAGGGATTGTGCCAGAGCTGCTTTTGGTTCTGAAGTAGAATCAGAAGCTGCCTTCTGGATTTTCAATATGTGTGATAAAAGAGAGAGTTGGAGACTACAGCAGGCTGGATTCTTTTAGCTACAACTAAAAAGGGATCTGAGTCACTTTGTGTCATTTTAACTTTCATGGAACCTGTAGCATGCTGTCAGCCTACAAAGAAGTCCAGATTTTCATCTAAGTAAATCTAACCGCAGCCAATAAGCCAAGTCTATGTCACAATGTAGGGGAGAAATCTTGAATTCAAGGTCCCAAATGGAAGTTCTCTTTGGGAAAACACTGAAGAATCTTCTTGTGCTTGATAACACATAAAAATGGGAGTAAAACTAATTTGTGAGAATAAACATTAGCATGTATAATGGTGTTGCAGTTACAGAATATTTCACGCAATACCATTAGCACCTCTCTTCACAGAATCACACAGAACATTTGAGGTTGGAAGGGACCTCTGGAAGCCATCTGGTGTAACACCCATGCTCAGTTAGGGACACTCAGAGCAGGTTGCTCAGGACCACGTCCATGCAGCTTCTGAAGATCTCTAAGACATGGTAGTTTCACACTGATGGCTAGCTAAACTCCACCACACTGCTGTCTCATTCCCCCTTCTCAAAGGCACAGGGGAAGAAAATACGATGGAAAAGGGCTCAGGGGCTGAGATAATGACAGGGAGATCACTCACCAATCACTGTCACAGGCAAAACAGACTCAGCATAGGGAGGTTAATATAATTTATTTCCTATCAGTAGCAGATTACAACAGTGAGAAACTAAAATACTTCAATTTTAGGCAATACTTTTTCCCTAATTATGCCAAAAATACTGTTTGCCTTCCTAGTGGCAAAGGCACATTGGTGACTCATGTTCAACTTGGTGTCCACCAGGACCCAAAGGTCCTTTCCTGTGAAGCTGCTTTCCAGCTGGGTGGCCCCCAGTACGTCCTGGTGCCTGGGGTTGTTCCTCCCCAGCTGCAGGACTTTGCACTTTTTGTTGAACTTCATGAGGTTTCTGTCAGCCCTGTTTTCCAAACTGTTGAGGTCCCTCTGTATGGCAGAATGGCCTTATGGTGACTCAACAACACCCCCTCAGTTTTGTGTCATGAGAATTTACTGAGGGTGCAATCTACCCCATCATCCAGATCATTATGAAGACAACCTAGACGACTAGTAGGACCTAGTATTGACCCAAGGGTATTCTGCTTATAGCTGTGAAACCTTCACAGGCTGATTTTAAGCCTCTGACACATCCACTAAAAAGCCCCTTGGCATATATACATCTATAGGTGCTTCTAAGAAAGGGCAATTGGCCTAGGTATTGCCACGGAAGTATGGCACCCCTTCACTTCTAGGAATAGGTTGTGTCACACTGACAGCCTACTGAAGAGTCAGCTAAAAGAGAAAGGTGGTTACAGAAGTAAGCTTAAAGTAAAAGTTACATGAAGAAAGTGTTCTTTTGGCCTTGAAAAAAACAAAAGCAAAACAGAATGTGGATCTAGTTATACTGACAACAGGCAAGGAGCTGCTTCTGTGCTGCTCTTCAACAGCTCTCAGTAAAGCTTCAAAAAATCCCTTCTGTGTTTGCCCACCTAAGTCCTACAGCTGTAGTGCCAACAGCTGAGTCAGCACATTGCCAGAGAGTAAAGGGAATTGGAAGCGTGGGACCACAGTGTCTGGTATGATTCAACAAATGTAGGAAAGGGATGAAACCAACAGCCTGGAGATTTATGCTTTTACTGCTTACAGGAGTTGAGGAGTTCAGCAGTCCAGAAAGGCAATTTTGAAAATGATGATCTTTAAGGTCCCTTCCAACCTATGTAAAGGGAAGACGCTGGACTTTGGAAAGTGATATTATAAAGCAGAGAGAGGTGGAACAGAGAGCTATCCTGGCATGAACACAGCTGCACTCAGCTCAGTTTGCAGTTGAAACATTCATCAGGAGACTGTGGCTACCTTTATTCTTTGGGACCCATCCTGTTCTCTGGGCGTGAAAGCAAGTGACACAATGTATTATGTGTCTGTATGGCTCATGTAATCTCCAAAATTGCGCCCAAGCATAATCTAGGAGAGAATTAGTTGACACAGGCCAAAATTGTTCCAGGGAATTTACGGATGATGGTGCATGAGTGCTTGAACTGTGCCATGACATGCTTGTTTTATTTACTATAGCAGTAGCGTATGGGACTATTTTAGAAAGTGGGAGGAACAACTCTACTATGCTGTGCAAGGCAACATTACTCTTATGATAAAGCAATGAGATATCTGAATACAACTATGAAATGCTTGCAAGTGAAACTGTAGCTGTAGTACATGAAATGTCTTCTGTATTGTCTGAAAACTTACAGAAATAAATTTCCTTGCCCAAGTGACAAAATAATTCCTTACACTGGATACCAAGTAGTAAATAGCAGACAAATATAAAAACTGACTATATGTCATACAAGCAGGGGAATTTATTATTACATGATTCTCTGAAAGACGCACTGGTTGGGCTTAATTTCTGGATACATTGTGAATATATAATATTATGAAGTATGGGCTGAAAACACATTCCTGTTTATCTCTGCAATTATCATATGGGACATAATAATTTTCTATTAGATTAAAGTGGTAAATTCAGGCTCTGTGATAGGTTTAAATAGGCTAAAGGGCTTTGTGAAGTCATTCAGGAAGGTGTGTTGCTAGTTTCCTCTTTATGGAACACAGAAGAGCTACATCATTCACATAAGTCACTGCGAATTTACTCTGCATTCTCTAGAATTTTACTAAATGAGATGAGATGATTTGTGTTCTGAAGATGAGTGGTAGTAAAAAACAAAGAAAAAGTGAGAAGACGGTAATAATCTTCTAATCAGAGGGTATCCAAGACAAGCTCATTCAGATTTTGATGAGTTTGTTTATAGGAATGTAGATACTACATCCAGAATTATATATGTCAACAGAAACCAATTCGTATTACCATTTCACCAGCAGAATATCCGTCATGAATAAGAAACACATCACAAGATGATGATGGACTATCAGCAAGACGGTGCTCCTGCCTTACTGCAATTCAAAGCAACAAATATTACCCTTTTGTTCCTGTGGCTATTATTTGAAAAGTATTGATTCTTTGGGGGTCAGGAAGACCACAGCAGTTCTTAATTCCTGGTGATGTTAATTGCTAGTGCTTCAATCATCACCAGTATATAGGTAATGACACCATGAAGAAGAGAAGCTGTCAGCTATCTCTATCAAAAAGGGTTTACTGATGTTGACCTAAGGAACAAGAGGGCTTGTTGCTGTCATTGTCAGCCTGTGTTCATGTGAATCCAAGTCGCCCTTGCAGTACTGTGCTGGGGACAACTAGCAACCTTTCCCATTCAACAGCTGCATTCATACATTCAGACATAGAGATCACAGCAGAGTTTGTTGTTATAGGTCATACAGGAGCAAGGTGAAAGTTGGGAAACACACAAAGTTTTCATCCTAGTCATTTGCCCCTCTTACATAGGGGTCTGTAAAAGGACTCTAGTCCTTTTAAACTTCCAGTGGGGGGGGGGGGGGGGGGGGGAAGTAAAAAAAAAAAAAACTTCCAGTGAAAGAGGAGTGCTTGCATCTGTGGGTAGCCTATTTCAGCGTTTCACTATCTTTATTGATATCCAGCTTGGATATTTCTGTCTTCAATTTAGTAAAACATGTTCAGTTGTAATGAGATTGTCCTGTTCATCAGCTTCTGACTGCTAATGCTAGTCCACCCAGGTGGAGACCTTAACCTTGAGATCATTGTAGGATGAAGGAGAGGATGACAATGTATCAAACCCCAATTATTACATGAATCCCGGACAGTTCTTTGCTTTTGTGAATCAAGCCAAATCCTACAAATTGCTCACAGTTGGTAACCCAGTTAGTTCTTGCTTGTTTTTAAATGTCAACTACAAGTTACTCTAGCTAAAAAATGTTACTAAATCCTGTACTGACAATGACCTTCCCATCAGAAATACAAAAATCAGATCTTCATGTTTTTGTATGTACCTCAAAATTCTGGAATTTTTCAATAGATTTGAATTTACATTACATATATTATATTATATATAGAAATAATAGCACTGCTCTGAGATATGTCAATGCAGTCTGTGGTTCTTACCACCATAGTTCTCTTCAGACTATACTTGGCTCAAGACAAAAACCCTTAGGAAGTCAATAAAGCTGCTTCCATTTTATTATTTAACAACTTGTCTAAAATTAATCTGATTAGAATTTACATGGACTAACAAATAAAGGGAATTAGTATAAACTTTAAATGAAACAAAATAAAAAGGAATCAGAGCTGTTTAATCACATACACAGAGATGTGCAAGCAAGAAGCGGTTTTGACTGAAGACAGAGACCAAATTTGTCAAATTTTAGTGCCTCGTATTTGGCATAGATATACATATCTGGGCAAATAAACAGATGCTTATTTGATTTTCAGAACTGTTGAGCATGTGCAGTTCCTATTGACTTTTCTGAGAGCTAACATATTTGATATTTCAAAGAGATGAGAAGGCATTTTTATTCAGATGTGTAGGCATTTGAGTAATACTATCTTTGTGCTGCTAAATTTATGATTTTAGTATCATCACAAGTGGTTTAAATGAGACTTCCTCACACACAGTCCCACAAGCACTGGCATGATGCATTATCCAAAAATCACTGTTTAAACAACTCTGTATTTGAATACTTCCTCAGTTCCTTCATATTTAATGTAGGATTGCATCTGCTCTTACTGGATGAACATAAAGCAAGATTACTAACGTGACAAACTGTGTGGTTGCTCTGTTTTATGGAACAGTTCTACATTAAACTAAATAACCAACACCTTATATTATAGGCCTTATTCACTATGACCACCCAGAAGCCTAGCTGTGAAAAGAACAAACAAACTGTTTTTGAGCACTAGCACTACTAAAAGGAAGGAAAATAACAAGAAAAAAAAAATCATAGGGGAAAAATAAATAAATAAAAACAAAAACCCAAGAACAAAATTTCATTCCAGTAGTTATCCAGAAATCTGATTTCCTTTGCTTTGTGTCAGGCACTTAGCGTTATTGTTGCAGTTAAGAGAACTTTATGAGAGTGATTAAAATAAAACTTCTTGGAGGAGAGGTGCCACAAGAGACTTCAGCATAACCTGTGAAGTCATTTATCTACTGTGAAAACACAGGTCTCTTGCTTTATTAAACATCTCTGTACAAGCTCCATTTGATGTCTGGGGCCAGATATTCACCTGGCACAGTTCCGCTGAAGTCAATAGACCCATATTGATTTACACAAGCTGAAAATCTAAACCTCTGAGTTTATTGCAGCATCACTAAAAGGGGTGATTAATTGTAGCATAGCATCGCAATATGATAATAATGCTCAAAAACCTCCCTAGAGTGGAATACAAATATGCTTGCCTTTCTACAAAGCAGTTCCATGCAGACTAGCTATTTTTGAGCTGTTGCTTTTTTTTTTTTTTAATTTATTTAAAAAACACAGACAGTAATCTTGTTACCATCTCAACTTTACCCTGCAAAACAGATAATGACAAGGTAGTGGTATGTAATGGCTGAAAGCCTGGCTGATGCTGAGCGTCTTGTACATATTGATCCTCCTGAGGATGAGTATGTGTTCCCCATTTGACAATGTCCTACAGAAGATGTGGCCTCCCCATCCTGCAGGACAGGTGTGTCTGTGCCCTATGCACATCCCCACGCGCTGCAGTCTCTGTCCCCTACCCAGAGGTTTGGTTGCCTCTGCTCAAGGCCTCCTCTGGTATGGGGCAGCTGCATAAGCTGGGTTCAGGCTGCTAGGACAAAAGATGTTGAGAGAGCTGCAAGAAGTCCTATCAGTGCTCACGTATTCAAGCCGTGGTTGTTGCCCTCAGCCACGGCCTGAGCTATGTTGCAGGTATGCCTGAGCCTGACCCTGGTCCCGACCTGCTGATGTGATCTCAGACTTGCTGCATCACCAGGGACTTGCCTGGGGATCATTAGGCTGAGTGACCCTCACCAGACCTGCCCTCTCCCCTTGCTCGGGCACTGTGGGATGGTGCCCTCGCTGGAGAGGACACTGCCCTGCTGTCACGCTGACACCATAGCTCCTGCCTTATGTTCCCTGGGGAGCAGCTCCCTGACAAGATAAACCCTTTAGTCCTGCACGTACTATTGGCAGAAGGCAGGACTGAACAAGCATATGCTGTTATGCTTAAAAAAAAAAAAAAAGGGTACTCTACAGGGTCATTTTTATTTAATACTGAAATTAGCAGAAGTGGTCAGAATTAAGTCTCCTTTTTTGTTACTGTTACACATAAATCTTCTGTGCTGTAAAAGCTTGTAATCTGAGAAGCTGAATGGGAGACATAAAATTGTATCCAGAGAACCACAGTCCAAGCAAAACATTTTTCTTTGCTTTAATAATTAAAAGTGTATATTGGCACATTTCCCAACCTATAGACCCATCAGCTGTCACACAGAAGTGTGAGACACACTCAAGCATCCCTCCCCCCGCCTGTGGTCTCCTGCAGGGTCCCTTTAGCTCACCATATTGCAATGCAGTGTCTAGTCTCTTTTCCCAAAGAGAGACACCACATGTGAAAGGGCAGAGGGGTTCGGGTGCTGTGCTGTGGGAAAGGTTGGGCCTCTTCATGCAGCATCCCAAGCAGAAGTTGCAGCAGAAGACATACTGACAGCACTACAGTTTCACATCATCTGTCCTGTCCTGTCCTCATTTCAGCATGGTGAAATGAGCTAAGCTGGTGCAGAAGGGCAGGGATACATCCATCACAGGATCCACCTTGTTGAGTCTCGCGGGCTAGGTCAGAGAAAAAGCTGAGGTCTGAATCAAGCCATCCTTGACCGGCTGATTTCCTAATTCCCTGCTCCATGGAAGATCTGGGTCAGCAGAGGGAAAATGGAAAAAGCAAACGTAATGCTTAAAACACGAGGCTCCTGTCCCAGCTGCGTAGTTAATTATGAAAGGACAAAGTCCACATATAGGATTGTAAATTGTCAATAGCAGTGTAAAGTCAAAACACCTTAAACATACAACTCTTAACAGAAATAAACTGTTAAAAGAACAAATTCTTTGCTCACAGAGGAATTTCCTGCAGTGCTGCACACTCACCTTAGCAGCAGAGCTAAATGTTAATAACATGAGAAAATGAGGTGCAGGTCTGACATTTTGGTGTCACGTCTCTCAGCATGAGCAGTTCCCTGAAATGGCAGTGGGCATGCTATGGATTCTTCCTAATACAGCTGCTGAAATAAAACGGTGTGTTTTGGGGGAGCCAAGCTGGTGGTAAGGTTTCTGTCAGAGGCACCCAGGTCCCACAGCACACCAGGCGCAGGGTGCTATATTTCAGCAGCTCATTAAGCATTTCAGTCCTGCTTGGCATTTCTCTGAATTGTTGTCTTTTCAGCACATCAATTTTTTTCTCTAATTATATTGATTTTAGAAAATTACAGTGTCCTTCTGATGATTTTCAACTATGTACAGCAAAAACTTGGAGTGCAAGAAGAAAAACAAACTCATTGTGCTCCAGCAAGTTATTTTACACCATCAGACCTTTCATGGGACCAAACAGAGACCAGAGCTGAGAACACGTGAAAATATTACTGTTGGTACAAATATAAACAGAAGTTTCTAAAGAATATAGACCTTACATTCATCATCCAGCACAAAAAGACCACTCGTTGTCTGGCGCATCAGCTCTGTAATTACGTGTCAGTTTATTTTCAGTGTATGGAAGGTGTAATTGCCTGTGCCCAACTTTATCTGTGGGTCATCGGAACGGTCCAACCATACCATCTGCAGGCTGTCTTCCCACAGTCGAGACCTGAATGCTAGCCCACACTGCTTCCTAAATCATGTCTTAATAAAGCGGAAAGCTACTAAAATCTGCTCCATTAATTAAAGGGTGTCATACAACCTCTAAGATCTAATCTTTTCTTGGTAGGAAGAAGAGAAAGGGTACTTTGGGGCTTGTGTATGCTTCTGTTACTGCTCCTGTGACCTTTTTACACTTTTTAGTAAATGATTTGCTAAAACAAAATACTTAAGCAGCTCTGGCCAAGAATAAAGCCCAGAGTGAGTGCTTTACCAATACAGTCAGTGCCAAGTGTATTTTCAAGGACAGTTGTGTCTTGTTCCATTCATTTAAGAATATCTGTGCTATGTACAGACTGTGGATGTAAGTCCCATGTGGTGGGAGATACCTGATTTGTCACTGCAGGTAAATACATCATGTTTAGAGAAGAATACAGCACAAATATTTCTATGAGTCTGTGATTCCATCCTTCTGCAGTATTACCAGCTAACTCTGAGAGGCTCCTGGCTTCGTGGTTTTTAGTTCCAGTCTTTACTGGAGTGAACCAGTCTTTTATTGGATTAGTTCATATACTTTACAGATGATTTAGAAAAAAAATTCCACCAATCAGTCATGGCAATATATAGGAAACACATATCCTACTGTTTCTTTGGTGTGAGAAAATTAATACATGTTCAAATAACTGGGGTTAATCTAGCATTTAGCAGGCAATTACTCTTAGGCTTTCTGACCTTTTTATTATGTATAAAACAAAACAGCAGGATACTGTCTATAGTTAGTTATATTTAGCCATGGTCCTAGAAATGGTTAGCCATTATCCCAAGAATTTTGCGTCTACATAAAGGGCAAAAATAATTTACACAACATTTAGAAGCTCTAAAAGCTATGTTTAGGGACATACTGTATTACTTGCATGTCTTTGTGTTTGGAAATCCTTTTTCTCTGCAACACGGCAGATACCTTGGCAGGATTTATTAAAGGGACTTACCAGCTTAATAAAACTGTGTAGCTTCAAAACTTAATTTAAAATCTGTCCAGGTAGTTGTTAACCTCACTAAAAATCAATGGACCAAATCTCATACATCTGATGTATATCACCAGAATTCCACTCAAATCAAAGGGTTGCCTTAATGTAAGTGCAGGAAGCATTTGCCCAGTGGGAATGTTCATTCAAGTAAGCACTACAGGCTTAGGCCTACCCTTGTTATGAGTCATCAGTCACTCAGCTATGCCAACTTAATTAACTTCATTCAAACAATACTTTTTTCTAATTTTCTCCCCCTCCAATAGAAGAATTCTATGGAATAAGTAAGAAAAAAACTACTGCAAATGCTTAACCTCTAAAGATAGGATGAGTCTTCCCCTCATTCCTTTATCTCTTCACCTCCAAGCTGACAGCTATGAATTAGCAACAGGTTCTACTACCTCTAAAACATGAGACTATCTTAACCTTGGTGTCCATGAAGAGCTCTGGAGGCTGGGCTGAACACCTAGGGGGATGCTATGGTAAAAAGGTATAAAGCAAGGCAAGCAGTAGAGGAGTAATCACAAAGACTAACTTTAGTCCTGGGGAGACCAGACCTGCTTCTCTTCACTTCCTTAGAGCAAACAGAGGATAACTATCTAGCAGGTAAGTCAAAGCAGAAACCTAAATTTAGGCAGTAAGAAATTGTTCTCCAGAGGAACCCAATTCTCCGTTGTAGACCCCCACATTCCCCTTTCTTCCTTCCACTTCTCTTAGTTTAGCTCCATTGCCCACATTTTTAAAAGGGTTGCTTTTAAAGTGGACCATGTGACAAAGAGGTACACAAATGCCACTGAGGGGCTGGAGAAAATGCCTGTCAGTGAGGTTGGTCTGTTTGTCTTATCAGAAAAGAGGACTGAGATGTGACTAGACTAAGGAGTGTAAGTGCTTTCATGAGTTAAAAATTCTGGGTATTAAAAGGGACTGTAATATTGTAGAGAAAGGCATAACAGGAACCAATTGGCTGGAAGGAGATGCCAGACAATTCAAATTAGAAATTAAGCACACATTTTTAACAGTGAGAGTAAATATCTACTGGAACAGACTACGAAGGAAAATGGTAGATTCTCACCATATCCGTATTTTCAAGTCAGGACTAGGTGCTAGGCTGAAAGAAATGTTTTAATCAAACTATTGGGCTCAATACAGGGTTACAGTTCGATACTTAATGGTCTGTGATATTCAGGAGATTAAATAGCTTAATGGTCCCTTTCAGCCTTAAACACTATGAAACTAAGCCCTATGAATCTGTACCTGTCTCCAGGGATTCAGATTTAGGCTTTGTACAAAAAGATCACCCCGAAATTCTTTAACCAAAGAGTTTTGATAACTTCTGTTATCTTTCAAAACTGACTGATTTCTGAATATAAGCTGAATGCAATTGTTACTTGCAGCAATAACATTTTATTAACAATAGGACTGTTTTCTATTCTATGAGTTCTTGAAACCAATAAGGTGGCTGAAATGTTATGGTATAAATTGTCATGTTTATGGCTACAATTATTGAATTAAGCAGCTGCAATTCACCTAGAAATCAAGCTCATTGAGGAATACAGAGGATGAGTAAACTGATGTGATTTGCAAATATTCATTAATTGAACATCACCATAATGCTGTGAAGTGAATAAGTATTATTACTCTGATTTCACTGATATTTTCCCATTTAGATTAAGTGGTTTGTTCAAAGCTATATAAAATGAAAAAAAAAAAATAAAAATAATAATAATTAAAGGCTCATGGCTCATGACAAAATGAGCATTAAAACACAGATGGGAAGCCCTGGCCCCTTTGAAGTCATTTGCAGATTTGGGGACACTGAATTTCTAACCTGCTTTGTAGCTCACTTTAAACCTAAATCCATCCATCCTAGGCACAGTGAAATGTTTTTCATTCAGATTGAATCTGGCCTGAAAGCTTGTGTCAAAAGAAGTGTAATGATCATTTCAGAGTTATTTATTTGGTCCGTTTTCTGCACTACGTCATTTGACTATAGTGCTGAATTATCAGATGGAAAAAAATCTTTGCTTTCTTCCCACTTCATAATCTTTTAAATATATTTCCTTTGAGGGTTAAGTGAACTGGGATTAAATTCTGCTAACAGAAACATTTGAAAGCTAATAAGAAAAAAAAAAAGTACTGAGAAAATGAAATCAGGCTTTTATTCCTAGTACTACAATTGATTTTATATACATTCTTCATCTAAGTATTGTGATGTTAAGATATGCCTTATACTTGGAAAGTTTTCCCCACCTTCACATCAAAGATGAGAAAATCATGTCAAAACCATCTCCATCCACTTGTCAGTGAAGACATCTTCTACTCTGGCCCTCAGTTTGACACATTTCCTCTCCTTAGACCAGGATCCTGGTGCCTTCCTTTCTGATGCAAAAATGCAGCAGCTATCATTCCTTGATTCAATGGGCCACAAAGCTTTCTTCCTGAGATTTGTCTCCTCCCTCTAGCCATGGATTCTCCAAACAGGAATTTCCACAGCAACTCCCAACTGATTTTCCATGAGCCTTTTCACCGAATAACTATGCCAATTACCAGGGGTTTAGCAAAGTCGGCAGGAATTTCCATTTCAGTCACTTGCAAGCCACCTGAAATCTCTCTTCTCAAGGAAATGTTATTACTCAGATAAGTGACATATGTTACCCGGAAGAAATAGTCTTTGCCTTGATTTCCCTGCAAAGTCTCTCTTTAATGGCTTTCCTTATCTCTAACAGTAGTTATTTCCCCAGACCGTCTCTTTCTTCTTTAGGGACTTGTAATATTTGTCCAAGCTATCCCTTTACCTCAGATGTACAGGAGGGTATTGTTTGAGTCCTCATATGGACCACACACTTTGCAAAATGTGCTGCATAGGAAACTGAGAAAGTTGAAAATAAGCAATGCAAAGAGTCAGAAAATACCTACAAGGAGAGGAGGTTAGTGAAAATGACACATTCCTTCTGGTTGCAATACAGAATAAGGACATGGATGTAATAAAACATAGATAATGCTCTTCCCAGTCCAAAAAGAATATGCACATCAAATTTAAAAAGCAGCACCCAGAGCACAAAATAACAGTATCACAGAGGGAGAAAATAAAGAAAAAGACTATTCCATACCATAACATCAACTGGAAGGATATGGAGGGCATCCATCTGCACAGTTGTAAAATACAAAATTAAATGGGCTATAAATCTCTTGCCTTTATTTTTCCAGCCTCATACTACTATGATTCTCTGAAGCAGGTCAACAAACAAATGTGGGAAGAGAAAGTCTTCACATCTGTTAAACTTGGTAACAGTCCTAAAGCTAGTGGAGTCTTTAGCAGCACCGCAAGGAAAATAGAAAAATGAATCAAAGTCGTTGCTGATGACAAGCTGCAGAACCAGCAGGGCTACTGGTGATAAGATTGCTGTTTACTGGGGCATGAGACAGAACAATCACCAAAACAATGCAGCCTTTTTTATTCTATGTTACTGAGAAGGTGGGCAGCTATAATCTCCTACATGCCTTCTGTAAATCCACACCTGCCAGGTAGCACCGAAGGGAATAATGACAAAAATCTAATATCTCCTTTCCTAAAAATACAGAGCCCAAGATTGGGCAAATCACAGTAAAACACAAACACCGTTGAGCACGCAAGTCATAGAAAACACTTATCACTGGAGCACGACCCAAATATGGTGAAAGTTGTAAAGCATTTAAATGTTTCTGAATCTAGAATAATAAAGATTAAGAAAAAATTTGGCAGAAACAGAGTTTCTTTTAAGAAACTAAGCGCAGCAATCATAATTTAGGACTAGCAACATCAACAAAGCTTTTCAGTAAGCTAAGGAAGCCCACATCCAAATTAAAGCACTACAATGATAACCATTGACTACAGGAAGGCACCCTCAGAAGCAGCTTTGCTTCCTGTTTGAAGGAACTTCTTTGAGAAAGCAAGAACACTGAGACCAATTCAGTAGAGCTGTACTCAGGTGAGAACAGAGGTATCTGCCACTGTTAATGGGTTAAAGGCTGCATAAGTTCACATACACCTTGGTAGTTCAACAAGTTGGTGAGAATGTCCTGGACAAACTCATAAGTTCTGCACCAATGAGATGTCACCCATGACTTTGAAGCCACTAGTATTAGTAATGAAGCTCAAGAAAACTATGCTCCTTAAGAAGAGCATCCAAAGAATATGAATTGTCAGTCCCCCCCAAGTCTTGGAGGGGCACGCTGAAAATGCTAAGTGGATACATAGTGTAGTAGACTATGCAAATGCACACCACAGAAATATTCAGGATCACTGCTTTCCACAACTGTCTGATTAAAGGTCACAGAGAAGACAGAGCCAGATTCTAACTAGGGGTGCACAGCAATAGAACAAGAGGCAAATAAGGTTGGCTGAATAAGGTCCATAGCATCCTCATCCAATTGGTCCTGCTTTGATTCGGGGTTGCACTAGATGGCCTCCACAGATTCCTTCCAACATAAATTATTCTATAAGTCTATGATTCTATAGTTTGTGTAATGCTCAAAAAAACCAAACAAACAACAAACTATGGTGAATTGGTGAATTGTTCTACTTTTAGAAGAACCTGACAGCCAACAGCCATATGTAGCCAATTTTGACACAGAGGAAACTTTCTAAGCAATTACTAGAGCATTTTTTTTCCCAAAACATTTTCCGTATACTAGCAATAAGTTAATTTCAAAAAACAGATCTCAATTAAGGTGAAAATTTTCCCAAGTTTAGAAAGATGTCACATGTCTTTGTAGATGTCACACATACCAATGCCCACAGTTGTCTCACAACCTAGAGTGAGCTATGTTAAAATAACCACATGAGCACTAATGAAAGCACAGCAACTTGTTCAAGATCCTTTGTTAAATTAAGCAACAACAAAATACTTGAAAAATGTCCTTATTAATGTAAACACACATGATGAACACTACACACAATGAGGTGAAATAGCAACTAAGAACAACCAATATCATTCCTATAGCCCTGAGAATCACCTGTCACATGGGAAAAAGACAATCCAGTTGTCACAACACAACACAGGCACAAACCACTAACACTCTTATGGCTGTGCCTAGTGGTTGGAGTGGAACCATTGCCTTCTCCGTACCACAGGTGTGCATGCTGGCACTGTCAATGAAGCATAAGCCCCTTATGTCCTCATCTAAGAAGAAATGCCAAATATGACATCCAAACAGCAGACTGTTGTTAAAATGTTTTAACTACACTCTCAGCTTCTTTGAATGATGCTTTCCACTACCTAACAGGTAATTTCATTTGAAAACAGCATTAGAGGTGATATTAGTATGTTCTGTTTCTCTCTTTCTCTCTTCTCCTTTGTACGTGTAAAAGTATGTTTATTCTAAGCCGAGATGCTGTGAGTTGAGGATGTTTTGGGAAAGCCTTGCTAATGAGTTTGTCTCATTTTACTCTATCTAGTGCAAGTCTTCATTTGAGAAAACAGGTTAAACATAGACAAAACAAGAAAAAGCATTTTTTAATGATAACATTGTGAATTCACATACACAGTGTCAAACACATTCATATTACTTTCCTACTATGAGTCATACTAATGCATTCTCATCAAAGCACATTTTCCTAAACAAACTTTAGCTGTGGCTCTGCAAGCTTTCAGAAGAACAGGCTTATTGATTTCCAGCAGCATGAACCATGTTAGGTTGCAGGTCATTTAAACAAATGACTTTTTACTTTTGAAATTTGCAAGCTGCCTTTGCTGAAGGACCTGTTGGCATGACAATGCATATTTAAAGTGTATCAGATATGCTGGTTATACAAAAAAAAAATGATGTAATTGTTATATTCGTACATGAAGGCACAGACGAATATGAATTTAATTCTCCAGAGTGATTGGTTAGGATTTTGCATACAATATTTGACCCAAAATATCAAGATCAATTTATTTTCCATTTCAGAAAATAAAACTTTATTTATATATCTGATATTTATATATCTTTATATATATATATATATATTTATATATCTGTCATCAAATATTCAAGTACATTACAAATATACACCTTAAAAATAAATTGAACTTTTCTTATGAATCTTATAGGATGGGTTAGATATGTTTTAAATTTCCTTTTGCTTTCCACTGTCAAGCCCTTTTCTCAAATGACAATAATGCATGCAATTTCATCCTGCAGTAATCTATGGTAGATCTGATATTATATCGCCTATTAGTAATAAACTATCTGTCAAAGTGGTTTGGCACGTCACTTTCATTAAGACATCAGGATGGGAGCCTTGGTGCTTTGGGCCTAGTCATAAGACTATTCAAACAGAAAGACAGCTTATGGCTAAGCCATCTGATAGCACAGTGACCAAGGCCACAAAAGGGGCTAAAGGAGCCCCAAAAATCAGAAGAGGAAGGTTATTGCAGTAGTTTTTCACCTGTTGACAATAACTTTGCATTTGCATTTAAAATTCCAGCCAATCTATTTTGACTCTACCAAGGAGCTAATGCCTGAAAATCAAGCTTCAAAGCTATGAGTTTGTAGATTGTAGCAGCAGAACAAAATTGATGACTCTTCATCACAGTTGAAACACCAGCTCTTTATGCTAAGAACAATGGGATGTTTCTCTGTTCATGCTCAAAAGGCAAGGAAGATTGTTGGATTTTAAATAACTTTATCAAATGATGTCGATCAGCGCGTGGCTATATTGCTTCAGAAACTGCTTCAGCTTGGGCATATTTAACCTTGTATCTGAATGTCCTCATGGATGGTCTCCAGGAACTCATCTGTATGACTAAGACTACACATCGTTCTAAATTCACTTCTGCTGTGTGCCTTGGAGAAATCAAGCAACTACTAAAGGTTAGGTTGTGCAGCGGTGAAGAGAAACAGATGTTATTTATTTATTAAAACAAACTTCCAGATGGTTCAAGATCACCACATTGTGCAAACAGCCAGCCTAAATGACTGCTTTCTTTTATTGTCATTACCCTCCAGTTTCCTTCTATTATCACCCCCTATTGTTTGTTATGCTTTCTTGCTTCAGCATGTGTCCAAGCATTGGAAGTTATTTGAGATATGAACTTTGCCTGCTTATAAGGTTTCTAGAAGCCTTTGGAACAAACATAGTAAAACAAAAATGGTAACAATGGATCACTGAATCAGAATAAAACTGTCCCTATGACCAGAAACATGAAAGTCCAATCATTCTTTTATATAAAACTGATCCCCTACAATCTAAATGAGAAAAAGACAAAAAAAAAAAAAAAAAGCAATTTCAAAATATGTTTGTTTCATGGAAATGTGTTTCTTTTCCCACTCCTGTAGCTAGCAAAATCACTGAATTTGCCCACACCATACCATTTTTTTGCACATACAATATAGAAGCTGTCTCACAAGCCAGGCAACATGGCTAAAGCCATTTTCAGCATAAGGAACACTTATTTGTAGTCTTTCAGTGGACAACAGAAAGCCTCAGCAGACTGGCAGAATTCAGCTCCAAAATGGAAAATATAAAACAATTGATCCAATGTCATACATGTACATCTTAAAGCATACGCACTTCAGTAAGGTTCAGCCACACACAACTTTGAGGAGAGTCTACACTCAGGCAAGGCTCCTACTTCAGGTAGGAAATAGAGGGAAGCAATGGAATAAAGTACAATGGAAGTTCACCATTCTGACTGAAGGATGAGTCAGAAAAAAATTACAGCACTACCATAACTTGAAAAAGGCAGGAAAAATGTGGTAATTTTTAAAACTTGGAAAAAAAAGGGCATGGAAGTTAAAACTGTAGACTTGACACAGATGTATCATAAATGTGATATAATAGCTGACACAGACTTACAGATTTCTCAGTAGGAAATAAAGGAAAAAAAATGTGTGGTTATAGTATGTCAACAGAATATTTCCAAAAATTTAGACCAATTGGAGACAGATGAAAAAAATGAACTAGGTAGATAAATGGAAAGACAAAATGAGGATAACTAAGATGGAATTTAAAGAATAAATATCCAGCGAAACAAACAAAAAAAAAATAGCAGAGAATAACTTAGGCATTCAGAAGAACGTACCTTGAAAACTATCTGACATAATGGCCCCTGAAGAGGGAAAGAGAAACAGGTAAAGAGGCTAAAATCACAAAGAATTAACATTTATTTGGATCACCTTTTTGCAAAGCAGATATATAGGTGATTCCCATGAGAGAACAATACTATTATTTGACATTAGAGATAAGGAAGTGCTGAAGACTGGGATATTAGAAGAAGAGTCATTAAACAAACTGGCAGTTTGGGTGGTGCTGGTTTCTGACAGTATACACGTATAAATTTTGAATTTGCCTAGTATTTAAGTGGCTATGCTTTTAACAACAACAAATAAATAAATAAATATGTAATTCTTCATAAATATCTAACCCTAAAAGCAGGAAAATGTCAAGTTAATGCATTAGTCATAACCCATTGTTCACACGGCATGTTTCCACACAGCAACAGCTTCTGAGTCTCCAGAAGGAATTTTCTTCTGCCTCCAGCTGATAATGAAACACACTGCACACAAAACGTTAACCTCCCTCACAGAGCAGCACAAAGCCTTACCTATGACCTCAGCAAAATAACAAGTAGTCAGCACTGAGATGCTTGCCAAGATTAGTTGTGCAGTGTATCACACTTGTTACAAGATAAGGCCCTGCAGACGTCTTGTGCTGTAGTGTGAAGAAGCCTCACACGTAGTTAAGAGTCGTGGAAGATATAAAGCCTCAGCATCTGGTCAAGTGCAGATTCAAAAGGAAACCTAGTGTAGCAAGCTCCCAGGCTGTTCCTTCCATCCCCAGTTTCCTCACCAGATATAAAACAGCCATAATTCAGTCAGGCCCAGTCAAGTCCAGACTACTCTAAGGAGAGCCTGAACTTGGATATCCCACACACCTCAGTGACCCTTGTTACATGTGATGCTGGGACTTCTCTGAAGGTCTTGAGGACTAATCGGACAGAGAGTGCTAGACTTGGTTGCCCCAACCACTTCTTGTAAGAGCAATCACTTTCCAAAACACATTAAAGAACCTTCATAATGCATTCATATGGTAATGGATACAAAATGAATTCAGGACTGAATATGACCAGAGTTCATGCTTAAAATGTTGCATTGATCCACCTGAACCTACCCCTGGACTCTCACAGCTACAAGGTATTGATGCCCTTCAGTGTAGTGTCACTATAGACTGCCTTGGCACACATGGCTAGTATTAACGATGTCCACTGATAATCGCTTTAGGTATTTCTATGCCCTGGTGATGTATACACTTTAAAATACACAACAATAAATACTTGCAACCCTATTAATATTTTAACAGGGTAAAAATAATCTCTGAAGTTATTTTTCAGTGTTGAAATTTTTGACCTGTCATTCAAGATAATGATATAGAGCACATTTATTGTTTATTTTGCTATCACTGCTTTAAGTGGTGGAAGAAAAGCTTGTAATTCAAATGAGCTACTTCTCTGAAACTGCCACACAGCAAGCAATTATAGATGGCTCAGACAGATGTTTTTTAGCCCCTACTATGTAAGATCCCAATTATCTCACATAAAAACTGCCATGAGGAATGAAGGAAGAATTAGGAAGACTAAGAACTTTGTTTAACAGATGCATTTGTGTAAGTCATTCTGTGCTTACTCCGAAGTAATGGTGGAGAACCAGTGGCCTCTTAGCTCTAAAGCAAGGCTAAAGCAGATCATTAATGGCATTGGAGCACTCAATGAAACCTGACCACATCTACATATGATGCCAAAAGGCTGTGAAAGTGTTATTATTACCCTCAGTGGGAGCAGAATGTTATCTTACTCCTGCAAAGCTGGATACCCTAGTAGTACAAAGAATTAAAAAAAAAAAAAAAAAAAAAAAAAAAAGCCAGTGTCATCCAGGTAATGCATCCATTTCAGTATACGCATCATTTGGGTCACTGCTAACAGAAATGAGAGAGGCTATTGATAGCACTTCCCATCTTTGGCTCTGGAGGATACTATTTTATACAAAGAGTTTCCATTTCTTATATTCACCCAGTAATTGTAGTCAAGCCTGAGGGCTCAAAAGGAAGCATCAATGAACACAAAAGTGCTTCAGCAGACCTTGTCAGACAAGAGACCAAATGGGGACTCACCAGTCACACGTTGGAGGTGCTCAGAATTCCTTTGTTTTCTTTCTCTGTGTCTCAATTTGACCTCTTGGAAAATATACTGATATGAAGTAGTGCCCTCCCGTTTGATACATGGGCTTTGTATTTCCACAGACCATTTTGTATGTAAGTATTTTAGCTAGCTGAATCACTCCCAGCCTACAGTGTACATTTTCAAAGGGACTATAAACACAGAGAAAGAAAATTACAACTTCTAGCTTTATTGGAAGTGCTGTATCTGGCTCTAGTTAGTTAGCTAAGTGAATAAATGAATGAGAGTACAAACAACCAGAAATGATATTTCAGTTATTTTTGCTAGCTTGGAAGCTCTTAATCTTGTAATTAAAGGCTTTGAGATTTGAAATTCTGTTACTGTGGTTCTGACAATGAAATATTTCCACAATAGCTCTGGGACTGGAACTCAGACAGGTAAGAATCATCTTGATCATTTTCTCTCCAGCCAGAGATTCAAGCTGGGTCCAGTGTGCCTTTAAGCACTCATCACAAGTAATTACCCTGCAGAGGGAACACAGCCAGAGAAATGTTACAGCATTACTATTATTACTTTTTTGGATTAAGTAATAAATATTTAAGAGAGTAAAGCTAGCCCACAAGAAATGACAAATGAGCACATGCCAAAACCCCACCTACTCAACTGTGCACCTTAAGGCCTCTTCTACCCAAAATAGACAGCAAAAATTATTCCCTTCCCCATCACTGTGGGCTCTTATTTTCTTTATAAAGCTAAACTTGCCTTCAAAGATAAACTGCAGTTTGATATTACTTACTTTTATAAGTGTTCCTGGTCTATTTCTTTCAGAATAACACAGTGAGGTCAAAACAACACAAGGCAGCACAATGTTGGGGTAGTTTCCATTATAGAGCTAAAGATGCTTCTGTTTTTTTCAGTTTGCAGATTTCCACGCCTGTCTGAGAGAGGTGCATATCTTTGTACAGCAGTTAACTCTTTTTACCATAGGATCACATTTTTTCGATACTTTTGCACATAATTTGAATGTAAGCCAGAGTTCTAAAGACTCACAGACTCCAGAGTAAAAATCAACAAATTTGTACTTTTTCCATTGCCATATCATCCTTAGTCACTCACTCACTGCCCACTTAGCTGATAATACTCTCTCGCACTAAATTTTGTACCAGAAAATTTGCAAAAATAGATAATAAATAGTGAAAATAATGAATAGTTAGGCATTTGTAAAAAACTCCTTCCATATTTAAGAAATTCACTTTCAATGACCGTATCAGGACTTGTTCATTTGATCTTTCACTACACATTTCCTTGATGAAGGAAGTAGATGAAGTTTAAATGGACATGTGTGATACAGACCTTGGGAACTTGGGACTTGGGATTTCTTAGAAGTTATTTCTAGCCTTTCTAGTATTTTTGTTATTCAAATATATCAAAGTTCTGCAAATAAAAGGTGGTGATTATGAGAATTAGCTGGATATCATACCGTATTCTCAGTCCTACTTGCGTTTCAAAACAATTTTTTTTTTGCATGTAGCAATGATAAAAAATATCTTCTAATCCTCAAACATTTTTCATAGGTCAATCTGATTAATTTAGATAAAAGAATGTTTTATTAATAGCTTTTAAAATATTGATAATGTTACTGGTCTTTTGTGAAAACAATCCATGGAAGGCTTAAATTCCATAGATTTTAAAGAAGGTTCTTATTTGTCTATTCATCAGGCAGCAAAGGCAGTCTACATATCTGGTGTATCTTAACTCCTTCAGTTCATAGACACAGGAATGAGCAAACCTCTGATGTATTGCCAATATTTCTAAAATGCTAGCATGTCAGGCAATCCCTGAATGCAGTTTAGCCCCATCCCAACTATGACAAACGTACCCCTTCATGAATCAGAGGGGCATGTGCCAGTCTTCCAACCATGTGTTTTTCATTTTGCAACTTCTTCTTGTTTAAAAGGACCAGTCATTTAATCTGCTCCAGTTTTATATCACAGCTATTCCCTCTTTTTTCATGCACCTGCAGCCTAAGTAAACTTTTTATAAACAGAAAAAAAGCTTCTACCATTATGAAAAGAAAAACTAAGAAATAAGACATTGACAAAGTGTCTTCTTGGCTGTTTACCACCATTACTGCTTTGCACTAGAAGATTCTGGGGAAGTTCTTATTTCATATATATTTCTGTAAGTAACCAGAATATGACTTTCACATAGACTGAAATCTCTAACTAGAATATTAAGAGAAAATTGAAGAGCAGTAAGTCCAGGACTGCAATCATATGAAATATTTCTATCAATATAAAGTGCAGCATATCAGAGGCCCTGCAGTATAATTGTAAAGTCCTTGAAAACCAGAAATTTGCTTGATGTTGACCCCACCCTACAAAGGCAAGTAAATGTCTCTTTTGAGAGATCCAGATGAAGCACACTGAGAAAACTTGAGTGCTTAAAGGCAGACCCAACAGTTCATTTTTAAACAAAGGATGCCTTAGAGACTCTTGCCCTCACAAGTATTGATTGAAAGACACATTAAACAGAGAGCTTGGTTACTCCTTAAAAAAAGGCAACCTTACAAGATCAGACTAAAAGAGTTTCAGTAAGAGAAAATCCCATCTCTTTACTGTTAGAGGTGGGCTGGATTTTGGGGGTTGAGGTTAATAAATCGGGATGTTATGGTAACTGCTAGGTCACCTCTGTGCATAGAAGCAAAGGGACACCAACCCGATTCTTTTTCTCTCAGGGCAAAATTCATACCTCTTCCTAAAACAACAGATAACAAAACACCAGACATAACTTCATATATTTTCCAGTTTCAGGCTTCTAACCTAGACACAAGGCTCAGGGATCAGCCTTTTCTTCCCTTTAGTGTTATCTGCCAGTGAAAGGTCAGTAGGGGCTCAGTACAGAGCACCTTCTCCCACAGCACCTGTCATGGCCAGCATTGACTCCATAAGACGTCCTACAAGGCTACCATTCTCATCCTAATCCTGTCCCTGCAGCAATATGCAGCCAAGAATACAGGCAGCTGAAAACAAAACAATAAAACAAAACAAAACAAAACAAAACAAAATGGTTACTTGTTTATATCATAAAGAAACTTAAAGCAAATTCTGAGAAGTAAATACCTGATTTTATATATGATTTTTTACTTTTTTGTATTCCTATTTTTTTCCTTTAAAACGATAAAAAAATAATAAAAAAATCTCTCTCTCTCTCTCTCTCTCTCATCTAACCTTGTTACTGGCAGGAGCTAAGTTTTGTCATAAGGGACCTTCTAGGTCCTGAGCAGGCTTAAGCCAGCTTGTTGCTACTGTAACATAAATATTATACAATAGTTTG
Organism: Cygnus olor; assembly: GCF_009769625.2. Taxonomy (NCBI): domain Eukaryota; kingdom Metazoa; phylum Chordata; class Aves; order Anseriformes; family Anatidae; genus Cygnus; species Cygnus olor. Next base: position 24,717,292 of record NC_049171.1, read on the forward strand.
TACCTCCTTTTACCCACAGGATTGAATCTTTGCCCAGACATTTCTCATGTAGGAAAGTTCTTTAAAATGTATTGCAACTGCATTCCATATTTACTTACTCTTCCCTCCAATATCACATGATCTATAGAGCTAAATACAGATTAAGATCCTTTTTTTTATTCCTAATATCATACCATGTAAACTTATAGCTGGAGTGTGCTGCGATTAGTCTAATAAATTGTTTAGTGTGAATCTTAGCAGCTGTGGGGAAAAAAATAAATAAATAAAAAGTAACATTTGCAGGCTAGTTCTATGGAACTTTCCTTAAAATCTTAAAACAGAAACCACCAGAAACAAAAGAAAACAAAACAAACAAACAACCAAAACCATTAAAAAATAGTTTAAGGAACTGATGCCAAGTCTTCTCTTTTCTTTTTTCCCCAAACAATCAACACAACTGTTGAGCTTCAGAGCATGTGCTAAAAATAAGGATTTTTCTTATAAACAGCAGTTGCATCTATTTAATTCAAGCTGGTTTGAAAACTACTTTATGTAACTCGATGGAAATCTCTTTATGGGTATTCTTGCAGTAGTTCAGATGCAATTTACAACTTTTCCTAGTAAATTTGCAAATTCAACCAAACCTACATAATCTGACCTAATTTGAATTTGGACTCCACAGAGGAATTATACAAAGCCTCTTAAAAAATTTATTTTGTTTCACAGAAAAAAAATGATACAGCTTTGTGCATAGATATGACCTAAGGTGCCCAAAATTTTAGTCAGTACTTTGACCCATAGCCTCCTAAGAATTCTTTTTTTTTGTGAGCTCCATATGCCAGAATTTGTTGTAAGATGTCTCTACAATAGAGAAGCCAGAGGGAAAAGTAGCACATTGGTCTGGATCTACTGCTTAGGGCTTATTTTGTCACCTCCTTCTGTACAGGGACCCATGATGGTAAGTCTGCCCCAGAGTTCAGCATAGTTCTTATCTATGCAACTCAGATCCAAAACATTATTTGGGTTTTTCAGGCATTCTTTTTTTTCATATAACTTTAAATATTTTGATTATACTGAAGTCTTAATAATGAGACTAAAAGGACTTAGTAAGAGATAAGCAAAGAGATTTCAATTCAACCAGAGAAGAAAGACCTTAGCTCCGACTGAAAAAAGCTGGATGATGTGTTATTATTGGTGGCATTAACTCATCAAAACAGAAGAGAGCCTGTAATTTCCATTGACCAGCTACTAAAGCCAGGAATATTAATACATGCAGAAATAAAAAGAACATGAGCTGAAATTCAAATTATTTTTGACATTCACAAAAAGTCTAGTCATAACACCTTGTTGGGAGAAGATAGTTGCATTCTGTGGAGTACTGATGCAAAAAACCTTGTCTTTACAGAGCATCTTATTTAAATTAATACTTTTTAAAACAAATAAACAAACAAGAACAACAATAAAACTTGTAGTTTATTACTGAAACTTTACTGCACTTAAATGTCTCTTTTTTTTTTTTTTTAATTACACGTTTATGCTTAAAAATTCAGTAATCAAACTGGGAGACTGGGAGAAGACATTGTAGATGTTAAACCAAACATAGCTAAACAGATGGAAAATATATGCTGTGTTCCTATTGCAAACAAACTTGTGGGGAAAAAATAATGTACAATGGGAAAAAAAATCTAAATATAAAAAATTCCATTTTAAACCTGAATCTTTGTAAACTCTGACACGCTGAATGGAAATGTTTTAGTATTACCATAGCACTAATACACGCCCAGAGCATTGTAGGCTGAGTTCTATATGCGTAAAGCTAGTTGACGTATTTACTAACACTTTATTCAGAGAGGATCCCAGTTACATCTGGGAAATTTCACAGCCTAAAGTTTAATATTTCCACTAAATTTTCAGACAAATGAGGTGGAAGAAAGGCTGTGAAAACTCCCAATTTAGAGAAAGCATAACATGTTGAGTCTGGCCGTAGTACTAACTGAGGGCAAAATGTTGCTTCTCCCCTTCCAGCTCAAAACACACAGTTCTGAGTAAATGGGATTTTCCCTTAGTGGTCTCTCTGCTTTTTTCAAAGGAATAGTGACACAGAAAAGACACAGGGAGAAATAGATTTTTGTTTTTGTCATTGTCATTCATCTCTAAAGCTACAACTCAGTGGTATAGAAAATGGAAGATTTTACTTTTCTCAAGTGGTCACAGAGGAGAGGTAGACAACATGTAGGTTTCAACATATGTAAGTGTGGTACTCCTGGGCTTACTTCACTCTTTGCTGATAAAAAGCCATTTTAGAAGAGAAGAAAAACAGTAAATAAATGAATGAATGAATAAACAGAAATACAAGTATCTTACGTGAATTTCACAGTAGAAGTTGCTGGTATATGTTACCATTAAACTAACAGCTTGTCTATGGCACAGTATTAACATAGACATCAACCTAGACCTACCCATACCAGTTAGTTTCTATCTTAGCTAGTCGCTTGTGCTACTCTTCAGGCACTGTACGGATACATGCACTTCCCAAGATGATTACGCCCAACCCAAATAGGCACACAAAACATGCACTTGGGGCAGCTCTAGCAGGGACTCCAACTTGATGGGCCACCAAGATCCATCAAGTACTCCCTCAGGGATCATTAGAACTCCCCATTTCTTCCCAAGGGAAACTAGAAAGTATGTATTGGACACCCTACTCTTCAGACAGGCAGTTAACAAAGATCCCAATCTTTGTTCAACACTCAGTAGATTCAACTTTCAGGTCATGATTCCCCTAAGTAAAACAAAAAATATACTCAATGCAAGAGGCCTCTTGTAGGGACAGTCTGTCCTATTCCCCTTCCAAGTTTCCCTGTTATACCCCTTGTGCCTGCCCTGTATGCACAAGGCAAGCAGGCAGTGCTAAGGCCCAGGGGCAGAGACCACTATAACAACGCTGCATACCAGTAACACCCAAAGGGGCCAATCATGATTCAGGGCATTACTGGGAACTTACCTGTCTCCTGGATGCTTTATAGCTATGAGGCAGCAGGACATGGTTTCCTTTCTTTTTCTATTCCAAGCCGTGCAACAGCACATAACAGACTTGGCATTCACATGAAGGAAATGAGCTCAGATTGTCACCAGCAGCTCTTCTGTTTCTGTGCCATCTCTGTCTTTCCATCACCTCTAGCGCTCTGGCCAAGGACGAAGGCTTATGGTTTGATTTGAACACTGCCTCTAAGATCCCAGCTTGACCAGTTGTCAAGATAATGAGGAGACAGTGTTTCCACCACAGTATTGGCTGTTATTAGTAATAATTAAAACATTACTTTGGAAGCAATTCTTTCTGTCCAGCTGAGAGCTCTTGCCCAGAACTTTTACCAGCAGCGTCCAGCTTGGCTTCCTCTGAGTCTTTTAAGAATTAACATGCTCAAAGTAACCTCAATCATCAGATTGAAATTCCTGTATTAGAGTAACAAGTATCTATTCTAGCTATTGTGGAATTATGGGGAGCTTTATGCATATAGCCCAGCTTCCACAGTGCAAATACAGAAAGAACCTGAAAAACTTGTGAAGTAAATGTAACAGGGCTAAGGAAAGGTAACAAGCAGGCAGAATAAGCACAGGGAAGCAATGAAATAATACGTGTCGGCAAGAGAGTGCCATAACAAGAGGCAGAGCACAAGCAGTCACAGTTTAAAGGGAGGGAGTTTAAAGAGCTTCAAATACCTAAGCAGTAGGAATCACCAAAGAAGAGGTGGCTGAGTTGAAAAGAGTGGCTTTAATTTATTTGCCTAGGTTTGGAAAAAAAATCTGCAATTTATAGTAACATTTCATGATGGGATAAATTTGCATTTAAGGTGAAGAAAAAGGAGAAAATCGAGGCAAGGGAGAACTAACTATCACAACTGATAGTTGTGATAACAATAAGCACTACACAGTGAGTAAATGGCCATCCCACTTAGGCTGTGCAGGGAGCCCTAATAGAGACAAATAGCACTGCTGCCTGGCATGATACATGAAAAATAGCTTCAGCATTTCACTGAATCATAACAGTTCACCTAATGTAATGACTGCAGAGAAAAGTTATCTGTTCTGAAGGAGCGTTTTATCTATGTGGGATATTTTTTTCTTCCTGAAACTGTCAGAATCACCTGACACCTGGATACCAGAACCTATTCATGTGAGCTGAAGAACCAAGCATCACGTGTGTTGCCTGTTCTCTGTATTCAAAACTAAAAAGTGTCTTGCCCAAAAAAAACAAGGAAAATGCCAATTTTGCATGTCAAACAAAGCTTGAACTAAGTTATGGGATTTCAGTAGGTTTTTGATCAGTTGCTGATTTAACTGTACCTATTTTCCATGAGTAACAAATTAACTGTATTCCTTTCACACACTTCTATCTCAGTCCCTGCACCAGGATGAAAAGAGTAGATCCTCTTCTCTCTAAACAGCAGAAATATTTCAAGATAAGAAAAGGAATCTTTTTGCACAGTTACCACATATGTGTATCCAGTGGTCAGCAGGAAAAACTCAGTTTCACAATGGGCCACTTTTTATGTGAAGGCAATGCTGGCTATTGACAGTGTACAAAACAGTGGAAAAACAACCTTTTTAAAAAATTAAGTGAAATATATGAAGAATTTAATAAAAGGCACGCTGTTTAAAAGGTGCTCAGGGGCTGCTTATTTTTGTGTGTATGTGTTGGAAAATTAGTCATATTATCTACTTTCAAAAGATCCAGGCTGCCAGTATTCCTTTAACAGCAGTTCTACAGGTACAATGAACTGAATCAGTACATAAAGTTAACACTGTTCCCCTGGGAAGACAACTGGAATCACATGCCAATTAAAATCTTTCAATGTGTTCACCTAATAGCAAAATATTACAGCGGCCTACACAGCCCAGTAGTGTTCCATATATAAAAATAGCTTTCCAGAAATAACTACCCTGTTGTATTGGACTACTGAATTTCCCAGAGGACCAGTTACTTTTGTTTTATGTGTTAATGCACTTGCTGTAGAGAGAAAGTACTGAACCCGAATATATTAGCGGTAGTTTGCTTATTGCCTACAAATGGCATTTAAACAACAGTAATACTGCTTTAGACTTGAAAAGCTTTTGCTTTCAGAATTTTGGCAAGTTGTTGGAATAATTCTGTGCTCCATTCCCGGTGCATAAATCTCAACACAGTGGGTATATATTCTCAGTCAAATTACCGTGAGAGGAGGAAGCCTCACAGTTGTCTGAATGCAATGAGTTTGGCAAGATAGCTCCATTATTGTACTTTTTAATCCGACATATTTTTTTTTTTCACTGCTCAGCAAGAGCAAGTAATCAGAACAGAAAGTGATTCCAAAATGTAAATTAGGGTGTCTGATGTAGGGATCCAGTGTATATAAAAAGTCTTGTATCGAAAATATTTCCTTTTTCTAGTTCACTACTGACAATCAAACCTTTGAAGCAAAAGAAATGCTTTTCTAATCTTGGTGTTATTTTAGTGTTTCTTTTAAGAATGCAGCACATGGTCATACACATAACCATCTTTGCTTAGTATTTGTAATTTCTGTTAAATTTAATTACTTCTTTTTGTGACTTTAAATCTAGGGCAGCTCGAAAGCAAGGGGAGTTTCTGTTAAATACTATAACTTTTCACAGAGACAAATATGTTGGCAAAGGTGTGGCTACAAAATAAAGTCTTTTCTTAACGCATAGCCTTACTAAATGAAAACACATGGAGTATGACTATCACCAAGGCATCTAAATGCTAACAGTTTAGACTTTCAGCCTAATGAAGCACATATTCAAAAAAATTAAGACCACAGATCCTTCAATCACTGCATCTCAAAAACATCGTTAAAATTATTCTAATGAGAATGCTAAGAGTTCAGAATATGCAGGGTGAGACCATTATGTAAAGTTGACATTGTTTGAAATCTCTTACAGACCTTTTTAATACTTATCTGGCACAGGTATAGTATTTAAGTAAAATAGGGTTAAGAATAGTAGTTAAGTGTATATTGTTCAGAGTACATTACTCAGAAGATGTTCAGAGTACATTATTTTGAAGATGATTCCTAACGTTGCTTAATCATTAATTTACAGAAAAGAGAGTAAGGTGAATATGCAGGTAACATCACTGAGGTATACAGACTACAAAGGATAAAAGTATTTCACTCAATACGTACAAAAGAGTGGATAAACATACTCACAGAGATTCACTGAGCTTCGTAAAGATTCAAATACAGATCTTACTGCAGGAGTTGAGCTGTAGTTCCTGATTTGACATGGTGCCATGTGATACAGGGAAAAGATTTGACCCCAGTGTAATATACTATTAGAATCGTTGTGTATCCATGAACATGTATTGCTTCACTGACTTTGCTGTAGTTATGTACAGACACTATTATTATTTATTATTTGCATTATGGTAGCTGCCATCAAGGAGCAGGGATTCAGTGAGCTAGTCATTACAGAGACGTTTACAGAGCTTACAGTGTACATGAGAGGCAGTATATCAGAACAGACAAGCATGATTGGGAAGGATGGCATTACAAATGAGAGATAGACCAGGGAAGTCTGCTAAAGTCACACATTCTTTCTTTTTGTAAAGTCACAACCATCCTTAAGAATATTTCCAAACAGGGTTCTGTATTAGACGGAATGGAAGGAGACTTCTAGTGAACAAAAGACTGCAAGTACTGTTGTTTAAGCAAAGTGCATATCAACTGTACAATTTTTCACCTTTCTGCGCACCTTTCATGCTTGTAGACTTTTTTTTTCAACTCGTTTAAACTCATTTCATTTGAACAGATTATAATATGCATTTGGGTCATGGACAGAGAGAATGAATCAGTCATAGTCACCTAAATTATTTTTTTCTATTTGGCATTACCATTTTCCTTAGAGAGACTGATTTATTGTCATTATACACATAACAGTTATGGAAAGAAAGAAACTTTGAATTACTGAGAGAAATAAACACCAAACATCATATATGAAATACGCAGCAACTTCCTGTTTGTGTTTAAAAAGAAAGTTGATGCTGAACAAAAAGGCATTTAGCCTTGAACAGTACAATGCTTCTGGGAAAGACTGATCATTATTCTGTTCAATGTGATCTTGAAAGTTAGATATTTGCCCTGAATACAGGGCAATGCAAAAAGAATGTTTTTCAAGTGAAATAACAGCATGCTTCTGTAACAAAATTGTCAACAATAAGGGCTAGAAGCATGCAGTAGAGCTCTGCATTTGGTATCACATCAACATAAGGAAAAAAATTTAAACTTGACATTTTTGTTTATGAGAATTAATAATGTTCGTAGACTTTATTTTCTTCCACGGTATAAAATTGCTAAACAAGCCTAGGCCAAATCCCCAGATTTAAATTCTCTGAAATAGTAAGTGTGTTTGAAAATAAAATTTAGACCCAGAACATAATTTCTCAGCTTGGCACATTAAATCAATAGAGTACGCCTATATCTTCAATCTAGACACTAATGTACTGGTATAACCTTGACCTGATTTGAATTTTGCAGGTATTGAAAAACAGCAATTCCTAAAAACTGTTTTAAATATTATCTCCATAACTTCATAACCGTGATAGCTATGAAAACCAGAAATCAATCTTCAAAGATATTTAATATCAGCTTTACTGCAAGTCTTCACTATGCAAATATAGCTAAAGTTATCCATTTCTCTAAAAGAGCAATTTTAGAGTCTGTTTTTTACCTCTTTTTTCAGATGTCACAATTACACTTCATACAAGTTGGAAAATTTAGCAGTAGATTTATTATAGCTGTCTCCATAGGTAAAGAATTTTTTTCACCCTGTAAATTAATGACCCCATCAAAGACGTCTGCAACAGACAGAAAAACAAGCAAAACGAAGGGGAAAATAAGAGGAAGTCACACTGTACTTGCCAATGTTCCTTATTTTACAGTAATAAATAACTTATATTAGCTGGCTGAGCTTTAACTACAGTTCCTTGATTTCATGAAAATCCTGGCTTTCCTACTCCTAAGAAGGACAAAAAGAAGAAGAAGATGAAGCATTTGTGTTGCTGACTATTTGTGTAAAAAAGCTTGAAAAAAACAACAACAACAACAACAACAAAAGCCATTTCTTTTGACTCTTAAACAAAACATATCAGAGAAGCCTTTGGATTTTCTGCATAATTATCATCTTCAGAATCTATCACAACATTGGTCACTAGTTCATTTCTAAATCTTTCTGGGCACAAACGCCTGTCAGGATAGTCCTAAAACTTGAGGGAAGTGAATAGGGTAAATGATTTTCTAATTTTCTTACTTATTTACTGTGATTCTGTGATCATTCTCATATATTATCACAGTCAAAGGAAACATTTATTCATTTCTTGGACATGCCTGTGAAGGCTTCCTCATGAATTTGAATACCATATATTTGCTGAAATGTAACAAGAAGCTCAAGATCTTCAATATCAATATCAAACCATTATTATTTTTATGGCCCTAGAAACTGATATCTATATCAGTTATATTTGGGCAGGTCTGAGTAGAATAAGCATCTTCATCATTGCCTAAATCACTTTCAGCCCACATCTACCTCTTCTATGGCTCAATTGATTTGATTTTTTTCTACAGCTAGAATGCATGTTGTTTGTAGAATAGAACCTAAACTTAGACGCATATAGTTTAAGATTTTGTACTGTTTTTAACCCTGTACTAGGTAAAAAAAGGAATGACAACAAGAAATATTCTCAGGTTTGCCAGTCTTTTGCTTTTAGGTGAGAGAAATCTTGTCAAACATGATCAAGCACAGAGAACATTACTGAAAAGTCACCTTATGGCTTTTAGTAATTGATGGACTGTTTTAAATGGACAAAACACTTACATGCCTTGACTTCAAAAATATCATGTATTCCAAGTCCCAAAATACAAATTCTGGTGTGGGATCTGAACAAGTAATTCCAAGACAACTATCCAGCCTACCTAGCGTCACGTATTTATCTTTATTATTGACTGAACTGAATCTACGTACCCCTGTACTGGATCTACATACATCATCTTAGAGTCTGCATTAGTATTACTAAGAGAATTGGAGTCAGGTGTGAAAAAAAAATAAATGTTTTTAAATAAATGTTTTATTTATTTATTTATTTTCCATTTCTTTTCCCCTCTGGGTCTCTACTCAGACTGTTTTATAAATCACTGAGTGTATCCTGCTGTTATTGCCCACTATGCAAGTATTGTCATTTACTTCCCTGCAACCTGGATTAAACTACAAGCTATATAACTGAAGGTTTCTGCAGGTAGGATAATATTTTATTGCTCGTAAATACAACTTCCTCACATCATTCAAAACAAAGCTAGGTATTAGCAAATAGCAGCAAATACTTAATCCTTCTTTTCCTTTTCAAAGGGTCACTTTTAATAGCTATATACTGTTGTCTGAATGACAAAATAAAATGCAAAAAACATTCCTCAAAACTGTTTACCATTTGTCTCTAGGAAATTACAAAAAACATGAGATCCCACATTACAGTGAATATTTAAAAGTAATTCCATATTGCACTTTGTCTCTAAAATTAATATATCCTAAGTTCTGACAGGAAAAGAATTAATAATTTGACTCGCTTTCAAGTCCTTCTAGCTTGCCATGTTGTTGGGTGGTTGACCAACATCACAGCATTTTACCAGAATTTTAAGCCTGCCAATTACTTATTCCATGCAGTACTAGGGGTCTACCATTGCCTCCTCCCATAAAATCTTCTTGTCATTGGATTTCTTATACCAATAATTTGGAGATACTTAAGTGCTGTAATGGAAAACATCTAGTTCACTTGAAAAAGGGGAAAAAAAAAAAAAAAGAGGGAAATGAATTTATATGAAGATCCTAATGAAACTCTGAACTGCAAAATAGCATTTACATTCTGTTGAGAATTACATCAGCCTTCTATTCTTTGCATTTATGTGAGATCTGACTTGAAAACTCATATGATATACAAAGCATTGAAATATAATTCCTGTTGACATTACAATAGATTTAGTAATATATTTTCAAAATTTCTTAAGCGGCATAGCTTTTTGCAACTCCTAGTAGCCTCACATAGGTTACAGACATTCTCTCTATTCATCTAAACATGCTAAATCCAGATTCTAAACAATGTTAAATTTTGAAAGACATACCTAGACAATTCTGAAATGTTTGTTAATTCATTTCTTAAAAAAATTAGTAATGGTCTGGCGGTACTTTCAAAAACCTTTTCATCAGCATTAATGAGTTTAAAATTTTCAGACAGATTCTTGTGTCTTACAAACTGTTTTTTTAATCGTAGAAAAAAAAATCAGAGTACTCCATTTAAATCAATTACATTGTGATATAAAACATTTATTCCTAAATAATTGTATTATTATTATCATCATCATTAAAATTTTTACTACTGGAATAATTGAATCATGTCTAAAGCACAATGAATAATAAACATTGTCCCAATAAACATATTCTCTTTCATTTTTGTAAAATATTAGGAATTTTTCTTGTTTTTTCTCTCAGTCATATCATCATTGCTGTTGGAATTACATGCTGAGCCCAGAGAGTGTGCACAGTGTAGCTTCCAACTTCTGAGAGCTTAAAATTTAGAGAGAAAGGTAAATCAGTGTGAGCATGTAATGCCAAATAAAAGATGGGTTTGTCAAGAAAGAGGATTATAACATTTATTCACTTCATCTCTTTGTTTGATGGCTATGTTATCACTGGTGCAAGAAGAATTTCAAAGGAAGGGTGGAATTTGGCTTAGCAAAGATGTAAGTGAGCTCCAAGAGGAAAACAAAGATATCAAAAATGAAGAGATCATTTAAATGGCGTTGGATTAAGGCAATTGAGAATGTATGAAAGCAGGGAAGAGTTAGAGAATGGAATATGAGAAAATTGAATCCAACGGGAAATGCAGAAGAAGTTACCAAAGGGATTCAAAGACAAAGGTAGTGGGGGACAGATAAGAAAACTTCATGGCAGCATTTTAGAAAATCAATTCTAAAAGGCAGGAAATTATTGTAATGCGGGACCAAAATAGGTCCATGTAGTAAGGGCCGTGAAGAACATAGGAATATTTTTAAGAGTAATCGAGAATAACACATAATTCATGTGCTTTGGCAGAGTTCACAGTTAGATTACATTTCTTAAATGTACTATGGAAGCTTGAATATTGCCTTCAAGCAGATATAAAGGTATATATTTTACTCGTGAATCTTAAACATCAAGATTTTACTCAACAATTACCTTAGCCATTGACTTTTTGTTAATCAGAGAAAAATTCTACTTTCCAATTTACTTTCCAAAAATATCAGGAATGCAAATAATTGGTACACCATAAGTAATCCGAATGTGTGTGTGTGTCAGAAATTCCTGAGGACTACCCTGCAAAGCACTTGAGAATTGAGTAGTTGGACACCATGTAACTGAAGGCTTACGTGAGGCAAGTAAATTTCAAGATGTACAAAACTATATTTCCAGCAAATGACTCATAAGTACTATATAAACAATATTACAATGAAACAACATAAATTAGTGAGCAAAACTAAAATTCATTCATACAGAAAAATAAGTTTATTGAGGGGCTCCCATTGGTCTAGTGGGTTATCTGTTCGTATATATTTGTATTCATGAAAAACCAACATTCTGTCTTTTCTTTCTCCTTTGAGAAAGACAGGAGGGACAAACACAGCTACAGATCTTTCTGCAGTAGAATTTTTTGAGGGCCCAGCATAAGGTACAAATGCCCAAGAAAGACCACAGTGACTCATCACTACAACGCAGAAAAATAATGAGATGGATCAAGCCAATGCAGAAAGAATGATAAGAGAGCTTGCAGTTTCTAAATAGGCAGTATCACAAGCAGTGACAATGTGAGACAGAGAGAAGATAATATGCTAAAAGCAGAAGACCCCATAGCAGCATTCAGATATATTGAATAAACTGATTACAAAGAATTGCGCGCACACACACACACAAACACACACACACACAAAAAAATGTAGAAGCATGAACACGTGAATGAGGGGATCCTAAACAAACAGCAAAATAATGTATGGAAAATTTCAAAAAAGCTATGCTTTAAGATCAAGACATAAAGAAAGCAATATGAAAAGAGAGTACCTTATATTTCATTAGGAGCAAGCTGAGAGAAAATATAGATCAATTATTTAATAGGGAATGTGAATAAATAATAATACTAAGAAAACCAAAATATTTACTGCCTTTTTTATATGAATCTTTGGACAAAAAGGTTGATAGCAACCATGCATCTAATACAAACTTTATAATAGGGTAGATCAGACCACTAGAGGGAAAGAGAAGACGAGGCTCAGGGGAGACCTTATTGCTCTCTACAACTACCTGAAAGGAAGCTGTGGGGAGCTGGGGTCAGCTTCTTCTCACAGCTAACCAGTGATAGGGCTAGAGGGAATGGCCTCAAGTTGTGCCAGGGGAAGTTCAGGTTGGAAATTAGGAGACATTTCTTCTCAGAAAGAGCAGTCAGGCATTGGAATGGGTTGCCCAGGGAGGTGGTGAAGTCACCGTCCCTGTGGGTGTTTAAGGAAAGGTTGGACCTGGTGCTTAGGGACATGGTTTAGTGGGTGACACTGGTGGTAGGGGGATGGTTGGACCAGATGATCTTGGAAGTGTTTTCCAACCCTAATGATTCTACGATTCTATGATTCTACAGAACACTTATAATAGTGAGATGTATTCAGGACCGTGATGGGATGGATTTCAATCCACAGTTTTAAAGGAATTAGAAAAAGTGATCCCTTAGTCATTTGCAATGAATTATCTGAGAGAACTGGAGGAGGAGAGAGACAGAGGTGACAGTAAACACTGGAAGACTGGAGAACAGTAAATATAATCTGTATCTTCAGAGTGAGTAAAAAGTAGAACTGTACATAATGAACCCTGAAAGATATTGTGGAAAAGTATTAAACAACCATTTAATTAGACCCTGAAACAAGTAAGGTAGGCAACATCTCAAAAGGAAGTACAAAAGCATATTCTGTCAAAATCATCTCATTTTATTTGACAGTGTAGAGTCTGTGGAGAAAGCAAAAGATATTTCATATCTTTACTGTGGAAACGAACTGCAGCTAAAATTATCTTGTAGTAGTGGAAAGACTGGACAAAATAAAGTGTTCAAACTGTAGCGTTCAGTAGTTTCTGGCTATCTCTGGAGGTGGTATCAACATCTTTTATGGCCTGTTTTGGGTTTTCACTAATAGTTTGAATGCTGGAGGAGAGAGCACACATAAAGTTTATGTTAAGAGCAAGCTGGGTGAGTAGAAAGCACATTAGGAAACGCAACCATGTTCAGAATTGTTTAGCTCATTTGAGGAAACAATCTGAAATTAGTAAGATAAAATAAAACTACAAAAAAAAAAAAGATAAAAGACAAAATTGTGATTATCTTGGCTAGGAAGGAGCTATACAGAAAAAGCTTGGGGCTAATAATGGGTTGTAAGTATAATAGGAGGCTAAAAGTAGTTCATTAAATATTTTAATCTGATGTAAAACAGTCATACCATTACAAGGAAGAGTCTTGCTCTCGTGCTCCCACATTATCCTCCCTTTTGTCACTGAAAAATATTTGTTTAGCTATCTTGTAAACCAGATCAAAGGAACAATGCAGGTGACATTTTTTATTTTTATTTTTATTTTTTGGCACATTAGTTTTCATCTCAGAGGAGAGAGATGTGAACAGAAAGGGAGGCTGCAGCAGGGCTGACATTCCAAGGTGTGTTTTTTTTTCACCTTTTAAGCTGGGTTCACAATGTGACACTTCTCCTAAAAAGTGATGTGAGATGCCCTGAGAGGAACACTGGGTGTTAGACAACAAAGACAACAAATTCCATTGGGTGAGCACCTGCACTCCATCCCATCACTATAGTTCAGAGAAGTGCAGGACAGCCCATCTAAGAAAGGAGAACAAGGTGTGGAAGGAGTCCAGAGAATCCTTTGAAGGGACTGATGATGAGGAATTGATGGGTATGGATCAATATTTTTCAGGAAGGGTCCTGGTATGCAGGATACTGTTTCAAGTTTCTCAGCTTCATTCTAGGCATCTATTTACTAATTTAAAAAAAAAAAAAAGTACTTTCATTTTTTAATTTACAAAATCTATATATATAAAATCTATATATATGCTTTAGCATGTGTTGTCATCTCCATTTCATGTAACACGGCAAAGTCCATCAGCTCTCTAGATAGCTTTGAGTAACAATCACCTAGCCTGCAGATGCAACTTAATTTTATATATATTTCTTCATTTCCTGGATGTTTTTTGCAAATGGTTAAAAAAAAATCAACATAAAATATAACCTGTTTTCAAATCAGCCCACTTCTGAATTGTTTTTAACAGCATAGGTGCTCACAAAATTTCCATAACTAAGATTTGAACATGGCAAAGTTAAGAGCAGAGTTTCCAAAAAGCTTTGGGAAGACAGTGATACGGGCAGAATGATGACATTTTGATTTTTGCAGCTGCTAAGAGTAGATTCAAAATGGTCTTGAAATAATGGCTCCAAAATCCAACTAAAAGGTAGTCTGCTGACACTGAATAACCTTACTGCATAAAAAATCACTAACAGCTGCCTGGAAAGGATTTTTCTGCAAGAACTGTATAATTAATTTTTAGTTCACTGTTCTTAGTCCATTTGTGGGACACGAGAAAGATTAAAAAAAAAAAGATAAAAGAATGATATAGGGCCTTCTTGGTCTATGATGTGGATAGAAGGGCTGGGAGGAGCAGCTCTGGGACTTGGGAACAGCCACTCTGTCATCTGCTCATGCATACTTTAAAAACTGGATTGATTCATATAAGGATTACATACAAGTTACCAAAATGATTTTGAAGTAAAGATGAATGAAGATGAAGTGTTTGCATGTTATGGAAGATGCTCCTTTCAAATGCCACTTTTTTAACAGTACATGGACTGGTTCAGCTATGCCCAAGGGTAAAGAAGTTTTGCATAGCTGGGTGGAAAGAAAACGTGGTTTCCAAATTTCATTTCAAACATCCTTATGTCACAAAGATTAATGGCTTTGCAGAACAACATAACTTTTACTTCGACCAAGCCCTTTTAACTAACTCATTAATTAGTAATTATTGGCTTTAAAAAAAAAAGCGAATAGTAATTTTCATCCCTCTTTACACTTGGATGGATACTAAGTAAGCTTGTATTTTCCTGGTGTGTTCAAGAACCATCAGTGTATGTCTAGTAATAAAAGATCAACTTCATTTTATCACATTTAATGTTGTATTTGATCTTTCCTATTTCCTAAATTTCTTCCCAATGTATATGGTACTGATTTCAAACCTACATAAATATGTAAGTGATAATTAAATAAAATGCTTACATAAATACGTATAACTAAACGTTAAAGAACATATAAGAGTACAATATTTTGGATGTATGGAATGAATGGACTGTGAAGTTCCACAAGTACAGTGGGAGGGAACAGAAGGGAACAGAAGAAAAGGGGGAAAAGGGAAAAGGGGGAGAGGGAAAGGGAGAAAGAGGGAAGGGAAGGGCAGCCAAGGCAAGGAAAGGGCAGGGAAGGACAGACAAGGCAAGGCAAGGCAAGGCATCACCCTGGTGCCACTGGCTGCCCTGCTCGTGACAGGGTGATGGGACAGACCCTGGTGTCAGACCCTGCTTCTACTGACAAGGTCTCCATTGCCCCTCAAGGGAACATGGACTATTTCTTTGCATGTTAGTAGACACTCACATTGCAGATACCTAAATGTAGATGTCTGTCTTAATTCAAAACTAACTCCCAACTCTAGAGGTAATTCCAAGAAAATCTCTGGTATGAGACTTCCTGGACAAAAAATAGCTTTGACTTTGACAAATGAGAAGTTTTTATTGGTGATAAGGAACTCAATCTAGTACAGTACTTCTTCCTAAAACCCTGCATGAAATACACAGACTTTTGAATCATTCAGCAAGATGAATAACACGACCCTGTCAATCAGCTTGCTATCTTTTAAACATCCAAAGAAGTTTATTAATCTTGTGAAAGGCAATAGTTGCTCTCCAATTTCATCAAAGGCTTTGGTGTTCTGAAGTGACCAGAAAGAATACTGGAGCAGATGTATCTCAGAGATAAAGCTGAGGTAATAAATGGATAATGATGACTTCTGAATGATCACCCTTGTTTTCTGACAAGATTCTGCAATATTCTTCATTTAAGACTGTAAGAGCCCTGTATTTCAGTTGATATTGTTTGTGTTCCTTTGCATGGCACTGTTTTATAAAATAAAGATCCTATCTGGGTACCACAGCCTGCTCTCAAAATGCTCTGACTCCTGGGCAGAAATAGACCTAACATATATTCTACAGTCTGAATGACAAGGGCTTTGCTAGCATTTTATTAGGAATAGATAAAAGACAGCATTGACAATTTTCGGTCTGACATGTCACCCTTTCTCTTGAGTAGGAGAATAGTAATTGTACCACTATAATCAACTGGTGTGGTCTCATACTCCCAAATGGACACAAATCACAGTTTATGCCTGTGAATAAATGCTGCAGCACCATAATTAAGAGGAGCAAGAGGGAATGCCTTTATGGTCTGGTGAGTGGTGACTTAAGCTGATGTACAGCTTTTTGATTTCTTCTGAAGATGGTGGTGCTGCTAGCGCTTGAATTGTTTCTGCCTGTGTTTTTTTCCCAATTGCCCTCTGCAGAAGGTTAATAGCAGGTTTAGAATGCCAAAGTTTTCTAGCCAGTGAATCACAATTTCAGATTTGTCAGTTAGTGATGTGAAACCAGCTGCTATTTTAAGTGGAACGCTTACACTTCCCTCCCGCCTCGCTCCACAGATGCTCTTCAGTTGTATGAAGAAATTGATCATTTTGTCTCTTCTGCAAGTCTTCAGAATGTCACTAATTTCTTATTTACCACAAAATTTTCATCCTGTGTAACTCACGCTGTAGAAGTGGTACAGCTACCCTATATGGTTTGCACTGATCTCACAGCTGGATAATGAAAGAATGAATGATAACCAGCACAGAATTAAAATTCATAAGTATGGAACTTGTCATAAACATGAAACTGCATCCTGTCTGTAAATATCTTGTAATGATGCTGTGAATTAGTATACTTAAGTCATTTCCAGGTTAAAAATTCATTACTCCTGTTATGAAGAACAACTTACAGACAGATTAGTAAAACCAGCCTGATTTTACAATTATTATTTTCTTCTGACTGTCATGCTATTTACATTTTGCGTTTCCCTCGACCTAGACAACTTTTACTACCAAATATCAGCCCCAAGCAGCTGCAGAGAGTCAGCAGCTCAGATTTGCATTGTTTTTTCACATCTTCTCAGGCTTTTCTGCTCCCTGCTGCACATAACAAATATTAGCGTAAAGGAGAAATATGAAGTATTAAACATTTTGATCATCCTCAGGAGGAGTACCTGTCAACAGGGTTTGGCCAAAACCTTTCTATTCTCAGACGAAAGAGGAAAAAAAAACTGCCATTACAAAATATTGACACTTCTAAGTCTGCTTGATCATCTTTTCTTTCACCATCATCATTATGATTCTATACCATATATGCTCCTATGACATCCAGTTTTCTCTGCTCATAGATCATCCTACATTTAGCTTTCAATTTCAATATTTCATTGTATCAGTGTGAAATATGGTCATAGTTTAGCAGCTACAAACCTGTGGTTTTTATATATAATGAAAACATCACAACATTAAAATAAGATCGGACTCTACAAACAGGGCAATGATTTAACTGGTTAACTGAGGAAAATGTGAAAACATGTTCCCAAATTCTAATTAAAAAAATATGGCTTCTAATTAGTTTCTTCATACTTCAGGAAGTATACTATAACCAGTTAGTTACTCAGCCTGAAATAAGTCTCTGCCCTCTGTGAGGAAAAAAAAGATCACTTAAGTATTGACATCCATCCATAGTATTTCCAACATTGCTACCGCTTACCTTGAGTTCCAGTCTGTATCAGCAGCAAGTAGTTGAGGCCCATCTCCTTAGAGATTTTAAAGTGTCTTTCAAAATAGAGTCCAAATTCCAAGGATCCATTTCTGATGCCCTAAAAATCAACAGAAGAGCTATAGAATGTACATTTCTGTCTTATATCCATCACCATGGTTCATCATAGGAAAAATATTATAATTTAAAATTCTAATTCAACCTAAAGACATTTTTGCTAAATTTTAAATGTTTAACAATGTCAAAACCCAGAAAATTGAACATATTCCCCTCCCAAGCAAAACTAACACTGAATAGCTAAAAATATAGAGGTAGATGAAATAGCCAAGAATGAAGTTAGCCAAAGTTTCCTGAATCTTACAAATGTTTTGTTTGGATTTGATTCAAGGTTATGATTGATTCTTATTTCATACAAATGAGTTCATTCCTCTCAATATACCATGTCTGGCAGTATAATACACACCCTAATGGAGACACATACTTTACAAATATTGGAGTGTAAATTAGTAATATGTTGCATGTAAATAGTTGCAGGGAGGAAGGGGGGGGAATATTATGTATCAGCTACCAGAAACATCTGAGATATAGTGTGACGAATATATGGCTGATTTGCAGTGATTTATTTATACTCTATATTACCTGTTTGTGGGATGGTATGGCTGTATCAACTTGCTGGAATGTCTACTATACGCATATGTTGATTTACATTTATAAGAGAGCAGTTAGAAAACTGTCAAGAAGGCAAAATAAAGATTCTCAGTAAGCAACCTGCTGTTAAACATTTCAAAGGCACTAGGAAACAATACCTGAATTATTAAGCTATTCCAGGGACTAGCCAGGTCATTTCTTTTGCCAAGACGAAGAGCAATAAGATTACAAGAACAGTAACATAGTAAAACAGTCACTCTAGAAGGTGGGTGGAAGCTTTATAATGCAAGATTAAACTTCGAGCTTCTGACAGTGATAAAAAGAGGCAAAACCTCTAGATAGAAACTTTCTACTAAGCATTTTAGCTCTAATGAGGAGGTAACTGACTATAATTAGCTTTTCCATGGTTAAATTAACACCATGAAAGGTGTTGAGTCCTGACCTTATTTGGTACATACACTGAATAAAAAAAATTGTAACATTTCCAAGTTCCTTTTTACAAATCAAAACCATTTTTAAATGAAGGTCAAGCACATCGGTACATGCAGACAATGGCTTTTGGAAAGCATTATGTTCCTTCTAACTTAAGTGATCACTAAGAGTGATGACCAGCAAAACCAAACTGCCCTGCAATATGAAAAGAGACACATTTTTTCCGGTTTTGCATTGTTACTTTTTTTACTCTTTGCTGTTTGTGGTATCCTCTCCAAAGCTGTAAAAAAAAAAAAAAAAAAAAAAAAAAAAAAAAGGAAAACTGTAGTCATGAAATTAATGTCCTTCCATGTTCAGACTTCCCCCTTTTTGATACAGACTGCCAGGCAACCTTGCTGTCCCCAAACCTTGATACAATGGAACTGTATTTTATTAAGTTGGCTTTCATGAGATTTTCTCTCAACATACATAAATTCTAACAAATGCCTGGACTACAGCTAAAATACAGGGATATGAGGCACTCAAAATCCTGTAATTAGCAGCCACAGCATCTTGGTAAACAGGTAATGTCAAAGGAATCGGAGGCAAGCAAGTATGAAATAGTAAAAACAAGTGGCTTCAGTGACAAATAATCAGCATCACAATTGGGAATATTCAGGAAAGAAACAGAATTAATTCTGAAAGCTCCAGTCCTTCAGACCAACAAAATAATCCACACACTTCTGAATGGGCTTAAATTGACATGTGTGAGTAGCAGCAAGTTGAGTGGAGAAGGGCAGAAAGTTAAAGAAACTTGCAAACATTTCCAGGAGCTGCACTATTCTTCCAGTGGTAACAAGATCAAATGAGCATGAATATTCTGGGAATAAAGGCTAGCACAGTTAACACTGTGATGCACTTTAAATCAGATGCACTTTAAATCAGACTGAGGCTTTACTAAGTGCAAAGGGATGGAAAAAATGGGTTCATTACACAGTTCAGTCAAAACAAAGGAAATTAAAAGACCTAATACTTTACGGTGACTTTCTGAAGTGCTGTGAGGCAATGTCTCAGGAGGTAGACACAACCCTGGATAAAAGAAGAACACAAAGACAAAAGAAGTCCCAAACCCCACAGTGTTGCTCAGTAAGGACAGGGAGCAGGAATTAAAGCTCCATGAAGTCAACCAACAAGAGCATAGCAGATAGGGCACGAGATGTCAAATATGTACATTAATTAATTAGTAAGCTTGAGAGAGCAGTGGGTACAGAAAAGATATGACCCAAAGACCTCTAGGATTTTACAGGCGACTGCACTATTCTGATCTCTGTAAGAATTAGTGTGGGGTCTCACAGCAATGGGAACAAGAGGCAAAGGCAGAATTATCTGAGCACATGAATAAGGTAATTTAAAACTCAAAGGGAGATACCTGACTGAGAAAAACATACCTAAAAGGTTCAGCCATCTGTCATAAATACTGTCATACAGTATTTTAGCAGCTTTCTATACTGCATATTGTACTGACCTGCATTAACTTTGTTTTTTACTTTGTCCTGTACAATTTATCTTGAGAAGGAATGACACACATACAGAATAAGCTGTTGTTTCTGTATGAAAAAATTGAGCAAGGTCACCCCACACTGTGTTGAAAGAGGCATTAATGGCATCTCAGTATCTTCCTATAGCAGCCCCATTTATGTATGTCATCACAGTAAAGCACTAAGCAGTCACAGCACTAGAGCAAAATTAATCAATATGCAATGTACTGGACTCCGAGCAAAATTTTAGTGCCGTTTTTAAAGGTACCTTGAGGTATGCTTTGGTAAATGGTAACTTGCTAAAGGTAGCCTGAAACCATAACAACAGGATAAGCACAGCTTGCTTAATTTTCTTTTCAAAAGACTAAAGTATAAAATAGAAAAACATATATCATGCTTTACCTAAGCAACAATATCCTTTTGCAGCTGACAAAATACATGGAAGGTGTTTCTTAAACTCAAGTTGCCTGCAGTCAAATATACATAGAAAATGAATTTTCTGGAACTTGCTCATAAAGGGAAATAATTTCCATTAGGTCAACCTAATGTGATGCCCCTGTTGACTTACAGGTTATACTTTAAATATATCTCCTATATTTTGAATTAATTTCAGGCTCTTGAATGCAAGCACACAGTGGGAATACGTGGGAGGACATTGACTAGAGGGCACAGGAACTTTTTCCAGAAATGTCACTTTTTAGTAATACTGCATAGGACCCAAACAGGACGTGGTCAGGGCAGATTGAGTATTTAATACCAGACTGGCCATGCATGTAGATGTAGTGCATTTAAGTATGTGTTATATTGCCTTTATGTATGATGCTAGTACTGTTGGAATTAATGGAGT
Organism: Cygnus olor; assembly: GCF_009769625.2. Classification (NCBI taxonomy): domain Eukaryota; kingdom Metazoa; phylum Chordata; class Aves; order Anseriformes; family Anatidae; genus Cygnus; species Cygnus olor. The sequence continues at coordinate 24,738,705 of NC_049171.1, forward strand.
TATCTATGAACCTAATCACTTTACTGTACTGTGCACAGAGTAATCTTTTTTTTTTTTTTTTTTTTTTCCCTAGTAGTAGACATCCTCCTGCTATTTTTGGAGGGCCAAATGCAGCATATTTAGAAGTACACAGAGTTCTTCTGCCAGAGGACTTGCTTTACATTTTGCTTTAGCCTACCTTTTGTACCGGTAGTTCATGCTACACATTTCTTTGGTAGACATGAGAAGTGTTGTGCAATTCAACTTCCTCATGTCACATTCCCCTTTTCTCTAACTGCCCAGAAGAGTCCTACTGTTTTTCATTAGGTTTAGACAAGGATGCCTCAGGACACCATTTCTCTCACACAGCCCCATGCAGTTACAACTAGATTTGAGTGGGCACTGATAAGTGTTTTACTAAAGGAGGCCAGGCCTTGTGTTTCAAAGGCACAAAGGGTGCCCTTACAGACAATTACAGTGCTCTGCAGTAATTTGCTACCTTCCCACTCCCAGGAGTTTGTTTGGATTTCCACACTCTCTGTATGATATCCAAAATTCTCTACCCAGAACCCTAGGATAGCTGCCTAGTCCTGAGACATAGGAAAATTCAGATGGGTAAGTATCTCTCCTAGTTTTAGACCGGAGAGTCAGGGCCTCATGAGATAACTCAGACAGAAAACCTGGTCCTGGAATCTTCCCTGGGGTTGGGTAAAGAGGCTTTTCAGTTTGGGTCTCTGATTTCAGTGATTACTATAAATAGTATGTTAAGTAACACCACTATCAATTAAAAAACAAGCACACAGAAAAAAAAATCTTCTCTCTGAAAGAACAGTGGCAGATATCTGTTGACAATTTATTATAATGGATAGCCAAAACAATGAGAAGAACCTGTTTTCTTCTTGAACTCTGAAAAAGCATGGCAGCAATAACTGTGCTTTACGGACACAGATACCTTTGGGTAGGATGTTGAGGGTTTTTTGCTCATTGCTTAATATTGCCTGTGCAATGAACTAGAAGCCTAAGTTTGGGGTGCAGATTTCTTTCAAGAAGCCACAGTCATCTGATTTCTGATGCACTTTGATCCTTTTCTTCATCATGTCCTTAACCTGTAGAAGTTAGCATGAAAACTATCCAGAATAGAAAGGCAAATAACCTCCATTTTGTCCTCCATTTACCTGAGAAAGAGCATTTTTATCTTAACTAATTGTATTTTATTAAATTAGAACCTAAAATTGTATCTTTACACTGATACTTTATGTGTCATGTGTACTGGACAAAATACTCTTAAACATGTTCCAAGCTGATAAGGAACAACGTCAATATTGTCACAATACTCTTCCCAGTTTAGTTTCTTTTAAGCTTTGGGAATAAAGGCAGACAAAGAACATGAAATGGGAGCAATTGCAACAACAGACAAACAAAGAGCGAATCCTGCTCAGGAGGAGCTGCCAGGCTGCTTTCTCTCGCTTTCTGCACTTTCCTTTCTTCAAGGACTACCGACTTGTTGTCTACACAGTTTTTATCATTGCTTCAAAAAGCTTGCTTAACTCTCCAGGACTTTCCGTCCTCTCTTCAGCAAAATACTAGCATTTTTTACTTACTAAATGTTTAAGGACTAATCATATAGGCACTTTTTTTTTTCTTTAAACAATGGAAACTACTTAATCTATTATGACAGAAACTAGGTCCCAGCTGAGTTTCAAAATCTGACTAATAAAGAGATAAAAGATTCACCTTTATCAAACAAAAGGTTTGTTTGACCATTAGAGAATAGAGAAAGAAGTTAAGAATCTAATCTTAAGGTATGTGAAAGGAAGAGAAAAGATGGAAGACAAGAAGAGATAGGTAAGAGAAACATAACCTTTGTAAATGTTCTGGATACTTTCTAAAGCAAATGCCATGTAAAGTATTGTATGCATTTGGCCTCCATCATTTTGAATAATGCAACCGTGATCAAAATGACTGTTCACAAGAATTAAGTCAGATGCACACTGAAGTGTTTGCAGCATAAGAGCTGTTGTTGTAACAAGATGATAGAAAGTACTAGCCAGGGTCAAGCAAAACATGGCTTCAACAGCTGTTAGAAATTTTAAAAGTAAAATTTTTACTGTGGTAACTAGTGGAGAATCAATATTTTCCTCATCAAGTTTTGTATAAATTTTATATCACTGGTGTTATATCATTTTAGCAAAGAAGTGCAGAATTCCAACCGTAATTTTAATGTCATTGAATTTGTCATAAGTAGAAAACAAAGGTGAGAGACTAGTTCATAAAAAGTAAGTGAACTTGCAACAAAAATCATTAAGACAAACATTAGAGGCTAACAAAATCCATGAAGGAAAAATGCTATATCCTACTCTCTCCAAGGTCAGTAAAAGTGTCTCTGTTTAAGTCATCAATAACTGTTAAATTTAATATTAAATTTTAAATGAAAACACTGAGGTATCTACAGAAAAGCTGTACTGTAGTTTGGTATTTTGGAATAAATTAATGAATTGTGAAGAAGCATTTGGAATAAGTACACTCCTAACATCATCATAAACACATTCTTTGGCTAGTCTAAGATTAACATTGTCAGTGAGTAAAACATCATCGCTTTGGCAATGGAACATAAATGGTTTCTCTCCAGCAGGATTCTTTAAGTTATAAAGCCAACTCTCATCTGCATATATATGCTATTTAGTCTTTAAAATAAAGACAAAAATAATATTGAGATCTTTAAGTGCACAAAGAACACAGGACTATTAAATTACACGTTTGCAGAAGGTGTTGTTGCAAGCTTGTGTCATGAGATAATTAGTTTTACTTCCATCTTGTTCAAATTCACTTGAAAATTAAGGTGTTCAGTTCTGAATTTCTGCCAAACACTGCGACAAAGCATAGGCTGCAGCTGAAGCATCAGGAAAGAGAGAGAGGGAGAGCTGGGAGCCATCAGCAAAGCAAAAGAACATTGTGTTGTGATGGTGAAAAATTGAAGTAGGAGGCAGCATATAAAAAGAAGGAAATACAATGGTTGTTATGCAGAGCCCTAGGATGGTGCTATTCCACATCAAACAGAATAAAATAGAAAAAGAGAAGGGAAGAATTTGGTCAACAATCTAATGACAGTCTCAAAGGTTTTAACATAGACACCCCAAGGCCACAAACAGTTGTCAAAGTCGCAGCAAAATATGGTTCAGCAGCACAGAATATTAATTATGGTATTGATTTGAAGCTCTGGTTTAAAATAGAGATGCCATGTGAAATAAATAAGTACAATGATAAAGAAGAGAAGTAGGACCTCTAGCAGATTATAAACCACGTCTGAGTAATGATCTGAAAGCGATAAAAACGGTGGTATCCTATTTCCTCCTTGGCATTGAAATGGTCTGTCCCATTTACACATACAGAACCAGAAAACAAATCAAAAAAAAAAGGCAGACAGCATATAACATCACAAATGTTGACCTAGGGTGGCACTAAGTAAAGCTTAATGCTCAGTACCCATTGGTATAGGAGATATGTTTAAACAAACAAATTCCTAACAATCATGAGGCAACAGTCAAAGAAAAAGTGGGAATTTGTACCAATTAGTTCTTTATCCTTGTAATCAGGGTCAGAAAAAATGAAGACTAAATGGATATTGAAAATCAAGCAGCTCTTTTGCTCTTGCAGCTGGCTTGTCCGAATTAAGAATCTAACAAATGGACAAAGAGGAATCCTGCACTCCTGTTGTCTGCAAGGCTCTCACTTGTGCGAAACGCCTGGTCAGGCAGGCACCCTGCAATATACTGAATTTTTATTGTAATTTACAAAATCATTTTGAAAGGGTCATAAAGGACTTGATTTTAAAGGACTTTTTACAAAACTAATGAATACCAGCTGCCAACACCAAAATTGTCTCATCAGTAAGCACCTGAAGGATAAGTGTCATTCTTGCTGAATCCTACTAGTAGGTAGAGAACTATGAGGTCCTTGATGGATTTTACATTTAAATCCAGCAAACAACTCAGAGGAAGGCCAGTTTGTTTGCAGGGGCTGTTGCTGGGTCCACATAACACATAACTGACCAAAAACTGGGGCATTCAACTAGGGCGAGGAACCCTAAGTTCAATGTCTTCTTCATCAGGCTGTCCCTTTGCCTTACCAATAGTACTTGTGCTTTTCCTGTCTGTGTGCACAGTCCCATAATAAATAAATAAATAAATAAATAAATAAACACTAAAGCAAAATACTGCAGGGAATGGGAATAGGGAAAGAGAGAGCCTGTAATTTAGGAGATAAGCTGGAAGATGTGGGCTCTTTCACTTAGAAGCTTTTTGGGTTTGAGTTTTTGGTGTGGTTTTTTGTTTGGGGGGGGGAATATTTTCCCAGTAACAATTTATGATAAACACATCTGCCAGGATATAAGATATGGAGTTAGTGTCCTGTCCAAAGCAAGAGACAATTTAGAGTCAGGGCGGTGAGACAGTACTCCAAGCATGAAGCCATTACATGAGGTGGGCACTATATGCTGGTAGTGCATGTAATAAAAGTTTTGCAATTGCCTATCAAACCAGCTCCTTTGAGGACTTTGTAATCAACTAATTTTGCAGCTTCTGCATCCTAATCACACTTAGTCCAAATGTACATGCTCAGCACAGTGCAGTTCTACACATGCTCAGAAGATAAAACTGTCAATGCCTAAAGAACTACAGGTGCAAGGAGCTAACAAAGCAGGACAGTATGCTTGGTGCACTTAAAACTCAGTAGGGACTACATCGTACAGCAAGAACATATTGCAAATGCACGTTAACAGCGTATTAGTTGCAGTAACACAGCCTTTGCTATTACAGAATTTAAAAAGTCCTCAGACAGGTTTTTTTGTTGTTTTGTTATAGATGTCCCCAAAGTCTTTAACATCTCCATATTAAAAGAAAAGAAAAAAAAAAAAAAAAAGAAAAAAAGAAAGTAGGCATATAAAGCATAATACAAATATATATATATATATATATATATATAAAGCAAAGCTAATCCTGTGACTCAGAGTCATACATTGAAGGGCACACAAACCAAGATGGGATTTAGAGGGGATGTGTTCTCCAGTTCAGGTGAAGAAGAGTAACAAAAGCTATTTTACCTGGGTCAAACAATGTCTGCACTTTAACATCCAGAGCAACAAGCTTCAGAACTCAAATGGAATCAGTTGTCTCTTGAAATAAATTACTTGCATGTTCCTACAGATGTGGTTACTATCAACAAATGAAAGTTTAGGATTTCATGAGCTGTCAAAAGTATATATGTGTCTCCTCAGAAGATCTTGAAGGTGACCTCTGCAAACCTTACTCTCTGCTTTTCAGCACAAGTATGTGAGAACAGATTCTAGAATCATGTGTTTAATTAAAAAAATTGTTAGCCTAGTCATTGTTTTACAGCAGTAATGTTCATATCTACTTTGTATTATTATTCTTTTCAGTTTCTTATTATTACTGATATTAACACTATTATTATTGTTTGTTCTTTTTGTTATCAATTTTGTTGCTATTACTTATTCTGAAAAAGTACTGGACAATTTGGCCTCAGAATATTTATACTAATCTGTCCTAAACCACTGCTCGGAGAAACAGGGCTAATAAATGTGTATCTTGATACCATATGAAAAATGAGTAATGCAGACAGGTCTTCAACTTAACTAAAAAGCAATAATACTAAAAAAGGATACTTCAGAATTAGAGAAGAAATTACCCAATTATGGAAATTTTATTTTACTGCACTTATGGGCACAAATCAAAAAAAAAAAATTAAACTGGATTGAAATATCTTTTGTGAAAACAAACTAATAAGAAACTGAACAGCAGATTTTGGGGGTGGAATTTATTTTCATAGCTCTAAATAGTTACAGTGTGAACATAATGCACAAGCTTCTCAACCTGGCCTCCCCTTATAGTTGATACAGAGCAACAGGCACATTCAGGGAGTCATTCATCTGACCTACTTCTGATGTATACTGTAGGATAACATACAACACACCCTGGGGAAGCCTATTTCTCTGCAATGACCACAAAGGGAGTTTCAGGTGACTAATTCAGGAAGAACTATAAACCTATGAACATTTGTTCAGATGAATCCCACCCTAAATGCATTCTTGAAGAGGAATACAATGCATCAATGTTAAGAGATACACACAGAAAATTAGAACATATTGAGGAAGTAGGTTAGAAGAATAATTTAAATTTTCCGGATCAGTTGCAAAGAAGTTACTGTGATCAAATCTCCCATAAGTTCTGAAATATGTCTTGTTATACTATAAAAATCAACTTTAAAATGAGCTTATTAGTGCACATTGGCAGCCATGAGCTGGTAAAATGTACAGAGACCACTTGGAACGGTGAGACAGAATCCACACTTGAAGGAGCACTTGAAGTAACCACCGTACATCTAAGTGTGAGAAATTAAAAACATACCAGAAAGGGCAGGAACACTTGCTTCTTGATTTCTATTTGAAGACCATGTAGAGAAGAAAGACTTTTAAACTGTTGAAGATATCAGATGCATTCATTTGACTTTCTCTGGCCAACATAAACAAATCCTGAAACTTTCCAGAATGTAAATGTAAATGTCAGAGAAATCCTTCAGGGAGACACAAATAAACTTGTTTGCCTTGTTTCTTAAATTAAATGGTTATGTAAATCAACACATACCTAGTAAAAGGTAGGGAGTGCATGAGTTCCTGCTAGTTAGGCTCTGTTCATCCGCTGTGGGGGACACCTGTTTAGCTAGTAAGGAGTACTATAACATTCTATTAGGACAGCCAAACAGTGGCGAAAGTTGTCCAGAGGAACTGAGCTCTCTGTTTTTGGAGGTTTTCAAGACCTGGCTGAACTACATGAACTTCCACAGTACCTTCCAAACTATATGATTATATGATTCTGTGTGTATGTGTGTCTCTTACTTACACACACACATATATAGAACTGATTTATAAACCGTGACAAAGTGAATTTCTGATTTTCAAGGAACAACACACAGAACAAACGTTCTAAATGAACCAGGGACAAAAATGCAATTGACTATGGCTAAATGAATGTAAAAAGTCTCTCTCTGATACTGCACCTTTCCTCTTGTCTAACACTAAGAGTGGTGTGGCCAAAATGGACTCAAAAATTATGCCACCATGTTTCTGTTGCATGTCCACACACAAAGTCAGATATAGGACTTATTTGAATCGCTTATAAGCTTTGAGTCATCTCTATTTCTATCATTCATGCAAATAGAGAGATGGCTCTCAAGCCAGCATTTCAGGTATAATTGCTTTTATCAGAACTACCAAAAAAAAAAAAAAAGAAAGAATTGACCTGATAATGTTTATTTCTCTTTTTCTCTACATACTTTGTTTAGGTAATATTGCTTGCCATTTTTTTTCAAAAATTACAGTTCAGAAAAATGCAGAGAAAAATCTGTATGCAATTTATATCAGAATACCTGTATACAAATGCTACTTACTGAAAAGATAAAATCTTGAGCTTAAGCTAACCAGCCATCTGAAAACTTAAAAAGAAAAAGATATAAAATCCAAATCTTGTAAGTGCACAAAAAATCTGCCAGTAACTTTACTCTGGAAGAGCAACATTTTGTTTCATAAAGGTTATAGATAATACATAGAAAATCTCTAACATGCTTGTCTATATTTAATTCGGCAATCTGGGATTAATGAAACATGTAATGCTTTTCTCAATTTGAAAACTTGGGTTTATAGTGTAAATAACAATATAGAATGACAGCAATAAAATCAAAGTACATTTTTAAAAATACTTGACCAATTAATTTTTTATGAGAACAGTAATAACAGTAGTGTGTCTGTTTTTTTTTTTTTTTTTTTGTTTTTTACTTTTTACTTTTTATAATTTCATGGACCATTGCTCTGTACTAACAAATAGTAAGTCATAAACTTTTGTTAAACCATAAAAAGAAATTTGCTCTTACCATGAGAATTGTGAATATTTTCTGTGGGATCTTACTCTGACTTAGTATCAGCCAATCCCACTGTTGTTAAACTAATTTCAGTGGTATTGCACTTGATATTTTTCAGTGTGTGATCAAAATCAGCCTCTACACAGTTGCATTTATTATGTAATGGTGGTCCATCAGAATAATTTGTGAAGCAGATTCCACTGACACTTATTTCAAGCACAAAAGTCCGTAGGAATCTTTATGAGACCACTGGTTTAAAAATTCCTCCAGCTTAATCCGGAAAGATAACTTTAATCATTATGAGTAGAGTTCATCCACTTCATTTTAGATGTCAGGAGAAATAATCCAGGTGTCTAGAGCCATGTTAGATCTACGATGTCTAAGCCGTCTGCATGGAGTTAGCAGGAATGACACTGAACCTGCTGAAGACCTATATCCTTCTTTACCAGCAACTGGAGATGGGGATATCTGGCACTCTTGAGCTAACTTTCAACACTGTTGGGGGTTAACCCTGGTAGGAAGCTAAGCTCCACAAAGCTGCTCCCTTCCTCCTTCCCAGCAGGACAGGGAAAGAGAATCAGAAGGGTAAAATCGAGAAAACCCACAGGCTGAGATAAACACAGTTTAATAGGTAAAGGAAAAGTTAAGTATGTAAGCAAAGCAAAATAAGCAAAATAATTTTTTGGGGGGTAGACCTGTGTGGAGCCAGGAGTTGGACTCGATGATCCTTGTGGGTCCCTTCCAATTCAGGATATTCTATGATTCTATTCTATGATTCTATAAGGAATTGATTCACTACTTCCCATTGGCAAGCAGATGCTTAGTCATTTCCAGGAAAGCAGGGCTTCATCACACTTAACAGTTTCTTGGAAAGACAAACTCCATCACTCCAAACATCCTACCTTCCTCCATCTTTCCCCCATTGTTGAGCATGACATCATATGGTATGGGATATTCCTTTGGTCAGCTGGGGTCTACTGTCCAGGCTGCATCTGCTCCCAGCCTCTTGTGCACCCCCAGCCTCCTCACTTGTGGGACAACTTGAGAAACAAAAAAGACCTTGACTCTGTGTAAGCATTGCTCATCAAGAGCTAAAACATCAGTGTGTTACCAACACCATTTTGGTCACAAATCCAAAACATACCACCATATGGGATACCATGAAGAAAATTAACACTATCCCAGCCAAAACCAGTCCAAACGCTTAAGTTTGGGCAACAGAACTCAGCTTGGAAAAATATTTATTAGTATCAGTATTGGCATTGACACGGGTATTATTTATGTCTGAACTACTTCCACTAGGGTCTTTTTATAGTCAATGGGGAGAAGTAAACTCTTCAGGATATAATTCATATGAATTATTTTACATGTCTATAAATAGGTCAAATGATATACCGGACTCAGTCATTTCTTTGTATTGGCTATGGAAGGAATCCTAACAACTGCCTGCCCCCTGTGCTTTCAATCACTTTTACACCTACTGAACATAATGACTTAAAGCGTTATGATATCACATGATTCAAGTAATTTGCTTTATTCTATCTATTCTAAATGGCCTGGCCATTTGTTACTATAGCACCACATGGCGAACATCTGTGGAGGAAGAGTAGAGAGGTAGTTAAGAGACGTCTGCTTTACGCTGATAGCACACTTGAAGAGACAGAAAAGATTTGTAACAAGGATGAAGTATGTATTTATTCTGCTTCGCCATGTGTTACACAGAAACATAATCACAATGATATTACCAAAATAAAATACATCAACAAATATGCAGTATCTCCAGATGCAAAGTAAACATAAGAGACTATCACATGAGACAAGTGATAGTCTCCAGTGTACCTTGTACCTCTCAGAAGGGGTTATTTGAGATATTCTGCTCCTAGATGAACCATTTGTGACCACATGCTAGTTAGAAATGAAGACTGAAAGATCTGCAGATTAGCATTTTAATACAAGACACTTTTTCCATCAAAGACCTTCTTCAAATCTTGGTTTACATAAATGAAGTGTGTTTCTTCCACTATCCTACCCCTCCATGGATACCGACTACATTCCAGAAAATCACCACCACTAGCAATCCAGTAAGGGAAGTCAAGCTCTGCTGATGAGTCAGGGATGAGGTCTGGTGAGACAGAATGAGCAGTACAGGCACAGCTGAAGACACTGATTCCATTCTGCCATCAGATATACATTACTGATCTCAGCAGTTTAAAAGAAGAGCATGTATTTGATACAGCTGACAGCAGCCTTCTGGTTAAACTGCTTTTCAGCTGGTAGACTACTCTGAGCTTTGTTACAGAACTGATCAGTAAATGCACACATTTTTTTTGTACTTCTCACCGTAGTTAAGACAGTGAGTAATCTGAACAACTATTTAAGCATTATTAGTCATTGTCTTAAATATGTGCAAATGGAGCCTGTGTGCATGGATCTTACTGCTTGCCAACGACAGGGCAGAAAAAATTCACTGTGCTGAGTGTGGTCTGATGTTCAGTCCAACAGGATGTGTCAGGGAGTACACAGTAGAGAAAATCAATGAAATTAAGTATAAGAGAAGGGAGAAGACAGAGACAAGAAAATTTTTCTTAAAAATGTAGAAATGTAAAATATTGCCCCCCAAAAAATTATGAGAGATCTAGAAATTGAGAATGCTTGTGTGCATTTATTTGTACCCACTCCTTACAAAACCACTCCTGCCTCATATCCTGTTAATATAGTATGTGTAAAGAAATTAAAGCACAGGCTTGTGTGAAATTATCCTGTTATTCCTTGAAATAATTCCCAACTGGAGGTCTGAAGAATGGGATCACAGACAGGTAAAATCTGAGGGACAACTGAAAGAAGAGAAATAAAAGCATTACACAGAAAAGGTGGCAGTCCAAGGAGAGACATTAAATGTGAAGGGATGAGAGCAAATGTAGCAGTTAGGAGTAACCTCTGAAAAGCAAAAACACAGAAGACAGAAGTAGAACTTAGAAAAGGGTATAGGAGCCCAGCCAGGAGCAGGAGAAGCATTTGTATAAACTCTCTAATGAGGACATACTTCATGTGTCCATAAGAGAGAGTCTCCTGCGGCAGGAGTTTAACTGATAGAGAAGGAACCCATTGATGGAGATAAATACAGGTGTTGTCAAATGAATCTACTGGGCATAACACTAAGAGCCCCTGAACTTGTAGTTACGTTTGTTAACACAGTCTACATGGTTATCTGACCAGAGACCATGTTTTTATTTTGTGTATCCACAACAGGGGCCCAGATTATTAGCTAGACCCTCTCAGTGTTGACATGATACCAGTGATAGCCAACAGGATCAATACAGCCAGCAACTGAGTGTCAGGACACAGGAGGGTCTAAACTGCTGTGCAGGCCTGCTGCATCCAAGCACAAAATAACAAAGGACTAAATGAGAGGAGTTTTGTCTTCTCCCCTCTCTACAGCTCCAGGAAAGCCACAGCTAAATAACTGCAAATATTGAAGTGGTTGTGCCAACCCACTTTATCTGTTGGGTAGGAATTAGCACAGTGGTGTGCCATGTGTGGCCACCAAATGGTCATAAGAAAGTTACAAATATAAGGGAGTAAGCAGTGTGATTATGGCAAATGTATGAAGCTGAACTGAGATAAATTAGGAGCCAATTTTCAGGTATAATTATCACTGTAAGTACATTGTGCAATATCTTTCAGCTGATCTTCTGCAGAAGGCTGCAGTGTTCACCAGCAAGATCTAAAAGTTCGGAGTCTTCTGACTATATCATTTCCAAATCTGTTGTACAGCCATTGCTGATAACTAGTTGACATGATGCATGACCCCACCAGAGGATAATAGCTCTGTATGCTGCACGAAGCCCACTTGAACTGTTCTGGCAAGAACAAGTGAGTCATTAATTATCCCATGGTTGAATCCATTGAAGACTTATTAACACTAATTCACAAGAAAGGGGCTAGTTTGATTCCCAGCAGGGATGGAAGAGCTAAATTATACTGGTATTAAAATGCACCTAATATTAAGGCCAAACCTCCCAAAGTAATGCAATTTCAAAGTGATATTAGTAAGATTATCTGAAATACCCTTGACTCCTATATAAATATTACTACTGTATTACTATGCAATTACTATTCATTGCCAAACCAAACTTTCTTTAACTATGGCATTTAGAATAACCTTTAGAGCACCAAAAATTATCTGAACTTATTCTAGTTATTCATGGCCAAAAGCTAAGTCTGTCTGTTAGGATTTCATTAATGCTTCTTTTAGATATTCAGACTGATTACCATATATAAATCTGTCATGAATTAATTCAGAAGAAATTAAAGAACACTTGCAAAATAATCCATGGAATAATCAAATACTTAAAAATTTACTATTAATGACAATTTAAAAACTGCTATCATAGGAAACCAGAAGGTAGAACTGGCATTAATTATATTGATGAGAGTTGATGATAGTAGGACATTTTCTGGACTACAAAAAACAACAGTAAACAAAAGTTCTTGGCTGAAACTGGAAACAAAAGCTGAAATATATTTTGTATTCCTTCAAGAAGTTTGAAAACAGAACAAAATGCTACAAGGTTAGGTTTACTTGTATATTTGCAATCAAATAACAGCTTCAGTTTTAATTTTGCCTTTTTCATCTGTGCAAATCTACATGCAGGCATTATTTTGGGATAAAAGCACCTTTAAATGTTTTTTTAATCAATAAAAATAAATGAACAAGTATGATATAGCAATTTGGAAGCCTATAATGAGCTATATGTTCAATTTATTAAAAATATAAATGTCTTTAGACTATATATTTAGTTTAAAATATATTTTTAATATGTAATAATAAAAAGTTTAATTTTACTTTCAAAATTAGAATAATGATGATTCTATCATTAGTTTGGGTTGGAAGGGATCTTTAAAAATCATCTCACCATGGAAAGGGACATCTCTAGATCAGGCTGCCCAAATCCCCATCCAACCTGACCTGAATTAGTCATTGTTTAAACAAACTTTACACTTTTAACTTAAGTGTTCTCTGGCATGATTCTTTAATACAGTCTAGTGCCTGTTGGCATGTCTTGAGAAAAGCTGAAGTGTCTAAAATAGAGTCAGCTGAAAGTTGCAGTCCTGAAAACTGAGCAGATGATGCTCAATCCTAAAACTGCAAAATCCTAAGGAAATTGTCAATGGACCTCATTTTTCAATTTAAAATTTCCCAAATTACGCTTCTGGGCATGAACTTTAGCACTTCATTCAGTCTTATGAGCAGCCTGGTATGAATCTCATACCTTACAATGAAAAATTCCGTGCTTGAAATCATTAACAAAGTATTTTCAGGGTGTCCTTAAATACAACTTAGCAATAGAATGTCTGTCTATATGCAGCTTTTTTTTTTTTTTCCTTTCTCAAAATCTTGAAAAAGCCCTGAGAGAAAAACATGGTTCGCAGAAAGGGGTGGGATTCAGACATTTAAAGTTTTTTGTTTCTCATACTGATTGTGCTCCTTCTGACTGGCTGGAAGCATTATCCCAGCAGCAACCCATTTCCTAGAATCCCATCCCATGACGCCAAACTCCTGCCCCACTCTGCTCAGGGAGCCTTCTTGCCTGACATACAGCTCTGGGGTCCACTTCAGTCAGACTCTTCAAAACTCACTGACTCGGTTCTTTTTTAGTTTTTTAATGAGATTATTTGCCTGACAAAAGAGAAAACGTTCATTGTAGGATGAAATAACTTTGAAATTTGAATCACATTTTTTTTTCACATCCAGATACAAAAGGTTTTATAAAGATCTTTATTATAGTAAAAACATGGACAAGATCTGCAGTTGTCAGGTGGATTGACATAACGCTGTATTATGGCGTGCAGAGTCAATACTCTGTAGCACTAAAACACTATTTATATAGTGGAAGGCTGTGGTTCTTTAAGAGAGACAGAATGATCACTTTTTAAATGTGAATAAATGTTTAGAGAACAACAAAGCTTTCTTTGAGCTGTTAGGAGAGCCTCATAATAAAGTGATTATGTCTGGCTGTCTATTATAAAACCTTTCTGTTACTGAACCACTTTTAATATCCCATACTGAAGCAGCACACTTATGATCTGCAAGCATTTCCAAAAGTGGCCATGAATTTTCAAACTGATAATAGGAACCTGACAGAAACATTTTTAAAAGCTTGACCCAGTAAAGTGCTGAGCAGTTTTCTGAAGTGCTGGGCAGCCTCAAACCCGATTGTTTTCAGGGAGAGCTGTGGCTAGCCACTGAATTTTAGGAATACTCAGCATTTTGCAAGATTTAACTCTGAAGATCCTAACTGAAAGTCAATGAGAGTTAGTTTCCTAAACCTCAGCATCTCTAAGATAATTCAGTCCTTGAAATCAATGGAGTCAGCTCCCTAAGTGCCTTTGAAGCTCGAAGTTTTCACTTTGCAGAGTACAGTGCCATGGTTCCTGGCTCCTACAAAAGTGTGTACAAAAACCATAGGATATACTGATGGATTTACATGTCCACCGTCTTCTGCAACATATTTCTAACTGCCAAGGAAACTAAGTTAGGGTGTAGGGAAAGCCCTTAGTAATAAGCCCAGACAATTAATCTTTCATGTGTATCATTTGTAGAAGAAGTATCACAATTTTGCAGTATTAAAGGAAAGTGGAGCAGAGAGAATGAAGTAAAGCTGACACTCCAAGATGACAGAGGAAACATGGTTTAGCCATCCAAGTGTGTTTGTGCTCCTTAGAAAAGTAATACAGATGCATTCTGGTTATTTCATCTGGAAAAATTCATTCAGCTAAAAACTTCATCTTCACTTTGATAAAATATGCAACATTGCATTACTTTTCATAGATCATACCAGAACTGGGCATTCAGCAAACATGGCTCATTGCCCCAAGAACTGAAAGCATATGATATCTTGTGTACCTTTTAGCAGAAAACAAAACCAGCCAAAACAATACCACTGCCATGTTTGAAGAGCCTGATAAGGCATTCACTGAAGGCCCCAGCTCTGAGTCCCTAATCTTAAGCAGCATTGGCCCCAGCAAGGTGATTATTACTCCGAATATTTTCCAAAATCTTTGCTGGAATTTAATAATAATCCATGCTATACATGTACCAGGTCTTAGAGAAACAGCTTGGGTGTTTGCCTGCTTGTCTCTGAATAACAAGGTCTTGGCGCACTGAGGCACCACGAGCGCTGGCCTTGCTGGATACTGGGCCTGGTGGGGCTGCCCTCCCTACCTGTGTCCCTGGGGAGAACCTGCTCAGGAACAAGAAGCCCACAGAAGAAGCCCACAAAAAGCCAACTAAAGTTATGAGTTTGCAATGGTTTTTCTCGTTACAAAAGACAAGTTTAGCACTACAGTTGGATTAACTTGGGGTAAGCATTTGGTCACACAATTAAATGGCAATTAGACCACTGCCTTCCTGCAATATTGATTTTATTTAAAATCTGCTGCTTAAGTCAAATGTTTTTAATGTGATCTCTTTCTTGATTCTCCAAATACTTTTTATTGCCAAATATATTTTAGCAGACTTTTAATCTCATTTTAAATAAAAGGAAAAGAGAAAGTGAATGAAATACATATAAAAGCAGAAATAAGCCATTTATGAAGTAAAACTAAATAAGATATAATTAGGATTACCTCAATAACTATTTTAGGAACATAGCGAGGGTTATCCCACCTGCGCTTTGTTTGTGTCTCTTAAGTTTTAGCATCTGGACAAAAATGAAAATAGTCCATTGCTCTCAGCAAACAGAAAGTGGAGCACTCAAAAGCAGCAGAAATGCTCTGACACACCAAACAAAGGAGTGAAGCTGTGGTTCCACCTGCCCTACCTCATCAGCCCGCAGAGCATGGTGCTCGCTGTGAAGGGTTGTGGCAGCTGTCACGGCTCTGTTCTTTCCTTCGGGGGCATTGCCTTTGATTTTGGATAATGCTTCCATCAGCTGCCACAAGAGCTTCTCTTCACACATGCACAGCAACCTGGCAAAGTTGTAAATCCACAATTTAGTGCTAAGTTTTTGTGAGCTTCGGTCTCGTCTGAGGACAGTAAGTCAAATGAACCCTAATGGGTGAACCCCATCACAATAAATCGAGCCTACTACTGCTGATGTCTGGGTCTGCTACATATGCTTGGGATTCACCACACAAACATAACCAGCCGAAGCCATTCCTCACCTTGCAGCCTTGCTTGGTCAGAAATTATAACAGGGAAGAACTCAAAATTTCAGCCTAATTGTCTGAAATTTGACCTCAGCTAGCTCCACTTTGCTTTCACCTTTTTTAAACAGAAAGGAACAAATTATTTGCAATTGAGTTAGAGATTCTATTGAGGCTTTCAGTTCTCAACCATAAAGAGTTCATGGGGGAACACATAGTTGTGTATTGAAGTAGTATTTTTAATACGTCCATTTCCATTACATATTTATATATGTATACAGGTGAAGATGTTTGTGGAATAAAAAGATATTTTTATTTTTTTTAAATCTAGCTGCATGCATTTGCAGTTTATCTCAGTACAAGATAACCTTTAAATAAGTACATGTACTTGTGAACATCTAACTAAGCAAAGTTAATTTGAAAAGCTTACTGGTTTCGGAAAAACACAGAATAACAATTTTTATTGTTCTGTTATATTTTGAATTGCATTTGAACAAAGCCGTTCTCTTGTCTTTATTTATTTATACAATGCCCAGAAGTGTGCTATCTGCTCTTCAGTTGCTTGTCAATATGTTTATTTATTTAAAAATCGATCTTTTCACCTTAAATCCACTGTTGATAACAATTTTTATATATTTAATAGTATAGTTTTAGTGTTGCTTGTATTTTTTTCAGGAAAAAAAAAACTTTCTTATATTGCTGTAACCACTTTAATGTTTTTTTCTACATAAATATAAAGTATTTTTAATAAAACAAATTTTAAGGGTGGTTTTAATCACATGGGATCAGTAGGCAGTTCGTTGTGATGCCTGTGAAAAGGTAGCTAGTACACATTGATTTTAACTTCTGCAGTAACACAGTAAAAATCTTGATTGTTAAAAGTCAGAATACTAAAGGGGGGGGGAAAAAGTTTAAAAACCAGCCTACAGATTTTTTCCTTGCTTCTGGCATCAAACACATCTCACCATCCAAAGAAGTTTTATTTCTACTTTACCTGTTCACCAAAAAAAAAAAAAATCACATTTAATGGCTTCTATGCATTCAGATAACAAATGTAAGACTCTGCATTCCCAAACAAGTGCTGCACATTACAGGAAGGAGTAAAGAGCCTCAATCAAGCAGTGGCTGAGGTTGAGGTAGCTGTAGAGAAACAGAAATGAAAAAGGCAGAAACTAAGAAACAGAAGTGAAAATTCAAGGAAATAATGTGCTCATCCATCTGAAAGTGGAGGTTGCTGTTAAAAGAAAGGAGAATATCTTCAGAAATGCCCTTGATAGATGGATCCCCATGCTTTAAATAAAGCCATAAAATATATTCTACAGTGAAAAGTGTTGAGGGGGCAGCTGAAGCAGCAAAATATTCCCTGTGTTGCTCATGAGAAATATATTTTCAGAATCGAACAGAGAAGGCTCAAAATGTTATACGCGCCTTTTTGTACTAGCAAGTGATATGTAATGTTAGATTTACCCCTAAACTACGTCAAATGGTTTCACCGATTTTTTTGAAGGATTACCTGACAAAATCCAGAGGGATAACAGACAAGTTTTGCAGGGAGCTAGATGTCACACAGCACTGCACTCCAAAATCTGGTCTAATAGAATTTATTTATCTCAGGCATAATATGAGCTGTGGAAGCTGATAATCAGGCCACCAAATTAGACGCTAGGTTTAGAGCTGCCGTTCTTTAACTGTCAAAGTTTGCAAATATCGGCCTTTGTCTGTAGTACCACCTAGTGTCAAAAATTTATCCCTGAGCTGAAAAGAGCTGGATTGAACTCCATTCCTTCTCCCTTATCTCCTTCATCCAAAACAACACCAGAATACTCAGAAAGAATGCCAGGAGGGCATTTTGTGATGCCGAGCCTACGGCAGTGTGTCTTTCACACTTTTGCTTACTTGATGGAAACAGAATTTGGAGCCTGAAAGGAACTTGTTTCTGGCACATCAGGCCAAAATTCCCCCAATACTATGCACGATTGTAAGTATGGTTAATTTTTCCCATCGTATAAAGCAGCAGAAATGCTGTAGGACTTCTCCACAATGAGAGATTACTGCACAGTAAGCAAGGCTGTGGCTGCACAGTCCACTCACTGTCTTGCATTTGTGGGTAAGCCCCAAAATGGGATCCCATAACTTGTAAAGAAAGGATGATTTGCCTGTACACAAAGGAGTCGTCATAGAGAACAAAACAGAGTCAGCAGCATGCTGAAAATTCATGCTCCTGCTCTCCATGAGTTAATTTGCCCCTGTACACGTTCTTTCAGAAACAAAATGCTCTCCTGGAGACCCCAGCTTGCTGAGGGAGGTGGCTGTGTGGGAGCCTGCCTCCTGCCTGCCCATCTGCCCAGGAAGCTTACATGCAGTGCCGGAGCAGGAGAGCCGGGCAGCCCAGGAGCCCAAATGCTCACACTCCTGCCAAGGCAGGCGAGCTGCCCACCTGTGAAAGCTTGGCACCTGCAGCCCCTCCGGCAGCAGCCCCAGGAGCCTAGCAGGCTGTGGGAGGGGGCAGCCCCATGGCCCTGGGGCAGGAGGATCAGGACTTGGTGGCTATCCGTGCTGGGGGCTGCCAAGGAGTCTGACAGCTCCTGTGTGTGGTAGTCAGGAGCCAGGCAGGTGGACAAGGTGGCAGGTGACACCTAACCCAACCTAAGCAGGGCCTTTTTGGACCTGTCCCCACTAATCTTTTCTAGTGGAAAAAGGGTTTGCCCCAGAGTTTCTTGCCAGTTCTGTCTGGGACTTCCCAAAACACAGTATCTAGAAGAG
The DNA here is from genome assembly GCF_009769625.2 of Cygnus olor. Lineage (NCBI taxonomy): Eukaryota > Metazoa > Chordata > Aves > Anseriformes > Anatidae > Cygnus > Cygnus olor. The sequence continues at coordinate 24,757,524 of NC_049171.1, forward strand.
AAGTTCATAAAGCGATGGTAGGCAAAGAAAGCTCACCACATGAATTCAAATTAAGCTAGAACAGATACAGCAAATGTGAAAGGATATGCAGCAGGCACATTTACTAAACCAGGATGGAGTGTGTCTACCGAGAACTCCCTGGAGATGCAGCCAGCCTAAGCACATAGGCCTCTCGTTACAATTCCTGTGACTAATGAGTAAGTGCCATGGCAGCTCCATGTATAGTTTATAGATTCACTTATAAATTTAATACAAGAGTGGGCCAGAGAAACAAGATAAAGATTAAATATATAGCAAAAATTTGTAGCAACATCAGCTAATTGCATAGCTGAGGCAGGAGGTGTTAATTACAATTATAGATGAGCCAGCTAGTAATTCACATTAGTGAGCATAGAGCAATTATCAACCTGCTGGTTTTCTTGCTACTCATAATATACATGTTTTCCCATTTCTGATGGAACATAATAGCTGTATTGAACAATGTAACAGAACAGTAATGGATATAATGCCTATTTAGGTAACCTACAGCTGTGATGTGCAGTATTATCACAAAGATATTGTGTTTCATTTGGAATAAGTCACTATCCAGAGAGCTAAGTATTTCTACTCCTAGACTTGAGTAGAAAAAGTGTCATGGGCATTTCACAGATGGACAGACACACTTTGTTTCTAACATTAACATTTACAAATATAAGTTAACATTGGCTGGACCTGAGGCGAAAGTGCAGTTTAAATTATGCACCAATAAAAACTCAAATCTTAGACTATCAACATCAGCACATCTGTTTCAAAGTGATAAATTGGAAGAATCTCACCAACATTCAATTGGAGTCTCCGAGCTTGGCAAACATGTTATGCCTATGAGCTTCCAACTGACTTGGTTTAACATCGCTCAGCCAGGAGAGACCATGTCATCATGGTGGCAGCAGCCTTATAATGTAACGGAAGCATCATCATGTGGTGTGCTAGAAAGAAGGTATTAAAGACAAGGTGACCTTTTCAGGAGTAGGACTCAAGAGGACTTAGTGCTTGCATGTCATTCCCATGTTCTTCACCACTCAGCAATTCCAGTGGCAAGGCACTGGATGAAGTGTAAGTGCACAGATTCCCAGGGGAAGGAAGGCAGAATGCTGGTTTAGCCCACAAATCCTGTAGACAGTGGGGTGGACAAAATTCTCTCTTCCCCATTTACAGAAAAGCAAGGTGCTTTTCAGCTACCCTGGCTATTTTACTCTAGCAATGTTTTGTGCTGTGTACTTTATACACTCTACAGCAAAAATCCCTTTCAGTCAAATGGGAGTTACTCATCTGAAAACCTTCTTTGGGATGAACTCTGCATATTCATACTGACAGAATGCTCCACTGCAGTTCCTGGCAGTGCCTTGCTCTTGACCACTCCAGCCTCAAACAAATGTTAAGGAACGCTATTGCCTTCATACTGACACAGAAGACTGTCACATTTTGAAGATATTCCATTGTCTTTTCACATCCTTTCCATATATTTAGGCCATTAGTTCAGTCACATTGTAATTCAATGCAAGGATATCAAGCAACTATTCAATTTTTGCTTGAAAATTAGTATCTTTCTGGGCAGATGTTTATCAATTAACAGGTACTTCTGGGATATTATAACTAAGCTACATATTTTCTGCTTGTTTAACAATAACTGAAGCTGAATTCAGTATTATAGGTGTATCAAGAGAAAATGAAATCCCTCCTATGTTAATATACAAAACAAAACTGCAACGTTAGTAACAGTATTTTCTTACTATTTATTGTTTTTAAGTATTTGTGGACTTCAATGGAAGGAATAATGGGTAGAACCAGGTAAATATTTTTGCCTAAATTCCATGACTATTTACTCTAATTTTAGAATAAATTTGTTTTGAGTTGCATTTGCACCACTTCTGTGTTTCATTTCTGGATTATATTCTGCAAAACCACCTGCATAGTAGAAGATTTGTGCATTACATAAGTCAACATAGCTGCTATTTTGAGAGCTTAGCTGAGATATAAAGGGAGCATACACTTCACACTTTCTATGTAGCAATAAATATACCTACAAATCTGATATATCTGTGTGCTTCTTCCTTTAAGTATATATAGGTTATCACCCTATCTTAATCTGGGATTTTTTGGTCAGTGTGATTGAAAGGAACTGATCAAATAGTTCTGTCAGTACGTATCATCCTGGAATTCCTAGGTTTCTGAAGGTCCAACAGGGGAATGAGAACCACATTAATGTCATAAACTGATAAATTATTTGTAATCATGTTAAACTGTTAAATATCCAGCAAGATTTGGATACCAAAATTTTCTGGATTCATTTGTCAACCTGAGGAATGATATAGAAACACTGTGTGCTTTTCTCTCAACAAACTTCCAGATGAGGCACTAACATTTTCAAACCTGTGAGTCTGGATGTGTTTCAAAGCATGTTTCCATCATCTTTGTGCTGAAATTCTCAGTATCACCATGATGGCACCAGGACCTGGCTGATGCCAGAGCAGAGGGCTGCAAATGAATTGAGTAACACTTCTACTGGAGACAGACGATGACGGAGAAATTATCTCACTCTTAGATGACCCAAGCTAACTCAAGCTTGAAGTAAAGACAGTTCTGAAGTTTAGAGGGAGGAACATGAGAAAGGTCCTGTTTGGCCATAGGAAATAAACAGGAAAATTGGTAAATGTAACAAATCTCACAGGATAAGTAAACAGATATTCAGCACACTTAAATACAGAAAAAGAGTACTTCACAGAGTTTAAGTGTGACATGCTCTCTCTATGTGACTAACTGGAAAATTCTTGGTTGACTTCAGTAGAACCAGTATTTTGTCTTCTGTACTCACACTTGACATGGATGCAGCCATGTTTGTTCTACAGAGACTCGTGAACAACTAAAATATAAGGAACAGTTTCAAATGTTAAATGTTATTAAGATAAAATAGAACACATTTTAGAAGTAACACTTTGGGATATTTGTTACTGATAGTCAAGCAATAGAGATGATCGAATATAAATAGTTTACAGATGAGTATAAACTATAGCTCAGATATAAGTACTTTCCTCTGTATTTGAGCATCATTAAAGGAATCATTCGTCACTTTTTCCTTGGTGCCTGTTCAAGTAGAAGTTACAGCTTTCAAGGTATTTTATTGTGAATGAGGTTAACTTTAGCGTCCTTGGGCTACTCCCTCCTTTGAAGAAAGAAATTATGATGCCTATAACTATGCTAGCTGAGTGCTTTGTGACTGGAATGCTTCTGAAGCAGTCACCACACTGATAATGCCTCACCCCTGTGCAAAGTGGTGTACGACTTATTTTTATCATGTGGTGGTTTAACACTGATGGGCAGCTCAGCACCACCACACCACTCTCTCACTCTCCCTCCTCAGAAGATCAGGGGGAGAAAATACAGCGGAAAAAGCTCAGGGGCTAAGATAAAGGCAGGGTGAACACTCATCAATTATTGTCATGGACAAAACAGATTAAGCATGGGGGAAATTAACCTAAGTTATTGCCTATTGATAGCAGACTAGAGCAGTGAGAAACTAAAAGCAAACTACAAACACCCCACCACCATCCAATCCACCCTCTTCTACCTCCTTCCCCCAAGCAGCGCAGGGGAACGGGGAATGGGGGCTGCGGTCAGTCCCTGACACTTCGTCTCCTCCACTCTGTCGCAGTCACTCTCTGCCCCTGCTCCACGTGGGGTCCCTCCCACGGGATGCCATCCTTCCCAAACTGAGCCTGCGGGGGCTGCCCACAGGCAGCAGCTCTTCAAGAACTGCTCCCACATGGCTCCGTACCACAGGTCCATCCCCCAGGAGCAAACTGCTCCAGCACGGGTCCCCCACATGTGGGCGGCAGCTCCCCCCAGACCCCCTGCTCCTGCGTGGGCTCCTCTCCACGGGCTGCAGCTCCGGCCCAGGGCCTGCTCCTGCGGGGGCTCTCCATGGGCCGCAGCCTCCTCCAGGCCACATCCACCTGCTCCACCTGGGGCTCCTCCATGGGGGGGCTGCAGCGTGGAGATCTGCTCCATGTGGGACCCATGGGCTGCAGGGGGACAGCCTACTCCACCAGGGGCCTCTCCACAGGCCGCAAGGGACTTCTGCTGCACGCCTGGAGCACCTCCTGCCCTCCTTTTGCACTCACCTTTGGGGCTGCAGGGCTGGTTCTCTCACATTTTCTCACTCCTCTCTTTCCCTGCCGCTGTTGCAGGAGCTTCCTTTCCTTTCCTTTCTGAAATCTGTTCTCACAGTGGCAAAACCAACGTCACTTGGCTCAGCTCTGGCCAGCAGAGCTGGCTGGAGCTGGCTCTGATCTGACATGGGGCAGCTGCTGGGCTCTGCTCACAGAGGCCACCACTGCAGTCCCCTGCTACCAAGCCCTTGTCAGATAAGCTTAATATACATGGTAAATATATAGTATAGATTTAAAACCATATATTCAGGGAAAGATCATACAGAATACAGTCCTGCAGAAGAATCACTTAGGGTTCATTTCTGTTTGTAGCTGCACTGACATCAGCAAACGTGAACCAGATATATTGCTTCTTTAGCTGATTTTAATTAATACTAATACTTTTCTTCAACAACCTTATTTAACTAAACCTAGAGCCTATAAACAACTTCACTAATAACAACAAAAAGCTAATGCATATGACTTTACCCACTGAAACTCAGTGAGACTTTTCAAACAAAGTTATTTCTTCTACATAACGATTTACAGACAACTTTGCTGCAAGACTGTCTTTGTAAGCGTAAGATCTAGCATAATAGAGTTTTGATCTTAGGAAAAGATACAATTTTTAATAGCTATCTTATTAATAACAATTTGGAAGATGAACTGAATTTTAAAATAGATGCAAATACAACAAGTTTTGAATATGTATTGAATACGTATTCTGTAAATTAATTGTCAGCACTACTTCAATTTGCAAAATGTGCATTTCATCTATGTATGCCCAAAACCTGGTTTAGAGGGGCTTGTGAGCATTGAACATCAGTTTCCAGTAATACACCCAGGCAGATATACCTTGCTATCCAAACAGTAAGCTCCTTCTCAGCTCAGGCTTGCTTTCTTGCTCCAGACCTTGTCATCCACCAAAAAATTCCTCATCCTCAACCACAGTTTGAGATTTCTTTGGCTTCCAGACACACAACTGTATGAGCTGCTAGTGGCCTGACTACCCCATCTAATGAGTCCGTAGCTCTGGCAACTATCACAAACTCTTTTAGGGATTCTTGGAGCAAAAATGCAGTAACTCCACTTCTGGAGAAAGAGAAGCTAGTTCTCCAGCAAGGCATTACAGACAAGCATCTAAAAGCTTTCAAAAGCTGTGCACTGCTGTGATTCACTTCCAGAAATTCAACATAAATTCCAGAGCAAGCGCAGGTGTCATCAGAAGGTGATATGCGAGAGGTGACAAAGTACAGAGTCATAGGGGACTTTTCTCAAAGGCTCTGAGTCATAACACAGGGATATCTTTCACTTGTGAGCATCACATAAAAAGTGGCAAAATTATTGTTGCTTTTTAAAATTTCTCTTGCTTTTACTGGGGGGTTGTAAAACATTCTTTATTAAGGATAGCTCCAATGTAATTCTTACACTGTGACAGTGCAGATGACCCCAATCTGCTGGAGATGCTCATAATTATCATTTTGTTTATTTAGGCACAGTTGCATTTGGCTTAGCTTTACCAAATGTTATAGAAAGTAGTCCAGCAGCAAAACCTATACCATAACCGAGGAGTGATCTGAGGCATCTGAAACACTGAGCACAACCTACTTCCAGATGGGAGCTGCCTGGTTGTACTCGCAAAGCATGCCCTTAGATGCTAAGCTAAACTCTAGATAGGTTTTAGGTAACCTTTTCTAATCCTGACTCATTTTAATTTAGTTCATTTGTACTAGAACTTAAATTTAGCCTTCCCAGGAGACATCTGTAGAAGATTGAAATTAAGCTTAATGTAAATATAAAGAAAAAAAACATATAAAAATGGTCTATAAATCATTGTAGTTCATTGAAATCATTCTGATACTCTTCCTATATATGCAAAAATAGCTTCTGATATTCTGAATCCATACCCTGGCATGAGCATAGCAATACAAGAACATATTGGGCAGGCACAGCAGTTCAGTGCTGCCCAGGTGAACGGAGAAAGAGGAAAACAAAATGCATAACAGAAAGCAAGGGCAAAGTACACCTGAAAGCTTCCAAATAAATTATCAGGAAACAAAAGCATAATAACAAGCCTAATAACATCAAGGAGTTAGTGATCCATGTAACAGTTAACCTAAGAGGGCACAGACTTGTGCTGAGCTCTGTTATACTGCACATACAGCTTGGCCTTCTGGCCTCTGTTGTTCTGTGCATCTTCACTGGCCACAGGATAAACCCAGCCAGACTGTTAAAACAGAGGAGCCTGCAGGTAGCTCCCACTAAGTACCAGCTACTACTCCACCTGCGTGCCCTTGTCTTTATCTAAAAGAGCAGCAAGAAGTTCTCGTGTGAACAGCTTTTTAGTCTGACAGTAGAAATCATGAATAGTTTTCTTTTAAGAAAACCCTATAAGAGCTCAAATTACCAAAACAGGGGATGCTTTCCATGGACAGGATCATGCCGTGCCCTGGTTGGAGACCTGTTTGATGCTGCACAAACGGGAGTTCAGCATCTGAAGGAACATAAGATTGTCTATATTATCCTCTTTTTCTTTATAGTGTTAGCTCCAACAAACAGCATTTTATGCGACACTTTACAAACTCTGACTGCCTTTCTTTCTGGGACCATAATAAAAAAGCATCTCCTGGTGCAAAACAATACCATGCTTTCTTTCTGTAGCCTGCTGTAGGAAAGTAGGATATTTTTTTTCCGAAGTTTTTGGGGATTCATTTTGTTTCATTTTCAAACTTCTTAAAAATCTAACAGAAGCAAGGTACTGGAACAAGTCAGGTGTTAAGGGAGCCAGTGGTCATCAGTGTTTTCTGAGCATCCAAACTTCAGTTTTGCCACCACTAGGAAATAGAAATGTCATTTTGTTTTAACTCCTTGGCACTTAGGATCACAACATGTCCATTTGCTGGCAGAAAGACAGGCAACTGAAAAGCCTTGACACACTATAGTACAGACATCCATCATTATGTCACCTTCTGCTTTCACCTTTTATTAAAAACTAAATTAGAAGACTGACTTAAATGTTATCAAATTCAGTCAAAAGCTAACCTCTGGGCACAAATTTTACATGCAAATTTTGAAGCAGAAAGAACAAATTCTAAGGATTTCTTAGGATAAGACATGGAAGATAGGCTTATAATGAAAAGCTACTACCTCTCTTCAGTAAGTGACAATGGTGTGAAGCACCATTAACAGATCTATTTATACTATGGGGAAAAAATAGACCAAAAAGAGAAGATGCAAGAACTTTAAAATTAAAGCTAACATGAGTTTTGAACCTAGGATAGCTCTCTGAGCAATTTCACTCCAAAAGTTTAAAAGTTGAAATTAAAAGTGGCTGCTAAAATAGGCATTCTTTTGATATGAGACAGGGTGAGAGAAAAGATCTAAAGTAACATATATATTCAGATTTTCTGGAGCTTACCATGCTATCATTTTTGCTATTAATAACCTTTCAGAGACGCAGAGCACAGGCAACTGAAGCCCTAAGCACTTGACTGAGTGTACAGAGGAGTGCAAACACCATGCTTCAAGCTTTTCTCTTTTCTTCTGTCCTAGCTGATGGGAGAAAGAAAATCAAATCTAATCTTGACCACCACTAGTAGCAGACTATTAGTCCTTGATGTACTTGGTCAACCATTCCAGGTAGGACTCTGCAGGCAGAGATAAGTCTTTGACTATCTGAGACAGAGCCCCTGTGCCTAACAGTGTGTTTATGATGATGACTGACATAAACCCCAGGACCATTGGTCTAAGTCCAATCATTTGGCACAGGTAGTCTTACAAAGTAGGTCTGAAAGAAATGCAACTTTATTTTCTGATGTTATGTATTTCCTCATAGAAAAGTCAGTCAGTAGCATGGAATATTGAGAGAGGTTAAGAAATGGTTTCCATCCACCACTGGTGTTTGGCTGGCATGTTTGGTTTTTTGTTTTTTTTTCCAGATTTTTTTTAACTTGTTAAAAATAATCAGAAAATTTACTTTGAAAATAAAAACTCTAGAAATCAAAACAATTGTGCTCCTTAGCTCCTTATTCTTTTCTGAAACCCTGCGAAAACAGTGAGAGATGAGATCACAGAATAGACATCATCTCTGGGGTGTGCAATGTCTAACCAAGGGTAAAACAGAGTGACTTAAAATTAAAGCGGAGTAGAGATGGTGTATGCCCCGGAGATGACAGCCATTATCCACTACCCAAAAATCACTTTAGTGTACTGGCAATAAAAGTTAATAATAAAGAACATATCTTTCCACTGATATGCCCTCCTTTCAAATAATTAAATACAGTTTTTTGAAACAAAAAGACAAAATTCTATTCACAAATATAAATCCTGCATTTATAGGCCCTTATTAGTTTTCCTCAGTCCCTGAAAGCATATAAAGTTTAACAACCTGCAAAACACTAGGGAACGGGAAAAGCTGAAAGACAAAATCCATGTTGGTCTTCATAACTCCCATCTCCTCCAATATAATGCACACACTTTATGTAGTATAATTAATAGTGATGTCTTCCTCCACAGGTCCTAATGAAAGCAAGAGAAAAGGTTTGCTGTTGTCTTATAGCAACATATGATTTTATGTTGCTTAAAGGAACGGCTCCCAGCATTTAATAGCACATACTATGCACAGCTCCTGAGCCTGTCTGGGATACTACAAGTCAGATTTGAGGCTAAGAAATGTGCCTTTTTCTAAATTGAGTGCACAAAGCAACCAAAGTCACTGAAGACAAGCTGTATTGTCCCAGCCTTATCACAGAGAGCATTTTCAAACTGACCCATTCAGAAAGTTAATGTTCCCTACAGCAGAAAGCAGAAAAAATATAATGAATTGGAACCTTATAAAACATTTTCATAATTATCTCATTTATTAGACTGCTTCAGCAGGATTAATCTTATCAGAAATCTGACTGCTTTCAGAATTGGCTGGAACTGCCATTACCTGGCCACCGAGCAGTGAGAAGCGAACTATGTTCTTTTAAGCATCAAATGTCCATCAGCCCCTCTGTATTTACTATAAATATGACCTGAGATCTCCAAGAAGGCTTCAACCATTGTTTCACTAAGAAAAGAGTGAGCAGAAGATGGGTTCCTATATGGCTGATGATAACACTGATGATAACCTGTTGAGTGGCTTCGTGTTGTTTATGTGTGACAAATAGCTTATTACAGCAATAGCTCCAGATGATATTTCAGGATAGTTTTTTCTTGCTGAGAGATGGTCTGCTTTACAAACTCTTTACCATTATAGCTATACTGGCACAACTGTGTAGGAAAACAACCCTCTTCCAAAGTAAATACAAAACCTACGTCCACTTTAGCAAGTCTTGAAGACAAATGGGAAGATCTGTATACTACAACAGGTAGCGCTAGGGACTGGACATCCATGGCTTTTATTATATTGGACTTGTCTTACTCTGGTCCCATTGCCCAAATGCCCATTTATGTCTGGACTTCTGCTTGCAGTTTTTATTTTATCTAAAATCCATTTTTTTTGTGTACTGAGGCCACCCCACAATATGAACTGAAGAAAGTACTTTGGGGAGGTCAGGAGATCCACTTCAAAAGCTCACTCCTGATCTGAGCTGAGACACTATTGTTCATATGCCTATGATGTAAATATAGATGGAGTAATCCTGATTATGTAAATTTACTTCCTCTCTAAATTACATAAAATCCATTGCATCCTTTTCTTCTCATACAAGACCTGAGGTTTCTCGTGTGCACATTCAAAGCCAACTTTCTTGTACTGGCAAAAGAGTATGTCATAAAACTGGTATACAAATAACATCAAAGGTAAATAAATGCATAGTATTTCTAAATGTGGGACAAATATGCTTGCATGTACATTGCTCTTGTAAAAATGATAGATTTATTCAACCTGCCATAGACAAGCAGAGCTGTTGACACTTAGTGCCATTTCTATATTTTCTGAATTTATTAACGTTATGTAAAATGCAGAATCAGCCATCCAATGCATAAAAATTTTATTTGTTGGACATTCAGGAGAAAAAATGAATAGATAAAACAAAGCCTCTATATGTATGTTTATGCATGTAATCCTTTAAACTATGGTTTGCACAGCAACTGTCATTAATTTTAGAAGTCATCCAATCATATTCTTCCACAAAGCCTTGAGAGTATAAGAGTAAGCTCACATGTACATGAAAATGATAAACGTGTTCCTCTGCCTTACAGATATTATTTATATTCACCAGTGCTGTGCCTATCATTTTTATGTAATGTAATGCATTATAATGAATTCTAAGTAAATAAATACTTAAAAATAAAATAAATCAGAGAACTTCAGGCAAAAGCTTGGGGATTTTTTTCAGTGAAACTTTTACTGTTAGGGAGAGCCCATTCATCAAATGTTTTTGTTGGAATGGCATAAATGACACTTACTGGGAAAGACTTCTGATATCTACTATGGACATGGTAGAAATGCAGAAAGAAATGCAGAAAATGGAAGCACTTGCAACTGCAGTTTAGTCTTTTAGCAACTGGAAATCCTTCTATGCACCAGTGTCATAGGAGACCTTCTTAGTGTTTTTTTTCCTGTGGGTGGTGCTTTCTTTGTATTTGTAAATTAGTATTTATTAGACTGAGAAGAAAGAAAGGCTCTTACACATATAAACCAGAGCAGAGCAGTGGTCTCCAAATGTTTTTAATTGTGCACCCCTATCAGTAAAAAAAATCTGAGCTTGCATACCCAATATATGTATTCTTATTTATTATACATTATTTACATGTACTCCTATATGTGTCCAATTATGTGCTCATATGTATATATAAAAAAAAAGGATGAGATAATGATAAAATAAACACAATTTTAAATTTTATTGTATTTTATTTATTAATGTTACAAAACATACTTTCTTCCTGAATCCCAGTGGATTGTCTTGCACACCACTTGAGGTGTGCACACACCCTGCTTCAATGAACACTAAGCTGGAGTAACCACCTCAAAGACATGAGTCCAGCTCCCTGATATGAATCTAAAAGAGCAGGGACTTAAAGTTGGTTTCCCATAGAAACCTCTTCAAATGAGTCTTGATTTCACTATGATATTTAAGACAGTAGTACCACATGCCTTTTGTCCAAATTCTTCTCTCACACCACTAGGAGGAATGAATGTTGCCACTTCAATATCACGAATCTGGATTGTTTGCAGGACAACTTATTAGATTTTCAGTATGAAGAAATTGTAATAATGTATCTATATTCAATAAACTGCCATTATTCAATAGAATGACTCAAAAGGAACTATATGCCTGTACTTCTGTAACAGCAATAGTTACCCTCAAATTCTTATTAGCCAGTCACCTTTTAAAAACTCTTAAATTACTCTTAAACATAGATATTCGTTCTCAAATTTTCACCCAAGAGGAGTTATTCAGTGTTGCTTAAGTTGAGACATAAATGCTTAATAATCATCTCTAACTCCCAAATAGTCTGAAAAAGCATACCAGTCTTCACTGGGTGTCCGTCTCTGCTTGCCTGATTTCCTAGATGCTCCATTTCAGTCAGAAATACGCATGCAGAATGCCTGTTCCAGAGAGATATGCACCTCCTTCTTTCCTTAATGTGCCATTGTTAACTGGGTTCAGCATGCACGAACCCAACCTCTACCCATTTTATTGGAAGACTGAAAAACTAGTTGCAATCAGCAATACAACTAATTTAGTCTGCTACGATCGTAAGTTGTACGCCATTAGTATAATGACTAGCTGTTGGAGTACTCACCTAATAGGAAATAAAGCCGCCTGAGCTCAGCCCAAGAGATGTGGGATTAACCATCTGGCTTTCAGTTATCGGGAGGTGAAAGATATGCCATCTGCCCTCAGAACGGAGATGCTGAAAACAGAAAACAGTGAGAAGGTAGGCCAGGCTAGACCAGCTCTCTAGTGGCTAGAAGATTCATGGAACAGAGAAATTTCAAGTTCCAAAAACTGACCCAGAATATGAACTGAAACTCTCTTTTCTCATAAAAAGTGTTCTCACCACTGCAACCAGAATTACCCCTGCTGGGTCTTCATCTGGATCTCTGCTACTTTTCATTACATAAGGGTTCAGATGCAAGAGAAGGCATGGAAAATTCATTTACCCATATTGGAAAAGAAAATAATGTTACTTTTATTCAGTAAATTTTAAGTCACATAATCTGTAAATATGAAAAAGTACTGATCTCAAGAGACCATAACTATAGCTACAGTTGTGAAATCCTTGGTATGATGCAGTCATAATTTAATCATGGTAATAATGACTTTACCTTTGGTAATCAATTCATGCTATGAATTTTACATTGCCGATATAAAATCATTAATAAGTCTTGTCATTTTCTAGTGCATCAGCAAGTCGTTCATTTTGCTATAAAGTAGAATTATCCTAATATACCAGCTAACGGAAAGCTCACTCTAGTGCTGTATCGATAATTTGGAGTTCTTGCTCCCAAAGGAGAGACTGTTTCCAGGCAGGTACTGACTATGCTGCCTCCCTCCTAGATACATAGAATTGCAGTGGTAGTTCAAAATAAAGAAAAATGGTGCTATTTAGAATGAAATTCTGGTTAAGATAAGTTCACAATGCTTTTACAATTGCCTTTTATGAACATTTGGGCAAGCAAAGCCTCACCTATACAAGTGCCCACAGAAAGCCATCTCTGAGTCAATAAAATCCATGCATTTTAGTTCAGTGCTAAAATAAGAATTGTCTTAAGTGGACATAGAAGTGAAGACTGGTTGTATGTTTCAGAATAGATCAGAAATAGTAGGATTGGTTTTGGCTGACCAATTGTAACCTCCATGTGAGTCTGTAATCATTGTTTTTTTGAATTCTTTAAAGAAGAAAATATTATTCTAGTCCTACACAAACTGGAATCTGATCACATGCTCTATGACCACTCTGAAATGTGAATTGTGTTAAAAACTATTGACATGTACAATGGATACGTCAGGCATAGGCCAACTGTTCTTACTTTGCCCTCCCAGTACTTGCAGCAATAAATAAGCCAGAATTCGCTCTCTGCCACACAATCTTGTCTAGATTACTTTCATGCAGAAAACCCTAAAGAATTACTTTTAGAATTTAGACTTTGGATTATCTTTCTCCCATACCCAGCTTCCTGTGGTCCCATGAAATTATTAGGAGAGATGGCCAAAGGCCAGTTGTATTGCATACCTCTTTCTATCCAAAAGCACTTCATAAACATAAATTAATCACTTCAGACACCATCAGAGTATGGCAGTACACAGTTTGGGGAAAACACTTTAGCATTTGTATACCTACACTATAGCAATTAACCTTGGTATGCTCTTATGTATGAATACATACATAAAATTCTTCATAGACTATTGTTCAAAATGCATATATGTATGCTTTTACATATACATATACATGCAATACATTCCTCCTACCTCATAATCTGTGAAGCTCAAAGAAATCTTTGAGAAAACAAAAAGCACCTATTGAAAGAGTAGTATCTAGTTGCTGTCCAGGAATTCAATGCTTGGTCACACTAGCTGGAGTAGCAGCCTTTATTGAAGAACTGCTAACAATTCTAAAAATAAGAAAAAGCCCTGGCTTGTGAAAAGTGACCATGGAAGGAACAGGGGGAAACTAAGAAAGCAGGCACAAGCAACAGACCACTGCTTTAGCATTACCCTGAGCATTCAAAAAGACAGCTAATGACCTTGACAGTACACCTCAGGCTGAGATCTGAAGAGATCCATGGAGCCTGTGTTACGTCAGTGCAAAGACTAGTGACAGTTTTTTGAACCTGTTCTGGGATATGTCTCCTGATATGTCCTCCTCAAAGTTTCATGGTTAAAATGTCTCACAGTACTAAATCCAGAATATGTTCCATGTTATTTCCATTTGCAATGTCAAAGTTACACTGTAAACCAAGATGACATTTTTCTATTTTAAAATATTTTTCCAGTAGCAAGCCACAGATCTTCTGTGACAGTAACTGGCACTGTGATTTTTTTATATCCATTTGCAGAAGATTAAATATGTGTTTTATATTCACTTTTATGCTTAACATAATGGCGGCTACAACAAAAAGGTAGTATAGACTGGTCCAAGCTTTCCTACATTATTCTCCAGTTGACTGAACCAAGTCCCAGAGAAACGTTTTCAAATAAATATATTTATTTAAAGCACTTACTCACTGCAAAGGGATTTTTGTTTGTTTGTTTGTTTTTCCCCAGAAATATGATCTGCAGTCTGTTTCTAGAAGCAACATCTTTGCTTCAAGTGGTTTCTGTAGTATTTGCAAACTCTTCAGACAAACAGTCTTTGAAAATACAACTGAAATTGCATGTTGTGTCATCCAACACCAGAGCAGTACCACTCACAAATAAAAGTAAAAGCCAGGTTAATTATGGCTTGAACCCTACCACTGTCACACTGATAACTGACTACTATTCTTCATTCTTGTATTTTTTTAACACCAAAAACATGAACTATGTTTCCCTTTTAAGCTCCAACTCATTCAGTTTCAAAATATTAACTCTTATCTCCATCTCTTTGTTCCATAAGGTCAGTCTCCACTGTCCACTTACTCAGTTTTCTAACAAAATTTTCACCTTCACCTTCCTACGCTAAATTCAGGTGGAATATTCGCGAAGTACCTGCAAAGACTTTCATTCTTCCTTTTTGAGTCACCTGTTGTATGCTTGACCATTTCAAGCATCCATTCTCCTGTCTCCTGCATAGACTGTAAACTGCTCAGAGACTTTTTTTCTGGGTTTGTATACTACTTGACAGACAGATTATGACTAGCATTCTTATGTGCAGATAGGAAGCTAACTTTTTATTTATTTTTTTAATATCAAGAAGAGAGGCATTCTTAGGAGGAGCACTTTATAATGCCCTACTGAGGCTTTTGATAAGTATCCACCCAGAAGGAAGAATGCCATCCACTAAACTGGTAACACAGAGGAATCATGAAAAACATCCAGAGTTCTTTTTAAGGTAGCCATTTGACTTAAGTCAGGCCAACCTATATAACATGAGAGAGGTGAAGATGAACAAAGGGGTGGAGAGTGTAGTTGTGGTGGGTTGTGTGTGTGTGTTTTTCTGTTTGTTTCTTTGTTTCTGTTTTTAATCTTTTGTTTATCTAACATAAAGCTACACGATAAGAAGTTGAAATTTTCCGTAGCAGTTAGTTATTCCATCTTGATATAGAATGACTTGGAACATAAAAAGCTCATTCAATACAGTTGTTATTCACAGTGCTTAAAATTCATGAAATCACAGCAAAAACCACTTGCTGAGATTTATACTAAATATTCTTCCCCCCAAAAAATCATGCCACACCTCCATAAAAAAGGTATAAGTTGAAAAAAAAAGTGCAAAGAGTGATGTGCAGAACTGTTACAGTACAGTATTTACTTGTCTCAATTTGCACCAAAATTGTACTATAGTTAAATAACTACATATCTTTTCAAGGCAATTTATTGTACATTAATGTATAGAAGACAGTGGTACACAACAGGGGCAAGATATGCCACTATGCTTAATTCCCATGACTCCTAGTTTGCATGTATGTTCTACAGAAATAACAAAATAGATCTGTTTGGGTTATTTTTTCAGATGGAAAATTCTAATCATCAAGTGTTCATTACAGAAAACAGAGTTAAAATTGGATTTGAAGGTAGTATAACAGATGAATGATCAATGGGAAGAATTACTTTTTTTTTTCCATTGTTTATTATGGTAGCATTTGGAGACTCCAAACTTGGACCAGAAAACCATTGTGCTTGCAACTGTACAAAAACTAAAAGAGAGAGAAAGAAAGAAGAAAACATTACTGAATTGCTGATCCCATAACCCTAACTTCATCATGACTTGATTTTGATTTCATAACACATAGGTACTTTGTACTCAGCTCAGAATGCAAAACACAGATGCGCTTTGTAATCAAGCACAATTTATTTTACCTTATTCAAGCTATAATAGGAAAGGTCTGCTTATGTGTACCAGTACTTCCAAAAGGTTTAGATAAAAGCATCTCTCTTAGGCAATTCATAATTCCTTTTACACAACAAGAGGAAGATGAAAGAAGATTGCTTCCTAAAGTTGGGACAGAATATCACAGAATCATTGAATCATAGAATGGTTTGGGTTGGAAGGGACCCTTAAGGATCACCTAGTTCCAAACCCCCTGCCATGGGCAAGGACACCTCCCACCAGACCACGTTGCCCAAAGCCCCATCCAACCTGGCCTTGAGCACTTCCAAGGATGGGGCACCCACAGCTTCTCTGGGCAACCTGTTTCAGTGCCTCAACACCCTCTCAGTAAAGAAAGAACTTCTTCTGAATATCTAATCTAATTCTACCCTCTTTCAGTTTAAAATCATTACCTCTTGTCCTATGACTACCCACCAAAAGCTCTCCTGCTTTTTTTGTAGGCCCCCTTTACGTACTGGAATGCCACTATACGGTCTCTCCAGAGCCTTCTCTTCTTCAGGCTGAACAACCCCAACTCCCTGAGCCTGTCTTCATATCAGAGTTACTCCATCCCTTTGATCATCCTCGTGGTCCTCTTCTGAACTTGTTCCAACAGGACCATGTCCTTCTTGGGCTGGGGGTCCCAGAACTGAACTCAGTACTCCAGGCAGGGTCTCATGAGAGTGGAGTAGAGGGGAGGAATCACCTCCTTCATCCTGTAGCCCAGGACACAATTGGCTTTCTGGGCTACGAGTGCACATTGCTGGCTCATGTTGAGCTTCTCATCAACCAACACCCCCAGGTCCTTCTTCTCAGGGCTGCTCACAATCCATTCTCCTCCTAGCCTGTATTTGTGCTTGCCCCAAGAAATATATATCAAGAAAGCATGTAGATTTGATTCTATATGCCACATGAACAATTAATATTCTGATGTGTTCAAAACATCAGAGTACATCAACACTATTTATCTGGAGCACCACATTACAAGAAATTCCTGCTGTGATGGACCTTTAACTGTGATGAAATAAAAATATTTAAAAAGTAAAGGTATGGCACCAACCTCAGTGTATTACAATCTATAGATATTTAACTTGTTAAATACAACCATACCTGTGGTTTGTATGATGGCAGAAATATTTAAGAACAATGTAAACCCATGAGGTAAGTTAATCATTGTATTAGACTTTAAAAGTCCTCCAGAAGTTTCAGTAGGAATGCTTGTTGCTAAAACATATGCCAAAATGAGAGGTTTCATCTCTTTGGAGCTTTGCTTACTCTAAGCCTGAATGAGTCCAGATAAACAAAATTCTCTACTTAGCTATCTCAGAAAGCTGAAAGCAAAAATAAATATAGAAATAATAATATTTTAAGTACCGCTCATTAAAAACTAATATTCAATTTTCTTGAGTTTTAGTTCACACTCACAATACTCTGATGGCAAACACTGTTCTAACTTACGTACCAAACATCTTATTTTCTTTTTCTGTATAAACATCATTTTCAGTCTGGACACAAAGAGGGACTTACCACCAATAAAATACTGACTTTCAGGAATTTGGCAGAGCAAAACTTAGAAACCACCTGAATCAGAAACATCACAATATAGATGTAAACTTCCACACTAAATTTATGGCATAATTACCATTTTATTCACACACTCAGCATAGTAAACCACACACAACTGTTAAGTTCCTGTCTTGCATGTGACTGGGTAAAACTATAAACTTGAACTTGTGATATTATGCATCATTTTTATCATCACATTAAAAGAGTTATGGTTAAGACATTATTTAACTCAGTACAATCTGTACATTTGACTATTTACTAACTAATTAGGGGGAAAAGACAGAAGTCACTGTGGTAAAAACTATCACAGATAAAAGGAGAATGCAGGGCTGCTTCGAAACTGTGGAAGTTATAATGCTCAAATGTGTTTCTGAGATATTGATTTCCAAAAGCAGTGTTTGTGATGCATGATGCTGCAGTACTGTTTCCTTAAGAGCTGGGGGATCTATAATTATTTTTCTGGTCAAACCAAACAGTCAACTCTGCAAACAACAAATCTTTCTTTCTTGCTGCTGGTCTCCCTTGTCACTTTATTTGGCACATTTCCCTTTCCCTTCCTAGCCAGCAGCTATTTGAATAGCATACCAAATGTCAATGAGGGTTGTTTAAAACTTTTCCAAAGGTGTTTCTCATTCTTCTTTTGCTGGTCAGACAAGTTAAACTGCAAATTCATAATAAACAATTTAAACAAGATGGGAGAATAACCGAAAAGAAAGAAATCAAGTACTAGCATTATGACTAATACTACCATGATTAACAACACTATACTAATAGAACTAATATCTCTTATACACAGTATTCAGGACATTAATTTCTTTGTTCACTCTCTGTGGACCTGACTGGACATACAGAGGGTTAAAATACCAATGTGATTGTTTTGGTCAAGACTCTTCCTCCGGAGCAGGTTACGAAACTCCCTGATACATTCCCAGCATCAGATCAGATGGCTCTCCAGGGATCAGCAAGAAGCTTACAACACACTCCCTACTTCTAAACTGGTTTAATTCTACTAAAGAATGAGAGTTTCTTTCACACCTCTTTCTCCCTAGCACAAAACCCACCTGAAGCTGTGGTAGCAGTGTTTCTTAGCAGGGTAATTCTCTTGGGTACCAGAAAAGGCAATTTTTGCCTTATGAATGTGCTACATCTGTTTCAAACAGAGTTCCTTAGGGTTAGCTGAGAAAATCCAGTGTGCATCCACAGTGCTTCCTTAGGTGCCATGGTCCCACTCGGGGGGGGAAGGCAAATGGAGGCACTGAAGAACCCTCTTCTCACTGAGAAAGCCCTCTCTGATGGTCTGATGGAAGGGAGGCCAAATGGGTGGATCGCTTGTGGTTGCATACTTAGACAAAATTACCGAGGCAATGAAGTTGAAGAGCAAGCCTCTAAGAACTGTGTGGACAACAGTGGATAATTTAACCTTTTCATTGAATTGAAGCTATGCTTTCACTATTGTTAAACTGCTCAGTGAATGCAAGCAGAATAGAGGCTGAGTACAGGCTGAATACTCAGTGAATGCATCAGTTAGTTAACTCATGTTTCACTTCAAATGTGTATTCCTTGACTGGCCTATCAATATCAAAGAATTTTGTGAATAATTTTCTTAAAACTCTTGTGAAAGTATTGCTTCCACTTTTGAATTCTCATCCATGATTTACTTCTTCTGTAGCTGCTAACCAAAATAATCTGTAGAGTTTTTAATACTGAAAGGATATTTTTAATTCAGAACTACTAATATTTCTCTTTCTTTCCACCTTTTCCTGAAAAACACTTACGTTATCATGTATCAAATCTCTGTTGTGACCTTTTACACAAAAACTGCATTAACTATAGCTTTCTTTTGTCCTTCATTTCCTTGTACTTCCTGGATTTACACGGAACGATGTGTGTCAGGGAGCAGAGAAAGGCATATATCTGGTATATCTATTTCTCTTTGGCTCCTGTTAGGAGTGGAGAGGCAGGAACTCAGTGATAAGCATTAGAAGTATCACTGCATTACCATATCTGAAACATTATTTTTGAAAGTAGAAAATTAAAAACTTCAGCAGGAGATGTGAAGCTTTTGCATAGGTGTGAAAAATATGACCATACAGCCCTCGCTAGAGCTTTAGTTTGTTCTTTCTAAAGATATGCTGCTCAATCCACTCTCCCATGCCCAACTGCACAAAAAACTTATTCTAGTCCAATGATCGAGTAAATCCCATGGCTTAAAAAAAACAATATACAGCTGTGAGCAAGTGATAAAACTGCCTGCCAGCTCAGCTGTAAAGGCACGTAGGAGGGTTTTCTTCCTCCCTCTGGAACAATGTGAATAGAGTTATGATTGCCACCTGTGGAGCTTTATCCGATAAAGTAAAATGGCCATGTTGTATTGCAACATTTCATCAGCGTCTCATCAGTTGTTATTGGATATGTAATGACACTTCAAAACTGCAGGGTGACTTTCCTTTGAAATACGACGATATCAGGAAGCCTCCCCTCTTTTAAACTGAAAGCCCAGTGATGCAGAAGTTTCATGTGAAAAATTATTAATCCAAAGCAAGATTAATAGGCAAATGGAAGGCAACTTGGACATAGGGTTACACATTTCATGATTTTAGAGACTAGTGATATGTGTATAAAAACTGGAGGTCCTAAGGTTTCCAGTCTTAGGTCTGAAGAAAATCCCACTCTGTAGACAGGACTGGGGTCAGAGATTGTAACAGTGAATTTCTATAGGGACTGGATTCCTGAAGCCCATGAGTGTCACTTGACAGCACACAACTCAGAAGCCTGGAGAATGCAGGTTAAGCAGAGACTCGGGGCTTCCACACTTAGTGGTGTGAATTTGTCAGTCCAGAGAAATTCAGAGCAATGCCTAAGCCTAACTCTTCCATGTTTTTAGAGTTCTAATAACTAGAAGAGGTGTTCTTAGATTGAGAGGGGCTTTCTGAGGTGCCCTCCCCAAAAATCAATGGAAAAAAATAATTATTCACAGTGTCAGAATGTGTAATGAATCATTTTGTTAGACTGCTAGAACCTAAACTTAGGTTATAGAAAGTGTGCTTCCTCAAGCTGGTGAAAAGCTTTGCAGAGGCCATGGGCATTATGCCAAGCCATTATTCTTCTCAGCCTCTTGCAGCCTTGTTTTGCCTATAATGGTTTGATTGGTTCCTGAAGATTTCAGATGTTGATAAGCTCCTGCAAAACTGTTACTTGCAATATATGGCCATTCAGTGATTTAAGCGGACTTCATGTGAAAGCCTTCTGGATTTTTAAAAGCACTAAAAGTTGTCTTCACTCTATTCTCACTTAAGCCAAAGGGACACCAGACACACAAAGTCAAGTTATCATTAAATATACCATCCTATGCTCTTCTAGGGATATCGTTAGTAGCTATCAATCAGGATTGTGCAAGGATAAAGATTTTACAGGGTGGAACCTACATAAATACAAATAATCTGCTGCATATCATGCAGCACAACTGCATATAAAAGTGTACATAGGCCCTGGAGAGAGTAATAGTCATCATTCAGCGAGGTACCACCACTGACAGACACAGATAAATTAATTCCTACACCGTGAACAACAGGTTGCACAGCAACAGGCAAGCACAAGATAAACTAAACTGGTGGAAATAAACTAAACTATATCTGGGGCTTCAGAAAGGCTAATTTTACAATGCTCAGGAAAACCCGAACATGGGTAGAGCTGTTTAAAAGGATTTCAGGTGAGGGTCTCACCAGTGCACTGTACGATGGCACTAATATTCACTTTTCCCTACTGGAAGTACTTTACCAGATACATCCTTGAGCTACCTGCCCGTTTCACAGATTTGTCCTATTGTTACACCATGGCTGACCCAGATTGTTCTCCTTTGTTGTCATTTCCAACTGATGAGCCCAAGCTTCTGGAAGAAATTCTTGATGCTAGTCCCTAAATGCATGACTAGGCACTTTTCATCACTAAATGAAAATTCTCTTACTGCAGTTTCTTACTGATCTCTTACTGCAGTCCTTCAGGTCATCCAATTTTTTGTCATCAGCAAATTTCATTACCACATTCCTACTATTTCTGCCAAAATCATTAATTAAACTATTACATGAGATTAACCTCCAAAATCAGTCACGGAGAACCATTACAAGCAATTACAGACAATCTCTTTCCACCACTATTCTTCTTTCAACCAACTTGTTGTGGTCTTTAGCCACTTCTCCTCTTCCTTCAAAGGAATGTGAGCTGCTCTGTCTGATCTATGTTATACATAGTGGGCTCCAGCAATGCCACTCAGGTTATGTGGCTGCATTTTTTTATATTTTTTTATTTGAGTCAGAGAGAAAACCATTGTTACTTGGGAACTTCTAATAGTCAAAGCTTGTATACGCAAGGAGTTCAAAACAACTTTTCAAAATGTATGAACTTATTAAGCAAGCAAAGTCAGATTCATCCTGGATATTTAAGAGTCTCTGAAGTACGGCTGGACCATCCCTGGGATCAAGCTAAACAACAGATCAAAAGCAAAGCTGAGAACTTGTACCCGAGGGCAACCTTTTCAAGATCCACGATAAGATGCTGCTTTACTGAAATATATTCAAGAACTGTTGTCACAGAAAAGTTCAGTATTGACTGGGAGTGTTTGTCATGCGGTTACAGAGAAGCCAGTTCAAAGCCTGATTCTATTCAACTTTTTCACCATTGAGCTAGTTAAAAATCATTACACATGACCATACAGTTAGTGGAGTAATAAATAATGATGAGGGAAAGGACTCAGGCAGAACAATCTCTCTCACTTGCTGAGTTTGGTCTCTGTTTAAACAGAATACAATTTAGTGATGCAAAATGCAAAGTTACACTTGTGGAAACCAAGAACACAGTTAAAGGCTACAAGCATGACAGGCTGTATCCTGGAAAGCAGTGGCTAAAAAGCATCTAAGATTCATAGTAGACTAGCAACTAAACATAAACTCCTGGTGCATTGCTATCACAGTGCTGTGTGCAGTACTGGTGAGAGTAACCCAAGATTGCATCTAGGTTTAGGAGTTATGTCTAGAAAAAGTTGAAAATTCAGCTCTATAGAAAAGAACACAGAATAATTTGAGGATTGTAGAAAATGCCTTTCAGTGAGAGACAAAATAGCTCTATCCAGTTTTATCAAAAAGAGGAAGCTATGATCTGATTACAGAATATAAGTGCATTGTCAGGGAGAAAACACCAGGTGTTATAGGCTATTTAATCTAAAAGGAGAGAGCAAAGTGGGAACCAATGGCTTGAAGTGGAATCCACAGAAATTCATGAGAAAGATAAGGCACAAAATTTCATTGATAAGAATGTGTAAACATTGAATTTTCCTATTATTGACAAAAATTTTCGATTAAAGATTTGATCCATTTGTAAAAGATGTGCCTTAGAAAACTAGTTTGAAATGCTATGACCTATTGTGAACAACTAGATGATCTAACAATTTTGTATTAAATTTATGCATTGCACACAAATGACAACATAATCTCTCCATCATCCCTCAGACATTCTATGTATTTCTTAGACTTTACCAAAAAAGACTACTTTTTTCTATTTAAAAAAATATATATTATTAGTGTCACTTTCATCTTTCTCCAGCAGTAAAATAAATCCTCTAATATCAGCACTATAACTGTGCAGACATCTAAAGAAGAGTGAAATGATCACTAACACATTTTAGAAATGTAATAATTAAATATAAATTGCTTTTTCACACATAATACGACAAGTGCAAGGTCTGATATTTCAGGAACGACGTGATTGATAGAAAGTACTGTACACATGCCATTTCCTTTCCAATGATATGCCCTGCCAGTGGTATACAGCTCCCATCTCTACACTGATGGATCACAAAATACTGGATCTTAATCCTGTCACTGGTACATTAAAGAATATTGCTGTCCTGGGCTCCGGGCCATATTGACAGAAATTCAGCATTTGTGGTGGAAGAAGGAAGAATGAAATATTTCTCTAGGAAGATATTTTTTTTTTTCCCTGCTTTTCAAGAGAAAAAGTGCATCTTGAAACTAATCAGTAGCTTAGAATGTTAAAAGAAATCACAGCTGAACTTTACGGGCCAGAAGCAGAAATATGTCTCATATGGATTTCAATATTACAAACACATCGTCATCTCTGGTATAGGCCAGACTAAAGAAAGTATGCATTTAGACCTTAAAAGAAAGCCAGTGGAAACATCTGAAGTGCAGGTGAAGTGTAGAATTACTAATGACAGCAAAAATTGCTATATGATATAAAAAATGACATAGCTTGTGTGATTTATGCCAGATGTGGGACAGATATCCACACAACTTCTTTAGAAAAACATGCAACAGATGTGACAATACCTTCTACTTCAGAAACAAAAAGCACATGAATTTAAACAAGACTATAGACAACTACTACTTCTCAATGCAAAGCCAACTTGTAATTGGGAAACAAATAGAGATTAATTTGGAAAGACACCATAAGCTTATTAAATTACTTTTTGTAGTAGTACTTAAACAAAACAGTGGAAACTTTGGTAGTATGAAGTAGTTTTGTGTGTTTTTTTTTTCAGGACAACAAAAAACGATTTAACTATATTTCATTCTAAATATGTCAGAGCAGTGCAGAGGAATCTCTGTAACTCACCAAGGAACCTAAATGGAAGTAGGGTTACTTTCTAAGGACTACACAAATGACCTGTGTTCAGGTACACAGGGGTGTATGTATATGTGAGAAAAAAGGATGAAAACGGGGTCAGTTCTGCAGAGATTCTGTCCAGAAATTTGAATTCCATCCTCCTCTCCTTCTTTCCTTCTTCTACCTCTCATTTCACTTTCTCTCTCCTTTTTTTTTTTTTTTCTCTTGGAGGGAGTAGAGGAAACAAGGCCCCCACAAGTTTCTGAGAGTGCTCTGATTATACTCCCATCATGGATAAAATAAGAACTCCTCCTAGACAAATCACTCTGATACTTTTGAGAAAAATCTAAAATTGTGTTTCTTTTAAATAGTCAGCCATCTGGCTAAGATTTTTCTGTGAGATAATCCAGTATAAAATTAAGTCCTTTGTGGTTCCCCTCATATGCAATCAATGGGATCCACTTGTGAGCTGAGGTTAATCCTTCACACAGTGCTTACAAGGACAAATAATGTTTGAAAGCAAATGACAGGAAGTTGTTCTGCAGTCATTGCAAGAAGCTTGAACTAGTTGTGGAAAGCACTTGTCATTGGTTAGATGACTTCAAGACGCATATTTGAAGAATGCTTTATACCAATAGATTAAATAGATTTAAAGACATTGAGACCCTGCAAAAACTTATAGATGTACTTTTCTGTTTCTTCTGAAAATTCCTCTTTAATTAAATATTTTATAATGGGTAAATGAATGACTATTTTTGTTTCTTTTTCTAAGATTAATGTGGGGGAAGGTTGCTTGTTTGTGTGTTTGTTTGTTTGTTTTTTTCTGACAGATTCCCATGCACTAATATTAAAGGGGTCCATACCTAATGTAATGCATCAAGCAACAGTAAGAGCTACTTCTGGGGTAAAGTAAACAAAAGGAGAGACAGCCAGAGAGAAAAGGAAGGGGAAGACTCCCCAGTGGCCAACTAAGAGAAGGGATGGGAGTTCCCAGGTAAGTGTCCTCTCGTAGGTGTTCAGCAACATGGTTGAGTTTATGAAGCTCCAAGTGAAAAGTGAAGTATAGAAGTGGAAATAGTAGGCTCTTGGCACTACAAAGGCTAAGCAACATAAGGCATCATGCAAAAACACAGATACTTATCAACATTAAATTACAGGAAAAAAAATCTCAGTAACTGTGAGAAGCAACAGAATTTGAACTTGAACAAAGATGCTTTGTTTTATCAATTAGATCAATAATTCCAGTCTTTGGGGGAAAATGCGTCTTTTCATTTGGCTTCTCAGGTGCTAATTAATCCTTAATTATCTTCATGGATTCATGTTTTATTCACTCCACATAAATGTATACTGTTACCCCTTTTCAACATATGTGGTTAGCCAAACTTCGGGGCTGGCAGGTTGCTTAAAGACATGCCGGTAACCAACTAAGGTGTTTCTTTGATCCAATTCTGTTTATTTACATCAACTTTAGGAAAACATAACATCCCTTATTTATGGTAATTCCTTGGTAGCTTCAATCTTTTCTCCTCTCAGTTTTCTGCCTTAACAACACAACAGCCAGAAAAACCTCAACAGCATTTCATCTGCTTTTCTTTCATGCCCAGAAAAGGTACCCACATTTGGGACTAAGCCTGCAGTCTAGTTCATTGAAGAGCCTTAACTGTCTTTTTTTTTTTTTTCCCTCCGTGGTTGTGCTTTTCTGTCTTGATGCAGAAACAATGCATTTGGAGGAGGAGGTGAAAGCACTGAGAGGTCAAAGCACAAAACATAAGAGGGGAAGCGCTGTTATGTAGGCAGAGTAGTGAATAGGATAGATGAAGTCACTGTACATAAACAGAGAAAAAATACATGCCTCAGGAAAACATGGGAAGCAAATAAATATAGTTGAAGAGGTGAAACTTAAAATGGAGATTCACTTGAGCACTTATCCATGTTCACAAGGCTTTTTCTCCCATGGTGCCCACAGCCACATGCAACAAGCTTGTGGAAGACAATCCCTCCCAGTATGTTATATTGGGGGGACAAAAAAAAAATCAAGCTTTTTATAAATCTGAGAAAAAAGGGAAGGATATTCTGAATTTGTACTTTGTTCAGCTGAAGATAGAAGTGCCTTTCTGTTTTCTGCTCTCCTTTTCCTAAGCTAACCTAATTTCTCCTGATCAGAGATTGAGTGATTTATTCTAGCTTCTGCCAAATGTCATGGCAGCCAAAAATCTGTCAGAGCCTATCCTCAGCCCTTCCAAGCTCTGCTATTCCTATGAGAGCAGCTGGGACAGGTGCTTGGAGAAGGGTATTCTAACTTTATAGAAGGGAAAGGTTAAGGTCCTTAGGTCACATTTGTTTTCTGCAGCTTTATTGGTTTCATACCAAACAGGAATCTGGCTTCAGAATTATGATGGATGAGTCCTTTGTCTGACTCGCTGATCTGGACAGAAGCGAGATAAGTGAGAACTGGTCTGGCATTTTAAACTAAGGTCTATCAGAGAAGCATTTTTTTCTGTTGATGTAAATAAGAAGGTTACATGGAGGCACACCAGATACACAGAAGATTGAGCACTCTACCTAAAAATGTGCACAGAATGAAAACAACCCATGCACACAGAAGCCAAAGAAACCCTGTCTGATCTTCCACTCATTTAGAGCCTGTTTCGATAGATGAGGTGGGATTTGAGTGGGTGTTGAAATTTGGTGCATATCCTTTCCTGATGTCTATGCTGAAAGTGCAGTTACTCTAGTTCTCCTGGGCAGGTACAAACACCATTTTCAAAGACTGCAAGGTAATGATATCGTGCCAGGAGACGTGTCACAAATAAACACTGAATTGAAGGCGTATTTGTAGTGCCTCGGTAAATCAAGCACCGATCCAAGTTCTTTTCACACTTTAGAAGTTTAATCCTGAACTGTACGCATTTTCAGAATTTAAAACTTTGGAAGGGATAAATCCCCCATTGACAATCGCCTTATTCAAAACCTTGGACTTCTCCAAGGATAAATACATCTTTGTGTGTGTCAACATGAAGAGTGATAGCACAGTTTACAAATCCCTCGCTAAAACAGAGATTCTGTTCTTACTATGGATTTCCAATGTTTTACGTGTCTTTAAATATTCTGCACCATAGCGTTAATCTCTTTGCGGGCATGTGTGTGCTTATGTAACTGTCGCTGCATCAGGCCCCATATGGTTGCCTTACTGCATGGGAGCATGAATGTGCTATTTTAATTCTCTCTTTACTGCTTTCATCTAAAAAAACAACTTCCCCGTCTGGTCCATGACTAGATACATAATGAGGGTTACTATAACCTGAAGAGAAGTGAAAGCCAGAGGGAAAGTGAGAATGCATCCAGAAGAAAACATGGTGGAGGGTTCTTGCACTTCACTGCTAAGTGTGGAGTGAGTGGTGGCCTCTGTCAAGTGCCTGTTCACAAATGGATGCAGTGAGGGACATGAACAAGAGGAATCAGAAGTTCTTGTGTATCTGCAAAGAAATAATCTCACAGGGATACAGAAATGTGATGGGATAGCTAACATGACTGAAGTGTTGCAATGGCTTTACATCCATTTTTTTTACAGCCACCCATACTTCTTGGGAAAGCCAGGCTGGAAAAGCAAAGAGGAACAGTGTTGCTCTGTGTAAAGGAGGGGCTCAAATACACAGAGGTTTGCCTGGAAGCAAGCCATGAGCCAGTCAAAATCTTATTGGTAAGGATCAGAGGACAGACCAACATGTGTGACATTGTGGCATGTAACTGCTTAAGTTACCTGATTAAGAGTACAAGGAAGATGCAACCTTCTTTAGACACATCATTTTCACAGGCCCTGGTGCCTTGGGCTTACATGACAAGGTTTTGGTAGCAGGGGGGCTGCAGGGGTGGCCTCTCTGAGAAGAAATCAAGACTTTAAGCACAAGAACATTATTTCTCTAGGTTTGTTGTATATAATAACGGGAGAACATTTTCTCCAGAGGGCAGTAACTAGACTTCTACTTTGACGTATTTCATAAAGAGACCTATATAATCTCTACCAAATACTGAGGAAGCCTATGGAAATGAGCCTCCTGTGCCTGAAGTTAGTCTTTGTCCATACCCCCTGATGTTCTGCTTTATACCATGTCCTTATATAAAAGTAGATCAAATAACTGGATTGTCATAAAAATATAGCAAAGGTACTTGTACAGACAGGGAAGGCTTTTTTGATGAAAATTTCAATTTTGAACTTCAGGAGATGCATGATGATATTAAATTATATCACAAGCATCCCTATGGTTGCGAAGACAGAGATAAAAGCAGAGTATGGACTTATTCTGCCTTCATTTCTCTCTCTTTGACCACCTAATCTAATGAGAAAATGAAGAAAAAAAAAAGTATTTAAATATTAACACTTCCTAGCTTTAAAAAAGTAGTCTTTTTTTTTTTTTTTTTTTAACCTTTATTTACCAATTAATCATTCCATTTTTGTAGGGAACATTTCGACTCTCATCCTAGGATGCTTATGAAGACAGGTAATGTACATTTAAAATTTGCTTGGGTACAAACACAAGATTGGATTCTTTGTGAGTCAGAAGTGAAAGCAGAAAAAAATAATTTTCTGCTAGACCATAAGACAAGTTAGTCAAATGTCCAATGAAACTTGTTTACACAGCACTGTAATAAATAAAAAGATGTTATATATGTGCATCCTAATCACATCGCCAGTCTAAAACATTTTATATCACCCTGAAGATGCTTTAGACAAGAGTTTAAAGCTAATTTTTTGCTTACCCAGGTGCTTTTTTCTTCTATTTACATGCCTTGAATATGCACAAGGTTAACTTTGAAAGAGGTGATGCATTCCCTCTGTGCTTTCCATATTGGGAAAGATATTTTGGATATGTATCTGTTTTATCTTTATTTAAAAGGACTTCACAAATAAATTGTTTCATACTTCTCTTCATGATCAAAAGAGAAAAAGACCTCAGTAAGCCATGATCAAAAGAAATTTAAAAACAATCCTATACTAATTCATTTTAGCAAAAACAAATAAATGCAAGTCAAAGAAGACTGAACAGACAGATGGCAAATAAAAATCATAAATAAATAACAATAAAGTTCTGACTGTGCATAAGGCCTTTCATGCAGTACAAAGATTCTACAGAGACAAAATCAGCTGCAAATAATGTTTTTACTCTTTGTGTAAAACAAAACTTTCTGCTTAGGACTGAAAAAATGTTTACTACAGATACCTTGTTTCTACACTTTTGCATGGATATTTTTGCCTCATTGTGCTAGATATGCACAATTTTTACAAAGGAGAACCATTGGAACAACCAGCATGAATGTTGGATGAGAATGCCCTTGGATTTGAAAAGAAAAAGGAAAAAAAAGGAGATGTTGAAATGCCAGTATCCGTAGTGCAACATTTGTTATAAAACCGTTGAAATTAAACTATTGGTAAGTATTTAAGTTCAGCAATTGATTCAGTCTTGAACACTATTTCAAAGGTTGTGCCTTTCTCTTTAGAAAGTATGAAAGTGCAGTAGATTACAAGCCTACAAAGATTTAGGGATACTTTGCTCAGTGAGTAATAGTACTGATTTCCATGGATTTATCAGGGTAGCAAAGTTTATTATGTTCATTATGTGTGCTCTAAGGCAATTACAATGCTGTAAATATTCAGTAATTTATCTGTGTGGCAGACCAATAATTAAGTCTATCAACTAGAGGTAACAAACTCACTGTCCAGTATTTACTTGCTATTTTAAATAAACTCTAATATGCCTGAGATGATCACTATCTTCACTATCTTATTACACAGAATTTACTCAACAGCAAACAGGGGATAACTGACTTATATAGGTGATGAATTTAAAAGCTTTGTGAGAAAAATCTCTGTGGGTTCTTTCTAAAATCAATGAGGAAAAGAAAGTTCTCCAAGATAAAAACCAGAGCAGCTTAATTAGGGTCCAGCTCTGAACCACCTTTTGCAGGACGCTTTCAATTAGCTATAAAGAAAGCCTGGGGAAAGATAAGTTTTATGAAGACCCTCCTTTGACAGTATAAAATTGGAGCCCTGGCTGCTGGAATGGTTATTATAGTGCAGAACCTTAAATTAATTACCATTACATCTGAAAAAGAGGAAAAGAAAAACTAAGATATACCCAAATGGATTAAAATAGAATGGACAATAAACAGTTACACCTTCTAGTCCTAAACTTCAAAATAATGACTTGGGAATAAATTTTATAGGATGTCCAAAGTGATTTACAGATTTATCATTCTCCTCCAGTATTAGTATTACCATTGGACCCTGAGGCCACTGTCAGACTTTTCAACAGATACTGTTCATACATCTTCAACAGTTTAAAGTCTAGGAAGACAAGTGACATTAGAGAGGAGGACAGAAGCCTAAACTCATATACACATAAGCAACATATATGCTATATTACTTACCTACATCTAGCAATGTCTTGCATTTTATAGATAAGATTGGTGGGATAGCATGTTATTTAGGTTGCTTGATATTTCCTATTACAGTATTCTGCACTTAGCTGCATATAATCTTGAAAAAATGTATTAGCTTCAATTGAAACATTTTTTCATTCTGAGGCCAGACTTTGGGAGTATCTGTGTCAGGCTGATTCTCCTCTCCCTGAGGTTAACTATAGGGTGAGGTAGATTTTAACTCATGTAAAAGGTACTCTGAGGGCTATTTGCCCTGTAAAAATTTGGTAATCAAATACTTTGAATTAAGGCTTCTAAGACTTGCCTTATCTAATTCCATGTAAATACATCTAAAATTATCCAGGCTGGAAAACTTACAGTGTTGCCATTTACACATGTTCTTTAGAAACTTCTGATCTTTGGCTTGGTGTAGATGCTTTCTTTGTTTGGTGAGCCTGCTGAAGCCAATGCAGAGTAATACCTCCTATGCAGCCACTAGTTTGGATGGCTGTGAGCCAGGAGGAATCCAGCAGCAAAATCTGTACAAAGATTGCGAGTGCTCTCCTCAGTGTTCAGTGAGCACTGAAAAACTGTAGACCTGCAAAACTAAAAAAGACACAAGTTGATCCTAAATGGGTTGGAAAAGACACAGCCTGCCAGAGAGAAAAAAAAAAAAAAAAGAGCCGGGGACCCGGAAGGAAACCTGGCAAAAAGTACAAAGAAATGACCAGAGTGGACAGGGAGCCAAACTAGCTGGCAAGGTATCAGGGTAAAGAAACTGTAGAAAAGACAGGGTACGGCTGGACAAGAAGTTCAAAGACAGGTATAGATTACGGCAGGTGTCTGGAGTGAGAGGAGCTGTTGGAAAATGCCCTGCTGCATCCTGTAACCATGGAAAAGGCAGAGGAGGACTCCTGGACAAAGCCTACTTCATCAGCTGAATAGTCTCCTAGTTATTCAATTAATTTCTTAATAAAGGATTGACAGATAATGCTGTCACATGGACAGGGAAGAAATAGCTGTTATTTATGTGTTAATTTCAGAACTCATATTATCTCAGATTCTCAACTTGTAAAATATGCTGGAAGAGAACCTCGGTGCCAAGACAGGAGGTCTGTAAGATTCAAATCCCCTTTAGTCTCAAGATCTCTAGTGATAAATGACCAGTATGGCAAGAAAACCCTAATGCGATACTTAATCACAAATTACTATAAACTGATACAAAACAAGGCAATATAAATTTGAGTTTGATCAATCTATGAACGTGATTATTTGACATGGCATCAGTAAAACTAAGTGACCTTAGCTTAAAAAATTCTGTATTTCTGTCTTCTGCTTTTAGTAAAATTACACAGAGCTACGCTTTCCCCTTGGAAAATAACACACTTCTGAGCACATGCAGCAATACAGTAGCAATTTCTCATTTTCCTGTTTTATACTGGGGCTGTATTTATCTTTCAGTATGATAAATAACAAATTCTACAGACCTCTGCAGGTTAAACGATGCCAGAATATAGAAGTGGCAATGCTGTTCCATATTACAAGAAAAATAGATAAAATGTAAGATACTTCAAAGTATTTTCAGAAACTTTAGATTTTGTTATTGATATGTAAATAAGTGATAAAACATGACAATGATAAGGTAGTTTTCAGTGCTATAAAATTTATACAGAGCAAATTATTTTCACATATATGTGAGTAAAAGGAAAAAGGGGCAATACCTCCCAGATCAAACAACATTACCATAAGTTTCTACAAGCCTTGAAATACCTACACTGACACAGCAACTCTGTTCAAAACATTTCAGCTTTCTGACAAAACAGTTGAGAAACACATTCTGAATTGCTCTTTACCAATTTCTTTCTAACCCTCCAAAAAGACTTTATTATTCTATTATGTAAGAAATAAGTGTTTTGAGCATTACCAAGACAATAACATGAACCTCTGGCCCTGTCTGCTGCCTTTCATCACTCTCTTTGAATACTCTAGCCTACAGGTTCAACTCGGCTTTTCATGTTGCTGCTAAATACCATACCTAGCAAAATCGAAGAAAGTGAGCGCACACCCCCAGCACCACAAGAAGTGACAAACATATAATCACGTTTCCTATAACATATAATCAGGAGCACGTAGTAAATGATCAGAAAAATCTATTCTCTCATCTTAAAATCGTCTAGCATATTAGGAGTTACTTGCTTTTACAGAATTTTAAATTGAAACCGTGATTGTCAAGCTAATGGTGTACTTTTGAATTTGTTATTCTACTTAGCGATTGTTTAGGCTTTGGGATTCATTCTGATGTTGTCCCCGATGCAGGTTTTTTCCCCAGTTTCTATCTGTCACTGCAACGAGACTTGCTTTTTAATAAAGTCACATAGTTAATTTGCTAAAACCTCTTAGAGTAAATCCTTTTAAAAACATTTTCAATGAATTTTTAAAAGGCATGCTACAAAAACATTTTCAATGAATTTTTAAAAGGCATGCTACATAATATTATACTTACATATATGTGAGATAATTACCATGCTAAGCACCCAATTTACAATATGTAAAGGCTGTAATGTTTTGCAAAGCAATTGTTCTATCTTTGCTAAATTACAACCTTAATTGTAACTCCGCAAATGTTTCTAGGCATCTGTAACAAACATTATGAACAGGATGGTTCTGATTATGCACTTTTTTTTTTTCCCACAGATTACATCTTCCTTATCTAGTTTACCTGTCTTGCAGCTCTGACAAATTTCAAAGCAGAGGAGCACCATCTAGTTGTTTCTACACCAAAGCTGCTGCCCTTTTCCTTAAAAGTATGTACTGCTTTTGACAGTATTCTTTTCAGAGGTTATTATTAACAATAAGATGGTAAAGAATCACAATATATGTATATTTATGTATAGTTAGGCATGAACTCCCTTTGTATTAATATCTATTTCTACGTGAATATAAGAAGACATTCAAGCAAAGAACTCAGCCTATTAGAATTTGCTTGGTTCTGTTGCTTGTGTTACAAGCCAAATTTGGTCTAGATACAGAATATCTCAGCGTCATACATCTGCAGGAATGACCTCAGGAATTCCCTTGTCCTGTTCTCAGGGGTGTGAGAGTGACCTGCTCGCACATGCTGCCTCTGGCAGATTCCTCAGCAGCAGATGTATAACATACAGCTTGCTAATGTGGGGTGCGTCCCCTCCATGGCTCTTCAGCCTTTCCTAAAGTAAACACCTACCAGTCAGGTGGGTTTATTTTTTTTCCACTTTTAAATTTAACTAGGAAAAACGTACAGTGTTTGGAGCAACACAATCAGGATTTTTACTCCTAATTTTAGCAGCATTCTCCTTATTGAATACAGCATAGGTATTTTATGCAGATTGCAGAAAAGTGCAGAGTCAGGATCTTTGTAATCAGCTCACCCACAAACCAATACTGCAGACTATCCACTAAAAAAAATTAAGAAGGATAATTTTACCTATGAATTCTATAATTTGTCAGCATGCTTCCATGTGGTATTTGCATTAGTACCAGGAGAAAAGAAGTGCTTGGCAAAAACGTATTACCTAAAGAGACCTATATAACTCTGCCTATAAAAGAATCTGGCAGGAGAACTAAGAAGGTCATTGTATCATTTTTACAGTTTCCCAAGTGAAAATTATCTTCATCCTGAAAAACTTCCTAAGGCTGCATATCAGAAGGCACCTGGAGACCTACACTATATTCTAGACATTAATTTAAGAAATCCAAAAAGACTGTAATACAAAGAAGAAAAATCGTCTTATCACAGGCATATTTCTTTGCCCTTGACTGTTAAAAAAAAAATAAAATCCAAGTTACAAACTAAACAGGCTGAATCATTGGACTGGGACGAATAAAATCAGCTATGTATTGACCTATTCTCAGAGACAGCAAGTAAACCGAAGGTGGAGAATTATGCACAAACCTATAGACTTAATTAGGGAGTTGCTACGGGACAGCAAGAAAAAGCAGAAAGCCCATTTATGCATGTCTTCTGTATTACAGTAGAGCTTGTAAATCATTATTATTTGACTGAAGAAATAATGAGCTTGAGAAAAAACACTCCAAGCCATTCAAGGTAGAAGCTTGTCTTAACCAGTTACACAACACACTTCATGAAAGTTGATACCCTGAGAAACAGACGGATGCTACAAATGCAATTCTTTGAAGCAGACTTTCGGGACTCCTAGAGAGGTCAGGGTTTAATACAAAATGAGCTGAAGCATTCTAATATTGGAAAAGAACATTTAAAGTTAAAATTACCAAAATGTTTTTTCATGAACTGGTGCTAATGGTAGGAATGTTCTTCTCTGGGTTTGTTTCTCTAGGAACTGCTAAACTAGAGACTGTAGGGACTGAAAGGAAAAATCCTTTAAAACAGCAGATGCCATCTCATTTTCTATTAGGAACCTGGGACTCTGCTGACCTTTCGTAATGTGGATCCTGAAAATTATCCTGACCAGTCATATAAAATAGAAAATAGAAATAAACAAACAAACCCAATAACAATAAACACAAATATTAAAGACCAGGTAATTTTATATTTATAAATTTACTCAATACATTTTATAGAACTTTATTAAGATCGTTATACTAGCACCTACTATGTTTCTTAAATCAAAGCCTGGTAACCCTGAACTAGTTAAAAGGAGCCAGAAAAATCAACAGAGGAAATAATTCAATATGGACATCAGTCAGCTACCCCCAGTGGAAGTAGAACAGCGTGTCAGAATATTAAAACAAAGTCACTGGCAAATCTCCAAGACAACAGCTGTACCATACACAGCAAAGTGATATATCATAACAAACGATCTCTGTAGGAACAGAGACTATCTAAATAAAGTCCAAAATGTTTCCAATTCTGTGCTTCTTGGGAAGATCTATGATAGCCAAGGATGCTTTTGATGATCAGCCCCAGATCACTATGTGCTTTCTGCATCCATGCAGCAAGTCCTTCAAACATCTTTCCTAAATCCCAAGGAGTGGGGTGTCCTTGTATGAGTTAACCCTTCCACAGGTCTTTGTCAGATGCAGCAAGGCCTTCCTATTGCTGTGTCAACCTCTGTTTGCCTAAACTACACAAATCCATTGCTCTACCTTACTGTTGCCGACGCTACTGCCTTTCACCAAGTACACTGAACCACAACGTGTTACAGCATTAAAAAAAAAAAAAAAAAAAAAAAAAAAAAAAAGGTTATGCCTGAGACTGGGGAAAGCCTAGAAAGAGCAGGAGCCCTGCCAGAGCTGTATCTAGAGAGAAGCAAAATCCAGCTCGGTAATATCCCTTTTTATCCCCAGCCTTTATTCAGGTATGAATTGTCCCGCACATCTCCAGTGGGTCGTTAATTCCTCATCTGCTCTGAGCTGAGGAACGAATACCAACCTTGCTGAGAAGTGCAACCTTGGCAAGAGAAGTGCAGATGCCTCAAGCACTCAGAAATATCACCCATACTAAAAAATTTCAAGCCCGCTTTAGGGTCAGCAGGTTTATACTGTGAGACCAGGATTGTAGTTATTTTTGGGAAGGGGAGCTGTCACTCTCCATGAGAGAACAGTAAGAGCCTAGGGTTAAGCTGTGCGTAGGACTCCAATTTTCCACCTGAGCTATGAGTACACCCACCACAAGTGCCTACCTTTTTGTTCACATAACACAGACTGCTGCAAGCTGCCATTTATTCTCGGGTCCTCAGAAGCAGCCTGGAAGAGGAATGCTCTAGACCTGACCTCCCTCCTACACCTTCCTCTTCCAATGCCGCGGTGAGCTGCTGGCTGAGAACCAGGGGGTAGGGAGCTGCAGAGGAACCAGCGCTGCTGCGGCTGCTGCGCTTGGTCCAAAATGAAGTTTCCGGGCTTTTTGTTTGTTTGTTTCTTTTTCAAGAGGGAAAAGGCAGGACAATGGCAAGGTCAAAAGAGCAGCAAGGGAGATGTTATAACAGAGTGTCAAAGGAAAGTGCATTAAGCACTCTGGCAGTGGGGGATAGACAGCTCTAATCCATTAGGGAGTAATACTAATTGTTATTTTGTTTTTTAATGGTCTGTAAAACTATTGGTTCGCTCAGCTTACTGCTACAGTATTTAAGGAAAGACTCAGTTTAGATAGTTAGCAGCCACTCCAGTGAGCAGAGACTGACCCCTTCCAGGTGGCGGAGAGAAGTGCTGTGCTGGTGGGCACGCGGATGGTGGTGCCGTGCAATATTAGCACAGGAAATTTTACACTATGCATTTCTGCTACTGAGGAAGGTCCTTTCTTCTCTTCTTTGCGTATTTAGAAGAGAACCCATACAGGCATTAAGTAGTGTTTTTGTTTTGTGAGTGCAGTTGGCCAACTTGGTAAGTATATTACAAGGCTGATGATTCCCCCTATAATTTCATGACTTTTTTTTTCCCGTGATGATTTTTTTCTTTTTTTATATTTATTTTTTTTAGTGTTTGTGAACAAGCGTGTAGCCAACAGTCATTGCCAAAGACTTGCTTCCTTATTAACAATCTTCCCTGGACCTCAGCCACGTCCCTTCCCTGCTACCCTCTCACTTTTCCAAACCCCTCTTGCTCTCTCTGCTTCCTCTTTCTGTATTGCGAATACTGTTGATGGGAGAGGAAACCTCTCTCTCCTTAAAGAATATGTACTACTCCATCCTGTTTACTTCACGTTCAGAATGACCTCCTGGTCAAAACAGCAGAGCAGCACCATTTTATCACAATGAATTACAGCCCCTTGAAACAATGAAACTGGAGTTGAAATGTTTCTGCTGAGTGTAACAGGACATAAGGGCACCCAGAAAAGAAAAAGCAATGAACAAACATTAACTAATTAATTCTTACAACATTCCTATGCTACAGGGAAGTAGGAATGATTAAATCAGACTGATAAAACAGATGCATCTCCTTACACCTTGAGAATACATTATTGCAGGTTTCTCACATTAAAAAGTAAAAGTGTTTACATTAATTCCCCACCACCACCTTGTTGGTACCTGTTTATATGCAGCAATGAAATCCTTCAGTCATTATCCGTGAATCACTTTGGTTACCCTTAAATTTAGTAAATAAGATTTTTATCTCTGTTGGTCAGATAGCCTACTTTCAGAACAGGACAGCAAGAACACTCCTATGATGTAAAATAAAACTGTTGCAAAAATTGCTAGCTGTGTTTCTTTCTTAGTTTCTAGGTGACTTGTGAAATTCAATTGGGACTGAAAAGTTATATAAGAATAGTTTTTTACAATGAAGAAACTGCTTTCCCTGAAGCATTTCAGATTAATGATGCTCCTGATTTTCTCTTTGTCACCAAAAGCATTGATCAGCTTTGATTCATGTAAAGACCATCTTCTGTGTGCTTCTTTCTTGTAATTTGATGGATATAATTTAAGTTTCTAAAACTGAATATGCTTGTTTTATTAGCAGAAGGGTTTTTTTCTTGATTTTTGCTTTCCACTCCCCACTCCCACTGCTCTTACCCCCAAATTATGTACATTTCCCATCTTCTACAATCAAATATAACTTTTGCAGCACTACATGTTATATTCTGTCTTCATAGTCCAGGCAAACTGATCCTGATGTTACGATCACAGACAGGTCTGGAACAAGGATGTGATTTTCCTTTTTCTCTCTGACACCAGATATGAATAAAGATCTGTTGTTTTGTTTTGTCTGGTTTGTGCTTTTTTTTTTTTTTTTCTCATACAACATAGGGTTACACTCTGGAAAAGCATGGATCACCACTAAATAATGCAAAGACCAGAGGCCATGTTTAACACTGCTGTCAAAAATGAAGCTGTAGTTGATAATATGCTGTCTTTGATAGTGAAGCGCACTTACGAAGTTTCTCATCTGCAACACCTCCTTCTGGCCCCTTCAACTCGCTCTAAATTAGATCATTAAAGTTACACTCTCAAAAATGAGTCTTGGAGGAGAAGACAGTACCTTTAACCCACATGCAGACTACAACGTGTCATGAAAATTGAACAGCTTGCTGCCACTAAGAGATAGCATCAAACAATAATGGAATGGAATTAATGTGTATGAATGGAAGGTGTAATTTCTTTGGTCTGTTTCACCCCCAAAGATATTTGGTCATGGATGTACTGCACCACAAAATCATACGCCCAGCTATTCAAGGTCTCTGCATCTGAAACAGGAGGAAGCAAATGTTATCCTTGGTGTTGTCATGACATTCAAAAATGCCCCTGACATTTATCATACCGAGAACTATGATGAGCCTAATTTGTAGTAGAGCTGTCAAACTGCATAAAGCATACATCATCCTAGTAGTATTTTCACTGTGCTTCTAATCAGACATATTGTATCCAAAGTTCTCCCTTTATAGGGGCTTCCTTTATTGTTGACCTCACCAAAAAGACATAGACCTCACTCATCCTATTGTTTCTCCTTAGCTTTGCTGCTCCTGGATTTTCTCTCTGTAATAACACTTTGTCTTTTCCTCAGCCTCGAGAGACATTCAAATCCTTTTTATAACCCAATATATTGCCAGTAAGAACTCCTTGTTCCACCAGGAAAGCAAAGCAGATGAATTCTACATCTCTGAGTATGTTCCTAGAGCAGGAATCCTTTTACAATCTCATTTGAGACTTTATATACTACTTTTTATTTGAGCAAGTACGGTGACGTGACTTTTTCATAATAATATACTCACTTGCTTTTTGACTCATGCAATTTTTCTGCTGTCTGCAGGTCCTACATGAGAGCGTGTAATAAACTATGTCTTTGCTTCAACATTCTGCCTTCCTTTAAAATGTCCGTTTAGACCTGATTTTTCCAAACCAATTAACAGTTTTAGGTGCTCAATCCAAACATCTCTAAATATCTCCTTTCAGAGGAAGGTAGACAATATTTTCTAAGACAATCTGTAACTTAGCAAGATAAAAGAAGTTAACAAAGGGCATGAACATGCAATGAATTTGTTGTTCCACTGTAACAATGTGTGTACGTACTTTGCCTCTTACAAACAATGCTATCTCACTAGTC
Organism: Cygnus olor; assembly: GCF_009769625.2. Taxonomy (NCBI): domain Eukaryota; kingdom Metazoa; phylum Chordata; class Aves; order Anseriformes; family Anatidae; genus Cygnus; species Cygnus olor. The sequence goes on from NC_049171.1 coordinate 24,797,246, forward strand.
AGTAAGAAAGGGTAATCATTCATTTGCTTCTAGGTAAGAGGAGTTACTTTTGGGAAGCCATTAGACAAAGCTTTTGTGCTGTAAAGGAACAGTGGACTTCCATAATGACTTCTCTATAGGCCTGTATCTTCAGAACAAGATGTTCTATACAGTAACCACACCAAAACATAGATGCCCAAAGTTACCATAAAAAGTCAAATCACAGGCCTGTAGCCTACTACTTATGCCCAAACTGTTTTTACTGTGAGCCTTATCCTTAATATCTTCAGCATATGAGTGTCGGGCCTTCCTTTCTCACCTACCAAAACCAAGGTGAATACTTCAACTGGATGAATAGAAATCGGTTTCGAAAATGTTACGTAGCTCTGCTGGGCTACATGAAAGAAAAACTTTTTAACTTTTCTAACTTTACATATGGTAATATAACATACGTGTGATAAATTAACATGATACAGCAAGAACAAAGTAATCTTGTAGTTCACATGTTTTAGCGTTTAGCTTTGTGTTACACAATATATCAGAACCACATTTTGTGAAAGAATACAGGAACTGAAGTTGCTAGATAGTCAAAATAATCTTACTCCTGGACTTTGTCCAAAATAAACTTTGTTTTAAAACCTTCGATACCTTCTATCTATACGTCAAATTCCAGTCCTGCTACCAATCTGTGGCTTTCAATATTTTCTAATCTGTGGATTTCTGAAGTTTTTATAGTACATATGCATGTTATTTTATATTTTCTTATCCATGGATTATTGCATAACAAATAATGTTCATATTGCAAAACCCTTAGAAGTGATCTACGTATCTGTAGCTCACAGGGTAGAAACAATGACATAATAAATACAATTCACGAAGTGTTCTGCAAGCATACATAATGGCACTGACCATTCCTAACTGGGGAGCACTCTTTTACCTTGTTTCATATGTTTTGAATAGCCTTACAAACTTGCTTACTTTTGTGATAGGTTTTGTTGTATTATGATGATCCAACTATATTCCCTCTGTGCCCCACTGAAAAGGGAATTTGAATTGAACTTCAAAAAGCTGAAAAGCAAATGGGTTAATCTTTAGCACTGCCAAGTCTCCAATCTGCCATTTACCGTCTTCCCTATAATCCATTTCTGAATTTTCTTCCACTTAATATTGGATGGGTCATGTTCATTACTGGCTTCACTAGAATTACATAAAGGATTAGTTTGACCCCTGATGACTAAAAATATATGATGAGCAATGGAAACAATCAAAATGGTAAATGGTTGTTTATCTAACATTTGTCTCTTGTTCTGGAACAGTAAATTTTGCTGTTAGCCTATAATCTGCTTGCATATGTAACAGTATTGAGAGTTATACTTAATTCTGTTGTGTTTCTTCCATCCACTTACTCTGATAATGGATAAAACTAACTAAGCAGAGCTAGAGGTATGTAAAAACATTTTGCAGCTTATTCCTGATACTGTATGACTTATTTGAATAGGACGGGGAAACAGAAAAGAAGAGTGAAATATATATATATGGAGAGAGAGAGAGAGACCAGCTATTTTATTAAGATATAAAGCATAAAAAGGCATTAGGCAACGGGAACTCAAGTTGACTCTATCTATACTGTTTATAAATACTTACTGCACTAAAAACTAAGTGCTCCCTAACATTCTGGAAGACAGCATTCTTAATGATGATCTGTTCTTCTCTAAAAATATTGGGTTGCAAGGGGTGAAGGCTAGAAAAATATTTTCACTGGCCTCATCTACAGCATAAGGTAAAAGATGTCATAGACTGCTGTGAGCATGCAGTTCCACAGCATCTTAAATTGTTCCAAGTCTGATGTTTTTCAGCCCCTTCCTTAAACATGTCACCCTGTCCCCTGCTTCACACCGACATTGTTTCTCAGAAGTCATGTGGTGATCTAGTTCAGGGAGGTGGTCCTGAAAATTCAAAGGTTAAAGAATAAGTTTGTTTGGAAGGGATTTGGGGAGTTTGTCTAGTCAGGAACAATGCTGAACTGAGAACATGTTTGCTTGGGTATTTCTGCACTTGGCTCTTGAAAACTCCCAAGAAATGATATTCCACAACCTCCCAGGGCAACCTGCTGTGCTGCTTGCTGTCCAGCTGTCTCAGCCTTTTCCCCAGAGGACAAGTCACCCTGATGGCCCTTCTCTGAATTTGCTCCAGTTTACCCATGTCTTCCTCCTACAGGAAGACCCAAAACTGGACTGTATTACTGCCAGAGATCCTTCCTGCCCAGGTGTAGGACTTTGGATACATGCCTGATGAATTTAATGAGGTCTCCATTGGCCTATTCATGTCCCTCTAGTTGGGGACATTCACAGACATAATGGATTCTTTTCTTACATCATTAAGGCTCTCACATACTTGAAGTTAAGAAACATATGCCTGTATTCTGGGTCAGAGTTTACTTAACCCAGTAATCTCTTTCAGATAGACTCTCAACCTATCTATGGCTTCAGGATTTCCTAAACTAACCATAGTTGTGATACATTTAGTAGCCTTGGTATGTTTTCCTTCCAGTATCCATTTGAATTCTGTGTCCACTTTTGCAACCCACAACACCTGTCTGCCAGGAGTTCTTCATTTCAAGTTCCTCTTCTGTGGAACAAAAAGGCACTTTTCTTGTTTGTTCTGCATCTGCTTTCTGCTAATTTCTTTTGATGCCCCTGTCCTTTATTTGGAAAAGCAAGTGAACAGCCACTCTCCCCAGCTGCACTCTTCAGGCCACTCATCTTTCTATAGGCCCCTATTATATCTCCCCTCAGTTGACTATTTTCCAGGCCATTTCTAGGCCAATTCAATCATACAGAATCTATTCCATACCTTTGATCATGCTAGTCACTTAACTTAGGAGACAAGATCTGCCGACCGTATGCAGGCAAAGCATAGTTACATGAATAATAGTGCTCCTTGTTTAGCTGTCTATTCCTGAAGAAACAGTAACAGTGTGTTCTTATGTGTACCACTTCAACCATAAGACGCTTCCAAAGCTCTGACTGGCAAGTAAAGCACTTCAGATGCCTTCAAATGAGCTTTGGTCACTCATGTCAGAGAGATATAAGAAGTTTACACTTACCATTGTTCTCTTTCCTCTATGTATTGCTTCAGGAGCTGAGTCAGCAGCAGCCAAGGTGAATCAGCACCTTTCCTGCCTCAATTCACAGCCTGAACTCCAAATTTACCCTACCATTACTTTTCCTGAGACTCACATAAACTGTGGAGCTCGCAGCAGGAGGTGGAAACTTCTTAAATTGCTCTCACATGTATCACCAAGACAGGCCTGAACATACACAAAAGGATAGTGTTTTTAAATGGTATCTTTGGGGCTGCTTTACCAAGTGAGAACAGTGAAATATTCTCGTGAAGTATTTTCGGTACCCTTCCTTAATGCCTTAATGTCTTCCATAGTCCACATCTGCATCTCCACAAAGAACTGGATGAAAAGTAAGCAGTTTTTGGTCAGTAGTCCAGTTCTTCATTGCTTGGGAATATCATAAACCTTCACCGTAGAATTTTAGTACTGAGGTCAGAAAAACTGGCTTTTCTTCCCCTTTACAGCTGCTGTCATAGCCTGAACCACAGGCAATAAAAGCTGTTTGGAGGGCGGATGCATAAGCCTTCTACACCAGCAAGAACAACACGGACACCTGCTTATTAGCATGTTGTCAATTCATGCTCTCAGTTATATGATGGGCTGTTATTTTTCAGCATGGTGCTGTGTTTTTCTTCTGTGATAGGCCTTTAGGGTCATAGTATGTCAAAGACATTGTCTCACTGGGTGAGTTAAAACTTACAAGGGTAGGTCTCTGTGCTATTATCAGCCTTTCACAAACCCAAAATAAATCTAATGCCGTGTCAGCAGATTAGCTGTGGTTCTAAAAGGAGTGATTTCTTAAATTGCAGGGTGGAAAGAGACAATAAAATAAAATAAAATAAAATAAAATAAAATAAGACAATAAAATTTGTGTCATTGCCTCAGCTAAAAGAAAAGAAAACAAAACTGCTTTTTCCTTTTCTGAAGGCCTTATACTTAGCACATGTAATTTTCTTGATCATGAATATCAGCATTGAAAATGAACAAAGTCATGTCATTGATGAGAACATTTAACAATTTTGTAAGGCTACATGATCCCTAATATTACACTTCCTTGTGACAAGAAATAAATATCCCTCATATTTTTTTCCACCTACTGTCAAACACAAATAAGGAGCAAGACTATCAGTAAAGGTTTTTGACAATGATAAATACACATCTATTTGATAAGCTTATATAACATTCTTTTTATAATATTGCACACAAAGATCCTTTGACTATTGAAAAAATATATATATTTGTTTCCTTGTTTTATTACTATAAACTAATACTCTACATAATATATACTAAAAGAAACAGTAGAAATATAAGAATTTCTTTTTGTCTGTTTAGACTGAACTACTTTGCAAAACAGAACTTTCACTATTCTGTGGAATAGAAGTACAAAACTAAAACACATCTTTTTAAGCATCAGTCAAACGAGGAAAACAGGAAAACAAAAAAGCCACTGTTGGCACTCTCAGGAGGCATTCTGCTTGTGGAGAAGCAATGAGACTAGAATGCCACTGAGACTACTGAGGCGTGACTCCTATATGTATTTACAACAGTGTCAATACAAACTACTGACAGCATGAGTGTCAGATTACTATTCAGTATGGAAAATGGCAGTGTCATAGTATCATTTCAACAGTATAGCCGCAATTTTGAGCTATATTAGCATCACTTTGGTCTTGTTTCCTGGTCTGTAATTCCACTGTGTGTCATCAAAATTCACTTCTAACCAGCTGGAGCTGGCCACACCTGGGCTCAAAGACATCTTCCTGGCACAAACTGGTCAGGAATGATTTTGCTGACTTTTATAACAAGTAGGAGAAGAGAAACAAAAAGGAATATGGGGGGCAACATATAGCACGGGGAAGGAAAAGACTAAAATTGTCAATGACATAAATTCAGATTCCAGTAAACACACTACCATACTACCCTTTTTTTTCCTAAGAAAATTATTTTCTGGACAAAGGCAAAAAAGATTGAATCTACTTTACTGTTTCATTTGATATGCAATAAGTTACTACCTCACATGAAGAAATGGTGGTGTTCAAGACGTCCTAAGTAAGGAAGGGAGATTGGGGTAAGGTGGATCACACTGGACGGAGAACTAAAGAAGATTCTAATGGTGATCCTGAATGAGCAGTTAAGATGCAGTCTTAGTTCCAGTTAAGTCTTAGATCCAGTTAAGATCCAATCTTAGTTGCTATTTTCATTATAAGCTTGGAAATAAAGTGTGTGCTAATGAAATTTGCAGATGGTTTGAACAGAGGCCTTATTAAAACCGGAATATAGAAACAATTGGATGAGCTCACATACTGGAATGCAGTGAAATTAGAAACTAATAAACAGGCAGCTGCAATGACAGACCTCATCAGCTAGAAATATTAGTCTATCACAGAATAATTAAGTGGCCCTGAGAAAACAAACATGTGATCCTAGGATAGATCACATAAAGTATATCTAGAAGTTCAGTATTAACATCATGGTACATGGCAACTGAAACACTACAATTTTGTATGCTACTTAAGAGAGTCACATTCAAACTGGAAAAGGTACTGACAAGAACTGTTACAGTTACTGAGAAAATGAGGAGCATACCTTGACTGAAGACTCTATGATGGTTGAAGATGACGATCAGAGATGCTTTCTGGAGCTTTCTCCATGCAGGCAACATGCGCATTTGCAGCTTCTCCAAGCATTTCTTCCCACATCTGCACCTATAATGGCTAAGAAGCATTTGACAGAAGACATCTCCAAATATGTTCTGATATACAAGCACACAAGTGCTAAATAAACAGATTGACTCACTGGGATTTGCGACTTTTGGGGGAAGTAATGCAGCTCAAATTTTTCAGTTTAACTGGGATTCATAGTTCACACCATGAACTGTTTTGATGCCTAGGAAGCATTTATAAATTCATGGAACTCTTATTTCTTTGGAACACAAGCTATTCTTTGTGATTAGGATGTCAAGTGAAATGCAACTTTTACTGGTCCTTCCTTTTCAGACATAATATAACCTGGAAAACTCTTTCTTCACAGTGCAGCATTTTGTAACTTCTATGTCATAGTAAGTACTGATTGTACAGAAACCATGTCTTGTAAAGCCTGAAACAACCATGAAGTCAAAACCATTTCAGAGAAAACTCAGTAAATTCATTGGATACTTTCAGTATGGTACTTACTTGCCTCTGTAATAAAAAGGTGGAAATCCGAAGCCCAATGTTCTTTGAGTAGTCCTTTGCTCTGATAACAAGATATAACAACTTCTTGTAGCCATTAAACTTCACTGTCTCTATGACTGGAGAATCAGAATATACAGCTCTAATTGTACATTTCAGCATTTCCCTCTTTAAAGTCTATTTAGAGCTACTATAAAACCCGCTACTACTTTTCAGTTAAAGGCTCAGACACATCCCGCGTTTTTTTTTTGTTTGTTTGTTTGTTTGTTTGTTTACTGAAGGTCTTCTAGACTTGCATCCTAGATTAAGTATTATGCTTGGACACATGTACAAATTGATGCATTTTTTAATTATGCTGAAACTTCCCTCAGTCTGGATTTTATTATTTATTTTTTTTTAAGTTTTATTAGAATCGCTGGCTCTAGGATCTTGATGTTTCTGTCAGCTTTGGTTGTGTGGATTGAGTGGATTTATACCACTGACACACCTAGAAACTATTTACCAAAAAACTGTAGTTTTCACAAGTATTTTGAAGCTATTACCACCATTTTCTTAGTAGTTTTCTTATGTCATAGTTTCCAATCCCACACAAATCCAAAGAGACTGTGTGGATGTATCCTATTTTGAAATAACGTTACTCATACATGCTGTACAGAATTTGATGTGCTTGCTAATTTCCTGAACATCCCAGTTCCATTACATGTTTTTAAACTCCACTGACAGCTCACAGCTATTTACTAATTCTACCCATAATCACTAATTTAGCAATGGTTCTGAATCTAAGAAAGCACTAACATGTGCAGTAACTTTGTTTTGCACCTCTATTGCTTCTTAATTTCTGCTCCATCATTTTTCAGATGAAGAGGATTGCACGTTGAAGGTTTCAGAACAGCATTGGTTTATGTAACACTACAGCAATGCCAGTGCTTCTGAGTTGTGTACACCACGTAATGAAGTTGCACATCACCATTTTATTTTCAAAAAGGTGTGCTCCTTATTTCTCATTGTGTATGTCCTTATGCTCACTAATGTCATTATTATTTTGCACTAGGGAAGACATCAGGCTTTCTATATCTTAATTCCCTCTGTCATCACATTTGCTACACTCCAGCTTTCTATCACAGAGGCCATTTTCCATAAGGATGGGCTCACTGTCCTCAGTAGCACAGTTGCCCTCATTTTTGACACTTGAACAAACACCGCCTGGTCACTCCTGTTTGTTAATCCCCATTTTGTTGACTTGCTCAGTACTTTTTCCTCTGAACACACCGGGTTCAGAGGGTGCTGATTTTCTGACACACCTCTCTACCGAATAAAACTCTTCCGAGAAGCCTCCTGAAGAGAGCACACCATGAACGTGGCCACAAAAACCTCATGCGCTGCTTTGCCATAGCTTCCTCTTTTTCAAAACTGCTTTACAGAACACTCCGCTGGCTCCCCCAGCACTACATTCAGCCGGAGCTGCTGGGACAGAGCCCTTACTTTACTCATGCACGGCCTTATCTTTAAAGTTTCACCCCCAGAGCCTCCCATCAGGCTCCGAAAGGCGCTGCCCCGCAGTGCCCGACCCCCAGGCCTGCCCCCGGCCGCCATTTCCCGGCCGGCACGCAGGCGCGGCGGGACGCTATGCAGGGCGCAGGCCCGGCGGAGTGGCGCGGAGGCGGGTTTGAACGGTGGCGGCTACCGGAGCCTGCGGGGCCGGTGCTGCGCCCGGCTGCTGATGGAGCCCGTCCTGAAAGGTACTGGCTCAGCCGCCCTGAGGGGAGCCCCCGGGATGGGGAGGGAGGGTGGAAGGAGGCAGGAAGGAGGAGGCCTGCGGCCGGGGCCGGGGCCGGGGCCGGGGCCGGGGCCGGCAGCCGCCTCGGAGAGGGCAGGGAGCCACCGGCCGCGGCCGTCCCTGCCCGAGTCCTGTGGCCTGTCTCGGTTTCTCCAGCTTCTTTCTAAGTTTCTGCCTCGCTAGATTGCCCTCTATGACTTTCATTTTGCTGCCACCTTTGAGATCTTGTAGCATAAGTGGCCTTCTCCAAGAACCCAGCTCTTAGAGCTCTTCTAGTTCAAAGCACCTCCAAACACTTCCTGATTTTCCTTGCTTTCTACAGTAGAAAAACTACAAAGTGTTTTGTCTCCTGTTGGAGTATAGTAGCTCAAATTGGCTAATTATTGTACACCATACCTTTGATCCTGCTGCAGGTACACGCTGAAGTAGAGCTCTCCTATAAGGTCCTAGTTTGACCCTCACTGGTAGGCTCCAACCTGTTTTTCTTGCAGAATTGTAGCTGTGAAGGTTATGAAGTATTTGATGCAAGAGGAAGACATTGTTTTGCGGTTTTTTTTTTTGAACATGAGTGCAACGTTTTTCACAACAGAGCAACCAAGCAAAAAAAGTAACTGGCAAAAAGTTGTCCTGGTACTCAACCAAAACAAACGTGGGTAAAAACAGTGAATTGGAGTAGACCTGACTTAAGGTCCCATAGATATCTGATATTATATTACTGATCATCATTTTCTTGCTTCTGGTTTCACTAAGGAGGTTTTTTAAGTTTCATAATTCTCTTACACAGTAAAATAAATAAATAAATAAAAATCTAGCAATTACAAACACATTAATCTTTATAAAATACTACAGTTAGAGCATTTTGGTGTTATATACTTAAAAAGAAGACATGATACTATATCATAATGATTTGGAAGGGCATCCCTAGTAACCAAAATAGTTAAACAGTGTTTGCTAAGGATGAACTTTTTAAATTTAAATTGATGCTTTCAAATTTATTCATGAGTTCTGAGAACTGTCTGGCCTGCAGTTTGTTTAAAGTTGGTTTTGGTGAACTGGCATTCTTCCAGTTTTCAGGAATTCTCCTGATCCACTATTCCCAAGGGGAAATTGGTATGGCCAATCCAGCTATAGGTCATCCTAAGTCATACTAACGAAGGAATTATTACAAGTTTCATTTGCTTATCCCTCCATGTCATCTGGGATTGTGACTTTTTTTTTTTTTTTAGACTTTCTCAGCCCAGGCTGATTTCATTCCTTGAAGAGATTCTTAATCTGCTTGATAGAGTAAGCCGCTTAAATGCGATATTCCTGACGTTCCATAAAGCAGTTGACATGAAACTTTATTAGCCCCTGTGATAAGTACTTAATTTCAGGGTGATTCAATATCATAAGGTGGAATTTTAAGTCAGTTGGAAATTGTTAAATGATGTTTCTGCTGAGTTTTATGGAGGTTTGCTGAAAGAATAATTCCATGGCTTTTATTTCATTATGTTTGGTCGTCTGTGTTACAGCAACTATTTTTAACATTTTTGGTTACCCTGAAGATTAGCAATGGTTTAATCACATGGGTAACCAGTCATGTAAAGATACTGCTTTGCTTGTTAAGCTGGTAATGTATTTTAAAAAGTGAAAAGTTGTGTAAGAACTGTCAAACTTCTTAGTTTGTTACATTTCAACTAACTTAAAGGACAGCAATACTCTAAACAAAAAACAACTGTTGCTAGCATGCGATGCTCAGTTTATTAAAAACTATACTTCACAGAACCATAGAATCGTTAGGGTTGGAAAAGACCTCCAAGATCATCTGGTCCAACCATCACCCTACCACCAATGTCACCTACTTGCTACTGAATGCAGTGTGTATTAAAGCAAATTTTTGTTGGAAAGGCAGTTTAACTAGTTTTACCTTCGTGAACTTAAATAGCTGTTGTTTTTCCTCTTCTGATCCAGGTATTTGTGCATTTGTAGAAGTTTGGTCATCTAACAGAACAGAAAATTATTCGAAAGCCTTTGAGAAGCAACTTCTTGACATGGGAGCAAAAGTAAGGAAACTTTTTTTTGAAGTAAACAGAATATGAAAACTCTTACTCAGAAACTAGCTTATTTGTTCTGCTTGTTTATTTCTTTGTAGTAGGAGTTTTTAAAGGGCAGGAAAAAAAAAATCACAAATTCAAATAGATGAGCATGCTGTAAAATTCTTATTAGTGGCAGATGGGAAATGCATTTAAAGCCTATCTATTTAACAACCTCTTTGCATGTTAATACTCTAGCAATATATCTCATTAAGTATTATATATACTATACAGGGGACAAACCAAATCTAGGGGTAGAAAACCTAAGTTATTTACATGTTTTGTTTTCTTTAACTTCTAGGCAGCTGGTCTGTTGTTACCATGTTTTCTAACCTATGTACTGTTACATTTTATTCTTCTACTAACTCTCCTACAAATGTGGTTCGCTTCCAGAAAGTACTAGTAAAAATACATCTAAGATGTGTCAGTGATTTTTCCATATCAAATATACTTGAGCTGTAGGTGCAAAATGTGTTTAACTGCCAGCTGTAAAATTTCAGCTAGACACCGAAGTCAAACTAGCATCTTGCCTTCTTGCACATTATTACTGGTTAATGGAGATTTTTACAACCCACATTATGCTCTAAATAACACTTGTGTGAACTCCCAGTGCTTTTTAATTGTGCATATGTAGGTGTATCTCACTGTCATTTAGGAAGTTTTGCTAACATCTCCAAAGTCTCTCTCACTGTATGAATTCAGCTAAGGTAGCATGCCAGAACAATAGAAGAACTGTTTTTATTATAAAAGGAAATAAAACTCACAATAAGTAACTGGAGTAATAAAAATCTCTTGTTCTTTTGGGCTGTGCTGTGAGATCTGTTGGATTTTGTTCTAATGGCTTCAGGTTTTTCTTGTGGAAAATATGATAAGGCTTCAAAATTCTGTAAGTGCTTTGAGTTGATCTTAAAGTAGCTGGGTGTGGTGAAAGGTACAGACGAATGGTACAGATGCGTCTGTTCAGCAGATCACTTTGAAAAGGGGTGGTCCTTCTCCATCATTATTTCGTTCCTGGCCAACACTTCCTTCCCTTCTATTGGGCTGAGCACATGATAAGAAACTGGCATGGCTCACTCTGTCAGGAAAGAAATTTCTAATTTTGTTTTCTACTAGAGTGTTGGTTCAGTCACACCAAGTTAAGGTCAGCTTATCAACACAGGACCCCCAGGGTAAGGGATGAGACAAGAGAGGGGACTGCTGCATGTGACAATACCTTGACTGATTCACTCTTCATGGTGAGAGGGAGGCCTAAGGTGGTGCTGCTCCATAATTTGGAGGCAAAGCCATGTCAAGCATCCCGTCTCCTTAGGCTGTGGGCTGTGAGCGTGATACTAGCATAAGTGACTGTGTTTGTATCTGCAGTCATAACATAATCTGAAAGAGACTCATTGGTCCTGTATACCTAGATACATAAATCTCTTGCTTTTTGTCTTCTGAGGAGCAGTAAATCAGCTTGCCATCAAAAATATTTGGAAAAGCTAAATAGTTTTCTTAAAGCCAAAAGTAGATCCAACATGTTTGGAGGCAAATATAGTGGCTCAATTGAGAATGCAACAGAAATCTACACAACTACTTCCATTTGGCTGTGTTGAGGAGGTGCTGCTGTAAGATATGAATTATTAATGTGATGACGTCAGTACAATCACAACTGATCAAACAGTTTTATGTTTAGTTACAATGAAGTGAAATTTTGGTTGTAAAGAATGGATTTCTAGAACTAAAATGGTTATCATTTAGTTATCAGTAAAGGTTGGTAACTGAAGATTTGTAGCACAGTGAAAATGTCAGTTGTGACCCTAGCTGTACTGACTTAAGTTTTCTGTATTTCTCACTCTTTTTAAAGTGTTCCCATATGATTAATTTTCTTAGCAGCATCAACCTCCCTTCCCGCAGAACTAAAAGTGATCACTGTTGTTGAGAATTAGTGTAAACGATGAGGTTAGCTGTAATCTAAGTCTGTGAGTTCTTTACTAAGTTAAAGATATAATTGGCATTTTTCTGGATAGTAACAGCTAATTTCTGTACTGGGTGTTACATAGGAAATCATGTTGGGCTACTTAAATTAAAATGTAAGATTAGTGATACAGCTAGGGTAGGCACATGAAAATGGTAATCTAGAAAAAGTAGTTAGAAAATAAAAGGCTACTCTAGCCCTCTAGCTTGTCTTGTGTTGGTTTGACTAATCAGACTTGGGCTTTGATTGCTTCAGCCTTCTTTGTAAAGATGGGAAAGATCAAACAAGTCCTTAATATAATGTTTTTATGCTGTTGTTTTATCCAGAAGAACAGGCTTTCTAGTTTCATTAATCTTTTCTGATTTTCAGACTCAAAAATCTGCTCTCTGTTTACTTCTGCAGGTTTCAAAAACTTTCAACAAGCACGTGACTCACGTGGTCTTCAAAGAAGGACGTTCGGCTACATGGAGAAAAGCACAGAAGGCTGGTGTAAAAATAGTTTCTGTACTATGGGTGGAGAAGTGAGTACTACTGAGTATAATGAATGTGACCTGTTCCAGAGAATAGATTCTGGTATTATTTATTAAAAAACTTAAAGTGCACTACCCATTTTTTTTGATGTACTTGAAACAGTGATAAGTCTATGAGTAATTGATTACTTTCCTATGACACTATTTCTATAATAAAAATACCTTTCTTCCACAGAAAGGTACCATGTTATCTATTGAAAAATGAATGTGTTGAAGTAGTTGCATGGTATATTTTTTAACCATGTAGTGTTCTACTCCTTTGCTCTCAGATAGCATGCATAGGCAGTGAAGATCAGATATTTACGTTGGATAGAATTCTTCCATTTCCACATGAAAAAGCACACTTCTCCAGGGACAAAAATGAAGGAGGTAATCGTACCAGTTCTGTAATTATTTCCCATTGAGAGAGTATCTCATAGCAAGAAAAAAAAAAGATTCATATCTGGCTTTTAAGACATTTGGCAGGTTCAGCATGGCACCGCTTGAAGATTCTCAGCTACCACAAGGAAAAAGTTAAACTAAAAACAAACAAACAAAAAAAAAGAAATTTCAGCTTTGCAGCCATCCATGAGAAAATTTGTTTGTAGTCCATGGCATCTCCTCCAAGTTTAAGTTTTGTGAGGCCTAACTTAAATTTCAGACAAAGTATATAAAAAAAAAAAAAAAACCCTACTAGTTTTTAAGAATATGCATGTTATACTTGAACACTCCTTTTGTTTATTTTTGTAAATTACTGTGATGAGAGACCATGTCCTATATCAGTTAGATATCACATGCATAGAGAATTAGCAGTTTGCTAAGTGCTGGGAGGGGGGGCAACACTGAGCTCTGCAGCCAATTAATTGTAGGCCAGTACAACTGCAAAGCTTGCAATGCAAGTCTGTGAGCCAAAAAAGAAATTCATGCAGTTATGCTGAGGCAGAATTTTCCTGTTTATATATCAGATATAGAAGCTGTAACTTTACAATCCAGCACTAATGAAGAAATCTTGTAAGTTCTCAAAAATGCACTAGGGATGCAAAATGTTATTTATGTGACTGTTTCCTTCTGTGACCTCCAGCTATCTGAGTACACGTAAGAATGATGGTCATTCCAGTGGGATATTTGGTTATATTTTAAATATGCTACTGAGATAGGTATGTGTATAAAAATGAAATCTGAAACTGTAGTCACAGGAATTATTAACTCTTCAAGGACATGCAGGTGTTATAGTAAAAAGAATCCCAGAAAAGTCCAGGTGAGTAGCATCTGCAGTAGCAGCAGCAGCAGAATAAAAGAAGCTCACAGAGGATAGACCAGGATGTGTTACACAGAAATGTGATCTCTGTTACAGCAGTTCCACCACAAGAGTCTCCTCAGCAGTACTGGAAGATGTTGGGTCGGTGAAACCTTCAGAAATGTTTCCCTAGTATTATTACCTAAGTGGTTGTCAAAAAATAAATGAAATAGAGCATAAAATTTTATGTAGTGGGATGACATTATTTTATCATAGAATTGTAGAATGGCTTGGGTTGGAAGAGGCCTCCAGATGATCATCTAGTTCCAACCCCGCTGCCATGGGCCATCCATGTGGTTGAAATCCTCCACCAGAATGAGAGCCTGCAAGCGTGACGCTTCATGTAGCTGAAGCAAGAAGGCCATGGTTATGTTCAGAATATTGCCTGAAATAGCAGCAAGCATAACAAAGTATAAAATAGTTTTATCACAAGATGTAATTGAAGAGACAAGAATTCTTCAGCCTCAAAAAGAAGTGAGAGTGGAGGCGGGATAGACTCCTGTGAAAACAAAGGTTCATAAAGAGAGACTGAGTAGGGAATTAATTTATATTAGCCTTTCCCCAGTGGAAGAATTGGAGAGTATCACATGAATCTGGCTGGAGGTAGATGCAGAGAAGGTAGTAAAAGATGAGTTTTAGCAAAGCATAGTTAGGCTGTAACTCCTTGTTGGAGAATCAGTATAGACTGCAAAGATTTACATGGGTTTTACAAAACACTGAAGCAATTAAACACTTAATACTATGTTTATTTTTTGATAAAATTGTCTCAGGCCATCCCTAAACCATAAATCTGTTGAACATAGCAAAGTAAACTGTGAGTGTTTTGCTGTGTTTTCATGTTCTTACACGATCCTGGGCATCTTGATATTGGAAACAGGATGCTGGAGTATATTCTATTTAATCTGGACCCTACGCTTTGATGTTTGAGCTCTGAAATCAGCAGACAAGGGAACAACTCATAAACAATTACTCTAGCATTTCCTTACTCTTCTGCTTTGTGCCAAATATTTTCCCACTTAACAGAGAGTGGGCCCCTACTTCCAAAAAGTTCTGCATGTACACTAGTGTAATGTTCTCCTGAGCAGTACTTATGCCTTTCATAGGAACTTGCCCAATGATTTGAAAAACTATAGTGTTTGCTTTTCTCCATGGGAAAAAAAAATATATATATATATAAAGACTGTCAGGGTCTGTGTGAATGTTGCTTCAATTTATTTTGAGTGCTGTTTCCAGTGATTCGTCTGAGATTTTATTGGAAGCTTCTGCTTTGTAGTATGAGCATCTGTTTGAATCTAAATAGAATGAAGTTCCATAGTTTAACAGGAAGTAATTTTATATAGAAGAAAACTTTAAAAATAAGATGACAATTGAAATTTCAAAATATTTTAAAATAAACTTGTTTCCTTTTTTTTTTTAATTTTCTAAGAATGATTGTTATATCTAGCTTTAAAAATAGCGCATAAAATTGTGGACTTGCTATAAGATTCATTTAAATGTATTATAAGTTTAATGCAAAATGTGTGATGCTTTTGGGATCACTGAGTGTTTTTTTAGTGCCACTTCAACTCAAAGGACTTAATAAGCAGTCTTAAAAAAATAATAAATCTTTAGATAAAATAGAATTGCTAAAATCTGTGTCCAAAGTAAGAACGCTTAGTCCAAATCTAAACATGATTGTGAAACTCTATTTGTCTGTTCTCAGTAAGGCTACTTAGTCATGTCACAAATAAGATAGACCAAATCACTTAAACTCAGATTTGTCTGCAAAGCTTAAAAAAATTATAAGATCTTTAATGCTCAACCCTTTTTCTGTTTAGCTTCTCTGAATTAACTAAACTAATTATCTGATTTAATTTAAATTTTAATGTATTCTACATCTGTGCTGATCATTATCTAGAATTTAATAATAGCCACTGAAGTCAAACAGGTTGAATATCTAATTGATACTCCAGAGAACTCTGGAGATAGTTATCTGTCAGATAGTTTGACAAATATTTGTAGTGGTTTGGCTCTCTTTTTTTTCTTCTCAAAACAGTGAAGCAATTAGATTGCAATTCAATGAATACAAACTTTAAAGCAGTGTGACACTAGGTGTCGCTAACATCACAGTTTTGAATGACTGCTGGAGGAATTCTAGTAGTCTGCTAAGTCTTCTGTAATCTTTCATGTAACTAGTTGTATTATTTAGTGAAAACATTATTCAAGAATGAAATGTTACAAATTTTGACTAAAATAACTTCATTTAATGCATTGATAACCAAGTTCTTGCCTCAATATTATCCATGATGTACACACATATGACATTCCAAGATAACGTGAGTCCTACCAATCTAAAGTCAGTCTTTGAATACGAAAAGATAGGGGCAATCTAGGGGTAAGTTATCAGATTTTTTTTTAATTATTTAACAAATATAGATCCTTCCACAGTAAGGGTCTGTTTTAAGCATTGTCTACGCAAAGAGAAGGCAAAAAAACAAAACTAATGGGTAAGAAGTAAAAGCCAGGTCCAGATGAAGCCTACCTTCTCACTTGCCAGAATAGGAGCTTTGGATTCTTTTTTCTTGTTTTTCATAACATTCTGTAGATTAGTGTCTTACTAGCTAGTGAAAGATGAAAACCTACAGTCTGCACAAAAGTCAGTGCCAGATTTCAGGTTCATATGAATCTGGCCAGAAGGACTTAATACAGTGGTTTTTGAATGTGTGGGGGAATAACATATGAGCTGGAATCTTTGACTTTCAGAGCATTGAAGCAGCAATTTAGAGGACATCATTAGGACAATATTATCATGTCTTCTGTTTGTTTTAATGTATAGTTTATTTAGCATTACAGTAGTTATGCTAAGGATATGCAATTGGGAAGGGTCTAATTATTACAGGGCTGATTTATTATTTTTTTTGCAACAAAGATTCTCATTCTTAAAAATTAAAGATTGCATCTGTAATTTATTTTACAGGTGTCGAGAAACTGGAATACGTGTTGATGAATCTTTATTTCCTGCAGTATACAATAATGAAGGATTACTGCTAAAAGTAAGTAAAGTTTGAATTTCCTGACCGTAGGCATTGGAACTGTTTATTTTCAGAACTTTCTGTAAACTCTGTCCATCTGAATAAGTTTTTAAAGGTAGACTATGGCTGTGATATTTGACATCTTAAGGACAGATAATAAAAATTGAGTTTTTATATTGGTGAATAAAAAATCAAGATTTAAATTAAGATTACGTAATGATTGACTTATCCAAACCAAATGACTGCAGTGTGCCCTGTGTTTCATTGAGTTGTGATTAATGCAGAAATCCTGATTTTTGAAAAAATAAAAAAAAAATTAAAAAGATCTGCTGAGCTTTAGCTTTTCTGCAAGCAAAAAAAAATTAATGGATTGGATGGCTTTTAATCTAAAGTATCTGTTTAACCTTTCTGTCTTCATATTACAGTTCATTTCGGAAAATGTTAACTTCTGCAATTGCCCATGATTCTTAAAGAGGTGATTATAAATAGCATAGTGCTAAACATTGATAATTAATACTGTGATAAAAGTAGGCAAGTAGGAAGTCTAGTTACTTTTGGCCAATTTTTACCACATACTTAAGCTTTTTATGTATCCTCTAGCACAAATGTATGCAGCCAAAAGACTTTGTAGAAAAATCTCCAGAAAATGATAGAAAGCTGCAGAGAAGACTGGACAAGATGGCTAAAGAATTAGCTAAACAAAAGATAGGAATTAATGCAGGTAAGTATTCCTTTGGACTAATCTTCAGATATTTTGAAGTTATTTCTTTAAAGCACTTAAAGGTAGAGTTTTTTAATTTTATTTTTACACTTTTATGTATCTCACCATAACAAATAAAGTTGTTTTACTTTTTACAAAGCTGTTTGCAAGTTTGGTGTATTAAGGTACCTGTAGTGGTTAGGTACGAGGAACTTGATTTTTTTTTTTTTATTTTTTTTAAGAAAATAGAACTCATTCTGAAGCTGTTGTAGCATGTAAATATTAATGTACAAATGCAATTTCTTTGTGTAGAAACTGATACACCGGTTTTATTATTTGAAGATGATGGTTCACTTGTGTATAGCCCTGTTAATAAAATAAGAAATCAAAGCAGTGCAGCGGAAAGAAGAATAAAGGAGATTAAGGAAAAAAGAGAAAATCTTTCTCCTACTGGTAAGAAGTTAAATTTTATTTATTCATGAACATGTACAAATAGCTGCCATCTTTATTGCTATATTTCTTCCACGCTTTTCTTGCTCTGTCCCTCAGAATTATTTGCATACCTTACTTTTCTTGAAACATTTCCTTACCTAGACTCAAAATGAAAATGTTTGATTAGAAATATATAAATATTTAAACTAGACATAAGTTGTGATTCAAAATACTTTATGGGGATGTGATCTGGCCATTGGAATCAGGCAGCATTAGTCATCATGTGGATAGCATTTCTCAAAACATCAGTCCACAACTCACTTGAAATGAAGACTTGACATTTGAGCTTTGAATTCCACTGACCTGGGTAACATTAACGGATGCTGATCTAAATGATGCACACAGAAAGGGTGGTGCTTGTTTCTTCCTGCAGTCTGGTGTCAGAACTGTGGCTATGCCTATTTGCCTGTGTTTTGCACCTGTTGCTATGTTATGATTTGACCTGAGTTCCTTTTAAGTGTGATGACTGGACCCGAAAGCTGAGTATAAATTTTCTTCTATGTCATTCGGATTTGAACTGAACCTAGAATCTGTGAGCTCTCAAAGCTCATGTCGTGTGTAGATTGTGTCTCTGACAACAATATCTGAAGGGAGACTGGATGTACTCCCTTCTTCCCATGTTTTGAGTTGGTAGGAATGCTTTCTGGTTTTTAGTTTCCATATTGAACAGGATATACGTAGTCATGGAAGACAATTTTTGCAAAAATGAATTTCTTAATCATAGAATCATAGAATGAATTGGGTTGGCAGGGACCTTAAAGATCATCTAGTTCCTCACCTCACAGAGGTAAGGTTCACCAGTCTGTAGTTTGCTGGGGAACACAAGACTTCTTGGGAATACTGATAATTAAAATAGACTTTCTAAGTTTGTGAATTGATATTATACCTTGGTTGAACTTTACAACAAGATTCTAAATCTTATTTCCTGTTAAATTCTAATATTAATACTATAATTGACAAAGATTGTAATGTTACTACTTCCGGGCAACAGTTTAAAAAGGAGTTCAAAATTGATAAGGTTCTGAAGAATGACATTAATAAAAAAAAAAAAAAAACTAACTGAATAAAACGAGTTGACTTCAAAATGCAGATCCTAGTGAATTAAATCTAGACTTCAGTTTTCAAGTCATTTGTTAGAGCTTACCTTACTGTGCAAGTACTAATGACGCCTAACTCATTAGATTTTTGTTAATTAGTATAAAAACTGTTGAAATGTGGAACATCTTTTGTAGGGGAAAAAAAGTCTGTAGTGACTGACATTTTAAGAAGTCTGTGTCAACTGAACTGTCACTTTATCCCTCTAAACATAATTGTGGAAGGAAAGTATAGAACCAGTGACGCATCAATTAAAAAAGTAAATATCTTTTATTTTAGTATGGCTTGTATCTGTTTTCCACTTGAAGTTTTAAGGTAAAACTTCCAAAGGTTTTGAAAAGCATTTCTGCTATAACAAGGCATTGCTACTAGTTGCAAAATTTATCAGATTCTTTAGTTAAAACATCTCAACTGGCTTAGAAATGTCCATAATATTTCATGAAAGGTTTGCCCTAATTCTTTGGTTTCTGAGTGCTGAGTTTTCTAGAAGAAATTTGATTCAGTTTGTAAAATCTAATAGCTTTTTTGTTAGTATGTAAATTTGAGTCTAAAGATCGTTAAGCAGTCTTTAGAATTAATTACATGGTTATAATTAGTTGTCAAAGCAACCACTTATCTCTTAAAATTGAGCTGTTTTGAAATATGAATAGATGCTGTGGAAATGTGTGTGTTTGCACATAGGGCTAACTAATTTATTATTTACAAACTCCTAGCTTCACCAATGTCTCAAACACCTCCACATAGTTTACCAGGAGACTGCCTGCTGTCCACTTGTTTAACAAATGCAGAAGATGCATTGTTACAAGGTAACTGTCACAACCTCACTTAGATATTACAAAATTTAAACATAGTACATGGGTTGTATATCTTAATTTGAATGGTGAAAGATTTGTACACTGAAAAAGGAACTTTGTATGTTTCCTCTACCATTTATATTTAAAGTTGAATTATTTTAGTTTTGTTTATTGGTGAAATATATAGAAGTAAGAATACAAGGAACTGGAGCATGAGAAGTCACATTGGGTAAACTCTCTGCCCTACTGCTGTGCTGCTGTTGTCATTTCCTCTTCTTTGCACTGTTCCCCCTTAACGTTGTCTTGTTCTGGCATGCTATCAGTTTACTGATACAGTGATCTTGTATAGAACACAGAGTACATGTTAAACAGTGTGATGTGGAAATAAAAAAGAGAAGTAAATGAGAGAGAGAACTCAGAACTGAAGTGTCCTCCAAATTTTCGATGGAAAAACCTGAATTCAAGAGAGAACCTAACGCATTCTCCGGCTTGATTATTCAGGGAGTGAAGACAACAGCAGAAATAAAAAGAGTAAATATAAATCAGCTTTTAAAATGTTTTATGGTTGCAGTTGAATTCAAGTGGTTAATTAAGGTTCTTATGCTCAGAATGCTAGGCTTTAGTTCCTGTGTTTTGGCATCGAAGCAGGACATAAGGAAGAGGTTTATTGTGAAGGCTGTTGAGCTATGTCAGTGGGTATCTTAACAGCATTAATGAATAATGTATGCCGTGAGTAATGTACATCAGATCTCATGTCTTCTGTCAGTCATGTGAGCAAAAGACTAAGTTGGATTTCAGTAGAAAAGTAGTGAGAAGAAAGCTTTTAGAATTCATAATGAGGACCACTTGAGTGCACTGCCTACTCCATTCTACTCCGACAGTAAACTATATCTCACTTTTTTTAAAGTAGTATACTGACATCATACAGAAAATCTATCATTATTGATGTATACATTATGATACCATGATGTATTTCATTTCATCTTAACTCTGGGAAAACTACAAGGTGGTGGGTAATGCTGTGGTAGTAAGAATGACTAAGGTAGTTGAAAACTAAATAATCAATGTAAAATCGTGCTGCTTTTCTTCACGTATTAGAGTGGAGAAAAAAGCTTCTCTGCTTTGTTTCAAGAAAGCAGAACAGGATTTGGGGATGCTTATTACCACTTAAGAAGACATGATAGTTAAAACTAGCATAGCTTCTTGTCAACATAGAATGTGCTTTGTTTCTAAATTGATTTTCTGTTTTTTTTTTTTACTGACTTCACCACCTAATAGTCAGATAAGTGGCTAAATCCTTGTTGTCTTCTTTCAGAAATTTCGTATGTATTTTACTAAGAAATTTTGTACTGTTTCTGTTTTTTTAAATGTTTATATTGCTGCTTTTCATATTTTGCAGAAGAACAAATGGAAGTCTGCTTAAACTCAAGTGTTGATGATCTCTGGGGAACTGATAAATCAAAGAGACAGAAAAAAGAGATAGCAGAACCCACCTGTGATACTCAGACTCATATTCATGTTTCCAGAAGTGCATCAGTGAATTCTCCCTCATGTAGCTATGACCAGAAGAGCTTAATCCCAAAACAACCTAACAGAAGAAGCCTAAGTAAAAAAAAGATTTTGCAGCGTACTTTCAATGATAATTTAGAAAAAGATCTAGAAAAGTTTCCAGAGAAAAATCAGAAGGATGAAAATACCATGACTACTTCAGTTGCAAACAAAAATTCTCCTCTCCAAATCAAGGACTTGGGTTCTTTTACTCCTTCCCGAAAAACAGCCAAGTTAAATACTGTTCCTGCTTTGATTCACAGTCTCTCTAATTCACCTGTGAGCAGCGGAGACTTAAATACATGTTCATGTGATAGAAGTTTCCCTGCTGACAGAAGTGATCCTCTTCTGGAACACAAAAAGAGGAAGAAACTACAAACAGTGGTTAGCGTGAAACTGTCTTCTTCTGAACTGCGTGCATCAGGGTCTAAAAATGAGTTCTTGCAAGGAGTTAATACTTACAGCAACGATTGGTGCACTGAAGATGCTTCTTATGAAGACTTCTTTTCCTCATATAATTTGAATAAAAATGAAGTACAGGTACAAGTCCCACAAGAATCACAGAATCCTTCTGATGTTTCTTGCAAAGAGTCTTTAAGAAGCATGGGCTCAATTGATATGGGTTCCTGTAAGCCACGTACTGCTTCTGAGAAAAGCAGAAAGAAGTCTATTCAAGCAAACGATCTTTCAGTAAAGAAAACATTCAAACCAGCTGAACATACAGAAAGTGTGTCATTGAATTGCATGTCTGATGGTGAAAAAGCTGAGATTGCGGAAGCTCTAGATTCAGATCTTGTGAATAAACGGCCTCAGCATGCTCATGAAAAATCCTATGGAACTGATATAAATTACTGTACTCGTGCTACTGGTAAGTCTGTACATAGAGCTGGAAAATGAAAAGATACCATACTGCAGTAGAAATTCTTATGCAACTAAGTTGCATTCTCAAGGGATTCTGGGATTCTCACTGTAATTCCGCTGTTCAGAATTACACCAAAAGAAAAAAATGCTGCAGTACTGACTTTTTTACTTAAAAAATAAATGAGTACATAGGAGCCAGAGGAACACACATTTGTATTCCCATATGTTACAAACATAAAGAAGTCACCAAGAGATAAGGAAACTGTGCTCAAAATGTAACAAAAGTATGTGAGCTGTCTTTTTTCTTAATGCTTGGTATTCTGTAAACTATGCTGCTATTGAAGACCTGAAGAAAACAAGGCTTTCATGTTTACAGTGTTATGGTACTCATGTAAACTTTTTATAAGTAGCTACTAGTCATAGCATAGCCGAAATTATTCTTATTTCACAAGTTAAAATTGCTATTTCAAATTGCAGGTAAAACACAAATTCTGTAATGGAAAAAAATTCTTCCAGTTAGCAATTTCTAACTTTTGCTGTAATGAAGATAGAAGTAGACATTTGAGAGCACAGAGGAACGTAGAATATCCTGAGTTGGAAGGGGCCCCTCAAGGTTGTTGAGTCCAACTTCACACAGGGAAACCAAAAGAGGTGCAAAGTAAGCATCTCTTTCAATTAAGGCTTGTTTATATGGAACTCATCTTAGTTTTTAATAATTTAAGAATACTTTTTTATACCTGAGCATTCTCTAGTTTAGCATAAGTTATTTCAATGTAAATGTACACTAGAATATTGAATTTCAGAAACTTGGGAAAATTCTGAAACTACATTAATAAATTATGTAAAATTTATTATTTAAAGGACTGAACAAAGTCTTGGTTTCAGACTTATGAAGTCATCCACTGGAAACGTTGAAAGGTGACTGTGTACATATCTGTGAGAATTAAGTTAACTGTGAGCTGCTATTTTGGGTTCCTTACATCTATGTTTTAACACCTGGAGTACCTCACTATATCACGTTAAAAAAAACATATATAATATGTGGGTGTATGTTATGCAAGTATGAATGTACAACCATAAATGTGTGAACCCACTGTGCGTGTTTTATGCCACGTAGCAATGTACTAGAAGATGATCCTTGATTGTTGCATTTCTTAATGTCAAAGAACAATTTGCTTTTTATTAAAAAAAAAAAAAAAAGGAGGGGGGAGGAGAAAATGTTTACTACTTTTAAAGTTTGGTATGATAGTTAATTTGAGAGTTAATTGTAAATGACAAATTCTAGTGATCAAATTGTCATCAATGTTCTAATATGTTATACTTTTATTTCTGGACAACTTGTTTAAGCTCCCAGGAGGAGAGGCTAAACAAACAGTATTCAGCAAACAAAAGTTACCAGATGTTTATACTTTTTATCCTTCCTGGTTAGTTAGGAACTTCTGTAAGCTTCACTTAGTCTTTGTAGTGATTTTAATGATTTGTGATTTATCAGTGATGACCATTTTCCTAAGTATGTATTTTTTTAAGCTTTGTGCATCTGTTGTGTAGTCAAGTAGAACCTCAAGTCTGACAGCTCAAATGAGCTCACTTGAAAATGGAAGGGAACGGTAATGAAAAATGAGTCGCGTTTTCCCTATTAATATGAGTTCTGTGGAAGAAAAATTAAAATCATGTTTTAAGCTTTCTTACTGTGACACTGTAATATGGAATCATGCATTTTTATTAAATACAGGTTTAATGTTTTCTAATTTTTGTTTTGCTCAAGTAAGTTATTTGTTGTCCATGTTAATTAGTAAATAAATAGTAAATTGCCCTGTTCTCTGTATGTTTTACATGATTTGAAAACTGGGAAATAGTGTACTATTCTTAAAAGCTAAAGAATTATTTTAAATATATAGTTCAGAGGTTATCTCTATATATTTAAATATCTAACATTGTTCTTCCCTAGTTTTACACTGCATTTTTAAGTTAGTGGCACTCTTATACAGTGTTTTTAATGACAAGAAGTAAGATTTGATAGGTATTCTCTGTATTGACTACTTGGAACCTTTGAGTTTCGAGTAAAAATGTAATACATAGGCTAACTAGAGGCTAACCTGGCAAATGGTAATGCTTATATTGTAGCAAACTTCAAGCTCATTTGTAGAGTACATTCAAGGCTGTCCATTTGTTCTGCTGAACAGCACTGGCATAACTACTTATTTTCATCTTACTCCAAGTTATAAATCATGTAGAGAACTGTCACAGATAAAAGGTGTGAAATTAATTAAGAGTTATAAGAACATTAAAAGACACCTATTCCAAATCACTTTTTCTTTCTCGTTTGTTTCTAGAGATTAAATAAAAATTTTTATAGTTCTGATTTACAGCAGGCATACATGACAAATTTCAGTGTTCTGTAATCAGTAAGTTCTGGGTTTTGCATGTCAGTACCTAAATGTCTAGGAGTTACAAGATAAGCAACATGCTAGCTTTTCTCTATCATAAATATAAGTTTATGGGCATGCAATAACGCTATCTTTTGGGAAAATTAACGATCTACATTACTAGGAAAGTCTAAGATCTTCCTTGTCATTCATATTGTAAATTGGTTTACTTTGTAATCCATTCCATCTGCTTACTTTTAGTAGGGCTGATGCTGACATTTGAACTATACAGTTTAGAAGAGTAATACTTAGATTTGATGGACTGCTATGACTTAATCTCAAAGCTACCACAATAAATAATAATGGGCAAGAAGTGCAAGATTATGCTTTTTTTTTTTTTTTTTCGGTCATCCTATAATCAGTTAGAGGTTGAACTGAGACTTAGATTTTTTTTCAATCCCAACAAAAAAAAAACTTAGGGTTTAGCTGACTGAATTTTAGATATTGATAGTGAATGTGGGAAGCAATCTTAGTTGGCTAAGAGACATAAACTAAGATCAATTATAGTGTAATGGATGTAGCCCAAGATAAAGATGGGGAATCAGGAATATCATTCCATTATTTGGTGCCAAAATGAACAAATTTAATTTAGATGAATGAGTTTCTACCTGAAGTTCTAGGTCCAGAATGCCAAGTTGGGTGCTTAATACAGCTAAAATACTGTCTGTCTTTAAAAACACACATTTGAAAACTTGCTTAGATTTCATCTGCCTTTCATCTTTTTTCAATTTTGGAAAAAGATCAACTTTAAAAGTAGGAACTAATTTGTAACTAATTATTAATACAAAAAGGGCAAATATTTCAAAATAGAGGACTATTTTGATGTCAAATTTACGAAGTCTGATGACATTTGTCCTAGAGTATGTAACAAACTAGATAAATTTGTTTCAGTACAATTCTCTCTAAGAATATGGTGGGCACATAAGCTTTCAGAAAACTTAAAGAAATTGCCTTCTGAATAACAAAAACTTGACATTTGCCCACCCTGAAAAAATTAGGGTGACTAACTCTGGATAAGTACAGAATAGATGTGGTATAGCTTAATTGCAGTGACACTTAAAGATATTCTCTAAGTAGAATGCCATAGATAAAATTTATGTTAAATAGGCATGATTTGACTGAATGAAAACTAGCCCATGGTAGCTAATCATTACTTTGATTACTTTGACTCAAAGAAAATGTAAATTCTGAAGAAAATATTCTGGTTCAAAACTTCTCACTGGTGATAAATAATCATGAATGATGAGAAGCTTAAATTGTAATTTAAAGCCAGTCTAATATGTTATAGTGCTTCGGAGGGCTCTCAAGGTTGATTTTGATCCAACTCAATGAACAATGATTTTGGATGAGGATTTGGAGGACCTAATCACAACGTCGTGAGTTTGCTGAGTATTTGGGCTAAATTTAGGGATAACAGTGGATGGAATTGCTTCAAAAACTTCTGTTTCATCAGAAATACCCTAGGAAAAGCTACTAAAGATGAAAGCTTGTGACTGAGCATCTGCTTTTGTAAATAGAAGGAACCAGCAGAAAGACAGGCAATAGACAGTGAAGCTTTAGACCTACAGGATGGAAAAGCTGGAGAAATCCTGATAGTCAGGAGAGGGGTAATAGGAATTGGATTGCAAAGAATAATCCTTACTTGTGTAAGGTCCCTGAGTTGGTGATCAGAAGAGAGGATGGACCTTGTCTCCTGTTCCTGCTGTCCTGTAAACACAGAAAACCAGTGAGAGTGAACCCTAATGGGGAAGAGGTCCAAGCGTCCAGGTCTTTGGGCTTTAATCCCAAGCAGGGCAAGAGTTGAAGTGATTGAGCATTCAGTTCAAGAGAATCAGAAGGAGTATTTCATCATTTCACACTGTTTCCTTCCTCCCCCTCCCCCCAAAAAACAACAACAACACTTCCTATTCACTGAGAGGGTGGTCGCACACTGGAACAGGCTCCCCAGGGAAGTAGTCACTGCACCAAGCCTGTTGGAGTTTAAGAAGCGTTTGGACTGTGCGCTTACTCACATGGTCTAAAATTTTGGGTAGACCTGTGTGGTGCCAGGAGTTGGACTCGATCCTTATGGGTCCCTTCCAACTCGGGATATTCTATGGTTCTATGTGTTGCCTTAGTGCAATGCCAAACAAAGCCAACTTAGTTAAGTGATTCATTCTCCCTTTGATAAATGCAACTTTGTAAATACTGGGTTTAATGTAATAATTGTACCTGAAAGCCCGGTTTTCTTTTATTACACAAAAATTACTGTAGCGCTGTGTAAACTGGTGTGAAACTTGCAACTTTAGTGTGAAACAGTGATGAAATTTTGACTTAGTTTAAAGGCTGGCATTTTAAAGTAAATCAGCAGTAACAGAAAATGTTTATCGTTTGCTGTGTAGTCTTTTTTTTTTTTTGTATTCTGTTGTATCAAGAATTAAGAATTTAAGTAGCTGACAGACGGAAAATGTGATTGTGTGTTGTACATGCAGTTAGACTTCTAAGTATGTATTGCACTTTTCAGTATTCCCCAAAAGTAGTCAGAAGTTTATTTGTGATGAGCTGAATTTAGGCCACTTCAATCACTATTTATTAAACTTTCTTTAACTGATCTAATTCTTTCTTTGAAATGAAAAAATAACGAATGTCCTAAAATAGACTCAGTTGAATTAAATTTGGGAAAATGATTTACTTAAATCTTCAGTAGTTAAAACTCCATTGATCAAAAGATAGAAAAAAGTTTTTTCATCTTATGCCAGCAAGTTAATTTCTCAAATGAATCCAGAAGTTTATTATTTAGTATTTATAAAAGTAATCCTGGCAGTGTTGAAGAATTAAATATGTTAATTCACAAAATAAGTGATGAAAAATACTGTTTTTTGGTAGACACAGTAGAGCACCTTCTTATGAATGGTGCCTTTTTCTAAATAACTGGTATGCCTACTATATGTGCAGGCAATCCTTACCTGCTAACAGCTTGCTAGATTTGCTTACAAACTGTTGTTTGAAAACATGTTTCAGACCTTCAGGTTATTTCAGATAAACACAATGTGTCCTGAAAGCGCCCATGTTTCAATAAGAAATGAAAAATGTAGCAAATGGTGCTTCAAACTCTGAAATATTTCTTTGTGTATTCATACACAAATTGCAAATTTTGAAATAAACTATTTAGCTGATTATCCATTTGAGGTTAATATATAGTATTCAAAATATTGGAAATTTGGAGTTTTACAATTAGTTTATTCACAAGATGAGAAACTGAAAGATGGAGTCAAATGTTTGAGTGTCATTCGTTCTTCCATAACTGAAACAGACTGGAAAAATAACTGGTGCAAACTATTAATTTAGTTATTTTAATTGTACTTAGCTCTACCTATGTACTATGATAAAATAAGGGTTGACATTTTCATTTCGAGTTTCTAAATTTGTAATACGCTTTGTTTCTAGGTGATGAAACTGAAGTTTCAGAGTGTGATGTTACTGATGGCTCTTGCAAAGTTTTTAATGAACAAAAGAATAAGCACAATGGGGGGGTGAGAAAAACTAGAAGACTCCAAAAGGTCAGTTTAACTGGTCATATTGTTTGTTAAGCTCATTCTTGAAAAATCCAAGTGCCTTTGTACATGCAAATAGAACTTGCATGCTTTATTCACTATCCATTTTAACTTTTCTGACTCTTACTTTCCTTGAAATGTTATGTGGGTGGTGTTCAGATACGATGTCTATAACCCTGGAACTTAACTTTCTGGAAACTTGTGGCAGTCATGCCAAGAAGACATTGTATAGGTCAGTAAGCCAGCTTTTTTAGTCCAGAAGTCTCTGAACTAACCTGAAAAGATGACTATCATTTTCGGATAAGTTACTAAATGGAATAGCTTTTATGTTTTTATATATGTATGTATATGTATGTATAGTGGATCATCCCCAATGGATGTATATGCAGAAGAAAGATTTATGCAATAGTTGCTTCTAGATTCAGGGTAAAGCTAAATTTATGATTTGAACTCAGTTTGCATGGGAACAAATGAAGTGAGATGACTGGGTCAGCACCGGATATTTTTTAGGTCATTTTCCCTTGCAAAAGTTTTGTTCTAATTACATATAGATCTGATCAACAGGAAAATAAATAGAATCTCTCTTCATCAGTAGTGTAGCAGCAAGTCATGCTATTAAAACAAGCACTGAATTGATCCAAGAATGGGAAGTCCTATAGCACTGAAAGATGTCTGATGTAATGATATGAAACAAATTAGATGTTTCGGTAGTAGCTATTGGTGGAGTCTCAAAGAGTTTGATCAAAGTTTTTTAATGCCTTTCTTTCTGTAAAAGTTTCAAGCAGATACAATTACCAGACTGTTCAATCTTTTAAACAGCTTCAAAATAGAATATTATTCTCCATGGCTCAGTGATCTGCTCTGGGTTAAAATTACAATTTGACTTCCTGCCTGCATCTTATTGCTTATAACTTTTCTTAATTATCTCTTCACCTTCTTTTCCTAAACATATACAGACATATTATTTGTATAACTAATAACTGTATTATATAGAATGTATATACCAAATTCACTCTAGATCTATGTCCTAGTAGAAACATTTTAAGACTGCTTACTTTTTAAGCTAAAGCACCTGTCCAGAACAGTTTCATTTCCCGTAACAGGAATCTTACTAAAGCTGCTAAGTATACATTTATACATCCACAGTCAACGGCTCTTTGTAAGGCGATCTGCAGAAACAGTGTTTGGAGATTTGTCAGATATGTTGGTACTCATTCCTTCTCCTGAGTAATTACACGTTATATAGTAGTGCTAGTTTTGATTTTATTGCTCTTAACAAAAGACCCCAACATAACCCTTATACAACAAAGAAAACCAAAAGGCAGTATCATTCCTATTTTTCAAAGCAGGAACCAAACTTTGGCCTTACAGACAGAGGTGGAATATTTAAATATTTCTCCTTGGTGTCTGCTAAACTGTCTCTGATGTAAAGCACACTCTTTGAGATGTTTAATAGTAACAAGAAATGGAGTAGTAGCTGGAGAAAATTCATATTCAATGTTTTGAGATAGCTTCTTGGATGTGAATGGATGTGAATCCATCCATTTCAGCAAGGTGATAATAAAATTTGATTCAAATGTGTGTAACATAGCATGTGCTCTGTGTCATGTTATGAATGTGATTTTGTAATTTTAAATGTATCTCGTTGCAGCTTGTGCAAATTCATATTGAGACAGTGTTCTCTTTTTTTAATTGAAACATAAGAAAGAACCATACAAAAAGATTTTATGATGTTTAACTAGCCAATTGGCTGTTGCACTGAAAAAAAAAAAATTACATCTTATTTTCTCTTCTTCCAGCAATTGTCTGTTAGTATGTATTAAATGTTTATGAATATATTTGTTTAGGATCTCTTAATAATATTTGAGATCTCTATAAATTTAAGATCTCTTAAATAATATATTTATTTAAGATTTCATACCTGTTATTTGAATGCATACATATGTGCAAACTTTGTAAAGGCAGTGTTGGAGATCCCTAGGAAATTTAAATAGTATATTATTTTGGATTAAATTAGACCAAGCATGTAAATTTTTGTAAAGAATTAAGTTGCAAAGCTTTTCTGGTACCAGTTGCAATGCTTTCATGAAGCTTTTAAATAAATAAATAAATAAACAGGACTTTTTTTTTAAATAAATATAAACACTTTTTTAATGGCTGCAGTTTAATCACTACAATATTTTGCATGTTTGACAAGGTGAAAATGATGTTGTTAGAAAATATGAGTTTGTTTCCTTCACCTGAAGCACAAAGTATATGAGAGGAATAGCACAAATATGTATATTTAATGGGATTTTATTGAATCATAGTATTATGAAGGATTTTCTGATGTTTGTATAACTCTTAAACTTTATCTTAAAATACAAGTACCAAAAAAAAAAAAAAAAAGTAGCTTCCTAGCTATTTTTATTGAATGATAGTTGAATTGAATTGAATTGTGTGTGTATCCCTGGACCTTTTCTGTCTTAAACAAACAAAAAACACTTAATATTTTACAATATATTAATTCCAGAGTGTATGCAGTTGTACTAAGTTGTTCCAATATAAGGCTTGAGGTCATGCTGCTGGTGTCCTGGGAACCCATTGTGAAGTGTAGTCTGTTAAATTTGTTACTAAGCTGTAAGTGTCTTAATTTGCAAAGCGATGTAAATTGCAGTTGTGTTTTTTTTTCCTAGAAACAGAGTTTGCAATCTAATCTCTTTAAGAGCTCTCTGGATGAGTGCAACTTGTAGACAATGTCCAATCTGAGACTTTTTGCAGTGCTATGCTACAGTTAGCACTACAATTGTAATTCATTCATTACAGTGAATGCGTTTCAGTAGGCATTTGGAGTTTCCTGTGTGATAGTAAATTAAAAAAAAAATCTGTTGGAAATAGACAAGGCATAAATGTTGCATTGTTTAGTTTCATGTTTATTTCACTTTGTCATTTGTAGTTTCTTTAATCTACTATAAATCAAAAGCTGTAGGTTCTGTATATGTCTGCTATGCTATTGTGTTATGCATTTGTTTTCCTTGAACTCTTATGCAGGTTGAGTTTCTTTTGTCTTTTAGGTGAAGTCAAAATTTATAATGACTTTAAGTACTTTTATGTCACAATTTTAGATTACAACTCATATTTCCTTTTGTATATATACTATTTATATAGATGTCTTTATTGTACTCTTAACGTGGAAGACTTCTAATCATAGTTATTTAAAGGTGTATTATAAACTAACAAAAGCCATGAAGACAGAGCAGTTTATAACGGCAACTGTAGGCATGTTGGGGGAAGATGGGTAAGACTTTCAGGAATCTTTAATGGCATCAGGAACAAGCTTTTTTGATTTAAAAAAAAATGGTGTGACGTATACATCAAAATCTCTGAAGGTAGATCTAAAAAAAAGGGTGGGGTTGGGGGGGCTGTCTATGAGTAGTTCCTATAAAACTTACTAGTTTTGAGATACAGCAGCCCATACCTGAGGGCAGTTCATGCTGAGTTGTTGTGGATAGACACTGTGGATTAATGCCTATGAATGTCAGCAGGTGGCTTCCCTGGTCTAGAAATCTAAGTTAATGATTCTGGATTGCAGTGATAGAATAAAACGTTCACATATTGTGGTGCATTTTTCAATGATTCCATGTAACTAAATATATGGCTCTTTGGTGCTTTGCATATAGAAGAAAAAGTGAAATACTTGTAAAGCCAAAAATATTCAAACCTTTGTTACAGTGGTGTTAATCTGTTGGTATGAGGGTTAAGTATTCATTTCGTTGCTTAGTATCAGAAGATGTTTACATTTGTCACAACATTTGTCACATATGTCACAAATGTAAACACTTTGCAGTTTAAACATATGGGAGAAAGCAATTCGTTATGCATAACAAATTAACTGCCGATTTTTTTCAAATAAAAAGTTTTCTTTTTTTTTAGAGGGATATGAGATAGTTATAGTTATCTTTGAAAGGACCTAACAGTGTCACATCACCAGAAATGCAATTGCAGTAAATTTACACTCCAAAAAAAGACTCAAAATCCCGTCTTTTGAGTGAGTAGAACAAGCTCTTTAACCAAGTGGGGGAAAAAAAAAAAGTATCTTGAGGGATAATTAAAACCATATTTTGTCAGAGATGATAGCATGGACTTAACTGAATTCCCTTAAGTTTTGTTTGTAAGCAGATACATCTTGGCTTGCATTTCCGTAGTTCTTGGATTTGGGTGAAGGTAAAGTTGTTAACACGGAACTTAGGAGATTTTTGAGAGAAGGAAAATTTTTACAAGAATTTAGGCTCATGCTGTAGAGAAGTTGTGTGAAACAGGCCATCTTTAGATCCTGTTATCAAAATCCTTCTTTTTGGAAATATTTTATTCACGGCAAAACAAATTTAACATCCTGAAAAATCTGCAACTATAAAATGTGAAGCATCTGGCCAGAAATTCAAGAAAGCAGCTTTATGTCTATGTTCAAAATATGCATTTGACTGACTTAAACAGATTGTATATCTTTATGTTTTCCTTACAACTTTGATTTAAGCTGCTTTAAATAGGTACATATTTTAAACACTGATACTAGAAATGTTTCTTCAAGTTGTAATGTAAGTGAATATTAAACCAGCGTGAATTGTACGAGGTGGAAGCATACAAAAGCTCATTTACAGTTATCAGTGAAGAAACTGGATCTACACATTTCTGGTCTGAGGAAAATGCTTGATGTAGTGGGGACAGTGGACGGTTGCCCATTGAAAGTTATTGATTGCTTTGGGCTGTAGAGATGAGAAGAGTGAATATAGCTGCCAGTAATGAGTGCTTGCATGACACCATCAGGAAACTTTGATGATACTGACCAAACAAATGTCTGTTGGTGTGACTCTATGCATATCTGATTTGATCCCAGAATGTTTCATGAAGTAATCCCGAACGTACCTGACCAACTCTACCTATTGACAAGTGAATAGTTGATTTTTGTTTACCTGTGGTTGTCTAGCTGACTCAACATAAAGATGAAGAAGGTGGGAAATAAGGTTTTGAGCAGACAGCATTATGAGACAACTTTGAAAGTAGTAGAAGGATTTAATGTTATACATCCCTGTAGAAAATTAGCTTCATTGGAGTGTCTGAAAGTTCTTTCCAGGAGATAGCTCAGTAAAGGGTACCTTTGTATCTCATGATTTGAGAATGTTTTGTATGTCTCATTTATATGTTTAATCTCATGAGTACTTCCATCCAACCTTTGCAATGCAGTTCTGGTTCTGTGCTTTGTCTGTCTAGTGAATTTGATCCCCACAGATCTCCCACATCTAGCTGAGGGCTTCCAGAACAGAAGCTGTACTGCACGCATCTGCTACTGCACCTTAGAGTGAGTGCTTTGTGCCATGCCCTGATGGCAACTGCTTCGTATCACCATTTAGGGACACTACCATTCCTGCCAGGAAAATCTGTAGATTAACCTGGTGGCCTGATCTTATAATTAAGGCCTTGTGCCCTTAGAAATCATTCTCTTTATGACAGGTTTCATGCTAGCTTTTCTGGTCTACCTGCTGAAATCTTACAATCTACTTCTTAATTTGAAAAAAAAAAAAAAAAAAAGGTGTATTTTTAAGTCACTCCCTTTCTGTGGCAAAAGGTTCAAATTCATCTCAACCCAACCCAAGTTAAGAGTGTTTCCTGTTCCCACAGGGACACTTGCAGCTGCTGTTCTCACCCTTGTAGGTTTTGCTGTTTGGAACACTGGAAACATGTACCAAGACAGTGATATAGGTCATGGTTGACTTTGCGATCATGGTGATTAATATCCAAGAACTGAATTCACCCAACTTCTTATACAAAGTTCTCACTATCTTTCGTGTCAACAGATTTGTGTATTGGATCCTTTTCAGAACTTTACTCAAGAAATAAGGGGAAAAAACTTCTTTGTGTTTCTTCAATTCAGAAGATTGATGGGTATGATGATTTTTGGACCAGCGAATATTAATAAAGCCTTACATAAAGTCAGAACATACTCTTAGGCAACTAGGAAGTTGTTCTAGGGCCTCCTCTAGAACAAAAGAGGAAAAAAATAGGGGTACTCATTGAGAAGAAAATCCTGGAGTCCCAAGTCGTTTGAAATGTCTATGGCATTCTTGAATTTGTTGGTGGAAGGGGGGCTTAGGTGCAAGAAACAGAACTCCTTTTCTCACTCAAATCATGAGGGAAACAGCGTATAAACATTGTGTAAGTAATGAGACCGCACACTCTCTGCTTCAGTGCTAGAGACATGCATACCTCACTGCTGAAGATGTGTGTGCTTGGTGTGACTTAACTCTAGTTACTGATAAATCATGGGTCTTTTCTGGTTTTGGAGTATACTGTTACATTTAACACGGAGGTCATAACAGTCATGCCAGAAAACCAAACAACACACTGGACTGCAGCTGATTTGGCAAAGATTGAGCCAAAGATTTCCTCCTTGGTACAGGGAGGAAAAGCAACCAATTAGATATTTTTATTTTTATTTTTTTAGTAAACTTAACTCTTGGAAAAATGAATATCCTGAATAAACTTACTGGTATCTGGTATAACTGTATAGGCTGGCAATGCTTTAGTTGATGGAACTGAAAATTATCATAAAACAATCTGAACAAAATACTTCCTAAACTCCCATTTCATCCGCATTTTACATATTTTCAGTATTTTTTTAGTGGATTAACATATACTACCATTCTTTTCTTCATCAAAATTAAGCTATACATGGATTACTGGTGTCATCTTTGTAGAACTAAGAATGAACTCACAAAGAAGTCTGCATGGTATAATAATATTTGTATGCAATCAGTTATAAATAGAAAAAATCTTGCACCACGTTACTCCTTAATAGATGTACTTTGTGCTAGTAGAATCAGAAATGCTGAAATCAGCGGCCGTTCACTGTAATAATAAATAGTTCCATCCCTACATCCCAACTGCAATGGGACTGGTTTTCTTTGTGCCTTGGTGGCTAGAAGATGGTGGGTAGAAGGTGGCTAACAGATGGCTGATGAGGGCTTACAAATCACACCATGATTTTCACTGAAGCTGTTCTATTGTTGCTCACTGCCTTTGGAATTTGTTTTTTAATCTCAGTTAGGGCACAGCTGAAGCTTTATGAAGTTCTTTTAGTCAGTCATAATTCAAGTGTCTGAAGAAATTGTTCACTTCATCAGATCCAGCTATGAAAGCATAACCAGCTTTGATGTCTGAACAGATGAAACGGGTTCACTTTTACACCATGCTTAAATCTTTGTTGAAATTGTTCACAGAAGGGCACAAACTATTTTTGTGAATCTTAAAGGGGTGCCTTTGGGGTGCTTAAAAATTTCAACAGAAGAAAATTAACTGTGCCTGACTTTCTCACAGATCATTTGGAAAAGTGAGTACACATTTGAAATTATTTGCTGTTAATGATCAAATATATTTATGCTTTAGTGTAGTCTTTAAAATATTTCTGCTTGGATGTATGAGTTTTCTCTTTAACACTGTTTTGCCTCATATTTCTCTTTCTTCTGCCTTGTAATTTCTTTGGTTTCCTTCCTTCGCCATAATTTTAATTTTCTGTTAGCTACATTTTAGCTTAGATTGTTTCTCCTCATTTTAGCATCCACTTGTTGAACTTCATGTCTGTCCCATTAGCAGTCTCTGCCTCTCCGTGTTTTCTCAAGTTTCATGCTATGTGGTCTAGAGGCAAAACTTTACTAGTAAAAGACATTTGAGAACTGGGCTGCTGCTTTTCCTGAGCAATGCCAAGCAGGGAGCCAAACCTTAACTTTTACCTGTTGGAAAAAACTTGGGCTTCCCATCAGAATGGGAATCACTCCTGTTTGTGCTTTCTGGGAACCACTACAGAAAAGCTAATCTTGCTTGTTGGCTTTTTTTCATGTCATGTTGATTAACTATGAAATTTCTGGTTCAGAGATCTCGGCTTCCCACTTTGTTTCAGTCAAAGGAGTGGGACGGAACATCTTTGTTATGCTGCTCTTTTCTTCTCTGCTCTCCTGGAGGTATTCAGAGGATGTGTAGATACGGTGCTTAGGGACATGGTTTAGTGGTAGACTTGGCAGTGCTTGGTTAATGGTTGGACTTGATGATCTTGGAGGGCTTTTCCAACCTAAATGATTCTATGATTCCCTTACCCTTTGACTGTCCTGCCAGAAAAAGTCAGCCACCGCCTTTGCTTGTGATCATAGTCAAATGAACCTGCTCTTTGAAATGCAGAATTGTCCCTTGAATTGCTGTGATATCTCTCCCTTGCTGCAGAACTCTGTGTGCCCCAGGGTTTTGTTTGTTTGCTTGCTTGGTTTTCATTTTGTTTTGTTTTAAATATGGGTGTTAGCTGTTATGGATGCATGTAAAGAACTGAAAATGTCTATTAGTTGTAAAGTGGCAGCACTAGTCTGAAAAGTCTCAAGCTATTGACCATCCTTAATCTTGCCATCAGAAATTCTGGGGGTTCCCATGTCTGTGATTACAGGCTTTCTCATTTTTTTTCTGTTATTTGGCATTGAGGGAAACCTGATTCCCAGGCACCTGTCACATCATTTTATTTTTCTGCTTTGTTATAGCCTGCTGTGGTGGTGGTGGTGGTGAGTGGTTTTTTTTTTCCATCCTTCCCCATAGTATTATTGATTTGGCTAGGATGGGTGCATTTTTCACATCTCTTTAGGACAAAAGCAGAAGTCTTGGTTTTGGTCAAGAGATTACAGTTGAAACTCAGTTTGCAGCTAAAGGAAACTGGAAAAATATCATTATCAAGGACTGATAAGTGGAGGAAGGCCAGCCAGAAAGTAGATTATAGCTTTGAATAATTGCTGTTTAAAACTACTGAATAGAAATCATTCACTACAATTACCAATTATTCTCAGCTCTGAGCCACAGCTACACGAATAGAATAAATTAATGTAGAACAATATAGAGAGCATTTCTAAAAGCAGGTTTAAAGTTTTGGATCCTCTCATTACAACCTTCCTAGATAAAAACAGAGTGAAATTAACCTAATTCTTGAATATTCCCATGCTACATGTGGCTCTGGTTTTTAGCTCATGTACTAGTAGGACTGAAGAATGTGACACCTGGAATACAGCTGTAAAAAATCAAGAACATGTCTAGGAGTTCTGAACCTATTTCAGAACCATCTGATGGAGCGACAATAGCCAAAGAAAAAAGGGCTTGGAAGAGTACAGACCAGATTGCATAAAGCTCTTGTACTCTCTCTTGCACTTTATTTGCATATGAATGCACTTCTTCCCCCTGCCTCCCATTCAAAAAAAAAAAAAAAAGTCCTTTATTGCTAGCATATTGGCCAAACCACACAAAGAAAGTATTTTGTTGACTCCTGAAGGTGAAAGTCTTTTCTTTCCACCACATCGTAGTATTCTCCTGAGTTTGAGAGTATGCTGAAGCTCCTTTCTTTCAGAACTTGTCAACTTTAAGGCATAAGACAAAGTGGTATTTATTGCTTGATATCCTTTCTTGGAAAAAAAAAAAAAAAAATGAGGTCTGGATCCTTGACCCAGAGACAAAACGAGATCTATTTTACTTAGGCTGGAGTTACTTGTAACAGTCACAAATGTAAAACTAATCCTATCAAGTAAATTCTTACCTTGAATGCACTTTCTTCTTAAGAATTGGCCAGGAAAACATATATTTAATGTCCATTTGCCATTTATGGCAAGCATCTCGTGACATTCTTAAAGAAATGAAATTTGAATTCACTTTTTTGAGAAGCAGGTTGCACAAAACAGGGGTTTTCTCTTTCTGTCCTGCAGCTCCAAGAAGCACCTGCTTAAACTTAAAAGCAAGAAAACTCATTTTGAGGTTGGTTGCCTCTTTTGTGGTGTAAGCCAGTTAACATGCAGGAAGTATCACATTGGGTTATATGTATCAGAATGATTAACAAATACTGCTTTCTTTGAGGTCCATGCTTCATATTTAAGAGGACTTGGAAAAATCTTGTTGGCAGATCCTAAAAAGAAATGCTTGATGCAACTGTATTCCTAAGAAACGTATAAAGGAGAGCTGAAGCATGTAACTGTTCTATAGGTTTCTATTTCATAATACAGCCAGCATTCCAGACCTAAAGAATAATTCAGAAAGAAATGTGTTCTGATTTAGAGTACAGATATGCAATTTCTCTAGATTCAGAGACTAATGATAAATAAAAAGGGCCTGTTAACTTAATACCATCTTTTCCAATGTTTTATTAATAATAATCCTGCTTCAAATGTGCATTAGAATTCATAATGATGCTCACCAGATGTCTTTTTGCTAGTCAGAAAAAACAATGCTAACTCAAAAAACATTTTGCAATAAAAGCAAAATGTAAAATAAAACAGACACAAATAACATAGAAGAAAAATTGCATAGCAAGGGAGGGGAAAAAGCAATTAATTTGAAAAATGTACAACTAAAAATTAAAACATAGTTTGGCGAAGTTTTCTGTTTGGTAACTGTATTAAAGAGGACTGCTTGTCTTATTGAAGCAATAAAACAAAATGTTGTCTGCTTAGAAAATGACCTCTAACCTGCAGAAATATGTAGTTCTAGATGAAGATGAAATAATAGTTTGGAAGGAATTAAATTTATTCCAGTTTCTACCTTCTGTATACATTTTTTTCTGCATTCTTGAGTCTTTGAATTGCATTGAGGTGCACTGACAAAACATTCAATTCACTATACCAGAATATTCACTATACCATCTTGTTTAATGCATGGTGTAGCATAAAAGCTATGATTCAAAAGCAGACTTTTCAGGGTAGTGCCAGGACAAGCTGCAGGTTTCTCAGTTTGTGTGGACACAGTATTCTCACTTCTCTGAGATAAGGTTTTAAGGAACTGTTAACAAGCATCTCTGCCCTGAAGCTGAAAAAGCAGCCGTAGCATATCAAGGTGCTCTTGCCTTGGTTTATAGAAACTCTTTTAACACAACTTTGGCAATATCAGTGATCTGATTAGTAATGTTTCCATGATGTTTCACTTATTAAAAGCTATGAGGACAGGTATTTTTGTGCATGTTCTGAACAAGCACATCAGGATCTCTAAGGAACCTTCTTTTTCTCTAGGGAACCTGCTTTGGCAGGGGCGTTGGACCCGATGATCTCTTGAGGTCCCTTCCAACCCCTACAATTCTGTGATTGTGTGATCTCACTTTGGAGCTGGTACTATACAAGGGCTCCAATAACCTAGTGCAGTTGTTTGGTGTGGATTTAACTCCAGAGCTCTAGCCAAAGAGCTTCATTCAGATGGTAGTGAGGCTTGGCTTAAAATACTGAAGGAGAACATTATGGTCATGCTGAAGCATACCTACACTGAAGCATGCATATTTGACATAGATGAGGTTTTCAGCCCAGAAAGATTGGAGAAGAGTAAAATCTTGTTTTGAAGCCATGTTTTGTGCCTTGTGTTGTATTCCAGAATCCCATAAAGTAAATTCAACAACATGTATTAAGACTCCTGTAAATTGTGGCCCCACCTCTGACTTCAATCATATATCCTGACATGTTCTGTACCATGCCCAATACTGCAGTCCTTCTACCACAAGAACCCTTACTTGTTCATGAAATTTCAGTGTTTAAACTCAGTTCTGGGATTTATATCATTATGATTGAAAGTTTAATACTAATATTGTTACTATAATGCTATATTTCTATATTGTTGCAATACTGTATTATTTTTTTGCTCTATCTCTGATTGAGAAATGTAATTGAAGGTCTGAAGCTCTGAATTCTTTAGCAGGGACATTGGGAGCTTACGTCTTGTGGTTGCGGTAATATATTAGGGTGGGATTAGAAATGGGAACGATAATTTCTTATGGAGTGGTAGATGTCTAGAGAAATAATATTAAATTCATAGATTGATTTTGAAAATTAGGTAGAGTTGTTTTGAAATTATACAAAAGTCAATCAAACTTTTTCTACAAAATTAAAATGCTTATGTATACATACTTGTGCATGTTTATGTAGTTACATAGCTTACCTAGTCGCATAATTGCATTCATAGTTACGTAGGTCTTAGCCATGATTTCAAAACCTCCTCTTACAGGATTATGTTGTTGACCATGTTATGTTTTGATGATCATCTTATGTTCAGTTATGCGTGTCTCCAATACTGCTAAACTTAATGTTCTGTCCTACCTTTGTGAATGCTAAAGACTTTCATATTTATTACTGACAATTGAAGGATACCTCTTTTTCTTCTGACTTCTTTAATTCTAACTAAAAAAATGCTTATTTAAAATGTATGGGGCAAACACTCCTTACACAAAAGCTAGGGGAATCTGTTGGGAGGATACTTCTTAAGGTGTCTGTTTTAAGGATTGCTGTAATCTTTGAGTATACCTTGTTATACTATTATTTGGTTAACTTTCATTCATTAGGCTTGATTTGTGAGTATATTAGTATACTAGTAATAGTATAAATGAATAATATAAATAAATAAAAATATAGTATATTAGAATTATACTTTAAAATAAATATAATCTTGCTTCTTCAGCATCTCAGACAGTTTCTGCCAGTCTTTTGGAAGAAACCAGAATCATTTTAAGTTACAGGGTTTCTTTGTCAAAGTTCACCTGCCTTTTCATTTCCATCTGATCAAGAGAAAGAAAAGGCAGAAGACAAATACTAACCTTTTTTTTTTTTTTTTTCTCTGTAGCGTGCTAGACTGGAAATCCCTTACTTTTTTTTTTAATGATTAAAAATTCCATTCTTTTTTTCTGCTACTGGATGCTTTGATACCAGATGTGATGAAGAGGTTTCCCTTTTTTTCTGTCTCCTTAAAGTTTAATGTTTTTAATATATGTGTTGATTAGTACAGCCTCTTCCACACATTGTACTGTAATTATGAACTTTAATCCTTTTAATGGGAAAGTTTCTAATTTAAGTGTTTTTTCCAAAGGAGAAATCTTTTCACATTTTTGATGTTTTCCTGTTTCTTTTATATCTTTAGCCAACAAGAACACTAGTTATGACAAGTATGTCTTCTGAGTAAGTATTAAACATTTTGACTCTTTAGTCAGCATGCAGTTAAACTTAAATGTTGATAATCTTTTCATGCCTATAAAAATGAAATTAATCTTTTGGCCATGTGTTAAAATTTTATTCTGTTATTCTGGCTAGAAACACGTGCATACCTGTGTGTGTCATTGCTATTTACATTGCGTAGGGACATACCTGTGTTTGTGTTCTTATGGTGCAGACTGAATTGTTCCATAGGTGAGTTCAACAGGGTTTCAGAGGAATAAAATCATAATATTAACCAAGTTTTGACTTTTTCTGAAACATAAGAGTTAGTTTTATGTAGTGAAGGATTCAGACTTCCAGCCCAAGACTTAGCCTTTTCCCCATATCCTCTGTTTCTCTAAAAAATAAAAAAAAATAAAAAAAATAAAAGATTTGAAACATCAGTTTAAAATGTTTTCTTTCATATAAATAGTTGCTGAAGAAATATCAGTTCTAGGCTTTTTAGCCACTTAGTTTCAAAATATTAGAAGCAGCTGCCACTGCATATTTGGGAAGAGTTAATATTTTTCTGGCATGCTCTTATCATTCTCTTAAAACTCTTAAAGCATAAAGACATCCAAGAAAAACACAATTCCATATTTTATACTATATTTGCTTACAGTTTTTAAAATTGTTTTTTGAAACTCAGGGTATTTCTACCACCCTCAAATCTGTTTCAGTATTGAAGTAATTATGACAGTTGCATAGCGAGCACTCAGAAACAGCACTTAGTGGCTGTACTTTTAGAAATTCTTTGTAAATAGTTGTCAATAGCAATTAACAAATATACTACTATGTAGGTCAGAAAGGCAAAATGGTAGTAGTATTTTCCTTGTATTTAATGTGAGTGGATGCAAATAACACCAAGACTGTAAACATATTTTGCTAGTCATGCAGTACAGGATCACTGCGAGGGAGGGAAAAATAATAGCTACAGTGCAGATAAGGGTAGTGGAAAACAGACGTTGTGATGTGCCTAAAAGAAGAGAACAGATCCTGGCAGCTGGGGAGAAAAGTTCTTTTGTTGAAAGAGGTCATTAATGTTATTTATTTTATGTTAACATATGTTGACTTTTCTTAAAAAAAAAAAAAAAAAATACTATTTCATAAAATAAAAGTATCTGGTGATTAAAAATTGCTGTTCTTCAGAACTTCTTCATTAAGATTGTGCTTTTGGTTGTCTACAGTTGTAAGGATTCATCAACCTGTAAGCAGGTGGAGGGAAGGACATCCTTTCTGAAAAAACTAAAAGCAGAAAATTGTCTTCCAAAGGGCAACCCAATGGCCAAAATCCCATTCTACTACTCAGTAGCTACAGCTACAAAAGTAACTCCTTTTGAAATTAAATGTCAAGATGCATGAATTCAGTAGTTTCATGGCATTGGGTTTTGTGATGATATTAAATGCTGCTCACTGATTCACAGCCAGTAGCTACCTATTTTTCTCAGTCTCAAATTCAGTGAAATTTTGCTGTAAATTTGCATCCGGTTGGTTTTTGTTATTGTTGTTGTAAATTTGTATCTGGAAGCTTTTTTTCAGCTGACCAAAGTATAAACTGGTGAGTTGTCAGTGTAACTTAAAAGATATTATACACATAGTCAAGGCCAGAGTTCACAGTAACCAGTGGCAGTATTTAGGCTGTTAAGTTAGTGGTTCAATTTCTAAGTGTGTCCACATACACTATCAACTTTTGACTTGTATGAAGATAATTTGCTATCCTGTTTGTTTTTACTATTCCTTTATTTGTTTGAAATTTCTTGGAAAAAAAAAAATAATAACAGAACAGATTGCTGCCTTCTTTGTGAAGAATGTTTCACAGGTTTTGTTAGAATTCCTCTAAGTAGTATTTGCTTTAGCTGGGATATTTGGGGAGTTACAATTGTTACTCCACTTTCTGTGGAGTGAAATGTAGTGAGAATGAAGCAATCCCAGAGGCCTCAGGAGATGTTCTGACTGCTTGCATTATGTCAGTGATTAATTTCAATGCTTTACCTTAGAAGATCATCGCTGTGATATATATGACTTCATTCAAGGTTGTGCTTACTTCTTTTGTCTTACGTAGCATGCCATAGACATTTCCGAGAAGGCACTGGAACCAGGCTTTCCTCTGCAGATCTTTGCTGTTCAGTTATAATAATGATCACTAATGAGAACAGGAGAACAGTAAATTGTTCTTATGCAACAGCTTTTCTGTAGAGATACCAAGATCTCACTGTTTTCATGATGATGTATTTATGTGCTTCAGTGTGACTATGTAGAGAACTCAACTTAAAATTCCAGTTGTAGGTGGCCATTCTGTATTTTATACGCAGTCCATAAGGTGGTAGTTTTATTTAAGGGTAACTGAATTTTTAATTGAAATATTGACTCAGATGTATAGGTAGCAAGAGAGAACTTTGACTTCTCTCTAAATTTAAACACAGCATTTTATTCAGATGATGAAAATCTGATACTTCCTAATGACATCCTCTGAAGAGTGCTGTGTCTGTTTACATTTCTTACTAATACTTTTTTGATAGTACTACAGAAGCAACCGAGAACAAAGCTCTGTTGTACTAGGCATTGTACACAAACAGTATGTTAGATAATTCCTAACTCAAAAAGCTTTTATTTAAACAAACAAGATAGATGTGGGGTACAAAAGAGCTTTGATATGCAAGTAGATATGATTGTGTGCTGACAGAAAAAGGTCTGTTTGGACTCTGTGGAAAGGCTAATAAATTTTGGGTTAGCAAATGGGTAGAGGCTGAGGGAGAAAAGGATAAGAAATGATTGGTGAGGAAAGAAGAGAGGTGGAAAAGTAAGAAAACTTGAGTTAATTTGTGTTGTGTATATATGCTTTTATAATCCTACATATCAATTCAACATATCATTTTTTCCTTTTGTTCTTTTTAGGGAGCAAAATACAGTAATTCAGGTGGTGAATAAACTTGGAGACTTCTTGTTCTCAAATGTTGTATGTGAAACAACAAGTCATGTAGTTACGGGGAGTCCTCGTCGTACCTTGAATGTTATGTTGGGAATTGCTCGTGGGTGTTGGATTGTTTCTTATGAATGGGTAAGAAATATATTTTTTAGTACAAAATAAGTTTAATTTATTTTGTATAGCTGAAATATCAACCATGTTT
Source organism: Cygnus olor (assembly GCF_009769625.2). NCBI lineage: Eukaryota > Metazoa > Chordata > Aves > Anseriformes > Anatidae > Cygnus > Cygnus olor. Next base: position 24,841,702 of record NC_049171.1, read on the forward strand.
ATGTCCATGCTATATGCGATACTGAGATACTCGAGCTTACTAAAGAGTTCGCTCAATTAGAGTTAACGTCTGTTTGAAGCTCTGCGTTACACTGAATACTGTCTTTCAGTACTTAATCTAACCAATGTATTCCTGTACTGCACCTCAGTGTATATTTTAGAAATGCTTGAAGACTCTTCGTCTCATGACAAATGCATTATTTTTGGACAGATTAGAGGATAAACAAAGCATTTCTGCTCAATGTTAGCCAAGTTATTTTATTCAGTTTGAATTTTTTGTATACTTTTTTAATACATTTCTATTTTGTCCTTAAATATGTATTGTGTTCAGAATTGGTTAATAAAAATAAGATAAAGTTATTAGATATTTTGCTGCATTGTGGGAAAACTGTTTAAAAAGAAAAAAAAGGAAACCTTGTAGATGAGTAATTTGGACGTTTTGTAATGTACAGAAATAATTCCCAGATGTCCAGATCAAATAAACGTTGTATTTCCTCAAAATTTCTTGTGGACTACCACATAAAGTTACCAGACTGTTACCATAAAGAGAAGATAATCATGAATTGCTGTACTGGGTTTAGCTGGGGTGGAATTACGTAATTTTCCTCATAGCAGCCCATATGGTGTTGTGTTTTAGACTGGTGACCAAGGCAGTATTGGTAACACAACAGTGTTTTGACTGAACAGTGCTTGCACAGCATTAAGGCCTTCTCTGTTTTTTCAGTTATCCCCACCAACATGTAGTTTGGGAGGGGACACAGCCAAGAAAGCTGACCCAGCCTGACCAAACAGATATTCCATGCCATATAATGTCATGCTCAGCTGGGGGGAGGTTTTCCCAAAGTAGACATTGCTCGAAGACTGTCTGGGCATCAACCTGCTCATGCATCACTTGTACTTTTGCGATGCTTGTTTTTGATTTTTTTTTTTTACTTTTTTCCTTCACTTACTAAACGGTCTTCATCTTGACTCAGGAGGTTTTTTTCTTGCATTTGCCCTTCTGATTCTCTCCCTCATCTTGCTGGGGGCTGGAGACTGAGCAGCAACTGGATGGGGGCTTACATGCCAGTCAGGATCAAACCACCTCAGTTTCTCACTATGATTATGGAGATCAAATGCAAGCCAGTTAATCTGGCATAACAGATGGCAAGTCTTCACCTTTCCTCATGTTTCCAGATCTGTAAAACATTAACGTTGGAATTTATATGGAAGTATAAATTCATCTACAGTAAAGAGTTGTAGAATAACTTATTTATTATTTTTCTTCTTTTTCTTTTTCTAATAAATTCTTTAAAATTTAGTTGTTGGGCTGAAAACAAAATAAACTGTTGCCTTTTTGTTTTCAAGATGTCTGGCACTTACCCATGTTAAAAAAAAAAAAAAAGCTTCTCCTATGTATTATATATATTAAAGAAGCTGTTATGATATCCTTTGAGGTTTTAAGAAGTTGAAGATTTTGATAATTAATTTTCCCTGGAATAAAGGGTATTGTATCTTAGGTCATCCTAATGAGCCAGCAATGTGTCTTTGTGGGGGAAAAAAAGACAAAAAAGGACCAAAAAGACCATCTTTGGCTGCATTAAGAACAAACTTGAGCAAAGGGGTGTAACTAGACAATCTGGTTAAAAATATGTCTTATGACATATGAGAATTCTTGTCTTATTTCTAATTATGTTTGCATAGCTTTTCCATCTTTTTACCCAGAGTAGTTGACTGAATACTTTATTCAAAGGAACCACGAGGAATTCTGCAGAAAACAAGTCAGGGGAATTCCATTTAAGCAAAATAATTTTTTCCTTTTTATAATACTAAAACATTCGATCCTTTAAATGCCTTTCTATACTGTAGCTAATCCTACCATAAGTACTCTCATTGGTAAAATACTTCAGATGGGATTCTTAAAATAATCAGTCTGTCTGGAGAAATCATTAGTACTTTTAAAACAAGACATTTTTTTCAACAGTGGTAATTGTCTTGCAGAAGATCTTCCTTAACATTTAAAGTAACTGATTTTTATTTTTTTTTTTTGCCATTGCCTTTTGACTTGTAACATGGAGGGGGAATTTAGGCAATTTAGCCTGCTTTTTCTTTTTTTTTTCCCTGAAAAATCTTAAAATGGTCTTTTTAAAGACAGTTGTTGGAGAGCTATCAAATTTACCATTAGGCATTTAATCTTTTTAGCACTTCCTTTACGTATATTTCAAGGTGAATTATTCAAGTATATATGATGATTCAGTGTGCTAGTGGGAGGCCTTAAATAATGACTAGTCAAACACTGTTTTCAGACACTTAAGAACTTAATGTTTGACATAAATTTTCCTATATGGTGTGGATAAGAGAACAACCTGATTTGCCGAGGAAAACTTGGGACCAATGATGACCTTATAGCTCTAAAACCTGCAGGACACTTCATGGTGTTCCATGCCATGCAAGTTGCCTGCTACTGAATTAAATAAAATAGTTTATACTTGATTTAAAAAAAAAAAAAAAAGGTGATAGAAGATTGGATTCCAGACTCTTTTTAATCAAAGTAAAGGGAAACATTTTTTAAGACTATAAGAAGTCCACAGAATAAACCATGCCTTTCCACTTTCTTCTTCCCTCATTTCCTCCTTTCTTGTGTTCTCTGTAATCAGCAAGACTGCGTTCTACTAGCATTGAAATTAAGTACGTGTCAGATGTTATCACTTATTCTTTCCTAACTTTCAGTATGCAATATCCAGCACAGTTTGATATATGCTGTGCTGCTTTACCATAACTTTTGAAGTTAAATTTTCTTTTGTAACTGTGCATTAGAAAACTTCTAGACAGCTCTTTCTTCTCAATATATACACTTATATTTTTTAAGTATTACAGCTTTTCTTAATTCCTTTCTACTACTGAAGGAACAGTTGAATAAGAACACATGGTTTAACAATAAAAAGTAGTTTACTCAAGAATAATATTATAAATCATCACTTGTTTTTGCCCTACATGAATTTGAAGCTTTTTTTTTTTTTTTACTGTTGCAATGAAAATAAAGTGGTTGAAAATTGGTCTTTGCTGCAGTCAAAAACAAACTTTTAGCAACTTAAAATGGAGAGTTCTCGCTTTTGTGTCACTGAAAACTGAATATTGTAGTGAGCGGTGACTTAATTATTTACTGCAGGACCTGTTCATGAACCCTGTATCTAATTTACTTTTTATCTAGGAAAGTAGATATGATGCCTTTGTACTCAATTCCAGAGCCATGATAGACAAGCATTAATCCATCTTCTGTTAAGATAAACAAAATTCAATTCTAAACAAAATTCTGTAAATACTACAAGGATTGATAGAGGTTATTACTGTAAAATTGGCCTGAAAAATGAAATGGGATTACTTAATCATAACTAATCTTTTGGGTTTATGTTTTAATCTATTTGTTTTTTGTTTTTTTTGCCAATTACTCTTGGTACAAACATCATTTTGGTGCTATATGGACATGATGTACATGTTATAGAACATGATACATCTGTCTTGGCTCAAGATTATTTGTGAAGATATTATTTTCATGCAGCACATCTCTAAGAATTGTATTAAAAATTGCAGTTTTCTTGATTCAGTTAAAGTTGATTTATATTGTCATTAAAAGAAATGGCTTGGATTAATAGGTTTATTTTCAATAAATGTATACAGCTCTAAGAATATAGCTAACAGATTTCAATAATGTCATTGTAAATTGTAAACAAGTAATTGTAAAAGTATACAAAAGTATCACCTTAAAATTTATAACTTAAAATCTTAAGTGGCAGTCTTAATTGAATGGTTTTTAGTAAGTTGCTGTACTTTGCTTGGCTAAACACAGCAATGCATTATGTTTAGAATTATTTTTAAGTTGATTGACTTATTATTGTACTTAACTGATGTTTAGGCCTGGTATGCTATAATAGCTATATAGAAATTATTTTCTCTGTACAGCTGTTGCATTTTCAAATAATTAGTTTTATGTTTTACAAAAGTAAACATAATATCCTTTTGCTTTTGTAATAATGAAGTTCAACACTAAGTATGAAGATATGCCACTTTTCATTATCAACAAAAAATTGTTGTCCACTAACAACAGCCCACAAAAATGAACACCTCTGCTCCTCACACAAGTAAAACACTATTTTCTATATCACACAAAGCACCAGCTTTTGCAGCAGTTTTTATAAGAGATTGCTGGTTCCCCTGAAAGTTGTCAAGCATAAGTTACTTCAGACAACAGACTATAGAATTTGTTTCTGATAATGATAAGATTGCTTTCTAAATTGTTTGCATTTTGCTTCCAGTAGCACAAGAATTTGGGTAAAAGAACTCTTTCTAGAAAGTTAAGAGATGGACTAATTATATGTGGGAAAATAAGATTTACATTAGTAGCTTATTATCAGTCTGTTTAGTTTATAATCTTGTTTCATTTTATGATCTGTAACATGGTAAAGGATAAATATATCATGCTTAATATGTATTATGCCAATTTTTGTCCAAGGGAACGTCTCACAATACTGCTTATAAAATTTTGTGAATAAAGTAATTTAAATGAAAACTAATAACATATGGATTTATATAACAACTTTATCCAAAATAATGTTTTAACAAACAAACAAAAAAATCAGTTAGCTGTGAATCAAGCATGACAGCAATTTCATGTACCAGTGAAATTCAGATTGTTGTAAGGTGAATAATGGCAACAGTTTAATGGTGCATGGCTATGCTAACAGTAAGAAACAGACATAATATATTTGAAAAGTCTGGAGAACCATATAGGCAAAATGTGATTGCAAGAGGTAAATGATCCTAAACATAGGGATTTACTTTCTAACAAAATCCATGTATCCCATTTTGGGGAGTGTATATATATACCTCTTGTTAACTTAATACTACCTGTTGCTATAGGAGCAGCAGGGTATTGGGTGCATATGTTTTTAAGGTTGAGTGTATGAACTGTGCTGTCTGTCACTGGTGGGTAATGATGCTTTTTTGACTTGTAATTAAGTCTTGCCAAATGATAACTACAGGAAGTACCTTGCAATGTTCAAATATCTGTAAAAGGAGAAAGTTATTGGATAGTGTGATAGTGGACAACTTGGCAAAGAACTTACCAGTCTTTTACATATATGGGAAACTATATGGCTCAGCTCACACTCATGAAGTCAATGAGGAAAATAAACTCTCTGTTCATTAACATGTCCTTCAGAATTTAAACTATCTAGAAATTAGTAGGAAAATGACTTTATATGACTTACGGGTAGCCTCATGGTAGGAACTTTGGTCCCATAAGGATGATGCATTTACCAGTTGAGAGAGTCTCTGAACCCTCCTTATGAGGATTTGAAATTATAGATAGTCTACTGGCTGCAACTTATAATGATGATTTTTTTTTTTCAAGAATGGCGTAGAAAATCAACCTAGAAAAAGTGCTGGATGGAATATTTTTAGATTTTTTTTTTGAAAAGTACATTTCAGAAGTTGAAAATATACCTATTTTTGAAGTAGTATATAAAAGACAGAGTAAGATCGTAGTTCAAATACTATGTTCATTTGCTCATCATAACAATAGAAAATCATTTCTGTGACAGGCGGAGGAAATATTTAAATGTAATCTCAGTTTTCAATGTGTAAAAATGAGGAGTCCCTATGTAGGCAAAGATATCCCTGAACATTTGAAGTACTCTTTGTTTATCCATTTTGTGATGGCCCTGATGGGAAGAGAAGTCTGAAAGTTGTCCAGAGTGTCAGGATCACAAGTCTGCAAGGATCATGTCCATCCAGGATTTTGGAGCTCAGCTGAACACAAATGATCATGTAATTTCTAGACAGTCAGTACTCTGCTCTGTTAGCAACCTTTTTTGTGATCTATAATGTACAGTTGGCGGAGGAGGATACCTAACAGAATGAATCAGAGCTTTTCATCTTTGCAGGCTGACATGTATTATACATAATAGTTTCATAATCCCAGCCAGTTGTAGGAGTTGATAATCAGTCCAGTATTGTTCAAAATCTTCATTTATGATCTGGCTGATGGGACAGAGGGCAGCCTCAACAAACTTCCAGATAATACAAAATTGGGAGAAGTGTTTAATACACCCGATGGGCATACCCATTCAGAGGGATCTTGGCAGGCTGGAAAAATGAAGTTCAATAATGAACTGAATCAAGAGAACAGAACTGATATAATATGGCAATTGTTGACTTTCTTCCCTTTTGACTGCCTGTTTAAAAATTTTATTCTGGTATCACAATGCAAAAAGCTGACTCTTCTAAAATCCTTGTAAGATTTTGAAAATGAATGTGGCCATGCATAGAAATATGACTGGTATTTTAATGGTTTGTTTTATTTGTAAAATTTGTACTTTTCAGATTGCTTGATTTTTATTTATTTTTTTTTTAGGGAATCATTTGGTTTGGGTAAATGAAATATCAAACCAAATATTGTAACTGCACTGTTGGTTCTAATTGCACATTCAAATATTTTGCTATTTTAGAAATTATAGAAGTTCTGCTTATGGTTTAATTTATTTTAGGTTCTGTGGTCTTTGGAAGTTGGCCATTGGATCTCAGAGGAACCATATGAACTTTCATCTGACTTCCCTGCAGCTCCTGTAAGTTTGATTGCCCTTTAAACTTGTAAACGCTCTTTTATTTCTCTGAAAAATTATTGGCCCTATACAAAGGTATTGCGAGCAAGAATGCTATGAAAAAAAAACATATTTGTTAAAGAATATATTATAAGGAGTTATTTTCTCCTTCATCTACTACTTTTTGAAGTGTGTATAACAACTAACTTCTGAAGCTTATGCAAAACCTTAAACAGAAGGTGCAAAAGATCAATTTACCAATTAACAATGGAATAAACTAACATCTTACCTAAATATAAATGTACTTTAATTTACTTGTGGCATATCTAATTTCTACCCACACATATATATACTGGAAAGGCATGTTATTGCCTAGTGAGAATATGTGTCAGGTCACGGTGTCAGTATTTTCAGTCTGAAAATAGCTTTCAGAATGTAAAATTACTGTGGACTTCTAAAACTATTTAGTAGGTAAAGCATTTTTCCCTTCTTCAATGCTCATTACTGAGCTCAAGTACTGAGCTGTAAACTAATGCAAAAGTGTGGTTGTGGTGGCACAGTGTATCTGTGCAGATCTAAATGTCTGCACTCCTTGTGTTGTAACTGATTAAACACTAATTTCATTTTGGATTTAAAATACTCTAGCAGGTTGCTGGTTGATCACTAACAGTTTTGCGAAAAAGGTTTCACAATTTCTCTTACACTGCAGCTAGATAAATATTTATCTGCTACTTGTTTCTCAAAGTTTCTTACAGGTTTTGAGGACAGAACATTTAATGGAGGTTGAACTTTATTTTTACCATAGTTGTATTGACTGTTAAGGAGTCATTTTTAACTTTCCTTCTAAATCCCTGATTTATGTAAATTGACTCGTTCAAGATGAAGACTTTACTCCATGATTTTAAGCTATAAGTTCTCAAAGTGAATACAAGCTTTTTTTTTTCTGAAATAAGCCCCAAGAAATTAATCATTCATTATAATGTAGTACTTCTTCCCTAAAAGGAGGAAGCAAATTTTTAATATAGCAAATACTTTAATGGCTATGCTTCAGGTGAAAAATAAATAAGCATGTTAAATAAGCATGTTCTTTTTTTCTGCATTTGTACCCCAAAAAAAAAAAAAAATCACCACAGTACTTCAGATCAAGCTGCTTTGAGTTTTCTGTTTCTTCTCAGACCACCTTGTCTAATAACCAAGTATGCTATCAGTAACAACTTACATAGCATTCTTTGGAAGTGATTCCTGCTGGTGTTGTTTTTTAGACTCTGTTTACAGTTTTTGTTCCTAATGCAGAACTAGGAGGAGTGGAGAGATGATGAGGAGATAAAATGGAGGGAGGCATGGTTGTGCTGAGAAACTTGTTTGCAGGGTTCTTCTTCAGCAGAGGAACAAAGTCAGTGTTGAAAGTGATATTTCTGTTGCCTTTCCCTTATTGGGTCATACTTGTGTTTTACTGTAGTAGATACCTCATATTTAAAGATACAATTTTTGTTTGAGTATGAATGGAGTTTACATTTCCTTTCTTTTCTTGTTATTTCTTCTCTGCTTCGTAACGAGCATTAGAGAAAATGGAAGGGCATTCTACTTTTATGTACTGGTTGTTTTTTGATTACAGGAAGGAATTAAAAGAAGGGAGTTATATTATCACTGTGTTTTAATTATTTGTATCAAACCAAACGAGTGGTTGCAGCCTTCTTTTTCCTATTGCATTCAGTCTGAAATGCTCTCCTCTCACTTCACTTTGCTGTTTGCAGCTTAATCCATGCAGTCTCATTTAGATAATGGGATCACTTAAAACATATTCATTTTATAATTTTACATACATGTTGATGAATAACTACTCCACGTTAAAATCATTTAACAATTGATCTGTTAAATGTCTATCACAGTATCATTAATCATCCTCCCGGAATAGTCATCAGAAAGAGCCTTTTGCTTTATAAAAACTTTTTTTTTTTCCAGTAAATTGAAAGTAGCCATGCAGTATTTAATTATTCTTGTTCTATAGTGTTTTCTTATTAAAACAGTGAAAGTTATTATCAACCAGAAGTTAGCACTATTTTTCTTTGCTAGGTCAAGTATTCGTATTGTACAAGATTCAATCACAATTTTTAAGAAGCTTTTTTCAGATTATTGGACTGGATATACTTATTATCAGAAATATTGGGAGTATTTTCTTTATTTATCTGATTAAATGAGATGAAGGAGGAAATACGCTATTTCTATTCAATTTCATGGAATCATAAAATATCAGATACTTATCAGAAAGTACCTGTGAAGGTTTAGTTCAATGCCCTGCTTCAAGCAGATCTAAATAGATCAGGATACTAAGGGACTTTTCAGGTCCACCCTCATGCTAATAAATAAAAATCCAACTATCTAAGCAGAATTTCCCAAATTCCAATTTGTGTTCATTGCTTATTGTTCCACTGCAGCACACCTCCAAGTAGGGTCTGCCTCTGTCTTCTGTGTCAAACTGTTGTAAACAACAGTAAGGTCTCCCTTTCTTCTTGTCTTGTCCAGGCTAAAACAAAAAGACCTTCTCTCCCAAGCTCTCTTTGTACATCATGTGCTTCAAACCCTTTACTATCTTGGCAGTCTTCTACCAGACTAAAGACATGTAGAAATTCATGAAAGTAATTTTGTGAAGTATTTTTTAATTTGGTATATCTTTACAAGTTTTCTATGAGAAAAAATAAATTACTTAGAGTAATCTTAAATATATTGAAATTGTAGTGTACAACTTTTCAGATGACAACTTAATTTACATTCATTGGGTTTATTTAAAATCAGGTCATGTGGTAATATTTAGAAGTATTTTTTGGCTCTGATACTCTTCAGTGATGCTGACATATATTTTCAGTGAAGAAGAATGGTGGTGTTGTAAATGGTAGTGTACTCCAGCAGAGTTTTAATGACTGCTAGTATGAAATGAAGAGTTTACCTCCATCTTTCTCAAAATCATTTACTGTTTTTAAGATACAATGCCTTTTATTATGTAAGCCTTCAGAAATGTTGTGTCTGGGCTTTTTGCTTTGTTTTGGTATGAGGTATGTTAGCTAATGGTTTGAGGTCTTGTAGCTAATTCAGTTAGCTGCTGAAATTAAAAATTTATAAAATTATTACTTTAACGCAAAGACTAAGCATGAAAATTAAATTATGTAATTAAAAAAAAAAAAGTCAAAAATTACCTGGTAGAGTCATTTATTCACATTGTGTCATACATTAAGGGCCTACCTTCTTCATGAAAAATTTTGAGGGAGAAATCCTAACCTTACTGAAAAACAAACAAACAAAAAAACCTACAGTATGACCTTTGGTAACTTTCAGATTTTTTTCCTTTTTTTCAAATGTAGTGATTTCTTTCTTAAGTCACAGGCATAAATTGAATTTCATCAAATAACATGCATATGTTTTTTAAGATAGGTTATTTTTACAAAATATTTAGATGGACTACAGCACCATGACTGATTGTCATAGACAACTAGACATCTGGTGTTAATGCTGTTGTCTCAGTTTATAAAATACTGGTCAGTTATTTTACAGGTAAATGACAAGGTAATAAAAAAGTGCAATTTTCATAACAATGTAAAGAAACACTATAATTTGCAGGGATTTTTGTAACTTAAAGGTAGTGACTGTAATAAGTGCAAACTGAAAGAAATGGTGTTTTTTGTACATGGTATTTCTCAAGAATAAATGCAAAGTACTTAAATGCTATTTGTCCTCTGTTAAATAAAGTAATACAGGCTGTTGGGGAAAAAAAACTGAATAAGTGTAAGAAATTGTTTAGGAGATTATGGGGGAATGTAATAACTACAGTATTGAGCTAATTACAGAAGAGTATAATTTCTATGTACATAACGGCAAACAGACACACAGATAAATAGTTCTAGACCTAGTTAAGTGTTTTATATTAGGGTAATGTTTGAAGTTCAGTGATGAGGCAAAATACATATTGCTAAAACTATTTTAGATATTTTTCACAGTTCCAGTTATTTACTAACACATACATAACATAAATGATTGGTAAAAGACAGTCCTTCAGTTGTCTGACAGTTTCTTGGATATTCTTTTTATTCGGTCATTTGGCCAAATAACTGTTATATCATGTTGATGCTTTAGACTTTGTGTCTAGTTGAATAATATGAGCTTTAGCGGATCAAGGCTATTGCAATTGAAGGATTGGAATGAACTGATCCCTTCAGAACATTAGCGCATGTTTTCTGGGCTTGAAAATGAGACAAGTTGCAGATGTGTTTATATGCTTGGCAAATGAAGTCTTTGAAGACTATACAATACATAATTCACATAAGAATGCAAAAGCATTTAAAAATCTGCTGGTCGAATCATCATAGTCGTGGCTTTGAGAGAGTATCCTGAGCCTTTCCAGTAGTACCACTTAATACCGTTGAACTTGTTGTTGTTCTGTCGTAATGGGTAATACATTCCATTGAGGTTAGAAGGACCACATGCATCAAACCACCACCCTGCAAGATCAGAAAACAAAGGAATATGTCAGCAGATGAAAAATATCTGCACAAAAAATTTTCAAAATAGTATATATGAAGATTTTAAACTCTTTTTTGTCCCAAAATGAGAAACAAATCTAAAACGAGTTTCTCGTTCCTGTGATTTGGAAGTGTCAATATAAAATATTTGCCTCCAACCCAGTAAGGAAAGGTATTTGGGTATTAACTACATGTTCTGAAAGCTTATGTAATCCTTTGGAGTTTAAAGTTGCATAGGGAAGGCTTTGAAGCTATGTTAATTAATTATCAATATCAAACTATTGTTGACAATCTGAGGGCCAAACTTTATTTAAAGTGTAATGATATTGAGTTGTCTTTGCTTTTCATCTGCTCTTTTGTAAATTCCTGTCCTTTGCAGATTTAAATTCCCTTTTCGGTTGTTTTTAGAGGATTAATTCAGTTATCTGTTTCAGTTCTGTGTGCAGATAAGTTCAAAACAACTGTGTTGATACTTGGTAAGAAGGAGGAAAAAGCAGCCCAAACTTATATTGTAACCTTGTGGTCCTGACCTGTTAGTGGGTCATAAGGAAAAATTATTTTTATTGATAAGATAATATTTTTATACTTTTGTTATGATGGCAATAATATGCATGTTCTGTTTAACAGGGCAGCAATCCAATTATCCTTTTAGATAAGCAGAAACTCTTTTTGTGCTATAGGGAAACAAACCATTTCTTAAGAGAAATTTACAAAAAGAGTTGTTTACATTTCAGAATATAGAATTCTAGATTGACAAATTATAGAATGACTTGTGTGGTTCAAGGTCAAAACATTACCTAGAACTCCAATAAATAGTGAACAATAATTAAAAAAGTGTACGTGCCTCTTATGTGATTTATCTTAAATGCATGTATTGACATTTCATGATCATATTGAAATATGAAATTAAATACTTGTACCGTTCCATAGCATATATGTCATATGGCAGGTTCGGGGGGTTTCTTCTCTTTTGGATAGTTAAGAAATGTGTTTGTGTCTAAAAAAAATCAGGAGCCATTTCACTGACCAACTGAATCTCTAAAATAAATTTTGAAGGGCTTTAGGTGTTTTAATCTCCAGGACTGTTAACTCATTCCTTAGAAGAAGAATCTGGTGTCACTCTTGTTAGTTCTGTAATCACAGACTTTCTTGTACCCCAGCTTGAGGGACTGGTGTATGTATGTTTGTTCGTTTGTTTGTTTTCCCAGTTTTAACTTCTCTTGTTTTATATTAACTTTTGTCAAATGGTAAAATATTTCATTTGGAGTTACCACTCTAGCATTTCGGTCAGTTTGGGGTTTCTTCAGTAGTCAAAATTTAGTAAGTCAAAATTATCACTGTTTATCTCATAGACAATTTCTGTGCCAATAAAAATAGGAAGACTGAGAAAGAAAAAAACATTCCTACCTCCTGTTAGCATTTGTGAACATTTGCAAATACATTTGTCATTGTCTGCATCCTTTGTGCTAAAATCATTTCCTGGTTGGCTTATACTGCTTATTTTGCCTGCTGTCCCCGTAAGTCCTTTAAGGTGGATCCTGCAGAAGAGAGGAATGGAAAAACAAATATTTTGTGGAAGTTAATGATAGTTGATCTACACAATAATGATGAAATAATTTGCAGTAAGCATCCTGTTCAAAGAGTTCAGTTCTCTTCTAGCTAATGCACTGTTGTACTGAGCGGAAATGGTCAGCACAATATCCTAATGAACAGTGTCCACGTTAGTAGAGATGGCTGTTTTGTTCATGCCATATTAGAAGAAAATGACAGCAGGTAGATAATAATTTTTTCATATATAATTTCTTAATTAGGCTTTCTTCTGTAAGTAGTTGTGTGCAATTTATTTTTTTTAAATCAAGTTAAAAAGCTTAACCAAAACATTTTTTGGTTCCTGTTTTGCTATTACCACAATATGGCAATGTAGCATTACAACTTGGCATCTATGAGAGATAAGAAAATTACTTGGACTCTCAATCACCAACTAGTAACTGATACTAAGGATTTTCTAAATATTTCCTTTTCCATTTTCCAAATTCCTTCTCCTGTTAAGTTTGTTTCACTTCCCTAGCAAGTTAAACTTTCAGTGAGGTTGCTCCTGTTTAGATCTCCTTATGCAGGTACAGACACAGTGAGAAGAGATACTGGAGCACTGACCTGTGGAGGCAGTTACACAGCTATGACTATGTTATGCAATTCAAAGTGCATGTCTTGAACTGGGTGGACTTAAACCCTCTGCTCCCACAGTGACTCTTTGCTGATTGCATTTCTGTATCAGTAGCTTGCCTTTCTCAGAGCTATTCTCTTTGTTTAAGGAGTAGAACTGACTCTGAGAACTAGCTTCTCCCCAGATAGGTCTTGATTTTGCATGTAATTCTCTGCTTATGATAGAAGTTTTCCTTGGTAATTTAATAGTTAGGAAATATAAAATGGGTTATAATAACTTATGTAAAAATATTATGAATGAATGAATTTGTATTTATTCAGATTTCAAAAGATTAGCTCATTACAAATTTCCTCAAAAATCTCAAAGTTAAATATTCTGTTTTCTCTTAAGGCAAGTTTAAAACTTGCTATTGAAACACTGACCCCTGTAAGCCAGTTTCTAACATATTACTAAAGGTTCTGAGAACAGTTTGAGCCTAGACTTGATTTGCAAATATCATTTGGAGTTTAATATAAAGCAGAGTTTCATACGACTGAAGCATGTTTTAAAAGTATGGCTTATAACAGAAGATGATAGTCAGTGGATGTAAATTGAAATGAGATTCTGATCTCATCACTAGATGTCAGGAAATCTTCACTGTGCAGACAAGCAATGGAAGAGGTTGTACAGTCTCCATCTTTGGATGTTATGAAGACCAAAGTGGATAAAGCCCTGAGGCACATAGTCTGACCTCATAGCTTTGAGATCAGGAAGTTGGACTCAGCTAGAGCCCATTCCGATCTCAATTTTTTATATTATTCTATGAAACATCAGTTTTATGAACCAACTGCATTCAGCTGTTTTAATGTTTTTAATATAATGAAAGTTGCTCTTGCTTGAATAATCTCGTTTTTTCATTTTTATAATTTTAAATATGTTCTTTAAACTGCTGCATTCTATGATGCAGTCCATGTTTGGTTGTATTTTAAAATAAAGTATCTATTTACAGATAACCAACTTAGTTTTCAGTAATTATTTTTTAATCACGTAAATGGACAAGGGGTAATGACCCATATTGCAAAGGTTGTCTTACCAAGTATTTTAATGCATTACTTAAAAAATAAAAATAAAAAAAAAATCTCTGCTGTTGATTCTAACTGTTCCCAGATGAAAAAATATTTGCGTTGGAGATGAGACAGCTGTATACTACTAAGGCATTAAGATCTAACATTCTGGGAGAGGGAGATGCTGATAGTGTTAGATTGCTTTGCATACAAGACCTGAGTTGAAGTTAACAACTTCATTTCTCTTGGGTGTCAGATTGACTTTGTTTACATCAAATAGTTGTTAGTGATCTTGGAGAAATTGACCTAAAATTAGGTATTTTTCTCTGTCCAGTCAGGTAAAGCTCAATGAATCTGTAAGATTCATATAAAGAAATGTTTCCCAGACCATGTAGTAGGACAACATCTGTGATACTGCAGAGTCTTGAGTTCTTCTCTACGCTATCATACAATATCTACTGCATTGACAAAGAGCCTGTCAGAGTATGAACTGCCCATATAATTCAGTTGTGGCTGATACTATGTTAAAATGCTATAATAATATTGAAAGTTTTTTCATTTTTTTAAACAAATATGTAAGAAAAAACTGTGAAGCTTTATATTTTACTGATTGATCGAAGCATAAATAATATGTCCATTAAAATTCTTGTTAAAAGTGGATGGTTTGTAGGGGTTGAGATGTTATTTGGTCCTAGCTTTATTTTCATAGGTAGGAACATTATTCTTCAAGAATCCAAGAAAATGGTTAAAGGAATGAGAGGGTAGCATTAGCTCTGTATGCAGTGAACTTCTTCTGGTGAAAGATTGAAATGGAAAATCTCCTTGCAGCATTGTCTATCTGTCATTCACAGTCCAGAAATTAATTTATTCCCTGGAATCATGATTTGATAGTCTCTTGCCATTCATAGTCTTTGATAGACTTTGATAGTCTTAAAGCCATTTGCACTGTTGATCCAGCAAATAGTTCCTTTTTTGTTGTTTTTCTTTGGTTTTTTTTTTTTTTTTTTTATTCAAATAACAAAAGGTGAATGTTGGTTTAAAACTTAGGAATTGTTACAATTGTATTTTGGTAAAGAAACATTTAACTGATAGTCTAAACCATACTGTTTAAAGACAAGGTAACTCATTAACAGATTTTAGGATTTCTTTCTTTAAAATGTCAATTACAGTTACCCAGCTGCAAGATACAAAATTTTGTTGAGACAAGAAGAAAAGCAAGTCTAGAAGTTAAATTTGTCTAAAAGTTCTCTTTGACAAAGTTGCCTGTGATGTGAAAAAAAAATAATAATAATAATCAAAAACCCATTTTCCCCCACATACCTTTCTACTATGGAGCTTTGAGAGTTACCCCATGAGTACATTTGAACATGGCAGATGGCAGTTGTTTTTCTGTGTAAAGAGGACACTTGGATGAATCTACGTGCTTAGAGCAGAAGATGGATGTACAATCGCATTTTATGCCCCTCTTTCCTCTGCAACTGCAGACTTGTTCTTATTGACCTGAAAATTGCGCACTGCCGTCTGCTGTATTAGTATGTGTATCCTATACTGTGCCATACTATCTCTTCATCTTTGTGCATCTGGCTTGTTACACACAGTGTGCACTAGCAAAATGTACATTGTCTCCTTTGGAAAAAAAGAATTTAAAATGTTTTAGGGAACAGGTGAAAAACAAGACAAGCACTACTTTCTGAGTGAATTGAAAAAAATGTACATAATTTGTAGGAAACAAGGTAATGCATCTACACAGTTTAGAATAATTTTTTTCAGGTCATTTTTTTTATTCAGACCACATTTTCCTGCTTACCTGTATTTTTGTTCTTCATTTGCTAGATAGAATTGGTCATACAAAGAATATGCTTCATTTCCTTCCCAGTCTTTCAGGAGTATTTTAAGAACGTAACGCTTCTGATTAGTCAGTTGAGAAACAAACTCATTTCCTAGCCAGTACTCTCCAGCAGGATCACCAAATCCCTGTAATTCAAGTTGTATATTTAAATAAATGTGTTTTCTGTGTTGTTTTTTTTTAATTATTATTTGTGTTTGAAGTCATCACTTGATCAGTTTTAACAGTCTGTTAACTCATAATTTTAGTCTGTGAACGTTCTAGATGTTTAATATTTCAAGAAGTTGATTTCAGCAATGACAACTTTAGGAATCTGAAATAGTGAATCAATAGATTATTTGGAGCAAGTTGCCACTAGCAACACAAATATAAATAACTCAAAAATGTGGACATATCATGGAATAGTTATTAATGAAAAGTGAAGTCACTCTTTAAAAACAAATACCACACTTGCAAGACTGCTTCAGAAAACAATTTATACTACTCTGACATTTTTTTAATGAACATCTAAAGATAAAGGCAACTTATAAAATCTTCATAATTTCTAAGGATGCTATTAGCATTACTTTATTATATCAGATTACAATACTAAGTTATTAGTATTACTAAGTATTAGTAATTAGTATTAGTAATACTAAGCCTCAGAAAAGATTGTTTACCATCTTGTAGTCTTTCCATGTCCGGTGAAAATCCACGCTGCCATCTTCACGTCTTTGCATAATTGTCCAACCTCCTCCATTAGTTTCCATGTCACAGTAGGCCTATCAGAGTAAGTATGTAACAGTCTAAGTGCATACAGTCTTGTGGAAAAAAAAAAAAAAAACACAGAGCATATACTTTGCATAATTCTCTATAGTGGCAAGTTTTAAAGTGTACAATGTGTATTAACCTAGAAATGTTGATTTTCATAACCTTCATAAAATAATTTGTGTTGTCCACAAATAACTCAGTATGCATCGTGTTTATCAGAATACAAACAGCACCTTAAAAACAGCTGATGGCTAGTGTTAAATGGGTCATCAACTTAAGATCTAGACTATTAAATGAAAAAATGAATGTAGCTTCTGACTCTGTACTCTCTTGCATTTACATTTTTTCCTGATGAAATATTTCTCCTGAAAGATGCTTTTACTTCTTCAGCTTTTTTTTTTTGAGAGAGAGAGAGTCATTCAAATTCCCCATGGTTTGCCAGAGTATACACACTGTTAAATTCAAACAGTGAACAATCTGAAAAATGTTTTTATTTCCACTGTCATTGTTCAATATGTTTGCAGATTATCTGTCCCCCAGACATGAATCTAGGTGTAGAATTGTTAGCTGAAAAGTTAAATCTTGAAGCCATGCTGTTATTCAGACTGCAACAAATGATCTATATTCTAGATATTCTAGAATTAAAATGTAACTACTATACTATGAAGTTTCCAAATATTCATAGATCATATCTGACTTTACCAAGTTATTGCTGTACATTTGAAAGGATTGACATGTAGCAGGCAGTTTACTGAACTCTGTATTAAAATACACTATAAATGCATTCCCAGCACAGCATAGTTCAAATTTATAGGTGACTTGTTCAGTTGATCTCTTTCTAAAATAAAATAGGAAATGACTGGTATATACTCACTGAACTATAACAGATAAAAGGTTCAACTGGGAAGATGCTGATAGAAAGAAAATCTTTTGAAAATTTGGAGGTAATTTTTGAGTCATGTTTGAGGAAAAATAGGGAATAAATTAACAGGAAGAATTTGTGAATACTTAGGATTTTTTTTTTTTTGATTAAAGATGTAAAATTATTACATCTAATTCTGCTTTTCTGAAACTAGCAAAACTTAAAACGGGATGTGTGAAGTCAATGGAAAAGGACTGGTGTAAAACAGTATAATTGAAAGTCATATTGAAATCAGTATCTGCATATATTGGATGTCAGTACAGATACTCAGAAAAATCTTAAAGTTCTTGTACAAGTATTTCTGTTTGGAGAGTTCATACTTTAATGCTCTAGGTGCTCTTATTTGGAAGTTTGTGAGTGTGTGTGTGGTTTTTAGCACTTTCTGCCAGATATTGAAGTTCTGAGACTTCTTCAGAATCATTTCAAGTTTGAAAAGTTTTGAAATCATAGTTTTAGTGTTAAGCTACATTAAATTTTAATCTGTAGGCTAGCTATTTAGCTATATCATTAAATAAGCAAAATTTAATCTTCCCATCTATGGTAGTGGTGCCAAGACTTGACTTCTTAGGCTTGGTTAGAATATTTCATCTTTTAAGATTAATTAAAATAAAATTTAAAAATAAAATTTAAAAATAAAATAAAAAACAAACATAGAATCACAGAATAATAGAATGGCTTGGGTTGGAAGGGACCTCATAGATCATGTAGTTCCACGCCCACTAGACCAGGTTGCTCAGGGCCTCATCCAACCTGGTCTTGAACACCTCCAGGGATGGGGCATCCACAACCTCTCTGGGCAACCTGTACCTCACCGCCATCTGAGAGAAAAAATTCCTCCTAATCTCTAATCTAAATCTCCCCTCTTTTAATTTAAAACCATTCCCCCTTGTCCTGTCATTATCTGACTGAGCAAAGAGTCACTCTCCAATACGTGAGCATCTAATACATGAGCATCTCATCATTAATTTGAGATTTCTCCTTTATTTAAAATAAATAAATAAATCGCTTGGTGGTATTTATTCTTGCATAACTCATTACTGCTGCTTGTGACAATGTGCCTAATCATGACTGACTGGCGCTGAAGCTGTATGTCTTTCTCATCCCCATTTACAGCAGATGGTCTTTTTGGTGTTAGTAGTTTTTAGTTCTTTGAGCTGGTAGACATGTAGGAAAGGTTTCTGAAAGGAAGGCAAGCCCTTAGAGCTGCTAATATTAAACATATTAGTGTTTCAGTAGGCTACAATACATAGGAAATCTAAAGCAGGTGCTGTATTTTAAGGTTGTGTCTAGACTCTTTGTTCAACATCAGAGAATAGTGAGACATTCAACTGGAAATTTTAGCAAAGACAAAAGAAGGAAGAAAGTGAGTTGAATTAGGGACCGGTTAAAGTATGTCATATGAATAGAATTTAATTGAAAGCAGCAACTTTATTTTGTACTGCTGCATGCAGTTCCTTATACCTCAAAGCCTGGGGTTCCTTTGCTTATTTGTTTTGTTTTTAACTAACATCTTTATTTAATGATTGGTAATGATTTGGTAATAGTATATAAATTGAACTTAGTAGAAATAAAAATTGCCTTGAAAAGGAAAGCGTAACATTCTAAAGTATTATACAAAGAGATTGATCTGTTTTTAAAAAGCTAATTTGTGGTATTTTGTGCATATGTGAAAACTGATTGCCACAAAAGGCTATGAAGAGGGTTACTAAGGATGGGCTAAAGCTGATTCAGATACTTTTATTAAGTGTCTCTGTAAGATAAAATGCTGATTAAAAAAAGTGGTCAAATATCATTGGTTGTAGAGAAAGTTGTTGATTTTGAAGATTCATCCCACTGAAAAGACTGTATAATAATCCAGATTTAGAACAGAACTGGTTCAGCCTTCTGTGAAATGTGTAGTTTTTAACTGCTTATAGAGAGAGGCCAGGTATTAATTTACATGGTCCAGTCTGATATTGCTATTGTAGATGTTAATTGATGTTTTAAATGTTACATACAAATTCCTTGGGGCCTATCATCTAAATTTCAAATGGAATTATTAACAGATAATAGATACTGGCTATAACACAAATATTTTACATGTGAATGGCGAGACAACTGACTTTATAGACACAATAGTCTCTTTGTGATAAATGCTGTAGTACTGAAAATTTTTTCCCAAAGGGGAAGCAATTTAGTAAGAACTGAAATACCTAATGAGAAATTCAAGAAGAGACATCCATAAAAATCTCATGTAGATTTTCCAATAATGATTTTATACTATGAAATTTACCTAAAATTTATATTTTTTCCACACCAAACAAAATTATGTTAGTCATCTGTAACTGCTTCTAAAAGCTGACAGTTATATGGTGTTCGAAATGGAAATCCTTTCCTTTATTATGTGGAAAGTGTGGCACAGCAAAAGGGCTTGTATTGGTTTACATCATCTCCTTTTAGTGTCGTAATAGCTGTTGTAAAAGATGACAAGATTATTGTTGATTGAGATTTCAGTGTATGGTTTCTAACTGTTGTACTTTGTGGTTGTACACTTGCCCCCTTGAACTAGCTAAAATGTTAATACTATTTTTACTTTAAGTAAGCATCACACTGTGAAACTTCTTGCTTTCAGGCTTGACTGGCAATCTGCAACCCTCTCTCACAAGCCCTCACCTATTTAGTTTTGCTCATAAAATCATTCCTTTGCTCTCCAGATTATTTTGCTAGAATAATTTATATTAAAATATTTACTGTGAAACTAGGAACTTCAAATTTACATTCACTCTTGGTTTCTTATTTGGAAAGGTATACAGTAAATGAAGAAATATTACAGCAAAGATTGCATAAAGAAAAATAATTATGTAAGTTGATTTGTTACTTTTTACTAAAAATACTTAAGTTAATTTTATATATTCGGAAGTATTTTTAAGCATGGAGATAGGCTATTCGGTACGTTGAAGATTAAGGGAAAGATTGGCTTAGTTTAAAACAAACACAATAAATTGCTGTGTCAGCCCACAGAGGGAAAAAATTCTTAATGATGTATGTGAAAGATGCAGGGAGAGGAAGTATTTATTTGGACTATAGATTTTTCTTTAAAAAAAAAAAAAAAAATCTTCAGTCTCCAGTAAAATGATATGCATAGGAGGATTTCTTTCACTCTTGTAACTAAAACACAACTCTTCTGACCTTTCAGCCTAGCTGAGGTTTATGTTCAAAAGGAAGAAATGTTACATTTCATAGAACTAGCGAAAATAGATACCAAGATTAGACAGGCAGCAGGAGTCTTCAAACAGATGCCAAAAAGAATAAAGAGATTAACATCTCAAATTACAACAAATTGGCAGGGAGTATATTTGATTTATCTTGTAAACTACCTCAGTACTTACAGTTCTGGCAGCTGTAGCACCAAGACAGCTAAGGTCAGCTGTTTTTCACCTTCAGTTGAGGATCAGTGCTCAATTTTTGAAAATATTGTAAGGCATGATATATAACCAGAAATAGTCCCCATTCCAAAGATACAAGTGTTTTCAGGCCTACTTTCTGAATGGTAAGACTCTGGCTGGGTTATCAGGATGAATAACCACTACAGTTTCTATACCAAAGCAGCTGTAATTGCTACATCTGTGCAGTTTCCCTTTGCATTACTTCTGGCTGCTGTCTGAACACTTCTGAGTCATGATGCTCTCAAATAGCTTTTGATGCTCAATGATTTTGTGCTCTGCTGTCTCTAGCTCCTAGAGGTATTACTAGGTAAGAATGGCAGCCTTAGTTTCATTGTTCTGGAAAAAAAAGAAAACTAAATGCATAGTTTATACTACTATAGTATGCTATTATAATTAAATATATATATATTATATATACTATGCTATTATATAGATTATATATATATATATATAATTTCACCTAATGCCTATTACCCACTAAAAGGCGAGCAAGATGATGAGACTTTCAAATCTCAGAAAAAGCCCCCTCATCTGTTTTGTATTGGAGAAGCTACACATATGACTTTGTTAATGCTTGGGGTTGGAAACACTTTGCGTATGTGTATTTTAGATCTACTGTTTGTGGGATGGACCCCTTTGGAGTGACTAGCTAGTTGTCTATATGATCACTGGTTAGAAAAAATATGCAAACCCATTTTTGTTGGTAACTTCAAACTTGCCTGTATTACTTTTCTGCAAGAAAGTTTTGGTTAAAACAAAGGTCTTGGCTTGGAAAGTGTGTGAGTTCTGGGACGGAAGCTTTGCCCAGAGCGGGTGGGAATGAGGAACAGCTCAGCCACTGATTTAAGGTTTGGGATACTATGTTGGTAATAGTTACGGTAACGGTTAAGGTTAACATATTGGGGTCGCCCAGGTTCAGACAGTCTGTCTAATTAACAGAAGGAGGTTAACTGGTTCAGGTAACTGCTGTAAACATGAAGCTATTGACTTTTGTGGGTTTGCCTCTGCCATTTTTCCTTGTGTCAGCAGTCTCCTAATGCTTTTCCTCCTCCTTTTTAAAAGGACTTAGCTTTTGTCCTGCTGCAGAACAGGAAAGCTTAAAAGCTCGAAAATATTAATGGAATGAAATAATTGTTCTCCTTTCAGCTCATACTCAATTCTTTGGTTTTGTATTGTGATGGGAGACAAATTAGTAGAATGGGATCAGTTACACAGATTACACAGAAGTTGTTTATAAGCTTGTTGAGAGGTCAGAAGGTGTTACAAGAGGAAAAGATGAAAACATAAACAGCAGTGCAGCACTTTTGGCAAATAAAAAAGGTCATTCTGTTTCCTGGTCTGAGTGGCCATAAACAGTTGAAAATGGTGTAACGTGTTGATTATCCCTAAACCTTCACTTCCCTTGACAACACCACTTATGCATTTGTATTTGTATAAAAATCTACATCAGATTAGAGCTTTATAGTCTCTTAATTTTCACTTCAAATAGCAAGGAAAGTTTTCCCTTTCTTTTTAATTGTCTTTTTTGTTCTATACAAAGTGGGCAGAATAATATTAAAATAATTTAATGTTATTAAATTATGCATTTATTTAAATTATTAAGTTTAAACTATTTTTAACCTAGTGAATCACCCTACTGTCAAAATGTTGGGAACTGGAGTTGGCTAAATGTTTTAGGCCTCTATATTCAAATGTGAAGTTTTTAATATCGTACAGTCTCGGAAATTTGCAATTGCACTTTTGTTTCAGAGATAGAGTACTTTAGGTTTTAGTTTTGTAGAAATGTGAATTGCTGTAAGTTCTCAGATCATATAAATTGCTTAAAAATTTATGGCTTTGCAAGCACATTGTTAAATTCCATAAAATACCTACTTTTTTATAAGGAAATGTCTACAATATAAAATAATAAAATAAAAACATTATAAAACTTAGTGTTTGACTAATACATTAAGCATTTTTTTTTTATATTCAGATATTCCTTTCCCTCCTCAGCCTACTTTATCTGACAAGTTGGAAACAAACATTCATCATCTGATCCCCAGACTTCAACATGCTTATTGTAGCTTTGGTTCTTTATCCTCACAATCCACCTGGGACTTTTCTGCCTTCTAGGTTTTATTTTCTGCTGAATTATACTATCCAAAACTTTATCATTTTATTTGACTCTAGCAGATGGAGCATTCAATCTCTGTCAGGCAACCAGTGTATCATCCAGTCACTGCCCTTTTTTACTCAGGTGTCTGCTATGGCATTGATTTAACTGATGGTGCATTGATTTAACTTAAATTGACAATGAAGTTAATTTCAATTAAGCACTGAAAAATGCTTTTTTTTTTTTTCAAAAATAAATAAATAAAAGCATCCGAAGAGGATTTTAAACTGATCTATAGTGAAAACACTGCAAAATCTCACCTTTTATTTAAATCATGGCAGTGTTTTCCAGGATAGGTGTCTCTGTTACCCTGTTTCTGTTGTTCTAATCTAATTGTTACACAACTGCCCATAAAACACCATAACAAACAACTGGATCCCATACATGGGTCCAGTACTAGTAGTGTGCTTACATGAGTACACATCCCTGAGTGCTCTTTTTCTGAAGTCTGATTTTACCTCCTTTCGCCACCTGGAGGCGGTTGGGCATGTGAAGGAGCTAAGAACAGTAGTGGAGATTGCTGGCCCTCCTGGCTGCCTCAAGTGCCAGCTTTGGCTTTCCTTTAAGGACAGGTATTGTGGCATTGAGGTTGAGAAAACTGCAAAGGAAGAGCTAGTTCAATGTGATACCTGATGGAAAACTATATTCTTTTAACATCCAACAATAAACTAGCTGTTATGGTACAGTCAATGAGTGTCATGGCTATAAAATACTCACAACTGGTATACATTAGTGTCTTGGTCATGGGACAGGAATATCTTCCAAGGAAAGGTCCATTTTATTTGAGGACTTTCGTGCATTTTAGGCAGTCAATGTGATCTGTCCCACTGATTGCGTAGGACAATTGTATTGGAGTTAGAGATTTGATAAAGAAATAAGAAACTATATTGATTTTATCATGCTAACCATGTGGAAACTATGTGGAAAAGAATGAAATTCTGGCATGCTGAAGTGAACAACAGCAATACTTGTTCATTTCAGCTGAGCCAAGATTTCACCTGAACCACTTTTATCTTCCTTTGAGATACTCAGATCTATGTCATGAACTGCCCATTAAAAAACAAACAAACAAAATCTAAGTAGTAAAGTTCACTATTACCTTGTCTTTAAAATAGTATATTTACTAGATCAAATAACTTCTTAACACATACTGTGCCCAGGTAGCACTTTAGAGCCATCCTACCTTCTTTTCCTGTGCAGTGTTAGGAACTGTTAAGGTGTAGATTCCACTTGTTGTGAGTCCAGATTTGAAAGCTTCAGCACAGTCTTTGAAGCTGATTTGCTCCTCTTTAGCTATGAAGTTGTTCTTAGCTGCTAAAAATGCAACAGAAATGGAAGGCGTTAAGAGGAGATGAATAAAAGTTACTAAGAAGTGATTACTGACGTAATCAATTTATAGCTTTGCAGTCCCAAAAATATGCCTAGTCCTGAAAGAAATGTCAGATTAAGGTATTAGTTGTGTGTTACTTTAGAGACATTACTCCAATGCAAGCATGACTGCTTGACAGGTTGAAAAGTGATGACACCTATTAATATTAAGAAAACTTAGGATATATCTTTGAGTTTAGCAATGCCTGCTTCCATTGCCTTTAGATTGCATGACAACCTCTACCTGCATTAACTATTACAAACATATCTAACTAGCAACTGATTGTATTAAAATTGACCAGTACTCCAAAACTGTGAAATATAACAGAAGAGTTATTCTGTCTTTTGTAATTCAGCTGACTGGAGTAACTACGAAGTTTTAGCTAGGTTTTTGCCCCATGCTGAGCAGGAACAACTCTGCATGGACCAAGCTGAAGCTTGGCAGTTCAGGCCAACCCACTAAGGAAACATCCCTTCTGGAATTCATTTCTGTAAAAAATACATTTTAATATGCCTAAGCCTTCTTGTTTTACAGAACAATCTAAGGCTCATCTTTTTGCCTCAGTTCTTTATTAACTATGGAGGTTGGAATTTCCTGGCATTTAGCCTGCTGACTGATATTTCATATTTGACCCTTCTGGGGTTGGTTCTGTGTATTTTCCCTTTTAATCTAAGAAACACAGTCAGTTTGTAAAAAGTTTTAGGTGCTATATAAATACATGCATGTATTATTGTTGCTTAATGTTATGTTCTCTTTAGCTCGCTTATTCATTACTTACCTGTTTTCATGTTTTGCCTTAAATACAAAAATAACACATTCAGTGTTTTAATTGCTTTTCCACACTCTATTGTTTGTAAACTGTCTTAGAAGGTTTCCCTGCTAATTTTGTCTTTTTGGCAAACATTCATTATTTTTTCCACTCTGGCTTTAATGGTGTTGTAGCCAACACGACTTTGACTTGTTTACTTATTTGTGCACTAGCATAGCAGATAACATCAGCAGGAACATGTACAGCCTTGCTAATGGTAATTATTTAAGGGGATAGTGCCAGTTACTAACACAAAAAACTTGAGATTTCACTTTGTTTAGAAAAATCTACAGCATTATATTATTTAGGACACTATCAGAAGTGAGTGCTTCTGAACGCCCATTTCCTTTTTTGTGAGCTAACTAGAGTAATGCAGTATAGTCCATCTATATTGTCTTTTATGTTGTAATAGTAACCATTGTGAAATTTTCTTGGTATTTAATTTTAAATCCTTTTTTAGGGGTTCTATATTCTTGTGGATTTCTAGTTCAGATTACAGGCAAACATGATAGATTAAGATAGTTAGATAGAACTCTTTTATGTAGCACATCTTTAACTTCTAAATTTGTCAAAATTTGATATCAGACATGAAGTTTAAGATAAAAAAAATTTGTTCACGTGTTTAACTTACATTTATCCATAACCTTCAGCTTATGGTCTATGTGCTTTTCTATGGAGCATGTGAACCCACATAAAAGTGGAAGCTTATGCTTTGATGCTGGGCTGCCAAGCATATTAGGGATGAAGCTATTGCCTACAAAAGTTGTTAGGCTGACTGATTTTAAGGATGAATAGGGAAGTTTCAGTGAAAGACTGGAGAACTTGCTGTCCTGGGCTGGTTCTTTCTGTGGTCTGGGGCATACATAGGTGCTAAAATCTGGGCCAGTGTTGATGATTTAGCCTTTAACAGCCACTACATATTGTCCTTTCTTTGATCAGCTCTGCGTAGGTTGAACAATGCGAGGTGGCAGAAGCAATAGTTGTGAGCAGGAATAAAAGCTACAATCTTATTTTATGTAGTCTAGCCTAGAGCTGTGGCTAAGGGAGAGTGCGCTGCCAGGTGAATGAATGCCATGCTGGATGAATACTTGGCATCACTGTATTTTGTTGAACTACTGGAGAACTGCGTAGGCAAGCCAATGTAATTCACAGAAGATGAGCAAAATAATGAAAATAAACCACATAAATATTTTTCCCCTAGAAAAATAGGTCAGTAAGCTCAGATGCAGAATTTAAGGCAAAAAAATACATTTTTTGAGACGTACAAGTGTGAAAAAAATGGTTGTTAAGCTTTAGAGGTAGTAATGTATGCAATTTGGGGAATGTAACTTAAATTATATAAGCATGTATTCTTTTACTTACAGTTTGGTGTCGATATCATAGTAAGCAAGTTATGAACAGTCTCCATCAAATCATGTTGCTGTTTTTGCAGAACAGAGTTGTTTACCGTGGCTGTAACTAACTGCTTTTCTAGTTCTTCTATAATGGAATTCTGTCTGGCTACTAAGACCTGAAGCTGATCTTTTTCATCTTTTATTGACTTCAGCTGAAGTGTGTGCTTGTCTTCCATCTCAAGAACTCTTTTTTCTAGAAAGCTAAATAAAAAAAACTACAATTAGGCTCTTAGGAAACAATTCTGAGTTGATGTAAAGAGTATTAAGCCTGTTGCATATATGCTTTATTTTATTATAGAACTAATTGGTACATAAATAATATATGATATAGTCTGTATGACAAGCTTTTGAGGTATAGCAATTGGGTCCTGATTTGACATTATGAAAGGAAAGATATAATTTAGTCCTGAAAAGAGGATGGTAATGCTAGAAGTACAGGGAGAATCAGTATAAAACATATGTAGACCCAAAGTAACCATTACTTATGACTATGCCATTACTTATTACTTATGCCTTGAATATCATTCCCTCAGAGGTTAAGCATATTAGTGAAGGTTTTCATGTTTTTTACCCTATGAAATGAAAAAAAAAAAAATCTTCTAAAGATGAACCTTTGAACTTTCATGTGTCTTGTGTTATAATAAATATATAATTATATAGAAGTATATTATATTTATATGGGACAGTATATATTATTTATAATATATTCTAGCCTTTAGAAATGGAAATGTGCAAATAGTTCCTTGAAGACGTGTTACCTATCTCCAGTTCTGGAGCTGGTATGAGTAGGTGATTGGCAGGAACGTTATTGCAGTGGTTCTGATGCATACCATGAGAGGTAATGTTAAAAAATGCATGACCAGGAGGGAGAAGTTAGCCTAAAATCCATTACTGGTATTGAAAAAACTCTTGAACCTTTTAATTACGTTTCAAGGAGATGAAATCGATGTCAGATCATCTTTTATTAGGTGAGAATAATGCATTTGTGTTTACATTTAAAAATAATAATAATTTAAAAAAACACTTGGACGTATGGTTCTCATTGAAACACGTTGTCTCTGAAGGAGAAAACTTACCATTATTTCTGTGTTTGGATTTCACTATAAACAGTTCATTGCCAAAAGTAAAGTACAGAAATGGATAGCAGAAGTAGTTGGCTTTTGGTCTTTATTTCATAAGACTGACTACTTCTGAAGCTTGTATATGAGTAGTAGTTGACTCTTCTCACCAGATTAGAAAAAGATTGTGACCATGACAATAGAATGCATTTCTCTGGTAATAAGATATTAAAGTTTTAGGGCAGCTACAATCTGTTTTTCTCTTCACTTCTCCATCTTCACAGCAGAGGTGTTTGAGGCCAGAAATTAAACTGACTCAGGGAATTGATATGATTGAAAATTAATCTGTTTGTTTTAGGGTAATCTTCAGTACCATCCTTCAGTGCCAAACCCAGTACAAGTAGTCCTGGTATTTAGATCAACTTCTGTTGTCACAGAGTTAGGATTTTCAGTTCTAAAAAAAAAATCTTAAACTCTGATACATTTGTCCCTTAGTGAACCAAGCAATTTTTTTTCCCCTACGTGGAATATAACCACAAATTTTCTCTTCAAGGAAAATTAAAAATTCTCTTCAAGAACTTTGCATAAAAGTAGAATTTAACCAAAATAAAAAAAAATATTACTAAAATTAATGATCCTACCATAACAGAAAGTTGATGCTGCTGTAAAGAGTATCTATAAAAATAAGAATTTACTATGGTGGTTATAACTGAGGAATGAGAATCTACAAATTTTATCAGAATTTTGCAATTGCTAAAAATGAAAAATTGAAAAATGTTAGTAACAATTTCAGTATAAACAGTTTAAATATCCACACTGAAGTTAAAAAAAAAAATGCAACTCTAAAGCCATTATGAGGGCACTTTAGGGAATAATATTTTATCAAATTGATATGCCAACTTACCTGTTTTTTTCTTGTAATTTAGTTATCTCATTGGTCTGATCTGAAATCTGTCTTTCTAATTTATTTGTTGAAAGAGAGTGTTCCAAAAGCTGAAGTTCAAGTCTGGTTGTCTGGTTTAATACCTAAATAAAATTTATAAAAATATTTGCAGATCAAGATACATCTTTTAAACCAATTGTAATATCTTTATACTGTGAAGTCATGCAAATCTCTATGTAAGTCTCTAATTCAAAAGTTTTCTTTGAACACATTTGGGCACAAATGCTCAAAAATTAGAATGAAGTACAATACACAGGGTTGCATGAATTTTGTTGTTCCACTACCATTTATCATTGGGAATTCTTCAATATTATGCTATGACTTTAGTTACTATGACTTTAGTTTTGCTGTCATGCCTTCCCCTCTGTTGTAATCTTCTTATTTCATTACTGGCACTATTATGGTTGTTAATCAGAGAATAATTTGAGTTGTTTTCTCAACCTAGTGTAGGAAGAAATCACTTTGCATTTCTCTCACTGGTTGAAGTCTTGGCCCAGTCCTCTGAATTCAGTGGTTCCCTTTTAGCAATTTTCCTTCATCCCAAAGTACATTTTAAAGTTTTTATTATGTGACAACACTTTTGTTGACTCATTCCTTACATTATAATTTTACCTTTTTTTGTATGTATTCTCTACTATCTAAATTTATTTGCATCTTTAAATGAAGAAATTGGGAAACACAGAAGGTGCTTTTTGTTTGGTATTGGATTGCATTACTTTGAGGCATGTTTTCTAGAAATATTTATTCATTGTTTTAGAACAGCTTTTTTTAATTCAGTAGAATTTGGCTTTCGTTGGCAGGAAGAATTGATTACTCATGTCCTTCATGTTAAACAGTCATTCAGGACATGATTTCACACTTAACTGTAATTGAAAATTATTGCCAAAAAGTAAGTGTCCTTGAGAGAGCAATTGTTTGGTTAATTTCCTTATGTTGTTAATTAAGACCTTAACCCAGCCACCACTAATTTCAAGCAGAGAAGGAAAGTTACGGTCATGGTTTTCTTCCTGTAAGCAGAAAATAACTGAATAATTTCCATAAAATCATTACTGTCAATGAATAAATACATTTTCTCAGCATGTTCAAAATACTGGGCTCCTTAATAATAAAGTCAGAAAGTTGAATTCAGCAAATTTGTGAACTGTGAACTATCAGTTTATCAAAAAATGCACAAAGGCTTATTTTAAGTTAAAAAATATATCATTGGATGAATTACACAGATATAAAAATGCCTAGCAAGGATTTTAGGTTGTGTGCACTATTTATAAAATATAAAATGTAATGTGCTACATACTATTTTCACTACTTGTCTGGGAATTATATATCGGAACTTTTCTACCATCTTAGCAAAACTACAAATGCACACCATTCTACATTCATTGAACTTGTCCTTAACGTAAGTAGAACATCTTAAAAATCTGCATTTTATTTCACGAGATGCCATATTTTAGCTAATACTTTTCAATTAAAGCAATAATTAAAGATATATCTTTTAATATTTTTGCGTGAAATTATTTAGAGAATAACAATTCTCTAACAGTAGGCAAGTTTACTTCTGTGTGAATGTACATTTCCAGTAGCTACCTACTAACTCTTTTTTTCTTGATTCATCTCTAGTTGGTTTGTTCATCCCTCTGTTAAATAAGAATAATAAAATGCATTGTGGTGGCAATGAACTGTTACTCCACTTACAGCATCTATGAAAAAAGTCTTTAAAAAGACAATTTTTTTTGATAAGAATGTTTAAAAATTCAAAAGAAAATTCAAGCAAAAAAAAAATAAAAAGGTTAGCTTAGCAAATGGAACAAAGACTGAGTGGGAAGGAACTCTGTTAGCTAAGATCTGGTGGCAAGAGGTGAATAATGAACAGAGATATACAACAGGGATTGCATAAAAGCATACTCTTACCTAAGTGTATGCTTGGACATACACTAATATTTTCACGTACATTATCTTTAAACATAGTTCTCTAGACATACTTCAAATCCTTCCATAATGGAAGTCTTTCAAGTGATAACAGTAAGCTTGAGATGGACCTATAAGTTGTCAAATATTACTGTTCTCTTAATCTGGGGTAGAGCTGTTGATGGTATCGGTTAACTTTTAATTGTTGAACTGCAGATTGTAACACTAGACTGTGTTAAGTGTAATTATAGGTATTTGGGAAGCAGAAGCATTTTTAGTTTGAAATACTTTACTTACTTGTGCTTCAACATCTGTTAATTTGCGGGTCTGTTCAGCTGTTTGATTTAGTAAGTTTGTGCCTATTTCAATCATTACTGCAGTCTGGTTCTGCACTGCAGTTTGCTGGATCTCTACCATTTCTTTCTTCATACTGTCTTGGATGTAATTCTCAAGCTACATGGGAAAGGAAAGAGAGAAGAAGATAGTTGCATTCTTTAAATGTTGGAAGGGGGGTGGTAGTACAGTAAGCCTGCCGACTGCCTTGCTAAACAAATTTGCTTTTTTTCCTTGTCTGTTATCCATTTATGTGAAGCTTCCCAACATTAAGCTCTGTCAGAGGAAGGGCAAATATGACAAGGAATGCGTGGCCACCCATTTTCTAAAGGCAAGAACACAGATATGCTGGAGGTAGATAGAAGGCACAGCGGTGAGAATGCTTGCAGACACTGGGAACCTCTTCTGTGTTAGTGCTCCCACCATTGTAACCACCAGAGGAGCTTCACTAGCTTTGGCAGTGATGGGAATTTTTTTAGAAGACAAAAGCTTAGGAGTTTAGTCATCTTCCTGTATCTAGACTCAAATATTTTCAAAAGCATTTTTCATCACATGACTAGGAGTCAGAGAGAAGGTCAGATGTCATTTAACACTGTTATGTGTGTATTTTTATCAGAATTCAAATAAAGACATGAAACAGTAGGAAAACCCATAAATACTTTAAATTCTTATTATTTCAAAATGTAAAAACTCTTTTAAATACTTGATTCCAAAGTCATTTTTTGTGGCTAAACCAACGAGGCTTTTTCGGTAGTTATTTCATAAAAGAATACACTACTTTCAAGGAAACCGAGGAGAAAATTCCATTAGCCTGTCATGAAGTCCTTCTTTCCATGTATCTGGATTATCCAAAACAGTCTGATTTTTCTCAATGCTTCTTTAAAATCATGTTCTGTATAACTCTGTAAATATTTCATTTTACTTGCATTTGCAGATGTTTGAACTCTTTTAAAAATCCAGGCCACGTAATTGTTGTTGTTGATATGGGAGATTTCTAGAATCAAGTTTCTACTTCAAACATCAGTGGTGTAATATACCAGCAGAAATATGACTTTCAAATTTTAGTCTCACTGATGCCTGCAAAATTATGTGTATACTCAGTTTTTCAAGTGTACTAATAAATTGTTACTTAAAATGGTTCCAGAAAATGTTAAGCATTGAAGAAAAATAGCCTTGAGGAACCTTAAGTCAAGTTACAGTAATATGAATCTGACCCTTTCTGATCATGTCTTTCTAGTTAGATTATACATTAAAACAGCTCCACTTCTAGGGTAGGGTTCTATGGATTCAATGGTTTTGCCTTAGAATCCAGTGTTTGTTTCTTTCTTAGTGTTGGGAAGTCAGAATCTACATACATATGCCTATACCTGAAGTCAGATCCTTCTTTAATAAAAAATGAACCCTTGGAGGTAAAAAGGAGTCATTTTAACAGATAAATCCTCTAAATTAGGATTTTGGTAGCTGTGGAAAGCAAGAAGTCCCCTTTCAAAATGTAAGAACTGTTAATCTGTAAAAGGGAAATGAAAAAAAAAAATCTGACAAGAAAGGCTTTTATTTTTAAAATAAAAAGAACTTAAGTCTGCGTTTCCAAATTTCCAGAGTTTAGGCAAGCAGAAGCATTTCAGAACAATAATTTAAAAATTCCTGTTTGTAGGTCTTATTTTTGCCAAGGCTTTAGCACTTTTGAGGCAGATGCTCAATCTAATACAGTTAAAAGACAAATAGCAAAGCAATCCTTGCATGTGTTATTGTTAACCATAATCTCATTATATGGGTGAACAATCAGTTTGGCTTTCTAGTGTCTTGGTTAGGATTTTGTTGTCTGAGCAACATGTTGCAAAGGGTTCTTTGGGATGGCAGGGGGGTAGGGAAGATTGATTAGGGGTAGAGAGATGGAATTCATTTTCCGCTCCTGTCTCTCTACTCTCCCTAAAATGAGCTAGCTTTCTGGTTTACCTGTATTCATTCTTTATGAAATAAATACTGTATTTGTAGGTCATCACTTGGAGCTATAAAAATACCAGACCTACAAATGAACTTTTCTTTTATATACTAATTATTGATTATTGGGTTATTTCCTTTGTATTCTAATACAGCTTTAAAATTATTTGACTTTACATGCTGTTGTACCAGCAAAAATAAGTTCCTAGACACTCAGAACTTATAGGCTTTGTTCTTCAGGGAATCCACATAAGCAAGATCACTCCAACATTTTGTTAGAGCAAGAGAACCATAATAATTTTTAGCTTCATGCTGACCTACAAAGAGGATACTAATTAATAATAAATAGTTAGCATGTATTCTTTCTTTGGATTAAACATTATTTCTTCTTCGTCCAGTGTGACCAAACTTTCAAAACACTATCTGTTTGTTCACTCCATTCAGTCTATGCAGCTGGTGAACTACAATGTGCAACAGAAATTTCAAAATCTGGTATAGACCAAGGAGATATACGAGATTCTGAAGGCTTTTATATAGATAAAATATTAACATTTTCACCAAAGTTAGATACTGCTCCGTGAAGACTGATGTGTGTCTCCCTAAAGAGGCTAGACACATGGGGATTAAACAGTTTGAGTCCAAATTAACTTTAGAGTTGAAGCTGGAGAACTGGACGTGATCATGGACATCTTGTAAAATAACTTTACTGTAAATGCACTTCTGTCAAAAGAAAGTTACGGGAGATCTCCAGAATGCTTTTCATCTCCTTCAATACCACAGTCATGTATTATGACACTTTTATAAAAATCAAGGATATGGCCTCACCTGGCATGTAATGTACATCCACGGTTAGAAGGCATGTTGAAAAAACAAGGCATGTTCACAGAAAAACAAATGATCAATGAGGCATCTTGGGTATCAGAGCTACCATATGAGAAAGCATTGAAAATATGTATATTTTTTTTATTTATTTAGAAAAAGGCCTACAATAGAAATAAAGGAGGCAATGAATAGTTCAGTGAAGAAAGACTGATCAAGATCTTTGATTCTTTCCACTGCATTAAAAATAACAAAATATCTCAGAAAATAACTGTGGATATTAAACCTCATTCTCCAAGGTTTGCTACAGATAGTGGTCAAAATGAGAATCTGAGCAAGGTCATATCTGCAAACAGGATTACAGAATTGCATGACTTCTTTGAAAATGTTATCACTGAGTTATTCCAAAACCTACTACTAGAAAAAGAGTTAATTCTGGGCTTAAAGGTAGGGTAAACACTTTAAGGTAGGCTTAGGCAATTCCCCACAGCTGTAAGGTTGTTCTGATTACAGTACACAAAAACTGTGATTACAGTTTAAGGCATCTGGTGGTT
Organism: Cygnus olor; assembly: GCF_009769625.2. Taxonomy (NCBI): domain Eukaryota; kingdom Metazoa; phylum Chordata; class Aves; order Anseriformes; family Anatidae; genus Cygnus; species Cygnus olor. The sequence goes on from NC_049171.1 coordinate 24,876,216, forward strand.
CTGGTTGCCAGATTTTTATACCCCTTATAATTGTGCTTGCAACCTTAGAAAGCAGTTTTGTTTAGATACACAGATCTGCAGTTTCGTAATTTATCTTACTTGAATATCTTCAAGTATAAGCTTAACTCTGAACATCTAAACTTTGTATCATCTGCTCTTTTTTCAAATAATATATCATTCATGTGATGCATTCTAAGTTGTTGAAATATTCTCTTGACTCCAATTTAAGAGTTTGTCTTCAAATCTATTTTTCAACTGAAAAATGCTAAATAGACAATTTAGGGCATATGGTAATAGTGCTTTCTAATATGAAATATGAACATGAAAAGGGATTTATTTTAAAATTTATAGCCGGTTTCATGATCTGGCTCATTTCTCCTAATTTAGAGCAATGTGAAGCATCAAAATGATATGGATCTATTAAGTGGCTTTGTAGCTTTTTGTGTTTTTTCCCCCCTAAAAATCCTACGAAGTATACCTGCATAAACCCCTCTGTTCTTTTCTTTGTATTCAATAATCCTCTTCCACTTCTGTGCATCTTCTGCTTGTACATATCATAAAAATATTTTTTCCTGACCTGAATAAAGATATGCACTCATCTCTCTCTTAGTTTATAATCCCTTTGTGTCATAAACTGTGAAACTGTAGAAAATAGGAATTCTTAACACGTACATTTTTTTTTTGCTTTTTGTTCGTTCTGTATGTGGTTTTTGGTTGTTTGTGTGTGTTTGCTTGCTTTAGAGGCAGGTGCTTACTTTCATCTTCTAAGATGAATACAAGAGTTACTTTCATCCAAGATGCCTATCCTCTTCCCCTGATCTTAGCGAGAGCAAAACATTTGCATGCTCTCAGAAAGTGAGGCCGTTGTGTTCCCTTGAAAGTGGGTACAAGAATATTTTGATATGGGCTCTCGTTAAGGTAGCTATGACTGAATTTCACCAATATTAAGGATTTGCAGCCATTTGGGAGTGCATTTTTTTGTGCTCACTTCTTTGTAGAGTACTCTTCATCAGCTCCTGCCAAGCAATCTCCTTTATTTATAAGCATTGTTGAACACTCAGAATTTCTGAGCAGGGGAGAATAGCCGGGGTCATTTACAAGAAGGGCACAGGAATGAAGTGCTCCAGTTCATGTCCAAGAGTTCAGTAGCTTGGTATTTTGGTTTGTGCAGCATGTCTGTCTTCTCAATATTTTGCTCCAATTCTGAAGATGCAACAGGGCTTATTTGTCAGATTTCTCCTTTGTCACATGACTACTTTGGGGAGATAAATTTTCATCTCTTGTTAATTCAATGAAAACTTGAATATAAGACTTTGGTCTTAATATATGTTAACCTTCATTACATGATGATTATTTTGGACAAAATAGTTGTCAAAACCTAATAGCTGACTCTTAATGAGAAATGAGATCTTCAGAAATTCAAAGAATCTTCTCATAAGAAAAGTGTAGAGGAGAGAGACAGAAATATATCTTAGTGCCTAATTTGAAAGGAGAAATTGTTAGTTAGTTGACATCAGTTTTGGGCCCCTCACTTCAAGAAAGACATCGAGGTGCTGGAGTTTGTCCAGGGAAGGGCTACAAAGCTGTTGAAGGGCCTGGAACTATGAGGAGCAGCTGAAGGAACTGGGGTTGTTTAGTCTGGAGAAGAGGAGGCTCAGGGGAGACCTTACTGCTGTCTACAGCTACCTGAAAGGAAGCTGTGGGGAGCCAGGGGTCGGCCTCTTCTCGCAGATAACTAGCGATAGGACTAGAGGGAATGGCCTCAAGTTGTGGCAGGGGAGGTTCAGGTTGGACATTAGGAGACATTTCTTCTCAGAAAGAGCAGTCAGGCATTGGGACGGGTTGCCCAGGGAGGTAGTGGAGTCACCGTCCCTGGGGGTGTTCAAGGGAAGGTTGGACCTGGTGCTTAGGGACATGGTTTAGTGGGTGACTGGTGGTAGGGTGATGGTTGGACCAGATGATCTTGGAGGTCTTTTCCAACCTTAATGACTCTGTGATTCTATGATCTCCAGAATGTAGTAATTGTGGAGAATGTAGTATTGTAATGTGGTGAAGGGACAATGGGTGGCGTGTGTGTAAATTTTCCACCTTTGTTGGTGTTGTGATAATGTTATGTTGATTTTGGTGTGAGGAATTCTTTTTTTTGATGTAAATGAAACTTGTGAAGATTGTGTGATGGGCATATGTGTGCATAATTCCTAGCATTTCAGTGATTGTTCATGGGAATTTTTCATGAAAAAATCTAATTTTTGTGTAATTTTTGCTTAAATTATATGAAATGAAAGCACAGAGGGAAAAAGACACGTCTTTCCAAATGTGCTTAAACAGCAAAAACAGGTGGGAAAATTAAAAAAAAAAAAAAAAAAAAAAAAAAATTTAGTAACATAGTTGTGGTGATGCATTTTTAAAAAGACAAAATTCTCTAAGGATTTCAATTTCAGATTTTCATGCTTCTTCAGTACTTCAAATCATACAAAATCATAAAATTTGATTTAAAACTTTAGCAAAGTTGCCAAAAGATGTGTTGGAGCCCATTCCAAAACATTACTTTTATAACCAAGATTGTCGTCTTTTTTTTTTTTTCTCCTTAAATCAAGCTTTACACTGGCAAGAAAGAAAAGACAACATGTAGAGTATGTGTTAACAGCAATTTGTTTTCAAACTATTGGCAGAGATGTTATAAATTGTTTATGACGGCAATGGTTTGCCAATTTTTATTTAAATGAAGAGCCTTCCTCACTGCTGTTGTATAGTTTGTGTCTATGTTACAGAATCGTTTTCCAAAGAACCAGCAAATTATTCGTGCATTTTGTAGACACTTTAACTTACCCTTTTTTCATTTAAAGTTGTAAAGGAGGTCTTGCTTTTGCTCTTTCCTGCCAAATGGTTAGTCTATGCTAATTAAACTCTTGTGTTCCTGGTAGAAATTACATAGCTATATGAATACATACTTCCCTTCTTTGCCAAATGCTACCCCGTATAAACAGTAAAAATAATACTGGCTGCTGGTTTCATTTTATAGAATTTGTCAGTTATTAGAGCAAACAGTCTTTCCAAAGAAAGTTTGGTGATTTCTTTTTAATATTTATAAATTGATTCTGTCAACTGTAGCATTCATTTTCAGAAAGAGTGGTAATATTAATCGTGACTTTCTACATAATGCTGTGGCCCGTGGAAGAAGTAGGTAGATGGCTGGAGCAGCATTATCCTTTTCATCCATCCCTAAGATCATTAGAAACTATCAAGATCTTTTTACCTTGAATCAAATATAGATTCCTAGACTAAGCAGTTTACTACTTCCAGAGACTTATCTGTAAGTCTGAGAAAATTCCCAAAGCACATTTTTTAGGCTTTTTTTAAGCCTGTCTACTGAAATGCAAAGATAATCTTTATTTTTATAATAAAGCATCCTTTCTAATACTATACCTGCTGGGAGAAATAGCAAAGAGGTCAAATTTATCTGTAGTCATACCTCTATAGCCCTGTATTTAAATCAGGAAATTTATTGCATGAAAAATGTCATTAGCCTCATAAACTCAGCAACTGCTTTGTGTGATACACGAAGCTCAGCTGCGTTTGGTAGAGTTCATTCTATCTAACAGCTGATTGCTGGCCAAATGGAGAGGTCATATGCTTCCATTGTTCCTGCTCTCTTTCTTGAAGTGTCTCTCACATATGTCACTGGACTTTTGACTAAGCCCAGATGCACTAACCTAAGGGGGGGGGGGAAAAAAAAAGAGGGGAAGGAGTGGACCATCAATTACAGCAAGGCATTTTTTAAATGTGCATTGAAGCTACAGTGTTTGACATATATTCAGTTGTCAAAAGCTTGTTAAGTTGCTCTTACATCCCTAGTAAAAATGTCTTGTGCTTTCACAACATACTTTGTGAGTTTAGACCAGAGGAACTTAATTGGCCCTTCCAATACCTGTAGTCATCACGCTGAGATTTTGGACCCTAAGATATTTAGTCTACAGACAAAAGTGAACAAGATGGAAAATGAACTTAAGGCAGCCATTTCTGTTCTAATGACAGGGCAAAATAAGGAAAATGCTGATAAGTCTCCTCAGTTCTTTTTCTGAACACTTGTTCAAAGTATAGAGGTTACCTTCCTACTTTTCATACTCTAGATGTCATGAGTTACCTTTAACCCAGCCATACTTTGTCTTAGTTGCCTGCTCATGTTTCAGAGTGGCAGTGTTCTTTGGATTCTGGCCATGTCTGGTTTCTTCATAAGTGATCTGAAGCAGAATTTAGCCCATAGTTTGAAACATTTTTTTCAGGCTCTATGCAACTGTCATTTTTTAGAAGCTCATCCATGTATACTTAAATTTCTGAATCACAGATACATTTCTGTATATAAAGACAAAATGCAAGTCTTTCATCAAAGACTTTTCAACAGACTTCACGTTCAATACAAATATTAAATATACAAATTGCTTATTTGTAGTATAGTTGAAGTTTACACACTACAAAAGGTGTACTGGGATAAGATTCTTTGGATAGGATCTTTTTGGATCCTGTTGAATGTGGATAACAGTGAAATGTAAGATAGACTCTCTAGAGAGAACAAAACAGTATAATTAAATGTGAACACAGCAGCTTCATCGCAGCAGTTCAGAAAGGCAATAAGAAGCTGTTATACATATATATGCCTCACATACCACTTAATGTGCACACGTGTAACGAATGGAGCTGGGCTGTCCATGTATGTATATATTTATCTTTCCATATCACTGCAATGTATTGGTGTTATGAAGACGATACTCTTAAAATTCCAATTTTGCAGATAGTTTTTTTCTCTTTTAAATAGGTTTTCATACTTGTTCATACTAGGCTACCAAAACTGCTTAAAGTTAGGGAAAAATAAATAAAGGAAGGAAGGAAGGAAGGAAGGAAGGAAGAATAACTACCCCTTCCAAGATTCATTTATCTTGACGGATCTAAGGAAACAAATTTTAAAAGTCATTGCATCAATCCCCATCAACCAGACCTTCAGTTATTTTAAATTAGCTTCTATTAAAATCATATATTTTCCTATGTCTTTTGAAAGTCAGTAATCAGTTTCAGAAGCCTGTAACTTTTAGAAGAAAATAGTACACTGCAGAAGTGATTATGTCTGGAAAAGAGACATTTAAACTGCTTTTTTTTTTCCCTAGGGCAGGAAGTCCCTATGGACTATGTGCTGTTTCTCAAGGGAGGGAAAAAAAGTCTTTTGGGAATGTATATGGGAATGCTTGAGATGTCTCTACGGTATTAGCTTTTTACACGCTTCATCGAGCATGTCTGCCTGTCCAGACCTCCAGCTAAGATTTTTCTCTTATCTCATTTTCCTGTCAGCAAACAAAAGGTGAAAGTAACATCATAAATGAATACTAGCTGAAAGTGAGCTGTGATTTATTAGAAAATATTCAAGTTAAAATTGTGTAATAAAATACTGAAGGTTTAAATACTAACTCTTAGAATAGTAAATAAAGGATTTGAAGTAAATTATATGCTGGAGATGATTCAGTTAATGCCATTTACAGACTAAGTTAAAGCTTACTAACTTATTCTCATGTCTAATTACATCTCAATTAGAATAAGATGATTTTCTAGCAGAAGAAAAAAATCCCTGCCTTCATTGGGAATAATCTACTTGAATAAAAAATAAATATTTCATTAATATTGCTTGAAACTAAATGCATGAAAAGCCTCTATTGTCTGTACAAGTATTTATAAAGAATTACTTTCATTGTGTGTTCTTGACTAAAAGTATTTTGTTCCTAACACTGGCATCATCATACTTTCTATGTATTTTGAACTAACTACAAAAGTTACAGTCAAAGCTATGACAGAAAAAAAGCAAAACAGGGAAAGGGAAGAGGCTTTGAGATCTGAAACTATCCCAAAGGCAAACTTACAGTTGAGCTCCCATGGTTCCAGCCTCTGAGCTTGTTTTGTATATATGGTATCTCTCTACTGCTCACCTAACTGAAGAGAACGTGTTTTCAGGTGGCTTGTCACTTGGAGGGTGACATAAGTTCTTCGTACTACATGTGATGCATTACACCTTACATGGCACACAGATGTTCATTTTTAAGAGATGTAAATAAAAGGCAAATGAAAAATATTCTTGTGTTTTCAGAAATATTGTTGGTAGAAACTACATGTTCATCTTCACAAATCTTTTAATAGTCTAAGTTTCTGTATGGGCAGGGAAATAATTTTAAGTAAGATTTAACAACTGTATGTTCAGACCTAAAATCAATTATTTGGTGATTAACCATTCTCATTAAGAGTTACAGATATTCGTTAAGGCAGTAGTCTAATATTCCGAATTGCTGCTGTTCAAGATTACAGCGAAGTGGTATTTCTCTTAGAAATCAGGGAAGGAATTCATAAAGTTCCCATTAGTCTAAAAATAAAGAATAAATAAATAAATAGTCTGAGTCATGAATGGCATTTTGCCGAAGTTCAGTAGCACTGAAGCCAGGAAGACAAAAAGCCAGTGATGCTTCTGCCATTCACTGAAATGAATATAAATATTCCTCGTTATGTGTAACAAACCACAAACCTTCAAAAACAGGATTCCTTATTTATGAACAGCTTAAGAAATATTGCCAATCATTAATTTTTTGAAATACTAAGTTATGGCATTGAGCTAGAATTTCACAAATTGAATATTCAAACCTTTTGGAGACAAGCCTACATGCTTTCAGTCACATTTTGTACTTCCATGCTACCATCAGTGAATCGGGACTTTTTCAGACTGGTATAAAAATGAAATTCTGCCCTAGAAAGCACATTTGAATAAACACAGGTGCTATCCCAGATCTAAAGTAATCCTTTCCCATTTGAGGATTTTCTTCCATTCCACTGAGCTACAGGCAGCTGAAATAAACTTACTGTCAGGTATGCTGTTGGGGGTACTTATGATATTTTTCATGTAAGGCAGTAGCTATGTAGCCTTATATACTTTAGATTTTTTTAGTCAATTTTTATCTGGCATAAACTTTTCATGAAATATTTTTAAAATATTTTTTCCCTCAATTTACGATTTCAAGTTTGTTATAAATTCCTCTTTCAATAGGACAGCCTATTTTACAGAACACCTCGTGAAATCTATGATTTGCAACAGCAAATAATAGCGCAATTTTCTGAAGAAACAATGAAGCATATTTCTCTTTTTCAAAGTATGCTATCAGGGAAGTGAAAGAGAGCTAGGCATTCACAGCTCATTCTCAGCATTGCTTTCTAGGGAAGCAGTCATCTTGCATTCCACTTCCAACCAGAAGGAAGAATGATTCGGAGTTCAAGGATCAAACTAGTTAGGAAGCCGTGGAACACAATTAGTCCCTTTTGTAAGCTATAAAACTGGGTGTCTCCTGTTTCCAAGCTGCGTTCACAGAGCATCTTTCAGCATGAAAAATCATTAGTTTGTTTTTTTTTTTTAAACTTCACAGATAAAGGAAACTGAAAGCATTTTGAGTAGTTCTTAAACTTTGCACCATACTAGTTTCCAAATATAGTTTAAGTCTTTTAGAAGACTTTTTGAAGAAGAAGAAGCCTCAGTGATGATGCTACTAAGAGAGAATTGGTCATCTGAGCTGAAGACATGCCAATTTTTGAATGTTCAAGACTCTGAGGCAGCACACAGGTCAGCTGCTGATTTCAGTTTTGGAGGATATAATTTCTCTACTAAGATATCATGAACTGATTTTTCTGTACATTTCCAAAAAGAAAAATTTCCTCTCACATGCTGTAGTTCTTTCTGTAAGCCATGCTGCATCTTTCTCTCCGTTGTTTCCAACTCTGATAAGCTAGATAGACAAGGGAAGGTGATGTGTCTGACAAATTTGCCAAATTTCATCACCAGTCTGAAAATACTTTGCTTGGCAGACCAGAGCTGTCAAATAATTTCCCTGAGGTTTCTAAAATACTGGACAGGGGAAGCAGGACCCAAAACCAGAATGGACTTGACTGACTACAGAAAACACTAAGTTCTGCCTTAAGTAAAGGAAACTCAGGTGTTCATCTCTGCTTAGTAGAAAAACTGAACATCTTGGTATGTTCTCATCAAATGGTACTTGTTTATTTCCCATTGTTGTTCTGTTAGCACAGTTAAAAGTCTTTAAAGCAAAAGCTTCTGAGGAATTCCATGCTTGAAAGATAAAACAGGAAGCTGTGTTAAGAGTGGACAAGCACAAATATTTGGAAATAAGATCAGCACATATAGGCAGCATACTGCAGAAACAAAATGTAGTGTGTGATACAGATGCTTGAGAAAAAATATTTTAAATTATGTAATCCTATTTTTTTTATTTATTTTTTGCCTCAATAACTAGGCTTATCTACCCAAAAGCAGGCAGTGTAGTTTATTGGAACAGCACCAAGAAGAAAAGCCTCTCCATCCATTGCTTCCAAAACTTCCTCTTTATCTCTGGTGTCCCACAGAGCAGTCAATTAGTGATGGAAAATCACCTCTTGAGCTGAGTTCCAGTCAGTGCTCCTGAAAGCCTAAAGCCAGACAGCTGCATCTTGGTGCCTTTCTATGAAGACCAGAAACAGGAGCCAGATCCTCTCAAAACAAACAAAGCTGTTGGTATTGATTAAAATAGAAGAGGAGGAACTCTCAGCAAAAATGGCTGCGAACCAAAGCTATGCACTTAGGATGGGTATTTTAGGAGAGGAAGCTGTCTGTCAAGATCTGATGGGATGGTCCACTCAGATGGTCCACTTTTAAATGCACTTTCAAGAGATTCTCTTGGATGCAAGACTCTACTCTGAAGATGAGTAACCAGATCTAGCAATAGAAAATGTACAAGGCTGTTGACGCTGCATGCCGCCAGCAAGAAATAAATAAATAAATAAATAAAAGAGGTCTGTCTTAATACCCAGGGGATTATGCATGTAGGTTGGGGACAAAAAGAAAATTCAACAACTAAAGAATCCAAAGCTGAGCCAAAAGAATCCAAAACTGAGAACAAGGGGCATAGCAAAAAGGGAATTCAAACTGAACAGCCAGGAAGAAGATGAATAGTCTTAAAGAAGGCACAAAGAGAAGAAGAAAAAAAAAAAAGGAACTTAAAATGGATTTGTCAGGGTTGTGAAAGAAAACTAAGACTTCAAAAAGACAATGAGCTGTAAAAGAGGGTTGGAAGACTGATCTTGAAGCTGGCTGAGGGCAGGAGTTGTCTTATGGTCTTCAAGTTTAAACAACACGATGAAGTTGTAAGGAAACATACTGAGGAAAATGGTGAGTGTGAAGGACTTGACTGGATTAGCCTCTTAGGAAGCATGAAGCATTTTGCCTTTTGAGACAAATGAATTTATAGATACATCAAATGAAATCTCAGTTTCACTAAGTCAGTGGTAACTTTTCTACTTGCCTAGAGTGGAGCTAGGATTTTTTATGCTGTCCTCAGAACCTTTTTAAGATAATGAAATTTACCGTAAGGAAGAAGGAGATCTCATGACATGGATATGTTTTCTCTAGATACAAATCCCTGGAGGTGTTCAAGGCCAGGTTGAGTGGACCTTTGAGCAACAAGGTCTATTGGGAGGTGTCCCTGCCCATGGCAGAGGGGTTGGAACTGGATGATCTTAAAAGTCCCTTCCAGTCCAAGCCATTCTATAATTCTATGAAATCAAACCTGAAAGTGTCAGAATATATATATATACATATATATATATAAAGTTATTACTAAATTATATTTAAACATTCTCTGTAGCTAGTAAACTGCAGTATAACTGTTCTATATTGTCAGAATCCTTTTTTGTATGTGATAAGCCTTCAGCAGGGGTCAGATTGTTTATATTTGTTGCAGTTTATAGCCCTTCTAAGGGTTAGGTTACTAGTCTTGGGGCTTACCCTCTTGTTACTTGTACTTTGCTTCATCATGTTCGAGTATTTTTCACAAAACATTCCCAATAAGGCTCCAGTAGCAGTCACATCAGTCTGGGTCTTGTTTGGTTGACTAATTTAAATATATATATATATAGTATTTACTATTGCTTTATAGGTAATCATTATATGAGACAGAAAGTCTAGCATCAGGATGGAAGTTAGACATTAAGTGAAAAATGCAAGAATAATTAATATGGTCAAAGTTCAGACCTCATCCAAGGAAGTTTCATTTTTTTCAAGTCAATTCCTTAAAACCATAAAAATGTAAGATTTTTTTCTGGTTTTACTCATTCACTTAAGCTGTCTTTTGCCTACTTCATCCACTTCTTTAGAGTTATATTAAGAAAACGAAACTTGCTGTTCCTTTGAACATTTGAATTACCCTGTTTAAAGAAAGGCTTTCTGAAAAGAAAAGCAAAACCATGGAAATTTTTTTCCATTACATCTTTACCAGAAAATTTCTGTTAATATTGAACTGGTTGAATGGATAGGTTATCTGTTAATGCAATATAAAAGAATGTTAAGTATCTCTGCCATAGTTACATATATTTCAGTCTTGATCTGCAGCTTTTGTGATATTGGATTGTTGACTTTTTCACTACTGAGATAGATCGTCAGTTGATGGCCAATGGAAGCGAAAAGATAGGCTATTACTTCTTGACTGGTTGGGACATTCTCTTTAAGGAACTGCTTTATATTTCACTTTGAAACTGTGGATTTGAACTAGGATCTTGTAGGTAGTTTACACCTTGCAAATGGACAAGGGGAATGAAAATTGTTTCTGGAAACAAACAAGCAAAAAAAAAAAAACAACCAAGTATACACAACATAATGTTGGAGTCAAAGGAAAGGACCTAAAGGAAGTACGTGAAGTATCTTGGTATGATCCATACAAGTTCTTCAGAGAAAGATAAAACTAAAATGTTTTTTTAGGTGGCAGCTATAAAAATTAAAACACTCAGCTTACTCATATGCCTCAGGGTAAGACTATACATCAGGTCATATGATGAAAGTAGTGCCTCCAGTACACTGACATCATGTAACACCTATGGGGATTGGGGAGCTGCTGGTGGGGTAAGGGCTGTCACTATTGCCCAGGAAATGGCCTTTCCACTGAGCTGGGTGTCTCCCCATTCCTACACCCTGACAGAATGGAACAAAAGAGGTTTTTTGTTTCCAGGATTACAGGTGTCAGGTGCAGGCCTGAATCAAAAAGAAAGCAGAGTGATGAAGCTGGTATAGTGTACTAGAGATTTAAGGTTCCTAATATATTCCTAAAGGTACAATTTTTCTTTATCCAAATATGAGAACCTTAGTTTTTCTCCCTATCAAAAAGTCCTATTAGATGGAGTGCTAATTAAACATCAAACATTTGCCTAGTGTGTTTTCATGTATTTTAGACAATTCAAAAAGCATACAAAACATTGTTTCTGAAATAGCTCAAATGATGTCAGTTGTGTAGCTGATTATGCTGTCCCACGACAGAATTCTCTATCATGTTAATTTTGAAAAAGCTGAATTATTCCTGTCATCATGTATGTTTTGAACACCTTTTGAAATGCATGTAGCCATTTTTAGTACCTCGGTAGTTACAACATTAATAGGTACTACAGAGTCTAAAATGGAATGCCTCTTCAAGAATTTCAGTTCCTAACATTGAGACAGTTGTGATCTATCCAGCAAAACCTTTTTTTTTTTTCTTTTTTTTTTTTCCCTCCTGGAAACTTAAATAATAAGATATTGTAGCCAGCTGTTGAACAAAATTGTCTGTTAAGTCCTAGGCTGTTTTACCACAAGACATTGATTTTAATCACTGACCAGCATCGATGATAGAAAGTTGATACGTTGTTCCCCAGATGGCAAAAGTACACTATATAGTTTTCTTTTTTTATGCTCTGACATGCTGCTGGAGTCCTGAATACAAATACAAAGCTGAAAAGATTATTTTACCCTACAGTGTTAAAAAGATACTGAACAAAGGTAAGACATTATATGCTGCTGGGGTTTAACAGGAATCCCTAGAGACAGATGGACTGCAAAGGAAGTTAATGGCATGTAAGAACTGTGAAGTATTCACTCATTTAGAGAGGTGAATGGTTCTCTCCTTACAGCTTCTGTGAATAATGTTATTCTGTGAGGGACACTATATTTCCATACTTTTACTGATAGAGAGAGGAGTTAATGGAGAGAAGGTTGCGTAATCTGTCAGCTTCTCTTTTTTAGCAGCAAGACCTTGTTGTGACCTCAGTAGGCTCTTGAAAGATTATTAGATAAAGTGATAAAGGTTGGTATGGGCAGTATAAAGACACTAGAAAAGTTCCTGTAGTTCCTCTGTCTCCTTCCAGACTAAGCCATAAACTGCTGGAAGTTGGAATGAGAACAGACAGCCATCTCCTGGTCATGCAAATTGCAGGATACATTTGCTGAGCTTTGTAAATAGCATCTTAATTTTAGAGTTAACCTGTTGCACAGACAGATGAAAACTAATAGGATTTTCAGTAATTATTTGGTCTGGAAAATGTAGTAAGCATAAAAAAAAAAAAAAGGCATTTAAAGAGTAGTAATGTATTTTCCTAGGAAGCTTGAAAACTGACACAGTGAGTGTTTGCAGAACTATTTAGGTGTTAGATTTTTTTATACAAAATATGGATCTGGATTTTGTAACTTGAAGAATTCTTTAACATTTCCTCTGAGCTCAGTTTGCCTGGAATAAACTTAGATTCACCAAACAGTATTTGAGTTGTTCCTAGAGAATAAATATGATTCTTTTTTCCTCTACCCCATTTCCTAGAGATACATCTGTTAAAGGAAATGAAATGATCACAGTATTTCCAGTTGTAAAGAGCTTTTTCAGGTTTTGTGTGTGTGTGAGGTTATTTGGTTTAATTTGTTCCACTGTGGAATGTGCCATATCTCTAAGGCATTTCTGGGTATTAAATTACTGTGCCATACCTCTTTTCTTTTATTTTCTTTTATTTTTTTTTTCCTTTTTCCAGATGCTTAGCCCTGTGAAATTATCTGATCTTTTCTATTATTTTTTCACCTGTAATTAATATTTGGTTCGTCTGAGAAATTCAAATAATATCATGACAGAAAAAAAAAAAATCTGTGCTTATTTCTGAAGGTTCTTACTCAGTCCCATAGGAACCTTCCTTTTCTTGAAGATTATATACATATTTATAGTCCTCTGACAAATTATTTTCTCAGTGGTTTAGCTCTTATTACCACTGAGAGATTTACTAGGTTGCATTTGGACTGCCAACATATTTTCTCTGTGTGACATCCTTGTTTCATATACTAGTACATGCATGAATTATTTTTTTGTTCAAGAGCCATCTTCCCTCATTTTCCCTAAGTGCTTAAGAAAATCTGCAGTTTGTACTGGTATCCTTAAGATTCCCATCAGTAAGTCTCTTACTGGATGCCAGAACACTTTTTTTTTTCCAAATTGCAACTTGCATCTTTTGTTCCATTCTGTCAGGATGTGGGAAGGGGGAGATACCAAACTCCAAGGAAAGGCTGTCAGTCCAGATTCAACTCTTGCTCCTAAGCTGTTTTAACAAATGGGATGCATAATGTTTATCTATATATTTTGTACCATATTTGTAGCATATTCCATGCTTCTACTTTCCACTTATTGTCTCTTGATTCTGGGGTTTACAAACTTTAGTGCCAGCATTGCATGCCAGGATGAGGGCTGTGCAGCATGCTAGCTTTTGCAACTTCTTTAGAAATGCTGGTAAGTCTTCAACTTTTCCACTCCTCTTTCTCTTCCAGGCTGAAAAGACTGACTGAACTTACTCTAGGGAGCTACTTATGATGATATCGTTATCATAAACTAATGATGACTATCATTTGAGTCATCTGACAAAACTCTGGGTTTGCTAAGCTCCAGAGAAGGATCAGAGAGTGACACCTTTCTCCTTGTAGACCTTAATCTAAGGTCTGAGAGTATATCTTCTAAATCAGTTAGCAGCACTCTGCATGTCTAGCCCTATAACGGTATTGCTGCAGAGAGTCTTTGCTCCCCATCCTGGCTTTCAGCTGGAGCTCTGTAAAATCCCATGAAACAATAGATGCAAGAGGGGGTTCTTGCATTAAAGTATGTAAGAGGTTGTTAAATAACTAGTGATTTACTGAGTTACTTTGGTTTACTGTCAAAAGTATTGTAAATAGACTAATGAAAAATGTGGTATATTTTCAAAAATGCAAATACTGTAGTATGAAAAGGACAGCCCACTACAGCCATTGAAAACTTCATATTTTGAAGGTTAGAAATAATTATCTGTGTCTGTTAGGCAAAATTCAATGTATTCTAAGGAATACATATGTGATAGTTTGTTTCTTCTGATTAGGAACCAAAAAAAATGGTATTGGTTGTTTTCCTTGGCAGATTGCAGGAGAAGCATGTTATTGAATTAATTCATAATCAACAACAAATAAGGTGCAGTAACAAGATAATTATCTGTAAAAAAAAAAACACCATTCTGGAATTCAGTCTCTCAGCAAAAGTTTCTAAGACATTCTAAGGGTTATGCTGTTATGTGTTGCAGTGTATTTATGTTAAGTGGGTATGCAAACACAAAGGACTGGAAACTGTCAACTCAAGCATCTCCAGGCTAATTTCCTATATGTGCACTTGAAGGAACAGAAAAGAAAAGAAAAGTAAAAAAAAAAAAAAAAAAGAGCATTTATTGTTAATAATTAATGGAGAAAGTCTCCCAGTTTGCTGTTTGGACCAGTCAATGATGATAACTTTGTGATCATATTAATAACAAACAGAGCATTTGAAAGTACATTTTGAATGCTACTAAGAGACTGGTTCAGTAAAACAGGCATCTACCATATTTTTTTCTGATCACATCTTGGAGATGATGAGCTCTCAAATTCAATTTATCTTGTAGGTGTGTACAAGAAAATCTCTTGCTCTTCTTTGTTTGTTTTGTACTGTTTCATGCCTGTTCCATCAACTTGGAATTTGTGGAGTGACAGAAATATTATTTACAACAATTTTAAGCACATGCAAAAGTATCGTTTCGAGTCTTTTTACGAGAATTTACCTATTGGAGATATAAAAATAAACTGCAGAGTCAAATCATCTAAGCTAGCTTGGAAACTTTATCCAATAACATGTATTAATCTCAAAGTAAAACGGTATTTTCTTTTTGGTCATGCCAGTACTCTTTTGCTTAGCAAATACATAGTTGATAGACAGAAACAAGCACTTTTCACATTTAAGTGAAAACAGATGCATTACTTAAGAAAGGAATGCAGCCCTTGATTCAGAGTCAGAATCATCTCTTGCGTATTTCAAAATCCAGCACTGTACAGTATATTTGTCCTTGTCCATTGCATGCAGATGTTTCTGGATGGTGCATGTCAGAATATTTTTTCATATTTGAGATATGAACTTCTGTACCTTAATGTACCACCACTGTATACTGTATCTTGAGTATTATAATAATTATAACCATTTGTTGGTACTTATTCATAAAATATTATGCATATCCACTCCCATACATCTTAAAACATCTGAATTAGTTTCCTCCAGAGAAGAAACATGTTTCAAAATGACAAAAGGTTTTTAGCTTCCAGGATAAGGAAAAACAAATCTCAGTTCAGAGATGCTACACCTCTATCAGCAAAGTGTTCCCCTCCTAGTCTGCTGGCATGGTTCAAGGTGAAGTTCTGGCTTTAGGTTTAATGTTGACTACTGACTTATTTTCTAGTCTTTTGACCTGCCGATAAACTAAAAAATAAATTACCCTATATGCCATACACTATCAACAATTTGTTCATAAATTCTTTTCAATTTTTTCTAATGGGAAAGACAAAACACGACCCATTTCTTTTATACTATTGCTTTGGACAGAGTCCTACCTCCTTGTAGTCTAAAGTAGGATCTAGTTTATGTACTAAGAAGGAAATTCAAGTCAGCATTCAGTTATTTCAATGGCCAAATATCTGAAAAAAAAATGCAGTTCCTGCAGTAGAATTGCCATGATCCAAATGGTGACATTGCCATTAACTTAGATAGATATTTTTAATTGTGGACCTTATGAGAATCACATCTTCTAGAAAACTCAGTGTTTTTTTATATAAAGAAATTCTCAAGGATAATACTCAACATGTATAACTACATTTAAAAGCTCCAGTCTCGTATCTTATCTGTACACCAACCTCCCATCCTCTCAAATTAACTGAAAATCTTATTAACAAGAGGCTTGTTCTCCCTGCCTATACACACACTTTAAGAAATATATATCTTACACATCTGCACAAATTGATCCCAAAGTAGGAAATGTCAAAGAAGAAAGTTCATTTCAGGTTTTTTATTGCACAGTTGATCTAGAGTTTTGGCCTTTGCTCTGCAGCATAGCTTACTGGCTTACTGCTAAACACTGGATTAGGTGGAATAGTGGTTTGTTCTAGTATGTCATCTGAACGTTTAAACGTAATCTCCTTTTGAAAGACATTCCAGTTTTATGTATGGTCTGTACGGTGATGGTGTAAGGCGTTAAAACTGTTTGGACAAAAAAAAATGTTTTCATGAAGCAGCAACCAATCGAACTTGCAGCAGTGATAGAATAAAGTCTTCTGCCCTGTATGCAGGACCAGAGCAGAAAAGAACCTGGCCCTGCTTAACAAATTTTCTTCCCATTGTGTTTGTCCATTAACCAGATAAAGCGCACACTTCCCATGCTGTTCCATTCATACAGCCTAGAGTTCATTCAGAAACATAATGTTTCCTTTAGTTGATGGATTAAAGGCAGGATGGGGGGAGGAGTGTAAAAACGTTTTGGGATGTGCAACACTTCAGGAACAACTTTTAAATATTAATTCACACTAAAAAAGTGTCTTTTTCTTTTTTACGCAACTTCAAAATAAAACGGGTACTGCTTCTTAAATAAGCAAAATTATTTTTTTAAAAAAAGCAGGTGGTAAAGCAGGTTTGGTACAATTGCTGAGAAATTAGCATCAGGTTATTTTTAAAAAACAATCTTATATTACACTTTCAGTATAGTACAAAAACTAAGTGAACAATTTTTTCTGGCAAGCCTCGACAAATCTGGTGTTATATTTTGGTAAGTTGAAATATGAACCCAGGAATGTGTATTAGTGATCTTAAGAAATAAAAACCCAGCAAGTAAACTCAATAAGCAACATTAAAGGTTATTGTTTGCTTTCCATCTTCACTTAGTAGACCAGGTGTCACTAGCAAAGCAAATCTGAGGAAAAGCTACTTTTGTTGGAGCCTCTTTGTGAACAAAACAGATGACATAAAGAGCAGGTGTTAAAATAGTGAAAAAGGCAAACAGTAGTTATTTTACAGGATGTTTAGCTGCGGAACGGCTAGAAAAAAATCAGTCTATTCTAAAGCATCTTACTTGGAAATCTTTGCTCAAATAAAATCCTTCTCTGTCTTGTAAAATAGAATCTGCCTTTTGATCCCCCAAAGAATTGGTTGGATATACTTATCCTATTCCTCTTGTAGCTGACTTCCCAGAGGCTGACAGGAAAAAGCATAGTTTTTACTAAATAAGGATACTGGAATTTGCTTACTGCTTTCTGTTTACCTGATGTCACTTATGATACTGTGTTTGCCTACTTAAGTGGCATTTAGCACTGGAGTGTTGTGTGTGATTTTACTATTTATGTTAGGAAATTGCTTACCAGCTGGGGAGATTAGGCTGTTTTACTTTGTGTGTTTTTCATCCTGCACTGCACATCTGTTAATGTTGGTCTTAACATTACAATAGTGAGCAGTGTAAATTAATAAATAGACAGATAAGCCCATATGTGGAGGGAAGTTTTGCCTGTGAGATTGAAAAAAAAAAAAAAAAAAGACTACTGATCTGACATTTTACCCAACACTTAAAAATGTGGGTGTCTCCATTAAGCATCCTAAGCCCACAAAGACAAATTTAACTGCCCACACTTCAGGCTTCAAGTGTGTGCATTTTGGATTTAAGCCTTAAGGTTCATTTTCAGGTAGATGAAAGCACTATTGTTTCTGCTTTGAAGTGTGGCTTCTGTTTCTCACGCAAATTCGCTAGCAGGTTTCTTTGATTCTATCATGCTAATTGTGTACCTCTGTAAATGATGGGAGAAGTGAACCCTAATGCAAAATGTTTTTGTAATAAAGCAGCCTTAGAATCAAAAAGTGGCTACTCATTGCAGATAATTATGAATTCTCTCCATTTGCAACAAATATTTCATTCTTAAATAAAGAAACCCTTTATGGCATCACTTGAACAATTGTTTCAAGTTCCTGTGTCAACTGCTCAGTTAAGCCCTCAAAATATTTACTGCTTAGAAGATAGGCATCTTGGTACAAGGCACAAATTTAGGATTATGATTTTATGATGCAATTAAACTATACTATTGCACCTTTTCAGGTGCCAGTCAAATAAAGTTTCATTAAATCAAAATATATTGAATAGTGTAGCATTTAGGATCAAGTGAGTTCCTATAAAGATATGGAATTGTGATCAGTTTTATTTTCTGGTAGTGTTAAGAATTTATGCAGTATGATTTTTTTCTGATGTTTCAGGTCTAATTATACACATGTTGCCACTTTGGCAATCAACATCATTTTCCTTCAGTTACAATGGAGTGCCATTACAGGAAGCTATGTGGCATCCAAAACACCTTTTCCAGAATATTTTTTTTCCATGAATATTTTATACTTGAGTGGAAGTGTTACAGGATGAGAAGGATATCCGCCAATGAACTTTCTTGAAGTTCTGTCACTTCACCAGGCTAACTTCACTGCAAGCCAGACTTGCAGTCTTCGCTTTGAATTACAACACTTTGTCAGCGTGGCTTACATATGCTAATTTCTCCATGCAAATTTCGAGATCATGTTTCAAATATATATTTTTAAGACCCGCCTCAGATAAAGGCATGTTCTATATTGTTTAAATAGAGATAAAATAGCCCCTGTCAGCTCATTATAAATTACAAGCTGGTTCTTTCATGTCAGAATTTTCAGACGTGCTTGCTGTCTGACTGCCTATGTAATCAGTATGTGTCCAAGCAATTCAAATGCAATGACAAACTTTGAAGCACAAGCTCTGCAGAACAGTGAAGTTATCTGTTCCTTGCTAGTCTATAAAATTGTGTTCTCAGACTGTGAAACAACTTGTGGAATAGAAAAGCAATTCAGAAAGCTAGTTTAGATCGTGCGTTTTATGAACTTTAAAAAATAAATAGGTAATGAGATATTATAAACATAATTTTTAGGATGGAAATATTATCCTACCTTCATTAGCCACTGGGTGTTGTTTTCCATGATGTTTTCAAGTAGTTGCAGTCTTTGAACTGAATCATCATAGTCTAGAGGTGCGTCCCTCTGCACGGCGTTGGAGACGTAAGAGCTGGAAGATCGGCAGTTGTCTGTCTCGGGCAAGAGGAAGGTGTAGCTGCACGACCCGTGCTGAACCTGGTACTGCTTCTTGCCGATAGTCTCCATGCTTTTACTGAAGGAGTTGTATCCCGAAGCTAGGAAAATGCTGCAGCTCCAAGTGAAGTAAACAGTCAGCTGCATTTTAATTCCTGCGGCCAGCCAGCAGATCCGGAGCGCCTTGGTGTGCTGACAGGAGCCCAGATCGAGGTTAACCTGTACAGAAATTCAGTGCTCTGCTGCCATGTGTCGTCTGAACGAGGGCTGGACTTTCTGGCCGTCCCAGTCCCACGCCGTCCTCCCCCCCAGTCGTGCCCTCAGCTGTCAGATGCACAAAGGAAGAACAGTCCCACCGTGGCTGCAGGCTCTGCCTTCCTTTCCCCCAAAAAAGCCTCAACGCTTCCTTCTGCTCGGCTTTGTCCTGATTTTACCGCTCGGCAAACGAATCAATCACTCTCCTTTCCTTATATGATAAGTTGATAAGGGAAGGCAGACATGTGGAGAGCTCCGCTCCTCCCTCCCGAGCTGCTATCTGCCCACGGGGGGGTCTCTCGCCCTCGGAATAAAAGGCGAGCGCGCAGCCCAGCGTGGGATGTCGGAGAGCCCTTGGGGAGGAGCGGCTGTTACGGGACCCCTGCGCGTCCCCGCAGCAGCAGCAGCTCTCATTAAGAATTTCCTAGGCTGAGAAATCAGTTCTGATCGCCTCCAACTATGTTTGCAGAGGGAGCTTGTAAACTCTTTGCAGTGGCGATCATTTTTAAAGCGCTGTCAAATAGCTAAAAAAAAAAAAAAAAAAAAAAAAAAAAAGTTCCTGTGCTTGTTTGTTCTTCTTAAAGGATTTTTTTTTTGATACACTGAACCAAGATGTAATTTAGCTTGTGGTTTATATGTTGTGTAATTACAGAGAAAGACACTCTCCTAGGCATGCAAAAGCAGGCTTGGGCACATCCTTGCAAAGAGAACAAGAGAGGGGTTTTAATTAAAAGTTTTCAGTCAAATGCAGCCTCTGTACTTTACTGAATCTCTGACCTGAATAATCATTTCTAATCATTTCAAGAACTAAATGTTTTCAAGCCTTTTCTTTTTTTTAATTTGGCTATATTAAACAGCTAACTCTGAAAGTGATAATATTAACAACAGCTGCAAATCAAAAGTCAGCTGGGACTGAAAAATGAACAACTTTACAGAGCAAGTAGAAGTCAGGCACTCAGGACATGGCATGGGCGAAGAGCAGTTATTCTGTCAGCTTTTGCTAGCCCCTTTCTGGGCCCTCGGAAGAGGGAAATACCTGGAAAAGGTGAGGGAAAATCTCATAAAGTAAATATTTGGCTGTATGAAAAGGCTGTAAAAAGGAGCTTCTCCTTCCTTCCCACTCCTAGTGATCTTGAAAAAGCAGAAAATTACTAACCAATTTACCAAACCCTGGGAAAGAGCTGATTCCACTGAAATTTTAGAGGAATTCACTTTCTCTGTTGCAGAAAATGGCTTCTTGGAATAGGATATTGATTCCTGAAGAGAAACTGCCTGAAAGTTCTTCTAGGTTTAGGTTTGGAAGCTGTAAATTTTTCATAATTAAAATAAACAAAGGGAATGCCACACTAGGCCAGCTAACACGGATTAGAGACCAAAATTCCTATTATATGAGGAAAATCCCTGTGTGCCTCATGATCTCTTAGGACAGACTTTCCTATACAACGTGCTATGTTTTATTTAGTGTATGAATGTATGAATTACTTTTTATGTCATGAAAATTGTGTTCAGGGGTTGTCAAAAACTGTTGTAGCAGCTAAAATGCATTTGCTTACATTGCTGGAAGTTGTTGGGATTTCTTTATGTAACGTGTTGTTACCTCTGGAAAGGGCAATCTCTAAAATTCAATTCTGGAGAGTCCCAGGAAGGCTTGACTTAGAGTTGGACTGTGACCTGTGCAACCAATTTGCCAGATTTGCTTCCTGTGAGGTGTTCATCTGCCATCCTTCATCCTTCCAGCCAGTGGAAATGGAGAGAGAAGTTTGGAGTTCTTGACTATATCAGTCAAGAATATTTTCCACAAAATGTAGATATTTGTAGGGTTTGGCATAAAAAGTAGACATTTCCCATCCATTCCACTTCCTGTTGCAACAGCAAAGCAAATTAATGCAACAGGTACCTGCAAAGATTCAAAACCTTTGTGCATAGTCATGTCCACTTTTCAGTACATTGAAATTTTTGAAAGAATGTTTAATTCCATGTGTTTAATGGTCTTTTGCATGTTGAAAACCTTTTGCAGGTTGAGAAACTTGCTCTTATGCAATGGAGACAGATTTATGGATTAGATTTATAGACTCCTTGAAGCATTTCTAGGTATCTAGCCAGACGTTCAAATTTGTTATTGTCTTTAATTCCAATACTTTTTATTATTTTTTAAGTTAAATGAGAGTTTCCTGTTATGACTTGTTTTTAACTGTCCTTAAATGGGTCCGTTCCCTGCTTTCTTTTCCTCTCACAGCTAGCCCAAGGAATATGGGGCCTGCACAAGAGTAGTGCTGAAAATAGGAATATTCCAGTCCTGAAAGCTGGATGAGGAGAATGAATGAATGAGGAGAACTGGAAGATAATCTGAATTTTTCTGCTTATATTGTCATGGTGTTTTTAATCCCTTAGTGAGATATTAAAGGAAAAAATGAGACTTATCAGTGTAGTCTCTTAGAAGTTTTCTTTTTAATTATTACACCTCTATTCAAGGGACTGTACATATAAGAGACAAGATTTAAGGGATACTGACAAACTGTTACACAGGATTTCCATGAGAAGCTTGATGAGATCAATAGTTTTTGAGTTGCTATCAAGTTTGCCATCCGTGTGTCGCGCTGGTGAGTCAGATCACCAGCCTAATCTTGCAGCTCAGTTTTGCTGGGTTTTTAAGGAGAGACTGGCATGTCTCTAAAGGTTTGGTCTGGAGCCTGTTTTCCTTTTGGAAAGGCCAGTACATGACCCTGGGAGGCCCTTGCGCAGTAATGGGGCCAGGAACAAAACTGAACTTGGAGGCTGCCTGCAAAGCTTGCTGTATCTTGGACCTCCACTAGGGAGAACTGTGGTTGTATGAATACTGGAGAGAGAAATCGTTTACCTTTTACGTTTTTTGTTTTGTCTTGTTTTGAATGAATGAATGAGTGGCCAGTTGCTACGGCAGCTGTCAGCACTTCAGGGAAAAAGTATGGAAAGTGCAGGTATTCCTGTGTGAAATGCCAGCAAATGCCTGGTGGAAGACCCATACCGGCACAGCAGGAATCGCCAGTTGCGCTGTGCTTCTCATCCAGCTCTTTAAGCAACACCCCGAGGTACGCTGTAGTAATGTTTTCCCCAACTTCTCCTTGACACTTCCTGGCTGTAGTGGCAATAGCTGAAATACAACCCCCAACATGCACATATTCGCACACATAACCGAGGGAGGATTTTGCTGTTTCCCCATCTGGGTCTGATGGACTCATACTGCTTTAATGAAGTGCTCTTTCCCACTGCCCAGGCAAGTTAGTAAGTGTTCACCTTGCCAACAAAATAAATATACGTCCCTTTAACCCTTCACTACGGGATAGTGCTCTATTTGGTGCATCTTCTCGAGCATTTGTTTGTGATCCTTCACCCTTTCCATCCCTTTGGGAGCAGCTTTCCCAGCTGTGGAGGAGGAAGTGGTCTTCTCTGCCTCCCCAGGGACTCAAAACCAGGCAGAGTTCAGGGGGAAAGAAAGTAGTAACGGCTAAATTTAGAAAACTGGTGTGAAAAGTAAGGCAAGTTAAATACATTTTCATCCTTGAATACTGAGGAGGAGGAAGGAAGATGCTTGAATACAGCCTTTTTACGGAGCCTCAGAGGCATAATAACAAGTCTTCTTGCAGGGCAGGGCTTATTCCAGAAAAGCTGAATGACAGAGAAGATCTGTCTCCTGTCAATTATGAAAAGAAACATCTCATTCTTAGCCATGTCGAAGTAGGAAGGAATGTAAATCATTTGGCATGGAATCTTATATATGCCAGTATGAAATTCAGTAAAAAGTTATAATTCAGACCAGTTGCTTCATCTCAGTATCTTTTTTTAATGTTCATCATTTTCTTCGTCTTTTATTTGTGCTGAAGATATGGAGTGGCATGTTTGCATTCATGATACATTTATTCTGCAAAATGAAATATCGATGTTTAATCTGGGATTTCCTGCTTGCGTTATAGCTGAGTGTATATAGTATTTGACATAAAATAGCAAATAGTGGCTTGGTATATTTAAAGTACAAATTAGAGCTTTCCCTTTTTAGAAAGAAGATACTCACTCTACAGAACTCACCTTATAAGAAGTGATGAAGTGTATATTTTGTCAAAACTAAACATTTAGAACGTTTTGCCAGATGTGTATTAGGCAATTGCTTTTTCTGGGAAACAGCGAATTCCCTTACTCAGCCAACCCTGCTTTTATTCCATACAGCATATGACTAAGCTGCTTTGAGAGAGATGCCTGAATACCACTAACATTATCTTTCCAATTATCATTTTACTTACAGCTGCACAGCTTCTGTTTGACAGGCAAATGCAGAGATCTTGTGAGACCTCTGATAGAAAAGGAAGTAAAAAATAAAAAATAAAAATGGATGTAATATAAGAAAATGTTGACTTTAGGCTATATCTGCAGACTTTGCCACCTAAAACATCTGAGGTGTTGATTTAGTAGATAAGCAAGTTCTCATTTCAGCAGTTTTCATGTTTTAGCAAGAGAAAAAAATACATAACAAAATATGTGTAAAATAAAAGCACAACAATGAGAACAAGCATTTTTGGTGCTACATTCTTATAGGGATATTTGATCTACATATAAAACTGAAAATGCTGTAGTGTGAGAATGTAGAACTGCAAAATCAAATCTGAGATTAAAAAAAAATCTGAAACTTGGAATAAATTAATAAAGTATTTTATGTATTCCTGGTATTTACATTCCTTACATTTTAACACTCAATATTAAGTCCCCACCTTTGGTTCCTGGTACTTTAATGTTAGTTTATGGTAGTTCTGTTTGTTGGCTTCAAAATATTTTCTTTCACTGGGAGTATTTTAACATAGTTCTCAGGAACAAATGTCAACAAGGACAAGACTCGTGAACTCGTAACTTAAAAAACAGGGAACAGTATTTTGAACCCTACTAGATTTTCAGCCTGCTAAAAATCTTATCTGCTTTGAGATCTTAAACTCTTTGAACGAGACAAGTGCCGGATTATTATGTTTTCCATTAAGCCAAAACATATTGTTTTTAGCAAGGCCCATAATTCAGTTCTTTAGTACTTTTAAAATTAACAGTAATATCTTACAAATCTTTTCTCCTCTCCCCACCACTTGCCTATTATTCTTTTTTATTGCATCAGACCTTTTTCACTGGTCTCTCATTACTTGTTTAACAAAATTTCAGGATTCCACTCACTTTATCAGCTGCTGATTATTTCTAATCATTCAGAACATCTGTTGTAACATCTTGTGAATTCATAGTCATCTCTCTGTTCGGTCTCTGATGTTCTTCCATGTCTCCTTTGAGTGCCCTTCCTTACAAAGGGAGATCATTTACCCAGTAATTCTCATATTGTACTTTTTCTTTTGAAGGGACAAGAGGTCAGTAATCTAATCCACTGAAAATTTCAGTTATCACTGTCTTGGTGACTCAGTCTGTTTCCATCTGGCCTTGAAACAGGGCCAGATGTTCCAAAATCCAATCTATTATTTCAGTAAATTATATTTTTCCTAGATGCTACACCATTAGTTGAAGTGTGAATTGGCCAAAACTAGGATTTATATCTACCCTTGGAAATGCTTGCTTGTTAGCCCCATATTCTCTTTTGCAGTTGATACTGCCAACACTCTTCAATTTATTGAAGCTATAATCTGCAAGTTATCTTTATATCCCTTTGTTACTTTGATATTTTATTCTCTCCCTTTTTTGATTCTACACTTTCATGAATGTCTATAAAATTCTTATGCTGATCGTCATCATCAACACATTGAATTTTGTAATATGTTCTGTTTGGCTCCTCAATAACATTTGAAATGTGACTTGTTTATGAAGCTTATTATATTAGTTCTGCCCCTTTTAGTAAATAATACTCAACCTTATTTTCATAATACTTGTTCGACAACTGTCAGAGGTTCACTTATCTACTTAATTGCCTCAAATTTGTTTCCATTTTTGAAAGCTCTAAGTGCAGCATCTCTTCAAACAAATAAGTCAGCTTCATTGCTTACTTCACAGACACTCACCGGACTAACTTTCTTGGACTGTCTTGATTACACTTGGGATGTCTCTTCTCAGTTAACCTGACATTTAATGTGACCATATTTTCCATTTATAGACTTATTTTGATATTCCACTTTTGTTACATAACATCTGCTCAGGGCTTTTTGAGATCATATTTGAGATCATATTAACATTAAAATAATTCATAGTTTTATACATATGCATACTTAAATCTGCATGTATGTATACACTTAGGATGCTGTAGATGCCACCACACATAAAATATATTTGGTCTTGTTAATTTAGTTTGGAACTTTGTGGTATCTCATCTTAAACAACAACAACATGAATGTATATTTTTTGAAATTTATGTCCTTATGACTTCCACATTCCAGAACTTTCTTAAATGCAAAACGCTTCTTATTTTTTACTATTTCATTAGTTTTATAGCGATTTTCTTTATCATTCCAAATTTTCAAGGGATATCTAAAGTACAGTGTACAAATACCTATATAACTGTAATCTATACAAATAATCTGTGCAGATATCTAAGAAGGTTCTCACAACACATTAATGAAGTTTGTATTCATAGCACAGATGGTAGTTTTTCTTACTGTGAACATTTTTTTAATAATGAATGTTATTTTAATCTTTAAAAGATGAATCACCCACATACTGGAGTGGGAAGTGAGTCCCATGATTATGAAGAATAGTTGCTATACGTCCTTCCTCCTTAATATTTTTATATTGTTTGGCTATAGCGCCCAAAGGCTTTGTTCGTTCTCCTCAGAGTTATGTGATGACAGCAAATTTTAGCTGGTAACAAGTGTAATTACATCTTAAAGTTGAATAGCATGAGTACAAAATTAACATGGAAATTTCAGCTAATGTCAAGGATCTCACAACTGGACTGCTGAATAACTTCGACAGTTGTGCCTTGTCTATCCCCCATACTGGGCAAAGTATAGTACAGCACTTGTTTAAAGAGGTTACCATCAGTTTGAAACTGAATGAAAAAGCTTCTGTGCTAGTGTGTAGAAACTAGTTCTACTAAGTCCTTTAAAACCTGTTTTTAAAAATTGTTTCTGTAGCACATACTCATTTACTCTTCTTTATTGGATTGTATGTGAAAAGATTAACAGAGATATTCATACTCCTTATGCTCATGTACTGTTTACATGCTAATTTGAAAACTTTTTAGTTGTAGTTTTGCATATTTGGACACTTTAAAGCTAGAATCTTTATGCAAGGTTTTGACTTTTGCTGTGTTATGTGAGTGTTGAATTATGTTGATGTGGAAAGGCAGTAGGCTGTGAAAGAATCCAGAAAGCTTTCAGAAAATGAGAAATCTGTCTTACTGACATTTTAAAGAAAAATGTATATGCCATTTGTTTAAAGAAATGTATTTTTAAAATGTCTAAGCAGTTGACGGTAATCTTGCCTTCCAAATAACCTTAGTCCTTATGATTTAAACCTTTCTTCTGTAAGCAGTCATTCAGGTTAGTGGAAGGTTCCCACCTCTGGTAACAGCGCACTTCATTGATAAAAACAGCATGTCATACTTCCGAAGAGCATGTTCAAGATTCTGAATTCAAAGATAAACTGATGTCAAAGAGAGAATGAAAAGGAAGTGAGAAACTGTATAAGAGGAATAAACAAAGCTTTCACAGAGAGAGAGGACATTTATGGCAACAGTAAGGTACCTAGTTCCTGACATCTGTTTCCCTCAAGAAAAAAAATACAGTACATATGCTAACCTTTTTATGGAGAGTGCAAGAAAAATATTTGCAGCGTATTTTCATATATTCATATTTGTTGAACTGTATTATGGATATGTAATTTGGAGAGGATAGAGCAGCTGCATACTATTTTTGCACTCCATAAAGATAAATCTTTGCTTACTTCAATTCTAATAAGCATAGTCCAGTAATAGTTCTAAAAACAGTACCAAGCCTCTTGCTGATTCTGCACCAAAAACTGGGGGTTCTTTTCATCATTGGTATCACTGCTGCACAAGCACAGGAAGGTAATATAAGCATGCTCTTTTTTTTTTTTTTTTTTTTTTTTTTCCTCCCCTTGTTAGTTAGGCATCAGAACCTGTGATGGAACAGAAGAAAGATTACCTGCACACTGATACCAAGAGTAGGGCTCTTTTGTGGACTACTTATCTCCACATGGTAGGAGTGAATCTCCTACTGCTGGGTAAATATTAACATAAGTACCCTACTGGCTGAGTAACAGCCTGTTCTTTATCTCTCCAAATAAATCATCGGCTGGAAAGATAATCCTCCATCTCCAGTGGAATGTGCACAGAAGATCAAATCTCTTATGAGTACCCTATCATTTAAATGGTATTTTTTCTTGAAATATAAGCTAAATAGAAAGTCCTTTACTGCCCTTTTACTTTATAGAAATCCGATTTTTTACTGAGTAGTTTCACTACGTAGAGAAAATTCAAATATTTGAAAAAATCTTTATTTGTTCCCACTAGAAATACATGTAAATGAAATTCAGTGGCGGTCACTGGTGATGTCTGTAGTGTCTGAAAATGAGTTCACATTCAGGCTAGCCATAGCCAAACTCTTAACATGTATTTAGGAATATTATCAGTTAGTTCAGTCTTCACTTCCTAACTTAAGGATAAACTTGATTATAGAAGATCTGTATCTTCTCACTTGATTCTTAAGTCAATATGTTCAGTCAAATCTGTGATTGAATTCTATTCTAAATAACAAATAAGTCTTCATCTTTACTGTAAAATGACATATTAGATGTTGTTACTGCTTCAGATGTAGCCTGTGGGATGTTATTAACAGCAATGTCCAGTGGACAGCATTTTTCTTAAACATTAATAACTTCAAATCTGATCCATAAAATTAACAGACAGCTGATGTTCTACTAATTTCTGTCTTCCATTGCTTGTTGACTACTCAAGTATCATTTTTAAGAATAAAAATGTTTGCATTAAATTTAAAATATTTACTTGATGATGACAAGACAATTAGAAGAATCTCTCTTAAATCAGCCAGCTTAGAATAGTTTCCTTTTCTATCAGTGATCATTGTATCCTTGAGTAAGGTGTCAAGGTGGGATTCTTTGATTAAATGTAAACATCAAATCACCCAAGGCTTCGTTGCAGAGCCAGAGAGATTTCTTTATTGATCATAAGGAGATTGACTCTTGAGTAACAAGCTCAGGTGAAAGCATCTGAAGTTAGGTGAGATGAATGACATGCAGGTCACATTACAAGAGCTGGCCTCATGCTTGTTATAAAAACCTTGTTGTGGACTGCGTAGGAAAGACAAGAGCCTTTTACAAACCACTTTTCTACAAAAGATGATGAGAAATTAGTTTTAAATCGTCTGATTTCTTTTCTATTGCTAAAATTTCCAGTTTGACTTATTGAAGAAGTGATGGTTGTTCCAGTTTTGAGATGTGTCCCATTGTCTCAACTTGTTTTTATTAGTATATTATCACCCTTTTTTTTTTTTTAATTTTCTTACAATTTTCAGACTATTATATCCCAGCTTTGTTGTTTTGACTCTCATCTCTTTCAGCACTTGAACTATGACTTGATTAAAAAGCAGACCATAAAGAAATTGGGTCTAACTGCATTATTCATAATTCTTTCAAGTTTTTCAAGGTTAAGAGCATTATACCTTTGGTAAATGTCAGCTGAAATATTTAAACAGTGCCTGTTCCAGAACCCGCTTGCAGCCCTCCCTAACAGATGGCGAGAAGGGATGGGCTAGCAAAGGACTGAGTTTTCAGGCAGCTGTGCGGTATTCCAGGCAGGACTACTGCAGGCAGGGAAATAGTTAGGAGTTATGGCTTATGCTTCATTTTAATTTCATACCAAGTACAAAAATATTTTCAGAGGCTAAGATCTATTAGTCTGTAGAAAAGCCTCTCATGAGAAGTGATGGAGTCCCCACTGCATGAGTAATTTAATATGGTTTGCCAAAACACTGAAATATGTAAAGGAAAATCCTATACTGGCAGCAGTAAGAATTAGGTGACAATATAAGCTTTTTCATCTTTAATTTCTCTCATTAAACCACATCACTTTGTTGAAAGAAAGAAAAATGTTTATGTTGGACCTCCATGTGAAAAATATCCCTCTTCAGATAAAAATATAATTAATATATTTGAAATAATTCTTCCATTTTCTCACAGTCATGAAATTAAAACCATCAGCCAAAAGTTAATGCCTGCAAACTGATAAGCACAGCTTATTAGCACTATTAGCAGCAGAGGTTTAATATTGGAAATTACTGTGGTTTAAATTTCATTGCAATAGTGGAACAACTGCATTTTATGTTATTAATTCTAGTGATTAAATTTAAGAGAATATAGTTAATCCTATTACTAAAATACTGAGTGGGATTGTGTTTCATGGAGTATTGCTTCCCACAAGTGAACCTGCTTGACTAATAGAAATTTGCAACCAAATTATTCTCAGGTATCAGTTGCTTAATTGCTACTTTCGTTTTCAGGTTTAAGAAAAATACTTATTTAAATGTTTACAATAAATAATGTAAAAAATGTGCTTCACAGAGATTATCAACATAACAATCCATAAAGTTTACATTAAAATCAGACTGCTGATGGTTTTCATTAACTTGAAACAGATTCTTTTCTGCCTTTTAAAACCTCTATTTTCTTCTATGTGAAGCAGGCTCCCTTGTATTCAGATTTTTTACCTCACCAGTTCTGCAGTACAGTGGAGAAAAACTGCACTCACCTACACCTCACCTAACTTTGCTGGTGCACAGTTTTAGCCTGCAGTACACCCAATAAAGAAAAATAGCACATACTTTTAAGACAGAGCTTTCAATAAACTGAGAGCCTGGAGGACTGAGGAAAAGGTGATGCTTTAAGGGCAACCTGTGGGCCTCTCATTTAGAAGGCTTTTCTAGTATCAGGCAGAAGCTTTTTCTGAGGTGTGTGGTGTGCACTGTGGTTAGGAGCTGCTGAAGTAGGCAAAACATGGGTCTGGTCTCCATTACTGTAATTTGCAAATACCCTGTGTCTGCTCACAGAGGATGGCCCAAGGCTTTTCAAGCTGTTAATGACATGAACAGTAGCCAAGAACTGTCTTTATTTGAAACAGCAGTGTATTTTAAAAGTAAGCTAGAATGTGTGAATCCTCAACCAGTTGCCATTTGCATGAAATTTACACAGTGAGAATTTTTCTTTAAAGAAACAGATTTCTCACCAAACGCTCACTTGACTAGTTAAACAACTGGAAGTCTTTTCAAGAGGTATCACTACTACTTAAGATATTGCCTTTCACAGATGGTCCAAACAAGAACCAGGCTGTAGAGTAAATGACACTTGATTCACTCCCATTGATTTCTCAGTGTTCATGAATTCATTAATTGTTCATTCATTAAACCCCATATCTTTGCTGGCTCTTTTATGTCAGAATGAGGCATTCATTTCCAGAAAATGAGATGGCAGATGGTGTAGTAAGTACTGCCCCTTATTAAAACCGGGGGGTTGAAGTAATTTAAATTAATAGAAGACCAGCAGAAATGAAGATATATAAGATCAGAAATAAAGGAAGAAAAGTGTCTTATCTATTTTTTTTGTTTTGTTTTGTTTTGTTTTCCCTAGTTATTTTTCTCTCATTAAAAGTAGGAAGTGGCATTGTAAGTCCTTAATACTAAATGTTGAAATTCGGGACAGCTGCAGGCTGTTCAGACTGTTTAACAGCTCTGCATATGAATGTCAAGTACACTGAGGTTGGTACTGTGTCTGCTATGTTATACATGCATGTTTCATCCATGGAAGCACTGCGTTATTTTTCCAGTTTACTAGGACTGGTTTCTGGGAAAATAAGTGGAAAGCCATGCCCCATACACTTTTCATGTGAGACACAAGACTTGATGGGGTAATAAAGGACATCTCCTGTTAGTTACAGAGGACGTCTGCCAAGCCTGCAGAAAGAAAAGATACAGGCCAGAGAACAGAACCAGAGAATAAGTGATTACTGTGATTACTGTGATAAGTGATTACTGTACCCTTTTTCTGTTTTTAATGTTTATATTCCACTCTGGTCTCAGCTGTTCTAGTCAATCTTTAACAATGTCTCTGAGCTGAATGTGGTGTCTAGACCCTGTATCTAGAATAGATGTATTCTCTACTTTCTAGTCTATCAAATGTTTTCTGGTTAAAACTTTAAAATGTTTTTAATTGTCATAAGTGAACGACAGTCAGATTTGCAAAGATAACACACAACATACATCAAAACTTATTAGGCTTCGAGTCTTCCAAAAATCCTGGTATGTGTCCCTTTGCATCTCTAGGTAACAAATGTGTCTCTGATTCATAAACATGGATAAATATATGAGCCTGTTAATACCTTATGTGCATGAATACTTCAGGTTATGTTTGAAAGCTTAACTGTAGCTATTATAACTTTTCTCAACAGTTTTGGGGTAAAAAACAAGTGTTACCTTCTTTTGGGGTGCAAAAACAGTGCAAAAAAACCTTGGCTGTTCTGCTCTGTTAAGTCCTAGATTTTGAACTAATGAGATAAAGTAAAATGATGGCTTAGATTTAAGGAAAATAATATTTTTTTCCCATTGCTAAAGAAGCATAAAAATGTTACTCTGCAAGGCATCAGTAGAAGACGACAAAATAATAAAAATGGTAATTTTGTTTTAGCATGATTTTGGAAGACAGAATCTTGATCTCTGAGTAGTTCAATTCACAATCCTGAACACGTGAATTCTACAGGAATCCTCGCTGAAAGACCTTTCTTTCACATTTTTAAAATTGATGATGTAAAAGCTGATAAAATTTTATATATCTGACTTTGCCCTTGAGTGTTTTTCCTTGTATCTATTCATATATCTAAGACATATCAGCCCCTCTTTATTGGCGTGCGTGTGTTTATTGTACATAATGAAAAGCAAGTCCTCTCAGTACAGCTACATCCAAATATGACTCAAGACCTTTGAAAACTTCAGTTTCATCCGGAACTGGGTGCCCTGCCTTCAGGAGCACTGAAGGAGGATTGCAGTTACAGTCACTATAGTTGTTCAGCAAGTTTCCTGGTTTACCAGGAAAGCTTAGCTGAATAACACTTGGTAGCTAAAACTCACTGTAGTGGCTTCCAGCGGACATTTTATAATATGCAAGTTAGTGCACATGCACTTTTTCCAAGCAGTTTGACTCACAATCATTAGGAATCCTGAAGACTATTTACCTCCATTTGTCATATTTTAAGTAATACATAAGTTACTACATCTGCCATGGTCTCACTTTAAATACTGATTCAAAGATTATTTCATCAGGCTACTTTCTGCGAGTCACACGCTGCTTGTCTGTCTCATATTCTCTTGCTGTTAGTCTGTCTGTATTGTATCTGTGCAACTCAGAATAATCCCCATATTCATTTGATTCACTGCTGCAGACAAGAAAAAACTTTCATATATTCAGGATGAGAATGCAAATTACTATTTTTATTTAATAAAGACAGATTGTTGAGCCTGGCACTAATTTTATCCTTTATTACCAATGAAGACATGAGAACTTCAAGTACATCCTGCTTCCATACCAGGGAAATTGGCTCAAAGTGAAAGGAGGAAGACATAGTTTTTTGTGGATTGTGTCCTTTAAATGTTAGTTTACAAAGACATTCTGAGTCAAAAGGCCAATTTTATGCAAGCAATGTTTTTTAAGATGTATGTAGCATATTCAGACAAGACAGCTGGAACAAAACAGTTTCAGAAACCTGTTAGACTTTATATATGCAGCCGATGATTGCTCAGGAACCCGTTTTGGGAAAGCTGCACACCTACCTGCGTGGCTTCCCTGGCTAATGGACTTGATTTATGTATGTGAGCACTTGATCATGTCCTGTAACGATTTACATGTGTCACACCAGCTAGTTCTGTTTTAGCTACGTATCTAATCTTCCATGATAAAAATCAGCGTCTGTCATTCCTTTTTGCCACTTTCTTGTCCTTGCTTCCAGCATTATGGATGTGCAGATCTCACTAATAGAATCCTGATGTACTGCTGCACTTTGGTTACAAAAAAACTTTTTATTGGTTATTTTGCTTGTAATGTTAGTATATGCCACCGGTTTTCTCCCTGCGTTTGACTACAGCATGGAAATGAAAAATGAGTGAATGCGAAATTTTTGCTAAATGAAGGCACCAAGTGTTGACAGGATGGCTGATTCCAACCCAGAATTTTCTCTGCATATAAACACAGAATACATTTCATAAACCAAAGCTGCAGTCTTTGTTTGTTTGCTGTTTGGTTTTATTCCAAGTGTCTTGAGAGATGACCCTTAAAAGAAAAGAAATACTAGGATGTGTTTCCATAAACTTGTATGAGAAATAGTGTGATAACAAGTCACCAGAAAAGCGTGCAAAATTTGGAGTGAGGAAGCTGAAATTAATGTAAAGAGATTAAAAAGAACAGACTTGGGCCGAGTGTTCTTTACAGCCAATATTCATTGCTAGGAAGAAATTAAGGTTTGTATTGTCCTACTGATAGAGTTCTGATAGATTTCTGGCTTGCTGTAATTGTAACACATCCTATTTTTATATTGTTTTCTGAACCTTGCACTTCTAGAAAGTCAGGGTTTGGAGAAGCTGTGTAGAAGTTGTCTAATCATTTAAAAACAGAAGTTTTATTTTGGTCTTTTTTCCACAGTAGCAAAAGCCTGGTTAAGGTTATGTGCCTTTGTCTATTTGTTCTCTTCTGGTGATGTTGCACTGTGATTGTGTTTGCCTGTATGATTCATTACAAGCCTGCTGGCAGATGGTCACGTACACTTTGCAATAATGCTTGATACTAATAATAATCAGCTTTCAGCTTTTATTTTTTTTCCTAGGGTAAACTGATGGTAATATATCCTAATTCCTAGGATATGTCTGTTTTCAGCCAGTGCTGTCTAAATACTTTTATCCTTCAGTAAAAACAGTTTCTGTGTTTATGCTCAACATCTCATGAGTGAAAGGTAAATTGTTTGTATGGATGGTAGTGACAGAAGACTTAGTATTTCACCTTTCTTATAGGAACAACGTGAAAGAGTTATTTTTTCATGACAGTATATGGTAGAAATTTTCTTGGCTCTTGCATATGAATGATTTTTTGTTGGTTAAGCCGTTGGAGCCCCACAGGGGCTATGTAGCTAAAGCTTCAGAAATCCTGCTTTGTCTCACATGATCCCCACACTTGTTATGTAGAAGGAAATTGTTTATGTACATTTTATTGCATAACAATAAATCAGGCTTATAGGAAATGTTTATCAGTAATGGTCAGAATGCTGTCAGTCCAAAACACATTCCATTTATTCATATGGTGAAATTATAAAGCACTACTTCTGTGTAGAGCAGTAAAATGTGTATATCAAGCAGCATTGTTTTATAAAAGGAAAAAAATTTGTTGAATTATGTGCTCCTACCATTATAATATGACACACAGATAGATTTCATCATTCTTTTAATACCAAGAGTAATGTATTTAACCATAGTTCTAGATGGAAGTGCTGAAAAAGCCACAATATGGTGGAAGTTTGTGGAAACTATTTATAACTGTCTTTATGATCGAAAAGGAAAATTTCTAGTCTAGCAATTTTAGTAGAGACAGCTGCTGTGGTGCTCTTGGTGGTTTTTGTTTATCATAATGGTAGTACACTATATCCAGGCAATAAAATTAGTTGTAAATCTGACTCCCTTAAAACACAATGTCATGTAATGGTTCCATCAAAAATGAATCTTAGTAGTTCAATTAAAGTTTCCTTATTCTTAACAAATTCCTCGTTCCATGCTTTCATTTAGTCATAAGCAACAGGATGTACTGCAACTCTACTCATGTTCTTGCAAAAGCCTATGACGCTGAAGTTCATGGCACAGTCTCTACAGTGTAGGATCATGGCCTACAGACCCAATAAGATATTTTTTCTGAATGTAATTCTCAGTTACAGGGCAAAGAAATTCTTATTCATCTCCAGAGAGCAGTAGAAAGTACATTTTAGCTGATACATCTTCTATTTTCAGACTCTTTCATAAATGTGTCTAAGGTATGGTGTTAAATGCTGTGCTCTGTCTTCCAGAAATTGAGGTTAAAATAATTCACAGCTAATATGAAAAAAAATGCTACATGAACCTGTGCCAACTTCTGTCCTTCTAGTCCTGGTTTCACAGATATAAGAGTTGTAATAAGCACCTTGATTCCTAACTCTCATACCTTTGATCCAACCACATGAAAACAAAAATTGTTTGTTATAAAATTTATTCATAAGATAGTTGCAGAATCAAATTCCATCTCCAGCAGATTTATTTTGCATTGTTTGTGTTTTACCGGGCTTGTGTGTGTATGTATGTATATATAGACATACTTCTGTTCTTGTTCTTACTGCTTTGTGATTTATTATGTGTTGATGAGATTCTGTTGTAGACCTTGGAGGCTTTTCCAAAGACAAGAAGTTCTACTGTCATGTTTTTCTTATAATGATTTATGTCTTGTATATTGAAGTTATTTTTCAGAACTATTTAAAAGATTGTCTAAATTCATGATTTTTAAAAACACTGCTATTTAATAGTTGCCTAAAGATGGTCCCAGAGGCTGTAATCAAAAAAGGGCCTCACTATTAGAAAGGTAGACTTTCGTCATTATTTTTCACTGAACATAAAACAGGACTCCGCATCCTAGTGCATTATACAAATCCAAAACAAAAGATAGTGTCTGCCCCAATGACCTTTTGATCTAAGGAAGAATGTTCCCATCCTTCTTTTTTTTTTGTTGTTGTTCCTGACCAGTCTGAAAGGTCACACTTTATCCATATCCCGTTTTACCAAATTTATTTGTAGTCCTGAAGCATTATCAACTTAATTTCAAGTGGAAGACTCTGGCAATAGTTGACACAAGGGATTTCTACCTGCGGAACTGATTCCAGGCAGATTTTGCTGACCTTCAAAAGGCTTTGCTGCATGGAATGACTATTTTTAAAGCTATTGTAGGGAGAGACTTTTAATGGGAGTATGTTTGCCTGAGGGAGGGGATTTTTATGGGTAGTCTGAAAGGGGCTGAATTTTGTTGGCTGTTTTAAGAGTATCTGTTAATTAGTACCTTTTAAAGTAATAAGTTTTGCAGAATCCAGAGAAAACATGTAAAATTTTTATTTAATGTTAATTTCCTAAAATCAAAGGAAAATGCACGTTTAAGAATCAATTTAAGAGGTACCTTTTCAGTTAAAACTGAAAAACTTCAGAAGTCTATCAAAAGTTTTGCCTAGCCTCAGACATTCCTCTGTGATTCGAGGTAAGTTTCAAGTTCCTGAAAGAGCTGCAGTTTCAACACAAAGCAAGGTCAAACTCTTTAGGTTTTATTGAGTAGTAGTGTTGAAATTCTGGGTTTAGTCCAACATGAAGGATGTAAACAACCCTGTGTACGTTGATTAAAATGTTTTGAGCAAAACTTTGTTGTTTGAAATTATATGCCTGGGTTGATTGTGGTTTAGAAGAAAAAAAAATAGGAACAGCACAAACTAAAGTGCTATTTTTCCCATTCCATTGAGTTTTCAGTATGGCTTAGCACAAGTTTATAGAACAAAATATGTGTTTTCTTGAAGTGGTAACACAGTGTGATTCTGACACATACTCAGTGCTGTGTGGATTGGACCAGTTGCTGCTTACTTATGTAGGAGATATGTAGGAGATGTATCATTTCATTTGACATGTAATTAGACAAAGCAGGAGAAGCATTCTGCCTTTTCTGGGATCATTTGTCAAATTTATGATTTTTTTTCAGGATTAACTGGACTATTTCTAGTTTCATGCTGTCTTTGAAGAATGTTGAAGATGTGGTGTTGGCTATTTCCCTTATCAGAAGTCTTCAGCACTTTCTACTGTCTTCAACCATTTACAGGGCCTGCTTTTTCTACGGCATTCCAGATTTGTCTAGCACGCAACCCTAACTAGGTGACTGTGTGTCTGTGTTTGCCTGACAATTTATCTGTGATTTATAAGCAAAAGAAGCAGTGCTTCATGAAGATACAATGTGCACGTGGACACTTTTTAGTAATATCCAAAATGGAATGTGTGTAATTACACAGCTTCTGGTTTAATGCCATTTTCATATTTGAACTTCTGTCTTGGTGAGTCAGCACTTCCAGTTTCAAGGTTAAATAAATTTAGGAAAGAAACCACATATGTTGTAATATTTGGGCCATATTGTACTTAACCAGATAATTATGTTGTGTTTGTAGGTATGCTGTTTAACTTTCCTGTGCAAGTTGTCTTTCTCATGGCATTTGCAAATTGAGTAGAAAGAGACCTTTGGTCTGTTACCTAAATCTTAACAAAAACTGAAAATTAAGGAAAGAGGGCACTGTAAATGATTTTTATAGCTCTGGCTTCATAGATCTTGCTGAGGTAAACACAGGATCATTTCTGTTTGGAAAAAAAAAAAAAAAGATTTTCAAATGGTATTTTGTGATCTAGCAAGTTATGATAATAGGTGAAAATTGCTGTACAGAATGGTATATTTCAAGTTTTCTAGTGTTCTAAAAATGTTTTTGAATCACTTCACATATGTTGTTATGTTTGTATGGCATTAGGGGAATTGATTATTGCCTTTAATAGCTTTGATGAGGCACTATTAGTGAAAACCCTGTTACCTGTTTTTCATCTCAGACAACTGCATGCCATAATTAGGTGTACTTCAAAAGCCAAATTAAACTGAATGAAAGAAGTAACCAGTAAGGATGTTCTCTTGAGCATTCATTCTTACCATGATGAATGATGCTTGTTTTTCTCTTCTCTTTAATTAGAATGTTTCTACATTTGCCAAAGAAAATGTTGGAATGCAGACAAAAACTGAAATTATAGGAACAGGGCTTGATGTAATAGCTTATTTGTAAAGGAAACACAACTTGTTTGGTATTTTATTGAAACAGGAAGTTCAGAACCTCAGTACACAGAAGTACAACAAATTCTCAGGTGCTAGTTGAGTCATCTGTTGTTGGAAGTAGTCTCATAGAAGGCTTCCCCTTGATTTAGTTTTAATCTTCAATTAACAAAGGGAAGGAAATTACATACAGATTTAGTTTTAGATTATGTGCAAAGGTCTGTGGCTTTTTAGCTGTCACCCTGATGTGCATGCTTTGTGAGTATGACATTCGTACAACTGGATTGTGTCTGAGTGAATATATTCATCTTTTAATGAGCATAAAAATTCTGATGTATTTCATTTATGAAAAAATGTAAAGCTTGCTTAATCAAAATACTCTGATTTTTCTCCCTCTAATCATCTCCTACTTGATTTCAGCTTTACAGCAAACTGTAGAAGTAATCATCTGTGATAAGGTGATAAATGATAAAACCAGTAGGTTTAAGTTTAGTATTTATTATTTATTTTTTAATTGCCATATTTGTTTGTAATAATAGGTCTGGTATACAGCAGAAAAGAGCATGGTGATACCATGTAGTTTTGTTTAGCTGTGAAATCTTCAAAAAGGCACTTGGGAATTTGCGTGTGTATTTTCTCTGTAGAAGGCAGCTTTTTCCCTTCTTCAAAGGTCTGTATCACACTGGCCTTCTTTGATTGAGAATGATTTTATTGAATTCCCTCCAAATCCTATCATCATTGTTCCTCTGTTTAACCCCAGAAGTACTCCAGTACTGTAAAGTGAATTCTCCTTTCCTCCACCAGTGGCCTGAGTAATGTAGCTCTCTCCATACTTGTCCATCAGGTAAGGACAAGTGCATTAGCACTTTAATCAGAAATAATGTTTTAATGAAGAAATTCATGGGTAACATTAGGACTAGCATGTCAGCTCCTAAATTATAAAGTTAATATAACTTTAAAACAAAAATAGATGCATGGTTCAGTGAGTTTGCAGGACATTTATAAATCTTTGCGTTATGCAGTGCTAGCTAGATTAAATTCTTTTTCTCCATCTTTTTCTCCATCTCCATACACTCAACCTAAGTAGTATGTATAATTTAGTATAGTGCACATGCATGCAAACAATAGCTTCTACCATCATGGTAGTTTGCATTGTTACAGGACTAAAGCTGTATTCCTGTGATGCCCACCTTATTCCAACTGTTTTTACTGGGAATTCTGGACTGGGATAGAGCCATAGGCAGTAAATATTTATTTACAATATTTTACTTTAAAAAAAATAAAAATAAAGTGTATGTTCTTCTGTGGGGATGGGGAGGAATTCTTGAGTGTTTGTCTTCTATCTAAGCTATCGAGTTGTTTGACTAGAAAATAACTTCAGTAATTTTGTTTGAGTCTTCCTGTGCTTTAGGGTATTTATCCTGCATCTAAGCTCAAAAATCCAGTTGCTCATAGTTTATATACAGTACTTGCTGAGTATTTTTTGGTCTGAATTGTTACAGCTTGCTTGTGCAATGACAACCTCTTGAAAAGGCTTTCTGCTCTTACTGAAGCACTTCAGATAAAATCAGATAGGCTAAAAAGCAGTAGTCTCTCTGTCCAGCCTAATTCTTAGATGAAGAACAGTAAGAATATAGGAAAGGAACTTGGAGGACAGGGTCAGCTCTCTGACCCTACAAACTTTGCTCAGCTACCATGAGAAGTCACTGAAAGTCCACTACCATAATAAGTCTGTCTAGTTCTCTGTTTTTAACCGTGTCATAGCTGGCAATCTCAATTTTAAAACAAAAGCAAATTTCATAGGGAATTTATAAAAACATTTCTAATAATAATAATGATGATTACATTTGCAGTGAACAGAAAGTAGACCTTTCTGTGCAGAGAAAATAAACTGTGTCAGGTACTGCGGCTCTACCCTACTAACTTTCATAACACTAAAATTATTCTGTGTTCTCAACATAGTTCCTTATCCCTCAGCTATAGACAACAATATCACAACTTGCTGACAAAATATAGTCAAAAAGTCCTTTCTTTGGTAATCATACATTTATTGCCATGCTAAAATGTTCAAGAGTTCATTAAAGGAATCTTCAAATAGAACATGTGTCACTTTCTGTAGTGTCCTTCCTTCGGTACCTATGAAGAAAGTGGTGCTCTCAAAAAAGATCTTTTCTTGAGTTCTTTTCATTTGAAAAGCACCTGGTCAGATATTTAAACACTGTTTTCAGCTGTGTGTGCTGGCAGCTCTATTAGTGCTGGGGGGTAAAGTGTCTTTGCTTTCCATACTTCCCATGGGATCTTTTCGTCTAACATGACACAATTAGACAAAGCAGAGATGTTATTACACACAGGTAATTATTGCTGCCATGGAGGAGCAATTATTGCTGCTGATCAGGGAAGCTGTAGACCAGAAGGAATGGTGATCATAGTTCTATCAGGAATTTCTAAAAGCTGCCCAAAGCTGTTATATTATTTGCAACGTGCAGAATTCCATACGTTGCACTGATTTGTTTGATGCCAAGTAATCTTTTGAATGAGTTTATTTTAGTAGTTCTTAGACAACTTTAAAGGTGTTTCTCTGTTAATATTGGTGTAATTTCAACTGAGCTTTTAGTTTGTATTTTAAAAAACAAGCATTCCCTGCTACTTTTCATTGCAGTGTGTGTGTCTCACTCTAAATACAGAGAATTCCATACAACTTCTGAAAGTGACTCTTAGGGCTTCTGCTGTGCTCAGTCATCACCAGGCATCTTTTTTAAACAATGCAAGAAAAAAACAAAAAAAAATCAGCTTTTATTAATCACTGCTTTTTCATTATTAGATGTCCTGTTATGTTGTAATAGATTGGCTGCTGAACAGAAACGTTTTATATTTTTGTTAATGAGGGAATACTTCAGGCTGCCCTACTTAGATGGTACTGTTTTCCTCTGTTGATACTTAAAAAAATAAATAAAAAGAACAAGAAACTTTTTTAAAAACTAATTTGCTGATGCCTATTTTTTTAAAGCCAAGTCTGTCTTATTTGTCTCGCTGAACCATATCAAAAAAAGATTGAGAAAAGTCAATCCTAAGAAATTTGAAGGAAAATGAACTGATCATGTTCAAGCTTTGACATATTTCATAAAGCTGTTGAAAAGCAAGCCATGAAAGCCAGATTTATGAGCTTTTTTAAAGTTATTTGTAGATTCCCAAGACGATTGTGTTCCCATCACTTACTGTAGCCTTTAAAACTCAAATGACGCTTAAAAATATTCATGTTTGGCACACACTGAGTTACTGCTGGGCGTTGCAATGGCATTCAGCTAAAACTGAAGAGTAGAGAGAAGAATGTACTCTGCCTTTGCTTCAGTCATTTCAGTCAGTTGAGGTAGAGCAAAAGGACTCACATAATCTTA
This sequence comes from Cygnus olor, assembly GCF_009769625.2. Taxonomy (NCBI): domain Eukaryota; kingdom Metazoa; phylum Chordata; class Aves; order Anseriformes; family Anatidae; genus Cygnus; species Cygnus olor. The sequence continues at coordinate 24,918,022 of NC_049171.1, forward strand.
TTTTAAAGATAAAACAAGGATTTTTTTAATGCTAAGATTACTTTTATTGTGGGTTAATACAACTGTTTGGGGAAAGAGCCTTTTGGGAACAGCTGTGTAACCCTTCACATTTGCCAGGCTTTTCCTTTCAACAAGATCACTGATTTTGTTATTACTGGAATAAAAAACCCTTTTATTTATCAAAGCATTATTCATCTGCACTTTGCCAGGTATAGCAAATCTGTTGACAACACTGGATTTATCATTTACTGTTAAAGGCAGAAGGAAGGATTCTCCATATCCCTAAACCAGCAAAACAAATGTCATGTTTGAAGATATTACTTCACAATATCCTGTCTTGATTAAATAGAAAGTTAACCTGTCCAAAATGATTCAGTATCTGAAAAGTCTAAGGTAGTTAAAGTAAGGTTATCCCTTTCAATGTATTTAATGCAAATACTAGTCTTCCGTGTTTGATGTTTTGATTTTATGTAGTATTCAACCAGGGGAATATCAAGTTGATTTCAGTGAATTGCAGCACATTGTTATCTTATGGAATTGCTGTTTCAGTACAGCCTTTCACCAATGAAATATACTTAGTTTGAAATGTATTATTTCATTCTGTGTAAATGCAGATATGTTTACTCCCCTGTGATTAAACATGCTATTTCCTTCATTAATACTTAATTCCTTACTTCTTCACTGAAATTAATGATGTATTAATAGGCTAGGTACTGTCTCATGCAATAGGTACTGGTATGTAAATAATAATAATTAGCCTTATGTGGGTTCAGAGTTCAATAAGCCTAGAGGATACTATATAAAAAAATATGTATAGCTTCTTACTGTTGCCATGTGAGAATGAGCTATGAGATAACAATAAGGGCAAGTCACAACTATTAGCATAAAAAAAAAAAAAAAAAAAAAAGCTAAATTTAGCCAAGCTTATTGTTTATGTGCAGGTAAGAAGTCAGTTTAAAAGAAGCATCCCATACCTATATCACTACCCTATTACATCTGCCCAAAGTGACTTCATTCTCACTTGTGTAAATGTCTATACACCACTAGCGCAGATGAATGGGAATTGATCTGCAGAGTGGATGTGCAGAGTTCATGCTGAGAACACCTTGCACACATGCTTGGCTCAGGGGTCTGGACGAGATCCAGTCCGGTCCCCTCAACCATGCACATCTTCTGGTTCTGTTCCATCCAAAAGGAATCCCATCCTGTGCAGTTGATGGCTGCTCCAAAACAGGAACCAGAAGATCAGTAAATAGGAATGACCAAGAGATTAGTTTCAAAAGTATTCTCCCATCTTGAATTAAACCAGGGAGAATGTATCTTTTCCGCTGAAGGTCTTGTGAGAATATATCCAGCAAGAACAGATCTTTGTCAACCATGAAGAAAACCAGGTCCATGCACGTAGTGCGTACCTTTTAAAGCTGCTGATACTTGTCTAATGCAAATCACTGGGAGGCTGAGGGTTTTCTCGTTTGTGTTGGCGCAACTGCATTTGTTCAACTGTCAGCTGTCCCAGTTAAGAGAAAAGACTTTCTGGTTTTAGTTTATTTCCTTTTCAATTTTGAGACATATAAACATATAAACTGAGTCAGATGGAGAGTCCTACCAGTAGTGCCAGATAGAAAATGGTGGATTCAGTAAGGCTCACTGAAGATCTCCTGCACAGATGATCTGTGTATACTCAAATCAGCTCTTCATCATACACAGAATGAGGCCACCACACCAGCACACCTGTCAGTCATTGGCATAAACTTTATAGCTGTCCTATCCATATCCTTCATTTGTTATCTCGGATTTTTCTAAGCTACCGGGCAGGAAAATTTGATTAATCATGACCTAAAGTAGTAGAACTGTAGATTGATTCTGTAAGTGGTAACCTGCTGCCCAGCTTCTTAAAGCCAGCTTTGTTGTTATCAATATTGCAAATTAAAATATGGATTTGATGAAAGAATCTCAAACGGCTTTTAAGTTGTAGCCATTTACACTGCAATTCACAGTCTACGTGGACTTTGTACACTTGTCTACTTGAATATAAAGGTGTTGTTTCACTTCAATTAGTTATTCATGTCGCTTATCCTGTTCCAAAGAATGTAATTATTGCAGGAAAACCCTTTTTGATAAATTGTTTGCATACTTAAGCTCCCAGTCCTGCACAGATTTTTACAAATTCCTAATTCTGTACAGACAAATAGTCTAATTGAGGTCGATGGCATTACTCATGTGCGTAAGGAAAAGGTTGGAATTAAAATAACCTTAAAAGGAATAAGGAATGATCAGAAATTGGTATGATGGAATTCAGCAAAGACATGTGCAAAGTAGGAGGAGAAATAATCATCTGCAGACATACAAAATGAGATTGACAATGCAATATTGCTGCCAGAAGAGCAAGTGTTTTAGAAGATCCGAAACAGAACATATGTCACCTGTGTCTTACTCTGATGAAAGAAGCAGGCATACTGGGATATGTTAACAGGAATGCTCTAAGATACACAAATAGTTTGCAGCATATGCAGCAGTGGTAAGGCCTGCACCGGAGTATTGTGTCTAGCTTTGGGCACTACACTTCAAGAAAGATGCGGATCAATTGGAGAGCATCCAGAGGAGACTAACAAAATGATCAGAGGTCTAGAAAATATGACCCATGAGCAAAGACTGAAAGAGCTGTGTTTGTTTAGTCTAGAGAGTAGAAGACTGAGGGGAGACACGATAGCAGTCTTCAAGTATTTAAAAGGTTGTTGCAAATAGGAAGAGAATAAATTGTTCTCAGTGTCCGTTGGCACTTGGACAAGAAGTAATGGGCTCAAAATGCAGCAAAGGCAATTTAGGTTATATTATTAGGAAAAGCTTTCTGCCTGTACGAGGAGATAAGCGTTGGAACAGATTGTGCATGGAGGTTGAGAATTTCTGTCTTTGAATTTTATTGGGATTCCTGGGGGCTTGTCACTTGTAGTCTATGTAAGCTAGTGGTATGCCAATGATGTGTGGCATAGAGTCGTATGTCGCACACTGGTATACCACTTCAGAGGGATACGCGGCACAGTGCTGCTTTATTTATATTCATGTGAGTAAAAAAACACCCAGTTATAGATGGTAATTATATGCAGAATTTAGACATAAATTTGCAATTGCAGTTTGCAATCTCATTACTGCCTGATGGTCAGCTGAGTTTCAATCTCTTGAAATTAGACAGCAGTTAAGGTGGACAAGTTCTTGAGGCATTCCTGAAACAAGTTGTGAACATTTTCTAATCCAGAAAAACATCCTTCTTTCTTTAGCTAGTCTGTAATTAGAGGATTTTTTAATTTCAAAAAGAATTAGTTTGTGTTGAAACTCAGTGCAAATGTATTGAATTTTGAATGTTTTTGAAGTTGAAGACAGTCACAGTAAAATGACCACATCTTACAGTCTTAACAGAGTGTTTTTAAGTGATGTGTATTGGAAATACAGCTCCTTAATTAGATGTCATACTTAACAGGGAAAAGACTTATTGTTTTGCCGTGATTTGTTTTTTATTAATCTATAGCTGAAAATGTTGATATTACATAGCATTTAAAAATAGTTCTAGCTTTGGAAAACAAGGAAATTAAACTAAAAATAAGTGAATTTGTTATCTTTTTTCCTGCAAAAATTTGCTCTGCCGGAAAAAATGGTTCAAAACATCTTCCAGTATAATTTTGAATGTCCGCCAAACAGTAGATTTATTTGCCAAACGTTTTCATACAGTATTCCCAGTGAGACTCAGTCTTTCAGAGAATAAATTGGTGAAATTAACTTTTCTTATCAGTCTATGGGATTTGAGAGAAGCAAGGTTGTCTGCCAACACATAGTGGAAAGAAACAGTATTAGCTAAATTGTCTGGTTTCTAGCTTTCTTCCCTTCACCCACATCTTGGCCAGGAAACACTTACGTGAAGGACTATGCAGAGGAGGGGAAGAAACTGTGTTTTGAAGAAGTTTCCAGATAATATGGGTCTTTACAGTATGTCATTTATCTTCTTTTACTTTTTCTTTTTCAAGAGCAGACGTAGAAAGTTTCTTTTTTTCTGGAGCAAATTTTCCACCCTATCTTTTAGAAGTTTCTCCCTCTGCTTCTGGCTCTGGGCTCAGTGCAACTTCTACTGCACAGACATGTACGGAGCCTGCCTGTGCATCGTCCCAGGCTGCGTGCATGTGCTGGGATGCTGAGGTAGCTTGAATGAGCATTCAAGAAGTGAGTTCTCACTTCTGTCTGGCTGAAGGCTTATGCTTCTCAAATTTGACAGATAGAGAGCTTCTGTTTTAGCCAAAAGATATCACTATCCAGTGGAAAAGTTGTTTCAATCAAGATTGAGAAACATGCATGCACTACTTGGAAATAATTTGTATGAATGCTGCAAATTGAGATTTGCTCTGAGGATGAAAAGCAGCTCTATCAACGATAAATGCATTTTGTGCTAAACTGTAGAATAAGGTTATTGGTGCTACTGAGACACTAGTGTGATAGTGTGGCTTGATCCAGCTGGGGTCCTGCATCTGTGTGAAGTGCCATTGATTTGAAAAAGACTTTTCAGAGCCAAAGATCTATTTCTGCGTGAAATATCTTGCTGAATGTAGTTGTTTCCAGCTCTTAACATGCTCTTTTATACGGGAGAGTACCAATTGATTTATCTAGTACAGCATTTCAGTGTGATTTTTAATTAGAGATTTTAATCAATATTTGAATTTTAAAACTGTCAATGTGATTTAAAAAAAAAAAACAGCAAACTGCTAAACTAAATCACAAGGAAATCAAACTAAAATGGTGAGCTCTTAATTGAAGTAGAAAACGTATGCCACACATTCTTCCTACAAAAATAGAGTTTCTGTTTTGGTTAGTTGTTTCCATTCTTCTAATAAACCTGATATTTTGAAAGATGAAAAAGAGCATTTCTTCTTTGTCCTGCAGGAGAGCTACTGCATTGTTAACACAAACTTCCTTGATCCCGGTAGGGTCCTGCAGATTCTGCAAATTCCTCACTGCAGGATAACAGGACTTTCAGAAGTCTGCACGCTGCAATACACCCCTCTTTATCAGAAGCAGGCTGATGCTTCACTTTTGTGTATGTATGTGAGCCCTTGATCTTTAAATGTACATGGGGTTCCACATATGTGTTTTCCTTTTAAATTTTTACAAAATGACGGACTGTCTGAAAATGCATGTAACCATGCAAGTGTAACGTTTCCTAACCGTGCTGTAGCTTTGGGTGTGTTCTTCCCAAGGTCTTTGTACAAATTACAAAAACTGGAAACACACATGTCATTTGGCCCATACATTTATCTATATTGAAATCATATGAATATTAATATAGTAGAGCTTCAGATTTCCCCAGCAACATCAATCAACTATATTAAATGGATATACTATTTTATGTGCCTCTTTTGTTAAAGTTGTAGATTATCAAACTATAAAGGCTGGACATTTTGTTATAGCAATTTTATGTTTTACGGCATTTAGTATAGTTCACCATTTAGCAGAATGGTGAACTAATCCAATGGTCAGATTCTTTTCTCCTTTATGGAAATGAGTAATTTCTCAACAACTTCAAATGAAATAATACTTTCTCTTTTGATAGCTATAAGCTATAAAACTCACAGTCTTATGTCTGCAATTTTGTCTTCTGCTTGCATTTGATAAAATGTCTTTATTATTTTTGCTAGTAATGTTAATCAGTATGTAATATATAGCTTTTCATAAATTCAGTAAATATTAAAAAAAAAACTTTTTCAAATAGGTATTGCTAAAGTTTCTGATCCTATATATGTTAGATAGTAATAACAAAATAAATTTAAAGATTATTTTAGTGGATTTTTTTATCTCTGTTGAATAGCAGAAATTAAGAATAAAGATTTACCATAATGCTTATTTTTATTGTGTAATATGTGACAATTTTTGAGATATGTATAATTATTACAGATTATTCACATTTGAATTCTAGCCTACAAATAGTTTCTATTAATTGTAATAATTCAGAACCATATACTCCATTTAATTTATGTGAAGTATTATTATTCTAACGGCATTTTAGACTGAAAATTTCTCCATGTGCTATTTTCTGAAAGTACACTGAAAATCATGTGCTGTTCATGGGACATTAGCAGTGTAATTGCTGAAAATTGTCCAAGTACATCCAGAAGGATTAGTTTCCTTGCATTTTCTATTGCTTGAATTCAGGTATCCATTCAGATATCAGATATACCTTAGGAGAAGTACATACATAATTCACGAAGTAAAAATAATTTATTACTGAAAACAAGTTACTCTTTCTTATGTATAACTTAAACTAACATTTGAAGGCAAGTTTATTTTAACTCTTATCCAATTGAATGTTTTCTTAAAACCTTGAAGTTATGATTCAGTTGATGATGAACTGTGTGCCATTCCTTCTTGTTCTTGAGCTTAACTTTTTCACATAGAACTAAAACAAAACAAAGAAAAGGGGGGGGAACAGATTGGTGTATTATAAAAAATATAAATCAGATTTGACTCCATTACTTCCAGCATTTCACCCAGCAAAAGCAAGCACACAATCACATATTTTTCCCTTCTCTTGCTGTCTTCTGCTCATCTTCTCTTGCTGATGAGATTTGGGTCCTGACTTAACAAATAGATAATACCTATGTGGAACTTGGTGGCTATTTCCTGAGCATCATACAAAGATCAAATCCTTGGACTTTTATGGGGTTTTGTGTTTGTTCCCGCACCCCACCCAGCAAGAGCTATTTTCATAAAGTTCTAGGCAAAGTTACAAAGTTTTGTTTTGTTTTGTTTTGTTTTGTTTTAATACATGCACTTTTGGTTTGTGGGGATTGAAAACCAGTCATAGGAGAGAGGAGAGTCGGTGAAATGTATTTCTTTTTTATAATGAAGATAAGTTGTATTTTTTATTTTACATTCTCCATAAGTTTTATTTCTCTCAAGAGCAGTGTTTCCTTTCAAAATGTAAGTTCAACAAACGTACATTAATGGTACGTTTTTGAGACATGCGTACATATAACAGGTATTGTCCTGCCATTCATCCAGTTAGTGAAAGAACGAGACTCCTAATACTCAAGATTTTTTAAAAAAAAGAGTAAATATGAGATTCTATGAGATTCTCTTCTTCTGTGAGATTCTGTTTTTCTGATCATTGCTAATACATCTGATCAGAAAGAAAAATTGGTGTCAGTGTCTGATAACGTAGCAGGCAGTGGTGCTGTCTGTTGTAGTACAGACTGACACGTCTGTAACTATAACTACCAACTGATATATACACAATTTGTGGAAATAATTATTTTGGGGGGCATGAAGTTTTCCCAGGCTTGGTCTCTTCTGAGGAATTATTTATTTTTTTTTCACCGTTTACCCAAAATCAGTATGGTTTCAAAGGGCTGGTAGCGTTCCTGGAGTGCCGTGAACTCTTTGATGTTGCAAAGGCAGCTGAGTCAATTCGGTGTAGGAGCTAGATTGCACTGTTTAATCCCACAGTCCAGCAGTGTGTGGTCGGCTAGCTGCCTCTGCAGCAACTGGCGAGTCCCATATTTTTCAGGTTAGCGGGCCAGAAAGCAAATCTAACCTTCCAAAATGCTCCATGAGCTCTGGACATGAATGCTACTGCTTTTCCCTGGCTGGAGGATGCGTGTGGAGATCCTGCGTGCTTGAGCAAATATAAGCACAGCTGCAGTGGTGGTTCAGGTGAAGGAAAAGTAAATGTGAAGTTCCGTGCTGAAGCTGTCCTTTACTGATATATCAGGGCTGTATTGTATTCCTACTTCATCCTCTTGGCAAATGAGTTGGTAATACACACAGCTGGAATTGTAATGGAAGCTGAAGAAAATAATCTCTATCGCATGTCTGAATTTCACTGTCCTGGGTTCCTTTAACATACACTAAACATGGAGAATAAATCAAGCTGTTTGTGAGCATCAGCTGAGGCAAGTGTTGGGTGCTCAGATTTTGAATTTCTTGATTTGTTGGTTAGCTGTGTATGTATTTGCATTTATTATTAACTTAATTCAGAAGTTCTTCCTATATGAAGACCTATCATAGTTTTCATTGTGATGGAAGCAAGGAAATGCTTTCAGGGAAAATGGTTGAGGAAGTGGGAACACCACTCTTTTCAATCATATTCTCTAAAATATGTGAAATAGCAGGACGGCAACAATTATATTTTGTCTTCTGTCTAAAACAAGTCCTGTTGCATTTTGAAGATAACAGCTTCTCATAACTAATCATTTTTGTCTTTAAAAATGTGGAGTTCCAGATTGACAAAAACAATGTAACATCTGTCTTCATGACTTAAACCTGATTTGTTTTAGGTAAACAAACATAAAAGTCTCATGCTAACTGTCTTTCCTCCATTCACTGCAGCTGATTCATCCAAATAAACAATTTCAGAGATCTTCTCTTATCACATTGTATCTGTCGTAAAGCTTTTCTGAGGTTGATGTGAAGGGACTACTATTTTTACTTGACTATAATTTGTTCTTTAATTCATTGACCATGCTTAACGCAAGCAGTTTTGTAGTTTCATGACCACACATATTTTTAATGATAAAAATAAATGACTGCTGTCCCAGTAATACCAAAATCATGACACTGGTCCATAGACACCGCTTGGAGATTGCAAAGTGTTTTGTGTGCCTGAGCTAGTCCCATTTGATGGGACTGATCCGCTGATCATGGCCTCAAAGGCTCACAAGGTCCATTGGCCAGTGACACTCCTACCAAATTCTAAATCTGATACCATATGTTAAAACTGTACAGTGCATAGTTTTTGGTATTTCATGACATCAAGATGCCCAGCATCCAGATGTTTCTAGAGGAGCATTCTGCTCAGATGGAGAAAGGTGGTACATACAAAGTCCAAAAACAGATCTGCACGTGTAAAGTATCACGTGTCAACATATGTACAGCAATTGCAATCAGACGTGCTCACTGCATGAATGTTGAACAATTCTCTGCCTGTGGTCATTTGTCTGGCCAAGAGTTAACGCTCTTTCTCTGAACTGAGCTGGGGTCCTCTGAATTCTGCAATGTAACTCTGCTTTGACGCTGTGCTCGACAAAATTATTTAGAAGCTGTTTGGCTTCCATGAGACAAGATTATGTGCCATGTCGTTCATAAATCTAAGTTCACAAAGGAGAAGAAAATACAGGCTATATTTTTGGGTTGTGCTTCAGGTTTTTTTGGCCTGGTTCATCCATAGCAGTCACTGTCTTTATAACTTGCTGAATTCAGAATACAAAGAATCAGTTCAGTTTTATTCTCAAGAGAGCAGCCAAGGAATTAACAAGAACAGAAAGCTGAATTCTGTATTGATGGAGGAGAGCTCAGAATTCAAGTTTGGATTGACTTGTCCAAGAATGGCACACAAGACAGTGGCACAGAAATGACCCAAGCTATGAAGCACGGGCTTCACGCTTCACTGGTGACCTGCCTAATTGGTCATAAGTGCTAAGGCAATGTACTTTGACTTTCATCTGAGAATCTGCGAAGACTCCATGGAAGTATTTGGCTTTATAAGACCTTGTAAACCAGGTGAAGACTCTTTTGGCTGCACATCTGCGAAGCACATCTACTATTGCATTAACATCTTAAGTGCCTGTGGTTTTACAGTACTTTCGTGCCAGCACTGGAGGAAGGAATCCACTCAACAAGTAATTTCTTCAGCTACTGGTTACACCACTTCACTGACTGCAGTTCAGCTCTTTTATGTAAACCAGATATATACAGTGTCCTTTTTGCTATGTAACGTGCTTATGTTGCTCATCTGTATGAAAAAATCCGAGCATCACATAACATGAAACCTTTACTTTTGTTCTCATCTTACTCCTAGACCATTATATATTTTCTGAATTTTGTCAAGGGATACAGACTCATAAATGTTAAATACATTAATCTGGCAGGTCAATGGCAATCTCGCTTTTAAGAATTTCGGGCTTGATTCTTCATTTATTTTAGTATTAAAACTTTATATTGCTTACCATGGGTTGTACACTTGTTCTGTGCACTGCTTTCATGCACAGTATACATACAGGAAATGGTTTTAATTGCTGAACCACTGTCCCGTCTGATATATACAGATAAGAAAATTTCCCCATATAAATCAAGGTTTTTATTGGATAGTATTAGAGGCTACACTATATTCACAGAGGACATCCTTTTTTGCTTTTGTGCAGACAGAAGTGTTTACATGAAACAGTCAGTTTGCTGTGAGTTCTGTTACATTTATGTCACTTCAGGTATCTCAGAGAAAATGCAGTTGGTACAGGAAGACAGGAGAGGCAAAGAGGTTACAAATTCATTCAAACTGTCAATTAGATATATTTGTAAAGCCCCCAGATACAAACTGATGAACACTATATATTGTAAAGGATTTCACAGTTTGTATTTCTGCCAAAATACTCTAATTATTTAGAAAATCCTTTACAATGTCTATGTAATGGCACTGTTATAAGAATGTAGGATTATGGTGAAAGATAACTCTGTCAAGAGCTTTAAGAGGTCTTACAGGTAAGCCACCTGGCCTATGATTTAAGAGTCTCAGCTCTGGTTTTGGAATTATATCAATCAAGTGTATCATATATGGTAATTTTAGTTTCTGTATAAAACAACTAAAATAATAAAATACAGAAAATTCACTGTATATTTTACCCAAGCGTTTCTGATAGACATGAAGAGTAAAGTTTGTATTCATGTTCTCTCGTTCTTTTTTCCTGAATTAATGAAGAGAATGATTAGTTTTACTCTGAGTGGAAATATACCACAATGTTTATCAATTTCTTTGCTTCCTCACATACAGATCTGCAGACTTCAGCGTCACCTATCAACAGGAAACTACCAGCAGAATCTCTTTTCAAACCAGCCTGTAATGTTTGTATCTCCCACCAGTCAGCCACCCTGCAAAAATCTGATTGAACTTATACAACTGTCAGGAGGAAAAGTATGTAAAGCCTTACGTCAGGCAAAAATCTGCATAGGAAAATACCCAGGAAAGAAGTACCAGGAAATAAAATGTTTATCAGAAAAATGGATATTAGGTAAGACACTATACTTCAACCCATATAAAATATTACAGAATATGTATTCAAAAATGGACTATAAATTGTTTACTAAACTGAGGTTATGAAGAAGGAGATGGAACAGACTGTTACAGTTATGTTTTCAATACGGTTGTCTCTGTGATGAGGACGTTCTGTTAAAAACTAAGGCTTCTTTGTGATGATCTGGCTACTCATCTTTTTAATTTTATGAAGAACAAATTTAATCCAAAAATATATTTTTTTTCAAATTTGTCTTTTATATGATTTTCTCATTTAGAACAAACTAGATTATGGGAAAATCGCACAGGATAATTTCTTTTTAAAAAAGAAATGTTTGTCAATTTATTAAGACATAATAAGAAAGATTTTTAACTGGTATAAACTGGCATAGCACTACTGAAATGCAGTAACAGGCACTCTCTGATAATCTGTCCTGAATTATATGTTATACATCTGACAGACAGTTTTCTGCAGTCACTGATTTCCACTTGGAAAAAGTTTATATTTAAAATCTTCTGTTAGTTTCCTAAGAGCTATTAGTCCATTACTTTTCCATTATTCCATCACAGTTCTAAAGGTTATCTCATTGCAGGGATTCAGATGTAAAATTGCAATATCCTCAGCCTCAAAGAAAAGCTTTGATAATCTCCTTCAGGTTCACAGCTTTCAGTCTGACACTCCCATTTTCAGACAAGATAAGGGTATTTTCCAAAAAAAGACCTTTTGCATACTAGAAAAAAAAAATAAAATTAAATTTTATGTCAAACTCCTCTAGATAGTACCCCACTCAAACTCTGGCAGTAACTGTACAACACAAATTGATGTTATATGAGACTACATAAGTAAGTCCTAATCTCTTGACTGTTAATGCTATCAGATCATAATGACTTAAACCTGAAAGAAAATAACTCAAAAGGAGAAATGTGAAGTGAGCCATAAGAGAAGAATACTTGTCTAAATGCAAGTGTTACTTGATACCTGAAGATAAAATTGTGAAGAGCTGAAAGAGATGCACAAGGAGAAGGCATCGTTTACTGTGCCTTTCTCTAGCTTTGAAGAAGACTTTAAAGACCAAACGTGGCCAAAAATAGTGACTTGGTGAGCATACCAGAGGTTTGCACAAGACTAAAAATATTATATAGTAAATTAAACATAAAAGTTTCACATAATATTTCAGTGGTTAATTTGAGGTGGACAAATGTAATAATCAAGAGTGGCATTTTACAGTATATGCAATTTAATACCAATCTCCTAATACCCATCTCCTTCTGTTACATAATAAATAAAAGGAAGACTAAGGAAAAAGCGTGCCCCCTCCGTAAGGAAATGGAAGACCTGGTTACCCAGAAAATGGAGAAGGCTGAAGTACTCAATGACTTTTTTGCCTCAGTCTTCACTAGCAAGTGCTCTAGTTATACCTCCCAAGTTGCAGAAGACAAAGATGGGGACTGGGAGAATGAAGAACTGTAGGAGAAGATCAGGTTCGAGACCATCTAAAGAACCTGAAGGTGCACAACTCCATGGGACCTGATGAAATGCATCTGTGGGTCCTGAGGGAGCTCACAGATGAATTTGCTAAGCCACTATCCATCATATTTGAGAAGCTGTGGCAGTCAGGTGAAGTTCCCACTGTCTGGAAGAGGGGAAAGATAACCCCATTTTTAAAATGGGAAAAAAGGAAGACCTGGGGAACTACAGGCCAGTCAGTCTCACCTCTGTGCCTGGCAAGATCATGGAGCAGATCCCCTTGAAAACTGCTAAGGCACATGGAAAATAAGGATGTGATTGGTGACAAGCAACATGGCTTCACTAAGAGCAAATTATGCCTGACAAATCTGGTGGCCTCCTACAACGGGGGTTACAGCATTGGTGGGTAGGGGAAGCAACTGACATCATCTGCCTGGACTTGTGCAAAGTATTTGACACTGTTCCCATGATATCCTTGTCTCTAAACTGGAGAGACATGGATTTGATGGATGAACCTCTCGGTGGGTTAGGAATTGGCTGGATGGTCGCATTCAAAGAGTTGCGGTCAGCGTCTCAATGTCCAGGTGGAGATCGGTAATGAGTAGTGTCCCTCAGGGGTCAGTATTGGAACTGATGCTATTTAACAACTTTGTTGGTCATGTGGACAGTGGGATCAATTGCACCGTCAGCTGATGACACCAAGTTTGCTGATGACACCAAGCTATGTGTCGTGGTCAACACGCTGGAGGGAAGGGATGCCATCCAGAGAGACCTGGACAGGCTGGAGAGGTGGGCCTGTGCGAACCTCATGAGGTTCAACAAGGCCACATGCAAGGTCCTGCATCTGGGCCGGGGCAATCCCAAGCACAAGTACAGGCTGGGTGGAGAATTAATTGAGAGCAGCCCTGAGGAGAAGAACCTGGGGGTGTTGCTTGAGAAGAATTTCGACGTGAGCCAGCAACATGCACTTGCAACCCAGAAAGCCAGCTGTATCCTGGGCTGCATCAAAAGAAGCATGGCTAGCAGGGTGACTGAGGTGATTCTCCCCCTCCACTCTGCTCACATGAGAGCCCACTTGGAGTGCTGCATTCAGCTCTGGGGCCCCCAGCACAAGAAGGACATGGATGTATTAGAACGAGTCCTGAGAAGAACCACAAAGATGATCAAGGGGCTGGAGCACCTCTCCTATGAAGACAGGCTGAGGGAGCTGGGGTTGTTCAGCCTGGAGAAGAGAAGGCTCCAGGGAGACCTTATAGCAGCCTTGCAGTACTTAAAGGGGGCCTACAGGAAAGCTGGGGAGGGACTCTTCGTCAGGGAGTGCAGTGATAGGACAAGAAGTAATGGTTTTAAAATGAAAAGGGTAGATTTACATTAGATATTAGGAAGATATTGTTCACTATGAGGACTGTGAGGCACTGGAACAGGTTGCCCAGACAAAACGTGCATGACCCCTCCCTGGAAGCCAGGTTCAAGGCCAGGTTGGATGGGGCTTTGAACAAGCTGGTCTGGTGGGAGGTGTCCCTGCCTATGGCAGGGGGCTTGGAACCAGATGACATTTAAAGTCAATTCCAACTTATACCATTCTTTGGTCCTATGGCTCTGTAATTGTTAATTTTGTCTTGTACATATTCAGCCAAGTACCACTGCATGAAACTCCTTCAAGAGCGCTCTGGCATGTGATCTCTCTTGTGGCACAGCTGACTTCTACTGGTCCCATGGATGTCTGCCTCACTCTAATCCAGCATCTCCTAAACTACATGGAGCTGGATTGACCAAGCTCAGCCCATCAGTGAATCAATGGAGCTGTGTATCTGGCTGCATAGTCTCACACATTACATAAAGGATCTGAATTCTGTGTGCTTTTACAAATTTCTCAAATTTCTTTTGCATTCTGTTGGTGCCTTTTCTGTTGCTATGTCTTGCTGATGTGGTATGGTGATGGAAACACCAGCTAACAGATTTGAAATGATGAATCAGCAGAATTTGGAAAAAAGAAGTGTTTCTGTATGGTACCTTAATGGGTACAGGTCTTTGAAGCTTAGCCCCTCTCTCAGGAACATTAAAGAAGTGGCTGTCTGTCCCTACAAATTGCCATCATAATCAAATAATTAAGTCAGATCTGAAGTTTGTCTAATCTTTGACACTTCACTGTTGTAATCCAGTTTGTGGTTATCTGCTGGTAGTACAAAATGCCAATTAACTTGCTTAGTGTTGACCTAAAAAAAAAAAAAAAAAAAGAAAAAAGAAAAAAGCCTATAGGTATATAATACAGCACTGTTTTTTAAACTTAAATAAATGGTAGGTGTTTCCAACATTGTCATCTGACTGTTTGCATTTGTTTTAGGGTCTTTCTCTCTCTGTTTTCTCAGCTCCACTGGACTGCTCTGAAGTACATTGCTGCCTTATAATCTGTTTCTTGTGCACGTGATCTTAAATAATCCTGCCTTTTTATTTCTTTTAGATTCAGTCACTCAGCATACAGTATGTCCTATGGAAAACTACATTTTTCAGCTGTGAGCTAACTCAAGAGCTTCCATATGGCTGCAAGGAACCAAGCCTGGTTTGGCTTCAACAACAAACTAAGCTGTGAATAAAATTTCTAAGAGAATGCAAGTTACATATTTATTAAACACGGTGAAATGTTTTCTACATTTTTATTACTTATATAAATGTTTATCTTGTGATTATTTTTTAATAATAAAGTTCTTCCCAAATAAAATCATTGTGCTTCTATTTATTTGTTGAAGACCTTTGGACCTAAAAGTTGAGTGAATTGTTATGTTCTGGGTGGAAGTAGAAAGATGCTTTCTAATCTCAGAGTGAATTTGATCCTGTTTTAGTGCAGTTAAAAGCTGTCCGTGCAGCGTGGGTGACTGTGCCCGAGCTAACTTTGGTGTAGTTAGCAGGAGCTGTCCTACCAGTGCATGGGTTCTGTAGGTTCCTCTATTCTGAGCACCCATGTGGACAGCTGGAGGCCCATGTTGCCATATCTTCTTGACCACTGCTAAATAAGTTTGTTTTGGTAAAAGGATAAGGTGGTTTATCATGCTTAACTCACACATCCCAGTGTAAACTTGTAAACTTCTACATTCATTTTTCAAAAGTAATTCTAACTCATTAATTATGTTCAGATGCCTTCAAATGCCTTACATCTAGTCTGAAACCATGAACAGCTACTGATCCTGAGTCAAATGAATTAAGGCAGTATATCATTCATTCATGCACTCAAATCTCTTGAAAATGGAACTCTTCAATAAATCCTTTAGGCATGTTTGAAAAATGTACGCAAATATTTTAAACGTTAAAATCTTCTTCAATCTGTGTTTTTGTTTTTAGCAGGTACAAATATTTGGATATAAATCATGTTGTGAAATATTTGGCTATAAATGCACAACCTCCTTTAAATATTTGCAGGGCCCATCAAAATAATATATCATCATAGAGGATAAAGTATTACCCAGTAACTTAACAGCAGCTTATACCTCGCACCTTCCAAACTCTATGCGCCCCTGAGTACTGCCAAACAACGGAAATTCTGTACAAAAAATAGCAATTTCAAACAAATATTATGGAACAATCAAAGTTCAATAACTTATAAACGATGCCATTCTTTTGCATTGTTATTACTTCTTGGTCTTTTTAAGGGATTTGGATGCACAATTTCTTTAAACTTGAGGAGTATTCAAATTTTTTTCCTTCAGAAAAAGTTCAGCAATGTCTGTGTGGCAGGCTTCTTCAGGCACAAATTGCATTTGCATGGTTGCTCTGTAAAATGCGTAACATGCTTCTTCATGGGAAAGCTCCAAATTATTATTATTTTATGGAAAATCAGACTCACATCATTTTCAGAACTAATGAGCAGCTCTAATTTGAAAGGATGAGATCTGGGTGCTATATAGCTTTGTTATATATATAAAAGAGAAAATATAATTAATTGAAGTATTTTGCTTGCTTAGTTTTCTGACATGCACATTTTTAACATCATCTTACCTATATGTATCATACAAAAATTGGTAATCAGGTCTCTCTACAAATCTGGCTGTTTAAAATTGAAACTATTTACCTAATTACTGCAGGGCACTGATAACATGGTACCACTCTTCACCCTTATGAGCCCTTTTATTAAGAAAGTAGTTGCCTGGTCTTATAGACCAAAATAGAAATACTTAAATAAGTTGTGACATGTGAACATACAGTTCCCAGTAAATAATAGAATAATTTGTTTGAATTATATTGCTTAACCTTGAATATTACGACCTCCTAGTTTATTTTGTAGTCATTTTCTAAGAGCACTACACATAGAAATCTGTCACTATTAATTTATGCAATGTAACATTCCAAATCCGTTTTCTCATAAATCTTCTTAAGATGAATCTCGACTATTTAAATTGTAAATTCTTGGATCAACTTGTTGGTCTTTATTAGTCACACATGTAACAGACTTGACAGTGAAAAGCCTAATATACTTTTTGTTTTAATTGAAATGTTTCAGGTAAATCAATCCATCAATTGAGATAATTTTAGCTTAAATTATGTGGCTTGATAGAAATAACTATGTCTGCTGGCTGCTCTTGAAAAATCTGCTGTACTATGTACAGCAGCAGGTTAATGCAGCCAGCAGGAAATTAAATGCCTAATTTTGGTCTCCCGTTGTTGGTAAGAGGAGTGCTGTACATCCATACTGACTGCTGTTTGGTAAGAGGACATTGCAAATACAGGAGTGATTAGAATTAAATCCAGAGATTAGCATGTCATACAGGCATCAAAATTAAATACTATTTCATTTTTTATAGTCAGGAGTCTTTCCAAAGCACCATGCTTCACTGAGGTTCTGCCATTTACAAACTGCTACACACTGCTGTCCTAAATGGCATCATGCTCACCTTAGCAGGAAACTTTCTTTTTAAATCCCCCCCCCCTTTTTTTTTTTAATGTCAGGCTTTCATGTGGAGGAGAGGTTTTCTTAACCTTAGCTTTTTTATCCTGCATGAGTGTTTTTGCCATTCACTTGTGAAAACGACTTAGCTGCTGTCTCTCCTTCTCAGAGGGCACCTGTAGCCCAGCTCAGTGATGTCTCCAGCAAAATCACATAACTATAATCAAAGATTTTTCTAAGTTAGCTTAATTTGATTAGGAATCTGTTTAAACCAAAAATAAGTAGAAAAGCCAAAATAAGTACTATTCCTTCCTGAGATTCACGCTGGCTGAGTTCATTCCTAAAAGTAGTTTAACTCCCAGCACAGGTCCTATTTTAACTCATTCCACTTGCACTGGTGATACAGATGATATCACTTAGCTGCACAGATCACCACTACCCCTTCCCTTCTTCACTTTCCATAGATAAAAAGAGTTTTTACCACACTTTCCATAATTTGCTGGACACTCACATTGGCAAGTGCAGAAGTACTTAGGACAAACGCAGGCATGACATTGGATAATGTGTTTCTTAGACCGTGTCAACTAAACAATGGCAACAAAATTGGTGTCTTGTTCAAACAGTATATCCTTAAAAACAAACTAGGATCTAAAACAGTTTCTGTATTGTCACAGTGACTAATAATGTAAAATATGCAAGGATGTGTTTGAAAGCAAGACTACTGTAAATTTTTAATGTGGGTGAATTATACATCTCTTTTTCCCCTTTCTCTTTTTTTTTTTTTTTTTTTGCAATCAGTTTTAGACAGCAACTGTGTTTATGATCTGTATGATCTAGTGAGTAAAAAGGTCTCTAAATATTCACAGTGATCCCAGTATATGAGCCATCTGGTATTGGTTACTAAACTACAGATTGCTAAGCTGCAATCTTTTATGTTTCTGGATATTTTCCTGACTCATCCATGGACAACTCTTTGGAGGTTGTTACTTTTTAAATAAAAATAACCAGTAAAACCTATTGCATCACTTAAAATTCTGTTTATAGCTTCACTATAAGATATCTGCAAGATAATTTAGAATTTAGGCATGACTGTATTATGTGGTAAAGTGTTATCAGCATATTCAGCACTAGGAAGTTGTTAGCGCTCACTTTTTTTTTTTTTTTTCGGGAAGCCTATAATCATCTTAGGGACTGTAGAGTTCCTAAAACTGCAAAGGTGTTTGTAATGAGTATTTCTAAGCAGGAGCTGTGGCTGGGTGGAGCTGTTCTTCTATCACTTCTTTGAGAATAAGATGGAGGTATCCCAGAAACAATATCTAGAAAGCTGATTAAACTGATTTTTTTTCCTCAAGAGCAACTCACAGCCTTGGAAAAAATAATAATAATAATAATAATAATAATAATAATCATGGAATATTTGTTCAGACCAAAAA
Source organism: Cygnus olor (assembly GCF_009769625.2). Lineage (NCBI taxonomy): Eukaryota > Metazoa > Chordata > Aves > Anseriformes > Anatidae > Cygnus > Cygnus olor. Next base: position 24,936,837 of record NC_049171.1, read on the forward strand.
CTGGAAAGCATGAAAAACTCTGCATCTGTGCCAGCAGTCTGACTTCTTTCATGACAGATCTAATAACAGAAACCCAAATGACTGCAGTCTTATTGCATTAAGCAGAGTTTTATTTCTGATCTCCTTTTATTGGTGTTTTTCAGAATTAGCTCTTTGCACGATATGACCGAATGGTGGGCTTGGGAAGAGCATCACCTTCACTTCAGCATCATGCAGCAGCTCACAGGAAGATGGTTTAAAACTGTCAGTAGTAAATAAATAACAGCTGGTGCTTAGGTTATCAGCACAGGGGTCTGCTAAGAGCTTTTGTTCAGACTTGGCAAGGCACAGTTTTTCCCCTGTTGATACAGATGTGAAACAAGCCTCTAAGCATCACGGAGCAGCTTAAACTCCAGCAGAGGGCTGAGGTGCTGATAGGTAGCAGCCAGACGCAGCATAGGGCTGCCAGTTTCTTTGGACTGCCTGAGTCAGCATCCCTCAGAGGGGTCTTCAGAGGCCTGTGGTGTATTGCAGGAGATGGAGCCCGCCCAGCCTCCCAGCGGGTCCACACCTTCCTCACCACTGGGGCTCCTGAGGTCGTGAGAACTGAACCTTCACATGACTTCTTCCATTCCTTGTGTTGTTTGAGTCGTAGCTTCTGGTGCCTGGAAAGCACCTGAGCTATCGCCAGAGACAGAATTGCCTGGTGGAGTTAATTTCCCAAGGAGATTTATCAGTGCCTAGAACATCTTTCATGTTCCTCTTGAATGAGGTGGCAAAGGTATTGCTACTGCTGGTCCAGACAGGTTTGGGGGTTGTATTTTCCTTCTTCATGGCAGATTTTATGGAACTTTTATGGCTTTTAAGAGATGGAGGAAAACTAGGTCTGTAGGGAGGAGTGTGTAGAGGGAGGTAGTTGCACAATGCTGTCATTGTGACATGATCTTTTAAACACAGGCCAAACAACCCAAGCCGAAACTTGGAAACTCACCAGTGAGGAGATGCTTTCTGCCATACATGGGTGTCTTTTAAGGCTCTGCTTTTTCAAAACTTTGGATAATTAAAGAAATAGACTTTCAAAGTTGTAGAAGAAGATGGCTTTTTATTAAGAATTGTTACAGAGATGGCCCCATATGTAAATTACAATGCAGGATATTTCAACAGAAAAAAATCAAAAGAATGCAGCCTGGAGCACAGTGTGAATAAGGAAAAAAAGGACTTGTCAAAATGGGAAAACTTCCTTGGTAAGGTTATCACAGACCTTGCTGCTAGGCAGTGAAGCACTGTCTGCAGAGGAAAACTCAAATCAAAAAGAGGCACAACTTTTGTATTATAGAGTGACTAGATGTCATCTTTTCCCCTTCATATTCTTCTAAAATAACTATTTCTTGTATAGTGCCTACAGATTTCATAGTGTTGTGCCAATCAAGTTCATAAAACATAGTCTGTCTGATTTGACCCTCCTGTCCAAAGCATATTTTTCTCAGCCAGGCACCTTGGTTTTAATGGAGACATCGTGATGTGTCCTTTCTTCCCTTTCCTTTCTGCCAGAACTGCCACCCAAGTCCAGAGTTATAGTTTTCACCTTGACTGCTGTTTTCTTTCCTTCAGTCGACACTTGTAGTATCAGGTCCTCTCATCCACCAAACTCCTTTTCCTAAGATTATTTGTGCAGTTTTCTGTTCTTTGCCATCTTTCCCATTTTAGTCTCTACTTGTTCCATTCTTCCAGTTCATCAAAAAAAAAAATTGCTGTCTTTTCCAAGCTCCATCACTTTAGTCCCCCACTCCCTACCACCTCTGACATCTAACTACTTCTCGATTCTCGGTTTTGTTTCACTGAAATCTTAAGCATTGAATCTCGTGTGTGTTAATAACTACTTCATACTTCTGTTTTCAGCCTTCCCTATTACAAGTTACTGTAGAAGTCCACTCCGCAGTTCTTCATCCTCTCCATGTCCTACTTGAGAGTTCTCCACTTCTTTACCACAGGTAGTGGTAAAGCACCTACAAGCACCCAGGCAGGCAGAAAGCTATACCCTGAGCTTCTGATGGGCTAAGAATAGTATATTTGATGTATTTAGTTGGTCTTATACTGCCCCAGCCCTCTGGTTCATCCGTCTGCTTTGCGCATTCCCTGATGAAGCTCTCAAGCTCATTGACATGTTTGGGAGTGGACATGTGCCTGGGACCATCAGACTCTACTTTGCCATGAAAATGGAAGAAGAGTCATAACAGAAGAGATTCCCATTGTATTAAGACACAGACTATGTACTTTGCACAACCCTATGCCTACTTTCAGCAAATAGCAAATATTGTAACATGTTATCCCAGAAAGGCCGTGTAGACTCAGACCATATGCAATACATAATATGCTTAAACCTTAGATTAATTTTCAGACTTTTTTAGACTTGGGTAGGGCTGTTTTTCCTTTAGATCATTTTTTAGTTGTTGACTTGGTTACAGGTACGGGGAGAGGTAAAGGGAAAAGCACTTTGTGGATTTTCAGCTCAGGAGGGAAGCATGCCAGCTCGCTCACTCAAGAACCAGAAGTCAGTCAGGAGTTCTGCTAAGTAGTCCCTGGGATCCAGAGAGGAGCTTTAAAGCCATGATTAATTGTATATATGCAGTACAGAAAGATGACATGATTTTAAATGTTCTGCGCAACAGATATGGGTAAACCTCTTCCATCAATGTGGCTAAAGAAAGCAACATCCAAAATTCTGCATTGTTACTGTTTATATGTTAAGTTGACCAAACACAGGGCTTTTGAGGGGTAAAGGTTTTAGTTTTAATAAAGGCACAATTATGAACCTGCTCTGATTACAGCCTAATGTGTCTCTTCAGAGGAAAATCAAGACACTTGGAAACAGTGTTAAAAGCTTGCAGATACTTGACCTCTGTGAAGAGCCTGGCTGGTCACTCTGCCACTTTTAATGTGCACTTAAAGAAATCTGGTGTTCCTCCTCCCCCCGCCGATGACTGAATATTTCTGAATAGCTTGAAATTCACACCCACTTGAAATGCTGACTTGGGAATACACTTTTTTGGACACATGCTTCATCATATTTCAGCTGTACATAAAGATAAGCATTTCAGAAGTTTGGAGGCAGAGCATTTCCTCCTACAGAAGAGAATTTATATTTTCCCTGACATTGCCCAGGCAACACAGGCTTGAATAAAAAATTGACGCTAAAAGCAGAGTTCTCTAGTCTGGGAATCAACACTGTTATTTTATTCCCAGCTACATTCAGTATCCTACTTGACGAAGAGAAGAATGTCCTTTATAAGAGCAGGGATGTTGAACATATTTGGATGACCCATGTAAAAGTGATTAGAGGGCATGAAGATGCAAGTGAAAGAATCTGGATTTAGAGAACGATCCAACTTCAGACTCACTTTTCCCTTACATTGTATAGTCTTCCCTCTCCCCACCGCCACCCCCCCTTTTTTTTTTCCTTTCTGTTATTAGTAGTGGTATTTTGTCTACTATGTGTGAGCAAGAATTTTGTATGAGAGACTGATACCAATAGTCTCTAACCAGTAGTCTCCTAAGCAGTATCAGAGCCACTGAGCTGCAGAAACAGATCTCTTTTGTCCTCCCATTCAAAAACACTTGCATGCCTGGAGTAGCAGTGGTGAGCCACACATGAACTTAGAAGATAGAAAAATTTCACGGGAGATATGGGCTTGTATCTACCCAGGCTTGCATCTTGGGCTTTCTACCCAAGTCTCCAGTTCTCTAGATACCTTTGTGAAGGTTACTCATACCTGGCATGCAATTTAGAGCTTCTAAGTTAGAAGCCTATGTGAACATGAAGTCAGCAGAAGCTGGAAGATTCCTAATAAAGGTTGTCTGGATATCCAACTGAAGTTCTCCAGGAGATTATATCATTCATTAAGAGAGGTGTGTATATCTGAAAGCTTCCTCTCATGCTTCAGTTAGGTAGATAAAGGTACAACTAACCCAAAGGTGGATGTTAGAAGACCTCATGGATTTAAAAGGAAACAGACAAATTCAAATCAAAATAATCTGCCTCAAGAAGTACCCGAGCTAAGAACTGTTGGAGGCTGGGCAACTCTGCTAAATGGCCTGGTGAATCCCTCAGTCTTGATGGAACCAATTCCAGGTGCACGATGGCCTTTTTGTACAGTACCAGCCAGGCAGCAGTTATACAAAATATAATGCACCTTGCAAAACTAGTCAGAAGAGATGGGTATGATGATCTGCAATGGCCTGCAATACCCAGAGATACAACAGCCTTCCTGATGATGAACCATCATGTCTGGTCAGGAGAGCAGACAAGATGTATGCTGCATCAATGGCTATGGCACAGTTTGAGGAACCCTATGACACCCAAGTCTGCTATGACTTCCTTTGTGACTGACGCCCTGAGATAGTGTAGGCTGAATCTTATGAATACTGCACTGCCTAACCATCCTCTTGCTAATCCTGGAGGTGGAAATCAGCATCCAAATACTCTTGGCAATCTTACATGTGTGGTCCTATCATGACTGCACCATGTAAGAGGTGCCTTCCCCTTCCTACACTGTTGAGAAACCATATCTTCAGCACAAATCTTTCACTCTTCTTAGATCAGAGACCATGAAGTGGGTATATAACCGCCAGGAGAGCAGTCGGCTCTGCCTGCTCTAACTCTCTTTGCGCAGAACCCTCCAGCTGTTCTTTGTGGCATACAGCGACTAGCAAAGCTTGCTTACTTAACAAGGACTCTCAGTACAGTCACAAACCATCTCTACATCTGTAGTCAGAAATGGTCCAAGCTGCTGCAGCAAGAACAGCTGTCCGAGGGAAAGCTGAAAGCGGCACATCGCTCTCACCGTGCTGAGCTGCCAGCTGTAGAGCAGCGGCGGGCTGGGCACGGCGCAGCCTTGCAACACAGCTAACAAGCATCTGGCTGCGAAATCCCTACAGGGTGCTATTTTGATTTGTTGCTGTTCACTGGAAGTGTGTTCCTTACACCTGAATTTCTGCTGCCACACAATCTATGATTCAGCACTCAAGATCAAGAGATCAGACCTAATGAACCAACATTGGAAAAAACAGTATTCCCATCTGCACTGCTTCTTAATTATTTACACATGAATCTTCCTAGTAATGGCTAGGAATCATTCAGTACTTGACTACATTGTGCTTTGTTTTTTTTTTCCTGGAGCCATTATCTTAGTAGCTATCAAGCTTAATATCTATTGCTTAATACTACTCCTTCTATCTGATATAATACTAGAATTAATGAAAAATGGTGTTCAAACAAAAATGTTTGAGCTTAATCAAGAAACATCTGGAGCCACACTTGATCTCAAGTTGGTAACTTTTTGCTTTTGTATTTTAGGCAGAATTAGTTTCAGTTACTGAGATAAGAAAAATTCATGCTCTTTGTGGATCAGCAAGAAGTGCTCAGCACTTCATAGTTAATATAATTTGCTCATATCAGTGGCCTTATCTTTTCTCCAATTCTAACTTAGCAGCTGGACTCTGTAAAACCAGTGATTTACTAAGATGATTACTACCTTATAGTAAAAAAGCATAAATATTCTTAAACTGCGTTCCAATGCAGAGAAAAAATTGCATATGAATGTACAGTCCCAAGTTATACAAGAAAAGTACGAATACAGGGGTCCCTCAGGAAAACTGGATGGTGTAAATCAAGTGTGGGAAAATGCTGAGAGCTTCAGGTCATGGCTGACATTTAAACTCAACACCTCTGCTTCTGTGTTGCTATTACTGGTAGTCAGTGACGTAAAACTGCTTTGCTTTGGGTTTGATATTGAGATAACTTGTACAATGAGCTACTGAATATAGCTATATTTACAGACTTTATAAACTCTTTATGCAGAATATCAATACGGTACCTAGAAGTAATGTTCCTTTTTAACTCAAGGCAAGTTCTGATATCTGCTTCTTTAGCAATTTACTCCATTCCATTACCATTGATTCAGCTGACTGAATATCTGAAGACCGACAGCTAAATTTTCCAAAACAGCAACTTCCAAAAGAAACAAGAGAGGTAATTTTCCTCTCTTCACTCTTTATTTCTGCTGCACCGGAGAGGCTCAGGGTTGCTTCATCCTTGACCGTTGCCTGTGGTCTTCTTAATAGAGTTAAAACCAATGTTAGAACTGGATCAGCACAGGCTCTGTCAGCCCACTGCTGCTGGAAAACAGTCTGGTAGTCCGGAGAAATAACTCTGAAAATACCCTTTAAAAACACATAGCATTGTCTTAAACAATACTTGAGTAATAATGCATATGGCTACTAATAAGGCTGTAAATGGCTGCATTACTGCCAATAAAAGAAGCCATCTGGTAGGTCTGCCTATTAAAACACAGGTTCATCTGCAGCCTTTTAATTCTCTTGTTTTCTTGCTAAGACAAGATTGTAAGACAATCTAGATACCCAAAGCAAATATTCTTGTCCCAAGGGCTGGAAGGATCAAAGAGAGCACGAGCAAGGTAAAACTCACTTTAATTAAGAGGTTAGCACCTACCTGGTTAGTGGCATCGCCACGCAGTGGCTCTTTGTTGACCCTAAAACCATGGCAAATTGCAAATAATACAAGGCTTAAAGACACACAAAATTCAGCATTAGGCTTTCACCACAGGATATTTTGGCTTAGAAGAAAAATAATAGTAACAATGCTGTAGTTTGTAAAATTGCAGTAATAATGCCATAAGGCATTATTTTTTTCACTATAGTAGTAGAAATGTTTAGTAAAACCCTTTACAATACAACTCTCTGAAAGAGAAAACAATCACAGCAAAACCCACCAAGTATGACTGTCCCACACAGGACAAGTGTCAATCAAACTGATTCACAACTGTGAAGTCCTTCAGCTGGACTTTGGGACACTGCAGGTCATTATGTCATTTCTCTGAGTGAACCAGTCTGAGACACTGAAAACCAAATCCATCCTCAACTTTGAGGGAAGTCTGATTCCTGTGCCCAGATGTAGCAGTTCACAACAACTCTTATTTTAAATAAGGCATCTTAATCCTCTATTCAAAGAACAGAAAGTGTTAAGATACTAAGAGATTCTACTTTCAGTGCTTGAAATAACCTGTTTCTGAGTGATGCTAATGAAAGATTATAGGCAAAGCAAAAAGTTTTGGAAGTTTTGAGAGTTGTTTATTTTTTTAATAATAATAATAATAATTGATGAGGTTTGTTTTCAGGGACTTTTAAAGTAACAGACATGATTCTGAACGCTAATTTTATCAGTGAAGCACAGCAGTGGAAAAGCACGCAACACTGCAACTTCAAATTCGCCATTCTGCAGGTTACAGCAGCCAAAACATAGAATCAGAGAATCAGAGATCCACAGAATCATAGAATGGTTTTGGTTGGAAGATCATCTAGTTTGGGTTTAAAGATCACCTAGTTCCAAGCCCCCTGCCATGGGCAGGGACACCTCCCACCAGACCAGGTTGCCCAAAGCCCCATCCAGCCTGGCCTTGAACACCTCCAGGGATGGGGCACCCACAGCTCCTCTGGGCAACCTGTTCCAGTGCCTCACCACCCTCTGAGTGAAGAATTTTCTCCTAACATCTAACCTAAATCTGCTGTCTTTTAGTTTAAAAACATCCACTTAAATGTTTAGTTACATTAACAGTGTTATTTTCTATGACATTTTTATATGACTAATAGGCTGCCTTTCAATGTCTTTGTCAGGTCACACAGGACATGTCTGTTTAGATGTCAGCTTACATCTGCTGATTATGTTCAGCTGTCAGCAGATCAACAGAGAGATCTTTCTGAAGGATCTGGAATTGTTATGGCAAGTTCCCTTATTCCAGACAATCTGGGATTTGGACAAGAGCACAAGAAGCTTTTGAGAGCATTTATTTTTGACGTGCCGCCAACGTGCCGCAGGGCTCGGGTGCAAGGAGCCAGACTTGTCGCCTTTGTGGCAAAATACCACAGCCAGTGATGGCCGGCTGGTGCCATGGGGAGCTCACTGGGAAGGGCCCATGCACAGCCCTCCACGGATTTAAAGCACCGAGAGATTCAGCACATGCAAAGGGACAAGATGGTGGCTCTAATGTAGTAACAGTACAAAAAAACACATGGCAGTGGGCGATGCTAGCTTGCTGTAAATGGCCACAGCTAACGGGAAGGCCCGACCCCCGTCAGCATCAGGCCCGGCGGGCAGGTGCTCAGTGACAGGCCTCAGCCGCAGCGGAGCCCTGCGCAGGAGCCATTTCCTGTTTTCACAGCACAAAGCACACATTTGCCTGGCCCTGCACCATACTAGAGCCTCAAGCTCGTCTCTGGCTGCTCCCTAAACCTCGCCTAGCCCCATCCCGGGCTCGAAATTGCCATTTAATATAACCAGTGGGTAAAAATGCATGTGCGACTTCTTCAATAAGATTTCTGGCTTCACCCTTTTAACCCAAAGAATAACTATAAATAGTTTATAATGTCTGGGATTTCCACAGCCTAAGTGCAGCTATAAATAGTTCTAAACATTTTCCCACTTCATGCTTTTGAAAAGAACATTCTCCACTTCCTTTCTTGGAGAGCCCCTGGGAATAATGCTAGATCACAGCTCAGAAAATATGTATATGAGGAGAGCTGAGCAAAACAGAGCTAACAAAGTCACTAACAGCAGCTCTCCAATTAATTTTGCACAAGGAAAGGGTCAAGCACCTTTTCTAACGAGCTCATATTCACCACGCACCACAGGCCGCTCGAGCCGGCCATTTGTGGTTCGTCTCCTTGCTTAGCCCGTAAAGGGTATTTTGGGGCTTGTTTGTTTTTGCAAGGAATTCGTTGTTCTCCAGCCTCAGAAGCGATGTCAGGGTTTATTTGTATTTACTTGAAGTGCGTGTGTGTTCGGCGCTTGGCATGCTAACCGCCGAAGCAGAACACGTCCTTTCGACTTATTTTTAAGCATGACTTCAGCAGCCTCTCGGAGGTGCCTGTCAGATCCAAACCATCGAGCCAAAGTGGCACAGCCGCTGTGCCAGGGCTGTGGATGGGACCCCAGCTCCAAGGGGTCTTTCCCATGGTGGCTGCACCCTCCGCGCCCCTCCGCGCCCCTCCGCGCTCCTGCGCTGCGCGGCGCTGCCCTCTGCTGGCTCCTCTGTCTGCTGCGGGGGGAAAAGATGAAGTTTGACTCCATGGCACGTCTGTCATCCGTCCCTCGTTCCCTCCACGTTGCCTTTTTTTTTTTTTTTTCTATTAAATCTTGCCTTAGCTCCCTACAGTCCTTTCACTAAAAATGGTCTAAAACCTCCAAAATCTATTCTACCCTTGAGGTGAAGATATTTGGAGCCGATGGTGGAATTTATGAAGGATAACAAGATGCTATGAAGGATGATAAGAAATTATTTGCTCAGGGACAGCAGATCATGCTAATAGACAGATATTTGCAAGATGCAGCTACAGGGAATGGCATACACACACACACACACACACAGAATTAGGAAGTTTATATCAGCAGATCAGCTCAGGTCAGAGACACAGATCATTTACTTTGAGTGGCCCCGAAAAATGTTCATGTGAAAAAAGAAAATCCCAGATGCCATTATGTCTTTCCAAAATACGGAGCAGCTTACTGAGAGCATTTTATGCCTGTCTTACATGTATACAAAAATCTAGATGAGCAGTAATGAAAGACCAGATTCAAAACAAACATTTTTAAATTGGGCCTAGGAACTGGCAGGGATGTGGAGTTCCTAATATTAGATGGCAATGATGACTTCTGTAAACAGAGAGCATGAGAAGAGAAAGTCCTAACCCCATAGGACTCCAGCAACTCAGAGAACCTCCATAGTGTGAGGTGTAAAATGTGTGACAACTAAGAGCACAGTGAAATGGTCTACAGCATAGATAAAATCAAGCTGCGATGCCTCCAGAAGTCCAAACCTGTTTTCTTTTGATGCTTTAGTTTTAAATGTCTATCTATGCAGTGGCAAAGTTGTATACAAAATGAATGCAAACTGCCTGTGTTACAACCAAACCAAGATGCTGATTCCTTAAAAAGAGCCAATGCTTCCACGAGTATTACTGCCACAGCCTTTTCACTGATTCGTTACATGGTGTAGAAACTCTGCACCCACTTAAATGCTCAAACACTTCAAAAATGCCTCTTTTTTCATTGACTCAATTTTAGTTGGTCCAGATAAAAAGTTGCTGAAATAGTGGAAAACTCCGTACAGCAGAGAAGATCTGACTGTGCATAGGATCAGAGAGCTCTCAGCACAGCCCCCCCTCAGAACATTTTTGAAGGATTTGGAAGTTGCACGTTGTGGAGGGGACTGAATGTTTTTTTCTTGGATGCATTGCAGCCAGAATATGGAAACATATAAATATATATATGTATGTATTACAGCTGATCCACTGAAAAAGCAATCGGACCACTGAGTGCTCTGCAGTCTGCTTAAAGCACTCTGTTCATCACAGGTTATATCTATATTAAGCTTAACTGTAAGAAAAGAGAAGCAATAGCTTGATGGCTAATGATAAAAGACAAGCCTGATCTCTTGGCCAGGAAGAAAAGGTAGTGGCCAGCTCGTACTCTCATTCAGGGTATTCTGAATCAGCGTTGAGATGCCTATGCCAGGAGAACACTGAAACAGTTCTGCTGTTTTGATGGTAGGAACATAAGCCCCAAATAAAGCTGGAGAAATAACCAAATCTTTGATAAATAACACTTCTCCCTCCTTGGAAAGAGCATTGAGAATGCACTAAGCATTACAGTTACCTGGGATAATCTCAGATATTTGTGTGAATTTAAAAATAAATAATTAGAGTGAGAGAGACAGAATTGGTATAGCTTTTTTCTTCCTGTCACAAAGTACTCTGTAAGCATTCATGTTCCTTAGCCCAGTTTTTTTTTTTTTTTTTTTTTTTCCTTACAGTCTTGTTTTTCAAGTGGAACTCCTTTACTAGTAAGCATTCATTTAAATAGTCATAGTATGAGCCATGCCCCTGAAACAGCAATTTCATTCATCTCCCTTCCGTGCAGGGTTTTACGTTTGCATGTCCCTATCTCTGTGGGGTATAATTCAGTTCACTCTAATGTAGTCAACTCAAAATGCTGAGCCCAAAAGCCAAACACACAATTTACAAGTCAAAGTAATACACTGGAAGGGCTTGGTTCAAGGAGAAGCCTTAACGCTATTTTAGGTAGACTCCAAGCTGCAGCTGAATGTGGATGTAAGCTGAGCTAGGAAGCAGTTAAATAATCAAGCTGAAATGTTATTTAAATATCATGAATTAAGAGCTCCAGCCTAGCTGCAAAGAATAAAAAAGGGCACAAGCTTGGCAATGTTCCTAAGGCAGTAAAAGCAATGTTTAGAGAGAAAGAAATCTTTGTCTGAATGCAAAAAAGGAAACTCAAATTAGCAAAATGGAGCAAGGAAAATGTATCTGGGTGATAGCAAGCTGACAGAATACAAATTTCCCTCAGCACAAGGAGAATCTCCACAAACATTTAAGCATGACTGCTGTCAAAGACCTCATAATATAGTCAAGGTGAAAACCCAGAAAATTCATAGTCTATTTTTAAAACTGCACTTAATTTGTAATTGTTTCTGTCACATCTCACTCTCCACTGTTTCCTACTCTGAAGGAGAAAGGTCACTTAATTCTTCCTTACTCTTCTACATTACAAGAAATGCTGTCTTGAAACTCAAATGCACTTCCATGGGCACCAATGGGGCTTTTGCTGATGATCTCAGTAAAAAAGGGACACGGACACCAGCCTCCCTGGAAAATCTGCAGCAGGTGGAGAGGAACCTAAACCTCTTGTTTCTTCAGAGGAAACCATTAGCCAGAGGAGTGAGACTACATTAAGGTGGTGTAAGTGCTGATCGTTGCCAAAAAGGGTGGTCCCACCTCCTCCTCTCAGGGAGCATAACATTGTATGAGCACACTGAGGTGGGTCACATTGCTCATTTGGTGGAATTATTACCCTTATTAGCCTTTTTTAATTTTTTTTTTCCTCTGGAATCAGGTTCAACTTGTAGCTACAAAACATCTCAATCCCACATCAGGGAAGCAGTGCGTGAACACACGGCTGAGGGGAGTGGGCCCACTCCATCCAGCTGCATCAGATGAGGCATAATATGAAAATGCCTCATGAGAAAAGAATGATCAAAAGCCTCAGCACTAGGCCTTGAGGGACTACAATGAGTTTCTACAGGGTGCGTTTGATTAGATAGTTGAGCATCCCTTTTCCTAAACAGCAAACCTGTCATTGAAAACTGGGTGGGAAAAAAAAAAATCAATACAATATAAAAAAAAAAAAAATCAATACAAGCAACACAAACTTGTTTCGGAACACATTCTTCCTCCCACCTAGCCCTACAGTGGAAAAGTCTCCACAGAAGACCGTGGAGGAGGGATGCGTGCTGCCCTGGAGCTGCAAAGTCCTTGAAGCCTGGTGGACAGGACCAAGAGCCCTGTCAGTGTGCGTGGTGGCTGCCATGTCGATCTATCCCACCCCACAAACCCCGTGGAAGGGTTTTTCAGTGGGTCTGCTCTGCCTGCCACGTCCTTGCCACCCAAGTCACAGTGTTGCTGGCATAGAATTGCAGAATGTCTGAAGTTGGAAGGGACCTCTAGAAGTCATCTGGTCCAACCCCCCTGCTTGAGCAGGGGAGGCCAAATAATAATTGAGCTACAGCAAATCTAACCACTTCCCACAGCCCCCACTCTGAGCAGGGCACTCACAGCTTCATCCCAACTGGAAGAAAAGGGACATTCCTTCCCCACTGTGAATGCGATCCAAATGTGTCACAGTACTTCTAATGAAACTCTATTTAAAATGATTGCCTTGGTCAAATTGCTTGTAAGGAAAAACCCCAAAATAACCCAATGAACATCTAGTTCAATTCACAATTGTTGTTTGTGACCGATGCCAAACACATCCGAGAAAAGGACATTACTTACATAAATTCCTGCAATAGTATGATCAAGGAGAAATGTCTTCCTGACCTGGTCTTTGGCCAATGATACATTAATAGCCATTGTAATTTTCTTGTAGGTAATGTAACCACAGAGGCTCTCTACACTGAAATAATTAGGACTTTGGAGATTCCCTAAACAAGTTCCCATGAGAGAAGTGTCTGTGGTTAAGTTTTCAGGACTCTGGTAAATTACTCAGGCTGGAATACACTGCCATTATTCTTTGCAGTGACAAAAATAAAGAAATCACCAGGTAATACTGAAAATGGATCCCTCCACTTGGAAATGTGATATTACATGACCTGCTGATATTTCTGTCTTTCTTTCTGTTGTCAGAGAAAACTGGATGAATGGTGGCTATCTACTGCACTGGTACTGACTGATGAAACATTCTGTAAATTACCTGCTTATACACCTATAACCTTATTACAAGAGAAGGATAGAAATTAAACTGTATTCAGCACTTTCATAGCATTTTTTTTCCTTTTGAATCTAACTTGAGTTTTACATTACTGGGTTCTGTGAAACTAAGAAGTACACTTGTACTGCTGCATGGGAAATGTCTTGTTTTTAATGAGTTGCCAACTTAATGACCTGTGGGATTTCAAAGTTCCTTTTTGGTTTTAAAGGAAATGATTAATATATATTCTGTCTTTAATTATGGCGCTATAATTGCGTGAAAGGAATTCCATTCATTCTTTTCTTCATTTAAATGTTTTAATTCATGAATGTTAGACAACATATTCTCCTAAAAGGTCTGTCTCTAAAAGAGACATATATTATTACTCACTTTCAAAACTGAAGAGTGATGAGAATATTAGTGCTCCTCAGTTTTGGGGCAGAATATTTGGATTCTTACTCTAAACGGATGTACATGTTGTTTAAAAGATTGCTTTACTAAAATAAGGTGGATTTATATGGAAGTAAATGGCATGACTTCAAGTATCTATTAACGTAATACTGTCCTTTAATTTTTACAACAGAAAAAAAAAATATAAAACAGGAACTCTCATGTGTATATTTTTGTTAATACTTAATAGGCTAGCACATGTCCTAGGATAAATTTGGATAAGCGGTGGATGTAATATATTTCAGAAAGCAAATCTTAATCCTGCTGCCCTGCCTGCAATAGCTAAGGATTTCTAGTTCTGAAAATGATTCTTGACTTCTTTCTCCTCTTTTTGCCCCAAGTAATTGGGAGATTAAACTTCTGATTTTTTTAACAGCTTATATATGCATCATGTACAAATCCCATCCCTGTGACTCAGACATTTTGATCCTTTGGTTATCAGCCAGATATTTTTCAATGATCTGTGAATCCCTGCAAAATTGACTATCCTTTATACCTAAGAAGAGTTTGATTTTTCAAAACCTTGATTTAGAAAAAAACGTTTTAGGGTGCACAAGAAAATAAAAAAAAAAAAAAAAAAACAGATGTTAAGCACCTTTCTCCCATCACCTACTTAGATTTCCTGTACCCAGCACCACATCAGCCAGCCGCCTGGTGCTCATCACCAGGGACCTCTAATTTGCTTTCCCAGATTGTCTGGCATATGGACCAAGACTCACTCCTCGACATGGGTCATGAGGACAGCACAGACCTAACTTGTGAGACTGGAAACTCTTCTTTCACATATGTCCAAAAACTTTGTTTCTTTGGGGTATTGAATAGTCCCTAGTCCTTCAGAAAAAGATGTGAAACTTGTATTTGCTAGTGCAATTCACAGCTTCTCATATGCTCCTCTCCTCTCTCTTTCCTGCCAGGGACTACTGGCTCTTCCAAAGAAGCAACACTGCTGTGAAAGGACCACAGACATGGAAAGGACCACCTGGATCGTCAAATCCCAGTTGTCTGCTAATCTCTCTCAGGACTGTGTCATATAATCCATTTATAAATTTATCAGCCTCCATCTTAAAACTACTTAGACTGTATTGCTCCTCTACACCCACTGGAAATCTCTTATTTCCCAGAGATAAGCTTCTATCGTCTACCAGAAACACCTAGTATTAATCCTTCAGTGCATAGACTTGCGTTTTGAGTGATTACATTTAATCCCACTTCCTTTTCTGCAGTTCTCATCCACCCTGTTAACCCTAGGCATTTTGCCTTTACAAAACTGCATCAGGAAGAATATAAGTTTAAGAAGTTTATTTGATAGACAAGAACTGCATTACAGTTCTGTTGATAAATAGAAACTACTATCCTAAAGGTGACAGTGACCTTGTCTGTCAGTTCAAAAAGGAAAGCCTGCCCACCTTTTCTGTTAAATTAGAGTGCCTGAGTCTTCTGCTAGAAGGGAAGAGGTAAGTTAAATTGCAATAACGCATCACCACAGGATTATAAAGTGTTGAGGTAATTTTCACAAATGTAATTGTGTAGCCAAAAAGAATTCTGTTATATTAACCAACATACTTATAACCTAATATATTAATTCAAGAATCAATATGGTTAAAAGATCCTTAGAAAACAAACAAACAAAAACAGATAAAAACATAAGGCAGATTTTCCATAGCTTTTCCTCAACCATGTTTCTGAAAACTCTACCTGTGGCTTAACTGTCAGCTACGTCAAAGTGAACAAGATAAGCAATTTAGAAAATAAAGAAATTATTATTTCATTTCTCTATAAGTAGGCCTGTAGGTTTCATAAAAATTTCATTGTGTCCACATGTGAACCTAGCAAAAGGAACCAGTACAGCCCAGACACTAGTCTGAGGGGCCATTGCCATCACTGAAAGATGTTCCAAACCTCCATCCTCACCCAGCTACTCAGCTTTGTGTCATTAGGAATTAACACTAGCACAGACCTACTTACTGTGGCAAAGTCATTACAGAAGGCATTTAACAGCATCAGCTTCAAGACCAGTCTTTGAGGAACTCTGCTTTTACACTAGTTCTCTTTTCTCTTTAGCCAGTTCCTCAACTTGCCTGCAGCTCTAACACTAATCTTTAGGTTCACCACCTTAACTAATGATTTTCCATTAGGCACTGCATCAGGTCCTTCACAGAAGCTGACAGCTCTATTGCATTTTATCAGTTACCTTATTAAAGATACCAAGTTTGTCTGACATGAGCTACTGTTGCTAAATACATTTTGCATTTTTATCCTCTTTCAGAACAACTTTACAGAATCACAGAATGGCTGAGGTGTGAAGGGACCTCTGGAGGCATCTGGCCCAACCCCTGCTCAAGCAGGGCCACCTAGAGCAGGGTGCCCAGGCCCACGTCCAGATGTCTTTTGAAGATCTCCAAGGAGGAGACTTCACAGCCTCTCTGGGCAGCCTGTGCCAGTGCTCTGTCACCCACACAGTAGAGATGTGCTTCCTGATGTCTGGACAGAACATTAGCTTGCTTCAGCTTTAACAGCTAATTGCCAATTTAGTGTCTTTAATCATTTTTTCCTTCAAAAATAGATTTTAAAGTCCTGCGAAGTCAGACTGACAGACTATCCAGAACTCTTTTCCTAAATAAAGCACAGTGTATTGATGTAATTGAGACCTTGCAAGCTGCAGAATCAATGTTGTCTGTTTTCTTCGTGCACGCAGCACATTCTGCCTGCCCTCAGTAGACCATGAAAGCACTGTTGGTAGAAGAGCAGTAATTAAAAAGTCGATAAATTCCTCCATCAAGCATTTCAAGTAGATTAATAAGAAATGAATAAATTTTATATTACCCAAAGTAGAATTGGATAATTTTACTTACTTGCATTTACTCTGGATTACATTATCAATCATTTTGACATCGGTGTTGCAGTTCCCTTCAGGGCCCTCGGGAGCAAGACCACAATTTCTGCAGTCTGCAATGTTGATTCCCAGCTATGTTTTTTACTTCTCTTTTCCAACAGATACTTTAAATGATTATGTCTGACAGGAAGAGCTAGGCAGATGTCATTAAGAGTAGGTCTATGACATATCGTGTCCTCATACCATGTACTCAGTGGAATATCATGTTCTCAGTTTCACAATTTAAATATTTATTTATTTATTTATTTATTTATTTATTTATTTTTAGCATACTGTTCCTTTCAGAATGTCTTCTCTGGTGGTATGGCAGAATACCAGAGGTCTTGGGTGTTCACCACAACTGAAGTGGTGTGTCACTTCGATTCTCCCTTTCTGGCTGCTTGATAAATTGTTCTGTTCTGTTCTGTTCTGGTTAGGGGAAGATTTCAAGCTTGGACTTTAAGAAGATATTGACAAAAGGAGGATAGTCAAGAAAAAGCAAGTGATGTGAGAAGAGATTTAGAAAATGTTGACTAGAAATAAAAGACTGAAGAAAGTAGATTTGTTTGTTCCAGAATAAGGAAGACTGAAGAGACTTCAGGGAAGAAGTCTGTTAATAACCTTCATAAAAAATGCTAAAGATTAACTAGGTGTGTTTGAGATTTTCTTAATGCAACAGGTCTGCCATAGATAGTTTCTTGAGATCTGTCAGTTTTGCATTTCTATGCTTTTGTCTCAAGACAGAAAGTCATTACCATTGCAACTGACAGACATTTTGGACCTGGAGATTTCCCCATTCGTGCCTTAAAGCATTGAGATGGTTGTTTTCATGCGTATATCTGTATATAAGCTGTTTTATTTTTCTTTTCTTGAGTACTTCCTTGCAATACACAGAGCTAAAGATGGTCTATAGCCAGAGAGCGGGCAACACTCCACCCACTTATATCTCTTCATTCACAAATTATAGGTGAGCATACATAAAATTGTGACAATGTCTATGTGCATCTTCTATGAAGCTTTTGACTGTTGTAGGTTTCCAAAGGATGGAGATGAACAGCAATTAGTAGATGTATTATTAAAATATTATGTACATTACCCTTTTTCTTTACTGTCAGACAAAGATATCACCCTCACTGTAAAAGGCAAAGGTATTGCCTTCCCTTTACAGGGAATGGGAGTAGGTAGAATGAAAATCAGCCAACTCCTTCCACCTCTACTCTTACACCAGGGTCCCATCAGTAAGCAAATGGTTTGAGAAATGCATCTTGTATTCTTCAAGTGGAACTGTGATAAAAACATTGTGGGTGGCAGTGAAAGGATTAACTGAAACTACTGTGTCAGTTTTCTTTCTGCGTGGTTTATTGCTTCCTAAACAAAGGGCTATACTTCTCCTTGTCTTACTGAGTGCACCATCCTTAAGGTAACAGACAGTCCTGTTCCAAAAAGCTGAATGGAGAAAGGTAAATTTGTTTTGCAGAAGACCATGATATTTTAGAATATGGTTTCCTTCTGTTTGGAGCAATCCTCTATTTAGAAAAAGAGCGTGAATCTGTGGCTCCAAGGAACTGCACGAGGTGGACTGCCCTGGAGCCTTGAGCCACGGGAGTCCCCACTCAGCAGGGCTGCCCCACAGCTGTGGACACTGAGAGCTCCAGCTATCAAGGAAGAGCGAGCCTGGAAGGCCTGAAAGCCACGGCCTGCGGCACTTCCCAGATCTCTGCCAAGGAACCAGGTCAGCAAGCTGTCAGGAAGCTGGGTAGGGTTCTCATTGAAACACTAGATTTTGATGGCTCAGCAAATGCTCAATTAAAAACATGTCAGAATTTTTCCAACCAGCTCTATTCACAGTCTAAACAAATAAGGGGTGTGGGGAGGAAATACTGTCCTTATTTTACACCAGAGGGACTGAGGCACAAAGATACGGAGTAACTTATGCCAGGTGATATAGAAAGTCCATAGACAGGAGGCAAACTTAGATTCCATGCCGTCCCTTAATCGCAAGAGTATCCTTCCTCTAAACTTAATTAATTTGCCATTGCAATGACCATGTGAGATAAGTATTACTTTCATTTTATAAGCAGGAAACCAAAATAACTTGTACAACAGCAAATAGGAAGCCTGTATCTGAGCCAGGACCTGAACCCAATGTTTCTAAAGCTGCTAAGCTTTATCAAGCGTGCCTTTTTCTTTCATGGATAAGTATATTGGATTTACATGGCTTGGTAGCAGGGGGCTGCAGAGCCCAGCAGCTGCCCCATGGCAGATCAGAGCCAGCTCCAGCCGGCTCCAAAAGGGACCTGCTGCTGGCCAGAGCTGAGCCAGGGAGTGACGCTGGGTGGGCCTCTGGGAGAGCAGATTGAAGGAAGGGAGTAAATGGTGTGCTACAGAAGCTGGGAGATAGGAGTGAGAAAATATGGAGGGAACCACTCCTGCAGCCCCTAAGGTCAGTGCAGAAGGAGGGCAGGAGGTGCTCCAGGCACACAGCAGCAGTTTTCCTGCGGCCTGTGGAGAGGCCCCTGGTGGAGCAGGCTGTCCCCCTGCAGCCCATGGGTCCCACACAGAGCAGATCTCCACGCTGCAGCCCGTGGAGGAGCCCCTGGTGGAGCAGGTGGATGTGGCCTGGAGGAGGCTGTGGCCCATGGAGAGCCCCCGCAGGAGCAGGCCCCAGGCCGGAGCTGCAGCCCGTGGAGAGGAGCCCACGCAGGAGCAGGGGGTCTGGGGGGAGCTGCCGCCCACATGTGGGGGACCCGTGCTGGAGCAGTTTGCTCCTGGGGGATGGACCCTGTGGTACGGAGCCATGTGGGAGCAGTTCTTGAAGAGCTGCTGCCTGTGGGCAGCCCCCGCAGGCTCAGTTTGGGAAGGACGGCATCCCGTGGGAGGGGCCCCACGTGGAGCAGGGGCAGGGAGTGATCGTGAGGGAGCGGTGGAGACGAAGTGTCAGGGACTGACCGCAGCCCCAATTCCCCATTCCCTGTTCCCCTGCACTGCTCTAGGGAGAGGAAGTGGAAAAGGGTGGATTGGGGGGGGGGGGGGGGGGGGGGGGGAGTGTTTGTAGTTTCCTTTAGTTCTCACTGTTCTAGTCTCCTAGTGATAGGCAATATATTATATCAATCTCCCTATGGTGAGTCTCTTTTGCCCATGACGATAACTGTTGAGTGATCTCCCTGTCCTTATCTCAACCCTTGAGCCCTTTCCATCGCATTTTCGTGGTTGTGGTGCAGTTCAGCTGCTGAGCAGGGTAAAACCACCACAACAAGGTTCAGAGACAACATATAGTCAGTCTTGGTGGAGGACCTTAGTTACATAACCACGTTAACTATGGTTTAGATTCCTACAGCAAAATTCTTCTGTGCTACAGTCTGTTTACGCTGAAGCTGTATTCCATACAGAAACAGTTTTATTATGAATAAAGCCCTTGTATGCAGCTGTGGGTAGTACAGAACTAAAACTTCAGCCAGAAGGAGGTAACCAGTGCTTCCCTAAAAACTCATACATGCAGTTCGACTGGCTTTCCTGGCTCTGCTAAGCACCAGCAGCTACCTAGGCACACCACATAAGTTCTTTTCCCAGATCTTTTATGATCCCAGGTTTCTTAGGCTCCTGTATGCAAACTAACTCTGTATGCAATACTCTGTATGCAATACTAACTCTGTCCTTCAGCTGGATTTCTACTCTGAACCCAACCATAACTGCAGGCAACTGTAGCATCACCTGATGTTAAAGTCAGATAATCTTTTATTAATAGGCTTTGATTTCAAATACCAAGAGTTTTCTTTGTTGAGTTCTTTTTGCCTCTCTAAAAATTTGGGGTTGAAGTTTCCTAACAGGGTTCTTTTAGGGAATGTAGCTAGGGAAAATATGCTATTCTGCTGGTATTAGTATCCTGGTAAACTCTGTCTTTTTTAACACTTTTGGTCTTTGAACACGAATTTGAAATTTGACTATAAAATGAGATGCATTTGTGCTATGGATATATAACAAGAAGCACTTGTGCTATGGATGTATCTTCTGCTGCTACTGTGAAAATCTGCTCAGATTTGGCTAAATCATGGGACTTTGATACAACTGTGTGAAGTGTATAATAGAGACTCCCAAGTTTCCCCACTGAAACACACAAATCACATTCTCACAGACCACGCCTGAGTCCTTCTCAGCTCCAGGCTGAAGAGATGGTGTAGTTCTGAGACACAGCATGCTGCATCCCCTTACGGTTGTGTCAGAGTACTTTATTTCTGCTATTCTCCCAGTGCTCTCTATGCCCGCACCTGAGCACAGCACAAAGGAAGAGGCCTCCCAAGTTAGGTACAAAGGAAATAAGAGCTTGACCAAATGAGGGAAAAAAAGACATAAGTAGAACAGTTGGTCGAGGATGAAACTGTAACTGAGAATTGTTAAGGAAAGACTGGACTGTGACCAAGTAGGCAGGAAGTAAAAATTAGAATTGCTTGAGCAAGGGGACTTTGACATACAGAAGAAGGGATAACAGGATTAGGAGTTCTCGAGGGAAATTTAGAGCAAAGTAGGATTCACTAGGAAAAAGAGACTGACACTGTGTGAGAAATGAGATTAGGATGCACAGGAGTCATGGGAGTAGAAATAGCTAGGTTTGCCTGGGAAGGAGATTGGAAAACAGCATGTAGAGACAGAGTGGAGCTGAGAACACCGGATGCATTTTGGAAGAGAGACTGAGAGTCTGAAGGGTGAAGGCTGGAAACAGGGTAAGGACTCCTCCTCTACAGAAGGAGAAATTTTGGAGGCTGATTAAAGGTGATGTGGATCCAGACAATGCAAAAGAGTTTGTGTTTTTTAAAGCACTCTTTCCTCTGGGATCTGTAAAGAGTCTTGAGAATCACCATTTTTCTAGGGTCCTCAAAAATGTTTTAGAAACATTAGCAAAGTGTGTTCCCCCTCCTTTACTGGTTTAGTGTAATTAAATGGAATCATATTATACCAGACCTATAGCTGAGAATCTGAAATTATTTTTATGGATAAATCCTATGGGAGTGAGAATAATGTCTCTCACAACATTTCAATATTTAATTTTTGGTTAAAAGAAGAATCACTTGCAAAGTTAAACCTTAAAAATTAGCAAATGCCACAGCTAAAGCTGGCTATGCCTTTAAGATGTAGAATAGTTTTCATATGGGGCAAAACCAAATAAAATTCAGTCTGGAAAACAGACAGTCTAGAGGGGATATTATAGAGATGTCGTAAAATCATAAGTGGCACCGTTAAGAGAGTGGAAAGGCATTTTCTGTCTCTTTCAGTACAAGCTCCAAGGTAAATAAAATGCAACTACAAAAAGCCAGGTTCTAAACAAAAGGGGACGATTTTACTGCTTGACAAAGGATGTTGTGGTGGTTATAAGACTATATGGGCAAAGGGAAAATGGACAGGTACATGTAAGGTAAATCTGTTGGCAATTACTGATGTATATATAGAACTCAGATCTGACTCTAGACCGTAAGCTACAAATGGGATGGACTTGGAGAAAGCTTGGAGAGTATAGGAGAGGTTTGACCTGTCCTTACTCCTTCATGTATTTACTGTTCTTATTGACTTGTAGAGGGAAGTACAGCCGGAGCCTCAAGAAGGGATTTTAAGAAAAGCATATTATGAAACACTTTGAGAGAGATCTTTGGGTTGTGGAACTCAAGTGGATAGGGGTGTTTCTGAAATTCAGAATTAGGTCCTGAGAGGCAGTTCTGAGGACACAAAGCTGTCTTCAACCTTTCCTTTTACCTGACGTTACACAACTACGTATCAAGCCTGCTGATTTTAATTAACTTCCTGCTCTAGCTGTTAATTGTTGTGGACTATATTCTGCACTGCTTCGCTCCCTGCATGATATGCACTGCATAGAAAGCCTAGGTATCCACTCAGAGTTGTGGATTCCAGGAATTTAGATGCTTAAATCTTTATCTGGATCAAAGGCCTCCTTTGGCCTTAATACCTGTACCTTATTTCTCAATACATAAATGGAGGTAATACCAATAAATCATCTCACAGGATATTGTTGAAGATAAGACCATCTACAAAGGTTTAAATTCTAAACCTCGAGGCTGTTTGACTTGTATCTAATGTGATCTGGCTTTGCTAAGTCTAACTGATGATTACAGTGAGTGGGTGACAGAATTGTGAAACACCATCATGGGACTAAGTATGAGAAAATTTCTTAACATTCCACGTTGGTATTTAGAGGCACAATCACTGTCATTTTTCACTATAAGAGGGAAGTCTGGTATTTTTCCAGAGTTTGGTGAGTTTGGCCAGTTTAGAGGCAGCAACCACTGGCTGAAGAACCTAACACAAGAATAATTAAGTTCACACCAAATAATTAGGTTCACACCAAACAGACTCAGATCCTCAGGCATGGCAAACAGATGCCTGTTTCCGGCATTACAGGCTTGTTTATTCTTTCAAATTTCAAGACTGTTCTGAAAAAGAAAATGAAATATCTTAACAAGTTTGGAGTCCTAATTTCATAATGTGGTGAGTTTGCTTCTTTCAGCTGAAAGTAAAATGCCTAGGAATTTAGTCAGTTGACAGATTGGCATTACAGTTAAAGGAAGGGTAATTAGGAACTGTGCCTTCAGAGGATTCAAAATTAAAAATTGTAATGAGGGTCAGAGCATTTTTCTTATTTTGCTCTGTAGTCTAGAATGTGAAAGACCAGTGGTCACATTCCTGTGGTTCAATTCAGAATGATCTAGCGTTAAAAATACCTATGAATCAAGAGAAGCAAGGAAGAAGGCAGTGTCCTAGATCTAATTATTGTGGCATAGCAATTTCTTGAATTGAAAAGTTTGGGTTTCACTCAGTTGCAGACATTTCAACACCGTATTACCACATCATATTGACATAATTATACTAGGAAATTTAAAAAGTCCAAAACCATAGTACAAGGGACTGTATACCTTTCATGTGACTAAAAACTAAATTGATGACCTCTGTGTTTACCCATTTGATAACATAGACTTGATAACGAGAAGAATCTGTGTTAAAAGAGCCTGTTGAAAATATCAAATGATCAAAAGCAGAAATGAATTGTGTGAACATGTGCATGCCCTTGTGTGTGTGTGCACTTGGTGTGGAATGGTGACAGATTAAGAAGGTGAAAAAGCAGCAAATAGAAGAAAAAAATAAAAATTTGAACATTACTGTAACAAAAATGGAAAAAGAGGGGGCAAGTTTAAAACATGCAGAATGTAAAATACAGCAAAGTAAGATCAAGCGGTCTTATTTACTCATTTGTAATACAGCAGAAAAGACATTCAGAGAAACCAAGGGGCAACCACTCTAATGCTGGTGAAAACATGTCTTTTGGTATATTATGATTTCAATGTGTATCAGTGCTCAATTTTACCACCAGACTAAATCTGACTCAAGATAGGAATAGCCATCCATGTAGAACAGCCATGTATATAACCACATACAAAAGGCCCCCTGAAATCCTAAACTGAAAGAATATTATTAAGGTTGCAAAGTGAAGCACTTAGCTATGTCAGGAAATGTCAAGATTAAGACTGCTTGAGTTCAGCTATGGTACCACTTTTCCACTAGACTACTATTGCATTCAGTACATAGAATGTGCATTATGTCTTGATGAGTTTGGTATTTTATTTTCCACCCCTCCTTTTTTTTTTTCAGCATGTGTCTTCAGTTCTTATTTATTACATGGTAGTCAAACCATCCTCCAGTGGCAGAATTGTTCATTTCTGCAGATTTTTTAATTATTATAGTATCCCAGTTCTTCAGAAGCTTGAATGAACTTAACCTCTCAAGAGTCTTGTAAGGAAAGATAGGATCTTATCTATATGGAATTGGAGGCCTCAAGTTCATTCCTTGATATAAATACTTTTATTCCTTTCACATTCTCTTCACTGCAACTCATCTCTTCAGGCTGTTCACTGAGACTTGAATGCCATCTCATAAACTCTGTTTTCAAACCCAGCCAGCTGATTTTCCCCATATTTTCCCAGTCCTTTGCCACTTCACAATCCCAGTTCACTTTTTGTCTTACAAACTGCTAATCTACATTTCCCCCTTCTAACTGCAGTTTCACTAGCCAAACACACCTAGTTGCTCTGAATCCTAGTCTGTCTGCAGTCTCCTTTGAGCAGCAGCATGTCTGGATCCTCTCCAGTCTGCCCTACCATTCCAGTCCCACGAGTGCTTGTTCCTGCATACCTGATTCTGTCCTCCTGGCCTCAGCTTTCCCCTCCCTGTATTGAGTTGGATTACATTCTCCACCCTGTACCGCGGTGAATTACTTTCTCTTCCATGTGGCCATGCTGCAGGCATCACAAAACAGAAGCTTCTTCCTCAATTTTCTGAACAGCCAGAAAAACTGCCTGCCGAAAGAGGCTGTGATGGGGGAAGCGCTTCTCTTCTGGTAGTGCTGGGCCAGGGAAGTGCTTTCAGTTACTCAGTGAGGGCAGAAATGTAAATACTTATCAGGCCAGAGGCCCTGGCAGAAAGTCTCCCCTTTTGGAGGGGAGAAAGAAATAAAGCATCTTGTAAGGGACTTTAAAGCTATGGTGCACGCCAAATATGAGTTCTCCCTGCAGAGCGCAGCACCCCTGAGGCGGTTCAGAGAAAGGCCGCCACAATACTTCAACCTACCATCTTTCCCCCAGTCTTGTTGTGCTGAACTATTCGGATAAAATTTTCAACACACGTTAAAGAGCCGTCAGCGTGAGGTAAACAGCAGCCAAGGACAAAGCTTGTCCCAGTTAAAGTCTGGCAGAGGAAACAGTCTTAACAGAAGGTATTGAGCATCCACTTCTTTTGTAAGGATCCTTACACCCCGTAACTACCCCTACTTCTGTAACTACCCCTTTGCAAGCTCCAGGATAAAATGTACTTTAAAAAAAAAAAAAAAAAAAAAGAATAAATAATTATGCGTGCTTGAGTGTAATGTGAAACTTCCTCTCTGGCAAAGTTATTACAGAGTTGTTTTCTACGAGACTCCGCGCACTTTCTTTAAGGCAGCTGGTGCAGCTGCTGTTACGGGGTTCACCGGGAGCCAGAGGCCGGGGGCAGTGGGGCCACCCCCGGGGGAAACAGAGCTTCATCTACACTACGTTGGGCTTAAATGAGTGCTGATTACAACCGATAAGCGTGAGTGCCCCGCCTGGCAGCGCACCGCCCTGTGAGGGAGCAGCCCCACAGGGGTGCCGCGGCCATTTCGCCGCGGGGCTGCGGGCGCCCGCTCCCCAGCCGGCCTGGCAGACGGCGGCGACAACGCCGACCCCCGCGCCCATGCCCGTGCCCGTGCCCGTCCCCTGCGGCCGTGATAAGCGGGGCGGAGCCACGCCACTGCCCGCCCGGCCCGGAAGCCCCCCCGCGGCCGGTGAGAGGCCGCCTTCCTGCCGGCGCCGCTCCTCCTTCTCCTCCTCCTCCTCCTGCGGCCGGGCAACATGGTGGCGGAGGCGGCGCTGGGGGAGCCGTGAGCCGGTGCCCGTTCCCGGGGCACCCAGCTGGAGGCGGCCGCCTGGCGGGCGGGCCCGGCCCGGGGCGAGGGGAGGGGAGGCGAGGCGAGGAGAGGAGAAGGCGGAGCGGGCGATGCCTGAGCCCGTGCGGGTGTGTCGGTGAGGCCGGGAGCGAGCGGGAAGATGCTGCTGTCGCTGGTGCTGCACACCTACTCCATGCGCTACTTCCTGCCCGCCGCCGTCATGATGGGCACGGCGCCCACCTACGTGCTGGCCTGGGGCGCATGGAGGCTGCTCTCCGCCCTGCTCCCCGCACGCTTCTACCGCGAGGTGGACGACCGCCTCTACACCATCTACCAGAGCATGGTGCTCTTCTTCTTCGAGAACTACACGGGCGTGCAGGTGAGCCGGCTGGGACGGGACCACCGCTGGTGGCGGTGATGGTGGTGGTGGACCTGCTGTAGGGTCCCCCGCGCCCACCCCGCATCCCTGCGAGGGGCCCGGGCGGTCGCTGCCAAGTGAAATCCCTGGGGAGGAAATCTCCTGCTGCTGGCAGCAGGTGCAGGCTTCGGCCTTTTCCCTCCCAGCAAAGCCTCCGAGACCGCGAGGAAGACTCCCGCCCGCGTCCTGGCCCAGCGCCGCCCGACGATGCTCTTCGAGTGATGCTTTTCACGGCGTGCCGGTGTTGTGTTCATTTTGCAGGTCGGAAGGCAGAAGGGACGTGACAGCAGTCATGCTCGGTCAGCATCCGAGTGGCAGCCTCCTTTGCACGCTTGAACCGCGCGGCCTGTTCCGCGCACCTGCGGTACTGCACTGAGAGTTGATAAGGAAATTGTAGCTAGCCATAATTGCACTTCATGCATCTACAGCTTTCTAATAAATAGATTCTTCGCCTTTAAATTATTACAGCTTCACAGTTCTCTTACAGTTTGCCCGCTGCCAAGTTTCGGTCCTTAAATTTTGGATCAGCCGTGGACAGCGATTACCCAGTACCCCAGAAAGCACAGTCCAAAGTTTCAGGTTAAGAAGACAGAACTGGAGGCCTCTCTTGCACGACCAGGGGATCATTTGGGTGCAAGTAATAATACCTCACTTAACAATTTTCTCATCACGTTACATATTTGAAAGGGCTACACATTTATTTGCAATTTGAAAGGTAAATAAGGAGATTTTTAATTCTGTATTTAAAAGATACCCACCGTGCCTCAACCTGACTTTCAGTGTTGCTGAGTGTATAGAAGTGTATTTGAAGTTAGTGTCAGCTGTATGTGCTTGGGAGTAAAGAATAACAAGTGTTTACATGTTGATTGGCATGTTACAGAGCCGGTACAAATAGCTGGAAATATCAAGAAGGACCTAAGTTATTCATCCACTGACT
Organism: Cygnus olor; assembly: GCF_009769625.2. Classification (NCBI taxonomy): domain Eukaryota; kingdom Metazoa; phylum Chordata; class Aves; order Anseriformes; family Anatidae; genus Cygnus; species Cygnus olor. Next base: position 24,964,283 of record NC_049171.1, read on the forward strand.
TATGAAACGTTTCTTTCAAACTCAGGCTGGGTCTTCCCTAGTTTCTGCTCCCAAGCTGCAGTTGTAGGCCTCACTTAATGGAAACCCACAAAGCCAGCTACACAGAGAGCAGAGTTGCACAGTTTGACATCAGGATGAATAGAAAGGATACAAAAGGGAAGTGAGATCTTCTTTTAGCCTTGATTACTTTTTGACTGACTCAACTTGTAACTCATGTAACCTCACCCTTGTATCTTGTCCAAATTAGTTAACTTGTGTTGTGATTTACATCTTTTTATTTTTAAATAAAAAAGGGAAGGGGGAGCAGTAGTTCACAGGTTAAGTACTTACTGTTTTATCTGCCTTATTTCTTTGTCTAGCATCTTTTAATGCAGCCATTTGGGTGTGTAGTAGCACACTTTGGTAATTAGCTGCTGCAAGCAGCAGTATAGTAGTTTAATTCAACCCCTTCAAAGATTGAGAGCAAGAAAAAATCAAGATATAAATTGTAACAAGAAAATTATTCAGTTTTCCTACAAACATTGCGCACAGAGTAGCAACCACTTTAAACTTTTGATTAAAAAAAAAGTTTTCATAAAAAATGCCTATCATGTAAAGGTACAGGATGGGCAAGGATAACCAAAACAGACAAAAAGGCAACCATTGTCTGTCAACCTTTGGTTTCTTTGGTTACATTGATAGAAATTCTTCCATACAAACAGAAGAGAGAGGCCTGTACAGGTGATCAGTTAGAACAACATCTGAATAGAGATGCTTTGTCAGAGTGAGCAGCAGATGATATTAGGAGGAGAGGAGGTGATGCAGGCAAAGCTGAAATAGAGAATCACAGAAACAAAGAAGGTTCACAAAACCAACCTGGCATATGTTATAGGGTAAGTGAAATAGTAACTGAGACTCAAAGCTAAATAAAAACATGGAAAGTGTGGTGCATATGTAGGAAGGTAAGAGGAAGAACCCTTAAGATTTGTGTTTCATTTAAATGGAAGAGATCTCCGATATACTTAGGGAGGAGAAACAGGGTGTCCTTTCAGACCTACCCATGCAAACACTGAACACGTTTAACTTGAAACTCACAGTGGAAAGTTAAGCATGTGCCTGAATGTTTGAGATTGGGATGGTAACCTGAGAGCTCCTGTGAATTGGCTGTTTTAAGGCACGTAATTAAATGCAGAAGCGTAACATCATTATATGCAACACCCCCCCGCCCCCCCCCCCAGAATAGAAGAATATTAACTTCAGTAGCTCCATAAAGGCAGTTGTATGGGTTTACGAACATTAAGACATCATAATAGCCATAGGAGGGAGGAGTTCAGCATCTCTTTGAGGTCCGTTAATTTATTCAGCTGATTTAACGTTGTTGCAATAATTTTTGTAACTGGATAAAAGGGAGGCTAAAAACTTGATCCATCAGGATACCAGGACATACTGCCTAGTCTCACTGAAGTCATTAGGGTTACACAGACACTTAAGTGATTTACTGAATCAAAGCCTTAAGTGACTTTCTTAGCACTGCCACAGTCTCACCCTATGCAAAAGAAAAATGTCTTTAACGTTGTGTTCTGTTCTGCATTCCTTGGATTGTTATGCTTAGAGTGTTTGTGGTTTTTCGATACGATAACACTCCAAGGCTGTTGTGAATAGTTGAGATGTCTGACCTTAAAATAATAATTTTGTTGGAATTCCCATTTTTAGCATCAGTGGAGTGTTAATAGACTAAAAGTTGGTTTGGATTTTGAACATAGATTATTTTTTGACTCAATGAAATAGTGAAATATCTTGATTTTTTTAAATTTATTTTTCAGGAAAATGATGTATCTGTGCATCAATGGCTTTTAGTCCATAGAGTATCTAATCCTGTCTTTCCCTCATGACCATATGTGCAAACATTTTTTCTTATTTTGTACTTGACTTGGGTGTTTCAAGCCAAGTTTATTAAAACAAAAACTCTAGTTTGTGCTAGGAAGACGTTTTATCTTTGTAGCACATACTTCAGTTGTGAAATGTAACCAGATAAGGTGATACTCTGAACTGTGTGTCAGGAAGTCTTGAAACAGTAATAATTCCTTTTCTCTTAAGTATTTGGCTTGAGATCTGAAATAATTACAGAGCAATAATTGCTGTGAACCACTTCTGAGTATTTATATTCTAAAGAATGGCTCATGAAATATCTAAAAGGTTTTTTTTTTCATTTTCTCATACTATAAATACTTTTCCTTTTTAAAGTTTTAGTCAGACCTGTTAATTTTTTCCACCAAAAAGATTTGTTTTGGAAAGCCTAAATAGAACTTGAGCTAAGATGGAATCAGTTTAGGTTTTTCCAACAATATTAGAATTCTGTAAATTAATTACCAAAAATAGTCCTATTGCTAATCATCATGCAAGAGTTGGCTGTAGAAAACTGAAGAACCAGTATTTAGAGTACAAAAAGCAAGCCAGAACTTGCCAATCCTGAAAATTGGGTAAACTGTACAAAAACATTATGACTATAAAGTGAAATCCTGTAGCGTTCTGGAGATTTGTCAGTGCAATTGCAGTTTGGCAAATATCCATGCATTTCATTAAGGGGCTATAAATATATATAAAATGAATCTATACATGGCATTGTGACAGTGCTCTTCAACAACCTCCAGGATTATAAAGTCATAGTAATGAAAATCTGTAACGGTGGTTTGTTGGGAAGTGGAACAGGGAGAAGGGCCCTGTTTTGGCCCTATGTTGCTTTGGATGGAAATGCAATTACATTGAATCTCACCTGCCCTGCTGTAAGCTGCAGGAGTGCTACAATACTTTTTTCTAGGATGAACATATATGAGATGCTTGAACTCTGTAAAGTGAGTAGGAAGTCTTAGAGAGCAAAGGGTGTTAATTTTACCAGCGATGAGCCAAAGCAGTCACTGACATAGACAGGTGCAGTTCAAGTGCATTGGAGGGCTTGCATTTGCTTGTGCTAATTGTAGATTTGGCCACAGGTTTCCAAATCCTCAAGTAGCATGTGAACAGTGTGGTTGTCTTACAGCTTTTGTCTTTACTGTGCTAGGGAAGTCCAGACTCTTCTATTTCATACAGCACAGACAATAGACGATTGCATCTTAACACAGAATGTGAAAACCAAAATGACTGCAAATATGCCTATAATTAGGGTGTTTGAAGGGCTGAAAAGACTAGTAATTCAATATGATGAGTGCTATCATCTCTCTATGACCCTTAGCATCTTATCCCGGTTGCAGTCAGGGTGATGAAATTAATGCCTATTGTGTTTGTGCACATGTTTCGGATCAGCTGGGATCAGAACGTTCTTCAACCTTTTTTGTTGTAATTGTGTTTGATATTTTGTATGGAGTGGCAGTGAAGAAATAATAAAGAAATCATCACTTGGACTGCTTCCTAAAGGATCATTTTCCATCTGAAAGATTTTGACAATTGCATAAAATCCATGGCTGAATTAATGTGCGTGGATTTTGTTCAATGCTTGTGTCAGCTCTCTCGCCCTACCCCCACTTCCTTCTGAACACGAATTTTTGGAAGTGGTGCTTTCATTAAAGGCATTATGAAATTCTATTTTTCTTTGTCATCGCGGGGCTCTGGAAGGGCTGAGAATCAGATGCAACCTCGGTGTTGTTTTGCATAGCTGTGGTGTCTCTAATAATTACTTTAGAAAATATGTGAGATCCCAGCTACACAACAAAACATGCTTACTGGGCTGATACTGAAGCTTGGGCTGCTGTGTAGTGACAAGGTTGAGCAAATCAGAACTTTTCAGGGACACTGTTACTGAACTCTGGACTATGCTATGCTGCAGAGTGGAGCCCAGGCCCCAAGTCTTGGCTTCCTGGGAAGCCTGTGAGGAGAGCTCAGTGTGAGGTTGGGATGTGGATGCTTAGTGTTGTAGCCTTTGGCTTATTTGCTTTGGAAGAGAGAGGTATGAGGTCTGCACTCAGCTTTATTCCCAGGACAGCAGCTTTGCCAGGCTGGGCCGTCTGTGCTGCAGGCACTCTCTGCTTTCCCGTTTGAAGCTGTTCCATGGTGCAACAGGTAATGCAGAAGGGCCCAGCTGGGGAGAGGGAGGCAGCAGAAGTGTAAGGGCAAAGCTGTAGGAGGCTCACGTCACAGAGGTGCTTTCTGTCCCTAGATACATCAGGGGCTGAACCTCCTCAAGATGAGGACCTGGGCAGATGCCACTACCAGAAAGATAAAAGGAGGTGCTGCTTTTCATCCTTCTCTGGTTGTATTTGCACGGAAGGTGCTGATAGTAGCACTTCACGATCCTGATTTTGTAAATGTGCGCTTGAGGTCTCTGAGCTCTCCACCCAGTGTGGGCAGCCAGCCCGACAGCTTTGAGTGGGAGAATACTGGGAGGCACTGGAGCTGGGAGGCACAGCTCTGCCGGCAAGGCCAGGTGGGACAGCCTTGGAGGACTGTCATTTTGGCAATCCTGCTACTGGACCTGGCTTATAGCACACTGTGGAAATGGTATCACGGAGCAGCAGCAGCTCTGGTTAGGCGATGTGGCCACTTTGTGAAACTATGTTAACTGGTGAGTGGTTAAGATAAATCGTGAATTGTTTATGGTAGAAATAAGTCTAATGGTAGAAATAAGTCTTGGGGGTTGGAGCAGTGCTGAGATTGAAAAGGTAATTGAGAATGTAGCGAGGTGAATCATTTCTGTGTGGTAAACATTTGAAAGAAGACCTGCTTTTTATAATGAAAATTTTCTGCTGTTGTACTAGCTCAATCAAATCAAAGTTTACCCTGGCTCATCTCATTAGGGATTTTGGAAAGCAGCTTTCTCCAGGCGTATGTGTCTTTTATAGTATTACAACAAAGTCCTATCTGTTATTGTAGCAGAAATTAAGTGATACCTGCTAAGCCTAAGGGATGCTGCCTTCAGATTGAGACGGATGTCTAATTTTAGACTCTTACGTGCCACTGTGGTGTGAGGCAGCAAAAATAGGTACATTAGGTATGTAAGCTTTGTGTTCTTTCTTTTTTAGATATTGCAGAAGACATATTTGCATATATTTTAAATTTTGTTCTGACTGCATTTGGCTAGTGTTGTGAAGCTAAAAGTCCTTGGTGGCGGTAGTTCTTTTGGGTATCAGCAAGCATTTTTATTTGCTGCAGCTTCTGGCACTGGGGCAATCTGGATAGAATATAGTAGGGAGGGACTCCTTGGTCATTGCTGGTCCTGATCTCCTCCTATCCCCCTGATATATGAAAAATAAAATCAATTAGTTACAAATTAGTTCTGTTAGCTCTTTTAGAAAGAACGTATCAGTTACCCAAACCAGAACTACCTCTGTTTGGGTTCGTAATTCAGAAACTTTGTGTGGAGCTTTGCCTGGCATATATTTTCTAATTGGCAAGTCACAAGTGAATCTGAATTTCATATCAGCCTTATCTAATCTTGTCTGCAATTTAAAACTAAAGTATATGTTTTCAGTCTAAAAATAGCTATGTATACCTAAGAAAATCCTATAAACATAAGTATTTGTCAGGTAAGAGGAGCTAAGGAGTCAAAAGACGGTTTGAAAGCACTTACAAAATTCTGCTTTCAATTACTTAGCCAGTGAGTTTTACAATACTGTAGTTTGATATTAAATTTTTCTGGTTTAAGATATTCAAATTAAAATAGATTTATATTATATTCAGTTCTTAATGTAAGTCATCCTAATATTGCCTGAGCTGTTATATTTTGAAATACAGATGGTATTTATCACTTCTTTCTTAACCTGCATGAGTTTTATACACCACCTTCTTTTTGTGTTTAACTCTGTTTTGGTAGATTCTGGGCCATGGAGTTTTACAGTGTTCTTCCATGCCCTTTCCTTCTTCTTGCATAATACATCCAGATGCTTTATGTAAGGGTGACTGTTAATTGAGAAGTTTTTCTCCTAGTACTATACCATCAGACACTGCTCTTGCTAAGAGAAGATTCTATTCGTAGTTAAACATTTGAGTCCAATTATTTCCAACTATTTACCTCAGGCTTACAGGGTGTCTTTTTTATTCCTCAGTTTTACTTGCCTTAGATAAAGTAGGCTCAGATGTCAAGGATTTTGACATTACAATTATGAGGAAGCATAACTTCTCAGGGGAAAAATGCATTCTTTAATCTTTGTTCTGTCAATTTGAATTTAAGCTCTGAAGAGATTTGGGATGAAAAACAGGGAAATTATTTTCTTCATTTCATTTCTGTCACTTACTACTTGTCATCTTCTCTGTTACAGCTCCTCGGTGTGGGTCTACGAAATCATGTACTTCATGCTAGTTTGATTTTTTTTTTCCTTATTTTTTTAGATATAAAACTAGCTACCTGCGATTTGGTTGAATTTCTGTGTTTGAGCACATATCTAAACATGAAGAAAAACAATATGACTTGTAACTGTATTGCGGTAGTTGCAATAATTTTTCCTCTTGAACTTGCAGAATGACTTGAAGACTTGCTTTGTCCATTTTCTAAAGCTACTTGGGAATCAGAGGGCATGCGTGTTTCTCTTGTGTAAGCAAACATGGCTCACAGTACCAAGCACGTGCTGTGGTGGTATGCAGAGGTGTTAGAGGGATGGTAACTTTGGTTAGTTTTTGAGGCTCACTCAAGTTTACTGTGTTCAGATCTAGAGCCAGATAAGTTGCAGCAAGTTCAGACACCTCCCCTTGTGTTGTCTTCTGTCTTGCCTTTGCCTTTTCTTGGAAGTCTGTAATGCTTAAATGATAAATATTTATTGAAAATGATATGTGGAAGAGCTTTTGGAAACCTTACTCCACTATCACAAGCAGAGAACATGGAGTTTTTTTCATCTTACTCTTTCCCACACATCTTGACTCATTGATAACTCCACACCAGTTCAGCCCGTACTTTGATATAAACACTTGTATGAGTTTTACAGATGAAAATTTAATCAACTCTTCCTGGGAGTCCTTCACATTTAGAAGCAAAAATCCTATTATAAAGAGCTCTAGCTAGAGGAATACTGCAAGTAACATTGCTGCCACAAGGCTTCCTGCTTCTGGCTGGTGGGAGATGCGCAAAAGATTACATTTTCAGAACATGCTTAATGTATCAAGGCATCATAATTGCTAGGTTTTTTGTTTGTTTGGGTTGGTTTGTTGTGTTTTTTTTTTGGTGGGAGGAGGCGTTATGTACTTCCCACTGCAGAAGAGTAGCAAAATAAATAACAGCTAAATTGATGTGGGTCACTTTTTCTTATTTTCTTAAAAGAATGGAAAATTCTGTGGAAAAAATCCAGAGGTGCCACAGGATTATGAGGGAGAGTGTTGCTCTCCTAATGAAACAGGTAGAATACTTCCATGCCCCCCCGGTTTTGCATATTACCAAGATGCCAGATGTTCAGGAAAACTCTTCTGTAGAAATCTCAGCTTATAAATAATCTCCTTTCATTTATGTTTATGTATTTGAAATGTGTGCAGTACTCGTGTTTTTTGTTGTCTTAAAAAAAAATGTAATTATTGGGCATTTATGGTAAGAGTCATGTAGATGCTCTAACTTTGACTTTCCCAAATGGTCATTGACTGTAATTGTGTGTCACTCCATGGTCTGTGTCACAGAATTGCATTGTAATCAAAAGCAGGCCAATTGCAGAAAGATCCAGTAAATGATTTTGGCATTGGAAGTATTGAGAATGTAGATGCCAAAATCTGTCACCAGTGCTGAAACAATTAAGCTATATGGGTGCCTTTTTAATGGTTCTTCAGATAGCTAAGGAGTCCAGGTATGAATGAAATAATTGTGCTTTTAAATTGAAGTTTTAAATTGTGTTTTAAAGTGAAGTGCTTGAACCATATATAACCCTGATCAGAATGCAGAAGCAAAGCTCCTGTATCAACAGAGTACTTTTAAGTATGCTGGCAGAACTGGGGACCTCAAAAACAGTTTTGTCTCTTACTTTCTATTGAAAAAAAAAAAAAGGAAGAAATGGTGATATTTCTCTATAACTTAATGAGTGAAAGCACAAACTGTACTCATGTGTTCCATCAGTTCAGCTCCTTCTACGTACACATAACCTCACCACTTTGAAAAGCTGATTTAGCAGTGTGTTTTCAGAAGAGAGAATCCGCCGTCCTTAGATGAACCTTCTAAAAGCACTGAGCAGTGTGTTAAGGCACGATGGGATTTAAGGTCTGCATCTGTTTTTGGTGCTTTCAGTGGGCTACATCCGGGCAATTCAAAGCTGGCAGACTTGGTAGTGCAGGTCTCGTGAATCCTTTTCTGCAGCACTGAGCTCTCCTAGAAGCCAAGAGCTCCTTTGTCTGGGTTATGGTTGAATCAAGTCTGGCACCATTGCATAAATAAATACAAACTAGCAGAACTTGCTCAATATACTATTTTGACAACTTACTCCCTCTGAAATTACTCTCTTGTTCAGGTTGGATATTCCAATTATTATGCATGTATCACTGAACTTTGTGCTACCACCATGCCCCTTTTAGAAATACACTGATAACCAACTGAATTGCCCTCTGAAAGAGGAGTTCCGGAACTATACACATCAATCTCTAAGTGATGTTAGACTGGTGTGAATAAAGGTATTTGTCATGTTGTGTTGTAAATCACTACATGAGGCTTTGAGGAGGAGTATAAATAAAGTCAGGTAATGCTTCTGTAGGAGTAAGTCTATGATGTCTCAGAATTCTACATAGCATCTGTGGAAGATCCAAGCAGATAAGAATTGCAAACAAATCTAGTCCAGTTAAACAAAAATGATATTGCCCATCTATTGACAAGTGTCTCCTTCCTCTTACAGGACTGTGGGATTTTTGTATTAAATAAGTGTGGTAGTTGTTATTGCTGTTACTTGATTTTCTGTGGTACAATGATGGCAGTGAAACTACCAAGATTTTTCTTCAGACCAACTGCCTGCAGCAAAAATTACTTAATTCATTGTATAACTAGAAAAAGTAGGCAACTAATTTTTATAGCCTAAATATTTTAAAGTCTTTTCCATGCTAAAATACAAAAAAAGAAGTCAAATGCACACAGAATAAGACTCTGAAGTTTTATTTTTACTGATACAGATATTATTTTATTAAAAATATTAACATATGTTTTCATTAGCACACTAGGTAGCTGCATTTCCATTCAGGTTTCATTGATTCTGATTATTTGGGAAGGAGCTTTCCCTTAATTAATGAGTGAATTCTAGTAATCTCTTTAATTCAACGGAGAAACTTTAAAGCTTTTATATTCAGCAGCAGAACTAGGCTGCTTCTGTACATGTAGCTGGTGCTGTGCCACTGAATGAAGCGTAACTGCTTATGTTTATAACAGTTCATCAATTTAGACCGTCAGACCAAAACGTAGAATGAAAGCAAAAATGTACAGGCTTCACCCTTAACGTCAGATGGTATGATTCAGTCATACATAATAATGTTCCTAATATAGTCTTATTGCAAAAAGGAAATAAAATGGCAACAACTTCACGTTGTGCTGTGGTTTTGGAGTTCTGGGATTTCTGGTGCGATCAAAAGAATGATTTAAAGAACAATCTATGAATTTCATATAGAAATCTCAATGTGTCCCATAGCTCAGTCTCTTGGCAGTGGTTTTCTTCACAGAACCCCAGTAAAATAAATAGCTGCAGAATACTTGAGTGAGCTATCTGCTCCAATAAAATGGATTGCATTGGGAATTTATGGTTTGGTGCTGAGCCTGAGCAGCTGACTTCAGACTTGATCAGTTATGTTTTGAGTAGGTAGTCTCTTTGACTAAAAGACGTTATGATGTATAATTATAATATGACCATTACCTAAAAATTGTATGTGATCTAAAGGTATTTTTAGGAAGAAATATATTGAAAGGTAAACATTTTGCAGTGCTAGAGATAAAGCAGCTGACAACTAAATTGTGCAATTTTTCTTCTTTCCCACTCAACCTTTCATCTTCATGCATTCCCTTGAGCTTAGATGTTGCTTATGGAAAATATTAAGGACAGTGCAAAGTTTTGAGTCTGTAAAATGGTGGAATCCTCCTGGTCAGTGTTTGGGGGAAGATTTGTATCTTTATGGTGTAGGCAAGTGAGACCCGTATTTGTTAAATGAGAATAAAAGTGCTTCCCTATCTTCTGTGAAGAAAAGCTAACATTTTGATATGCTTATAGTAGGGCATCTGAATACCTGAGAAATTTGTCAGCACCAAGTACGAGGCCCCCAGTTATGTCCTGCCTTGAGCCTGCTTCTTGTCAAACAGGGTAAATAGATCCTGTGATCTGAGATATTTTGTTTAGAATCACAGAATCATTTTGGTTGGAAAAGACCTCTAAGATCATCTAGCCCAACCTTTATCCTAGCACTGCCAAGTCCACCACTGAACCATGTCACTAAACTCTACATCTACACGAAGATCTCCAGGGATGATGACTCAACCACTTCCCTCGGCAGCCTGTTCCAATACTTCACAACCCTTTCAGTGAAGAGATTTTTCCTACTCTCCAACCTAAACCTCCCCTGGTGCAACTTAAGGCCATTTCCTCTTGTGTTATCACTTTGGTGCTTGGGAAAAGAGACGGATCCCCACCTTGCTACAATCTCCTGTAAGGTAATCGTAGGGTGTGATAAGGTCTCCCTTGAGCATTCTTTTCTCCAGGCTAAATAACCCCAGCTCCCTCAGCCGCTCCTCGTAAGACTTGTTTCCTAGACCCTTCACCAGTTTTGTTGCCCTTCTCTGGACATGTTCCAGGGACTCTATGTCCATCTTGTAGTGAGGGGCCCAAAACTGAACACAGTACTTGAGGTGCGGCCTCACCAGAGCCAAGTAACTTCCTTAGTCCTGCTGGCCACACTATTTCTGATACAAGCCAGGATGCTATTGGCCTTCTTGGCCACCTGAGCACACTGTTGGTTCATATGCAACTGGCTGTCGACCAATACCCCCAGGTCCCTTTCCACCGGCAGCTTTCCAGCCACTCTGCCCCCAGTCTGTAGCGTTGCATTGGGCTGTTGTGCGCCAAGAGCAGGTCCTGACACTTGGCCTTGTTGAGCTTCACAGAGTTTGTCTCGGCCTGTCGGTCTGGCCAATCCAGATCCCTCTGCAGAGCCTTCCTACCCTCGAGCAGACCAATACTCACACCTAACTTGGTGTCATCTGCAAACTTACTGAGGGTACACTTGATACTTCCGTCCAGATCACTGATGAAGATACTGAAGTGGCCCCAGTACTGAGCCCTGGGGGACACCACTAGTGACCGGCCTCCAACTGAATTTAATTCCATACACTGCAACTCTTTGGGCCCAGCCACCCAGACAGTTTTTAATCCAGCAAAGCTTATGCCTGTCCAGGCCTTGAGCAGCCAGCTTCTCCAGGAGAATGCTGTGGGAAACAGTATCAAAATCCTTACTGACGTATAGGTAGACCACATCCACCGCCATTCCCCCATCCACCGAATGCATCACCTTGTCCTGGAAGGAGACTGGGTTCATCAAGCAGGGCCTGTCTTTGATAAACCCATGCTGACTGGGCCTGATTTCATGGTTGTCCTGTAAGTGCTGCATGATGGCACTCAAGATAATTTGCTCCCTGAGCTTCCCCAGCACCAAAGTCAGACTGACAGGCCTGCAGTTCCCCGAGTACTCCTTCTGTCCCTTCTTGTAGATGGGCATTCCATTTGCTAGCCACCAGTCTAATGGGACCTCCCCTGATAGCCAGGACTGCTGATAAATGATGGAAAGCTCAAAGGACTGCTTGTGTCATCAGGCAGATTTTCAAAAGGACTGAGAACTTCCCACAAGATACCTGTAGCACTAGAATTTAAGTACTGTTGCAGTAGATCTTAACAGAGCAGCAATGCTGCAGAAGTCAGCTTGTCCTGGATTATGCATTGACTTCAGAAGCCATATCTAGTAGTTGCTTTTGGAGGTTTGTTGATGCAAGCTCCACCCTTTTACCACAAAATTATTTCCAGATTTTTTGACAAAAAGATGAGAAATGTATCCTAGGATACCAATTATTCTAATAAACACTCCAGTTGTAGTAGTGCCCAGCTCACACAGAAGCTCTTGTTCCAAAGAGCATGCAGTCCAAGTTACTAAAGGAGTCAGGAAGAAACAGCAAAATGGAGAGAACTGCATGTTTTGAGGGGAGCACAGCTGAATACATGAAGTTTGTACAGTTGTTTTAAACGATTGCTGGATTTCTGGAATGTTCTGTTTCTCTTGTCTTCCTCCAGGAGAGGGAAGGAAAGTTCTGCTATTACCATATTTCTGTTTCAATCCTTTCTTCTGGTTGCTTCCGGCTGTGTGCTGGAAGCTGAGCTTTATGTTTTATATTCCACCTTTTTCTCTGCATTGCGCCCCAGTGCACATCAGTTCTGTTGCTGAAGTAATAGCAAAGAAGGGAGCATTGTCCTGCAACTCACACCTGGTTTCCATGCAGAGGGAAGAGGGGAGGGAGGGCCATGAAGTCTGAGGAGCCAAGAATGAGTGTGCCAATGCAATAGGACATCAAATGAGATGGCCCAAGTTTTTACCACCAATAACCAACCATCTGTGTTGCCATACTTCCAGTGAAGCAGAGGTGTGAGAACTGCTTGCATGATCACCCACATCCAATTACCACGCTGAGGTTATCTCTTTGCCAGGAGTTTGATGTGGTCACCAGTCAACCTGCGTGCAGGTCTTCTGATAGTGTGATTACTTTTCTCTCTTGAGGTAATTTGTCATGGCCTTATTTACTGAGACAATATAGCTAGGATGTGATTAAATGAACTATTTCATTTTCTTTGGTATGTGCAGATTTCCTAATCAAGAAATCAAAATCTAATTCCACCTTGTTGCTGTGCAGCCTTGTCAAATTACAGTGTATTCAGGTGTGGCTGCCATGCAGGACTGTTTTGCATAGCTATGCAAGCTACTGCACTTGCACAGCCTTGGCTGAATATATTGCACTGGATACAGAAGCTGGTGTCACCAGATCACCCTGGAGCCCCCATTTGCATACCTGGCTCAGCCTAACGTTGAATTAGTAAATTCCCCCTTCAGGAGAACTTGTGGTTACCTCCTGCTTGTGCATCAGAGCTTTGCCCTTGATGCCTCTGAGGCGTCTTGTGCCTGCTCAGCATGTGAACAACTGGGTCCCAGCCCTTCCACAGAAGGGAATTCATTAACATTCTCCTTCCCTTATCTGAGACCAGCTGAATTGGTCTAGATGATCTTTCAAGGTCCCTTCCAGTCCCTAACATTCTGTGAATTGGGTTTGATGGCACTGCTACATAAACAGATGTGAAAGACCCGTATCAACAGCAGTGGTATTACCTGCTATTGCGAACTGGGCTGTGAAGCATCCAAAACATGACTAAACCCGCAAATTTTAATGCTCTATACCCAAGTTATGTTTGCAATGGAAGACTATAAATCTGCATGCTATTTTCCCTCAAATCTCTGTTTAATTTGGCTTGCTGTGTTGCTCTTTATTGTGCTTTTTTTTTTTTTTTGAAGAAAACGAAAGAACACCTATTCAAATGAATAGGTTCCTCACTTGCTTCATTGTGACAGACAGAACATTCGTCCTCTCAGTCTTTCAAACCGATCGGTAGGTAGAATATATATGTATATATGCTGTGACATATCACTCGGGTGCTTGCCTGCACTGTGGTCCCTGGATATCTTCTGCACCAGCAGTCTGAAAAGGAGTTGGTTGCTCTTACACAGTCCTCGGCAGCAGGGAGTTCTGTGGAGTTACAACTACAAGCAACAGTAGGGAGTCAAAGTGTTTCTGGAGACCATTAAGAAAAATATTGTGTCACTTCCTTCTGCAGCTGCAGGAGTAGGTTAGGTGCTCTGGTGCTCTACCACTGCAGCAGTAGGTTAGGTGCTCCGGTTCACCTAAAAGCTTCAGATCGCCAGAAATTGAAGGCAAGACCTGAATGCTTCCCCTGCTTACCCACCAGCAAACGAATTCCAGAGAGGAAAGAGGCAACATTTCTGCAGGATTCAAGGCTCTAACTCTTAACCCTCTATAAGTATGGTCTGCAAAAGTTTCCAGAAACACAAGGCTAAAACAAAAATGCTTCATTCTCAGAAGGAAAGTTACATGACTATTCACAGAGTAGGGGTGTCCTGTGATAGCTGAAGAAACCTCTAGACAACAAAGGCCCAAAGTTTCCACTGTTCTCTGGTTGTAATAATAGCTATATCGTATAATTTCTAGCCCGCAGTTCCTGGCTGTGAATGTTGAATATGTGAATAGCTGCTCGCTGGCTTTTAGTGAACTGTATGAGCCTTTTGTTGAGACTGCTGAACTGAACGATGCTGTGGTTAAAGCTGTGGCCTCCTCTTAGACTGAGCCATTCAAGCAAGCAAAATAGTTGTTTTTTTTTCTTTTTTTTTTACTCTTTCCTTCACTTTGAAATAAAATATCCTTTCTTGTGTTTAATGAGAACTAATTATAAATAGGAGCAGATAGATCCTTTCAGTTCTGTACAACTGCATGGCTGTGTGTTTTATCATAATTGAAAAATTTTGGTCTGTTACACATAAACATGTTTTGGCTGGCTGTTACGGTAAGACTGTATGTCGTACGCAGAAATCTACTTACAGTAACAATGAGAGGGTGTTCCTCTGGGATTAAAAAGTGAACCACATCCAATCCTATTGAAATAAAAAGTAATACAGATTAACTGTTACATTTGGCAGACACAATCTTATATGTTTTTTTTAAGGGAATATCTGTTATATTTGTTTTTACTGATGTAATAGTCACAAGTGAGTGCTTTGAATTGTGGTTCTGATCACACTGAGATTTTGACTTTGTACACAAGAGAAAGCAGAAATTTTTAGAAGTTAAAATAATAAATTAAGTATTTCAAACCATGTTTATTTTTCGTGTGGGCTAGCTCTTCCAGTGTCAAGGGCAGATTTTGTTTTCCTCTTGTTCATATTTTCTTACCTTTTATGAAAGCATAGACATCAATCAGGACTTTCTGTTGTAGTGATCTGTTGTATTGGACCTTTTCACTTCCTCTAAAGCAGTCTTTGCCAGGAACTGCACAGTGGAGTCTTAACTGAAATTAAAAAACAGTATTTGTGGACCTAGTGCATAACATCACTGGCAGTATACACTTCAAAATGAAGCTTTCACTCTATAAGTGAGAGTAGGAAGATAATTTTTTATTTCAATGAAATCTTTGTACCTGAATTGTAAGAGCAGATCCTTTGATGCTACCTTGTACTAAATAGCATGTGGTAGCAAGACTGTCAGAAGGAAGGTTATAAATTCTCCTTGAACTTTAATGAGAAAATTACTCATACAGCTTTTCAAAATCTTGTTTGAATTTCTTGGAAACTGTTCAGAATATACTTGTCAACTGGCTGGTTACAAATAGTTAGTTAAATGTATTGTACATGCATTTTCTGGAAAATAATTCAAATAAGTAATATCCTCTTATGTTCTCCCTACTGTATGCTGGATGATCTCTTGTGCACATATTTACTGAATATCTCAAATTGCCAATATATGATATCTTGCCTTGAAAGCAAATCTGATTATCACTGCAGCTGCAAAGAAGCAACAGCATGAATGTAAACATGCAGCTTTTTGTGGGGTGTTTGCCTAGTGTTACCATACAAAAAGTTACTCATTGGTATAACAGGTTAACTGACACATTTTCCAGAGCTGCTTGTAAATGTGCTGTAAGGATCAATTTGAGACTCAGCACACTAAATGATTTTAATCAAGATCTGAGTGTTAGTTATATCTTCCTGATAAAATATCCAGACAGTCCCGACTGGGGAAGTAGTGATAATAAGTGGGTAAACCTCCCACATAGCGCTTTTGTTTTGGTGAATCCCATCACTTCGAAGAAGAATATGTCTTTAATACAGCTAATTTCTACAA
Organism: Cygnus olor; assembly: GCF_009769625.2. NCBI lineage: Eukaryota > Metazoa > Chordata > Aves > Anseriformes > Anatidae > Cygnus > Cygnus olor. The sequence continues at coordinate 24,980,127 of NC_049171.1, forward strand.
ACGAGGAATACAACCCATTAGTATTGGGAGGGTCAGGGGGTAATGCTAGCTGGAAAATGCTGACTGGAAAACTAAGCTAAATTAGATAATGGAAGTGTTTATAATAAACTGCTGTACAGATTCTTCAGTTGAGAATTGAAATGGTTAAATTCAGCTTCTCATTTTATATCTGAAATAAATTTGATTGAATTAATCCATTTTCAAAGCTGTTTGGATTATGATTACTTCTTCTGCATCATGCTCTTAACTGTGCTCTCAGAAGGCTATTTCACTCCTAGGTAGTTACTTCTGAGGGAGGAAAACTGCAAGGTTAAAAAGGGATCTTTAAAGTAATGGAGAAGAACATAATGTAACAAAAGCTGAAGACCAACTTAAAGACATCCCTGCCCCACCAGTCTCATATTTTGTTCATTCTTTGTGGTTAAAATTGTGGCAAATGGTTGAGATTTTTTTCTTGATCTAATCTAGGAAAACATACAGCTTTAAATTGAACTGATCTAATAACAAGTGCCTGGCTGAAGCATATCCTATATGTTACTGATGTGATTTATGAAGTTAAATGATGGTTTTGTCATGGTTCCTTTTACCTTTAATTGCATTAGAGTAGGGATCTTGTGGTTATAGGTTGGCGTCAATGGATCCCATTGTAAGGCTGAGGAGTAAGAACAGAACAGACTTCTTGTGCCCTAATTAATTAGTATTAACTTCCTTGTTGATTGCATGATGTGTTCTGATAAATTAATGGGGTTAATGGTGCTAATTTGCTGGCAGTTTTCTTGGAAAACTGGTAATTACCTCACTGGATCTTGTCACTGATTAATACAGTGAGTATAAACAATAGACTAACACTTCTTTTTTTTTTTTTTTAGGTAATAATCTATGGGGATTTGCCAAAAAATAAAGAAAATGTAATATATTTATCAAATCATCAGTGTACAGGTTTGTGTGTTTTTTTCTTAACGCTTCTAAAGATCTGCTCATCCTTTTGCTCTGTCCCTTTCTAGCCTTGCCCTAATGAGCTCTTAATTAGAACTTCTAGTTCAGAAAACTTTAACGATATTTCGATATACAAAATGTGCTTTTTGTTTTATCAGTGTGAGTTGAGAACTGGTTTAACTGAACATTTTGGACTTTTTATCTTTGCAGTTGATTGGATTATTGCGGACATGTTGGCAATCAGGCAGAATGCTCTTGGGCATGTCCGGTACGTTTTGAAAGATGGGTTAAAATGGCTTCCATTGTACGGGTGGTATTTTTCACAGGTAAGCCCATTCATTTTTTCCTTGCTCTTTGTGGGTCAAATATATATGATGTACTTGCCTTCTATTTATCATATGTAATGGGAAGATGGAGTTCTGAGCTGACGGTTGTTTGAACATGAAAATAGCTTCTTTCACTCAGTGTAGTTAGATGTGTATTGTAGTTGAGATACCATTATTAAAAATCAGTTTACTCTTCTAAATTAATGCTTTTTATGGTCAGTGTTTATTACTAGAATTAAAGCTGTACAATCTGTTAGTAGCTGTTTCAGAATATTCTAATACTTCGTTCTTTTTACAGTCCAAATGCCCACTTGGCAGTAAGTGAAAACAGACTTTTTTCTATGTTTTTTTTTTGGTCATGCTTCAAACTGTGTGTAAATTCACATTTTTAGAGTGCATATTTATTTATTCATTAAAACAATATAAAAGAGGCATTTAGGATAGCATGGAGGAGAGGCAGATCCCAGCCTCCATGAAATTGTTAATGGTTTTGCCTTGGGCTTCAGTAAAGCCAGAACTCTGTAAACCTAAATGAATCTAACCATATTCCTATTATTACTTCTTACTTTCTCTTCTTCCTACGTTATGCTTCTCTTGTTCCTTTTAGTTTGAGAGCTCAACCTGATGTGACTCAAAGTCATACAATTACAGAAGAAACAGTGGGCCATGTTGATTGTACAGACGACATACTGTGTGATCGTGATCTTTAATCTAAAATGGTGGAGAACAATGTAAATGACATTTACCTCTAAACTCCTCTCTGAATTTGTCATCTCTATTCTTTGCTTTTTCTGAAAGCAGGACTGTTTCTATATACAAATGAAACAAAATGTAGTTTAGGTAGGTGCTTAACTGTTAGAATAGAAATGGATTAAGTTTTGGATAACTGCTCCAAAGTGCCTGTTACACAAGATTCTTCCCCTTTGGCTTCCATCTTTGATCTTTACCTGTTCCCATTAATCTGTTTTCCTCACCCTTCAGAAAAAAAGGGAGAAACCTTAGAAAAATACTCTTGCTAGAATACTTAGAAGAATATTTTGCTAGAATTAGGCAGTTTGAATTGTCAAGAGTCTCAGGTATATTGAGAAAAATGCGATACTGAGTGTGATTTCAACTGTATATTAGCGTGTAAAGAAAAATATGAAAAACAGGCAACTTACCTCTTCTTGTTACTGAGGAATGTATTGTTGATGATGCTTGTCTTTTTTATGCCTGGATCCAAAGTAGAACAACACTCCCTTATATGGCAAGAATGGTACAGTGATAATCAACTGCCTGTCCTTGTCATTGTGTGATTGACTAGACCCAATCTGGTCGTGGGCTTATGTGCAAATTGGAAGCTTTACTCTCTTCATCGCTCTTGGCTGCATGTTCCTATCTGTGTCTTAGCACTTGTACTCTCGTATCCATAAGTCAAATCAGATCAATTGATTTTTAGATCAGCAAAAATAGGAAAAAGGGTTGAGCATACAGGCAGTGGTGAGGAGAGGGAAGGAGGTAGGACAGCTGTTCTCTGGTACTAGGCTACAGCTGAATTGGTTGACTCTGAGACTTTGCCTCCAATAAGCTACTGCAAGTTGGATTGGGTTTAGAGAGTGATGGTCAAGGCGGAGTACAGATCCACAGACTGCCTCACAGGGGATGCTGAAGACTAGGAAGTGCCTCAAACAGTGGCCTTTCCCAGCAATCAGATGTTCCCTTCTAGCTTTGCTGTAGGTGCCTACACTGAGTTCAGAGTCTTGAATCATGTCACCTAAAATGCCCGTCTCTAGAGAGAGTGGACTCTCTCACTTTTACTTTAGAGCACAGGTAATGGTTGAGGTTCCCACTTTCACTGTGTAAGTGGTTAGAGTGTTCCCCTAGGTACCAGCAGATCCAGGTTCAATGCTATTTTCAGCCTGACAATTGAAAATTTCTGTTGTCCTTTGCATGAGTGCCATAGGCAGTGAGTAGGCTGTAAAGCTAGGCTGGAGCATGTGTGGTTGACATCTTTTCTTCAAAAATTGCAGTGTTTAGAAAAGAATATGCAGCAGAGAAAAGCAGAAAACTATATGTGATTTACTTTTATTTATATAGGGGTTGCTCTCCCAGTTCCCTAAATAAGTACAAAATATCATACCTGGTTGTACCTCAATGAGGGTATCCACTGGGAGAAAATGGACTTCTCTGTTGTCTAATAATAGTCTCTACCAATGACTTTGGTTCTCTTCATTTTTCTTCCACTGAAGAGAAAGAGACCACTCCGTTGCATGGAAATATTTTTGCTGTTTGTACTTGCCTGTAGTCATTACATTTGTGGTGATTTAAGTCGGAGTTAATTAAAATACAGGCAGGATATCTATTCCATCTGCTATCGCTAAGTGTCCAAAATCGTTTTTTTCAAGATTTTGGAAAATTACTATTGCTATGTGGAATATCCGGTGCTCTGTTTTCTGATTGATATATTGACTGTTAACAGAAGGTTCCTGTGGAAATTAATCCGTATGTAGGCTACACTTTTAATCAAAAAAAAAAGAGAACCTGTTCAGCTTCATGTTCCTCAAAATATAAAACTAATACAAGATGTGGGGCCTATATATATCTATATAGATAAATAGTTACAATTATATAAAATTAATTCAGTGACACAGATGAAAGGCAGCTTACTGACAATGGTGATGCATGTGTTTGAATTACGGATACGGGATGCAGCAGGACTGCAGCGCAAGCTAATAGGTATTTTTATTGTTTTTATCACACCAAACAGTGCAAAAACATAAAACACTTCCTGCCCTTCCTGTTGATGTTCTGTCAGTGATGTCACTTACACTCCACTAAAAGTTTCCAGAGCCACGTAGTTACGACATGCTCACGGAATTCATATTCCCTACCTCAGGTAAACATCCTGTTTGGAAATAAACGTGGTCTGGATGTCCAGGAGAGCGAAATTCAGGCACAAAGGAAGTATATTTGTAAACATAATCCATTGTTGACTGAGAGAGGGGCTTTTAAAGTACAGCGGAAAAAAATCAAAAACTTAAAAACAATACTTCCAGAAATGTGTTTTGAAAAGCATTCATATATTTGATCTCTTACTGAAAAGGAAATGCAATACAAATTGGGGAATTTGAGCTGTATACAATTGCATAACTGACATTCTTCTTTGGAGGCAGATATCTAATAGCAAAGAAAAAAGGAAAAGAAACACTTAAATTAACCTGTTATGTTCCGGGTTTTATTTATTGGGTAGATGGATTTCTTTTCATAAAACTGGTTTTATTATTTTTGGGTGGATCTAAAATTTGCTTTGCCCTATCTTACTGTGCCAAAATGCAGCCAGCTCTTATTCATCTTATACCACCTGGTGAGGCTAGGACATAATAGCGATAAATATTTTTGATATCCCAAAGTTTGCTTGACTTTTTAACATAGGAAGTAGGTCTTTTCTGTTATTCAGCATCAGCTCATGTATGCTTTTGGTTGTTACCGAATTTTATCTGATTATTTAGCTAGTGTGGCATCTTGCCTCCTTAGCTTTGTATCCCTGTGCTGCAGGGAAGCTGACATATATGTAGTTGAGTTTTGTGTAGTGAGTGGTGATCTTAAAATATGTAGTTTGTCTGGCCGTGTGTTAAGTGTCTGTATACTCATATTGACATGAGAAGTACAAATGTATTCCTGAGCAAGAAAGAAGTCTGAGGTGGGGACACTGAGATCGTCTTTGGTGTTGGGTGTCCCTGAGCAAACTGTACAACAGTAACTTGATTTCTATATGTTCACCAATTTAAAAAAAAAAAAAGGAAAAGGTGGTTCAGTACTTTCCCATTTTACTGCAGCTGGTTAGTAATTTGATAAATAAGGGAAGACTTTGATAAACGAGGGATGGCTGGAATCAAAGCTTGACATAGCTGAGTTCACACAGAACAATGACTTACAAATTATGTGGAAGTCTTTTACAGCAGATGCATTGTTTCTCATACCACACTGAGTTTGCCTGTCCTGGGAGCAGTTGTGGTGTCACTTTGCAGCATAAGACTTCTACGTCCCTTTAATGCTGTCAGATCTTAAAGCAGCCTTACATGTGAAGTGTGTAGATAGCGTGTGGCTCTGTTTGCTGCACAGCTGATGGAAAATTTTTCTGTTCATGACATTATCTATCCAGGGCTGGTAAACTGCTAGCGTGCTGGGGCTGATACGATGCTCAAGCATCTGCTTAAGGCCAGGCTCAATGGACTGGGTGGTTCTGTTCCCTGCATAGTTTTGGTCCCCTGCCAGCCATAACCACACAGTGGAGCATTGCAGCTGCACCTTGGAGGGAAGCACAGATAATAATGCTAAGACAGAATATTTAATATGGAGTTAATGCACTGTTGACTTTCTTTCCTTTTCACTGCAGCTTTTGGAGAACAACTTGAAAGTCACGTCAAATATCACTAGCTGAGCAGTTGCACAGCCATCTCTCCACACCATGGAAAGCAAAGGCTGAAAGAACATTTTGTAGCCTTCTCCTCTGGCTGCCTCCTCCTAACCCTCAAGATGTAGCCCTGTCCATGACACTCAGATAAGATGGTGGCTCCCCACACGCACATGCATCCACCACAACACCCCTGTTTCTGTAATGTACTGTATCTTTTCCTGAGATAAGATATTTGAATGAGGTTCAGCTCCTAGAAGTTTAATCTTATTGTTGCCTTTCTGTTAACAACATGTAAAAGCACAAATAGACACAAAATTACCTGATAAATCCCAAAGCCAACAGTCAGGGTGGGCAAAGAAGAGTATGACCAAGTCAGCAATTGAGTTAGAGAATCCTTGAAGAAGACATCACTTAAAAATGAAATTCTGTTATTTGGGAGCATTTTATTTTCTTTTTCTTTTCTTTTCTTTTCTTTTCTTTTCTTTTCTTTTCTTTTCTTTTCTTTTCTTTTCTTTTCTTTTCTTTTCTTTTCTTTTCTTTTCTTTTCTTTTTTTCAGAATTCATTGTAGCAGTTTTTCATTTTGGACCATGTTTGTTTACAACCTGTAGTAGCTCAGCTGTAGATAAAGCAAAGTGATAGAAGAGGGAGGTATGATGAGGCAGATTTTACTGAAGTTTTTGTGATAAATTGTGTGGAACAAGTCATAAAATTAATCTTTTCCAGGAAATGGTCTAACTTCTTTTAATGGTTTTCAGTAAAAAATACTTTTATAAAATCCTTTGACTTACGTGATTTTTGTCTCAGTATTTAATTTCATTAAATGTTCAGTTCTCTAGTAACGTACATGAAAATGTTTTCAGGGCTTGTGATAGTAACTTTTGTGCCTTTCATGAATTCTGTATGTATAGGTACAATACATGTAACTGCAGTATTTACATTAGTCACTACTGAGGAGCAGGCACATACGATTGAAAACATTGGCCAGTAACTACTTGTATGCGAGTGACTTCTGCTGTGGGATTTCCCTTGATCTACAAGTTAAGCTCCTTGTCTGTGTTTTCAGGAGTAAATCCCTGGGGTCAGTTTCAATGCCATCTTCCAGTCAATTATTTTAACACCTTTAAACAAGACACTTCAAGTGTCTTACAATACTTTTTGTACATCTGATCCTCATATAAACAGATTTTGTGAACTTAAGTACAAATATAAATTTAGTTTCAAGTGCTTTCATCCTGGGAGAAAATGTCTTGTGGGCAATTTGCAGCATGAGTCATAAGGGTGAATGTCACTGTCATCTTGTTTGTTCTTTTATCAACTATTCTACATTAAACTATTTAAATATTTAATCCTTTTCTTTTTTTTCTTTTTTTTTCCTTTTTTTCATCTCTGTTAGCATGGAGGAGTCTACGTAAAAAGAAGTGCCAAATTCAATGAAAAAGAAATGAGAGAGAAGTTGCGGACCCAGATGAAAGCTGAGACTTCGGTAAGATTATACCTTTCTTTCTGCCCCCCTTTCCTCATTTCATTGACCATTTTAGTGGCAAGGGCTTATTGGAGAAATTAGCCATGTCTCACATCCACAAACTACAAGACAGAAGTCATGGATTTGTTTTCTTTCTGTATTTTTACAGGTGTTTGGTTTTTTTTTTTTGTGATTAGAATGATCCCTCTAATTAAACTCCTAGAAATTAGACTAGTCCTTTTATGAATGATGCAAATTTCTTGATTCTGTCTGTAGAGGGCAGGGAGGATCTGACTGAAATCTTAGAACCCATAGTAACTACTGCAGTAACTTGCTTCGGCAGCCACTTCCAGTGTCTCCTGTGTTTCAAAAGACAACATTCTGACTGTTGTAGCGTTGATTGTCAGACTGGTATTTTTGTATAATACCAATTGTTTGATCTTCTGAAAGTCAAGAAACATTCCTATTAAATCTTCATTAGTCATCCCAATGATCAGTCCACTTTTAGTGGCAGTGACATCTTAGAACTGAGTAACTTTGTCTGCTACGCTTGGAGGAGAAAAAAAATCAAAACCAGAAAAACGGCTCATGATAATTTTCTATTTGAAGACTCATTGTTAGTGCCAAGTGACTTTTCTCATGACTCCCTCTATGGTTTGTGGCTCAGTGGTTAGAATCACTGCGCTTTGCTTCCATTACTTGCTGTGCATTGAAATGTTTTTTGCCTTTTTGGCTAGACTTACAAAAAACAACTCAGCCAGCCATGATATAGAACAGTTGCACTTTCCTTTTATTTAAAATTATGTGATTAAGACTTGCCACTCCAAGTAAGTGGCAAATCTCTTAAAGATGAAGCTTGGGTACAAGGAATATATAGATTGTTTTGACCTTCGTAATACTCTTTTTTTTTCTTCTTTTTTTTTCTTCGTTCTTTTGTAGATAATATGTTTATGTTTGCACATATCAAACATGTTGAAAAAGTAAACCGGTCTTACGCTTACTGAATACCTCAAATGAGTAAAGCATCCCCACTTAAGATAGTTCAAGACAGAATGAGTTTGAGCACTAAGATTTAGCCTGAACATTGCGAGCTTTTTTGTTTTTAATTAAGTAAAGTGGATCTATTTCCTGTTTTTAGACTATAAGTTACAATGGCCAGAAATACATTACGACAACTTAAGTTTTTGCCCTGAGTTTTTGGCTAGCATGAAATGACATCAGTTCAGTAGAATTCCACTTGTCCTTTTGGGGGGCAGCTCTTCCCAGTACACCAGTAAATAACATACATCTTCTGTAACAGAGCATAAAGGGGATAAGGAGACTTTTTTGGTTGTTGATATTTGCATGACCCTTCTGTAAAGAAGCTTAATGCTCTACTGGAGCATGCACATTTTGTGTTTATAAGTTCCAAATCTTGGTTTCAGTCATATACACAAAATGAAATCTTTATTAGATTATATCTCTGTGGCATTGTACTCTATGTTTAATAAATACTTCTGAAGTTGTTGGTGTCTTAAAAATATTTTTGCTAGTAGAAAATAGAAATTTAGTATACAACACAGCTTAACCACTATATGTTTTTAGCATAGTAGTAAAGGTGAACGTACTAGTGTTATACATTGTATCTTCATGAAACGCACTTAAAAAGTGTATAATTTCTTTGGTTTGTATGTTTGACAGGAAGAACAAATATTAAATCAGTATCTCTCAGTGTATCATCTGGGGCTGTGTTAGCCTGGGAATCTCTCCCTGAGGAGCTACTTGGATCTTCTGTGTTCCAGAGGTCATTGGCAGTTGCTTAGCTCATAAGATGCATAGGTATATCTGGACCTGTCCATCTAATGATGTCCACAGGGAGAAGATGGCCATATTCAGTAGTGATCATTTGTGCCAGCATTATCCAGAAGAGTTCTGGAATGTTGAACAGATTGCTTTACATCAAGTTATTTTCTGTGTGCAAGTGGAAAAGATACTGCTTTCTGTAAAACTTGCAGCGTAATTGAATAAGCAAAGACAAATAGTAGGATGTATGAAATGTGTTTGAAGTCATTCCCCTAAGCAAAGCGCTGGTTCAGTTTGCTTTGGTTAGTCTGGATGAAATCTCCTGGCAGGGTGTTTTCGCACACAGGCCCGTTGATTTCTTGCTAGCCAAATAGGCAGCTTCTGGTTGAGTCTGGTTTTCTGTCTGCCCTCTGCATCCCCTAAAATGCAGGGTTTCGTTGTAATACTAATGTTTTGATTGTGATAAGAGTCTTGATTTGAACTCTGCTTTAAATCACTCCACTTTATAGAAACATTTGGATTTTTTTTTTTAACGCAATCTTAGGAACACATGCCTGGAAACTCATCTAATTCTGCATCCCTTTTGGAAACCTGTAACTAGTGTACAGTGTAGCTCCAATGCTATAAATTGGCTTGACAGACTAATGCATGATTTTAGCCTAATTGAAAAGTAAAGGGAGGTTGAAGCATAAACCTTTTCTTTAAAGCTGCTTCCACCGTGAGTTCTGCTTTTCATGGTGGATGTCCATGTTTGATTAGTAAATGAAATAACTCCAGAAGGTTTTTTTGTTTTGTTTTGTTTTGTTTTTTTCCCCTCTGGAATCTTCTTTCTTCTTATTCTTCAGTTGTATATGGATTGAAAACCTATACCTAACCTGTCTCAGATAAGGCCAAGTAAACTTGGGACCACCTGAGTACATTTAATTTTTGGTGTAATTTGGCTGCCTGGAAGTTCTGTGGCATTGGAAACAGGGCACAGAAAGTGGATGTGCTTACCAGGCCGTTGTTGCCATTTTCCTCCTGTTATCTAGGGTAGCAGCACGGAAGAGAATAGCGTGTAACTGCTGTTAAAAAGCATTGTTTTAAATCTCCTTTAGGCAAACCATGTAGGGAGGGATCCTTAGGTTTTACCAAAGCTGTCAAAAGCCTATTTACTGGGAAAATTGTTTTCATCTGCTGGGGTAGAAGTTACAGACCACTGAGCTGTCATTTGAGGGAAGACTAAACTTCCTATAATCCACTTTATCAGAGAATTTAAATGTGGATGCTGTAAATGCTCTTTAACCTGTAATTAATACTGAGAGAAGAACATGATAACCTTTGTCCTTAATGCATTATTCATGAATAAACTTTGCAGTTCTGTCTTGCTGGGACATTCACAAGCAACCATGGTGCTTTTAAAATGAAGACATTTTAATCAGTAAAACAAGTACGCCTTGAACTTGTCGGCACAAGAATGAATTGCTGCAGGCTTCCTGTGAAAACAAGTAATTTACTACTCTGAATTTCTATTAAAATTATACACTGGATGGTGCAGATCAGAGTAGACTTTTCCTCCATTTATTGAGCAGCTGTGACTGTTTGGTTGTTCAATATGTGCGTGGTGGAGGTTTTTTCCTTTAATGTAGTGTTGGAGAAAAGTTTGTCTTTCAGCTGCTAAGGAAAGAATTATATGCCAATAGAGAAAGATGGAAGGGAATCTGTGTTAAGGGTCACTTGGTTATTTACAGTTTCTCTCCACATAGTGTTTAAACAAAAGAATCCAGATGATTAATGTTCAGTCTGTCTGGAGCCATCCCTGTTCCCATTAAGAAACCTAAGATGTGTAGGAAGGCGGAACCAGAGTCCGTTGCTCTACTTAGCACAGCAAGCCCTCCAGTTGCTTTACTGCCTCATTTCACTTGGTTCCTTTTCTTTTTGTGTTAATAATGGAAAGTAAATTAGAGGTGGAATGCAAGCAGAAAAATAGGACTGCCTCTTGACCTCTCACATTCACAGCAGGATTGGGTCAGTGATCAGGTATGCCTGATCTCATGTTGGGGCAGTGGACTGCATCGTACAATTTTTCACCTTTCTTAGGATTTCTGCCTGCCTTCACCAGCCTCCGTTTCTGCCCTGCTGCTCACAGGTGTTCCACCTTGCTTCCAAAATACAGCGAGGCAGCAGCAGCAGTTCAGCTATTAGACATGCACAAAATTGACAATAGACTGAAACTCATTTGTTACTGTATTGTCTTAGTGGAGACCTTCGACTACTAAATTTTTCTATTTCATTCTTTCGTTTTAATTTTCAACTTATCGTGTAATTATACACACAAATGGTTTGTTATTGGGCCTTTCATTGCTAAAACTCACTTGAGACTATGTGGTTTTGTTCAAAATGGCAGAAAATCTGGCTGATGGTTAACAAATTGCAGTCTCGTGTCTGGTTGTGAAAGCAGAGACTGTCACACACTTCGAAGGACACTTCTGTGTTAATGTTCTAATGTAAGCCATAACAAGGATAAATGCTTTTCTCGGTGTAACGATATATCCAGCAGGCACTTGATACACTCAGTCTGCTTGTTTTATAGAGAAAGTTAACTCTTCTGAACAGCAAACTATTCCATTTGAAATGTAACTTGTATGCCTGTTTATCATGCCTGAAGAGGAGGATATCTGCAATGTGAGATGGGGATACAGCCCAGTACAGCCAGTGTTTAGCTGGTTACTGTGTGTCTTGTGTTTGTAATTCATTCAGCAACAGAATAAATCTTTGTCCTCAGAAGCAGTGCCAACCAAACAGCAGAAACCCGAATAGGACAGATACGTTAATACAACTGTTATAAGGCTTGATGTTAATGTTATAAGGCTTGTTTTGTCATATGGTTACTACTTTGCAAATCCCTGACAATTTATAAATCCTGTATGTCCTTGCTTGCTTTCATAGAATAGCTAGGGTTGGAAGGGACCTTAAAGACCATCTAGTTCCCATCCCCTTGCCATGGGCAAGGATGCCACCCACTAGACTTTCCTCGCGTTGACTTTTGTATTTTGCTCAAATTATACCAGATATGCTTTCTCACACCACATCTTTCTCAGTAATTGATCAGAGGTGTTAATGTTTCTCATTCAGTTCACCAAAAGCATATCATTTAGGCAGTGGTCTAAATTGATTCAGATATGAATCCATCTAGTTGTCTGGATGCAATAATGAAAATAAGAAAACCGAGAAAATGCATTGTTTAATATGATTTTGAATATTATAAGTAAAAATATTTCATTATTTTCCCTTTTCACCCTCCTGAGAACAGCACAGCAAAAGCAAGATATATTTAGTCAGTAATACCACTTCTTGATGCCCCGTGTTCTCCTGTGGAGTGGCCGCTACTCTCTCTGGGGACACCGTCCAAAGCTCTGTCCTTGGTCAGATTTTCCCTTTGGCATCTCTTCTCCCTGTGTGCTTATAGTATCTGGGCTGACTTTGTTCTGTGTTCCAGGGGTTCGCATGTAGCTTCATGCCCCTTACCCCTGCTCCAGCAATACCAGCTCCTTTTCTGATGCTGTTCTTTCTCAAGGTCTTCCTCAGCTGTTTCCTCCCCTCTTTAAGTGCTGCTTCTGTGCCATTGCTATTTCTTTTTGACTAGCAGAACTTGACAGCACTGGAAAAATGAGCAGAGTTGCTATATGCATGAAAACAGTTGTCATATGTTCAATTAATTTGTAGAATAAGGGGCAAGTCCACTGACTTTACACTGAAGATTCCTCAGGTAGCCTCTGCCTCTTTTCTGGCCTTCTGGTTCAAACCAAAATCAGTAAAATTCTACTTAGCTGAACCCTAATCCACTCCTTGTAACTTTTGAATTGATCAGAGACAGTGTCTTGACACTTAACTATTATACAGAAACAGGTACAAAAAGTGTAATATAACTCTGAACAGAGGGACCTATTCTGCCAGAGTTAAAATTGGTTTATCAGTGAATTGGGGACTGTGGCAATGCTAAATTTTGTGTGTCATTTTCAACGCAAGCACAGTATTTTGCATTCACTGCAAGAAACTGCAGGTGGTGTTTCTAGGCAATTAAAATGCTCCTACAATTCAGCAGCTCTTAATCCAAGTTCAGGAGAGCTTATTTAGTTACTAAAATCTTAGAGATTTGTAGTTCTTACAATCTCTGGAAACAGTGCTTAAGGATTTAGCTTCTGCTGCCCATGTCAGAAGAAGAGAAAAGCCAGTTGTGCACGTAGCTTTCATAGGCTGGATTGCACTAGCACAATATCTTTGTCTTGCACAGCACTGTCCATGAGAAGAAGTAGGGCACCTATTTACATTCCTGAATTTTACTCAGGTAAAGTAGTCCTAAGGAGTTGCATATCAGCTGCATATGCTGAATTTAAAGCATAGGCCACTTCTTTGTCTTGTTGATGTGCTTTTTAATTCAGAGATGTTCAGATTCTGATCAATGAACTTGTTCAGCTGCTTCTGTTTTAAACGTTTACAAGAGTAATTAAAATATAATTTCTACCCCTGCTTTGTATTATACATCTAGGACTGGAGTAAGTAGCTTCTACACTCTGTTGTGTAATCAGCTTTCAGTGGCTGAGTCACTGCTTTGAAGGCTGTTAATGCTGCTACATGCCTTTAAGTGCTGATCTCCATACCAAGAAAGGTATTTCTCTCCTGTGTGCTTCACTTTCTTTTCTCTTTCAGTTATTACATGTTATAGCCACTATACTACACTTTGGAGCTGAGCATTCATGCTTCAGCGAGGGAGGAACGATCCTCACCTTGGAGTACCATTTTAAGGATCCAAATTACATGGTTTGAATATAAGCACATTTATGAAAAGAAAAATGCATCTTGATTTGAATATTATGCCCTTTTCAGCTCATGCTGAAAAATTCTACTTTGTCGCTTAAACATTTTCAACATGAAATGTAGACATGGCGATGGGGAAGTGTAAATTGTGACTGGGTCCGAGGATTCCTGTGCTTATCCCTGTAATCATCCCTGTACTCGTCCTACTGTCATATTAAGGAAAAAATGCAAGCACCTTACCTCTTAAAACCATTTTCTTTTGTTCTTTTTCCACAAAATCTGTATACATCTTGCCTTTCTGCTAATCCTTAAATTCTTGGACTTCACCTGCCTCTGCAGTCTGCCAGTTTTCCTCCTCTGCAAACATGCTGTTGCAAGTACAGCCTTTCCTCTAGCTCTATTCAGAAAGTCTTGTGGCTCTTCTCTTTATGCCACTCTACTAACACTGGTTTAGCCATTCTTTTTTTTTTTTCCTCTCACCTGCCAGATTCAAGGTTATGTACTCAATTTTCCCCTTTCTTGATCGCATGCTGGCCTCTCCTGTTGGTTAATTTTCATAGATTTTTCCTTCTCCACATTTTATTGCATCTTTCAACCTTCCTCATTGCAATAATTCTGGAGAGTTCGCTTGCTAGGTCTTGTCTTTCTGCATTCAACCTTTTCTGTACCTGTTCTGCAATCATCACGTGCAAATACCAGCACATTGATGTTTTGTGGGCCAAAAGCACAACCTGTTTCTCTCTTCTGAGCTTTTATTTTACTTTGCGTCTTTTCATGATGTACACTCCTACTTGTCAGGGTCTTCATGTACTCACTGGTAATCTTTCTTGTACTGTTTTGTAAATCCACTATCTCATTTCTTTCAAATATTTCTCAAGACTCATTTCTGCAAAGATAACAAAGTCTAGGTACAGTAGGCATGATTTTACTACAAACGTGTCAGTTTATGTTCAAATCTATGCTAGTTAGCATTTGTGGCAGTAGCTTTTTCTTCTGCAAATGAACCCTCAGTACAGAATTTTCACAAGTAAGTAATGTTGTACATCAACTTTGTATGTAGGAGATAATGCAAGGGGAAAAAAGAAAGAGGGATGGAAACCTTTGTTGTGTTTCGAAAGCAAATGGAAAATTCCTCAAATTAGAATTCCTCTATTTGGGTACCTAATTTTACACTAGACATGCAAAAACTTTGGGAAAGTATAGCTGTTTAATTATTTGGAAACCCGTAAAAGCAGTTATTGCTGAATAGTCAAGCAAACTAATTTACTTGGGAAATTTAACCTTGTAGACGCTCATACATAAAGGAATGTGACTTTCAAGATGAAATTTTGCTACACTAACTTCATAATATATGTAATGTCTCATACAGTGAGATGCATAAAGGCACATATCTGATCTATCATAATTTCAATTAATAATATTTCTAATTAGGAATAAAATTAAATGTAGAACTCAATATAAGGAAAGATATAGATGGAAGATCTATATTGAACCTTGCTCTTGTTAATGCATGCTATCTCCCTTCCTCAGTCACCTGGAAACCTATGGTGTACATTCAAAGAAAATTATTTTGAAACCCAAACAGTGACTTTTAAGAGCTAAGAAATTTTTAGCTCAGATATTCTGATTTTTCTTTGGATCCTTATAGATAACTATATCTTAGCTAGATCACTAATAGATGGTGTGAATTAAATACAATATCTTATCAAGTAATGATAATTTGTATACAAAAGGAATTGACTTACATTCATTATAAGATCTTGTTTGTTTTGTTTTGTTTTGCTTTTTCATCCCACAGATGTATTTAGTGATTTTTCCAGAGGGGACTCGTTACAATCCAGAAATACCAAAAGTCATTGCAGATAGTCAATCATTTGCTGAAAAAGAAGGTAAGCAAAAAACTTTTGAAATCATTCTTTTGTTATGGTGTTAACATATGTTTTATAAAACGCTACATAATATGAAGATGTTCTCACCTTAACTGGACTGTTAAGCCTGCCTGCTTGATCCTTAAGGTTTAGACTAGAATAAGTCAGTGTTTTTCCTACCACAGAGTAAGATGAGAAAAGCTTGTATACAGACATTTCATGCATTTTGCATTGTACAGGAGCATTAATTCTTTAGTTTCTACCTATATGTATTCATGGACACTTCTCTTCATACCTTTCAGGGACATAGGAATCACCTACACTGGATCAGGGCACTACTGATCTATCTAAACTGACATTGTAAATCCAATTGCAGTAGTTACTTGACATAAAGGATATTTTGAATCAGGAATGTTGTGCCTTAACAGAAAGTCTTCCCAGCTCTTCCTTTTTAATTACTATTAATACCACCATTTCTTTTGGGGTTTGTTCCTCTTTCACCTTCCAGTCTTACCCCTCCTTGGTTGAACTTTATCCTGTAGTTGCGTTGATGAATGCTGGCTTCATCTCCATAACTGCAGGTGGAATTTCATCTTTGGAATGGCTTGCAAAGGCTCCCAAGCTTTTCCATTTTTCTCACATCATATGCACAATACGTAGAAACTTTTAACTCCAACAGTTCAGTCAACATATTTCCTGGTTTTGTTTTTTCCTGTTGACCAAAAGTGAAATAATTCATTCTGAAGTAAACAGAGAGTAACAAATAGGTCTGGTAAATTCATTTCTGTGACACGCTGAAATGAATTCAGAAGTCTGTGAATCAGCCTGTTGATATCATCAAGCTATTAAGTATTGTTAGTTCTTGTCCAAAAGGATATACGCTTTTCTTCTCCTCCTTGGGAAGAATGGAATTTGTTTGCGTGTATGTGCAAGAGAGCTTAAGTCATAATGTATTTATTCATCGCTTCAGTTTCCTGTCGGAAATGAAAGTCAAATGTTTCATTGAGGTTGGCAGTTCTTTGAGAGTTCAGAGGGGGTGTTTGATATGAGGTGGGTTTTTTTTTCCCTCTCTCCTCCTTTTTCAGGGAAGAGAAAGGGATCTCACTGTCGTTATTATTTTAGTAAACCTCTTAATTATATTTCCGCAGTCCAAAAAACAGTAAAAAAATGCTTTGTGCTTTCAGAGCACCTGTTTGTTTCTTCTAGTGCTTTTCTCCAATTATGGCCTGCTTTTGTCTTGTAAGGGTTACTCCTTTTAAAAATGCTCACAACAAGTATTTATTAAACAGGAAACTTCTTCTGTTCCAGTGTAGAATCCTCTTGATCTGCTTTTCCTCATTGCTGAATTCTTTCGTTGTTATTGTTCACAAAAATTTGGTCTCTCCTCAACTTTTATACGGAGAGGGTGGGAACTGTCCCTGCAAGTTAATGGGAAGATTGATACTCACTTGAATTAGGGCATCCCTTGCACAAGAGAAGCAGGGATGGCCAGCCTGCCTGACGCTAAAAGCCACATAACAAAATAGTCTTACGGCTAAAAAAAAAAAAAAGCCACAAGGCACATACCACGTACGCTGGGGAGCTCCAAGGACAGGAAACTCCAAGCGGCCGCTGGCAGATGACAACTACTCCCCAGAGCCCTGCCATGAGCGGTGCTGGCCCCAGCTTGTGGCTTTTGCTTGGCAGCCCCAGTGCCACCACTGTCCTGGCTGCTGGCTGCAGACTGGGGCTTGGTATGGGAGCTGTGACCGAATACCTTGCCCCACACATCATATTTTGTACAGTTTTGTGAAAGGTAGCAGTGCCCAGTCAGATGAATGAGGATGCGTTGTGATTATAGCTTAAAATTTGTACTTCAGTCATTGTAGAGAAACAAAAAGTCTGATGATTTTGTCTTGTCTTTGATATACAGCATGGTGCTTCAGTGTTGGCTTTACAGACACACAGGGGATTATTTTTTTTTTGGTATTTTATAAATTACATTGTGAAATGTGAGTAGGCTTTTTAGCAATTTTTTCCTACATTTTTGCACATTTTATGTGTTGAGGAAATAGTGCAAGTGTAATATTGAAAAAGTGGTTTAATTCCTAAGAATTAAACTTTCACTTGATGTTATTTTCTCTGACAGATAGGACCAGAGATATTGTACCCAAAGATAACAAAGCTATTCCTAGAGCACAAGCATAACTCATGTTTATCATGCTGTCTGAAATCTGAAATACTGTTTTTGACGTCTGTGTATATGTTTTAGTAGTTTTGTAGAGAGGAAGTATGAAAGTATTGCATGGATTTTGTGTTTATTTTTACTCTCCATGGGCTGGATACTCTTCCAGAGAAGTTTCATCAGTTTAAGCAGAATTATTGAGCTGAATTTAATTACCTGATGTTAATGTGACCAGTTGATGAATTGCAACTCATATCTTGGTATTCTTTTTGAGAACATATCAGTCATGGATACAGTCACTGCCTCTTACAGGTGGTCAGAGGACTAGTTCAGTAAAGCAAAAACCAACCAGCCAAACAAACAAACAAAAAAAAACAAAACAAATGCTTAGGTCGACATCCAAAAGCTTATTTTCATGTTGCTGGTTGCAGCTATTATGTCTTTCATCATTGATATGAATATTTAAATAAATCTTATCTGTCTATGAATAGGATGAAAGGATATCAAACAGCAAAAGAATATAAAGGTGATTGAGGCCCCCCTTGAAAGAGAGGTAACTTTTTAAAAATACTGATTATACTTCATGTTACAGTTTATTCTTGTCTTAAGACTTGGGTTCTACACAAAATATTGACTCCTTGCAAAAGCAAATGGATTTCTTCTTTCTGAAACACCAGCAAATCAAACACACACAGTCTGGGAGTGAAGAAATTGAGACAATGCTATAAAACATGGAGAAACTTCTAGGGAAGGAATAGTAAGCCTATAGTAAGACTATACTTGCTTACTATTTTTAAAAGGAAGTAAAGGTATTGTACAATAAAAAATAAAATCCATGATCTAGTATTGCAGATTTCTCATTAACTACCATGTCAAGTTCTTGTTGAATGTACTGCCAGTTTTGTGATTTTTTTAAAACCAAGGAATGCCAAAACACATCTATAAAGATGATGAAATTAGGGCATTTATGTTCCTGATTTTCACAATGGAGACTGACATGTGCAAACGTGCAGTAATTGTTTTCAGTGAGATGTAGAAAGTTGCTTACTGCTGGGGGTACTGATTATGTGGTAATAAATGAAGACTGTTGTCATCTGAGGGTAATGCTAGTACTTTCAGAAACTGAAGATTATTTATTCTACATGTTTTACAAGTGGTTGAAAATTCTAATCAAATCAGATTTTTACCCAGAATAGAACAGGCAGCATTTTAAACTGAAAATATATTTATTTCATTGTACTGGGGAAGGAAAAATGTGCTCCTTGAATTTTAGAAACAAAAATTACCCCTTAAAACTAAGTTGTTTGGGATTAATGCAGGAGCTGCTCATAAAACAAATTAAATCCTGTGGAGTTGAGAAATTTATTCCAGCATTTAATTTTGTTGTCCAAATTCTAATATTTGCTGGGGTTTCACAGCCGCAGCAAACCACATAAGCAATGTTGCCAGAATCTCTGATGAAAACATCTGTCAGGTTTTCACATTTCTGTCAAGTAAATGAAACCCTGCACTTCCAATCCAATGGAGTCAGTGCCATGGGGGTGGGTTTGAACATGATGATCCTTCTTGTCCTCTCATGATGGGAAATAGGTAACCATGTGAGATGATTCCTTGAGTGATTGCTGCTAGGATGCTCTCTGTTTTCCTGTTTTTCTACATGGTTGGTTACTCAGGTTTCCAATGGGATATCTCCTAAGATTCTCATAATCAAAGGAAATGTTTCTCTCTGTAATGTACTGAATAACTAAAAATGTGAAGGCATGTTTTACCTCTTGTCTCCTGAGCCTTCCAGCTTCCACTACTTAAGCATACAGTTAGTAATCTTGGAGTTTGCTTTAGTTTTTCCACTGTAATTAGTCAGCTAATATGATCAATTGTCATCTTCAAAATCTGTTGGGATCATTCAGTTGGCATATAATGGTGACCCTTTATATAGTAGAGACTATATCTAGAGGCTGGTCAGCTGTTTTAGGCATCTTAAAAGTGTGTTGGTTCTTCCACACTAACCAATGGACTTGAGTTTTGAAGTCTGGGGAATTTAAATTTGTGGGTGGCACTTTTATTTTCGTAGGGATTTAAGTTTAATCTTGTTGTAATGTTAGAAGTGGTATTTATTTATTTATTTCAAACCGTAAATGTTTCAAGGCATATTACTGGTTCTGAACTACAGAACAAAATTTCTACAAAACCCATAAAATACATGATTTTTTTTTTCCTGTACCAGCTTCTGGTATAAAATTTATTTCATTTATATGCTCCCACAATATGTATGTCTAGATTGCTAATAATTTTATAGGAGTTAGACCTTTGTAATGTTCCAAACAATGACAAATTTCTTAGGTTTTGTAGAATATGAACTTTATCCAAATGTTAAGGAAATGGTATTTTAAGGATTTGAAAATGAATAAGAATAATCCAAAGCCCTCCTACTCCTAATGTTGCTAACTTCTGAAAAGTCAAAGAGAACATGATAGGAAGCTTGGAGAGTTTAACTTGACTTGCTGTTGCTGAATGAAGACAAAACAATCTTCCCAAGTGAAAGGCATTTATGAAATTTCGTGTTAATGTTTGATTTCTAACAAAGGTCATTTAATCAAGCAAATATTTCAGGTATTCATTTATCGTCTCCCTGGGTTTTATGCATAAAAGCGGCAAATGTAAACATTTTTTAATGCTAAGCTTATCTTGCCTAGTATCATGCTTTCTACTAAGATGTTTGTGCGTGCAGGATATGCTTATCTCAAAATTGCTTTTACAGGTCATGTGAAAAAGAGGTATTTCAACGGAGCTAATCGAAAATGTTTCCCTTTAGATCTTGGCATTGGTTTTAAATTGTATTTTAAAGCAATCTGAAGTATTTAATATCCAGAATGTTATTTGAAACTTTCTTTAGAAAATATCTTTTGTTAATATTTTTTCCACACGCTTTGATGTAAGCAAGCTTGGCGTAAAAGTTAAATGTGGAAAGGAGAGTAACATCTTTTAAAAAGTCATGTGTGGGGGTGGACCTTGAGTAGCATTTGAGAGCCATACCCTTGGATTTCTGTTATGAAAAGTTGCCCTTAGAAAATTAAGTTTAGAAAAGAAAGAAGCTATCTTATATTCTTAAAAACTTCTTTCTGGATACACCCATTATGGAAGAAGGTGTCCTGAAGCGTGGTGTCTCCTGTGTTGTGCTGTGGGATGGTTGTGCACAACTATCCTGGCTGGGGACCTGTGGCCAAGTACAATGTTGCGTACTGGTTGGGTAGCAGATCATGCCTGAGAATACTAGAAACTTGAACCTTGCTACTGTGTACCTAACTTTTCAGTGGGGGGGTGGGAAGATGCTGTGTTTTGGAAGTGTTTTTTTATGTGAGCACATTTCTTCTGCAGCTTTCTTGGCAGAGTTCCTTAAAATCTATTCCATGAGAGAGGGCGTATGGGAAGCTAGAGATACCGGCAGCTTGGGAGAGGAAGCTCCCGCACGAAGACTGAGCACTCCACCATATGTAATTTTATACGTCTCTCTGGACCCTGGTTTCAGTAACTAAGCCACTGAGGTCACTCCAGTAGGCTGGTAGGAACATAGTGTTAGGTGAGTGTGTAGGACACCCCAAATAACTGCAAAGCTTTCAGTCTAATACTACCCCTGTGTACACACATGAATGCACAAAAGGAAAAAAGGAAAGAAAGACTGAGGTGGTATTAAGCTTAACTCACTGTTTTTCACCCTGCTTTCAGTTTTTGTCTTACCATCAAGTAACATAGTTTCATAGGGGGAAAAAAGAGACCTCTCAGATTAATCTGACAATCACTTTTAGGGAGAATATAACTTTTGTTGATTAAATGTGGCAGTGCTCATGCAATACACAGGGTATTTATAATTTAGAGCTGGTTGTTGTTTTTCTTTTTCTTGATTGTTTTCATTTCAAATGAGGTATGTGCACATGTCAGGGATAAAAAGATGACTAATGGCGGAGTCTGAAAATGTAGGTGGCCTGCCTGCACTGACCAGCTCTATGAGCTTTTGGCTTGGATGAAGGAAAAAGCAAGAGGAATCTTCTCCATAGAATTGTACTCAGCTATTACATGTAACTTTACCCTGAGAGGTTAGATAAATGGTGTTTTGTTTTTTTGCTGTCGTTGTTCTTTTCTGTTTGCATGAAGGATTCAGTTCTGGAGATGTTAATGATTTGTCTCCTTATACTTCCCAAATTAAAACCTTACTTTCTTTCGTTCAGAAAGTCTGCAACAAAACTGAAGTAATTTTGCATCTTGTTATAGTCTAGTTAATGGTTGCCAGTTGAGGTACCATTGCTCACGCTATTTCTTTGGATTTTCATATTATTTTAATGATTTCACACTTGCTATAGTTCTCTCGCAAATCTGCATCAAGTTATTACATTTTCGGGTATTTTATGTCTGTTAGTCATTTAAAAATCAGCTAACATAGAAGAGCAAAGCTATAGCATTTTAAGGTAGAGTATTACTTTATTAGACATTTAGTTTGTTTTCTTTGGCATTTAAAATAAAATCTCATGACCTCAAATACTTCGACAGAGAGTTCTAACTTAGTATTGCACAACATTAAAAACAGTTTAAGCACAGTGTGTTTTGTGAATTGGATGCAGGCCGCTTGCCAAGGTAACTATACTGTAACTACTTGGGCTTAAATTCTGTTATGTTGATTTTAGCAAAGATCATCAAGTAATTGCAAGAATGTGCGCTTAATGCTTTTATAAAACAGATATTTTAAAAGGATGTGTTGAACTCCTGTTGTTGCTGCATGTTTGTCATACACTGGAGCTGTACTAAATAATGGATTATGGACTTTCTTCATTGGTTTTAGATAGATACATACTTTTTTCAAATCTAAACCTTCAAGAATTCCTTGTAGCACGTAACATAAGGGGGGCTTGTTTTATAATTGTACTTCACATGTTGTCACTGACCATCTTCACCACAAAAACTCTCCATGAATTAATTCAAAAAAACGCAGCACTGGATAGCCTTCGACGTGTGTTTTAATTTGTCTAGAGGATTCAGTTCCCATTAAAGCCTGATTTCTCCTTTCTTTCCCCACAGTACTAGTATGGCTAGAGGGAAGATGAGTTGGGCAGGAAAGGAATGACAGCGTTTTTTGGATAAAATGAATGTGTTGTGGGATTTGGATCAGTAAGAGTTGTGTTGGGTAGAATGACCATTGCTAACACAACACTAGAATATTCAGTGCTTCATTTACTGAGTAAACGTTTGGAAACATAACATAATTAGCTGTTTGATGTGACAGTTCACAAGCTAAAAAAAACACTACAACCATGTTATGCTTCAAAATATTTACACAATCCACACAACATTTTGCATAGGTAGTTATCCCTGTTGCTGGTAAAGCTTAGAACGGTGACTTCAGAAAGAGTGCTAGCAAAAAACCTTTTATCTCTCTGTTTGAACAAAGACTTTCTTAGCAAATACTAAGAAATCAAGATAACGATTTATACTGAAAATTTCAACTATAAGAATCTTAGAGCTGTTTAGAAACCAGCATTATTTTAAAGTGTTCAGTAGATACTTACATAATTTTAGATCAGAGTACACTTTACCCAACAAGAAAGGAAGAGAAGTTCAGTACAAAATCAGGACATACTATATTGCCTCTTGTGTTGATTTTCCAAGTGGCAGTACGTCTAAAGCAATACCACAGTATTTTGGTTTAGAAAAATAGTCCATGTATCAGGAACCAATAGCACCAATGGGTGGATCTTTAAAACATACTGAAGAGTAAAACTATGAATGATAAGGCTAGAAAGCAATAATCGCAATCATATTCTGATACTTCTCTTTGAGAAAAATACACATCTTATAGCAAAATAGTGATTTTTTTTTTTTTTGTATGAGATGCCTTTTTAAGAAGCACTTTCAAATAAATGTGGAATAGCTGTGTTGAGATCACAGAAAGGTTTGGGGTTTTTTGTTTTTGTTTTGAAATTCATTGTATATTAAAA
Source organism: Cygnus olor (assembly GCF_009769625.2). Lineage (NCBI taxonomy): Eukaryota > Metazoa > Chordata > Aves > Anseriformes > Anatidae > Cygnus > Cygnus olor. Next base: position 25,003,843 of record NC_049171.1, read on the forward strand.
CTTTGGAAATTGAATAAAGTTTATACTTTCAAACTCTCTGTGCTTGTGTATTCTAAAGTGCTTTCAGTGGAAGCAATCAGCTGAAGCAAACATTGAAATGAAATACCATTGTGAGGGCCTGCAGATTGCTGTTAAACTTGACAGTTTTATGTCCATGGTCTGGATGGTTAAGATCAGCAGTGGATTTCTGTGACTATGGTTTTGTTAATAGCTAAGTCAGTTTAATAGCTTGTTGGCAGGGAAACAGAGAAGGTTTCTTCCATGCTATTGACTTTGTGCTGTGTTTTCCCTCTGCCCTGCTTAGTTTTCTGTTAGGATGGTGAGTTGAGTCAGCTGGTGGGAGGGTGGTGCCAGAGCAATACGAGGTTAGCAGCTGGCACAAGCATGCACAAAAGAGTAGTAGTCAAATGGCTGCAAGGATAAAGTGAAATTTCCCATTTTGGTCAGCATCAAGTCATTGCAATTGGCTAAAGCTGTCTTGAGTCTAACTGCTTTCTGTCATCCTTCCTCAAAGAGAGGACCGTCACTATGTGCCACTAGAAAGAGGAAAGTGAGAGCTGGGGAAAAAAAATCTAAAATAGAAAATAACAAATGTATTGAAATATCTGATAGCGTGGTAGCTTTGGAGAAATGTTGCATCTTGTTTCAGCATGTGTAGTTTAAAACTGCTGTTTTATTACTGTGGGACAGTATTAGGATTCAGTATGTTGATGGAATTGGTTTGTCCACTGGAAGTGAAATGCTGGATGAACATTAGGCATGTTTAAAGATATCTGTGCTTATGCCTCATTTACCAAACCTGTTTCTGAGACAGGCTATCAGGAGGTGATGTTCTGTGTTTGATAATTCTCAGTTAATTTTTTTTTCTCAATTGGACAAACATAAACGATGAGGAGAAATGCTTTTTCAGCACATATGAGCCATGTTAAAACTATCACTACTTTTAGAGCAGCAGCTGTACTGAGGACTCTTCTGTTGAGCAGCCTGTCTGTCATTAATGTCCTGTAAGATTTGTTTCATCTTCTACATTCATTCAGTAGAACAAATGCAATGTGCACACATGATCTCTCTCAACTGAGAACTGGAGATTAAAAATAATCCTTTTGTGACTTTGAGTGGGGGTGCCAAGGTTTGTTGGCATGATGTTCCTTTTGTGAGTGTAGCCCAAATTACTTTCAAACACTGTAATATTTTTTTTCCTTTTTTCCCTAGGACTTGCTATATTAAAGCATGTGCTAACACCACGCGTGAAGGCAACTCATGTAGCCATCGACACAATGAAGGACTATCTGGATGCAGTTTATGATGTGACTGTAGCATATGAAGGTACCGTGGACCACAAAGGGCAAAGAAAACTGGCACCATCTATGACAGGTGAGTTGATTTATGTTAGACATGCTGCAGACATGTGCTTGTTGATATACAAAAACCACCTCAGGTGCTTTGCAATGCTCGGAAGATAATCTCCACAGTGCTCCAGCCATCTTACCGCTCCTTGGTAGGGCACTGTTGACTAGTGACTCGGCTTTATAATACCTACCCACAAGATCTACTGCTCCTTCTCTTCCCTACTCCTCACAGAGAATATTTTTATGGTCAAATTCTGTCTGCAGGTAGTCTTTGGAGTTCAAATGATCTTGAATCCATAGGCAGCAGGTGGTGTTCACCTTTGTGTTTCTTCTAGCACTGGCATTTGGCCTGATTGTAAATTCTCTCTTTCTCCCTGCTTTGCTACATGTGTGCAAATGTGATATAATTGCTGAAATGCATATATTTTAAAGGGAACATATGTAGTAATATATTTTATTTGTAATTTTTCAGGTTGCTGAATATGCCCAGCAATTTGATAAACACTCAAAGCATTTTATGCAAGTGAGCTTTACTTGCTGTAGTACTTTAACCACTTACAGCACCTTAAGAGACTGGGGAAAATTAGTTGTACATACCTTCAGTTAACTCACCAAAAAGTTAAGTTCCGGAGTATCTGATAGGGAAAACTGGGACAGAAGGCTTTGGGGTTTGATGGGTTTTGTGTTTGGTGGTGGGTTGTTGCTGTTTTTTGTTGTCATTGTTTTTTTTAAATAATTCAGTTACCTGCACCATCACTGGAGGGCCAAATAGCATCTTTCATTCAGTTTGTAGTTGATGGATCACTCAACCATATATCTGCACAGCTGTCTGTTGCTAGCTGGCTCACAATGATACTTTCAAATCTTTTGCACTACTGATACCAAGGGGAAAATATGCCACATTAGTTCACCCTCGTGGGCAAGGGCTCAGTGTTGTCTGAGGGGCTTGCAGGTAACTTCATAGCTAACTTCCCACTCTTCAGCTGGTCCAGTTACTGTTGTGGGTCTGGGACTTAATTCCTTCTGCTAAAAATAGTTGCTAGTTTCCATGTCACTTCATTGGCGGATATAACTTCTTGAGGTGGTGTAAAGTTCATATGAAATCCGTCCAGATGCTTGTTCCTTAGATGTTCTGGAATTGTCTGTTTTTACATTTTCACCCTATTTAAAATTCTGAATAGGTGAGAAATATAACTATTAACACCGTGTATTAACTCAACACTTGTGCTGTTCTGTTAGTTCTTAGGATAGTTTTATGGTTAAGTATTGAAAGTGCTTTTTATGATTTAACATGTTTTCTTTTAGACATTTTTTTTATCATAGTTTTGCAAATTTTACGATTTAAAGTTCATGACTTTTTTTCAAAATACCTTATGACCCTATTACAGACTCCCTAGAAGACTGGCAGCCTTACTCTTTTCCTGTCACCCAAGATTTCATTTAAAACAAATAGAATTATTTCCCCTTTTTCCCTGCAGCATATCTTGTTTCGTGACTTGATTATTAGGCAGTTTCAACCACTTTCATGCTGGACTTTTCACTGCCCAATGGTTAATTAAGCTATTAAAATATCATTACTTATTGATAAAATGGCAAATGTTCAAATTCTTTACGAGCCCTCTTCACCTATTGAATTTTTGCATGAAAAATAGAATGAAATTGCATGAAAAATGAATTCAGTTTGCATGGAACATGGTATAATTATGTAAACGGAACTAACAAACTGATTTTCCCTGTTGGCTGCTTCTTGTGTCTGGTGTCAAGTGGTAATCAGATGGTTTTGGGGTGACCACTCCACATCCAGCCTTCTCAGGACTCCACAGCAGGACTGCACATCCCTCATGGGTGTATCAGCCTCGCTGGTAGGGCTGGGATAATTACCATCTCAGAATTTGGTAACAATAAAGCTAGTAAAGCAGAATGAAGTGAAGCCAACCAGTTGTTATCCATTACAGAGTAGATAAATGAAATATCCATCCAGAACATTCCAAGTTATTGTGGCAGTCAAATGTATTCCATATAATATAAATTATGTAGATTAAGTACACTTTATAAATTACAGAGCGGAACATAGTTGTCATTCCTTTAGACCCTCCAGACACAAAATAGAAGAAAAAATAATTTATGTTCTCAAAACTCAAGATCACTTCAATATTTGTTCTGCAACAGCCCAACAATTGGTCTGTCTACGAATATACTACAATAACAGGAATTGATTGTTACACATTTAAGATTATTTATCATTTTTGCTCTGTACAGTACTACGACGAGGTGTAAAATGCCTCTCTCGTGTGCAATTCATATGAACATTTCATATATGTGTCAGTGCTGAATGAAAATTTTGTTTTTCGTGCTCATCAGAACAAAATGGTAGTATGATCCTGGGGATTTTTAAAAGATAAGGTTGACGTGTCTTTTTCAGCCTAGCAACTCTGATTGAAATTTATTGCATGGAAAACAAACTTCTGATAAACTCAACTTTACTTGAGGACTCTGTTTTCCATAGTATGACATTTCCCATGTAAATGATGTCTGACTTCCACACAATGTGTTTCTTGACATGCATTTTGCTTTCAGTTCAGTAAATGTCAATTCCTCAGAAGAGCCGGTGCCACTTCTGGAAAAAAAATAAACAAAACAAACAACACCAACAACAAAGCTACATACTTTTCCAGGGATTGGCTCTTGGCTGCTGTCTTCAGTAGTAAACAGAGCAGGTTAAAAGGAACATTTTAGTGCCTGTAAGTTGTACTATCATGCTCTATCACGGAAATAGCGTTAATAAGCTGAACTGAAAAGAAAATCGGAGGAAAAAATAATTGCATTTTAAATTTTGTAATGTAGAACTCTTAGTTTAAATAGCTTGTCTTAGAAAAAAAATATTTTTTTTACTCCAGAAAGCTTCGATATCATAACATTTACTTGTCCAATGGGACCGAAACAAAACATTATATACTAGCAACTGGGAAGACAACATTCACCATCCTTTCTGCATTAGTGCTTGGAGCAGTGAATGCCAGGAACATTTGATAGCATGCTGCCTTTTAAAACAGGCAAATTGTTATAGTATATTCTTTCAGATGTGTTGAATTTTTTGTCAATATTTATTCATTTCATATTTAGTTGGCACTTTCCAACTGGAAATTCTGTTTTAGAAGACATCAGATTTAATTAGTGGTTGTAGACAGGGATGTTGCTTTTTTTTAGTGCTTCACTTTCAATTGTAGCTAATGGTTGCATTTTGTGTTTTGTTTTGCTTTTTCCTACCATTTATCTATCATTCATTCCTTTTCTTTCCAACAAGTTTGGATCTTGGTACGTTTCCAGTGGAAGTTTGTCCCACACATGGCAGCCTTTCTGAAGAATAACACTTTCCCACAGATTTCTTCCCTCTCTTAGTGCCGAAGATGGTTTGTCCAGTTCATTAATGACAGACCATGATGGACCACTTAGGGAAGACCACGCTACCAGACTGCATTAATTTGCAATCATTAGAATAAGATCCATATAATCATATGAGCACTTAAGCACTATTAAGATGCAATTTAGGTTTAAATGCTGAAAGTACAATTTAGAAGGAAAAAGGAGGGGGAGAAACACTTGTGCTGGATTTGTTGATAATATTTTACTATACTATCACTAAATAAAATACTATCATTCTTTTTTGGGGGGGAAAAAAGAAAGAACCTGATTTTCCTTCTTCCAAATGAACGTGCTGAGTGTTCACATCCAGCTTTGCCTGGTGTTAAGGGGTAGGTCTCACGGGACGTGGGAACTGTTGTCATTTTTGCACCTGAAAGAGTATTATGTACACATTTACATCTTTATTATTCTGCCCGAAGCCTGGAGGTTTTACCATAAGCAGATGGTATTTATCTGGCCTTTGTAGAAGAAAGCATGTGTGAAATAGCAGCATGTGACAATGATAAACATTGAATAAAAATAGCAAGTACATGTAGACTCCGTCTTAAAGAAGTCAGAGGAATTCCTGAGAATTATTGACTCTGCTGTATATCAATTCCAGAACAAACACTTTGAAAGCGCGTGTATGTGTGTGCATTTCTGAAAATCAGTACATCACTTTGATCGGTATAATTTGGGGAGGTCAAACTGGTCTAACTTCCCTGGGGGAAATTACGCTTTTCCAAGTGCCTGTACTTTTGTTAGGACCCAGTTAGACGCTGAAGTACAGAACAATAGCAAAGAAACTGGAGCAATAGAAACCAGTCTTTGTCTGGACTTTGGCCCAAATTTGATCATATCTATTGTCTTTCAATATCCACAGAATGATAACAAGCACGTGGTTATACAAGTGTTGAAAGAATTGAAAAAAAATATTTTTAATGATAAACAATAATAGGAATATAAACCAGTCAAAAGTAAGATTTATAGCGATGAACTGACTAATCTGTTCAGATCTCTGCTAGCTGTCATCTTACTGCACAAAGAAATATTGAAAATTAAATGGTAATTACTTTAGAGCAATTGAAAGGACGTAAATTACAACTGAGGCTGGACATCAGCGTTGGTGAAATTTGTGTCAAGTATTAGATGGCTTTTTAACGTTTATAGTAAATTTCATGTCATGAACTTGTCATACTGCATCTGTTCAAACAAAAACTGTGTTTCATATTTCATAATGTAATTTTTCCATTGAAATATTTGGAGCAATTTTGATAATAACCGGCAACATAGTTCTAGTGATATTCTATCTTACAATCTTGCTTTAAAGGAAAACCCTGGTTTTGTTTAGTATTAAGTATTAAAATACGACACGTTTTAATACAATGATTTCACCTAGTGCCATAAGGAAGGAAAGTAAATGATCAATCAGTTCTAAACTGAATGCATTTTCACTTGTCTTCCATAGGACTAGGACTATGACTTTAGAACCCTTGTCATTTCCTATTAAAAGTAGTTTGAGTAGCATGAAAGCCTGTCTGTTAATTTTGGGATGATTTATTTGAAGTGACACCTTGAGCACAGATTTGCATTTGTGCATTGATACTCTGCAGATAAGGGCTGTCTTGGTGTCTTGGTAGATGAAAAGTCTTTTACTACTGTAACAGTTACATTGTAGTTCTGATTGAGAATAATGACATTTCACCAAACAACAGCATCATTTTATGGGAGTACGGGCCTTGCAGTAGGTCTTTATAGGACTCCAAAAACCAGAGGAAAGTCCAACTGAGCATGAGTGCCAGAATGACTAGCACCTCTGTTTATTTACCTACCTCAAAACAAGAATAGAAAGGGATTTGGAGTCTCTGGAGCCATTTCCTGTCTCCAACAACAACCCAACTTAGATGCCTGAGGAGGTTTTTTAAGAATAAGACAAGCATAAACGATACTTTATCTCCCCAAATGACAATCACTTGTGGATGCTGCTTCTGTGTGTTACTAGCAGCCCCTGAATGGGAGTAGTAACCCCTCCAGTGTCCCTGGGAGCCCAAGGAGTTTGTTCATCTGATCATAAACTAGGACCTTGTACGTCTCCATTATTTTCAGGCAGCTCCTGCTGATTGTAGGTATCTGTAGCTTTCCTTTGGGAATGTGTAATCAGAAGACACACAGGCATCTTCTAACTTTCGATCCACAAAGAGGATTTTGAAAGTATTTACACTGCAGATTTATAGAACTGTGCTGCGCCATGGGCTTCATGCACATGTGCAAGGAAGCGTTCAGCTGCCCAGGCAGCATTTATGTACAACAGCTTGAGGAACTCCTGCTCTTTATACAGAAGTGTATTTAAACCCTGAGGATAACAAAAACAACTTTAACTTCTTCACACTGTCAGGTTTGGCCAGAAATATGTTGCTGCTTGGAGAGCCTGTGTTTATTCGTGCTTTTTTGTATGTGCCTCAGAGTCCTTTTTTTCTACAATGTTTGTGGTACTGTTCCCTGTTTATCAAAACAGACTATCTGAAGAAAAGGGAAAAACATCAATACTAACAGTACTGGCATAGTTCCTAACAGATCCTGTTTATTTGCTAGAGATCATTGTTTTGAACTGTTCCAATCCTTGTATCTTTTCTTGCTTGTGTGTGTGTCAAAACTGTTTTTTCCATTTCTGAAACTTCAAAAATGTTCCAAGGAAGATGCAAATATCCATACAGTGAGCCTCATAAATCTCCTTCTTTCCAGTTACCATCTGTGGAACCCTTTAGATGTTATCCACAGACCTAATCTGATCCAGACTCTGTTGCTGGCAGCCTATTGATCAAAACTTTCATACTTTTGTAGGAAACGTCCTGCTAATTTGGCCAACATACAGTATTCACAAATCATTATGGAGCAGCACAAAGGCCAGAGTGCATCTGTTAGAATAACAGATTAAAACCACTCAAAAGATTATTTCACTGAACTATGATATGCAAGGACTATGGGTCTTCATCAGACACCATCTTGTGTCAGCAGGACGGAGTACAGTGACACTCTACTGCTCACCAGTGCTAGTACCTGTACAGAAAACTATAGTCACCATTTTCTAATAGTAATTTTTAAAGGTTCTTTAGATCCGGATGTCTTTACGAAGGTAGAGAAGTATGGTTATTTACAGTTGAAATTGCAGGATTTGTTGAGATACAGTTCTTACCTGCCGTCTTCAAGATCTTTGGTCTATTTTTTCAAGTTTTCTTATCTTTCTCTCTGCTTCCCTTCTCCAAAATGAAAATTCAGCCTTTTCAATGTCTCCTTGTTTTGAATGCTGGTGCTTTTTATCCTTAAATGTTTTAGTTGTCCCTTTCTGCAGTAGCCTTCTCTAATTCCACCACATCCTCCTTGAGATACAGAGACCAAAATTGCAAACAGCATTTAAAAAGTGGATTCAATCTTTTTATGTAGCTGCAAAGTGACACTTTTGCCCTGCTCTCAGTGTCCTTGCTGATGCTGCCCAGTATTTGGGGGAATCTGAGGCATCTGCTACTCAATTGAGAGGATAGTTTCAGAGAATGGTCACTGACCTCCCAAATTGTAACCACCAAGTCCAAGCTAAGCATCATGTAATCAGAGTTTCAATTATTTTCCCCCGTACTTATTTAGGCTGAGGCTCAGCTGCTGCATTTTTGCCCCATTTGCTCAGTTTGGAGGTCTTTTAGGTGTTCCTCACCACCAACCTGGCATTTGACTGCCGGAAAGAGTTTAACATCTTCTGAAAAACATCTAAAAAAATGGAGATTTCACTGTTTGCCCCTTCTTCAGCTCATTGGTCATGATGAGGAATAAAACCAATCCTAGCACCAGCCTGTGGAGAACTCCAGTTGCTGGTTTTTCCGTCCTGAAAAGTGATCATTAAGTACCTCCATTTGCTTCCTCTCCTTTAAGCAGCTTTCGGTCTATAAAACATCATTTTCCCTAATCCCATGGCAGCTTAATTTCTCTAATAGCCTTCAGTGTGGAACCCTGACAGAGGCTTTATGAAAATTCAAATATATCATGTCCACTGAATCCCCTTTATCCGCTTGCTCCTTGACACTGTGGTAGAAAGCCAGCAAATTGGTGAGACAGGATTTCCCTTTGCAGAAACCATGCCAAATCTTTTCCAACAGACTGTGATTATCTCTGTGCTTAGTGATCTTATTATAGACTGCTATCTTACCCGGGGATGTAAGACTCTTTGGTTTATATTTCCCAGCATCATCTCTAAAGCCCTCATTTGCAGAAGGGAAACCCCCCATTTTTCTGGCACAGTGGCTGTTTGCGCTGATAGGTTACACATCTTTGCTTTTAAATTCCACATTTGAGAGCTTTTGGATGAATGCTGTCTGATTTTAGTGTCTTCCTGACTTCTAACTTGTTTATTTAGTCTAATAATTTCTGTGTGTTTACTTATTGATCTATTGATTCCTTTGAGCAGTGTGGTACAAAGAATACAGTGGGCATAGGAATCAAACAATTTCAGCAACAAAGGCAAGTCTAAACAGGTATTTGAGCTTCTCTTACATGGTCTTATACGTTACCCTGAGTGCTGCTCTTCACACCTTTGTCATCCAGCAGTCCCACTAGTGCCTTAGCTGGTTTACTGCTTTTGATGTATTCAAAAAGTACAATTATTAGAGCATCCTTTGGATTTTTAAAGTTCTTTTTCAATTCTCTTAATTTTATATTTGCATTTGACATGAGCTGATTTATGGTTTTCCTTTTCTGGACAAGCTTTCTATTTCTCCAACAGAAGGTAGGAATATAGCAGTAGCATCCTAAATTTTCCCATTCAACCATGCATGTGGGTTTCAGACCACTTTTTTCTTTGTTTGTTTTGCACGTGTTTTATGTGGGTTTCTAAGTTTTGCTGGGGTTTGGTATTTCATTTTTTTTTAACAGTCTCTAGGCTGCCTTCCTTTCAACTGTTATTTCTGTTGTGTTTTGCCACTTTTCTTTTTCTGCCTCCTATTTTCCCCCCCAACTGTACAGTTCCTTTAATTATGTGTGTGTGTTCTACATTTATTTAGACTCTCTACAATGCTGAACTTAATTGTACTGTCTTTGCAGACCACTTTTCACTAATACTGTGCACAACTCAAGACCACATCAGGAATGGCATCTTTTCTTGGTGGGTTCTGCAAGTAATTGTTACAGGAAAAAAAATATTTTCTTTTCTCTTTCTCTCTTTTCCCCTCTGCACTTCATCCTGATGAAGCATTGGTACAATTCAGTCAAGGCAGCTGGAATCTCACACTCCTGCTGGCAGCCCTGAAATTGCAGCGCTCAGTCTGGCTTAACACTTTCTCAACACTATTATCAAGCTTATCATCCATCACTATTATAGAGCTTATCATCTTTTTATTTAGATGACCTCGACATAATTTAATATATCTAATAAGTATTTTATTAGAGGATACACAGTAATTTAATTTTGCTTGTCTGCTTGTACTGTCTTTATACTATTACTCTTTATATAGTCCTTCACACATACTGCCATGCCCTTGCCTGTGCATCATGCTATGTCATGCCAGTAAATCTGGTAGCCTGTTAACATTGTGTGCTCCTTCAAGGTCACTGGGATACCTGCTTCACAGGAATAGTCTCTTAAGGACAAGAATTCTTGTCCTCCTGTCTTCATGTTTAGGCTTCTTGTGTTGGTGTAAAGACACTTCTGAGTTTTGCTCTCACACTGAATTTTAGTTGCATCCACCTCATCTTATGTCAGCCTAAATGGTTGCTTTTCTTGACCTTTTACTTTTCTCAGCTCCTATCTGAAGTATCTAAGACCTTTTCAATTGTCATTGCCACCACCCTGGCTTAATTAAGATTCAGGGGCATCCCATTTTTCTTGTTTCTAAAGGTCCTCCAGCTCCTAACATGCTTACTCCCTCCGCTGCGATCAGAGGCTCTGATCTCTGCTCACATCTCAGCCTCGCACGCGGGACTGCCGGTACTTCTGGGAGTGCTCTTCTCCACAGCCCAGGCTTGTCTCCCAATTTGAAGCCTGAATTTATCCTGCACAGCATCTCCTCCATGCTTCTCTCCATCAGCAGCACCAGCAGGTGTGGGTGCTGCCAGCTCCTTCCCTGGTCCCCCAGGTTAACCTGGCTGAGCAGACTTCACTCTGCCCTCAGTGTTTGCTTTCCCGTCTAGTGCTGTTTTGTTCCACCACTGCTTTATTTTGTCATAGCAGGCAGGGAAATAGTTTTGTGGCAGCTCAACTTGAGGTGATGGAAAGCATGGAGCTGAGAAACAATGCAGCACTTAAATTTGTGTTTGTTTTGCCAATTGGTTGTTAATTTGGTGTACAAAATAAATGAAAACAGAGAGATGGGATTTCTTTCTTTAAGGGAAAGATAATTTACAAACTGCTTTGGTAGCTTAATGTTTAGGTCCAGACTAGATGCTTTCTTCACTTCTTAAATTTCCAATTCAGAGAAGAATATGTCTTTGCTGTCACGGTTTTTCTTGTAAAACCATATGCAACACAACGCACAGTGTTTTGTTACTGAAGGAGGTGCATCATTATGTGTTTGAAATATTAGTTCCTTAGAGTAAAAATACATAATTCAGATTTCAGTTTCCTGTGATACCACTTTCACCTTATTGCAAACATTACTAAAGTCCATTAAAATAGGAGAGAATTGGGGCCTGTTTAGGTGGACATGACCATGTCGGGCTTCAGTTTGCCCTTTCTTAATTTTGAAGGACTTTGGCAATAATTATGAAGCAATAAAAGAGTCAATGTGGGAGGATGAAATCTGAGCTACTTTAGTGCTGTCATATTTAAAGTGCCTGTAAAAATAGACTTCAATAGTACTTGAAGACTGGAATGTCTGAGTGCAACATCACTGTCAAGACAAATGAATTAGGGTGGTGGAATGAACTGTGATATCATTAAGGGAAAGGTGTTGTAAAGTCATTTATATATTCCTTCTCAGTAGCAGGTATGTTTATGTTTTGGAGCTTCTCTCTTTCCCTCAGCTTCCCTGGTAATGCTGATAATTGAAAAAAAAATGAATTAATTGGCTTTTGAAGGTGAAGACTTTCAAACTGACAGAATTTTGTGGAAGTCCCAGCAAGCAAAATGTGGCATGCAAAATATTTGTTGGCAATTAAAAAACTCTGGGAATCTCATTGCTTTTCTGGAGGCTGTTGCATCCCTTTCATTAATCCTAATTCTGCATTGATTCCTTCAGTCCTGGGTTAGTGTGTATTCTGTCCCACAGGAGGAGGGCTGGAAATCCACGGTTTAAGGACAAAAACGCACTTTTTTTATTTTGAATTCTTTCCTTCTGCTGTGATTGGTCATTAAAAGCATGATAAACATTCTGCACTTGGATCCATTATATAGCCAGATAATTTCCTAATAAAACTTTCTATCTCCCATATGAAAGTCAGTCCACTTGGCTCCCACACAAGTTGTTGGGGTTCATTTCGGCCAAATCATGGTTGGTTCTTGATTGACTAACACTGTCCCCAGTATGATGTTTGATTATAATGCATGATTTGCACTTGTGTTTTGTCTTTTGAAGGAAAATTCAGTCTTACTTGTTCCTGCTGTTAATTATAACAAATTCTGGCAAGTTCAGGGATCTGAAAAGCCTATCAGATGTTGGCCTTAAGGGCTAGTGTGCCTGAAGTTGGATGTAATTTGCACATAATAAATTGCTTCAATAAGATTTTGTTTCTTAGCTTAATTGCACAAGTCTTTGGGGAGTTAAGCTAATGTGAAATTAAGGGTCATGGGACCACCACAAACCTTTAGAGGCTGCGGTAATAAAATCCAGCTGTTTCTTCAAAAAAAAACAACCACTCAATAAATTGTTCTTATCCACTGGTGTTCTTAAGCGATTGCAGTGACATTATGCATCTAAAAAAATGGGATTAGTTGCATTAGACCCTGAAGTGAATTGGATAATTAAAGACTAGTCAGGTTCCCTGACTAGCTTGATTGAACGCATTACGACGTCATCTGCAGATGTACTGCATGTCCAGGTTTTGGATAAAATATGTCTCGAATCGATGGGTGAGAATATTGGTCCTCTTTGGGAAGCACCTCTAGCTGCAGATCACACAGTACTGAGTCTCAGTTGAAAGGCTGTGGAGAAAGGCATTGGGATTTACGTAAGTGGGAAGTTAAGAGGAGGTTTTAGGATCTTCGTGTAATTGGACTAAATTTAAACTGACTGAAGAAGGCCAGCAAGTAGTAAGAATCAGGTTGTACTGGAATTTGGGAGTAGAAGAAAACAGCAACAAGGCTTAGGATTTTGTGGAAGCGTTTTTGCTTTCCAGGCAGGTTTGTAGAGCTGCTACATTTCAGACTTTTGTGGGGGAAGGTGTTACTTTTGAAATTTCTATGCTTATTCCATTTTTGTTAACTTGAGCTTATTGCTTATAACGTACTTTGTTGCTATCTTTAACCAAATGTCAATAGTTTTTAAGAAGCATAACATTAGGTTTTAAAATATCACATGGCTATTAACAATCCTATTAGATTTTTGTTTGGTAATTTTCCTTAATAATTTATAACTGAGATTATAAATAACATCAAGAAAGAGCTGTTTGTTCCTGTACAGAACAACCTATTTGCTACGAAGCAAAAGAAATGTACACTATACAATGCACAGAACATTTTAAGTATATTCTAAAGCTAGGTCTGCAGCCACAGCTGAATATGCATAGCATAGATACTTTTTATTGTGCTACAAAAAAGACCATATCATTTGGCTTCCAGGCATTTGTTTTCTATAATACAGTTTTGCATATTTTTAGAGTGCTTCACGTAATAGGTAATACAACTCCAAAGAGGATTTATACATCAGTGAACATTTTAAGCGTTTAAGACATGGATAATATGTCCAACATTTTAAAATATTAATAGTATGCTTTTAGGTGCTCATAGAGTGAATGACCTTCATATGGTGGTTTCGGTAGTATCCACAGAGAAAATCCCTTCTTGCCATTAAAAGCAAGAGGAAAAAGCTGTTTTCAGATACGTGAACTTTGATTTCATCCTGGTTAGGAAAAACATTGTGCATAAACCTGAGGACAGTAGTCTATACCTACCATCGTTTGGACTTCCAAATACGTCACTTGCCTGACATCTAATAGCTGTAGCTATTAAATGGCTTTGCCAAAAACTTCACGGAAAGTGGTGTATTTTGTGACTGTTGTGTTTGTTGTGCCATAGCTAAGAGGTGGACCTGGTTTTGGTTAGAGCTCTCACCCATTTCTTGACTTGGTGGTGCATGGGCTATGTTCTCTCTGTATGCTGAAGTGCAGTTCAGTGAGAGGCTCTCTCTGCCTGAGGACTAGACAGAGCTGCACAGAGCACCTTGCAAATTTCTGCAGCAAAATGCCCTAAGACTTTACTGATCCCGTTATCTCTTCTCCTTCCATCCCCCTTTACAAGGACACAAACACATTTGCATGAACATGCTTTTAAAATTCCTTAAGGCAATTTCTAGTGTATGATAAGGATTGCTTTTACAGCAACATCCTTAAAAATGGAATAATCCTGTAAAGAAGGAAAGCAAATGGGGAGACATCTGCTTTGGCGGACAATAATAAAGATGTACATGCAGTGACAATTATTTTTCACAGTCATTCTTCCAGATACCCCTCACAGTTATGGGTCAAAGTCCACCGATGTGAAGATCCTAAAACCTCCTCTTAAGGAGGTACATCTGCACTGCTGTCCAAAAAAATGTCAACAACCTAAAGGGACCACCCAGTCTGCGTTACATTTGTTGCCCATCTGTATTGTTGGAATGCACTTTGGGTCCCTTTTCAAAATATGAAGGTTATCCAGATTTCCAAGTACTTCTGTACTCACATCATACATCTTTTTCTATTGGGGTGCTGTTGTTAATACAATACCCCTTGCTACTGATAGATGCAAATAATTTTTAATAGGCAAATATTGGTGGGTTTTTCATGGGCAATATTTTTACCTCCTGTTACTCGTAAAATATCCCACAAAGTAATTGGCATAATGCTTGCTCGCTAAATTTTTCTAGGGAGAAATTGAAATGGGGAGAGGAGAATGCAACAGGGCTGTGTTTAGCTTTGTTGATTCTGTATGACAGAAGAAGAATGGAGGTATGCAAACTGGAAAGCAGCATTTTATTCTGAGTCTTTTGCCCTATTGCATACTTTAATTATAAGTTATTACTTAAACTGAAGCCCACTTCCTCCTGGAGATGGTTTGGGAAATCACTGTTGCTTGGATTTTGTCATCCAGGAGCAAACATAATTTAGGTTTTAAAAAAGACGAGGAAACAGGATTGCTAACTCTGATCAGAATTGCAGGCTGGATACCTTTCTCACAGAGAAGTTATGGCATCCCACACTGCAGAATGAGTTTTCATGCTGGGCTTTTTAGGACATTTTTCCATGCTGCACCTGATAGCAGGCCCTTTTTAACAGCATGTAGATCAGACAGCTTCTAAGTTGAGTGAAGTATTCATGATCCAAACATAAAAATGGAAGGCTTTTGAAAACTGAAGTTAAACTTCCAAGACACAGCTGTGAGGTCAGACTTTCAGCTTATTTTAGATTAATAAATGCCATACAGTGTTTCTGTAACTCCGTCCTGTTGTTTTGCTCTCTTTCAGAGTTTCTTTGCAAGGAATGCCCAAGAGTTCACATTTTCATTGATCGAATTGAACTGAAGGACATTCCAGAAGAACAGATGTATATGAGAAGGTGGCTTCATGAACGTTTTGAAATAAAGGACAAGTGAGTAGCAATGTGCAGAACTTTCTGTTTCAAGAAGTTTGAGTTCTCCTTTTCCATTAATAGATATGCCTATGATTTCTGTGTTACCAGCAGTGCAAGCTATAGGGCTCTTGGAAGACAGGTGGTGTTGGTACTCCTGTGCATATTTTGTGTAATGCCTTTGTGATTAAAGCTTTTGCTGAGAAAGTTGGGATTCTGGGGTTTTAGGCCTTCCTTAGACTGAATAGCTGCAAAACCACGTTCTAGGCCAGACTCATCTGAATAGTTTCTATTTATATTCCTGAGTCTGAGTCATGTGCAGCCAGAAGCGTAAGATTCCCGAGGTAGACAAGCAAGCAAAAAGGAGTTTGGTTCTAGCCTAGTCATCAGTGTTAGGGTTATACCTACGAACCTTGGTTAGTCTTGGCCTAGTCTCTTTTGCCAGAATTGGTTATGCATCTTCTGTCAGAATGTATAAGAACTTCTGTAATCCATAGATCCCTACCTTCACTGGGGAGATCAGGTGAAGTACAAGTTTTATCTATCCAAGCCACCTTTGAGTCATGGCAGAAGTGCCCGGCTCCCTCCAGCACCACCGGATAAGGTCACTAATGAGCACAGCAACAGGACCTAGGGAACGAAAGTGAAGATGTGCCTGAATGTGGGATTTAAGTATTTGTTTGAGAGATGATGGCTTAATTTGCCATGTCTGAAGTCCAGTTTAAGTGAGCTGAATATGTTTACTTTCTAAATCCCTGACTGCATGGTATGAGTTAGAAATTTGACAGGTTTTTCAGGTATGTTCTGCTTTAAAATTGTTCTGGCATTCCATGGAAGCAAATAAATGGATGAGTTTGACCTGTGATCTTTGAATCTATGTAAAAGTTAACATGCCTATCTGTGAACATGGCACTATTAGTAAAGTGACTTACAAGTTTAGGATCAGTAGGTAATTTTTCTTTTATTCCCTTTTGAGAGGCGAGAAAGTACAAATTTCATTTCATAGACAAGGAACTGATATGTAAAATAAAAGGCTGTCCAGCATCCCAAAAGTAGTCTTCTAGTGAAGACCAGCAAAACTGAACCATGATCATCTATGTCTCATCATAGACTCCTGTTGACTGGTATACCCTTTCTGGGACCAAAGTAGTCTGTCATGCAAATTTAAAGCTGCTTAAACAAAAATCTAGAATTGTCAAATCCATTTATTACTGTTTATTAAAAATAGAAAAATTGCTATTAAACCTATGTTGTCACATTTTACTCTAGCGTGATTGACTTCCAAAATATTTTAAGTCTTGTGAGCCCTGGTTATTTATTAGCTAATTTCACCAAGATACTTTACCTCCTACTTCAGTTTCTATTGATTAACTGTATGATATTTTATCTTACAATATTGCCTGGTACTCTGGCCTTATTTGCTAAATCCTAAATGTGGAGGATAATTTTCAACCTTTATATCCAATGTTGAAATTATTCCCTAAGGAAAATCTGCTTATATTGCTCACAAGGGTTCAGATTGAGTACTCTGATGCATAATATCACTTTGAATGCATCATATTCTTAGAGCATGCTGATTGATTAACCTTGCTACAGATGAGCTGCTACTTACTGTTAAATTGTTTTTTAAATAACGTGATTAAAAGTAGTTATTGGATGAAATAAAGCTCTTTAAAACTTCTTACTCTAATGCGTAAATTTGACGATCTACTTTTCTCCACTTACAGGTTACTAATAGAGTTTTATGATGCGAAGGATTCTAAAAGAAGAAATAAGTTCCCTGGAAAAAGTGTTCATTCCAAACTAAGCCTCAAGAAAACTTTGCCATCCTTGCTGTTTTTAGGTGGCCTGACTGCTAGTATGCTTCTGACAGAATCTGGAAGGAAACTTTATGTAAAAACATGGATATATGGGACTTTAATTGGCTGCCTGTGGGTTAGCATTAAACCATAAGCAGATGTTAGTCTCCAATCAATGGGATGTGCTGTCTTTTCTTGCACATTGCACCAAACTTTTTCCTGAATTTATAGTAAAAAAATAAAAAAGTGTAAATAAAGCCTTATTGATTGAACATTGGAAATAATAGAATTTGTGACTTAAGCCTCTGTGTGGTTGGTCTGGGGAAAATAAATCTAGTTTTTCAAATTTGCTACTGATTTTTGCTGGAATAATGGCAGATAAACTGAGTCGTATGATAAATTGCTTTCCCCATGAACTAACATCCATCTCTATCTGCAGATTCGATGAAGTATGAGTTGTGCATAAGGGTGTCTTAAGTGGACCTGTGAATGTATTTACAGAGATTAATTTAGGTTATATATTTATTCCTCTGGTATTCATGTTGAATTTTCATTACTCTTTGGTGCATTGCAGCAGCCCAGTTGCATCTATCTCAGCTGTATCACAACTAAAGTCAAAACTTGTTTTTCCTTTGGAATTTTGCTTTTCAGTTTTAGCTAAATACTGTGTTCTTGAAAAAAAGGGACTAGTAAACTGGCAAATCATGAGATGTTCCCTGAAGCAGAATCAAACGTTCCTGAGAACTACCGTTCATGGGGAAGAAGCTCTGTTTATCTAGTGCATGATTTTTGATTATATTGCAGTATTAGCTGATTATTTTACATATGCAAAACATTAAATCTTACTGAGCAGATAGCTTATTTTGCGCACCCTGTATTTGTGCATAAAAGGAATGTATGCAGTATACTGAAATGTTAAGTTTTTATTTTGCAGCCTAACCAGACTGTAGCCTACCTTGTGTCTGCATTGTCTGTAGCGTGTCGGGAGTTTTGGCTGAGCTCACAGAACTGTAGCGTCCATGTGCCATAAGCAGCAGTGAACACTCAGAAGTTTCCTGTTACCTCACAATTTTCTGGAAGCAAACTGTGCCATTTGGGTAAAAGCACAGTCTCACTACAGCTTCAGGAGTAGGGGTTATGGTAACGAGGAACCTTCAGGTAGCCCTGCAAAATCTGAAGCATGTGCCTTTTCCTACTAGTCTGGTTTAGCCTGATGTTTCATAATCTGGCTATCGTCTCAGTGTTGTAATATCACACACCACGTTTTCAAGCCATCCTAGGCGATGCAGACTTCGGGTGGATTGAAGTTACGGGGGTTGAAGTATAGGACTTGCACTAGTGTAGTAGCAAAAGAAATGCATATCTTTTCAGTATTTCACCTGCTTGAAAATATACTTTAAAAAGCAAAATCAACAAACCCTTACTACCAGAAAGTCTGTGATTCACATGGCTGATACTTTTGTTGGGGAAATGCCGTTTCCTGATATCAAGGGAATAGTCTATATGTACAGTGATGGGGTAGGAAAGAGGATGTATTTTAGCTTCTTCCATTAAGAAAATCAGACTCCCTGTATGAAAGAAATAGAGAATATTTTTATATCACACTTGCAAGCTTTAAATGTGCATCTCTTTTTAGCTTCAGTATGATTTGTCTTGCATTAAAGCCCATCATGAATTAAAATATGTCTCTTAAAATTATAAGTTTTTCAGATTCCATCATTGCCAATTAATTGGAGATACTGCTTTTTCTGTGGATTTTGTTGTGGTTTTTCTTATTAGAATAGTTCCACCTTAAAATCATTCGGTACAACTTTCAGGTTGCAGTTCTGTGTCCTTCCATAATGGATTTTGTCACTGGAGTTATTTATATCGGTGATTGATTCAGGATATGTTGATGAACTGTTTTAAAAACAATGACTGGGAACAATGTTGAAAAACAGTATTGTTATGAGGCTGTGAAACCAGAAAAAAAAGCCATTTTATGTAACAGCCAAATGTGCTCACATATAGTTCTTCCTATTCTCAGCTGACTGTTTCCAGTGGGTATAACCAGAAGGCAGTGTTTCTGTGTTAGTTTGATTTTGAATCATGGAATGAAATTTTACTCTGACATGATTACATTTCTTTGTAACAGCTAAGAATAACATTTAATTACACATCAAAAGTAAATGCAAACAGCTTAACTCATTTGTAGAAAAAGAAATGCTGTTTTGGAGAGCCTAATTACCACAAACTATTGGACCTCTCTTGCTGTTCAATTACCAGGAATATAGTTGACGCAGTGCAACAAACAGGATGTTTATTTTGAACGTTATTCTCTATGTTACTCTTAATTTTTTTTCCTTGCAATTAATTTATAAATTTTTGAAACTGTAATTTGCTGATGTGTTTGGCGTTGGGAGTATCACATGCTATTTCTAAATATGCACTGATATTAACTTGAAATATTTCTTCATTAAAATAAGAAGAGCCAATGCTCATTCAACTTTTCTGTCGTGTCTACTTGTTCATTTTTTTTTTGTTCATTTTTTTTTCTGCATTTGTATGTTTGTAACTTGGGTTAACAGGAACTGTTCACAAAAGAAATGCTGTGTGTGTGGTTGTAGGTCCTTGATGGAAGGGTTCGTATGAGAAGGAGTCAATGAAAAGAAAACAACTTTGTCCTAAAATGTGTTAGAATCAATTTTTGCTTTAGGTTCTAACCCAACTAACATACAGCCAGCTGGACTGGAATAGCTTTTTCACCTGCACCAGTTGTTCCTTATTAATAATAGTTGTTAAGGTGCAGTACCACAGTGCTGAACAGGAATCCAGCAGGCTCTGCTGCAATAGGTCTTGTATAGATAACGCTGGCAGGCAGCATGACCAGGCTGGGCAGAAGCAAGGCATGGGAAGAGGTATTGCAAACAAATACATGAAGTGTATCTCACTAGCAAATGCCATGTAAGTTTTAGTGATGAATTAAACCTGAGGAGCAAAGTACATTCTCAAAAATGTATTATTTTTCCAGCTTTATCAGTGCACCTAATAAAAGGGATTTCACTCCACACAAGTATTTTCTTATGCATCAACTATATGTAAACATTTTATATTCAGCAACACACACCACCATGCACTGGTTCCAGGTTTTTGTGCTTGGGTAACTTTTGTACTTTTGTGAAAGGAATTGGGCTAATAAGGAAGCATTAACTTAAATAATGGAGAACATAAAAGTAAAGTGAGACGGAGAACTAAGGCAGTGATTGATGCTTTGATGAATAAATGAATGAGTAGGACACGTGAGGGGAAGATCAATCGGGAAAGAAGAGGAAGGTCAGTCAAAATCAGAAATTTCTCCAAAGCTCTGTGCTCAGTCTTGGCTTTGTAGCTGCTCTAAACCACTGCAGTCTTTTGCTAACTTCTCTGAAGCATTTTTGTAGTGAAATACTTAGCTTTTCTCTATTCAGTAGAATGTAGCATACCTGTAAAAACTGTTGGCAGCAGCATATTCTTAGTACTTAAAAGTTGGCCTCTGATTATTTTGGCATTTTAGAGTGCATAGACTATATACTCACCTTGAGGAGGAGAAAAGTATCTATTTTAGGATTGGATAATGAAGGGGAACAGGAGGAGGTTTGGGATTTTGGGCTTAGTGTTGCTAAAAATGATGAGAGACTTCTCCCTTCTCCAACCCCCAAATAAAAAACCCTTTTAATGGCACAAATTTCAGGTCAACCATACTCAGAAAGGCAATGGAAAAACAGTTAAGGGGTTCAAGATCTTGTCACCTTCTTTATAAAGTCTTTATAAAGGCTTTTCCTTTGTAAATATGGATAACAGCGGTTAGGTCTAGGTCACTTTTTAGCAAATTGGCTCTGATGACAGGGCTCAGAGTGAACACAGTGGGGTTTCTCTTGTCCTCTTTCTTTTCATGTCCTTGTCTGTCTCATCAATTTGCAGCTCTGTGGTCCCAGTGAAGCTCTGTAGCATGTTATAGAATTTGCTAAGCATAAGAGAAAAAAATAAAAATATTATTTTAAGTTTGTATAATGGCAAAAGTCATGCAGCTGAAACAAAATATGTAGCAATCCAGAGAAGGAAAAGCAGCAATAACCTAATGCAACAAGATTAGAAACATCAGCTCCGATCAGGCAAAATCACATGTGATTGATTCCAGGGAATATCTGTTCTCCATGTGGGGACAAATTTCCGTGTCTGCATGGCAAATGTTTCTCCTACCAGTCCTCTTTCAGTCCCAGGTCTGTGCCTCCACCCTTGATTGACTGGTCTACTGTTTTCCTAATGAGGAGTCCTTCATCACCAGAGCCTGATTTTTCAGACACTGCTGTGAATCTCAGGTTTCCTCCATTCTCCTCCCTGACCCAAAGTATTTTTGTATTTGTATTCAGCTAGATAAACTGCTAATGGTTCAGTAATTATATACCAGTACAGGCACTTACCTCCTTCAAGCTACATTCTCCTTTTGAGGACTGGCATTGGGTGAGCAAAGCCCCTCTCTGTGCTTGTGATGAGGCTGAGATCTGTTGCTAGTGGACTAGGACAGATTTTGCTGTTGAGGGAGGTTATTTGTAGCTCTGCATTGGATGTGCTGGATGGGTTTCTCCTCCACCTCCACTGGAATGTGCTCTTCCATTGACAGGCAGTCTGCACGGCTGTAAGTAAATACACAGACTAGAAGCTCCCCTTAAAAATGATGTTCCTGACACTTACTTGTAATATGAAAACTTTGTTGGTTACGCTTGTACAAATCGTGTTTCACAGCCATCCTGCTTCCCTTTTATCTTGTGTGGGAATTCAGCGTTTGAATGACATTTTGATGCCTCGTGTTTGTCTTCCCTGCATGACTAATTCAAACCAGAATTGCTCTAACCTGTTTGCCTCATTGGGAGACTAGCCCAAAGATAACACAGAGGAGACAGATGCTGAGAGGGAGAAGTTGCTGTTAGCTGGCTGGATTGTGTGGTGGCATCCCAAACTCCTGCTCCGAGCCACCAGGCCGCCCACAAAGCCTGTGTAGTAGAGGGGCCCCTCAAGTCCCAGTCCCATCACCACATGCCGAGACAGGAATCACCCAGAGCTGCCAAGACAAAGGGTACAGGAGAGAGGCATGTCCTAAAATCCAGCCCTCTTGCGAAAGTAAGGGTGAGTCAGTCACAGAAAACATTTCTTTGCAAAGTATCCGGGACTGGTGCTCTCTCAATCCTCTCCTGGCCTGAGGGAGACCAGAGCTACAGTGCTTCCCCACCACCCCAAGTCCCTAGCAAGACCATGGCAGGCCTCTTTAGGTTGCTCTGGCAAAGATCTAAAAAGAAGTCAAGCATTACAAACGCTACCATAACTGTAAATGGTGACTAAGGCACATGGAGCCGTCATTCAGATGCTGCTCTGGGGTGTTTTCGTAACCCAAAAATGAACAGCCCAAGGGGCAAGTTGGAACCAAAGATTTTCCCTAAGCATGGTAGTGGTTGTATCCTCAAGGTTGCGGTTACAAAATGAGGAAAAGGGGAATGGTTCTTCTCCAATGTGCTGTTCGTGTCTGAACGTGAGCCAGCAGTGTGCCCAGGTGCCCAAGAAGGCCCATAGCATCCTGGCCTGCACTAGAAACAGTGTGGCCAGCAGGACGGGGAAAAGGATTGTCCCCTCGTACATGGCACTGGTGAGGCCACACCTCAAGTACTGTGTTCAGTTTGGGGCCCCTCACCGCAAAAAGGACATTGAGTTGCTCAAATGTGTGCAGAGAAGAGCAAGGAAGGTGGTGAAGGGACTAGAAAACAAGAGTTATGCAGAGCGACTGAGGGAAATTGGAGCTGTTTAGTCGGAGAAGAGGAGGCTGAGGGGAGACCTCACTGCTCTCTACAACTACCTGAAAGAAGGTTGCAGTGAGGAGGGCGTTGGTCTCTTTTCTCAGGTGACAAGTGATAGGGCCCAAGGAAAAGGTCTGAAGTTGCACCAGGGGAGGTTTATATTGGCTATTAGGAAAAATTTCTTCACAGAGAGGGTAGTCAAGCACTGGAACAGGCTGCCCAGGGAGTGGTGGAGTCCCCATCCCTGGAGGTATTTAAGAGATATGTGGATGTGGCACTAAGGGACATGGTTTAGTGACGGGACACTAAAGGTAGGTCAGGTAGATCAACCTGTAGGTCAGGGTGATGGTTGAACCTGGTGATCTTGAAGGTCTTTTCCAACCTAGATGATTCTGCAATTCTGTCATTTTTGAAGCACCTTTGTTTAGAATGAGCCTGGCACCTCAAGGGCACCAGCAAATGCCACCTTGTCACTGGTATGCCTGCTTTGGTCCCATACTCGCTGCACCAAGCCTCTCCTCCCCACCCCATCTTCTTTAGAGACTCCCATGAAGGCTGAAATTGCCAAAGTGATTTTGCATTTCTGGATGCAGTGAGCCTCTGGCCGTGTGCAGCTGTGCAGCTATTTCATCCAGTTGGGACCACAGGGGAAACTGAGCGAGGGTAAAACTAATTTGCATTTGGCCAAGATGTGGGAGTTAATGATCTCAAAAAGAATCAAGTGCTGTTCAACATCATTAGGCACAAATAAAAGAATATGCAGACTTCCCAAGACTGAAACCTGAAGTTCAGGTATTAAATTAAATTACTTTTCATGCTGTATGCTTAATACACCCTGGTTAAATTCTTTCACTTACACTTTAGCAGACGTTGACATCTCTTATAACATTGCATTTTTAGTAGAAACTTTATTGGCATTGCCCTTATATTAGTTTGCGCTCAAGTCTTTTAAAGTCCCATTTGATGAATAGAATATAAAAATGTACCTCTCCTCCATATAATCTATAATAATTTTTGGCTTCTATAGACTAAGAAATCTTCACTTTTTGTCACATGAGGTATATGAAAAAGTTGTTTTGACATCAAAGTGCTTTAATAAATTCCCCTTGACCACAAAGAGTGGCATTATTGTGGTCATATACTGATAAAAGTTGAAAAGACATTTTTAAAAGATATGTTTTTTGTTTTGTTTTGTTTTGTTTTGTTCTGTTTTTCTGTTACAAGGAGGGAAGATAATTTAAAATGCAGAATTATTTCTTTCGGAAACCACACAGATGTAGATAGGACACAACTGCAGTCATAGGCCTACCTGTTCTTCTAACAGTAGAGGAATAAACACAGGTGGATGACATAATCTACATTGCTGTTTAACAAGACAGAAAAGTAAAAATTGCTGAAGAAACTGTGTTTCTATTGCCCGGAAAATGACTGGTATTCCAAACAGATGACAAAATAATTTTGCATAACAAGTAGTCCTACCGCCAGTACAGGATGTGTTATTGTTTTCTGTGTTTAAATAGTAATAAGAGATTTTGTATACGTATCCTGATACTGTCAGTTGTATTCCTGTCCTGTGACAGGAATGCAAGAGATGCAAAGAGTCACAATATTTAAAAAACATCCTCTTCTGTACTGCCAGGCTGGAAATTTTAAGTGCCTGTTTTTGCTTGCTTGTCCTCGGCAGCCTCCTGAAAAGCTGTCAGGTGCTTCTGGAGCAGGCGTAGAGCAAGCAGATGTTCTTGGCAGCGCCACGCCTATGAAAGAGGAGGTGCCGGCAGGGACACGTGCTGTTACTGAGAATGCTGGTCGAGGTGACACAAGCGAAGTGGCCCACCAAGAAAGTGGGAAGTGGATGCTGAAGCCAAGTGGTGGGACCACAGCCACAGTGAGCTGACAGCGTGCCCCTCCGAGCAGAGGGGACTTCGGAGCGAGCGGCGGGTGTCAACAGCACAACCATGTTCTTCCACACACACTTATGGTTTCTGTCTCCCTTCTTCCTTGAAAGACTGACTTAAAACTAAGCCTGGTTTGTGGAAGAATTGAGGACCTGAATGTGCTGTAGAAGGCAATAGAAACATACCAAGTGCATCTACAGCAACAGAGAGGTCTCCTGGTAGAGCAAATGTCTTCATGTACTTCATGCTCTGATTGGGAAATGCTCTAGGCTCTGGTCTTCTGTTTGTAACATGATGGCAATGCCCCTCCTTACATTTCGAGGGTGTTCTATGAACAATTTTATTTTTGTTTTGCAAAGTTTTGGAGCATTTTTATCGAATTTACCATGACGGCATCAGGAGGAAATGTATAATTCTGTCATCATAACCAGGTTTGTTTAATGTGCATTCGGTACGGTATGGTCAGGCCTTCTGAGTGAGAACAGCTCTACTGTTCCTGAGTGAGCTCAGGAAAGCATGCACAGCGAGGCTGAAATGAGATCCCTCGCATCCTTCCCCTGTGCACAGTTTCCCAGTTGCCTTGCCAGACTCTGCTCTTCACCTTCCCTCGATCTTCTGCTCTGATTTCCCCCAGCCTCCCTGCACTTCTGCCTCTCCCAGTGCTCATTTCGTCTGCTCCAAGTCTGCCTTTCCAAATTATCTCCTCCTCCTGGACTTCTCATCTCCTCTGAGTTCAGTTCAGCTGACGTCTTCATGTAGCCTGGATACAAGCAGGTTAAAAATAGTTTATAAAAAAAGTCACCATGCTTTCAACTCCAAATATCTGGATTTAGACCTGCTCTGGCCTGAAGCAGTGAGGAATTGTAATAGCTAAGGAAGTCCTGGTCCTGTGGCCCCAGTCCTGGAGCATCTCCCATGCTAACAAACTCACCGGAGAATGAACCCCGCAAGCTCTCGCAGGCTCTGCCGAGCATGTGTGAACGACAGCTGCTTTGGTTTTCTTCCAAAGCCATGAGAGTTGGCCAAATTGGGACAGACTTTTCACCGAGATTACAGAAAGTCCATCTCAGCAGTAAGGTTACTTCTTTGTCCCGTTCCAAGTCCTCCTTCCAACAAAAAGCTCACAACAGCTTTTCAAAGAGGATTGCCAGAACCCTGGGAGGGGGACTTGGGCTCTTGTTTGTTGTAAACCTGGCTATGATTAGGTAAAAGGATTCTTTCAGAAATGTTGAATTGTTTTGGATGAAATCTTTGAAGGGAAATCAGCCTTCAACACATACCTGGCAAGGAAAGCTTTGATGTAAATATGTTCTGATTGGACAAAGGTATGTGCAGTAAGCCCGGGATGCAAAAGGCAGGATGTGTTGGGCAGCCCTAACCACAGCTGGCATACCAGCCATGTATGTAACCTGCACCTTTCCCTGCCTCAGCCTCAAACTTTTCGGAAATGTGGACACAAGGATCGGTGTGGAATCAGTTGTGGTTTGGGCCAAGTCTGGCTAATTGTTTGGTTTCAGCTGGGTCCCTTCAGTGAGCCCATTTTGTTGCTGTACACAGCTGAGAGTCTCCTGTCTATGTCTGGCACTTCGGTCACATGAGCCGGATCCAATAACGCACCAACACAGCCTGGCCACATAAATGAGGTTGTAAAGGTTTGTGTAAACCAAAGGACCAAAGCAGAAAGTAGCAAAGCCATGTACAGAACAACTAAGTAAGTGTTTCGCTTCCTCATGTAAGTAAATCGTGTATTTTCTCCACTGGCTATTAATTTTTCCTGAGCACATCTTCGTCTGTCCAGCACCACTGTGTTTCTAAAGCCATGCTCAGAATTGGTCCAGGTGAAGTCAGCAGGGCTACCACCAAGCTGCCTGCCTGGTGCTGCTGACTTCTGCCTGAAAATTTGGTCATTTCATTATAAAATGCCTTAGAAACAAGAGACATAAGGAAGGGGGGAAGAATGCACCCCGTAATTAAAAAGAAAAAGGTTTTCTGTCATTAAGCAGACATTTCTGCTGGACCCAGCTGCTTGGTCATGCAGCATGCCTGTACTGCATGTTCAGCAACAGGCACGTAGCTGGCACGTTCAGGCTCGTGGGGCTCCTTTTTGGGGTTTCAGCATCTTCCCCAGCTCCTAAAACAAGCAGTCGCAGCTGGAGTTTGCATCTTTATGCTGTGCGAGTAGGTCGTGAGAGGCGGTGCTGCAAGACCCCAGCGCCCTGCCAAGTCTCACGTCCCTCTGTTCTGGTTCAGAGAGGTCCTCTGACACCACCTGCGATCTGAGCGAGTCCACGGGGTCTGCAGAGGAGCAGAGCCAAGGGGCAGCTCCCTGCAAACAGCAAGGGTCTCGGTAGGCAGGCAGCAAGGACGAGCCGAGAGGCTTGTCCAGCGTTAGGACCGAATTTGTTCGTGACAGCAGCCGCTCAGTCAGCATCTTGGATTAAACCCCAGGGCTTGGGCCCAGCTGACCCCTGCAGTTCTTATTCTGGCAAACCTCCTATGCAGAAGGATTGGAAGAGATATTAACGTTGATAAACCGAGGGGTGAGGGTTGTCAGGAGGTAGTTGTTATCCTGCAGAAAGCAGGCAGGGAGGCTGAGCACACTCGGGGCCATGGTGCTGCACCTCGCCTCTCATGGGGTCTGCAGCAGAGCAGCACGCAGACACACGGGGGAATGCACATGTGTCTGAGCATGAGGGCTGCTGGCTGCCCCTGTTTTTCCATGTTTTTCCAGACAGGTTTTCACTGCAGAGAAAAGCTGAGCGCTGGCTCTGCGAGGTTTCTACCGGAGCTTCTCCCCCGGGCTGCGCACAGCGTGGTGGCTGCCCCAGGGTGGTTGCTCCCACAGTGCTGGGGAGCGGGGCTTGGGGGCAGGCTTTGCCTGCTCTCTGCAGCAAATTTGGCTTTCCCACTGCAACATCAAGGTTCGTGTGGAAAACAAGGCCTGGACCCCCAACACCACGCCAGGAGAGCACGAGTCCTACGGGGACAGGGTTAACAGCCTGGGTAAGACTTTGACTATCCAGGCAGGGACTATAACATAAAAAAGGTAAGGGAGTCAGGAGAGAAAATGGGGCTATAATGAAAATGGAGTGTGTTACGAGCGCTGCTGATGCCCGGCATAAATCTGTCGCTGCGGAATAGTTTTGGGAAGGGGAAGAGTGTGCTCACAGGGCCACGGCCCCGAAAGCAGCACAGAGCTAGCGTTTACCACCATCTCGTGGCGAACTGGAAGATACCAGCTCCTCGCCTTTTCCTCCGATGACTCGGAAGGGGAAGGGGCAGTGAGCTGATCCTCATGTTTTAGTGTCCCCCCAGCACAGGGGCACCCACCGAGCATCGTTAACAGGAGGGCGCTGGGCAGCTCGTCGCCTGCCCAGCACAGGCTGGGTGCAGTCCGTGCCCAGCCCGGAATGGGCCCGAAAAAGTCCCTCTGACAGAGCTGCACTCACCAGGCTCACAAAACTTTACAAAAAGAGATGAATTCCAGCCTGAAAAAAAAAAAAAGAAGAACTGGGGCAAGCTCAAAGCACAGATTTGCAGCAGCAGACCAGGTTCGCGGCGAAAGAAAGGATGGAAATAGGTTCAGAAGACAGAATTGCAAGGGAGGGCAGAGGAGGAAGAGGGCTGCCCAAGCAGCAGGGAAGATGTATGATTTCCTACTGAAAATATGCGAAGCACTTTCTGAGCTGTGCTTTAGCTGTGTTCAGAGAGCAGCGACAGTAATACGCCTTAATGCCCTATGCATTATGTAGGAAACTCACTTAATGCACAGCGGAATAATTTCTACACTGGAGCTTCATTCCAGCCCGATCATAAATCACGAAAGGTCTCCAGTGTGTGCTGCAGGGGTTAGCTAGCTGCAGTCTGAAGCAAACGGAGGGAGCTGGGCGAGCACAAGGGCGATGCAAGCCCAGTGGTGCCTTCTGAGTGCTCTCAGGGAGCAAAGTGGGTATCTAAGCCAACGCTCACCCTGTGAGCTGGGTGTTTTACACCTGCTTTACCCACACAGAGTCGTATCTTGGGTTTGATGTACTGACTCTCCTGTGCTCTACACGAGCAAACACCTTTTTTTCCTCCCAGTCTCCTACTTCACAGCAAAACCAAGGAGAGGAAGAGCGAGTCCTGTAGTCTGCCTTTCATCTCCTCTATCAAAAAAACGTGGCTTAGTCCTCCCATTATTTTGAGGGATCACTAGCGTGGGCTGTTCTGCCTCTGGATGCCATGCCAAGCTCCCTGCATTCCTCCTCTCCCTTCTTGGCTGTCCTGACTAGAAAGAAGGTGTCTGATTTTAAATCCGTGGGTGGTGATCAGCAGGCCTGGGAGCTACATCTGAGCAGACAAAGCATTTGGCATCACTCTCGTCTCAGATAATTCGAGACATCCACGATTTTCACAGCTACAGCTGACCTGGACTCCCTTGGAGGAGATAGAGGAGCCCAGACCCTCTTGCTCCTCCTTCCTGGGGGCTGTTAAAAATGATAGCTGAGCAGCCAAAGCGCCTCGCCCAAGAAACTGCAACGTGTGTGTGGTTTGGATTCAGTGTCTTGATGTCCTCACAGAGGGTATCCTGCCCTCCTCCCTTTTGGGGATGGGCTTGGGGAGAGATCTGCCCTTTTGGAGGGTCAGTTTTCTCGGCCTCTTTGTTTTCTTGACATCCAGCAGGTGTGGAGCTACTTGTATTGTGCTGAGGAGAACAACAGAGGCTGTTATATTTAGCAATGCTCCCATGAAAAAGATTGCTCTTGTTAGGCAATGTCTGATGTACTTCATCTAAATGCCATGCTGTGATCCAGAAATTTCCATTGCCCAAGCAAACAAGAAGCCTGGGAAGCGTAATTATGTGCCTGTGTTTAGAAGGAATAACTTAAACCACGGTGAGGCTAAAGATACCAGAAGCTCTATTCCTATCTTACTTTGGATACTTCTAAAATGCATTTTAGGGCAGTCAGTGGTGTGCTGGTGGGGTAACCAAGACACCCCCCAGGTCTCACCACCACTGCCAGAGCTGAAGGCCCCCAGCTTCTCCACAGCATTTGGGTTCAGCACGTCGTTCCCTTGGGGTTCAGGGCAGATTGCTCCCGTCCAGTCCTCAACAGACTTGCATTAAAGCCTCAAATCACTGGACAGCTGTAAGTTCTATTTCTCCTCTCAGGCAAGATCACTCTCCCTGTGGTGTTAATGATCTCCTGAGCATTCCTGGTGTTTAACTTTCCACGCAGAGCGGTGCGTGACGAGAGCGGAGCTGGATTATATTACATGATATTAGCATTTCTCCAACTGATAAAATGAAATACCTGCAGTGGAGCCAGACTGTCCGAGCATCCTGGTGGGTGCTCAGCAGCACAGCACGTGCAGCTGTGCATATTTCTGTCTGTGCAGCCCACGGTCAAAGAAAACCGAGGACGAGCAAATGGAGGAATTTGTCTTGTCCCACGTTAGAGGACTGGGTGCTACAGAAGTTTTTTTGCAGAGCAACTTGAGGCCTGTACTCTCAATGAGCTGTGGAAGGACAGACAAATGGAAAAAAATGCAATTGCCTCTCAAACACCGGACTGTTGTTACAGCTTTTGTATTAGCTAATATGCTTACTGCACCCTGTAACCTGCTCTGCCTCCACACTGCACCCTTATCGTCGGGATCTTACACATGCTTTTACTGCATACAGAGCACATAACTTACATTGCCAACAGCTCGGTTTATATCTGGTCGTTATTAAAAGCTGGGGGAAACAAATAAAAGACATTATTGGCTCTGAGAACCTCTCTGCTCTGCAGGCAGTCAGATGAGATGACCTTGAGAGCTCCTCCATCGCTGGTTGCTGCAGCAATCGCTGCTGCTGAGAAAATGAGCCTGAACAAAATGAATTCAGCACACGATTTCGTTACATTTTTCTGCACTTGTTTTTATCTAAAAGCCTCCCACGCTCTCAGCTTTCAACTTTGTTTCTCTGCTGCTCAGTTGTCCTAGAGGTTTCTAGCCCCTTTGCTTTGTGTTGCCTTCCCTCTTTCTGTTTCCTCACCATCCTTGTGGTTTCTGCATCACCGTTCTCCTAGCCAGACACACGGTGTATTCCTGTGTGTGCTCTTTTCTAGTACCCCCAAACTTCCTTGCTATATCTCTTGGAGTTACCCTGCACCTCCCCTCTGTACTGTTTTGCCTCTCTCCACTTTGGGTTACCTTTTTCCCCATCTGTTTTTGCCTCGTGCTTCAGTATTCTGGTTTATATATTGTTATTTGATATTTGGTCTGGTTCTTTTTTTTTTTTTTTTGGTTGGTTTGTTGGGTTGATTTTTTTTGTTTTGTTTTTTTTGCATGTAAAAATAACTTCATTTCTTTAATCTTCTCTGTTATGGTCTCACTATCACTTACACTCCATCAACTTCATTGATTTAAGTGGCATGAGAAAAAATAAGAGGATAGTAAAATGTGGAAGAGACCAGGACCCAGACAGTACAAAGTGGCAAAATGAGGAAAGGAAAGGAAAGCCTAAGATAATCATTAGGGCAGATGCAGGTCTTGCATAGGACAAACTCTGCCATGGGTATGGATTTGCTACACCCAGGAACAGCAGAGGACCTGCAGGCACACCACAAAATCACCTGAGCTTTCTGGAGCCAAGCAGCCGTCAGTTTGCCTGCACGACTTTCCAGCTTCCTTGCTGAAGGGCAGCGTGTTCCTCCTCTAGCCACAGTCCCACAGTAGGCACTAGGAGTGAATTTGGGGCTGCAGATGCCAAGGGACACTCCCGCTGTGCAACCTGACTCCCTGTTCCCTTGTTCCACAGCAGCCAGACAGCAAGCTCTTCTTTTTCCCATGTCTCTGGGCTGTGAAACCCAGTGAACATCTGTCCCTTTGTTCGGTGAATCTGCTGATGCATTTTTATTATTTTTTTTTTTAAGACTGAGAAGTATTTGGACTGGGGAGATGATTTCTATTTATGAAAGCAGCACTCTCAGTCCAGTCCCTGGCGCGAGGCAGTTTGTACAGCACAGCAGCACCTCGCATCAGCTTTGTTTATTCCCTGGCTTGTACTCGGGTCAGCAGGACAGCCTCTTAATTGCCAGAATGTGCAGAAGAAAATGTGAGAGCAAAATTAAAGGGCCAGACCTAATAACAAGGAGTGTTCGGGCCAGGCTGCCAGCTATCTCCGTCACCTTCCCGATGGCTGAACTCGCAGGGCTGGTAATGCTGCGAGCAGCGTGACGGCAAGGAGGGGAAGGCCTCCAAGCAGCAGTTCTTCCTGTGCAGTCATAAAAAGCTGCATCTAATCCATCTTTATTTAGTCACAACGATTTAATATCCACAACACGTTCATCCTATATAATTCCTGTTAGTTATGTTCAGAGCTCTTCATGTCTTCCCTTTCAAAGGCCCCAGGCCACAAGGACGAACGTATCCCCTCACTGTTTCCTCAGTTCCCATATACATAAGACCGTTCTTTTCTGGCTCCAGTTGAAGGACAATTTGACAAGTGCCCAAAGGTTTTCTCCCATGCACTAATTTAAAAATCAAAACAAAAAGCAAAAGAACAACGAAACAACAAAAAAAAAAGGACCGTGCCCTGGATCTCGGACAGCCCCTGGATGCTGGGGAGATGCAGAATCACAGAACCGTCTAGGTTGGAAGAGACCTCCAAGATCACTGAGTCCAACCTCTGACCGAACACTAACAAGTCCTCCACTAAACCATATCACTAAGCTCTACATCTAAACGTCTCTTAAAGACCTCCAGGGACGGTGACTCAACCACTTCCCTGAGCAGCCCATTCCAATGCCTAACAACCCTTTCAGTAAAGAAGTTCTTCCTAATATCCAACCTAAACCTCCCCTGGCGCAACTTTAGCCCATTCCCCCTCCTCCTGTCACCAGGCACGTGGGAGAGTACACCAAGGCACAGCTGTTTATAATAGGCCAGGGCACAGCTGTCCCCAGTGGTGACAGGAATTAGTGGGGACCTCCCTGTGCACTTCACACTGCTCCTAACACACAGTCAGAGTTGCTGTAAATGTTGAAATTGCTGAGAAAAAAAAAAATGAAATTGCTCTGTGCCTGGCTAAAGGGTTTAGGGAAAGTGGCTAAAATGTGGAAGTGTATTAAGTCATGTCTTTACAAATGGCATGATATTACAAATTTCTCAAAACAGCTGCACTAAAAGTTGTCTTGACAGCATTCCCAGTGAACATAGAGTAATTTTATTTATTTTACCTCGAGCAGATTATAACAGGCATACGAATATACCGTCTCTTAAATGGAATTGTCATCTCTTTCAGTGAAATAAATTACTCCTTTGCACTTTATAATGGATATATTTTTCATAGCAGGAATGTTTAAGACTTGATACCTCTTTCATTTTCCTAATGGACACAGGCAGGAGTATGGCTTCCTCATGCTGCTCTGGGGACTCAATATTGACTTACATTTCGTTGTCCAGAGCTGTCAAGTCTGTAAGTGCTGGCTGAGCTGCGCCTTGCAGTTTTGCCTTAAGCTTTTCACCTGTTTCTGTGCACGTCCTTGCCATTTCCCTTCTCTCCATCAGTTGAAGCTACATCCCATGCCCTGGCCAGCAGTCCCCCAGCACCTCACTCCTGCAGCCCAGCAGCCTAAGTCCCTGGAGGCTGCCCACAGCCAAGTGTCTCAAGGAAGGTAATGTTTTCTCTTGTTTGCCTTTTTACAGGGGAAAAATATTACAAGATTTGCGTAGATTTGTGTAGAGGTGGCTCCCTGAGTTGCTTGGTGGGTCCCTCCATGCAGACCAACCCTTGGGAACTGACAGACCCTTGTTCTCCACCCTGCTCCATCACAGCTCCTGCTGGGAGCCCAGCGTTGTCCAGGCTGCAGAAGGCATGAGGCAGAGAAAGCAGGAAACATGGACCAATGGGGGAAAAGCAGGCGTGAAGAGGAGAGAGGTGAGATAAGCCTAATGAAGAAAGATGGGAGGTTGGGATATGAGTTAGGGAGCCCAGAGAAGGAGGTAGGAAGAGTAGGATCCTGAACTGAGAGCAGGTTGTTAATGGGAGAGGGGTGCCTGGGGTTTACATACTAGTGTAATGAGATAGGATCTTATTAAAGGAAAGAGGAGGTTGGAAGTATGTCTTCTTTAGTGCTTGTGTACAGTCCATCCCAGGTATATTTGCAGTCCCTGGTGACAAGCAGTGTTCTCTCCTCACCTTGGTCCTTCCCTGAAGCCTGAGCAGGCCAGAATGAAAAAGTCCCAGCCCAGGACTCTTTTTGTGCTGTCTCGCTTTTCCTCCCTGGGTTCTGTTTTTTTCTAAGCTCACTGCTGTTAGATGTTCCAGCTGCGGTGATTTTTATCACTCTCCTATCAGGCAGGAAGCCCGATGCTCCATCAGCCTTTCAACTGTGGACTGTTTGATCAGGTGCACAGAGGTAGCAGAGAGGATTCAAATAATGCTCCATCCATACAATAGCTATTGTTTCCTCTATCTCCCGACTCCAGAGCTAGAAAAGAAAGATGTTGTTTCCCATCTTTGCTTCTGAAAGCCAGGGTTTTCAAACAGCATTTTGATCTGACTTCCACTGACTGCCACGGCAGTGGGTTCCCGGCTTGCACACAAAGGGCACTCGCCCTCCCTCTCCTACGTACTTCATTAAGCTTCAGGGCCTAACTCATTGCTGTTGTTCTTTTCAAGTTGTGAAACTCCACTGCTGCCAGGTTTATAATGCCTCCGTGCAATTTTTGGAAACGAAAAAGTTCCCAATGTTTTTGAAAACTTTGGTAAAGTTTCGTTCCTGCTTCCCAAAGCAATGTGTAAATCGTAGAGAAATAGGCCTCTGGTATTAATTTCCTAATCAATCACTTATACCAAGAAAACCATCTCTCAGTCACTTCAACATGACTTAAAGTATGTCTCCAGAAAACCAAAGCACTGACCATGACAGCAATGGACATGAGAGCAATGGACAAGGAGAGAAAGTGGGCAGATAAGCCCAGTGGTCTTGATTTAAAATCTGTGTGGATGTGAGATGTCTGCATTTGATTACTTTAAAGAAATCCATTCCTCTCATCTCCTCTCCCCTTTGCTCAGCCTATGGCAAGGGAGAAAATTCATCCCTGCTGTTAGCCAACTGAAGTCATCCTGATCTCGCTGTTTTTAATACTCACTGCTGTGCTTTTTGTATTTATATGAAGAAATAGCAAAAAGAAAGAAAGAAAAAAAAGACGGAGAGAAAAATTAGGCAGAGTTACAATAACAAGTGAGATACCAAGCGAAGATTAAAGCAAGACACAAAAAGTTACAGCTCAGCATGAGGTCAAACACACAGAAAAGCAGCATTTTATCTTTAACTCTCCTCTTCCCTCTGTCTATACATTGTCTCATTAGGCAGTTTGTAATGAGCTTGACATCTCTTAAAGGTCTGATACATTTTAAATCTTAAAAATGGAAAATGGAGGAGAGATGAAAGTTTGCTTTTAAATAAGGTGGATATACTTCATGCACAACCCATGAATTCCAACTAACACTGATGTGTTTGTGTAAAACACAGACGCTCCTGGGATCTGAGACCTCAGCTGGGATTCTTCCCCCAATAAGTCAGTGTTCATATTGCTGGACTTCACAGCTGTGTGCCTTTTTTCTTGTTTTATTTTTATTTTTTTCTTTATTGAATTACTGTCAATGATGGCCTGTCCTGTGGCACAACTTGAGCAGGAAAGTTGTCTTCCTCTCATGATGGGTAGCTGTAGGAAGCACATGAGTAAGGGTCTCCCACTTCCTGGACCTCTGCTTTAATATTGCATTCCTCTCATATAAAATTCCCTTTTTCGCAGTATCATCTCACCCTTTCATGAGTTTCTCAAAGAAAAGCAGATACTTCTCCTCTCTGTGAGAAGCGCAGTGCATGACAGGGCATACCACAAGGAGCAAACTGAAGCTGATGTGGAAGGGACACTCGCTTTCTGCTCCTGCTCTTGGTGAAACGAATGCTAAGCACTAAAATTTGCCAAGGCTTTGCTTATTCGTCCCTGTTTTATATATGTGTGTGTGTGTATTTGTGTATATGTGTTTGTGCTTGCAGTTATGTGTGTTTGTGTATGTGTTTGTGCTTGTAGGTGCACACATGTATATAGGTAATGCTTTAAAATCAATAAGGCTACCATCCCATTGAATCTTCCAAAGTTAGGGGCAGAGAAAGAGTAATTTTCAGAATTGTAACTTCACATTGACACATCTAAATCTTGTCTACGTTCTCTTTTTGTCTGGACATGAATCTCTATTTCTTAGTATCCAAGGTATTTATTTTACATGGTAACACTGCGTGGAGCTAAAGCCAGGGATAGAAGTGAATTTTTCTCTCATCTCCCTGACACTTTTTTTTTTAGAGAAGAATAAATTGAACAGGTTAACTGACAATGGAAAATGGCAAAGTTTCAGGGACCCATTACGTTAATGAATAATGGCTAGCAATAAATAGTACGTTTTGTCTTCCTCTCTCTAGTATCATCATCATTTACTCTTCCAACTGCAAAGTATTCTCACTACGGTCATGAAGAGCCTTGCCAGCAATAAGGGCATGCTGTATGCACACTTGGGGATACCTGCTGTATGGACTGCAGTACAATACAGAGATATCCATGTAAACCTCAGTTTTAGAAGTAACCAGTTACAATAACTCTGTGTCCCACGGTTGCAAAGCTCATGTAATAAGGAAGGTAAAATAGCAAGGTCGTGCTCACTGCTCAGTGTATGGTACCACTGCAATTGCTAGTCAAGGTGTTTGTAGCACAGCCCTGTTCTGCACAAGCACAGAGTAGCAGTCAGGGGCAGGCGTAAAACGAGGAGGCCACAGCTGGAGAGCTGCCACCTACATGCCAAACACTTCTGTTTCCTCCCTGAGGTAAAATTCCTGTGTTGTCTGGTTACAGCTGTGTTTGTGAGCTCAGCTAAGGGCATCAGCCCCGATAAACACATCAAAGCGGATCAAAGACAAAGCTCCAAATACGGATGTTGGTGGCAATACAGAGATAATAAAAGTAGATGTGTACCCAGCTTGTTGGAGAGGAAATACAGTTGTATAAGCACGGCACTTGTCTTTGAACATAAGGTGGCCATCTAATCATTTAATAGACTTGCTTAGGAGAATGCCACCCTGCTGAGACATTTTGAAGATATTGGATGGCAGGTAGGATTTCTCCATGTGTACCTCAGTAAGTCTCCAAATACAATGAAACCCAATCCTCATTAAAGGTAGGTTACACAGAGCACTGAAGTTTTAGTCTTGTCAAAAAAAGATGGCTAAAAATTCCCTTTAAATAGAGAGCTGCTGCCCTTCTATCCAGCAGCCCCAGGTGAATAACAATCGTGCCTTCCTAATACCCAGGCCTTTATCTCACATGGCTTCCTTTACCTAGAGATCTTGTGGAGCCTCTTCCTTTACCTGCCCATTTCACCCACCATCATCAGTGAGCAGGAGCAGGCTGCAGCCAACATCCATCCAGCACAGGATTCCCCTCTACAGTGGCCAGCAACAGATGCACAGGAGCACAACGAGGACCATTGTAGGCTGAACTTTCTCCCAATACATCTTCTTGACCTCCAGCAAACAGCAATTTAGGAACTTCCTGAGGTGAGAATTTCATCCAAATCCCTGAATACCAATAGATATATTTTCCATTAACTCATCTAATCACTTCTTGAATCCACTGGTACTTTTGGCCTCCACAAAATCTTTCACAATGTTATTATATACTCATAGACAAGTTTTGTTTGTTTTTAAACTTGCTGCTCAATCATTTTGTTGAGTGCTCTCTACTCCTTGTATTCCAAGAAACAGTGACTAATCATTCTTTTTTTAGCTTCTCCTCAATATTTGTCACTTCATCGGTCTGCAGAGCACCCGGATCCAGCAACTCCTCACGTCGCAGAACCTAGATGATTTAGTCCTTCCTCACAGTGTTCTTCTCTGCATCTTTCCCTGTTCTCCTGCAGCTATTCTGTAGCAGGGTGGGTGGAACTAAACAGAGCATTCGGTAACCCAAGACACAGGGGCACAAAAATCAGGACGATGTGTTCCTGTTGGCCTATTTCTCCAGCCTGCCTAGGTCGCTCTGAATGGCACTCCTGCCCTTGAGTGTACCAGCTGGTTTGCACCACCCCACTTTGGTGTCATCTGTAAATCTGTTGGGAGTGCCTTCCTTTACCTCCTCCAGGTCATTGATGAAGATGTTAAAGAGGAGAGGCCCCAGGACAGACCCCTGGAGTGCCCCACTTGTCACTGACCTCCAGGTGGAGGAGTACAAACCACCAGCCACTACCTGCTGATCCCAACCATCCAGCCATGATGGAAGATGGAGCTTCTAGAACAGATTAATTTTGAGCACCTGCACACAAACTAAAAAAAACTCACATAGAAGAGGCATGAAAGGAAAAATAAGGCAGTGAATTTCCATAATTTGTCATCCTCTCAACCTTTTGAACTGCTGCCAACTTCAAATCTAGATTGGCATATTTCTTATCTTGCTGTTTTTAACAGGAGATAATTATAGCTCATTGTTCCACAGCTCACTGTGTAAAATGCTGAGCAGTACTTCTGTCCATTCTCCTTGGCTCTAAGGAACTTTAATTACTTTTGATTTTGTGTCCCAGATAACCACTACTTAGCAGTTAAAAGTTCATTAAAAATGAGGCCAAACATAGATGAAAATGCCAACAAAAACATGCCTGAAAAGATAGATGAATAACATGGCATTGCCAATAGAAACACATTTTCTCACACTACATTTTTAAATGTATCTAATGAACATTTTATAAACTTTAAGTACATTTGATGAAACTGACTTTCTACAAAGTAATTGTACTAAGGTTGGAAAATTTAAAAATGTAAATGATACTCTAAAGTAGCAAACAAAGAAGACACATTCTGCAAATATCCATGAGTGTTTCTTCCATGACCTAGAGTTCAAATTTCTCGACTGTTTTGCACACTATGGAAAGAAGCTTAACCTATAAAGAACAATTAAAATGAAGATGGAAAAAGCGTGTTTGGGTTGCACTCCTGCACTTTCCACAATTGGGAAAGCAACAGTTCCCTTCGGTTTTCCTTCTTTGGCTGTGAAGGCAAATGGCTGACGCTTCCAAAATGTTTCTGTGCTATTCCATGACATCAAGTATCTCAATGAAAGGAGGCTCCTTCTCCCATTCTTTTAAGTCAAACTCCAAATGAAAAGTACATCATTAGAGAACATTCTTTTAGAATTTCCTCTTTTTTCTTTCTTTTTTTTTTTTTTTTATTTGAAGTTTCCCGCATAGAAAGGATGCTCATAGCACCTCTTGTCTCAGCTTGAGCTCAGTAGCATACTGAGAAGATCTTCGGCTTTTTTATTCTTGTGGATTGGTAGAAAGAAACCAGTGCCTTTCTTACTAGCAAGAAAACAGAGTGGGTAAACAGGGCACCAGAATCTTAGATTAGGACAGAGATTCATCACTGCCAGACTGGACAAAGATCAAATCATTTCTTACTAGAGAATCTATAAAACAGTGAAGCAAACTTGGATGCACAAGAATGACCCAGTCTTATCAGCCTCAGAGACAGATTGCCAGCCTCTACTTATCACATTTTCACATTCAGATGCAAATTTTTAAGTATTCTTTAGTCCAGAATGAAACCAGAACTCTTAACCAGCTCACAGCAATAAAGTCTAGCTCTCTATATTTAAAACTAACTACAAAATACTAAACATTTATAGTTAGTGATGGAAGCAGCCTAAGAAGCTTGTAGTCAGGGCTGGCATACAGGCAGCAAGGGAGGAGGGAAGCCCTCACAGGGTAACAACAGCGTGCCTCTGTGTCAGCAGGCACACCTCACAGGCCAGCATGTTTGTGGAGACACACTCTCACTAGAGCCTGAAATAATTTTTGGAGCACAAAGTAGGGCAGTTTTAATAGAGATACGGGCTCAGTATCCACCCCTCCACTAGGGCACTGGCTGGCAGGAAAAGAATACAGATAACCACTGGTGTGAATATCTGTTAGGAGGGGAATAAGTTTTATTTGCCATAGGCAGCAAAAATCCCCATGAAAACTGCCATTCCCCCATTCCTAACAGTTTACAGCATTGTTAGGGACGTCTTCCAATGAGAACCTGATGGTTCCTCAGACATACAAAACGAGCCTCTCTGTTCATGTTATGCTATGGGGTGATAAAAAGAGACAAACATCAAGTTCTTGTTAAAGAATAAAAGAAAACCAGAATGTTTTCATTTATCCATCAGAGGCCTGACATTGTACCAAGGACCACTGACTAAATTCATATTTATTTTACAGTGATGTGTCTTGGTTGGGAATATCTGGATTGGTCATTGTTTATATTGGGAAAATGTTATGTAATAGGAATGGCTAGGCACTGCATGGAGAACCAAGCAGGGCACGATGTAAATCTGTAAGGAAATGGAAAATCACCCATATGTTAATTATTTATTGTGGAGGAGAAGAGATGTTTGAAAGCATGCAACTTCTGCTAGAAGTGCCAGGAGCTGAGCTCATAAGTTCCCTGTACCTTCAAAGCTTTTTCTTTCCTAATGTCATGGAAATCTGAAAATGTTTTTACATTTTCTTCTTTACTGATGCAGAACTTCAGCAACCCAGCCTCAAACTGCTGTGCTTACATGAACCAAAACAGAATAAGAAAAAACTTTCCTGGTGACCACAAAATGCCAAACAGAAGAGAAACAAATCATGCATGTACATATGATATAAAAATGAGGATAGGAATTATATCTGGCTATGTGGTCACCTTGATAATTTCAACAAAGAGACTTTCCTGTTTGGTTTTCAGGCAATGTAGTGTTTTTCTCTTATTAAATAACTTAAATGATTTGTGGTCCTGTTTGTATGTTATTTCCTCCACTTTAATCTTCACAGGATCAGTGAAATGTTAGCTCAGGGATACTTGTCCTCTGAAGCACAACAGGCTTGGTCAACCTGTTGTGCATAAATATCTGAAAATACATAGACCAATTGACTTAACAAAGGCAGTACAATATCTAACTTGCCCATTCCTTCCTGTCCCAAGATAGTAAAGATTAGAGACACGAGACACATTTATTATGTTTTCCATATGCTTGAACAGTTGTCATAAAAATGCAGTTCTGTTAAGTCAGTAGATTTAAAACCAAGGATACTTTGACTCCCTGTGCTTGGCCATCACAAACAGGACTTCCAGGGAAGAAAGGTGATCATGTTGGCAGCCAAATCCCACTGGGTTTTCTTCCCTCCTGAAGGACAGTCCGGCAGATGTGCAATGTAGGACTGAAATAAAAGGGGTGGCTGTAGATTTGGTAAAGTGAGACAGTCCTGTTACTTGTTCAGGCCCTAAGATATATAGAAATAGCATACATAGCTCCTGTAGTTACACAGAACCTTCCATCCAAAAAA
The DNA here is from genome assembly GCF_009769625.2 of Cygnus olor. Lineage (NCBI taxonomy): Eukaryota > Metazoa > Chordata > Aves > Anseriformes > Anatidae > Cygnus > Cygnus olor. The sequence goes on from NC_049171.1 coordinate 25,045,222, forward strand.
AAAACAACCCTCAGGCATAGGTGAATGCTTTCACACACTGCTGAGAGCCCGAAGGTCCCCAGATGGAGTCGTGGGGCCATGCTCTGTGCAGATATAGGGAGCAGCACATGCAGCTGGAGCTGCAGGAAGCAGCAGCAGCAGCAGCAGGTGGCTGCTCTTAACTCCATCAGAGCTGGCTGAGAACCAAATATCTACCCTTAATTTATAACAAGGCCTGTGACATCCTGAACAACCACAGTAGATCGGGATGATGGCCAAGCCAGCATTCCCAGTACCATACAGGAACCTGATGCACTTCGTGTATCAATTAAAAAACATTCTTTGGGCTTCAGTGTCCCAAACTGCGCAGCCCCAATCAGTCTCCCAGCCCTACCTGGCCGGGCAAACTGCACCAGCAGTACATTGGATTTGAAGACACCACACAAAACTTGTGTTTTCATCCTCCTTGTGCTTGCTCTTCCCGAGACCTGATCACCAAATTTGATCACTCAGAGGCGAAGGGCTGACCTGGGACATCCATCACATACCTGACAGTTTTAAAAGCTCATGCTGAAGGAAGAACACAAGCCAACATTGATTTGAGCTTCTCTGGAGCAGCTGAAGGGAGACCCTCTGTCAGCACTCGGTGTCTATTCCAAAGCTGAGGAAAAAAACTGCAGACCATGAATGCAGCTGAAAGAGGCACATCCGTATCTTTGCCTGCACACTACACAGAGCCCCTGTTTTTACCCACTGTTATAGCTAAAATGGCTGAATTACAAGGTCACGTATTTTGCTGAAGGCCATATCATGAGTCATTTGATTAAAACTCTGCCCTTCCTGGCTCTCAGTCCTTTGCTCTACTCATTAGTACACACAATGTAATGAAATGTTGGAATATCCCCAGAAGGGAGTCTTGCTTAGACCACTTCCTCTGTAGTTCACTACCAGAGACCTCAGTTCTTGGCTTGGGCAGCTTTCCAGCTGAACTACATGATGCAAAATAACATTTTAAGTTAAATTTCAAGTGGGATAATGAGCAGCTACAGAACTTCAAACTACAAACATTGTTCTAAATTTAAACAAAACAGCAAGAGGAATTTTAGAGAATATTCAAGAGAGTAAACAGTATAGAGGCTAAGCATATATGTAGTGGACACTATTTGCCTTTCCTATTACCCATCCTGACAAGCATTCTTTGATGCATTTAGTAGCTTATGACCTCCATTGCCTTTTTTTTTTTTTTTAATTAAACCTTTTACCCAACTCTCTAACGCAGGATAAAATGGATGCTAAAAAGCTGGTAAAATTAACCAGCTCTGTTGACTGCTGAGAAATTATTGATAACATTAGATATTTTATTAAAGTTGCATTAAAACTCTTCTATTTAATAAAAAAATTAAGGAAGGCTTCATTTTATAAACTCATAGGGTGTTGGAATGAAAGATGTGATAGTTCCCATGTAACCTCATAAATTCTCTTGTTAGTCAGTCTTGAGTCTATGAGCTCTAATAAAATTCTCATGAGAACACAGTATCCGTCCATAAAAACTCCTGAACCCCCCATGGGAATCAGCTGGTTTAGAAGGGTTCAGAGGTTCAAGCCTGTGGTTTATTTATTAAAATTTTCTCAGTAAATATATCATGGTATAATAGATAACAACCACACTGTTCTGTGCTAGTAACATCCGTCTACTATAAAATATATGAAAAGTGAGCCTCAAAAATAGGAATGGAGAACCTTAAGTTACAAATAAATGTGGGTGCATTAGACCTTTTCTCAAAAAGAGACTGAAATCATAAACAAGAGTGAGACTTTTCTTCCTTAGTTTTCTCCTCAAAACCACAGAAGCAGCTCAAATGTCGCTCTATGTAAAGCTACAAAAGGGGAAATTCAGATGCCCTGATCTTTTAACAGACTGGGCTGAGGTTAGATGCTTATAGTCCCAAAACATGATGATGAATTAGAGATAACATAGATGTAGTATTAGAAGCATGAATCTGATTAGGAACACCATGTCAGTGCTAGAAATCAAAGCATTTTGTATAGTCTGTGGTTCTCAAACCACTTTACCTTTACCTCCCTCCATAAAGCCTCCAAACAAACCCTAAAAATGAGTATTGCAAACTCCTTCCCTGGGAGCCAGAGAAGAGCTGTAGGAATCTGTCAGACAACAGTAATTTCCGTAAGGCAATATAATACTCAAGAACTGCTCAGATACCATCGTAAAGGGTTTGACAGTCAGAGAATCATGTAATCATAGAACAACTTGGTTGGAAGGGACCTTAAAGACCATCTAATTCCAACCCTCTGCCATGGCAGGGACACCTCCCACCAGACCAGGTTGCTTAAAGCCCCATCCAGCCTGGCCTTGAACACCTCCAGGGATGGGGCATCCACAGCTTTTGGGCAACCTGTGCCAGTGCCTCACCACCCTCTGAGTGAAGAACTTCCTCTTTATATCTAATCCAAAACTCCCCTCTTTTAGTTTAAAGCCATTACTCCTTGTCCTAGCACTACACCCCCTGACAAAGAGTCCCTCCCCAGCTTTCCTGTAGCCCCCTTTAGGTACTGGCAGGCCGCTGTAAGGCCTCCCCGGAGCCTTCTTTTCTCCAGGCTGAACAACCCCAGCTCCCTCAGCCTGTCTTCACAGGAGAGGTGCTCCAGCCCCTTGATCATCTTTATGGACCTCCTCTGGACACATTCTAATATATCCATGTCCTTTTTGTGCTGGGGGCCCCAGAGCTGAACACAGTACTCCAAGTGAGTTCTCATGCAAGCTGAGCAGAGGGGAGAATCACCTCCATTGACCTGCTGGCCACGTTTCTTTTGATGCAGCCCAGGACACGGTTGGCTTTCTGGGCTGCAAGCGCACATTGCTGGCTCATGTTGAGCTTCTCCTCAACCAAGACCCCCAAGTCCTTCTCCTCAGGGCTGCTCTCAATCCATTCTCCACCCAGCCTGTATTTGTGCTTGGGATTGCCCCGGCCCAGATGCAGGACCTTGCACTTGGCCTTGTTGTACCTCATGAGGTTCACACAGGCCCACCTGTCAAGCCTGTCCAGGTCCCTCTGGATAGCATCCCTTCCCTCTAGCGTGTCGACCACACCACGCAGCTTGGTGTCATTGGCAAACTTGCTGAGGGTGCACTCAATCCCACTGTGCACGTTGCTGACAAAGATGTTAAACAGTGCTGGTGGTCCCAATACTGACCCCTGAGGAACACCACTCGTTACTGATCTCCGCTTGGACATTGAGACGTTGACCGCGACTCTTTGAGTGCAACCATCCAGACAATTCCTTACCCACTGAGTGGTCCATTTGTCAAATCCATGTCTCCAACTTATGTTGAGAAAATTTGCTTAGGTTGGATTATAAAGTTCTGGTTTCATATTTCAGTGTACTTCAAACCCTGTGGGACTGCATTTTTATTAAAAAAAAAAAAAAAATCTCTGTATCTTTCTGGAAGAAGCCAAACTTCCCCTGTTTGTGTGTGCACACACGAGCATATGTAACACAGCCGGTTTCCTCCACACTGGCACACCCAGTAAATGTTTAAATGGAAATGTGTGTGTGCAAAATTCAACTGTTCAACATATAAAGTAACAATTAAAAATCTCTCTACATTTCTTAACAGAATTAAGAGTTTAACCCTAGAAATTGTGCACACTATTATTTACCCTTAAATAACTCCAGATTTGCACATTCCTGAAATCTGAGGGCACAGTACCTTCGCACATCTGCGCATCTTTTCTCTGGAATACAGCTGGCTTTCACATTTGCCAAATGATTTATACCATGATGATAAGAGAGTAAGGGAGTACAACATTCATTGCCTTTTGCAAGGTAGAAACTAGATCTGAAGTCCATTATAGACCACACAAAATTCTAAGGCTTTAGGGAAAGCTTCTCCTTGCATTTTAGCCCCAGCAGTAATAGTGGCCTGTAATTTACATAGCACGTCTTTTGAAAAATCTCCAATTCACAAAGATTTATGGGGGGTCATTTCAGCCAACAGTGAACTGCAGAGATGGGGGGAAGTAAGTCTGTGACATTCAGCTTGGAAATTGGGAGACATTTCTTTTCAGAAAGAGCAGTCAGGCACTGGAACAGGTTGCCCAGGGCAGTGGTGGTGTCACTGTCCCTGGGGGTGTTCAAGGAAAGGTTGGATGTGGTGCTTAGGGACATGGGTTAGTGGGTGATAGTGGTGGTAGGGGGATGGTTGGACCAGGTGATCTTGGAGGGCTTTTCCAACCTTAATGGCTCTGTGATTTTATAAAGGGATAGGACACAAAAGTGAAAGACAAAAGACCAAGAACATTGTATTCCCGTGACAAATGTAGAGGACTATACATTACGCCACTGGATTATCCTTCAGCTTGAAAAAAATGTCAAGAGATCCTAAATACCTACAGATGGTCAGTGCCTCCATTGTCAGTCACCTCTGACAGATGGCCCTTCCCTGGTGCTGATGTGCCAAGAGCAGTGATTAGAGACTGACTCAGAGGCACGAGCGGTGCCATGTTTCACAGCTGTATTTATGGTGTCACCCAGAATTTTCCTTGCATGTCTATCTGCAATTGAAAAACGCAGCCTGAAAACATACTGAAACAATAGCAGCCACATAGCTCGATCCCACACTGTTTAGACCACCACAAATTGCGCTGTGCTGAGAGAAAAGGCTATTCATCAGTTAAATTAAGACCCCAGAACTTATCCTTTCTAGAGCTAACAGTTTTGTGTACACTTAATACATTACATTATCAATGCATCTCTCTTCCATTCCCAAAAGCTGAGGACTCTGTTATAGATCAAATCATTAGTTACGCTATTGGCCAGTATAATCACAAAACCCAGGCCAACTGCTGACAAACCAAATCCATAACTGGCATCGATACTAAATTAATCATGTAACACGTGGCATTTGTTAGCGCTTTACTACGTTGTACACAGTCTGGTTATTTCCTGACTCCAGTTCCAGTTTCAATCTCAGCTCTTCATTTTATGTAAAACGTCCAAAAAATAAAATGATCCAAATGTCTGTATTACCTTGGAAAATGTAAACTGTGGGAGTGTGAAATGTAAATTCTTCACCATCCAGTAAAGCACTGGGCCCAGATGGCTGCTCTACTGAGTTTTTCCAATGATTCAATTTGCTGCTTCTGTCTCATTGACGATCCCTTTACTGAGAATCATAATAGGTGTTCAAATGACATTTGGTAAAGCAACTGTTAATTTTATTTTGGGATTCTGGAGCCTGAATGGAGTCTGGAAATAGGTTTGCTTGTCCACTTATTACCTTCAGCCACATGGGATGAATAGCAAAGCCCTTTCTGGTTTGAGCAGCATCACCCATGTGCCTGGAGCCAGCTGCTTGGCTTTGTCCCATGCTGTACCTCCCAAGGATGGCTATGGACTTCACTATGGAGCCAGTAGGGATGCACAGTCCCCCTTTGCAAATGGCCAATGCAATGACAACTGTGAAGATAAAGAGGTATCCAAAGCGTGTGGATTTCACACACCAAACTGTCTGGTCAGCGTTTGCCCAAACCATGTTACAGATGATGACTATCAGCCAGAAGAAACAGTAATCAAGGGATTTACAAAGAGACTTGACATAAAGCTGGAGTTGGGCTGAAAAGAAGTATAAAAGTGTGAAAACTCTTAACAGGAGGGAAAGGGGGGGGGGGGGGGTTATGTTTTCTTCCAGAGCACTGATAATGAATAAATTCAGATAAAGAACAAGTTCATATTCAGTGATTTACCTCTAAGCACAGGTGAGATCCCATAAGGTAAGGTGAGATCTGCACGCAATATTTGTCTCAAAATAATTATTTTGATGTAAGGCATTATATATCTGGTTATTTCTCACCTATTTCCCGTGTGTTTATACACTGATGTTACATGGCGAGCTTTTGTAATTCTTAAACATGTTGACACTTCAGTCAGCACTCAGTGTTGCCACCTTGTTTTCCCTTTGAGCTATCTGTGAAAAGAATAAACTGGGCTGGACTTGGAGCTCAATTATCACAATCTGACAGAGAAGAAAGTCAGCCCCGTTAAGTTAAGCCCCATTAAAAAATTGAAAAATCAGAACCTAGCAGTGTGAGTGGTTTTTCCATGTTGCAGGGTTTCAGTAATCATATAACTTTTTTTTTTTTTTTTTTTTTTTTTTACATAATTCAGAAGTTCCTTTTTTTTTCTGTAAGACGACAAATCTTTTCAGTCGTACCCATTTAATTGGCCTGGCCAATTCTCCTTCCTTCCATAGCTGTAATAACATACTCTAGTATTCCCCAAAGCCTGTTTTGCTGTGCATGCCTGGATATGCTAGTCAGTACTAATTTGCTATAACCCTGCTGTCCTGATTTTCCCAGACTGCACCAATGCGAGCACAGACAGTTCAGTCCTAAGTGTGGACTTTACGCTAGCATCACAGCCCCGAATATAGCACAGCATGGAAACACCAGCAGCGATAGCAAAATCTCTGTGCATCCTTGCAGTATGGATGTTGCCTAATCAGGAAGGCTCCAACACTTACTGAACAATGAATTTTGAACAACTTGGTAATGGAAACAAAAAAATAAAATCAATTTCTTGGCTGAGATTATAGCTGGGTATCCCAGCCAACAATAATTGCATTTCACAAAATTACAAACCTCACATGAGGGTTTATAGTGGAAAAATACTGACAAGCCATTGTCTGCAATGTTATATTCACAATGCTGTAATTACAGCTTTACCATAACGAGTGTAACTCTGTGGTCAGAAAGATGGCAGGAATACAATATTTGTCCATGGAATATTTCTTCCTTCATAGATGTTTGGCTTGAAATCTGGAGTTCAAGTCACAGTATTGTTGGCATAATTTTTCTCATATATCTATATTTTGGGGCTGTATACAAGAAGCCTTAACTTGGCTTCTCCTTTTAGGTGTACACATAAAAAATTACTTCATTTTTTCCATACTTGAACAATTGCTCATAAAAGTAGACATGTAAACCCCTTCTATTGTCTGATGTTTATAATCCCCCCTTTGCACCCACAGTGGTGCTCCCTCGGGTATTAGCCCCACAAAGATGAAGACAGCTTTCTTCTCTTTTTTTAAATTAGATTACCGCTTTCATTAGGCAAGATCCCCGAGGTCGCCCTGAGCCGTGCTTCTCCAGGCCTGGCTTGGCAGGAGACGTATCCCAGCCCACGCTGCCTGATGAGAAGCACCATGAGATACCAGCCTTACGCCCACCAGGGACTCCTTCACCAAATGGCTGTGGAAGGCTTCTGGCTCATTTGCACTGGAGGAGCAGCTAAAAAATCCTCAGCAGAGACCAAAGATCTGGCTCCACACTCAATCAAGCATGAAATATAGTACTGCCTAATAGACCCTGGTGTAGCTAAGTGTGGGATGAGCTTTGGAAGGAGGAAGAAAACGCTTGAACTGTTAAAAATATTACTTCTGATAGGCCTAGCAAACGGGTTGGAAATTGTTCCTGGAGGCTGCTGAGCAGTGGGTGGTCCTCCTTCCTGGATGTCCCAGCTCTAATGATCTCTGAAGAGGAAACAAGGTCAGAATCTCACTGGGAAAGCAGAGGAACAAGAACATTGCTTTGAGGGCCCAAGGCTGCTCACCACTTTTTCTCAGTAGTACTTGTGTAAGCAATACTCCCAATGTTAATGTGATTAGCTAAAGGCAGAAGAAATACTCATAAATATAAAGGTTGGGATTCATGCCTAGTAATGTGTCTAATCTGGCACTCTCTCTCCTTCAGCTGCACTAGATCTTTTCCAGTAGAGGACTCTCAAATAATATATCCAAAATGCACTGATATCCTAGGGGAAAATTCTATGACAGCTTAAGAAATCTTTCCTGGGACAACTTCATCAAGTTCAGTGCAGACACAGCAGGAGGATCCCAGGAGAGAAAGACAACACCAGGAGGGCTACAGTTTAGTTCAAGGGGCCCTTTCTAAGTGCTAATAGTACGTGGGTTTCCCTAAAGCTACTTTTTTCCTCAACAGGGTACAAGGCAGTGGTAGTGGTCTAAACATCAGGTTTCACTGAGATAAGAGAACCCTGAGATGTTACCTTTGAAAACAAAATGAAATACTAAGTCTCCTACCAACATCACATTTTTGCTCATAAGCCTCTGAACACGATAACAGGGCCCTGTAAGAAACATGAGGGATGCCCTGGTGGGTCAGACTGACGTCCAGCTATCACCAGTATCTTTCCTCCAGTTACAGGAGATGCTATTTAAAAAGACCATGCAAGCCTGCCTACTTATGCATATCCCTCGTTCTCCTCCAGCATCCACAATCACTGCATTAGTGATGCTAGAGAGCACATCCCTACGCATTCCTTTGAATATCTCTTTATGAACCTGTAGTCCATTTAATTCAGCTTCTTTTTCAGTCTGCTGACCTATCTGCTCCCCAAAACCTCTGCTAGCAGTAAATTCCACAAGTTAACAATCTGCCACATAAAATTTATTTCCTTTTGCCTTTTCTAAACCAACCTGCTATCGGTTTCAAGAAGCGTCCCTAATTGTAGTAGCGCAGAACTTGGAGCATAACAGTCTGCATTCACCCTACCCACCGCCTTGATTTTGTAAATCCTGATCATATCCGCTCTCTCCAAATTGAAATCCTTAACAGTCCATCTGCCTTTCACTCCCCTCTTCCATGCATGAGCAAGGACCCCAGGGACCATCAGCTCTCCAAGACTGCAATGACAGAGCAGAAATGTCAACAGTAAGCGATGCCCTTTTCCAGTTTTCTGATGATTTATCATCCTTGCTTGGCATAGAATTCACTGGGTGCCAGAGCTGGTTCAAGGGAGGGACCGAGCATGTGGAAGCCAGTGACTGAAATAACTTTAGTTATTGCAAAATCACAGTTCGAGCCACTGTCTGTGCACCCCTTCAAAGCCAGAATCTCGCAGAGCTCTTCCCTCTGGGAGAGAGGTTGCATTTTCCTTTCCGTTTTGGTGTGAGAATGCTCTGAAGGATGTCTATGATTTGGGTACACCTCTTCATAAGATCACAAGGTTGTGAACAGTGGACTTGAGCAAAGGTAGAGCTAAAACAGCGGCCATCAACTGATGTCTAGGAAAGAGTAAGGACTGGGAATGAAGATAAAAATTTTCGTCCTAAAACTTTCCTACCTTCGGGCTATTTTGCACCTCAAAGAAGCTGCCTTGAGGCATATACAGTTTTAAATATGCCTTGGTGCTCCTGATAGAATTTGGGAAGGGCAAGGGATCCTGTGCCTGTGGGCTCAGGCAAGCTGTTGTCTGGCAAACTTGTGCTCAGTGTGTGAAGCTGAAAACAGCCCCTCCTGTACCAAGCATACAGCAGTGAGAGGCATCAGAGACCTGATTTCTACCACAGGACCACAAATATTGCAGGAGGGGTCTGAGAGCACACACACGCACACAATATTTCCCTTCTCCCTCCCGAGAAACTTTCATCTTCATGAGTTGCTTTCAGTCAGCTAAAAACAACACACAATGACAAACAAGCCGCTTCAAATGAGTCTGAAATCCCGTGGGGTTTCACTCTGACTTCCTGAACAACTCTTCAATCCACATATCTATTAAGAAAGATGGGAAGTGTGGGATATCTCAGAAGCACAGCACAGCTAGTGGTCCTAATCTGGATTTATTTAAATCCAGGATTCCCAAGGCACTGAAGGGAAAAATCCCCATTTCTTCAGGAGACACATTCTACCGGCTTTTGAGAACTTGGTCGGGAAAAGCAAACCACTGCGCTGATGAGAACCCAAGGCAGCTTGATCACTCACTCTTAACCCCTGCTACAGCTCTTTGACCATGCCTGGTGGGCAGAAACCATTTTTTTTTACACATGCTCCATCAAATCCCTGTGTATCGCAATCACATTCTTCCATTTTGTCCTCCTTAAACCCTCCGGTACTAAATGTAGCTACACCCAAATTACACCAGAGCCCTCTCCATAAAATCCTGTTGGATATTGTCAGCCTGCAAGGTCCACGTGGACATGTACCTTTATTGCACAAAATAAGGGACTGGAAAGGAGAATCGGAAATGAAGAGGCCCTTTTGGCAGCAGAGAGCCTTTAAATTAGAGCACCATCTCCACTTGATCCCACTGTCTATGTCATTGATAAAGATATTAAACAGTACCGGTCCCAGAGCACACCCCTGAGGGACACCACTCATCACCAGCCTCCACCTGGACATGAAGCCATTGACTGGGAGACATTGACATTGACATGGAGCCTGGGTATGGCCTTCAAGCCAATTCTTTATCCACTGAATGGTCCACCCTTCAAATACATATCTATCCAATTTGGAGACCAGCATGTCATGTGGGTCTATGTTAAAGGCCTTATAGAAGTGCAGGTAGATGACATTGCTTGGTCTTCCCTTGTCAACTGATGCAGTCACTCCATCACAGAAGGCCACCAGATTGGTCAGGCATGATTTGCCCTTGGTGAAGCCATGCTGGCTGTCTCGGATCGCCTTCTTGTCTCACATGTGCCTTGACATTGCTTCCAGGAGGATCTTTTCCATGACCTTCCCAGGCACGGACGTGAGGCTTACCAGTCGTTAGTTCCCCGATCCTCTTTTCTACCCTTTCTAAAAATGGGAGTGATGTTCCCCTTTTTCCAGTCACCAGGACTTTTCAAATATGATGAAGAGAGGCTTGGCAACTACATCAGCCAGCTAGCGTTAAACCTCACTTACAGCTACAAACAGTCTTCAGTGTTAATACAGGAAGACCAGCAAAAGCTATAAGCAGCTTATAGCAGGAGATGGGTCTTGTGTGTGATTCTTTCTGCCAGTTCCCTAAAAACAGGTAGCCGAGCAAAAATGTTCAAGGAGAAGATGAGCTGTTACATTAAAGCCCCTTAAAGTCTTCTCATTTTATACAAAACACTTGTAAATCAAGTCAGAAGTGCAGCCTTTCTCTGGAGAGAGTATATACATTTGGACGTGAATGCAGATGGGCCTAAAAAAGGTATCACATTATCAATACAGATGGAACCTGCTGGGCACTGGGCTGTAAAATATTGAGAAGCTTCCTCTCAATATTTTTAACCCTTTCTCTCTTCAGGTCTCATTTTCATGAAGATGAAAAGCATATCCCTGAAATTAAAGCGATTTACTTGCAAAATATGAAAGCTGTTTTTCCAAACCAGAGAGATGCTAGAAGCTGTTCAATGAAACAGTTATGTTTATAATGGACAAAAACACGTATTCTCCCCTAAATTCATCCTTGTAGTTGGCTCAGCTGTTGTAAATGGAACTCTCCAAAAACAAAGCAAACAAATCATAACATAAAACAAAATAACCAAAACAAGCTAAAATAAAACAGCTGGAAGTAGACACCCAACAGGGAAAATTTCAGCTCAAACTGGCAGTTAGGAACAACTGAAAATGAGAATAGAAAGTGCTGAGCAACATTAACACTAGCTTTGCTGCAAGCTCTGTTATACCTCACTGTTAGGACTGCGGGGTATGATTTGCCACGCTACCAACAAACTAATTGAATGAATTCTTCTCCCACTAAAAACCTCCCCCAGGAGAGGCAATGGTTTCACAACAGACAGTAGTTTAAGTAACAGCTTAGGGAAAACAATACCAAATACTTTTCATAATTGAAAGTGTATGAGAACATAATAAGCAGAGTGTAATTATGAGAATTCAAATTTAGCCCAGACTTCAGGGCTATCCAGTCTTCAGTGAGGAGTATCATTGAATCAGTAACCACAACTGGTCATTATCCTGTAGGTGCCAAAAGACACTGCATTTGTTCCTCTTTGGAGCCACCTCAGACAGAACTATATGATTTTACTCAGTTTAATCCACTGTTTATTTTGCTGTGCTTTTCAAGAGCCACAAGTCTCAGAATACGACATAAAGAAATCCAAGCTATCTGGACTTCAGCTTCACAAATCCACTTTTGGTTTGCATTTTGGAGCCGTCCTGCCCTCAAGTGTCCTATGCTTGTTTTCCAAAGTCGCTCTGTACCTTTCCTCTTCCTTCCCACAGACACTTGTGAGATAAGGAGAATGGTTCTGTTTTCCACTGGGCAGACAGACTTGGACAGCTCACATGGAGAGGGTTTGTGTCACAACAATTAAACGCTAACAGAAAAAACAAATGGAACGTTAGTAGTGGAAATTAAGTATGTTAACCCTAATGAGAATACTGATTCACTTTCCAGTGAACTCTTTGGAGCGGAAAACTCCCACACCTTTAAGCAAAGACATCTAAAGGAAAAACAAGATTTTGGCAGGGATTTTGAAATGACCCCTAAAGAAGGCAGGTATCCAACTCCGATTACACAGCATTGTGCATCTCTCCCTGTGGCCATGCTTACGTTCGACCTGCTCGGAGGAACAATGGAAGCGTGGGGAATGTCATAGACAGGCACCTCTGAGCTACCACTGAAGGACACGTCCCACACCGGTCGAGAACAGCTCGTTTGAGAGAAAGCTAAAAGAATATTGAGTGGGTTGAGAAAAAAACATACAAAAATAGCCCATAGTGGAATGGCTCCAACAAACAAGGCTAGCAGATGAGGAGGGAATCCGCTAGAATAACCACGTCAAACGGCTTCATAAATGAGCTACATGTGTAGCATCTGAGTCTCGGGGTTTGGGTCTGTCAGTTTCCCTGGACAAACAAACAACCTCAGCATCCTGCCTGCGTGTCTGCCCGCGCGGCTCCATGCAGACAGCCCTCCAGTCCTGAGGATGCAGGCCAGGGACCGGGGCTGGTTTGGGCAATTAACACAGGGAGGAAAAGCCCTGTGTGAAGGGTTGCGGGCAGAGCAGGGACCAGCCTCGGTGCTGGGCCGCAGGGTGGCTCTGAGAGGGGTTCAGACTTAAAATCCCAAGTTAAACCCCAGATCTTTCTCCCTGCCACTGGAGCCCACGCAGCCCAGCAGCCCGAGGTCAGGTCGAGGACTTCCACCAAGCAGCAGACGACCCCCGCAGAGCCGGGGGCTGCCGCTGAGGGGCGCAGGGCCCCGCTCCCCTCCCCGCCACCCGGGCTTTGTCCCCACATTTTTTTTTCCCCCGTTTCGGCCAAGCTCCCTCAAAACGCCGCTCCCCCCTCATGGCCGCCCCGCCGCCATGATGGCGGCTGGCGCCTTCCTGCCCCCTCGCTCCTCCTCGGCCGGGCTGAGCCCCGCCGAAGGGCAAAAACCGGGGAAGGGGCAGCGAAGAGGGAGCTCGAGGGGCCCTGCAGCGCCTCACGCCGCCCGCCGGGAGCGGGGAAGGCGGAGCGGAGCGGAGGGAGGGCGGAGGGCGGCGGGACGAGGTACGGGGAGAGCGGCCGGGGGGCGAGCGGGCGGCGAGGGGGCTCCGCCGCCTCTCTGCTGCGGCCGGCGGCTGCCCCGCAGGCGGCTCCTCGCCTCCCCGCAGCGGCTCCGGGGCTGCCGCGGGAGAGCCGCCGCCGCCGCCAGCGGGAGCTCGGAGGTTGGAGCTGGGGAGGCCGAGGCCCGGCGCCGGGCAGGGCTGCTGCGGGGAGCGGGGCAGGGCCGGGGACCGGCAGGCACGGGGAGCGAGGGGGCAGCAGGGGGTGGGTCGAAGGCCAGGCTCTAGTCGTGGCCTGCTACAACCCGGCGTCTTCTTTCCGCGGTGGGTTACAGCCGACCGGGGCTCGTTCTGAGTTGCTTGTTCTGATGTTAAAAGTTCGGCATGAAATGACGAGTGTGTTCTTTTTCCTGCTGCCGTTTTAACACCAGACACGGTTCCTCAGGTGGAAAGAAGTGTGCGCTGAGACTGATGTGGGAGAAGGAAGGGAAAAGTGGGGCCTTCCTGTGGATAATGCGTACAGCTAGTTCTGTGCGTGACACATCATGTTTTTCAGTAGTTCAAAGGTCGGTTTACGTGCCACCTGTGAAAAAGAGTTATTTCTTAACACTATTGCAGGACCTGTGAGATGCTCAACACAAACCAGGTGGGACGGCTCCTGCAGGCACCTGTCCCCGGGCTGGGGAGCAGGGCAGGGGCCAGGCAGCAGCAGGGAGGCTGGAGCAGGGTGAGGGCTGTGGGGCTGCTTCAGCACCTGCCAGCGACTGCCCCTCGTGGCTTTAGTGTTATGAGGAGTGGCTGAGGGAGCTGGGGTTGTTTAGTCTGGAGAAGAGGAGTCTCAGGGGAGACCATACTGCTCTCTACAACTACCTGCAAGGAAGCTGTGGGGAGCTGGGGGTCGGCCTCTTCTCACAGATAACCAGTGATAGGACCAGAGGGAATGGCCTCAAGTTGTGCCAGGGGAGGTTCAGGTTGGAAATGAGGAGACATTTCTTCTCAGAAAGAGCAGTCAGGCATTGGGACGGGTTGCCCAGGGAAGTGGTGGAGTCACCGCCCCTGGGGGTGTTCAAGGGAAGGTTGGATGTGGTGCTTAGGGACATGGTTTAGTGGGTGACATTGGTGGTAGGGTGATGGTTGGACCAGATGATCTTGGAGGGCTTTTCCAACCTTAATGATTCTGTGATTTAGGAAACCAAGGGGTCAGCGGTACAGGGACTTAAAAGTGCTTCTGGAGAACAGAAGCCCAGCTTCAGACCAGGTGTCAAAATCTAAAGGTATAACAAAAGGGGCATCGACAGAAATAGGATAAAGCTTCCATGTAAATATATATATATTTGTAAAACGTCCTCCAAATGGCCTGTGTTAACTGTCTGGAAACTTTGGGTAGGCTCTGAAAACTTCCTATTTCATGCTGGTGTTGCAGGGCCCATGACATTCTGCTTGGAGTACACTACGTACATCCTGGTTGAGAGAGCAGTAAGCTGTGCACTCAGTGTTTGTCCAGATCAGCCATGCAACACAAGTGTAACAAATCTGACACTTGGGGTAGAGTCGAGCTTATTGCTTACATACGTTTTTGTTTTGTTTTGTTTTGTCTGGGAACAGCCTGATAGTAATATGCTATACCTAGATACTGAGCTGTAAAGAAGAGCATCAGTTTGTGAAAAGATGACACAACAGCTAACAGACACACCTTCATCCTTTGAATGTTTTGACACAGTAGTAACACAATCATCAAACACAACGTACATGAGTGTAGTGTTATTTAGAACACTTTACATAATGATTGTTTTACTAGGAGGAAGGAACTTGTCTGTCTTCAGTTTCAGTATGTTTTTTCTCCAGGGTTGGGACCATGGCTATTGACTGGATTGGATTTGCGTATGCTGCGCTGCTGGCTGTTGGAGGTGTTGTAGGATATACTCGTAAAGGTAAATACTGGTACATTGAGATTTGGCAGTCTGAGTTTCCTCTCTTATACACTTTGTGAAAAAGAAGTGGTGAAAGGCATGGAACCTTTGTAGTGAACACATCTGTATCTTAAATCCAGCCTGCACTGCTATATATTAACGGAGTCTCATGGGATTTACTTGGGTCAGCTTAAGCATAAATGGTCACTTTTTTCTGTTTATCTAACTAATGAGTTTGTTTTCAGGGCAAAAAGCTGCTGTCATGTTATTTTGACACTCAGTGTATTTTGGGCCTTTTCATTTCCTTTAATCATTTCTGTCTTAAACAGAGGTGATTATCATTGATTAAAATTTGTTTTCTTCAAAGGCATCCTGGATTGATTCGGAGGTTTCCAGATGCACACCAGGGAGAAAACCTTATATTTGCTTACTCTGATCTGGTGGTTAATTATGTCTTGAATTTTTAACAATGTTAATTTTCATTCTAAGGTAAATATGTAGGCTTTAGATTATCATGTACACATTTCCTGTGTTCAAGTCATTTTATAGTACTTTCTGTGAACTGGTCCAGCTAGTGGCGTAGTTCCTGAGCTGAGCACAGCATTCCAGCAGAGGTCGCAGTGGTACTGAGGACAGGCAGCCTGAGCTCCAGGCTCGCTGCCTGTTAGCTGTCCTACAAAGAGCACGCCCCAGCAGCACATCACTCTTATTCACCATGGCATTGCGCCAGGAGCTGGTATCCAGCTGGTTATCCATCATGATTCTTTGGATTCAGGATCACTGTTTCCCTGCATAGTTTGTGCATGCTTTGGTCCTAGAGACATTGTTTTATATCTTGACTTTTTGAAAACTCCTTTCCCTTTTTCCCTTTTTCCCTTTCCCTTTCCCTTTTTCCCTTTCCCTTTCCCTTTCCATTTTTCCCTTTCCCTTTTTTTCCCTTTTTCCCTTTCCCTTTTTCCCTTTCCCTTTCCCTTTTTCCCTTACCCTTTCACTTTCCCTTTTTCCCTTTCCCTTTTTCCCTTTTTCCCTTTTTCCCTTTTTCCCTTTTTCCCTTTTTCCCTTTTTCCCTTTTTCCCTTTTTCCCTTTTTCCCTTTTTCCCTATCTTCACTCACTGACTGTCCCATTCACGTGTTCTATTCTCTTTTTACTAGTTGGTCAGTCCTTGTGGCAAATATGATTTTTTTCTTGGTAATGATTTCTGTTTTCTTGTAGATTCTTGATTAATAATATTCAATATAACAGGACTGGGAGGTATATAACATCTGGGGTTCTGGATTCTTCCTTTATAATCATTTTGGGATCAGATTAATCAAGATATTGCCAGCTGTGCTGATTCTACACTTTTATCATGTGGCACCACGTAAAATGCCTATTCGGAAATAAAGTATATTACTGAAACTCTAAACTTTATGAACCAGTTTTATAATGGCAGTGTAAGAAGATGTCAAGTTAATTTAAAAAGCTATATTTTCTTCCTCATTGCCATCTAATTGGTTTTTTTTTTATATATATATATATATATTTTTTTTTAGTTCTTTATTACTTAGATGTAATGTTAGTGATACCATTTTTTTGTCCAGGACTGATGTCTGACTGAAAGGCTTGTGAGTAAATGAGGTGTTCAGTTTACCATTTATATATATTGACATGTTATGAGTTTTCTGTAGTTTGTCAGAGACTCTGAAGTGCTCTAAGATATAGTAAAAATCACCAGATAGCTCAGAGAGATTACAAAAATGCTTCTGAAGGTATGTGTGGTAGAAAAAATATCCTAGTTCAGATTTGTGCTTCAAAGATTATTCTTCCCAAATTACAAGTATTGCTAGATCCTCGTTATCTCCCTCTAGGTGAGCAGACTTTGGCAGTAATGCTATGCAAGAGAATGAGTAAGAAGGGTTACATAAATATTGCCTCTCTATTTGCACAGGGTGAGTTGGCTGCACAGTGGCAGAAGCAACTCTGTTTTTAAAATATTCGGATAATGCTGTGTAGAGAGTTACTGTGTACAGACTGAGCTTCAAGACATTCTATTGAGAAATAACATTTGAATGTTTTCTTGCAGGTAGTAAAATCTCCTTAGCTGCTGGTCTTACCTTTGGTTCTGTGGCTGGTTATGGAGCTTACTGTGTGACACGTGATCCAAAAAATGTGAAGATATCATTGTGTAAGTGTTTTACTACAGTAAAAAAAAAAAAAAAAAAAAGGAGTTCACTGAAGTGCCTGTAAAAGTCTCTTTGAGAGTTGTGACCATGCTTGAGTTTAAACATTAATTTTTAAATAGAGTTAGACACTTCAGCTTAGCTTGCAGAATTCAAGAGCTTAGATGTGGAACTGTTTGCAAGATAAGGCAGGTCATTCACACAAAACCAACAGGTGTGCGCTACCACCTGGCAGTGCCTCCTTTTATTAGATGGTTACGTAACACTGTACATATTGTGAAATCCAGCTGGGAAATGTGGAAGAGATGTCTCGTTAGAGATACCTATGCTATTATCTCATTATTATTATCTCATTAGAGATACAGATTAGAATTTGTTTTGAGAAGTAAAGGTGGTGCAGGATCCGGTCTTGCATGATGCAGCATTTCCTCAGCTCTCAAACAAGGAGATGACATGGCTTTTTTCTTCACTGCCAAGAAAGACAGGGTACAAGCCATGCAGTGATTGTCATCCTAGCAAGCTTGCCATGAAACCCACATGGAGGCAAGGAACTGCAGTCTCTAAGGGGTATGGCATTCACCTCACATAACCAACTTGCAATAGGAATTATTGGGAGCTTGTGTCACTCATGGGTTTAGTACTGATGGCTTAGGCTGTGGTTTCCCATGCAAAAATACATTTAAGATATATTTAAGCCGGATTGTGTGAGCCCACAATCACTTTTTCTGACCGTAGTTAGAACTTACAGTAGAGTGTTTCTGCTGGCTTTATGCTTTAAACCAACCATAGCTATAACAACTTTCATTTTAAAACAAAGTTGAATAGCATTACTAGCAAAGTGCATTCACACCAACTGGGTTCTTAGCAAAGGTGGTCGTAGCATACCTGATCTTCTCCTCGGTGTCCTAAAATCGGATATTCTCGTTTTGCAGTCATGATCTTGCACATATTACTTATCCCACAGTTAAAAAACATGTAAATCTTTTTTGCAGTGAAGACACAACCTTAAGTCTACATAAATTTGTAATCGTTCATTGTGACATGCTTTTAAGTATCATCCAGTATTGTACTTACATGGGTCAATGAAACGTTAATTTGGATACAGAATTAGTGGAAGAGAAAACAAAATTTACTAAATGTTGCTTGTTTCCCAGTTCCCTGATTTTGAAAGGACTAATATAAAATTTCTACTAACCTGCTCATGAACATCAGATAATATTAAAATATTGTCAGTGGCAAGCAGTTCATGTAATCGTAGGCACGGGAGGACTTTCTCTCAACTGGAGAAATATGTAGTACTAATTTAATAGGCATTATAGCAATGCAGATTAGATAGAGTTTACTACATCTGCACTAGAAAGTTCTTAATACGTAGAGTAAAAAGAACAGAGACTGTTAAAAGACAATCAGAGTGTTTTCACTTAACCTCCTGAAGTGCCCAAAGCACCTAGAGCACAAATGCAAGAGGGAAATTAAATGCATGGAAGAAATTGACCACTCTGAACGCAGCAACCAGTAGTGTAAATTGAATTGCAGTGTAGAATGAAACTAGTACCCAAGCCTTTAAAAGGTAAGGACATTTAAAAAAATATCTCCCTGCAAAATTACAGTTATCCACGATACCTTTCACCTACTCAAGAGTCTCCTACAATAATGTAAGTAGTATTTTAGTACAATACCTTGATAGTAGGGTTCTTGTAACTTGTCCTCAATGCAAAGAGTATGTGGCATACAGACTGGAAGCAAATTTCTTTAGTTGTTTTATATATTTTTTTTCAAGCATTTTTCCACTCCTGTGAAATGAAGTCTGTGCTTTCTTGAATACTTTAATGAAAGTTTACGTCATTGCAGTAGGTGTAGAAATTTGGACTGCAGTATGCAACAGTTATTGCTAGTGAGAATGCAACTTGTTGCATCTGATATATTGAATTTCTGAGTCTGAGTTACTGAGTTGAATTTGGCTTTATCTATTGAATTTCTTTGATTTCAGCTGAAATAGTGAATGTCTGGCACTTCTGAAACTCATGTCTAAAAGATTAACCTCTTAAAAAAGTCACTGGCACATTTGAAAAGCTGGATATTAGTAGCTGGAAGAAAGAACATTACAGGCTAGACATGCTTTGTAGCTTCTAATTAACTGTAAATATCCTCAGGGCTCTAGATGAGACACACGCTGCGGAACAGTCTACTCTTCAGACATTCCTGAGAGGATCAAGACTATGGGACCAGAAAATAAGAGAAAGGGATAATGGAGCAGGGTGCCCTTAATGAGCGCACGTGCTTAGCTGGTAGAGTTTTCTAAGATGTGTGTAGCTGGCAGAGCTTGTCGTATAAGGTTGGAATGAGTTTAAAACTGATTCTTGGCTACTGTGAGCACAACTCTGTTCACAGGAGATAGTGGAGCTGGAAGAGAGTTAGCAAGATGGTTTAACTGCTCCATAAAAATGGAAGAGATTTATGCAGCTGTCATTACTTCAGCTGCAAAAGTGATAAAACGTAGCTGCCTGTGCTGCCTCTCTGCCCACTTCTAGGAAGCATTTCAGGTGACAGTTCTTTAACTAAGCTAGCTATCTTTGCAGTTTTATGTATTCTTATTAATCTTCTCATTTATGTAGCACTCTGCAGTCATTAACTTAATTTGAAATCCCCACGCCCAGTTGCAGTTCATTGCTACCTCTGTTTTTAGGTAGAAGAGCTCCAGGAAGATGATATAATTCCTTTCATGATGTTTGTTCACAGAATCACAGAATCATCTAGGTTGGAAGAGACCTCCAAGATCACCAAGTCCAACCTCTGACCTAACACTAACAAGTCCTCCACTAAACTGTATCACTAAGCTCTACACCTAAATGTCTTTTAAAGACCTCCAGGGATGGTGACTCAACCACTTCCCTGGGCAACCTATTCCTCTGCTGCTAACACTGCATCCGATGCCTTCTTGGGCTGCCCACCTCTTGTCACTGAGAAGGACAAGAGAAAGGCTTCCATGTAGCAAAGGAGATGTTGATACCCATAATCTGTAGCAAAAATAAGAAGCAAACCTTCAAATCTAGTTTGTAAGGCTTAGCAAATAAGAGCTAGCATTCTAAAAAGAAATTAGATAAAGTTGAATGCTCTAGCCGCTTGAACAGCTAGTAAGAAAAACAGCTGTGTTGGTCTAGGGTGGTGGGTTTTATGAGACACTGTACCTGTAACTCAGCATAAATGTTAGTGTTACGGTGAGGATTCTTCCTACTTTGTTTGTATCCCCATGAATGTAGATATGGAGGGATACACTTCACTGTCTGACAGACTTGCATAGTATCTGCAGAGGATTTAGCATTCTGCTGCACCTGGAAACACTATGTGCAGCTGAAGGTAGTCCTGCTAGTGAATTTTGGAATAGCAGGAATGTTTTTATAGACTTATTTCTCTGATCTACTATTTTATTAGACTGCACTTCATATCAAAACATAACAATGACCTTTGATAAATCTCCATGTTCCTGAATAGTTCACTGGGAAAAGTGAGAACGTAAATATATTGACTTGTCTTTTACAGTTTCAGCTTTTCTTTTGACCATTATCATGGGAATGAGGTTCAAGAGGTCCAAGAAATTAATGCCAGCTGGACTAGTAGCATGCCTGAGGTAAACATCTATTGAGGATCTTTGTGTGAAGATTTCACTGATTTTCAAACAGTTTTCACCCAACGTCCAGTTCAAGCCAGTGTCAGTGGAAGTTACTGTTGTCCAGAAACTGTGAAAACTAAGTGGAATTAGTTTGGAGGTCACGCTCCTGTTTCCAGTGAACAGCTCTTTCATCTCATGAGGCAGATACATCAGATACGGACTTTCTCAGCAGAGAAAGGAGGTATCTGCAATTAAATATTAATGCGTATCAATAAGGTTTTTCGAAGAACCTGAGGTAAGCCTCAGTGTTTCCAAATAGACATGCGTAAAGCCAGACATCAAATGTCATACAACATCTTAACAGCTTAAAAAAAAAAATCCACTTTGGTGTAGAAGTACTGGAAGCTCAGCACCTGCTAAAACTGGGATGTTTTTGAGCTGCCTGGTCAACTTTGAACTTTGGTCGGTATTACTGCAAATTATGTTTCTAACCATCCTGATTTCTCTACTGCTGCTTTTTATTTTTGGCATTCTGAAAAACTAAATTTTCTGTATTTAATATTTTGGAATTAAATTATGGAGTAAGTTGAAATATTTTTTTTTCCCTATGAGTGAATAATGTAAATTTTTTTCAACTCTAAATCACAAACTGTTTTTTGAAGGAAGAATAACTGTCGCTTCATTGTCCCCAGACTTAATGTAACTCCGTTAATTGTTTTATTTGCAATGCATACAGGGAGGAAAAACTCAGATGCAAATTGTCAAGATGCAAAAGTTTTGAATCGGGACTTAAACTGGAAAATATTATTTTCTGTTGTGGATCCCTTTTCAAGCCTAGGCAGACTGTTTCAGTGGACACTGAGCTGTAGACTGAGACACTTTGAAAGATTGCTGACTAGAGGCTCTAGTGTCAGGTATTTATAAATGTGCTCTTATTTTATGATGACTTTCATTGTTTATGCACAGCCATACTTACAGGCTTTGTCGTGCTTTCTTTTACAGCCTTTTGATGATTCTGAGGCTTGTTTTTATGCTGATGTAGGAGAATTGAGCAACTTGAGAATCGAAGTATGACTGTCACACCCACCTAACAGAGAGGCAGGCTCTCCGTACTTGAAAGACAAGTTTGAACACAAATCTTATTTTGCATTTATCTTTTCTGTAAATCTGTACCTGTAATTTAATTATTGGCACTTGCTGGTATTTTGCAAGTTTTTTAAAAAACTAAAACAAATGTTTTGCTGATGATGTGTTTTGATCTTCCGTTTAAGCAATCTGTTAACTCAAGGGATCTTTACCTGTAAGTTTGATAGCTTTCAGAGGTGCTGAGCACCCCAGGAAATTATGTTAGGCTTGCACTGTATCTCTGAGAGAACATACACAAAAATATATTGTTATGCTAAAAAGGTTGATTGTTCTGAACCATAATTTTGTAACTTCTGTAATTAAGTAATCCATCCTAATCGTATTGTCAGTTACTAATCAATAAAGATGTGTGCCTGTGCTGTCTAACACTAGAAAACCCACATTCCTTTCAAACAAATGTATCCTCTTCCACTAATTCTGAGTGTAAAAATTTTTTTCAGTGTCAAATAAAACGTAAGAAGTTCAAAGCTTCTCTCAGTTTCTTAGGCAGGCTGGTGAGCCAGTTTGTCAGTGGAAGTCTGGTGAGCTGCTGTGTACTCATTGCCAGTTTAAAATATGTACTGTACCACATGCCACTGTGGCACTAAGGGACGTGGTTTCGTGTCCCTATTATTATAACATTACAAATATATATATACTTATATATAAGTATATATACTTATTTTTATATAAGTATACTTCTATAAAAATGAGTATATATTATAAACATTACTATAATATTATAAAGGCCACCTATCTCTAAGCACATACATCACATCTTAATGCTGCACAAATCCAGCAGAACACCAAGCTTGTTATTCTTGGCAGGGGCCTAGATGGGAACAAGGTGTGAGCAGCTCAAATGTCTAAGGAATATCTGACCAAAAAAAATATATATAAAAAAAAAAAAAAAAACACAACAAAACCACCAACCTCAGCCCCCACCTCTGAATCTTCTGCTAATAAATGCTGGTACCAGTGACTTCTAGGTGTTGCCAGGTTTATAGGTGATTGAGCTGGTGTATTACGGATTTCAGTTTGGGACCTTGGTACGTGCAATGACAGCCGGACAGGAAAGATGGGGTTTTTTAATCCTGAATTAGAACTTTAAGACAGGTCGGGGGAATTGGACTGCCATGTACTGTAATTACAAGCTTCGGTGACCAATGCTGATTTGGATATTTGTACTGTAGATACAGAGAGTCCCACTTTAGATTACGCTCTACGAAATAGTTTAGGCAACCTAGCGCTGAAATATGGACACCATCCTGCAGTTGCCTGCTAGTTCTGATCCTGAATGTAATAGGATTTATATTTTTCAGCATCTCCAGAGTTGAGCCATTTATGCATTCTCAGAGTTACCCTGTGGGGACAGGGGCTAAACTCCAAGCCCAACTGTAATCCAGAAGCTTTTGCCTAAATTTCTGTGCAGTCCAAGTAAGTAGTGATCTCAGCAAGTGTACTATATCCCAAGGAGATTTGTGTCCGTAGGGGATTGAGCATCGTCACAGGCAGAAATGATGTGCACTTCACTCGGAAGAGAGATGTAGCAATATGATTTATTGATATAAAGTAATGATTTAACAAAGCTTATGCGACTTAAAGATTCAGTGATGGCAAGGTACACCTGATTATAATTGGACGATACACTTAGTTGTACACTTTAAAAGACACTATATTACTACTCAAAGACACTAAATGAAAGACATTATACACTACATAGAGACTACGTGAGGAGCTGGGTTAGGTGACGTTACATCAAGGAGACCGTCCCGTTGAGTCTGGAGGTTCAGAGTGGACCCCCTTGCTTTCTAAATTCTGTGAGCTGAAGAGGAAAGGAGCCTAGGGAGGTGTGGCTGAATCCACTCCTAGTCCCAGACTTGGTCAACAGTTTATGTCTAAAGGTTTATATGCATTACACAAAGCCTTTATGCTACTTAGCCAGTGTAAAGTTTGATCACAAAGCAACATTACAGCGCGTTAGCATGTAACTTTCCCAATCTGCTTACCAACCTATCTGTAGCAGTAAGGGTCTTCTCTTAATCTGCAGAAGTAACCCTTGGAGATGTCCCTGCTGTGCCAGGAGAGCTCAAAAGGCTCTCGGATTGCTCACTGTTTATGGGATGAGATGATTGACTCTTGGTCATATTTGCATCCAGGTGTTAGTTTGTTCCAAATTGAGCTTGACTTGGACTTCCTTCTTAATTTGGCCAGCACTGTGGTTGGGAGGGGGATGCATTGCTCAAATTAGCCCTTGGCTATTTGTCTTCTGTCTCTCCTGAATCCAGGATACAGCCATCATGACCAGACGTCCATCAGGACTGCCACTTGTCATCTGCTTAGGCCAGATGCTCTGCTTAAGCAGGCAGTTGGGGAGGGTACACCATCACAAGCACTCACAGAATGCAGAGGTGATGCCCTGTGTCAGACCCTGCAGTGGTTCAGTAACTGTTGCATTGCTTTGGAACAGAGGTGTAGCAGTTCAAACTGCTGCTGCCGGCTAGCAGGTGATGTTAATGTAAAAATGCTAGGAGCTAATGTGGGCAGTGACTAGGTGAGGGGGTTGTTCCAGGTTTGTACCTGAGGTACATTGTGTGGCTCCTACACAAGTCAGAAAAGGAGGTAACTTTGCTGGGCTAACACTGTCTCTACACCGGTTTCTCTGCCTCACCAGTCTGAGTCCTACTGAGAAAAAAATAAAAACAAATAGAAGGAATAGTTTATGGCACTATTTGTGACAGTGATGGTTCCTATGAAATTAGGGTAAAGAATCTGAAACAAGTTTTATCTCAACAGTGCTTAAAGCATTCACAATCTTAAAGCATTCACTCTTTTACAGAACAGGAAAGCAGCCAGTGCAGTTCTCTTTACAGGTACTTGAGAAGTAACTGGGGAAAATGAAATCTTACCGAAGTCAAGCAGCATTTTCCTCACTGTGGCCATCCAGCCAAGCAACAAGAGGAGGAGCAAGGGTGTAAGTAGCACGGATAAAAACCACATCAGACTAATTAGACACATGTACTTTGATCTTTCAGTGAACAAAATCTCTTCTAAGAGATTCATGTGAGGATTAAAGTAGTTTCTTGCTCTCACCCATAAGTCACGAGTTCTAATTTATATTTGTTATTTATATAGTTTTTAAACTGTAGCTCTGAAAGTACAGACAGCGATTAGATAGAGCAGGGGGACATTTAATTTTGGAAATACTGCAATTAAGCAAATGCAGAGTATTAGCATGTTTTATTTCATGCAGCTGGTTGTAGTAAAAAATGGTGGTAATAAAATGCAACCTTGTGAAATCAACAGGTCCTACAGCCTTTTATCCCAATCTAAACCGTCTTCTCTTTCAAAGATTAATACTACAGCCACAGAATGTCTACACAGTTTACACTTATAAGGCACAGCTCAGGTGATATGCTACAGTTGTGTTATCTTCAGCAGCCACATGATTAGATATTGAATATTTTCCTCACATTAGCAATGTACTTGTCATCTGCTGGTGGCTTCCTCTGGCTGCCAGGCTGCAAGAATTTTTTAATTGTTGGAATGTTGCTTATTCTTCCTTTAAAAGCCTGTAACAAGAAACAAGAAAGCCAGTGAGAGCAAGGATATTATAATCCTTTATAGCTTAAAAATCAGATGACTTGCCTATTGAGCAGAGAAATTTAGTAGCTATTTATAGCCGGCTCAACGCTCTGCATTTTCAATCATATGTATATATATATATATATAATTTATATTAAACACCACAAAAGTCAAGAAAGAAGAAACATAACAGATTCTGTAATTGTATATGATTTCTTCCAAATGTAACTTTGCTAGCAAAAGCAGAAGGACAGGAACTGCAGACATAAGCCATGGACCTCCCCTCCTGATGCTCACTGCTATGCTTGAAGACATGGAAGTAGCAGTGACAGGCCTGAATTGTTAGAGTCGGTAGGATATTAGGTTGGATATTAGGAGGATTTTCTTTACTGAAAGCGTTGTGTGGTGTTAGAATAAGCTGCCCAGGGAAGTGATTGAGTCACCATCCCTGGAGGTTTTCAGGAGACATGTAGATGCAGAACTTAGTGGCATAGTTTAGTGGTGGACTTTAGTACTAGGTTAAATGTTGGACTAGATGATTTTAGAGGTCTTTTCCACCTTAATGGTTCTATGATCTTATGGTAAGTGAATTCCTCCCAGCTGAGAACAACTGGAGGCAGCAGAGCTGGAGAAAGGTGAGCCCTCAGCAGCTCTGGGGGCAGCACTGTATGTGGGTTCAGCTTGTTACAGTCAGTGGTAGATCAGAGAGCTACCAGTAACATAGCACAATGCTTCAAAAGATTTAAACATCAATTAGCTTTCAAACCTGGGCTGTGAAATTTGCTTGTTATGTTCTGTGTTGAGATCAGATATCACTAACCTGTAGCTGAGGGAATGCAGACAGTATATCTGGCTTACATTCTTCTACCATTAGAATGGCTTCCAGCAGTTGGATGTCCGCCCAGCTAAATTTGTTGCCAACAAGATAATCATGACCATGGTCTTTTAAGGCCTACAAAACATGAACAAATAATATAAAATAAAAATAAAAATAAAAAAGATGCAATAATTTTAGCTAGATGTTTTATTACTGACAGATTTCTACAAAAATACACAGCACAGCAAATCCATACAAGAACCTATGAAGAGAGAAAGTAGTAAGTATTCTCATGACAAAAAAAATTGAACCAGAACTCATGTTTCAGTGCGTAGGGGCCTATCACTCACTGTAACCTATCACCCCAGGTCGCTGTCCCACAAGAAAGACTTAAATCATAGAAGAGAAGCAGGACTGGAGTAATTGGAAGAGGTAGTTAGGACAGTTCACCTGTAGTGTACTTTGATTGAAAAAAAAAAAAGAAGAAGAAGAAGAAACAGCACCTAAATTTCCAGATGCTTGAACTGTCCCCGCAGGAAGCAGCAGAATATTTAGCAACCAACCAGGGAAATCTCCAGAGCCTCAGATTTGGCAGCACAGCCTGAACTGCTGCTGCTACACCCTAACAATGAGCTATTTTCAAAACCAGTGAATGCCCCAGTTCAAAATCTTAGAAAAAAAACTATGAATGCCTGTGGAGTGGAGGAGTTGCTTGGTTGTTTTCAGCCAAATGTGAGACTTCTGCTTACAGTCTGAAGTAGGTCAGGAGTGAAGGAACGCAGCCTTTGCACCCTTCGTCCTGTACTGAAGGATTCTCTCGTGGCAGCCCGCTGATGCCAGAACCACAGCCCTCCAAAGCTACTAGCAGCTGTAACACACAATTTGCAGCGAATGTTGCTGCACAGCTTCAAAGCAGTTACCAGCTCTCCAGCTCACCCTCCTCTTGAAGACTACCACTCTCGAAGCAGAAGAAAAGGCATCTGTGCCTACGCTGCGCTGATGCTACGCTCCACTAGGGAGCATGCACTGAGACTAGGACATCAGCCTGTGCTCCCAGAGCCAATTCCTTCATTGCTCTTAGCTACAGAGGTCTTACTGTCAGGACTGTGTAATGGATGGACTGCAAAGCCTGCCAAACCAATGAATCAATGTACTACTTAAGCAACCGGTACAGAAGGAAAGTTATTAATCATTCTGGTGAAATTAGCTAGGTTAAAAATCATGCAAAGCCTAGCTGTGTCTAACATCAGTGAATAAGGATTATTTTAAAGACTTTCCCCCACTAAGCAAACACACTAGATATACCATAACAGTTGCCTGTGGCAACTGGACACAGCTTTGGAGAATAATGTCATCTCATTTTGCCTTTTTTTTTTTTTTAATAATTTTTCTTTATGTTATCAGACCTCAAATCTTTGAAAGATTGCTGTGTGCGATCAGTCTCTCCCGGCACAGCATTCCGCAGGTATGGCAATGGATCTCTGTGATTACAGGAGCGCTGGCTTATGTAGTTTGATGTGCAGTCTCATCACAGGGCAGCCTCTGTGGGTTTTGCATGCACAACCTAAGGCTCTGATAAAGATGCACACAGAACTGCACCAAGTCCTGGTTTTTTGTTTGTTTGTTTTTAATAGTACATGAAGTAACAGACAATGTGGTTTGTCCCATGTGACACAAATTAGAAACTTCCCAAATAGGTGCCAGATGTTTTCAAGCAGGAGCAAAGACATTAGAAAAATTGCATTTTTCTGGGTTCCAGAAAGTTGTATAAACAACCCTCCAAAATAATTCTGATTTCCCAGAGCTAGCACTCAGGAGCAGATCCCGTGATGAATTTGTTCTTGAAACTCCCATCTGTCCCTGATCTCCTCTATAGCCTCTCCCCATATTTCTCCTAGGGAATGAGGGATTGAGCCAGGCACCCACCCCAGCTCTGAACCAATGCAGCTGTGTACCCTTGGCACAGACTTGGAGGAAACTGCTACACTGTGAGAAAGGGCTGTGCGAAAGTCTGCACAGCACAGTCGTATAGGGTGCAAACAGGAGCAGGAAAGTGAGACGGGAATCATTGCTTGTGAATTCAAAAAGGTTAAATGTTAATAAACACACAGACAAAAATAAAAGATTCTAAAGGGAAAAACAAAACAACAAAACAAACAGCAAGTTGGTAGGAAATGGCAACACCAAAGCTATGTTCCTGGCAGCAGTGGAGAATTCTTCCCCTCCTGACCAGCTCTTGCCTAGCCAAGGGGGCTCTTCATGTGCTTCATGAGCGCAGTAAACATACTGATGCTTTACCTCGTAGCTCATTAGAGGCCATCTCCTTAGTGTGTGCTAGCCAGTAGATAATTGCTTTAATGCTTTTAAGCTAGATGCATCCTGTTTGCAGAGCCTATTTGTTGCATGCCTAAGGATGCCCTAAAAGCGATTCAGGAAAGGACAATGATAATCTTTAGGTGAATTCTATTAAAGCAACGGGTTTGAGAAAGATCACAGAATTGGGTCATTAACTATAACACACAGTCAGATTTACCTTTGAACATCAAGAGCTTGTACACTTTCAGGCAGTAATTTCTGAAGGCTGGCACAAGTATTTAAATGGGGCATTTGTGCAAAATGCTGGAAGGTACCAGTTACTAAGCTAGGTGTAAATAATTTAGGTCCACTCCTTCCTCATAACAAGTAGAATTTGCCCTCTGAGGAGTCTTAAGGACAGCAAAGATGCTCAGTATTGAGATCAGCCCAGTATTACTTCGTGGCCCTCTTTTCCCATCTCTGAATGCTATTTCCATCACACAGCCCCAGGTGGTGTGTCACAACCTGCCTTCAGAGTATATGGGGAGGCTGCTTTGTGGACTCCTGCTGATTCATCGCTTACCTTTTCATAAACAGGAAAGTATCTGGTCTTAGCTCGTTCAATGATTAAGGCAAGATTCTTTTCTCTCATCTCAGCTGACTGCAAAGGGAGCTGCATGATCATTCCCATCAGGTCTGTTGTTCCTTCCACATACATATCAATCCTGAAACATTTTAATTTAGCATTGATCATCTGAACATTCCATGTCGGTTACTTTTCTGAAATACAATGCTGAATGGATCACTGAGTATTATGCTTATTCGTGAATTCAGCGTAAGATGCTGGTTCATATTCTTGTTCTTTCATTTTGATTCCAACTCAGGTTTCTTTCTTCCAAAGCACAGATCTTTATAAACAGGCTCACAGTGTCTGCAACACAGTATAAACTACAGTAAAACTGATGTAAAGTGGAGTTCACATTGTTTTTCACTGATATCCTATTTATCTATGCTGTGGGAGAAAAGAACACATATGCAAACCACTCTACAGGAAAAAATAGTTTTGAGGTCTAATCAGAAAAGGATCCAGACAACAAATGGCTGCCAATTGCCAGTTAGAATCACAGAATGGTTTGGGTTGGAAGGGACCTTAAAGCCCACCCAGTTCCAACCCCCCTGCCATGGGCAGGGACACCTCCCACCAGACCAGGTTGCCCAAAGCCCCATCCAGCCTGGCCTTGAACACCTCGAGGGATGGGGCATCCACAGCTTCTCCGGGCAACCTGTTCCAGTGCCTCACCACCCTCATGGTGAACAGTTTTTTTCCTTATATCTAATCTAAACCTATCATCTTTTACTTTAAAGCTATTACCCCTTATCCAGCCCTCTGATCATCCTCATGGCCCTCCTCCACACCACCTCTAAAAGGTCCATGTCTTTCTTATGCTGGGGGCTCCAGAGCTGAACACAGTACTCCAGATGAGATATTACTGTCCATAATAACCCCCACAGTCTCTGGAGGTGTCTCTCCATTTTCACCGAATAAACCCTTTACAGTCAGTGGCAGTTAATTAGGTTAAGGACTTTATTCTCCATGATTTATTTATTTAAGAGTGATGACTTTTAGTTTTTCATTAGTTCTTTTGATGACGGAAAGTATCCACAGTTTACATGGTAAAGTAATATTATGAAACAGTTGGTTCAACTTTCAGGGACATTAAGTCACTGAGCATTTCTGTATTTTTATTTTTAAAGCACTTCAGTTTCTCCAGGCAGCTGTAGTTTTCCCTACTGCTTTCTAGCTTAGAAAAAAAAAAAAAAAGCAAACAGCCATTACAATTGCCTTAAGGTCCTCCAGTTGCCCAGCAACTTAAACCACTTCTGCTCTGTGAGTTCAAAGGAGCCTGAAAGCAGCCATAACTTTCTCATTATGTTGACAACAAACAATCATTTCTCAGTCATAAAGTCTGCTTACCAAGCCCCTGGATCTGAAGGGACTAAGTGCTAGCAGATTATTTGCATGTCTACATGCAGACATTTCAAAGCAATACTTTTTTCATGTATGTTAAAAAGAGTGGAAAAGTATTAGTGAAGATGGTGTGTACTGTTACCATACCAGGCTCTCTCCTTCAGGTCCTTCCCATAGAGGTTGTATTTCCCTGCTATGTAGCTGAGGATGGCTCTGGTCTGCACCATCTTCATCCCATCGATCTCCACCATGGGCACTTGCTGGAACAGCAGGGATCCACCTGGAGAAAAAAAGAAGCAAACTTCTCATGCAGCTGTAGTACTACGTTAATTCTGAGAAAGATTATCTGTAGCATACCAAGACATTTCTAATGCTGAGTGATCTAAAGCTTCTGCAATGCAACCAGGTCTGGTCTCTCAAACCTCGTTACAGGTCACATCGTATTGGAGATCTTACAGAATTCTCACCTCAGGCTAACAAAGTCAGAAGAAGTACTCCTTTTGTTATACTGGTGTTAGCTTATGTTTAGGGGACTGTTTACAGACTCACCATTACGTAGTTTTTCTAGGTGTTCATTTGTTTCAATGAATTGTTCCTCAAACTGAAAAGCAAAGACAGAAAACAACATTGTGTAACTCCAAAGACAATGGGAAGGCGGCAGGGAATCTGGTAGCTGGACTCTGAAATTTTTAACAAGTTATGCCTCTGATACACAGTATTTACCCCTCTCTTTCCCCCTGCTGTTGTATATGTTTGTTTTTTTTTTTTTTTTTTACTTTTTAAATGAAGAGGACAATTCAATGAGGGCAAGATCTCTGTTTCCTCAGCACTCGTGATCTTCAGCTTCTCTATCAGCAACACTCACAATGAATAAGCACCATTAAAAATGCCATTTATTTCCAATGGAATATAAAGAGTTTCTGAGAAAATAGTTTCAAACCACTGCATTCAAACAAAAATTAAGATGCCTTAGGACAGCTTTCAGTTGATGTAAATCCAAGATAGCCCTCCACTGGCTTCAGGGCAGCTTTGCTGATTTATCCTCATCAGGTCCTGACCAACAAAAGAAAACCACTTTGTTTGGAGATTGTGAAGTTCTTCATGTGGTACGCATGATTCTTCAGTGAATACCAATCATAAGACATGGGGAGTTCAGAATTTGCATTCAGAAAAATTTATAAACAGTTCTGGACTATAGCAGTAATTTAAGATCTTCTCGGCATAAATATGTTTCAAAAATGAATAAATTATTCTTTTTGTATATTAAAATCAAAGAATATCTTAAATACAGTACAGGAGTATGTCATTGAATCTAAGCATTCTGCATCACAAAGTGATGTTCTGCATATCTCTAGGCATAGATGTACTTTGACAATCTTTCCAAAACAGAATCCGTATTTTAATCACAGATTGATCGGATCACTTTATTAAAATAATGAATGTTGAAAAAAGGTACAAACCTCAACCCCAGCTGCTGCTAACAGCCATCGGATTGACTCCATTTTCCCCCTTCCACAGGTATAGTGCAGCTTAGGTTTCCCCGCCATGACTTCAGAGTTGTTCTTTCTGACAAATTCAAGAAGATATATTAAATGGTTTATTTTTTTATTATTATTTTTATTTGTATATAAAATGATCCATTCCAAATGACTAAATACAGTTGGATGAATGTGAAACTAGAAGGGCAATCAAGACCTAGATATTTAGGCTTGATGCAACCAAGGTTCCTGTGGATTTAGTGGAGGAAAAAAAAACATTAGGACACGTTACCAGGAGAACATGCAGCGATTCAACATGGAATCCTGACAGAATAACCTCACAGTAATACAATCTATTCAGTAGGTGTTGGGTTTTGTGTCAGCATCCAAGTCACATCAGACTAGAAAATGTACTATGTCAAATTGATAGCTTTCCAAGAACATCAAGCCCAAGATAGCAGTTTACTTTTACCTCTCTCATTATGAAGTTTCAGGCCCATATGTTGCTGTGCCTTTACAAGCATGAGCTTATGACAGCAATACATATTCCACCAGGCCTGCTAATATCCATATTTAGCTAGTTGTTTTGACCATTAGCCAAATCACAGTATATCCATTATAGGGCACATGGCCTGACTTCAAGACCTGTTCCAATCTTATGGATAACAGTTAAACTCAAACAGGGATGTGTATCTTACTGTCTCTGAGAACTTAAGGTTGAAACCAAACAAATGAGAACATGATCTCCATTGGACAGATAA
Source organism: Cygnus olor (assembly GCF_009769625.2). NCBI lineage: Eukaryota > Metazoa > Chordata > Aves > Anseriformes > Anatidae > Cygnus > Cygnus olor. The sequence continues at coordinate 25,078,214 of NC_049171.1, forward strand.
AGCCTGATCAATGCTCCCAGCAGCAAGGCCACCAGATAATGGCATGGGGATTAAACATTGTCCCTCCAAAGTCTCACTAACACCAGGTACAGACACATGCCGTAGTATGAACCTGGCAGCCGAGGGGAGCTTGTCTGGTGCAGAAAACAAAGTTATCACTGTACTCTTATCACTAGTAAGTCCCAGAAGATAAAAACAGATTTAGTAATAGGACAAACTCACAGACTGATTAGCAGAGTGTTTCATCATTAAGCCAAAGTTTCATCTCTTTACAGGCACGTTCAATTACTTGTGTACAGACTTTACAGCACCCATCTAAGCTACAAAGTGGAAACCCTGGCCATAATACCAAAGGTGTCAATGAAGATGCACAAACAAACAGTATAACTGTGAGTGGGGGGTCTGTACCTCTGGTCTTCTCCACTGAAGTCCTTTGTGTTGGGTGGTACCTTCAACACTCCCTATAAGGAACAGCCGTTGCTTTGCAAAACTGTGGTGCCCCAGTCCAAAATACACTCCTCAAAATCTCTGCTCAGCTTACACCCACCCCTGGCAATACCTCTATTCCCTGACACCTCAGTCTCTTCCAGCAAAGTTCTCCTTTAACGTAAAAAGGCACTTGATAATGAAGACTTGATTATGTCTTATGTTTAGTTTTCATCAGTCTACAGCTGCTAGATACCTAACTAATACCTGAACAGCAACAGAGTGCATAGACAAGGCATTTACAGAAGTGCCTTATTACAACCACCTTCCCTACATGCCCTACACTACATTTCTAGTTCCCATAAGCATGTGAGTTACACTACACCACGTAAAAAGCTCTCAAACCTTGGTACTTCAAAAATACTTCATTCCTTAGTGCTCAGGAAGAAGGTGATTGTATCAACTCAGCTCCATCTGAGAGAAGAGCTGCACTTGGGCCCCTTACAGCCTGGACAAGCACCGGACAAGGACTTCCACCTCCAGCATTTGAAGTAAATGTGAGAAATGCACTGCAAGGATACGCTTGCTTAAGCAGAAAGAGCAAAGTTCCCTGATCCCAAAGCAGAGGAAGAGTTGGTAAAAACACATCCAAAGCCTTGCTTGCCAGTGTCAGCTCAGTGCTCCACTCCAAAAAAAAAAAAATAAAAAAAATAAAGCTGAATAGCTGAGGACATGTCAGTAGGAAAAAGTCCTAGTATCAACATAAGCTGTACTTGCCCATCATGTTTCCTTTCAGGGGCTGGCCAAGGGCTGAATCTTTTGTGCAGGTGAGAAATATCTTAGATCTTTCAGGAACTGCACTGCTTAGGGACCCAGCTTTGGGGTTTAGGCTGAACACTTACATATGGTGGCAAAGTACTGCAGTGATTCTGTTACTGCTCTGCAACAAGCATTCCTCTGAGAAGCAATGAGTCACAAAACAGGAGCAAGGTCGGTAAATTATTTTTTGAATAACAATAATGGACTTGAAGAGAAATCCTAAACCTTCTAGATGTCCTAGTGCATGGGACCTTCCTCAGACCTCAGCTAGACAGGTGCCAGAGTGACAGCTGCTACTGCGATCGCTGTTTTTGGTTTGTTTGTTTGTTTGTTTTTTAAATAAAGTTATTTTGTCCCAAACAATTCAGGCACTGGCCTTCCAGTGCAAAGCACATATGCAAACTTTCGAGTATGTTCGTAACCTGCCCGATCTTAAACTTTCTTCCTAACTGGATGTGGTCCCCAGGCAGCTCCTCGCAAGGCCCGGTTCCTCGCACACAGCTCCCGCACAGCACAGCCTCCTAACACTGTGCCCGACTCGCTCTGCAGGCTGTCAGAAGACTGTAATTGCTTACCAGTGTGGGGTTTCTACTGGGCTCCAGGCCAAAAGCTCGGCTTGGAGAAATATTCCTCCCACCACCCAAGCTGGAAGAGACGCTTGCAATAGGCAAAAGGCGAATCACCCCTGGAGATTTAAAAACTTCTCCGCAAACAGCAGCTCAGCTCTACGCTCTCTGCCCACCCTACCGAGCAGCAGACCCCTCGACCCCGCCATGGCCTCTGCATCCGACCCCAAACTGGGCCCACGTCCCCCCTCCCTGGTCCCCTAGGCCCACCGCCACCCTTACCCTACGCACCGAGCCTCTGCTGCGCCTACTGGTCCCGATCCCTTTCCCGATCGCTTTCCCAATCCTGAGCGCTATCCTGAGCCCGATCCTGAGCCCGATCCAGACCCCGCCGCTCCGCCCCTGCAGCCAAGGGGATGGGCTCCGGAGGAGGGAGGGATGCTTCTGCTGCCCGGGAGCAGAAGCTCTCATTTACGCCTGTGGGGAAACCTGTGGTTCCAGGCATGTGGTGTTTTTCGTCGAAAATCAGTAGGCGAGAGATAGCAGGAGTTTTATTGCCTGGAGGCTGCCAATCTCAGGCTGGCAGTGCCAGAGTAATCGCTTTTAGGGCGTTGGCAGCTGCATACAACAGGTTGATGTGGGGAATGCCTGTTATGTATTCAACATTCTTGCTAGCCTGGATTTCAGTGATTGCAATGCACAACTCATAACTGAGTTTAATATAAATTAACATCAGTCAACAGAGAGTTCTACATGTCAAGGTCCTGATAGCGTAGGGATATGGTTTAGTGGTGGAAGGGGGATGGTTGGACCAGATATTGGAGGTCTTTTCCAGCCTTTATGATTCTGTGATTCTGACACCAGCCAGAGCCCTCCTTCCTCCATTGATAACAGTTTTTCAACTTTATAGTTGGCTACAAGCAATCATCTTTCCACTGAATGTGTGCAAACTGCTCTTAGCTGCTGCAGCAGGCTGTCTGTTAAAGGAGATATTGGTGAAGCTACCATACAAGAGTTTGAACAGCTAGTGACAAAACAGACGTGCAGTAGGACCCCTGATCCCAACATACTCCAAGCCAAGGAATATTAAGTTCAGAGGAAAGCTGAATCGAAACATATCATCTCCATCAAGCCAGAACCTGCAGTCTTCACTCAGCTTTTTCCAGGAAGGGCACATTGCCCACTGTTTGGGCTAAGCCCCCTTCCTATTCCAGCAACTCTAGGGTTGCCAGAAAGAACAAGGGATCCCTTCAGTATATAAGTAGCAGCAAGAACTCATTGAACATACTTTTTAAAATGTAAAGAGTGAGACTTTATTTCAGGTAATCTCTTAAGTATTTAAGACAATTTGTTTCATACAGTGTAGCCCCTAGTTCAGTTGATGATTTTATTTCCTGGTGTGTTCTTGTAGATTCACTTTGAAAGTGTCTGCAGTAGGCTGAAGAGTAATCAAAAACCTTTCACTATTTTCATTAATTTTAATTTTTCTATTCTCAGCAAATACAGAGACAATGATATAGAGTTTCTGTGGGTTTGGGTTGCTGCTCAATGGAAAATTTGCATCAGTCTTGGTATATCTTTTTCTTGGATGGGTAGTTTCCTCTGGCTGCCAGGCTGCAGGAATTTCTTTATGTTGGGGATATTGCTTGTTTTTGCTTTAAAACTCTACAAAACAAAAAGAAAACAGCACTATACTTAAGAACGATGGTAACTGTCAGACATTTAGATGCTATCCATGCTGTAAAAGTAACATCACAGGTTGATCCTGCAGATTATAGTAAAGGATTGTAGTAAATGGGGTTACGTGAGGCTGGTGGCCAATCACTAGTGGGGTTCCCCTGGGCTTCGTTTTAGGCCCATTTCTCTTCAATGTTTTTATAAATGATCAGGACGCAGGACTCGAATGCATACTAAGCAAGTGATAGTAATGATAGTAAATTAGGAAGAGCTGTTGACTTCCTCAATGGTGGAGAGGCCTTGCAGAGAGATCTTGACAAATTAGAAAGCTGGGCAATCCCAACTGCATGAAGTTTAACAAGAGCAAGTGCTGAATTCTGCACCTGGGAAGGGGCAACCCTGTCTGTACGTACAGGCGGGGGGACGAGAGGCTGGAGAGCAGCCCCATAGAAAGGGATCTGAGGGTTCTGGTCGATGGCAAGCTGAACATGAGCCAGCAGCATGCCCTGGCAGCCAAAAGGGCCAACCATGTCCTGGGGTGCATCAGGCACAGCACTGCTAGCCAGCTGAGGGAAGGGATTGTCCTGCTCTGCTCTGCACTTGCGTAGCCTCACCTTGAGTAGTGTGTGCTGTTTGAGGCACCACAGTATAAGAAGGACATAAAACTATTAAAGAGTATCCAAAGGAGGGCAACAAAGATGGTGTAGGGTCTAGAGGGGAAGATGTATAAGGGACAGCTGATGTCCCTTGGTTTGTTCAGCCCAGAGCAGAGCAGGAAGAGGGGAGGCCTCATGGTGGCCTTCAGCTCCCTCACGAGGGGAGCGGAGAGGCAGGCGCTGAGCTCTGCTCTCTGGGGACAGCGACAGGACTCGAGGGAACGGCATGGAGCTGAGACAGGGGAGGGTCAGGCTGGGTGTGAGGAAAAGGTTCTGCACCGAGTGGGTGGTCGGGCACTGGGACAGGCTCCCCAGAGCAGTGGTCATGGCACTGAGCCTGCTGTAGCTCAAGAAGCATTTGGACAATGCTTCAGGCATATGGTCTGATTTTTGGGTGTTCCTGTGTGGAGCCAGGAGTTGGATTCAATGATCCTTGTGGGTCCCTTCCAACTCAGGAAGATATTCTATCATTATATGAGTCTAAGAGTATATGCTTCATCGTATTATCCCTTTAAGTGCCCTGGTGGCTCTAGTGACAGAAGGCTGCAATAACTATCAATATTTCTGGTTGGATAAAATTACTTGTTAAAAATAACATAAAAATCAAATAACTCTCCTTTCCTTACCCTCCCACTCCCCATATTTCTCAGCCAGTTTAAATCAATGGTTCTGCTTTGATTTATCTTCCATGAAAACTGTCTAATTACCTGCAAGAGAGGAAATTTGGCAAGTATATCAGGCTTGGACTCTTCTACCAATAAAATAATTTCAAGTAACTGCACATCTGCTCTGCTAAGCTTGTTGCCAACAAGAAAGTCTTGTCCGTGTCCTTTCAAAACCTAAAAACAAGGAACAATGACCAGAAACAGATGTAACTTGTGTGTGATTAAATATATCTTCATAGTAAGGTCCTACACTGCATGGAGTTATCCTTGAAGCAAGGAAGTACAATAAGAACATCCATAGTACAAACAGATAATCTGACCACACTGTCATCCTAGGCATTATACATCAGTCCTTTCTCTTCTTCATTTTTTTTCTGACAGTTCAGGTCTACCCCTCTTGCCTTCACTTCTGTAGCTCTTGTAATTAGAGCTGCTGCGTTGAAGGCTAGGCTTCAGGGAAAACAACCATCACTGCACAGTATTTGCAAGTTGCTCGAATTCAGCACAGGGCACAGTAAGAGAATCTTGGCCTTTTTCAAATTATGGGTAGCTCCCTTACTTCTCACCTGTTTCTGTTTTGATTTTGTGAATATTGCACTGGGGGTTAGTGTGCCTCAGGTTCTCCAACACCCACCCAGCTTAGCCATCCTCCCTTTTTACCGAAGGACCTCTAATGCTTCTTTTGTATGTGTGGTACAGTGCCTCTAACGGTCAGAGGGTCTTGTACTTCAGAAGGAAATTTCATATAAAAACCAATGCTATCATGGCTTTTGTCTGTAACAACTGATGTGGACAGCTGGGGATTTCAGTGTGTCCTGGGTTGTTATGGCTTTGCATATCTCCCAGATTTGTAAGATCTTCTGTCCCCTCTGTGGTGTCTTGTCTCCAGCCTTGTCCTACTCCCATCAAAACCATGGAATTTATATTTAAGTGGTAATTTGTCTTTCTGTTTTCCTGAATAAAAATTGTTTGTGTAGATCAGGGACAGAGTTTCAGGAATATAGTATTAATTATGCTGCTACATCTTTGCCACGTACCTTCTCAAAGACCGGGAAGTATCTGGTTGTGGCCTTGTCCATAACAGTTGCAAGATGTTCTTCCTTTTTATCCGCTGGTTGGAAGAAATTGCTTGTGATTAACTCATTCAGATCTGCTAATCCTTCCACATACATATCAATTCTGGAAAGGAATAAATCCAGTTGGTCAAGTCAAACACAGGAGAAGTCTGAGTAGCACATAACCAAAAAACTAAAAGGCTGTACTTCTTCATTTTTCACCAGGGGTGATACTCCACTGCATTAACTTTTTTCAAACCTGAATACAGAATTGGTATATGTCATCTAAACCCATGTTAAAAATCAAATCAGACATGTTCAGTTAAACAGCGAGTCTGTACAATTTCTATCAATTATCTTGAAATGTGTTTACCTGGGCTGATCAACTTGAAACATTTACAAATATTTGAGGTAAAAACATGGCTCCCCTGTACTCTTGACTGCTTTTTTTTTCTGATGACTGTATTGACCTCTGATCTTCACAAACTCCCTTGCACCATTCTGCCTATCTTAACTATCTGGTTAATCAGTCATCACCAACAGTCACGCTCAACACATGCTACATGAAAACTTGCTGAATCACCCCAAGTCTAAACATGGCTGGGGATATTCTTGTGTTACACAGAGAAGTAGCATGGGCTGTAGTCTAACAAACAAAGGTAGTACTGGTACATTACAGTGCTCTCTCCTTCAGGTCTTTCCCGTAGAGGTTGTATTTCCCTGCAATGTAGCTGAGGATGGCCCTGGTCTGCACCATCTTCATCCCATCAATCTCCACCATGGGCACTTGCTGGAATAGCAGGTCTCCATCTGGGGAAAAGGGGACAAGACAAGGAGATATTTAGTCTCTGAATGAGCATCATCAGTAGATATGTGGGAAAGTAACCAACCCATGTTATTTTTGATTTGTGGTACTCCTTCTCACTCTCATGGTGTGGAAAAAGCTTACCATGAAGCCAAGAACCATTTGTGAAATGTTAATAACTGACTATTATAGCAATCAGCTTCCTGAAGTCTATTCACCTCTGATGAAGGACCCAAATGCAGAACTTTCAGTAGCCAGTGAAAAAGGCAAGTCCTGCACTGCATGGCCCTAACTCAGATTAATTTTTTATCTATTTATTTATTTATTTTTGTGGTTAATACAGATAGAAGGACTAAAGGATCTGACCCATAATGAGCCAGTTTTTGTTATGTGCTATTAAGTATTTTGGAAACCTGGACTATTTAAGTGTTTGTCAATGTATAATGTTAATATACATGCTAATATTTATCTTCTTGACTACTATATTGACTTTATACAAAAACAAACACCTGTACAGGCCTGAAGCAGGGAATAATGAATGGAATTTCATATGATTCCAGCAAAAGCCAAATACTTCTTGATGTGAGATTGTAGGCAGTGTAAGTCCCTTACTAGTCTGTAGAAGTCTCATTCTAGGAAGGAAGAAGTCAAAATACTGCCCGAAACTGCTCAGAGCAGCACGTCAGAGTGTTTGTTTCATGGGATCACATTTCTTGACTCAGCTAACTGATCAGCTGTGTCCATCTTTGTATCCACTGCAAGGCAGGCATGCACAGAAACAGCTTGCTATTAAAGATATCTTCTTTTATGCTCGTGCCTCAAAATACTGCTGTGCTTTTTGAAAGCTGGCAGGTGGCAGAGGTGGGAATCAATTCGTTGTTCCTGAAGGAGAGCAGGACTGCAAATGCCAACCCAAGCTCAGATTTCTTTGAACAGCCGAGTGAACTGGAATGGCTGAGCACAGACATGTCTTTTGCTTTGGAGGAAATATGAGAATCAGTCCCACAAAGATGGAAGCTAAAGATAGCAAGATGAACAGTTGCCTCAGGAAACAGGAACATGTCAGAAGTACACGTTAAACTCAGAAATACGGAACTCTGGTTTCATACAGATTATAAAACAACAGCTTTGTAGGCAACCTAAAATGCTAATGAATTTCAGGATGATCTGATTACAAAAAATACATTATCATATGACAAGAGGCAGTGGGTACAAATTGAAACACAGGAGCTCCCATCCAAACATCAGGAAGCACATCTTTACTGTGCAGGTGACGGAGCACTGGCACAGGCTGCCCAGAGAGGCTGTGGAGTCTCCTCCTTGGAGATCTTCAAAAGCCTCCTGGACATGGGCCAGGCTCCAGAGGAGATGCTTACTGCAGTGGGCATCTGTGATACCACCTGTTTAATCCAGTCTAGATTATCCTTTGAAGAGACATAAATTTCCTTAGGTGTCCTAAGACAAACAATTCTAATTATCATTATTATCTAATTAAAAAGTGAAGGAAACTTACTTGTCTGTAACTTTTTCAGGTCATCCTTTGTTTCCAGAAAGGCTTCTTCAAACTGCAGGGAATACAGAAGAAAAGTTATGTTGTTACTGCATGTTTTAGCTTCTGCTTGTTGTGAGACAATGAGGGTTCAAAAAGCTGCACTGTTGGGAATTTTCTTAAAAATATATATATATTATTTTTTTTCTCAAAAAAAGGTAAAATTCCTTTAAAAAGTAAATCAGGTTTAAATATATATATATATATTTTGCCTTTGCCATATACTCTCCTCATCCTTCTCCTCCATGATCCATAGTTCTGTGCCTGTAAGATTTTGGCTAACCCTGAGGTGACCAGAAGGCACAAAGCCCTGTCTTCTGAGCAAACAGCAACAGTGATTCTTCTGTTCTCAGTGCTGGCAGGAGATGTTGCAGGGAGGGGGACAGGTAAATTTGCACTGCAACAGTAGATCCGTGTTAGGGTTCCTTTACCACAAGCTGATGAAAGGAGGGATGAAGAGAAGAGATGGTGCTGCATGCGGCTCATCACAGTGATGAAAAAAAACACAGGTCTTAAAACTCACAGATCCCCACACTCCCTCTCCAGTTTGATATCAGAAATCATTGCAGATAAAAACAATGAATGGGTGTTTTATAATACACAGTACTTCAGGGGCAAGCAACGCTGTAATAGTCATAATATATATGCTATTTGGACATGGGGATTTAACTAGGGGCCTTCAGAAGTCAAAGTGCTCGACTGCTGTAATCAGTGATTAAGAAACCAAGTTCTGCTGCTATGATTTTAAATGTTTTGTCTCACTGGCTACAGGGGAGGTGCATTTATAGCGCTAACAGCAGGCTTGGCACGTGATGCTTGGAAGTGAAACAGCAACTTGTCCCCAGCTAAGGGTGTGCTAGCGGTCATCGTTTGCTTGGTCACTGCTGTGCACTAAATGCAGAACCTGAAACTGCTGCTCAGTCCCATTTTTGATACAGAATAGTAAAAATGCATATTTACCGCATGCTTATATATACTTATATATAGCGCATATATACCGCTTTTAGTATAAAAACTATAGACAAACCTCAACTCCGGCAGCCGCCAGTAGCCACCGTATTGGTTCCATTCGGCCACGTGCATTGACATAGTGCAGCCTTGGTTTCCCAGACATGTTTCCAAGTGCCAAATCTCCTACTATCTAGAATAAAGAAGTAAGAACTAAAATGAAGAAGGTTCAGAATGAGTCTCTTGAGTCTCTAACTCGATCTCAAGCATTGGTCAAAGTTGTTGTTGGAAACCAATGCTTGATGATCCAGGTCTGTCATCAAATCATCAGAGGAGATAAAAGTTAGAATACACTGAGAGGTTGCACTGCATCATTTTGCCTTGAGATGTCTTTTATATGTGTAGGTGAGTGGAGCAGAACTGTGAACCTTGAGTGACTGGCCCATGTCAGAGACCATGCAAATCATAGACCGCATCCAGCCCAAAGCCTTCTGTTCTGACCAAAGAGCAGGGAGTGCGATATGCACTGCTCTATTTATTTTGGCCTCATTTCAGGACACAGTTTACTATTTAATCAGGCAGACAATATCAGGTGAATGATTGCCTTAGTTTCTCCAGTAGCCATTAGGCTCCACTATGAAGTGACAGGAGGAATTTTTCCCCCACATGTATGCATTCAGTCTCATTCACAACAGTCCCCACTCCTCTCATTTCTTCAGGCAAGCATCTGAAGGCATGAAATTTAATTTTTACCTCGGTAACATCAAACTGGCTGTCACCACAGACAGACCCAAAGTGAAATATCTGCTCAGTTCAACCCCAGATCTTGCTGGAGTTTAAAGCAACAGCTGTCCCCAGACACACGGCATCCACCCCATTCAGAACCAGTGCACAGCAAATGCAGCAAACCTGCAGGCAGTGCCCAGTTCATACTCGCGTCATGTTTATTAACACCATGTCAACAACAAAGCTGGAGCGTTAACAGCAGCAAAAAGCAAATGGGTACAACAAAACATATCCCCCTTGTAAGGAGTGTGCCATCTTCTCTAAAATAGGAAGCACTTCATTCACACATCCGAAATCTAAATTGCTTTTTCTTGAGTCTGTATACCCAGAAAGCAGTTGGTTAATAATTAAATATCTGATGCACATAACCAAGTTAGTAAAGCACATTCAGGAATTTAATCCACAAGATCAATTCACTGACTTTAGTTTCAAGTGCACTAATTCCCCATGCATGCCAAAATCCCCAAAGCTTACCTTGTACGGAGTATATCCCCCTCTAAGCTCTCAGTAGCTTTGCCGTGTGATTATAAAGGTTTTAGCCCCTCCTACAAAGAGAATTACAGACACCTCTGCTGTTGGGAAATTCCTATTTCTCGAGCAAATTAAAACAACTAAGTCTAATCACTTCTCACCTACAGGAAATAAATTTCTGACTAATGCTGATGGTGCACAAATGTAAGACTCAGGAGAGGTCATGATTGTTTGGGAAAACTATGCTGACAGAAATTTTGTGCTTCTTAATTTCATTGTTTGGCAGTCTGCGAGCTAAAAATAATCAGAGCTGCCAAAAAGCTCCCAAGATTTAAAAAGATGCTGTGATAGCAATCAAAATTTTATTTAAATTCTTTATGATTTCATAGTTTTGTACAACTTTATGCATGTTGTATCAGCTAATTCTGCTTGAATCCTTCATAACCTTCCTTCTCTTCCTTTAGTGATGGGGGATATATCTTCAGGACATTTTTTTTTTCCTGATGAATTTCATTCCTGGACATAGAAGTGTTCTTTTTTCGGTTTCTGTCAAAGATATTTCTCTGATTTGACCTGGTGAAAAAGGATATAGCTGATGACTGAGGAGGCAGCAAACAGAGGTTGGCATCAGAAGAGCAAACTCCTGTTTCCTTTTGAGAACTCTTGATTCCAAAGAGTCTACACAGCATGAACTCCCTTGCCCCGTCCTGCTGTCTAATCTATCTGGTTAATACTGCTGTAGGCATCACATGCAAGCAAGGTCGACGTGCTACGTGGAAATCTGCTGAATCACCCTGACTCTGATTGCGAGCGGGGATATTCTTCTCGTTTTACATAGAGAGGGTTATAACTGTAGTCAAACAAAGAAGTGTGTTGTTGCAGTACAAGTCTCTCTCGTTCAGGTCCTCCCTGCAGATATACTTTGCTGCTGTATGGCTGAAAATGATCCTCATCCCACCAATTTCCACCACCAGTGCCTGTTAGACCAACGTGGTCCATGCTTGACAATAAAATGAACAGCATTATTTAGAGCTAGAACAGAAGGAAGAGTCATCAAAATGGTCACCACATCAAAGTCTTGTCTTTTAGGAGGTGCCTAGTCGAGGTGAGCACACCACAGTGTGTGTCCCAGGGCATCCACCAGCCTCCTGCTACTGCTCTGGTGAGACCAGCTGCCGGCCCTGCAGGGTGTCCTGCAGCTCTGACCATGCCTTAGAGAGCCCCAGATGAGAGCAGTGGAAGCCCACCACAAGTCACCCACATTTTGCTCATAATTTGTTCATATTTTATAATGAAACAGAACTCGGCATAAGAACATTTTGCTTGCTTGCTTGAGAAAGGACTGCTTTCCCTTCTAGGCTTCTGGGAGTGCTGACATTTGCTTTTAGCATTTTTTTTTACGTGCTAAGCGGTGTGTTCCAAAGTGTTCCAGCTTTGTTGGACAAATATGACTTATCACCCAGAGCCTGGGATAACGCAGGAGATTGAAGGTTTCTCTGTGCAGACCTATACACTGAGGTGTGTCTGGTGAAGTCTGTGCACATGCCAACTCACTCTTAGGTAGAGTAGCTGCCCAAACTTTTGCAAGCCTGGCTTTGGCAAAGCCCAGAACTGTAGGAAATATCCCAGAAGATCTAGAGACTACTCCTACATGGGCTTTAACTCCACTGTACTAAAAGAATGCAAGGTAAGAAACATGAACTTGAGCATGAAAGTTGATCACAGTGTAGACAACCTGTGTGAAACTCATCTCACCTAACCTTGTAGACACTTACATCTAGTCCATCTGTCTAGCCTCCTTTAAATTTGTCTGCATCCAGGTAGGAGGTATCCCTCACCAATCACTTGAGCCACAGCTGATATCCAAACCAAAGCCAGCAGTATGCACGCAGAAGGTAGATGGATTTCTATCTTGCATGCCTGAAGGCATCTGATCTCTTATGTTCTTCTAGGTTCAGACTGATCATCCAGGAGTTAAGGCTAGGGGAAATCTCAAATATACCCTGATGATTTAGGAGTGAATATTCACCACAGCTGCTGCTGATGACCACCAGCTTGCTTCCATTTGGTGTCTTCTTTTAAAATAGTAAGGCATAAATAAATATATATAATAATCACATTTTTTTTCGGACATGATACCAATTTCCTGACAAAGCATAGAAAAATTCTGTGCCATCAGACATTGTGGATTTTCCTCTCTACATAAAACATGTCAGAATTATGTTAGTTTGGTTTGGAGCTACGTTCAAAATTATGAGCCAATATTTAAAAGGTAAGGGAAATAGGTGCACATACAAACTGTTGTGTCTCACTGTATTAACAGGGGAAAGAGGGCTTGTAGAGAAGGGAGCCTCAGCCGGGACTAATGAGACCTGCAGAGATATGCCCAGCCCTGCCTTGCTGCAAATATAAAGGGCAGCTCTGGAGTTTTCTATGATTTAAAACACTTGATTGTTGTTTTTCCAAACCAGTGCTGCATGTGTTCAGCGCACTCACACATTGTGTCCCATAAAACATTTCTCCACGCTGAGTTACACACGCTGAACCAGGCTGGGTAGGTACGCAACCAGACTATCTTATAAACCCAGGAATATGTTGTTTACAAAAGATAGCCTTGCAGTTATCCGCAAGATATCCCCGGGGTATTACTTGCTCACCGTTGCGTTTATAGCTCTCTCTGCACATTAACAGCACGCTAAGCTCCTGGGAAGCAATCCGCTGCTTTGAGATTTTCTTCAAGTTCCCTCTAGCTTGCTTCCTTTCTCTCTCCTGCTTAGTTTGTAGCCTTAGATTGTGTCTTCTTGGCAACGTCCAAGCTGTCCTCCTCACCTGTGATTGCTCCCTATTTTCCCCTCCGCATTTCCAACCTCCGGACCTTTCTCCTCAGTGGATGTGGTTTTCTCCCCATGGGAAGAGTCAGAATTCAAAAAGATAAAGTAGCATGTCATTGATAGGCAGGCAATTTTAGGATTTCCAGAGTATTTAATACCTGAAAACCCTCTCCTTAGCATCATCTTTCATCATATCTTCTCAGCTTTCCTCCAGACATCACAGAAAGGATCATAATATTTATCGAAATTCAAGGTTTTCTCAGAACACTGCTAGTAATGACTCTGAAATCGGGGACAAGGGGGGTTAATTTCCTTTGCAACTATTCCTCCAAGCAATAATATGACACAAAACATCTCTGCTCTCAGATCACTCATGGCCTATGGTGAACCATGTCACTGTGTGCCCTACAGATCCCCACTATCCCAGAGGGAGAGAGGTCACCAACCTAACTGCTAGCTCTTCCCTCGGGAGTCAGGAGTATAACAGCAGAGAACCGATGGGAAATACAAGTTCTGTTTTGAAACCCAAAGTGGGCATGGAAAGAAAGACTTCTGCACCAGGTAACTCTGCATTTGTCTGCCTGCTCCTGACAGTGCCCCCCAGCCCCTTGCTCCGCGGAGCCCGTAATGTCCTTATGGCTCCTTGACCTGCTTGTGCCCTCTGCCCCACGTTGCTTTAAACCAATGCATGTCCTGTGCCAGCCAGCTCACCTCTGTGGGATATGCGATTTTATCTATAAGTGCACATCTCCTACAGAATTAGGCTGCAAATAGGGTTTGTTAGAGATTTTCCAGCACACTTATTTTCAGAAGATTAACTCTCTTGCTTAACTTACCTATAGGCTTGACAGCACTAAGGGACATGCTTTATTATTATTATCTTTTTAAATCCTTCTTACAATAGTAATAAAATTTTACAGGATAGCTCCACCTTACACACACACATGAATAACTCACATAAGAACATATTCTACTTGACTTCTCTTTATGCCTAAAGGTGCACCTGAGTGCACAATTTGCTAGCACTGGCTGTTTGAGATATAACTGTAATTAGGCACAGCCTTGGCCTCAGATGAAGAAATACTGAAAAAAAAAAAAAAAAAAGAGTTTTGGTGTTTGCAGGTCATAGCCCCAGGGCTATAGAATTGTACTAGACATATCAGTACAAGATAAGTTGCCTCTGACAAAATGCAGAGCATATTCTGTTAAAAACCCCACTTCGTCTTGCTGCACCCTCACAGAAGCGATTGTCCTTCTGTTTTACTGCTAACACAAAGAGGAGCTGATGGGGAGCAGGTAAGTGGAAACAGATTTTTATTACTCCAGCAGCACAGAGAAGTGTATGCTTAATTCAACAACTGATTTTAGCTGTGATTCTGTTACTGCTTATTTCTGCAATGCTTGCAGGAGACAAAAATTTTGAGTTGCCTGTCTCTGCTGAGGAAGAGACCACAGCTACACATAGTGGCACCACTCTGAAGGGAGCGTGTAGTTTCTGCTAGCTGGGAGAGCATGGAAGGAAAACAAGCCATTTGCAAACAAAGTCCATTCTTCTATTTTCTCTCTATCAGATTCATTTTCCAAATCTTTTGTAATTTCCTTTCTTTCTACACTTTTGTTGTGGAGATATTAAACATCAGGTTTTGCTACTGAATATTTTATTTTTTAATTTTGTTGAGAGATTTTCATTCTCAGACCCATTTCTGAGAGGTGTTATATTAGTTCTGTGGGGCTGATGAGTTCATTGGGGCTAAAAGTTGGCCAAGGCCACTGCGTTGGACAGCGGCACGAGCTGCCACAGGGCTGCAGGCTGGGCACATCTGCTCGATATTCCCTCTGTGCAGGTGCTGCCCTGTCACATCAAGCCCCACCTCAAAGCAGTTTTTTTTTGCTGTGAGTGTTCGTAAGCCCAAGTGTTTTTGTTTTAAATTGGAGTTCACTGGGGAGGAGGTCTCTGGGCACAGGCCCAAGTGCACTAGGTTTCTTGAAGGGACAATAAAAGTCATTGGTTAGTGATGGGACTCGGTAGGTCATGTTGATGTTGGACTTGATGATCCTGAAGGCCTTTTCCAACCTAGATGACTCTATGATTCTATGTCTGGTGGCATGAAATGGCAATGTGCACCACAGCACCTCAGCCACACAGGTGCACCCCTGGCATTGCTAACTACTAACAATTTCACGTACCTTCCCTGTAAAATCCAGCGCTCTGAGCATCCAGGAGGCTCCTCTAAGGAGCCTTCCTGTGATTCCCAGAGGGTTAGGTAGTCACCACCAAGTAGGATGACCACTTTTTTTGGAGCCAGGTGCCGATGCCAGCCCTACCCTGCAACGGCTGCCACTTGTCAGGCCCTATAGCTCAGGATTTGGAGAAGCCATCCAGGGTGAAAGCCATGCAGGTTCGTTCCTCCCTTCAGCCTGAGCTTCTGACCCTAATACCAGACCAGGGAATCTTTTGGGTGGGACATTCTTCATTGCTCACATTGGACCAAAGTCACTTTTCAAGAAACTTTAAATAGCTTTTGAGGATAATGAGCACAACTCACTAAATGATTATAAATGATTAGTGAAGTTACATGTAAGAGGGGAGATTAATAATAATGGAAATTTATGCAACCTTACTGCATTTTTAATGTACCTGAGTTGCCCTAGCCATGAAACCTGCCTGCTCCCTGACCCCACTTCTCCTCTCCCTTCTTCCAAGTCTTGAATACTTGCTCGTATATATCTGCACTTATCTCACAGGTGGTTAGAGGATTTGGTGGCAATTGAATGCAGGGATGGGTTTTAGATTTAGGGGCTAAAATTTTTTTTAGCATGACATAAAAAGAACAGTCTGCAATTTTCAAGGAGAGCCAAGAGGGGACACTCAAAGCAAGGAAGGGTCAGTCTGAACAGCACCAGAACAGGCAGGTGTAGCGCAGCTTCTGGAAGAGGAGAAGAAATTTTGACTTTGTTTGTGACAGTAAGTGGGATAGTGACAGGGCACAGGAAGTACCCAAGGAGTATGCCACAGAGATTTGGCTTTGGTAACAGTAGATGAAACTAGTATTAATTTATAAATCTTACACAATGCTGTAAAAATAATTCAACATAGGGAGTTACCCAAATTGCTGTTGAAGCTAGTCTATTTCTTTAAAGGATAAGTGATTCAGCGAATCTTCAGCTCTTTCTCCTTTTCAATGGTTCTGATTTTGAAAAAATTTTCATACTGAAAATATTTCATTCAAGTTACAGTCTATCAAACTAACACTATATCGGTCTTTTTTCCAAAGCAATAAACTTCCCTACCCTGATAAATGGTTCTTTGCTTCCATAGTCCTTTGTTTTCATGTTTTGCCAAGCATTAGATACAAATAAAGACAAATCTGCTGTCACATTGTCAGAGTAATCAGAATTTCAGGTTTTATTTATTTATTTTTACCATTGGTTGTAAGTACAATGCTATTTTACTGAGCTTCCTATTTCCTTTAAGGGGTTTGGTTTTGTTGTTGTTTTCCCTGGTATTTTGGGCCTTGCTGAAGGTAACAAGGCATTCAGTTTAGATCAAAAATCGACACCACAGTTGCCACATAATTCTCATCTGGTGGAGGCTTCCTTGCGCTGCCAGGCTGCAGGAACTTCTTAATTGTAGGCATGTTGCTCATTTTTGTTTTAAAGGCCTAAAAAATAAAAGCAAGAGATAAATCCCAACTAATCCAGCAGCAAAGAGTGCTCCTTGCACAGGACACAGGACAACTACTTCCCCCTGCTGATTGAAGAGACCCTAGCATTCATTTAGTGTGCAGATCTAAGCAGTTTCCTTCTGACTAAGAGGAGAAGGACCTGCAAAAAGCCTGCTCTTACCAGCAAAAGCAGTGTTGGAGCAGACAATATCTAAAACTCTGCTGCCTGAAAGAAACTGAAGGCAAAAATTCAACATCCAGGGCATCAAGGATTGTTTTTAAAGGTCCATGAACACTAACCAAGCTCGTGTCCTTTTTCTTTTCTTTGCTGGTTATAACAACAACATGATTTCCACGTTTACCACATTATGGATGTATCTGAGCTCTGTTTATATCTAGCATGGCCACTGTTGTCACATTGTGCCAGCTCTTCTAGGATTGCATGGGTGAGGTGAAATGGCTGGACGCATCCTTGGCTCATCTCAGTTGTCCACTAGAGGACATGTCCACTATGCGTTGCACATTAGGGTAGACAAACTATTTACACAGAGCTGGCAGATGTGACACAGGCCTTTGGGGAGACCTGTTCCCTTCTGGGGTAGTGTCTGGAGGCCACAACAGTGATTAAGGCAGACTTGGGCATCTGAGGTGACAAGAGAGGCCTGTGTCAAGTCAAGCTTCCTGAGACCTCTTACTGTAGCAGCTGGAGATCCCACGGTTAGTTGAGAAATCTTACATACATGAGAACCAACTCTAACAGTGGGGCTAAGGGAGAGGAGCTTCACCAAGTGACAGCCATTTCTTGCTGGCAGATGTATAAACATGATTTCCTATTCCTTAAAAGCACAGGAAAGATAAAGGGGAATGCAAGAAGTAAACATCAATTTTAGAAACTTTTCTCTACTGGCAGTGAAGGAATCCCTTACAACTAAGCCATGGCTTCAGCAGGACTGTGACCATGCCTGGTGGCTAAGATATTTTCCCAAAAGATGGGAGATAGAGGCCACAATTCCTGAGGCCCAAAAAACTGCATACAGGTTGTAGTATGGCACATGTTGCTGCCCACTTTGTGGCTGAAGCACTTCATTTTGTCACACAAAATTCAGACTTAAACTATTGGGGTTGAGACTTGGGGAAAAGAAAAAAAAAGAATTCCCCTTCTTTCCATTCTCCTCCCTCTCCTGACACCTTTTCCTTATCAGTTCCAAGCAGAAAATCTAGCTGCTGTAGTCTGATGCTGCACTCTTTCTTTTGTTAAGGGGATTAATGACAAAGTCTTTGAGTGCATCCTTCAGGTTAACAGTTTCTAAGCACAAAGAAGAATGACCTTAATGATAGAATCGTCAACCCAAATTTGCATTGCCTGATTGCCTGCACTGCTTTATTTACCAAGATTACAGGCACACGGGTGGACTACTGAACAGTATTTGATTTTTCCAATCTCAGACTATTTGGCTCCACTGTATCTCAATTCTTTATGACTCCTGCAGGCTCACCCATTCACTGAGTTCTACAGTGTGCTGCATATCTGGAAGCTTCTCATTTCTGGTCAAATCTCACAGCAAAAGTGCCTTACTTCTGCTTGGTTTCATACTTTGTATATAGCACAAAAGCAGAGAATTGATTCTTGATGATATTGAGTTGATTTTTGAAAGAAAATGCTGGGTAATGCCAGGGCTTGGGTTCCTAGTCATACTGTATAAGTCAGAAGTGGTGAGGTTAATAGGATCCCAAATTTGTAATTCCAGCCAGTACAGAAAATGACACACTGCACTGTACTCCAACATGTCGATCTATATCACAGCCTTAATTTGTTATCTAATATTAGATAGCATCTACAGGCAGGAAGCAGGAAAATGAAAACAGAACAGCTTACATCACTGATCCCCTTAGGTCGACATTAGTTCTATTGAGAAGGCATACAACAAAGGGAGTATCCCTCCAAGAAGTAACCCTTAACAGGGTTAGCCAGGGGCACAGTGTCTTACAATGAATCAACCAAATCCATTCCCTGCTGTGTTCCATATTAAACAAACGTAGACTGGGATAGTCTGTTGAAGAGCCCACAGAATTGATTTACATAGAATGGAGAGATGATCACTTCAGGATTGTCCCAAAATTAAAGTTGTGAGGTCGTGGTACTGCACGGTTCCTGAATTCAGGCATGTTCCGTGACAAGATTACCTGCAGCTGAGGAAACCCTGAAAGCACAGCAGGTATTTTCTCCTCCACTGCTAAAATGACTTCCATTAGCTGAACATCTGCCCAGCTGAATTGGTTGCCCACAAGAAAGTCTTGTCCGTGTTGTTTCAAAACCTGTAGAATACAAGAGAAGATGAATTGCAGATGAGAACTGGACATACGATGCCCGGCAGCTAAGTCTCATGGCACAGCTGTAGAGCTGAACAGCAATTGTAACTGAAATTTCAGTTTTTAGCTGCAAGGCTGTGAGCCCAAGTCACTTCATCAATGTCAGAAAACAATCTTGTAGTATACAAATTACAAACTTGGGTCACTTGGTAATGATGAATGACAAAAGGCACAGGGAAAACGGACAAAACCACAGACTCAAGTAGGCTATTAAGAGTCATAGCATTAGAAATAGGGATAATGGAGGAATTAAAGAGTAACTCAGAATTTATAAAATGGCCATTTAGATACTTCATTTCAGGTTATGTCCAACGTCCAGGAAGCAAACTTAAAAATGCAAAATTACAATAGCTAGCCAAAGAGAATCTCTGCCTTTGGGAGCAAGTTATTATAGTCATAAGACCTTCTAGGATGTTCAGCCTTTATTATTGTTTTCCATCAAAGCTAGATGGATGTTACAAAAGTGCAAAATGTTGCCAGATGCCTGAGTCATATGGGTTCGGTTTGTTGTCTCTAAAAGTGGGACGTGCAGAAATCTAGGACTTTTTTTTTTTTACTAAAGGAGTCCTAATATCATGGTGTTTTTGTCTCTCTGATTTATTTCCAAGGGATTTTTCCATTCTTCTAATGAAAATGCTCCAAATAATATTAAGTATAACAGAGAGGTATGCTATGAACAAACAGAAGAACGGAACTTTTATCTCAAGGAAAAAAAAAAATCATACATGCTTGCTTTTACTTCAGTGAAAATATTTGCTGTGTAAGCTGCAAACATTTTGCTTTCTTTGCTTTGTAGCTGTTCAAATACTACAGCCCTGACAACACAAGATAACAAACAGAAAGTTTGCTGTAGCATTTCCCCTTCTTTGTGAGAGCCAAGAAAGCTGAGGGATCGGATCTAGCCTGCACTACAAGCATGTTCTTATTTTTGGGAAACTTTTTGATAATTGCAAGTACAAGATTTATACGCACATCCTCACCATCACTTACCTTTTCAAAGACTGGGAAGTATCTCTTTGTTGCCTTCTCTTCAATTGAGGCAAGATTTTTCGCCTTTGCCTCAGCTGGAGAGAAAGGAAACATCATAACCATTTGCATCAGATCTGTTATTCCTTCCACATACATGTCGATCCTATCCGAGGAAGACAATAGACAAGAGCATGGGAGTTATTTCATCAGTTTTCTAATTAACTAAGGCAAATTATAGGAATTGTATACCACCACCATAGTGCCAATTTTCACAGCCCATACAAATACAAACTAAAAGGACTAAAACCCTATTTCTGTTGAACAGGATTTCAGAAGCTTTGGTTAAAACTTAACAAAGGCTAGAGACCCTGTTCTTTATTGTGTTAACCTTTCTCACGCCTTTCTACTGGATTTACAGGATTACATCTGTTGTATGTAATGCAGCTATCAAATAACAGATTGCTCATCAAGTGAAAGGAAATGTTACAGTACCAGGCTCTCTCCTTCAGGTCCTTCCCATAGAGGTTGTATTTCCCCGCTATGTAGCTGAGGATGGCTCTGGTCTGCACCATCTTCACCCCATCGATCTCCACCATGGGCAGTTGCTGGAAGAGCAGTTCTCCATCTAGGGCAGAAAGTTGAGGAAAAGCTTATTAGTTCCTCCTGGACTTCCAGCTGTACAGGAGAATGCATTTCTTTTGGAGTGTAAATCATTGACGACTTGCCCTTATTGAACTCCATGCAGTAATTTAACATTGTGGGAAAGATCAAATGCTGCTAATAGGCATCAGAGTTTTGTAGCTGGGTCACCACAGTGCAGCTGGGCCCCTCGCTTTGCAGCTCTGCCAGAGCTTCGCTGGCTGATGGGAACTGGCACCGCCTGCTCCTCTGCACTGCTGGACCCTGGCCCTGCTGGCAGGAAAAGACTCAGCCAGCAGTTGCAGCCCAAGGGATTGGAGGAGAATAAAGAGCCATATTAAATCTGAACTTCAAAAAAAAATTCAAAAGTTCAATTATTTTGAATACAGATCAGTTTCTTGGCAGGACATAAAGACCACTGCCCCTGCCCTGGTAGTCCCCTTTTCTCCTGGTGCTGGAAGGGGTTTGGCTGATCCTCCAGCGAGGCAGTGCCGAGAGCTCAGCTGCCATAAAGGTTCGGCACAGCAAAGCCAGTCTTTTCTACACCAGTTTTCTGCTGGACTAATTCCCTGTCTTTGGAGACACTCCCTGCTCCGTTTACACAGTCAGGGCATCCAAAGAACAACCCTGCCTTGTTAAAATCAGATCAAAACTCTGAATTCGAGTAGGCAGCTGTCACTTTGCACTGCTGAAAGTTAATCATTGGTTTTAATTGCTTGACCTTAATCTATCCATTGCACGTTTCTTCATAGTAAACAAATTTATTTTCGTAGGCACTTTTGCCCACTTTCTTCTCCACAGAGTTACTAAAATGCTTTGCTAACCTCAAAGAAATAAACCTTCTTCACTCATTCTATATTATTTGCAGTTTAAATGCTCTCTCTGTAGCTAGGAATAGCCTGTGTTTGTTTCTCAGAAACATTCACAGGTGGATCATATGTTATCATATCCAGAACACACTTCTGCAGACTGAGGAAAAAATATCACCTGTAAGAAGGCCCCCATCTAGTGCAAACACTATGGAATAGGAAAAAACAGCAGCTACACAAGGATACTTTTCAGCAGAAAGATGCATGAAGTGGATAATAAAATCTGACTTTCTGTCCCTTGACAAAAGGTGTGATGTAGCAAATGTGAGAAAAGTGAATGCCTGGTTTGTTTATCTACAGAAAAGAATTTCTCTCTTATGACCAGCAGCAGGCTGCCTGCCTAACCTTGCAATGAAGGCCACTTCACATAAGCCCCGCACAGAATATTTTTGCAGGATTTAAATCAGTTTGCCAGTCATTTTGCTGATTGTACTGTGCTGTCTGTGAGCAACCAGGAAAAAAAAAAAATCATCTAGACCAATCTGTCACAGAACAGCAATGCTTCTTGACATCGGGGTAGCAACTTGGGCAACCTGTGGCCAAGCAGATTGAGCCAAGCTACTTGCTGTCAGGCCAGGGGTATAGGTCTGACCAGGAGGATGCTCCTGACGTCTCTCAGCCTCCAAGGCAGCTGGCTGGCTGCAGACTGCATGGTGGAAACAGCCTCTGTCCCAGGCTGAATCCTTCACAGTGCTGGGGAACTGCTTAGATCGTCAGCTGCCATGGGCCGAAGTCACTCCTGGACCATCGTAACAGCGCGGTGGTGCAGAGCACAGCATGCCCCAGCAAAAGGTGTATTGGCATGGGAAAAAAAAAAAGAGGGAGAGGCAGTGGAGGGTTATTCATGTTCAGCCCTGCCTTGCACAGCTGGCAACATGCCAGCAGTCCTTTATCAGGTTGACTAATATTTGTCTTTCTCCAACTCATTGTACCAAAGCCCGCCTTTTCCTTTGTGTTCTCAGGTTCTTAAGCTCAATATACATACATGTAGAGGCTCTTGATCTTCTTTATAGTATTTCCCTGTCCTTTTCATTGCCACTTAATTCTCCTCTCTGGCTATGGATAGGCTTGGATACTATATGCAGGATTATACCACCCCATCTGGATTAGGTATCCCTGAGAAGGAAATTCAGATTTGGGCTTTCACTACCTGAGATATCGCATTTAGAGCTCTGTCTGCTGTCTGTACACTGCATGGCTCTCCCATATCACCAGATTCCCAACCAGATAGACCTGCAGCTGTAATTCTGATCTTACTGACACCACTTTTGTTGGGTTGCTTTGTTCATTTTAGCTTTGCTGTCGCTCTTCTTTAAACACAGCTTCCCCTTTCTGCTTAGGCAGCCAGAGCACAGCCAAGTCCTTTTCCAGGTGTCTTAGTATGTCTGGGCAAGTTCAGCCTGATGCCTCTCTGGTGTGCTGGGAGGTTTCTGTAAAATGTCTTGGTCAGCAGGAAAACTGTGGGACAGGAGCGCTCTGTAGCGCCCTTCACAGTCCCCACTCCTTCCCCACCCAGGCACCAAGGTCTTCTCCTTCCAGGGTGGCTGCAGGGTGCTTTGCTGCTGGGTTTCATCTGACTTAAGTCTGAAAGGCTGTGGCTGGGGCTATGCACTGGTGTTTGGGAACTGGTCTCCTTTCTGGCTTGCTGCTTTGACCATGTCAGGCTTCCCGCTGGTCTCTCTTCTGGCTTCCTGTATCTTTTTGTCTGGGGGAAGCTTCGTGGCTCAGGTACGTCCTGCTCAGCTGGCCTGACACCTTACTGCCACGTCAAGCCCTACCTTAGACATCCAAAATTCCTCCCTGTTGTTTGCACGAGGGTATACAATGTAAGGACTCTCACTGGTGTGCTCACACAGAACCTAGTACAAAAGAAAACTCTTTCCTACGAATTTTGGTGCCATGCAAGCCTTTCCACCTCCCCAAGGTTCAGATCCTACATCGGATGGGATCATACATCCCATCTTTACTAGTTAACTCTACAACACCTCAGGCCAACTGGCACAGAGCAGCCACACTCACTCAATTCAGCTCTCTCCGCCTACACAATATGCTGGTCACAGCTAAAGTACATCTTGGAGATGGGCCTGGCCAGGTCCCAGGAGCTGCCTCAGAGAGTGCGATCTGCCTAGGACCCATGCTAGCAGTCCAACTGAACAGATAACCAATTTGTACTTAGGAATACAAGAATCCAAGTTGTACATATGAATGTTTGCTATCCGTGCTCAATGTATTACTAAAAACACAGTCATAGAAGCTGGGACTTCTAGCTTACAGGAGTTATTTAGCACTGCAAAGAGCAGGTTACACAAAACTAGTATTTTGGTGTGCTAGGCACGCACCTAGAATTTTGCATTGGTTTACGTAAACCAATTTTAAACCACAGATTTAGCTAAATTGGAGCAATTTTTTGACAGACAATGCCTTAGGTATCATATTCTTACCTTTGACTAACTTTTCTAACTGTTCCCTTGTTTCCACAAATTTCTCTTCAAACTGGAAAAGAAGAGAGAAGAACGTTACATGGCTGTACTTCAAACTTTCTTCTGTGAGTGACTGCACATAACCACGAACAGAACAACCCAACCAAGCCGGGCACGATGAGCTGGGTCTTCAGCTGCAGATGCCCTGAGGATTCCCCACCTGTTCCCACAGCCGGGAGGAGCGGAAGGGCCTGGCCACTTCTGCCTCAGTGCACAGGTGCAGAAATAACCAAAGCGCATGTAGAAACAGAGCACAGGCATCTACAGGAGGAAGACAGGTTGCAGCCAGTGCCAAGGGAAGCACAGGGTAAATCAGCCAACACCACCCCCAGAGCATGGAGGCCAACACCACCTTTTTTTTTTTTTAAATATACAACTGGAAAACTCAGATTCATTAAGGGTCTTTAAAAAATTCCCCATCTTTACCCATTATGATTACTTCAGCGGACTCAACTGTAAGCTTCACAGAGTTTGCATCCCAAATACCAGCCACTGATCATGGTTAGTCCAATGCCACTGGCCAAATAAATTTCACCACCCTCCTGCAGTCACTTACACTCTGTGTGCATGTTAAATTGTTGCATACAGTGTCCAGTTGGAAACATCAGCCTGGAACAAGATGCCAAGTGTCAACTAACCTCCACGCCAGCCGCTGCCAGCAGCCATCGGACCGGCTCCATTCGCCCCCTTCCATTAATGTAGATGAGCCTGGGCTTCCCTGACATGCTGCTGAGCTCCTGGATCCCTGAAAAATATTAAGCTGAAAACAAATGTCTCATAAAGCTGGTGTAAGCATCATTATTTCGGGGACAAAAAAAAGAAAGGGAAAAAAAAAAGCCTTTTATTTTCACTATGCCTACTGGAATTGCCCATCCTCTAATTTAAAATATAAAATGAAAGATGCACCAGGGATGTGACACAGCTTATGCTAGGAAAGGAAAGATGTGCAGACTGGTAAAGCCTTTCCCAGCGCTACTAGGAAGTCTTTTTTTTTTTTTTTTTTTATGATGCAAACACAGACATGCTTAAACAAGCGCTATGGATCCTGAGCTACTGCGGGAAGCTTGCTGCATTACAAGACAGTTATACAACGTCACTGAAAATCCTGCCACATCCCCAGGGTAAGTTATTCAGTTACCCTCACTGCCATAGCTCCACTGAAAAGAAGCACAAGATGTTTTATTGCTAGGCTGGAATTTGTCTAGCTTTGTTTGCCAGATGTCAGAGTGCCTTACGAAGCTTCACCTGCCATCCACTTCTTTCTTGAAGTAGGATTATTATGACCATAATGATTAAATGAATCATTAATCTTCCCTTTATTCCACGAAACAGGCTGAGCTTCCCTGGTGGTCCCCTTGAATGGCCCACAGCCTGTTCCCTTGTTGCTTATGGTCTCCCTTGAAACCAGACCTGGAGCCTGGCTGCAGGCTTCAGGTGCCTCCCAGGCATCCCCCAGGGCACCAGAGGACTGCGTGCCCCAGAGACATGCACCACTCTCTGAGAGGCTCTCAGCAGCTCATGTTTCCTTGCCCTGATTTCTAAAAAATGGGACTAGCGTTCCCCTTCACAAACATGTTAGTATCATACTCTAATGACCAGGAGAAAAAAAGCTTAAAAATGGGTAACTTAAGCATGTCCAAATGTCTCAGAAACCAAATAGTAAAGTGCCTGATTTAAAAAAAAAAAAAAAAAAAGAAAAAAAAAGGCAAACAAACCAACAAACAGAAGCCTTTACCAACGGTCCCAGTTTTCCCAGAGCTAACAGCTGAAGCTGCAATACCAGGTCTGTGGCACTGTCATGATTACATCCACATAACGTGTCCCACTGCCGCCACATAACATGTCCCCAGTCAGTTTCAGTATGCTCTAGTGAAGTTTTCTTTTACACTTTTTAAAGTGTTCTTAAAATAAAGCGTGTTCAGAACACACTTTGCCAAAACTTGATTTCAAAGAGCAATCAGATTGAGAGCTCTCCCTTGAGCGATTCTGTTAAGAATTAAGTCCTATCTCTACACTAAAAGAGGATACTTTTGGTAAATTTGACATGATCCAAATATACACAAAAGAGAAATGACCACCTCCAGTTTTAGGATGCAAACAGCTGCTGCTACTGGCAGTGCTTTACCTGTAAAACAGCAGCTGCATCATTTTCTGCACATGTTGTGTGAATAGCATTTACTACATGACAGTGCAACTTAGCTCTGTAGTTCAAGGCTACTGAACTAGTGCCTCTTCATTATCACACTTATCAAAAACGTCACAACCATATCATTTCTGCACACATTGCCCCAACTTGTGATGTGCAGAAATTTACAGCAAATAGGAATTTTCCTTTAACTAGTAAAACAACAGTTTCTGCAACACCAAGTATATGAAACATAATCAGCTTGGAAAATCATCTGTTGTTTTCCTGACAAAAGCAGAGGGAGTGCAAAGCCTTAGGAATCATTTTTATCATTTTACATGAACAAGAAATTCTATGCAAGATTTAAATTATGTGAAAAGAAAAATGACAAATGGACAATAAAAATCTGTCATCAGCTAAGTTTTTAAAAAATAAATAGTGACTATCATCCATAAGCGGACGTTAATTGTTTTAAACTTCTGATGTAGAAAAAAATACTTGTTTCCCTGGTAGTCTTCTGAATCTTTAGATCCACTGAGTGTGTCTCCACCGACTACAAAAGGACCTCACACATGGAGCTCACACAGACACCTACATTTCGGTGCCTGGATCTGGAGCTGAGTCTTGACCTGAGAGCTCAATTCAGTTGGCTATGCCTATGCATCTAATGCCACTTGAGATGTGCAGACAGCACTCTGGACTTGCTGGGGCCCCCTGTTTTCCTGAAAAGTCTGCCTGATGCTTGGCAGGAAACAGTAGATTCAGTCAAACTCTCAGCATCACTTCAGTGGAAACCCACAAAGCACTTCAGGTCCAAAAGCAAATGGATGTGTCTATGTATATGTTTGCTGCTTTTGCCTAAATGCCATATTTACATCGTATTCCCTCTCTCTGTGGTTTATATCTTGCTTTACTCAGCTCTGAACTACACCACAGGGCTGCTTTCTCAGTCCTGCAGCTCCCAGCTTACTCTACGCTGCACATGAACTTTAGAGAGCAGAGAATTTACATTACCTCAACAGATGCTCTAAAATATCTGGAAGGAGCTTCACTAGAAACAGTACCTTAAGCACTTAAAGAAAATAGTTTTGAAGTTAGGACTTACCTTCTGAGCTTAGCCTCTGCTGAACACAGGCGCCTTCCCTTCCTACTTTATCTCTGGAGCTCCTCCTACCCCTGGGGAGTTTCCAGCCATACCCAATTACAGAGAATATTCTCCCATTGCTGTAAAACTGGCACTACAGAGCTTAAAGGCGTACGTGTCTGAAAAGTGCCGTCCAAGGCAGAGACTCTCTTTCTTTTGCAGTTTGCTGATTCACCTATACCATGGGGGTAGTTGCAGAGTTTCTCGTGGCTATCTATTCAGGCTCCTCTCTTGGAGTTATTGGGGTGTGTTACCCCAATGCCTTACATACAGGAGCAAGACACTTCAAAACATTGAGAACATTATAGATTTTTCTGGATCTTATTTAGGGTAATAGCAACTACTTAGAAGTAACCCGTAAAGTTTCTAGGCCTATCTCACTACTTAACAGTAACCACGTTTTTTATTTTCTGTGTTATCTGGCCCAGAAAATATACGCGAAGTATGGGAAAACAATGCCTAACTACTTCAAAATACAGTTTGCCAGTGCTTAGTGATAACTTGGTATAAAAAAATAGATAAGCAGCTTATGTCAGAACTGAACCCGTGTCTTAAGGCGATAGCATTATTTTGCAAATTGAGTGTATGTGGCAAATACCCAGGTAGAGATAAAATAAACTATGATTTTCCTGTGCTGTTTCAGTGAGATATGACTGCCTCAGCTTTGCTATCTAGATGTCATATGAAATGACCAAAACTAACAGTGGATATGAACAGACAAAAGGTGGTCTGGCAGATGGGAAACAGGATTTTGACACCAAATATCAGGTCCTCTAGTGTAGGCTTGCACAGGATGTTGGGCATCACTTTACACCTGCATTAGATATTAGTACAGATAATCTGAAAATCTGTTCATAAAACCCACACTGTTGTCAAAATTGTATTTATCAGTCTAAAGCCATGACTGTACCAACATAGCACCTCAAGATGGGGAATCTCAGGACAAAAATCTCTAGCTAGCTATCTGGAGGAAATCCCCCAAAAGCTGCTATTTTATTTTTTCCTCACATTTATGGTTTTGTGATGGTTTCTCTGTCTGAAAATTGCTGTCAGTCTCTTCCACAGGATGCAGTTTCACTAGAGGCTTCTTGGAAATTTGAAATTTATGCATTTCAGAGATTGATGGTGTCAGCAAAATACAACTGTATGGCTCTTCCTCATGCCTAATTCTCTCTCTCAGGTTCATCATCTAGTGAATAAAGCACAGCCTTAAATGTATGCTTCTGCATTGCTTCCATGTCAAACCCAGTTAGCTCCCTCCAGAAAATTCCTGAGTACAGGTCATAAGTTCATACCTGTCTGCGATGACAGCACTAAATCAAGATTAATCTATTCCTGCTTTTGAGGTCTCTGGTACCAGCAGGTACCTGAGCGCAAGGGTTGGTTCAGGAGCAGTGACCAAAGCATGCAAGTCTTCCTTGTCCTTCCTGCAGTCTCCAGTGCTGCCAAGGGCAGCAAGAGGGCTTGATGGCTAAGAAGAGGGGGTCCATTGTTCTCTTTTTGTTTTGCTTTCAGCACAACCTTTCATAATGTAATTTCTAAAGCTCCTTTGACATCTATATCTGTTGCCTATGAGGTTACTTTCATCTATAACTAGAATAGCTGTTCTATGAACCTCTAGAGTAGAAAAGAAAACGAGTTTCTTTTATAAAACATTTGGTAAGCCACACCTGTGAGTATTGAAGCAGCTGGCATGGATCCCAGGTACAACTTAAATGACCTTGGGTTGGGCATAGGCAGATTTTAAATAATACACGTACCGTACCCCAACATGTCAAGTTCCCACTGTGCTCTGCAGACACTTTTCATTGTGATGTAGCTTGGAGAAGTCCAAAGACTTCCCTAAAGGAACTTGCCTGTGATCCACACAAGTCACCCTGCAGCTGGCCAGCGGGACCATACCTGCTTCCAGCTTCCAGCAGCATCCTGCCAGAGGTGAAGACAGCGTATACAGCTAAATGCCACAGGAGAATTAAGCAAGAGAGAATTAAGAGAATTAAACAGATTCTCCCTTTGCTTCCAATCAAGCTCTTAAAGTGAAGCACAAGCAGTGATAAAAAATGAGAGTCCACGTGAGTAGCTAGAACAAGCCGTGTGTCACGCAAACCCAGACTTGCCAACTTTTCATAACGTAACCCTTCAGTGACTGCTCTGGTTCTGTCGTGGAAGCTTTACCGAGCTCCCAAGTTCAAGGTCAGCCAAGCCCATGTTCACCTTCCTGCATATCTCTGCAAGCTGTTTGGCACCTATCCAGACCACCAGCACAGAAAAGTCTGAGAACAGAAATCCTAATCCTGATTTACACCCATGGCGGTGCTAGCTAAGAGAGCTTAAATGGAGAGCCAGAGACGAGATTTATGCTAGTAGACGAAGAGAGGCCAGCGCACAGACCCCAGCACTGGCACGTGCCTCTCCGTATAGCAAAAGTTTCCTACCATAGCATTTACCTGTGCCAACTAGTGCTGTCCCACACGGCTCCCAGGCACCACAGGTGGGGAAGCATAGGCTTCATAGGTCATTTCCAACAACTAGTTCAGGTGTGGCCACCCTGCCTTGGGGACTGAGATTGGTTGTAGAGACTTGAGCTTCACCATGCCAAGGGCTGCAAAGTCAGAGAACTCTCTTGGAGCAATATGACCAGCACAGACATTGACAAATAACACAGACTGATTGTTTGAGGGGGTCTGGACAGAACCTAGAGCGACATTTATTGATGCACCCAGGAACGAGGACAGTGAGGACAACGTGAGGGTAGGCTACAAGCTAGTGGGCAGGGAAAGATGCCTTATGTGACTTACAACTCTGGGCAATGTCAGGGGCAAACCTAAATACCAGTTACGCACATGCCCCAAAGGAGCATAATCTACAGAGGTATTTAGCCATCAATTTGTAATACTTTAAAATAAGTTTAAGACACGTCAGTTTATAGAATGTTACTACTTGGATCCTTTACCACTTATTGGCTGCTGACCTAAGTACCTCAGCATGGTCAAAAGGCTTATTACGTAAGCATGAGATATGCAAGATCAAGGCTTTAAAGCCAACTGAAAAGTAACTCTAATCCATATTGTGAAATATTTATCTTAAATAAGTCAGGTATCATAATGAGTTATTTCAATAGTAACTTGTGTATGTGTCCTTTGTATGGTTTCTGGCATGTGCTGTGAAGACTCCCAGTTTATGTGCATTGTTACAACCTAAACAGATAATAACCTAATTTAGGTTTAAAGAATTATTGTCTTCAAAAGGGGATGTTGGGAAGTAAGACAGAACTTTCAATCCTATTTTTATCTGATGTTGATCAAGCTGGACAATAAAAGCTGTCAATAAAAGATTAAAAATGATTACTTGAAAATATTTAAAAGTGGCTTTTGTCCTGTGAGACATTTTTTTTATTTGCTTTGGTCATTGTCTTTATAAAACCAGATTTATTTATACAACTCATATAAGGAGAAACAGATTTTATTGACAACAAAGACAATTTCTTCTGTTATAAAACAGCTTTGTTTCTATTGAAGTTAGTGTTTCCCTGGAGATCACCAGAATTTTCATAAGACCCAGCATTCTTTATGCATATTTTAACCTCAGTTTCTCTTCAAAGACAAATATTCTCTCATTTCCTTAGACTCATCTACGCAGATCCGTCAGCAGAGAAAGATTCAACGAAAGAGCAATGACACATTATTTATACAATCTACAACTATCTGACTTTTAAGATAATCTTTGTTCGGTGTTTTGTGTCATCTTCAAAATTATAAGATACATGTGTTTTAATGATATTTATGAGTAAAATGCTACCTCTGCATTCACCTGTCTTACAGATACATTCAACAGTAAATGTAATCTCAATATGAGATTTTTTTGTCCCTGTTGCATGTTCAATATCATATAAATCTAGAACAAAAATCAAAAGTTCAACTAGGAAAAGGGGCTGAAAAATGACTGCAGATGGAACTTCGCTTCATTTTCTGTTGAAGATTCTTTGTGTTAATGCTACAGCTTCTTCATCTTGTGGTGACCTTCTTGTCAGGTTGGAGGAAATTTTTAATTGTGGCAATGTTGCTTTCACTTGCTTTAAAAGCCTAAAATTGGAAACAATTCAACTTCTAAGAAGAAGGGTGGGAAAAGTTCTAATGACAAGCCAAGACTTGTGAAATAAGCCTCATCAGGTGGTGGTTCAAAACTGGGAGGGAGCAGTTTCCTAGAAGTAGATGATACAACCTCAGAGAAAAGTAGGTACAAGTCAGATGGTACAAGTCATAGAATCATGAATGACTCGGGTTGGAGGGGGCCTTAAAGACCATCTAGTTCCAACCCCCTGCCATAGGCAGGGATGCCACCCACTAGATCAGGTTGCTCAGGGCCCCATCCAGCCTGGCCTTGACCACCTCCAGGGGTGGGGCATCCACAGCTTCTCTGGGCAACCTGTGCCAGTGCCTCACTACCCTTACAGTGAAGAATTTCCTCCTAATGTCTAGTCTAAATCTATTCTCTTTTAGTTTAAGACCATTCCCCCTTGTCCTATCATTATCTACCCAAGTAAAGGGTCCTTCTCTAACTTTTTTATAAGATTCCTTTAAGTACTGAAGGGCAGCAATGAGGTCTCCCTGGAGCCTTCTATTCTCCAGGCTGAACATCCCCAGCTCTCTCAGCCTTTCTTCATAGGAGAGGTGCTCCAGCAAGAGAAGGTGTAAAACAATGGAGTTTGTTTTACAAAACATGTCCAAAAAACTGGGATAATCTGCCTTTCAGAATTTAATCTTTCAGAGCTAGAGAGCTGCTTAACCCCTGAAAGTTCATGATTTCTTCCAAGATTCCACGGCACTAATTATTATGTACTTGATATCACTTTTATCCTTTCAAGTTCATGACCTCAGTGACATCCTTGACAAATCATGACAATGATTTCTGCAGTCCTAATGTGAAAGTGTTGCCTTTTTTTTTTTCTGCTTGTATTTTGCTGCTTTTATGTCTTATTCCACTTATAAGACAGGGAATATGAAAATCACCCTCCCTCTCTTACTGGAACCACAAACATAAAAAATAATTTATATAATAGTTTTGTTTGTCTCTTTTCAAACACATAGGACCATAATTCACTTCTCACATACATTTCTCAGCTTCGCTTTTACTTATTATTACTATTATTTTATATTCTCTGTGCTTTACTTTGTAGACTGTGTTTCCCGATCCTCTCTCTATTACTTCTGCATTCCGGCAAGGAACTGCCGAAGTATTTTAACTTCTCTTCCACAAAGCTTGGAATGAATATGACTGTCTTACTATTTGATTTAATTACCTGCAGCAAAGAAAATTTGGAGATAATGTGGACGCTTTCACTTCTGCCATCAGGATTGTTTCATCAGTTGGATTTCTGCCCAGGTGAGCTGGTTTCCAACAAGGAATTTCGAGGAATTCCAAGGAATCTTTTAAAATCTACAGAAAGTGGGAGAAATTTTCATATATATCAGCATATTCCAGTCTCAGCTAAAAGATTATTAAAATATTTTACCTTTACCCACCTTGTAAATTAGGTGTTGTATATAAACAGGAAAAACCTGATTATTTTGGCAATGGAAAACATGGGCAAAATCCTTCTCTTTGACTTAAGACAGTGTACCTAGGGAATGTACTCAAAGCAGAATTAAGATTCTAAAAGTAAGGACTGAGCACAAGGAAGTAGGAATGAGCACATTGCACTCACCTTTGGAATGGAAGATACCTTGCACTGAGGCTATTTATTGCCTGGGGCTGGGAAATTCCTACCTTCTTGTACAGCTAATGATGGGTCTCATTAATGAATTAATGAGTGTGATTCAGGATCCACTTCTGCTCCTCTCCATTGACTGCAAAGAGATTTTGGGTCTTGGTAGGTTTGATTCAGTCCCCAGTCTCTTAAATTCTGACAACACAGTAAGAACTGTGCTGTTTGCTATCAAACATGCAAACATACCGAAAGGAGGTACTTAAGGTTTAAAGGTCATTGTTGGAAGCTCTCCATCCAGTAAGACTTTTAGCTCAGACTATCATCTGGAAGGCTTACTCTTGTGTTTCAAAACAGGAAAATGGACATCCATCTCTTCTGTATGTCCATTTTGTGATTATGGGGAGGTGGTCTGTCACCTTCTGCCTGACCATTAAAGAGCTCACTTTTTAATGCAGCTAGTACTATAATTCAAGAAAGTGACCCACTCCTCAGTACTGATAGACATAAAATTGTGACTAGCTTGATTCAAGAGGAAAATAATTTCTAAGAATTTAAAAACTGAGCAAAATTGAGTCATTAAATACAGAGTTGATGGAAATATTCATGACCTAAACCTACATTTCACGATTATTTCTGCATCCCTGGTCAGGAATATTGAAAAAAGGCTTTGGGGTACTTGAGAACCAGGGTGATGCTGTGTATAATCTTTATATACAAGGTAATAAATCTGTAGCAAGTAAAACAGTGTGAATGCGCTCACCTTATAAAAGTGGGGCTATGTTTCAATGTGTCTCCCAAGGCTGGTACAAAGTTGGACTAGGTGATCTTTCAAGGTCACTTCCAGCTGAACTATTCTGTTTTATAGCAAACATGGGAATCTATATTAGGATAGCATTTTTTATTACCAGTAACGTGTATTAGGAGAGTGTTTTTTTATTAACTTACCTCCAAACAGAGTTTGGTCATGATAGCCAAGTACATAACCTTAACCAATAAAATTGTGCAACATTATACAAAAAGATGTATGAATCCTTCTGGAGGTTAAACCTTACCAAAGGCTTACATAAATGATTTAATAACTACTGTCCAGACATTTCCATCCACGTTTCATGTCTATAAGGTGCTTCCTGTGGACACCTTCAGCAATAAAATCAGCACTAGCTGCCCTAGTGTTGTAGCTGAACGCAGAGATTCCTAGTCTTTCTCATAAGAATGACCAGAAAAGACAGATCAGTCTTTGAGGCCTAAACCTATACATTTGTCTTCAATAGTCTGGTTTGGAAAGGTGTGCCTCTTGCTTCAGGGACCAGGACACCATGCAACCCGTGAAGTCTGTCCCTTTCCTAGTGCAAAAACAATTTCTGGATCCAACAGAAGTACTTTCTCCAGTCTCAAGCCTCCACGGCTTCACATTAACACCTGTTACTATGAGCAAGAAGGTACCATGGCACTAGAAAAATAAACAATGTGCTTGTTTAATTAAGGTTAAGATACACTCATGTTGCACCTTTTTTCTTTTTATGTTGTGTGGGCAGGCATACTTTGCATGTGAGAACTTAAGCAATGAGATACTCTGCAACGTGTGAGAGCTACGCCTTTCATTGCAAGGCTGTCTCCATGCAAGCCCGTCTTAGGCAAACTTTATCAGAAATGATTGACCAAAAGGTCAGCCCGAGAGTAAAGATCTCCTACAGCAAATCTGCTGACTAATAGCAGAGTTTGATAAGGTAGTTACTTCCTTGACAAAGGGGGTGGAGGGATGATCTGTGCATGAGCTAATGTGTATCTGAGTAGGCTGGCACAGCTGGGATCATGAGCTAAGCTTGGGAGTATCAGGCTGAAGGATAAGGTTAAGCTCCTTCTGCCTCTTGCCAGAAGGAAGGTAATGTTACCATTCCATCTACTCTTGGGTGACCTTTCCACGTGTGAGTTTGAAGGGTTCTGCTGCAGCGTAGAAATTGTTCTGAAATGGAAAGTATAGTAGGGCATGCAACAGAAAGGAATTGGAAGCTACAGCATTGTTTATTCATTTTCAGTGTACGTACTGATTCAGGTCACCAAATCTCACATTTCCTCCCTCTTGTCACTTTTCTTTTTTATCTTCTGCAAACTTTGTTAATTTTTCTTTCAGTTCCATAAAATGACATGAATAAAATTTTACATAAAATGTCAAATTGCAAAGTGCTGAGGATATAACTCTGTTCAACTATCTAACGTGTAGGGCAGGAACAGACTCTTCTCAGAGAAGCGTGCTGAAAGAATGGGAGAGAACTGCAACAGAAGTTGCAGCATGAGAAATTTTAAACAGACAAAGAAGAAGAAAGTTTTGCAATGACTTGGTCAAAACCTGGAGGGGCTGCTGGAGGTGTGTATATATATGTCTGATTTCTGCTCCATACTCCTAGGGGGCTTGCAGATGCTTCCAGTCATATGCTGGAAGAGGTTAACCATGCCTTACAGTTCGGATAAAGTGCCATCTGGAGATAACTATTTCTTTCCGCTGACTATAAAAGTAGTTATCGTGCAAAATTAAGCACCTGGTGCTTATAAGTCCAGAGTTATGGTACCAGGCTTTGTCCTTCAGGTCCTTCCCATAGAGGTTGTACTTTTCCTGCTGTGCTGCTGGGGATGGTTCAGGGCTGCACCATCTTCATCCTATGTCTCCATCATTTTCATCCCATCAGACTCCACCATGGGCACTTGCTGAAAGAGCAGGGCTCCATCTAGGGACAGAGGAAAAGTAACATCAGGGTAATTCAATGCCTTTTGTGTTGTTGGAAAGGAGCTCGTGCTACAACCTAGTAGTTGCCTAGGGCAGAAATTTTCCCCCAGAGCAAACAGGATACAGAAGAGCCTTCACTAAGAGCAGGATCTTAAGTATGATGTTAACAATAAAACATTGATCAGCATGGGAGAGATATTGTGGCTGAGCAGTATCCTATGCTGTTGTCCTCTTCCCTCTTTAGGGAAATGACTTCCTCAAAAAGCCCATGTCACACTCAGGATGTGTTTATGAACACTTTGTAAAGGTTAAGAGAGTCTGTAAACATGTTTCAACTGCTACTAACCATACAAAAATGTTTTATATGTTGCCATAAATATGCAGGCACCTTGGACTTTACAATTCTTGGGTTACCATTTTAATAATAAACAAATAGGTTGCTCAACTCCTTATTTAAAAGATGCCTGGTGGCACCTACTAAACACTACTCTCTGGCTTCCCACTTTGCAGCAGCAGTAAACTGCCAGCTGTCTTTGGCATCTTCCACAAAGACAAGCTTTTTGAATTGCATCTCTACAGGGGATTGACTTAATTCATGCCAGATGTCATTGCTGGGGCTGTGCATCAGAAATGAGAGAAATAAAGCCAAACAGCATGTTCCTGTCTCAGCTTTCCTACGACTCATTGCCAAAGGCGAGTGTAAGTCCCAGCAGCCCTCTGAGGACTCCTCTGTGCAGGCTGTGCCCAAGCAGGAACATGCAGCTGATGCTCAGATCCTATGTATCACCCCCAAAATATGAACCTACTCCTCCTGAACCTCAAAGCAGTGGCCAATGCACACAAGCGTTCACGCCGAGGCAACCAGTAGGTCCCAGTAACCCACACAGCCTTTCCTACTCTTCCTTTGCTCCTTCCTTCAGTGAGAATTTTCCTACTGCTTTCAGTGGGAATGGACTTGCAATTCCACTGATGGCCAATGTTTTAAACCCAAACAGGTCGTGTAGGACCACAGCACTTACTTCCACTACGCACAACTTCTGCCTGGCTATCAGAATGATGCTGCAAGCTGCTTTGTATATATATATAGGTCTTGCCAGAGCAAGTGTTGAAAGCAAACCTAAGTCCTTGCAAAATACATCAAAACTGTCAAACAATTAAGTGCTTTAGGACAGTTGAGAGTGAAATTATTCCTCGGATCATTGTGCATTGTGCCAATAGGTATTGGGCCAGCAGCACTGGGAAACGTAGGAAAGATGACAACACACATCTGTGTATCTTCTTTGCTTACTATTGTCTTGAAGGCTGGTGAGAGAACTGAAGTACTCTGTCTTAAGAGTCTTAAGAGCATTATCAAAGTCTGCTAAAGACCTAAGTAATCACTGCTAGAGCCCTGTACAAGGACAAGAATACTCAGTAAGGAGGCATTTTACACTTCTTTGGCTATTAGGAAACTCCTGCAGATTGATGGCCTCTATGACCCCTCTACTTCTCATTAGGTTTACAAAAGACTTAGATCTAACTGATCTCTCTGGTTTGCCCAAAATTTGGAAGATCCCAATAATAGTCTATAGACCTGTCACTCTGTGGAGGCTAAAAACTAAACTGACAAACCTGTGTGGAAATATCCAAATAAGAAACACACCATCCTTAGAATTATTGTCTATTCCTTCCAGTGACGAGGAGCTCGGAGCAGACCCTTGCCCAGCACTGTTAATTCCCTTGACAAAAAAAATAACAAGCAACATATGATTCAGCTCACCCTAAAACATACGACTAATAGCCAAGTGGCTGCTGTTCTGCTGCTGCTCTGAAGTGTTTATTGACTGGGTTTGGTTTGATTTGCTGCACAGGAACACCTAGTAATACCTCAGATGTCCTGTGTCACCTGTTCCAGAAGGCCAGGAATCTCCAGTAGTGCCTGTGTCACATCATGCAAGCCTGTGATGACAGTGTAAGTGAAAAAGGTGGTAAGTGGAGGGGTACACACTGGTTTATATATCTCATCTCAAACCAAATTAAGAAGATAAAAAAAAATACAAGTTCTCATCAACCCTCCCTCACAGAAAGATTGCAGCTTTTCAAAGCCCACGTGCCATTTATTTAAGTGCTTAAAAACCATTTACCTTTCCTTTGTAAACTCATCTGCCAAAACCATACACTGAAGAAAATAATAGAGGAAAAGAAATAACATTTTGAGTATGGGAGTTATTAAAGCTTGGACAGGAATTACACCAGGTCTGTGTGATGGTTTACTACCTCCCCTTCTCATCTCCCTTCCTTGGTTTAAAAATGCAAATGAAATGTTTTTTTCCATGAGCTACGCAGGTTACCGAGGTACCCCTTCAAGTCAAGTCTTTGAGGATACATTCCGTATATAAGTAAGTTAATGTTTGCAAACCCCATTCTGCACATCTATTAAAGTTTACCAACCCCAACTTTCATTCATGAGACAACACCACAACAAGAACATGTAAGAATAACAAGTTTATTTGATTAGAACAGGCCCTCTAGATACACCAGTTATACACGTATGACAGGTGGTAGTCATTTTATTTCGTAAATCAGTAATGAAAATGTAACTTAGTTATGAAGGCACAATGCTGGTATTTCAGACAAATCACTGATGTCCAATAGAACTGGCAAGAGAAACACCTCCCTCCTACATTCTTTAAAAACTCTCTCTTTTATTTTACTAAAGTGAAGTTAAAAACAGTGAAGACCTGAATCAGAACCAATCATACAAAAATCTGATCTGGATTTCAGGAGAAAGTCCTCAGAGCCAGTATAACATGCTGGAGCTGTCAGTCAGCAACTCATATTTCCTTCTCTTTTGCTTTCCCCTCTTCCAGTGAGCTTCCAGGAAGACAGCAAGCCTGCTGCCATTTCAATTGCTTAAAATTACCAGAAAAATCTCAAGAAGAATGAAGGAAAAAAACACAGGTTATTAGTGAAGTATAATTAAAAAAATTACATACTGTACTTTGTATGAGAGAACACATGATATTGTTCACTGAAACTCTATTCAAACGTATCTTCACCTTCCCTGTGCAGTTTATTTGTATGCTCTCACAGTTTTCTTCAAACAAGCATAGATGTTGCTTTAGACAGGCACACTAATTTGCTTTTATATCATAATACATACGGAGAACTCTCCTCACAGTCTCCACATATTTATCATCAGGAACAGGTTTTCTCTGGCTTCCAGGCTCTAGAAACTTCTTGATTGTGGGGATGCTGCTTATCCTTCTTTTAAATGCCTAAAAGGTAAACAGTAAGTACACAGTAGTTAAAAAAAAAAACAACAAAGTAACACAAGAAAACAACTGTTAAACTCATTTCTGTAAGCAGAGGATTTAACTGAAGAGGGCAGCATTTACTGAAAGCATTAAGCAAATACTGTCTGCTGCTACTGGAGAAACTACTAACGGTATGTATCCAGAACTGTTCCATCAGCAAAGGAAATACTGATAAGAGATGTGCCTGTATTCATCTCAGTCTTCCTAATGGAAGTCATTAACATCCTTTAAAAAGCAGCATACGAAGGCAGTACAAGAAATACAGTTTTAGCCACGGATAAAGTTTACTCCCCCTCACCCCAAACTCATTATTTTAAATAGTAATAAGACAGCCCTCCATCTTGTATTGATACAGGTTGAAGTGGAAACAGTTATCTGTGGTTTCAGATGTGTACTTTATTCAAATCACAGCTTGTGGTCTAGAAATATTTTCTGGTTTAGGCATCACAGAGCTGTTGAGAAGATACAAAAAAAAAATGGAGGGTTGCTTCACGTCTGTATGAGAATTACTCTATAAAATAATAAATTCTGTAGATGAATCCTATTAGGAGTTTCTTCCTAAAGCAAGCAGAGCAAGACTACAATAGGAGTGACAAACATTCCTGTCTTATGTAATTGTCCACACATAACAGAAATATCTTTTATCATATTTCCATCCATATGAGAGTATTGTTAATGTCAGTTACCTGTAACTGAGGAAAGCTCGAGAGAACATCCGACTTCTTCTCTTCTACCATTAAAATGGCTTCAAGAAGATGAACATCTGCCCAGCTAAAACTGTTGCCAACAAGGAAGTCCTGCCCATGGTCTTTCAGAACCTGGAAGCACCATAAATGAAAGCGTTCAGATGTGGATAAGCAGCTGTGGTTGATGTTTACAAAATACTCAGGCACACCTCACTTGGCAATACTTACTGCCTCCTCTTCTGTTCACCTCTTTTTGTCCCCAGTCCCTAGGGATACTGCTAGTGTGGGAGATGTGAGCCCAGTGCTTACAACCACCAATCATTTATCCATGAGCAGTCCTCACAGCAGTGATCTAGAACCCCAGTGTTTCTCGTACCCATCCTTCCTTACATCCTATAGCCCTAGGTAACCCCACGTATTAGACTACAGGGTTAGATCCCTCCTTGGTTTTCTCCCCTTTCCAGCCTAATAAATCTCAATTTTTTCTGCATTTGGTTACAGCTTCAGTGGGAAAATAGAGATCAGCCAGAAAAAAACAAGATCCCAGTATGGCTTATGTTGCAGGATGTTCAGATGAGAAGACTTCTGTGCCTCCTACATCTGCCTGGGGAAACTTGAAACACTGAGGCATCTCCAGAACTGTGGTTTATAAACTGTGGTAATAACTGCTTACTACTGTGGTTAAATAAATAAATAACATAAAGATATAGTTAAGATGTTAAACAAAGCTGACAATTAGCTATTTTAAAATTGCATCTCATTTGCAATGTAGATTACATAGTTTCATTTCTCCTAAAAGCAGGAAGCTCAACTGTGTATAACCATCGTTTACACATTCATTGGATCAAAGGGGTACCTTGATCTTTCAGTGTCAGCGGTGATGTTACTCAGACCACGAGATCTCATTCAGAACTTTCTACATTTAGCCCGCCCCCAGTTCTCTTAGACTGCTCTGACCTCCCTCCATCTGTCCAGCCTGGTGACGGGATGATGTCCAGTTTAAAGTACTGGGCTGAAACCTTCCTATTTCCTCCGCTTTTCGTAAAATACCCAGTGTTTCTGCTGTTAGAGATCCTACCACATACCTTTTCATATACTGGGAAGTACCTGCTGGTGGCCTTCTGAACTATAATGGCACGTTGTTTCTCTTTATCCTCAGCTGATAAGAACGGGAACATCAAAATAAAGCCCATAAGGTCCTCAGTTCCTCCAACATACATATCAATCCTTAAAACAAACAACAACAAAAACAACCAACGTAAATAAGAAGGCGCCTCCATAACCACAGATCTGCATTGTGATCGTAAAAGTTGAACTCTCCCTTACGTGGCAAGGTTTTGGTAGCAGGAGCTGCAGGGGTGGCCTCTGTGAGCAGAGCCCAGCAGCTGCCCCATGTCAGATCAGAGCCAGCTCCAGCCAGCTCCAAAGGGGCCCTCCACTGGCCAGAGCCAAGCCAGTAAGTGATGTTATTTGCAACTCTGTGAGAGTGTATTTAAGAAAGGAAAAAAAAAACAAACTGCTGCAGAACAGCAGCTGGGAGACTGACAAGTGAGAACCAGCCCTGCAGCCCCTAAGGTCAGTGCAGAGGGAGGGCAGGAGGTGCTCCAGGCGCTGGAGCAGAAGTTCCCCTGCGGCCTGTGGAGAGGCCCCTGGTGGAGCAGGCTGTCCCCCTGCAGCCCATGGGTCCCACATGGAGCAGATCTCCACGCTGCAGCCCGTGGAGGAGCCCAGGATTAAACACGATTGTACAAGGACTGAAATTCAACTTCAAACATCAGATTGTGTAAACAACCACTTGGGAATCACCAAAGAAACCCACACCACCACAGAATGATTAATTCCAAACTAGCTTAATTGCCTAGATATATCCCACCTTCAGGGTTTCAGCCAAAGTCCAAGTGGCGTCAAAGGAACTAATAATGCGGCTGAAAAGCTGAAGTTGTCTATCAGGTCCAGCACCTAGCTAAATTATTAGTACAGACGTTTTTCTTTTCAGATAGCCCCTTTTATCCATTTTTTTTTTCCAGAGCTCTAACGCCAGGTTTTGTACAGGAGACAAGACTCAATTTAAATTAAGTCCTCATGAATATGAATAAAACATCTGGTAAAGTTGTTTATCAAAGTCTTCTAACCACCCTACATCATAACAGTCTTATTACACAGCAGAAACCTAAAACAACTGCAGTTGCTGTTGTCAGGCAACAGCTTCTCAAAAAAGTCTCTGTAAGGATTAAATACACTAAATACTACGAGATGTTTTCAGATATTCCTGCAAGGTTTAACATGTATCAGCTTCACCTCTCTGTTTTTCCAAAACTGCATTTCTACACTGCAGAAGAACAGTTATCCAAATGACTTCAGCCTGGGCTAATCACAGTAATCCCTCCTCAAAACACTGCCCTCAAGAACAAAGCAACAAATACATTTGAATTCTATCTTCTGATAAACAGAAAGAATAGGCCCCAGACTAAATACACAACTTGATGGGAAAGGATTCTGTCTGCAGGAAGAGGTACTCAAGGAATAAAAGCTATAGGTGATGGCTCATTAACACCACAAAGAAGCTGGTAAACTACGACTAATGCTCCAGACTATTTTTCCTGTTACTTTCTTGAACCAGCTTCAGCCAATTCACCTAACTACTCACACTTTTGTGGTATTCTACCCATTGAAGTTGGATTCCTTACTAGTTAACCTTTAGTCTTCCTTTATTTGGAAAACAATAGGAAATGGGCATTTAAAGGCCACAGATATCCCAGACGCATCTTTTTCCCTCACACAGACACAGCATGAACACTTGGATTTAGTTTCACATGAAACCAGAAATCTTCCAGTGACTTTAGCTGCCTCTTCTCCAATTCCTCAAGACCTAAAAAGTAAACTTTTTATAATGCTGAGGAACACCATCTAAACGCAGATAAAATCACTTCCAGGTCTTATTTTGCAAACAGAAAAGCTAAAAAATAACCACTGCTTTCCAAAACGTTTTCAGTTTACAAAAGTAGTTCAATATTTACACTCCAGTCAGTTCCTGAATACCTGTGGCAAGCTGTACTAATGTTTTACTAGAGCACAACGGACTCGCACATCAAGCATTTTTTTTACGTAAAGATAATCTAACCAGAACAAATCAGTAGGGTTGCACTGAACTGCGGTTCGTCAGTCTTACTGCATGTTGTAAACCACTGAAGCACATCAGTGATCGTCTGTGTGCGCAACTATCCCGTTAATTCTACACATATCTAAGCTACTGTAACACATCCAAGAAGAATAGTCACAGTACAGGGCTCTCTCCTTCAGATCCTTCCCATAGAGGTTGTACTTTGCTGCTATGTAGTTGAGGATGGCCCTGGTCTGCACCATCTTCATCCCATCGATCTCCACCAGGGGCACTTGCTGGAACAGCAGGGATCCACCTAAAGATGGGGAAAGCAACGCATTAATGTTGGATCTAGCACCTCTGCAGCAGATCTCTTGTCCTCATAAAGGCATTACTTTTATGGTGAGCTTGCTGTAGGAAGCCGTTACATTAAACTGGCATCGTGCAAACAGTAAAGAACAGATAAATTAACGTGAAGAATGGAATCATTGGGGATTATCAACCCTGCTTTAAAAAACA
The DNA here is from genome assembly GCF_009769625.2 of Cygnus olor. Taxonomy (NCBI): domain Eukaryota; kingdom Metazoa; phylum Chordata; class Aves; order Anseriformes; family Anatidae; genus Cygnus; species Cygnus olor. The sequence continues at coordinate 25,121,759 of NC_049171.1, forward strand.
ACGTGCACAGAAGTTGCAGTCAGGACTGGGTTCAACAGCTTTTATGCTGAAATTGAAATACAATCGAGACAATCTTCATACTAAACACATTAACTGAGTAAAAAGTGCCTAATTCTGTATATGTAAAAATATATTTGTATTCCACTACCTAAGAGACAGTTGAAGCAAATTTTAAATTCCAAAATTTCACCCTCATTACCAGTATCTTAAGCTAGATCAGGACACTCAACGAACTTTTAGGATAACCTTTTGCAAATCACTGTGAAATTCCACAAGCTGGAAAGACATTCAGTTCTCAGTGTGGACAGATATCCATACATGGGGAAGAAAAATAATTAAAAATCAGTCTCTGAAAAAATCTCTGCCATGTGGGAAGTCGGTCCCACAGTCTTTAAACATCTTCTCTGAGACTATGTAAGGCCTGCTCATGCTTCTTTTGAGGTTTTATATGCACTCACTTTGCAGGAGCTTCTCATACTGTTCTCGTGTTTCCAAAAACTCCTCTTCAAACTGAAAAAACAAGCAAACAAAAAAAGTGAATAAGGAAGAACAGGAAACAAACATCTTCTCACATTTCTAGAACAGACAAACTTCAAACCTGGATAGTGATTATCAAGGAAGAGAATACAAATCTTGGTCCCTACATTCCAGACATAACTTTAAGGGAGAAAATGCAAGGGGCAGAAACACCGGCAAAACCTCTTGGTCTATCATATCTGACAAATGCTGCTAGAGGCAACCCTAGCAGAAAAATCGGCATTAAGACCTGGAGTGAGGATGGTTTATTTGGTATTGAACAGGCAATTTAATGTGAGACAGTCAACAATATAGACTAGGCTGTCCTTAAAATGCTTCCTGATATGTGGAAAAAAGCTCTTTGCTTTGATTTGGGAGCTACACAGGAACAAATTGTTAGAAAGTGAAAACAAAGCTTTTACAAAATAACGTTAAAGTATTATGCCAAGCAGGAAGATTAGTGCAGAAGCATATTTAGGACACCTGAAGATGAATTATTCACTAGATGAGAAACCCAAAAGACACAGCACTGCCTGTGATCAGACTGATTTACTTATATTCAGTATGGTTGAGGATGGCTGGTACTTACAGAGGAATTCAGTTCAAGATTAAGGCACCGAAGTTAGACATTTACATGTACGTGTGCCGTACATGTCTAAGGTGCCATTACAGTCAATGTAATCCATTGAGACTAGAAAATGATTGAGCTTACCAAGCACTAGAAGCCTCGACATGAATTCCCAAGGGTTCTTCCTCAGTCAGCATCTCTATGAACGCGTGTGTGACGTGTGTTAATTATTAAGATTTGCTATAGCGGGGAAAACCCAGAAAGTTAGGCATACAAATACACAATTAGAGTAAGTGTGATCACGTAGGCTAAGATAAGCTGTTAAGTCTATTCACATGAAGCAAGCAGGACAAAATACGTTTCATGCTGCAGCTCATTTTGAAGGACGCAGCCAGTTGAATGAAAAAATAAAAAACCCTGTACGAGCATCCAGCTGAAAACAGACAGACTGGAGAATGCAAATTTGTTGCTGTTTTACTTGGCACAGATCATACTTGTTATGCCAGGAACACATGTATTGTTCAGCTCAATAGCACTGGGTAAGTAACAGAAGGCTTAATTAAGTGATCTTGCATTAAGCAAGAGCCTGGCTTACGGTGTCTCACAAGACACGTAACTTGAAGCCATACTTTTGTGCACCTAAAGTAATAGCATTTAATCATGCTGAATAACCAACACTTATTTACTATTGCATCTTGGGATAATTTTTCTTGTTTGGTTAATGACCGGTGTTCTGACGAGCTTAAAACATGCAGCTTAAAGTTAAAATGGTGAAACGAACCTCAACCCCGGCTGCAGCTAACAACCAGCGAATGGACTCCATTTTGCCTCTTCCATCAAAGTAGTAAAGTTTGGGTTTTCCAGCCATGACTTCAGACTTCCTGTTACCTAAAATATTTATACGAAATACGTCAATAATGATTCAAAATACTGATGGCTATTGGAATAACAGTTCACAGGTCACTCACAGGACAATAATTTAAGTTAATTTAAATCATTTAAATAAAGCTTCCAGTCTAAACTGATTTGGTTTTATTGCAGCACAGTCAAGTCACAGTTATTTTGTAGCTGTCTTCATTCCCCTCCAAATTCAGAAAAAGTAAGCATCAAGTTGTTAATCAGGAGATAACGGGAGGGAAAAAATAAAGTCACCACTGAGGAAATCATAAAAAACTTTTACAAAATTAAAGTTTTAGCACTAGAGCTACTCAATCCATTGCCACTAAAAGCCATGTTTCAACAAGAGAGGAGAAAAGGGAGCAGACGTGTTTTTTTAAGTCCTTATATTGAAGGACACTATAAGTATCTAAACATTCATTCTACACATGAGGCATGGAAACATGTTTTCAAAACCTCTCAGTTGTCTTTCTAGCTGTGGTGATCCAGGGTATGTGATTCTACACAAGTAGTAACAAAATTAAACAGATAAATAGATAAAGACCAGCTTCTTCTGTAATAACCCAGACTGAAATACTGCTGTACTATTTATTCTTCAACTGGTCTCATTTCTTTCTATTAATAAACCTTACTGATAAACTGAAAACTCTGTAAAGTTATGCTTATCAAGATACACCACGCTTTGCAAGCAGAACTTTAGTACTTCCATGTCTCCATAAAGGAGGTTATTACTTGTTACTTCTAGGATAGATACATTTTGGTTCCAGAAGGAACTGGATTCCACTGCATAGCCATAAGCCAAGGGAGCATTGAATTTTGTCATACTAGCATTGCATATGCATAGATCTGAAATAGTAACTCCTTGCTGAAGCTGAGGGCTGTTTTCCCTCTGCAGGGAGATGCCTTGTCACTTTAAGCAGCAGTTGAAGCAGTCCTGGAAAGCAGCCTGTTGGCATGCGAGCACTGACTGCCAGTTCTTAATCTTGCAAGCACTCCAGAAGCAGGTGGGGGGGGGGGGGGGGAAAGCAACCTCTACCAGATCTTGAGCATAGAAGCAGCACCAGGCAAGATGGCGAGGGGAAAAAAATAAAAAATAAAAAAAAAAAGACACAAACTAAAAGGCTGCTGACAGGAATTCAAAGGAGCAAGGTTGTTCGGCCCTTCATGCCTGCTGAGGGGCCTCTGCTTGGCATGGGGCTGTGCAGTGCCTGTGGCACCATGTCACACCAAGCAGCAGCGGGATGAGCCCAACACCTACCTGAGTGGCACGGGAAAAGGCTGATGAAAACAATGAGCAATACAAGGTGCAGGCAGACTGCAATGAGATGGGGCAGGAAGGCAAAAGGATGCTTTTTCAAGAATAGAAATGGCTTGCAAGACAGTTAAACTCACTAAAGAGGGGAAAAGAAGAAGGCCAAGGTGATTGTTAAATGCTGAGGTATTTAAAAAAATAAGAGTGCCTTTTGTTCAGCATGCCCTTCTGAGACATGCTTGAAGCAGGCCAACCTTGCACAATCACAGAATCATTAAGGTTGGAGAGGACCTCCAAGATCATCTGGTCCAACCATCACCCTGCCATCAATGTCGCCCATTAAACCATGTCCCTAAGCACCACATCCAACCTTCCCTTGAACACCCCCAGGGACGGTGACTCCACCACTTCCCTGGGCAACCCACCCCAATGCCTGACTGCTCATTCTGAGAAGAAATGTCTCCTAATTTCCAACCTGAACCTCCCCTGGCGCAACTTGAGGCCATTCCCTCTAGTCCTGTCAACTGGTTATCTGCAAGAAGAGGCTGACCCCCAGCTCCCCACACCTTCCTTTCAGGTAGTTGCAGAGAGCAATAAGGTCTCCCCTGAGCCTCCCCTTCTCCAGACTAAACAACCCCAGCTCCCTCAGAAGTCACCCGAGCGGCAGTGCCACCTCCCAGAGGCACACAACGTAGGGGCTCCTCAGGCTGCACCACTCAGGTGAGGCAGGACGCGCACATCCAGCTGAAGGGAACACAGAACCGCAGAACATCCCGAGCTGGAAGGCACCCACAAGGATCACCGAGCCCAACTCCTGTCTCCACAGAGGACCACCCAAAAATCGGAATCGAGGAAACCGCAGCGCAGCAGCAACGCCCTTCTACCCCTCGCCCCCCGCTCACCGCAACGTCAGGACACAAAATGTCTGCCGCCGCCTGCCTGAGCCGAGCCGAGCCGAGCCGCCCCCAGCCCGCCCGCCAGGCAGTGCCGAGCGGCACAGTCGCCAATAGGACGGCGCTGATTTGCATAAACCGCAAAGGCCTGTGGGAGGAACGCGGATCCAGGGAAAACGTTAACGTGCTTATAGACGTCCTGGAGAAGACGTATTTGGGGCAGTAATATAATGGGGAGATGATTCTGCTGTCTATGTCATCGAATTTTCACACTCATATTTCCTCACCATAACTCATAGAGAAAAATTTAATGGAGCCTTATATAGAGTATGGGCGCGGTGTAGCTGTGGATGTGAGGGCGATCTGGCTGCGACATCTGTCACCCCATTGATCGCCAGGGTTGATTCGGCTGATCTGGCTGGCTAGGCGGGTGTCCCCTTCCTCCCTCACCGCTCCATGTGCGTCCCTCCCGAAGCTGCGCGCTCGGTCGAAGAGGACGACCTTCCCCGATAGAGGCGTACCGTTCATCGGTCAAGGGTATACGGTAGCTGCGCTCCCCTGCTAGAACCTCCAAACAAGCTCAAGGTCCATTTGTAGGAGAACGTAGGGTAGTCAAGCTTCCAAGACTGCAGACACATCCAAGTGAGGCACTGCATGGGGCAGTCTGCCATTGTTTTGCGACGGGACGAAGCTCCCCTTATATAATTATTTCACGAACTGGAGAACCCTCGTTTACAACTTACACCCCTACGGGCCCTGATCACTTCATGCCTGCTACCACTTGTCACCTACAAATACTTACACTCCACTCTTTACCCACAAAATCAAGTATTGGCACTTGTACCCATATTTTTCATGCAGTTCTCACTCTCACATCTAGTTCTGCCCCTGTACACTTCAAGCCCACTCGAAGTCAGCAAAATAGCTGGATATTTAAGTTATAGAATCACAGAATCGTCTAGGTTGGAAGAGACCTCCAAGATCACCCAGTCCAACCTCTGACCTAACACTAACAAGTCCTCCACTAAACCATATCACTAAGCTCTACATCTAAACGTCTTTTCAAGACCTCCAGGGATGGTGACTCAACCACTTCCCTGGGCAGCCCATTCCAATGCCTAACAACCCTTTCGGTAAAGAAGTTCTTCCTAATATCCAACCTAAACCTCCCCTGGCGCAACTTTAGCCCATTCCCCCTTGTCCTGTCACCAGGCACATGGGAGAATAGACCAACCCCCACCTCGCTACAGCCTCCTATAAGGTACCTGTAGAGAGTGATAAGGTCACCCCTAAGCCTCCTCTTCTGCAGGCTGAACAACCCCAGCTCCCTCAGCCCCTCCTCCTAAGACTTGTTCTCCAGACCCCTCACCAGCTTCATTGCCCTTCTCTGGACTCTCTCGAGCACCTCCATGTCCTTCTTGTAGTGAGGGGCCCAAAACTGAACACAGTACTCGAGGTGCGGCCTCACCAGAGCCGAGTACAGGGGGACAATCACTTCCCTAGACCTGCTGGCCACACTGCTTCTTATACAAGCCAGGATGCTGTTGGCCTTCTTGCCCACCTGAGCACACTGCTGGCTCATATTCAGCCGACTATCAACCAATACTCCCAGGTCCTTCTCGGCCAGGCAGCTTTCCAACCACTCATCTCCCAGCCTGTAACTCTACTTGGGGTTGTTGCGCCCCAGGTGCAGGACCCGGCACTTGGCCTTGTTGAACTTCATACAGTTGGCCTCGGCCCATCGGTCCAGATCCTCCTGCAGAGCCTGACCAAGTTACTTCTACTACTTCTACTACCTTGAAAGAAGCAGGAGAAACCTGAGGAGATAACGCTTACAGTAAGAACAAGTACATCCTTCTAAGAGATTAACACATCTGTTTTAATTCAGTGTTGCACTTAACTTCAGATTTGGCATCCAAGTTGGACTAAGCGATTAGCTTCATACAAAGCTGATAGCATATTGCTGCTTGTTGTGGTTTAACCCAGCCGGCAGCTCAGCACCACACAGCCGTTCGCTCACCCTCTTCCCCTCAGTGGGATCAGGGAGAGAATTGGGAAAGAAGTGAAAGCTCATGGGTTGAGATAAAGACAGTTTATTAGGACAGAAAAGAAAGGAAAATACTACTAATAATGATAATAGTACTGCTAATAATAATGCGTACGAAACAAGTGATGCACAATGCAATTGCTCACCACCCGCTGACCGATGCCCAGCCTATCCCCGAGCAGTTGGCCTCCCCCCCCCGGCTAGCCACCCCTATATATTGTTCAGCATGACGTCAGATGGTATGGAATACCCCTTTGGCCAGTTTGGGTCAGCTGTCCTGGGTCTGTCCCCTCCCAGCTCCTGCTGCACCCCCAGCCTGCTCGCTGGCAGGACAGAGAGAGGCTGAAAAGTCCTTGGCTTGGTGTAAGCACTGCTCTGCAACAATTAAAACATCAGCGTGGCATCAACATTATTCTCATCCTAAATCCCAAACACAGTGCCATACCAACTACTAGGAGGGATAACAAATTCCTAGCTGAAACCAGGACACAGTTACAAAGAGGCAACACCCATCTGAGAAGGCAACAAATGGAAGGCTTATTTAAAAAAATAAAGTGCTGTTATTAAAAACTCAGTAGAAGATAAAAGACACTAGTCAGTCCATATTTCTTCAATAGTAACTTTATTCTGGGCAGGAGACTTGACACAGAAGAAAAGAAAACATTTGCAACAGTTTTGAACAAAAACACTGAAGGAACAAGAACCATTACTTCTTCATGATCGTATTCACATCAACAATTCCACCCTCTTCTTCCACAGAAGCTCAGAAACATTCTCCTCTCCTTCTGGAAGACCCTATTCACAACAACAGCCTTATTAGACACGGAAATACCACGGAATTGGTGGTGTGGGTTTTTTTTGGCTAACATCATGGCACTCACACAGACTTTTACGAAAACCTGGATTACAGAGGTGAATGATCCACTGTCAGGCTCCTTTATTTCCAACAGCCATTACACGCTATGCATAAGGCAGGGAAAAAGTAGACAGCAGAATTCGAGCAACATTTTGCACAAAGAAGCTGCTAAACGTTAAGACACAAAGTAGTAGACTACATATGATAAATTCTGATATGCTGCTTGCCCAGATTTCAGTGTAACAACCAGAGTAACGTCTTTCCCACCTGTGCTGCACAGTGAGAACACAGCATGATATGCTGCTCAGCCAAGTCAGTCCTAGCTCAGAAAGAACTTTCTCCAACATCTGTAGGAATCTGCTTGAGTAAAGGCTACAAGAGTGCTGCCAATATACTAATACTTCACAAGTTTTCCATCCAACTAAGTTAAAACTAGAAATCATTCTGAATGTCAAAGATTATTAGCTTTTTTCCCTCAAAAATAATGGCTTTTTTCTTTCAGGAGAGGGGGCGTTGTGCCAAAAAAAGTTTAATACTATTTTTCTAATACTTTTGCTGGGCTGACTAAAACCTGAATGCCATATTCAGGTTCACCGCTGCAGGGCTGGGCTGATAAAAGTTCAGAGATTACAGGCCAGGTCCAGATTCACCGTGTACCATGTTAAGCATGCTGAGTAGTCCCCACCGTTAGCGGGGAGAGACCCGTGCATATCCAGGGGGCTATGAAGTTCTCAGGCGAGCTGAGTTTCTCGAGAGTGATTCTCACTTACCTCTGGTTTAGAGAATCAGCTCATGCTTAGGCAGCAGTGGTTAGGTAGGATGAATCCAAGCCTCTGCAGCCCGTTCTTGTGACTTGTCTCCTGCTTCCATTAATAGGAATTATATGCATGAAACAGACTACTGAAATTGCTTACTTCGGTCTAAGGATACTTAGATCAGGTTCAGGGTATTTCCTCTTGAACTGATTATTCAGCGATAAAATAAATTAAATGATATCTAGACATAAATACAGGTATTTATTTCCAACAAGAGAAACAACTATCTTTCCAGTTCTAACACAAACATACGTATTTCCCTTTCCACTCAGCCAAGACGACGACAGTGTGTGCTCCAGAGTTGGAATGGCTGCTTTAGGTCACTGCTACGCGTTGGCATCACTGCTCTGGAAGCAGTTACGTATGGTTTGGAGTTAGTACTTGTTCGTAACAAGTAATTAGGGTAGCTGGACATGTCCGTGGCACATATAAGTCTTATATGTATACCTTTATAATGCACAGAGCCTTCTGCTCCTTTTTTGCCTTGTACTGTCTCATTGTGGACTGAGTTTGTTAAAGCAAACACTGTCCAGTGCCCCTCACGGTCCCCCGTAGCACTGAGCCAGCAGCCTACTCTAGGGTCCTGTTTCCTGAGTCCTGTATGTTCTCCATGGAAAGAACTGAAGACGCCAGTGCATTCCACCAGCCTCCAGTCCGCAGTGGGTGCCCCTTGTGGGTGCAGGCAGATCCCACAGGGAGGATCGCACTCACACACTAGCCCTTTGTTTCCTTCAGATGGCCAGATGCCGAGAACAGTACCTGCTCTGATCCCTTTAGGCTGGATCTAAGTCTCCCAAATTTAAGATCTGCCCGATCTGTTCATAAAATGAGTTCAGGTGAGGTTTCCCAGAGCTAAGCATTTCTATACACTTCTGCGGGAAGATGTGATTTCACAGCACACTTCAGCTTTGACGGCGCTTTTCCAAAGCGCAGCTATAAAAGACGTTCTCCCACAGCACTGTTTTATCTACAGGGCTAACCTTCTGTGGAAGGAGCTGCAGGAACACCCAAATGCTGACTGCGATCAAAACAAACCTTTTGCTGCTGGCTGAACTCTGGCACTCCTTTCCAGTGCAGAAATAACCCAGGCTATGGGGCTATTCTCCTTTGTCTATAACCTGCTCATTTGTGCTCTCCTATAAACCCAGTTAAATGGTTTCAGTGAATCAATCACAATTTTAGAATGTTTTTTTAGTACAATGAGGTAAGGTCCCAGTTTTTCCCAGTAGAGTCTGGGGGCCTAATTTACAGAACGGAGGACATACTCTTCACATTGCAGTGAAGACCTACTGAAAAGCAGAACGGAACCTTAAACTGATTCATTTCCCCCAGATTTATGTTTTTCCCAAAAGTGATTTAAAACAGTTATAAAAATTAAGTCAACGCAATAGATACTGCTTCCTTAAACTCTGCTGCTGGTATCTCACTAATACTTTGTTACTGTGAAACTAGCTTTGTAATTGTCAATACTGTCTTAAATCTGTCTTTGCATCTTATATTCCCAACAAAGACAAAAAAGCAGAATCTACTTTTTCTCCTTAGAAGTCATTAGGAAACATTTCGATGAATTTAACAGAGGTAGGTCCCCATTCTGTTTCATAGTGAACAACACCAAGAGGTAACTTTGAAACAGGACAAACAAGCATCAGAAAACAAATCTACTGAATACTCTTTACTAAAGAAGACTACCAAGATCTGGTAAAAGAAAAAGAATGGGACTAGAAAGCTGGACAGCAGTCCAACAAAAACCTTGTAAAGGTAAAAATAAATACAACAACAACAAAGCTTCCCACTGACTTCCAGCAGTCTCTCAGTGGATGCAAAGGAGAGTTTACACTGTTACGCATCCCTACTCATTGATGTCAATACAAAGCAAATGAGTGTACAACAACAGCATGGCATCAGGATGTGACACTGCTGAAATTATAAAGCCTCATTTAGCATATAAACTTCCAAAAATATCTAATGAATGCCCCTTCCTCACTACTCTTCCACTGGAGTATTGCACCACTTTGCTTTTTTTTTTTAAAACCCACTTTTATAAAATAGCTGAATCCAATAAAGGAAAAGTTAAATTTTAAAAAAGTTTTATATAAAAATTTATCATATAAAAATGCCAAGACCCCTCAACCATATATACAAAATGATTTTGTTATGAAAATAATTGGACCCAATTATATAATAAAACAATTTCATACAAAAAAAGTACAAGATTGCATCCAAATTAATACAAATAAAAGTTAAAAAAACACCTTCAAAAAGGTCTCAACCATAGAAGATCTGTTTCTTTTAAATTTACAGGTATACAAAACAATATAAAATTGTCTTGTGTTAGTCACCATTTCATGGGAAATATACACTGGTTTAGAAAGTTTTTCCACACGTCACCGGTTAGCACCGTACTTTGCAGACCAGTCAACGCGGCCGTGAATCGGCTGAGCTGGTGGCGGGAGAGGCATTAACCTTGGTGTGCTTTTTGATGGGGAATTGAATGAGGGCCGTCCAGGATGGGGTCTTACCGACTTCGGAGAAGCATAATCTAAGGGGCAAAAGAAAACACCGGGAGATAAAGGTTTGGTGAGTAGCTGTCCACATTGGAAAACAACTGGATGCAGGTCTAGAACATCACTTCTTGAAGAAACAAGCATTCTTTTTTTGAATAGAGTTTGCTGATGTGAAACACCAGTGGATCCAATCCCTAAACCCTTATCATACAAGGAGTATCTATGTCTTGGATTTGACAAGTGTGAATTCCGTGCCAGCTCTCACAGCAGACTCTAGGATCCACTGAAGTATGCTTACTGGCTAACAGCTGTGGATAAAAACACGTAATTCATACACCAAAAAATAAACCTTCTCCATATGAAGTTCAGGAAGACTATGAACTATTGTAAATATTTGACAGACTGGAACAAAGTAAAGCAAAGATATGTAATTCAGTGCTGCATGTATACAGCATAACTAAGCTAATGAGCAAGGGACCGAGACGATGTTGGCACTATACTTACTAGAAGATGGATCCGCAATTGGTGCTAACTGAACCCTCTGCCCAGCAGAGCCTACTTCCTTCTTCAGAAACGAAGGGATATAACCACTACTTAGACCACTTGATCCTATGGGACCTGAAAGAAATGGCAAGAAACATTGGAGGTCGATACAACAGATCTCCTTTACTACTACCTGCTGACAAATGTGTAAATTAATTGGCCATATTTGAGATCAAGGCTGATCATGGACTGATGGAAACAGGAACTTTGCTGAAGACAGAAATCCACAGATCCTCTATATGTCTGTGTTCAGGAGAGCGTCAGCAACAGACTGTATTAAAGACAAAAACAGGTACCAACCGCACTCCTGGTAAGGCTATTTCTGCTTTTCCCTGACATCCCAGCTTCAGAAATAGATTAGCACCTTTTTTCAAGGTTTCTCAAAACTTTCAAGATCCAACATTTCAGTTGGAATTACTTTGGCTTTCAGCAACCACTCTTGATTTCTAAGCTGGATACAGAGAGTCTGGCACCCTGACGCTACCCAAAGCTTCTACTGAAGCCAGCAAGAGTGCCATTTAATAAACTGTGACAAATTCATGTTCCAAATCTGGGAAGTCAGATACCAAACTTGTCCTTAACATGAGCAAGAACAGATTTGACTGACCCCTTTAGATAACCTTTAAGAACTGGAACAAGAATCAACAGAAAATTTCTCAATCTAACGTTTTCATAAGAACATACACAAAACAAGTACCACACTGCAGAACTGTAACATCACGTGAAAACATGAAGACAGGAGAGATTAGAGAGGGGAAAAAACAGGTACAATTTAGAAAGGTCAACATGTTTAAGTATATCTGGTAAAATCTAATGTTAAAATCTACAAAATAATTACTTCAAATCCAGTAATAGGGATTAAATACCTGAAATACCAAATGTCAAAAGATAGTTGAAGACAAAAAATTGAAGTGTTTTGCTTTTTGTCTTATTTTTTTAAAGCTACAGTTATTCCACTATTTTAAACAGCATCAATTAAAAGACATGATGATAGATGATAGATTATTATTCACATAACAAGAGTGGTGTGTATGGCTATTTCAATTTGGACCAGTCTTCTCCTTTGTGACAGTTACTTATGCAACAGCTAGGCTAAAATAACTCTGAAACCTGAAAATATGACTTACAAAAACTGGCAAAAAGAAATTAAAGGCTAGATGAAGTATTTCAGGTTGAACAGACCGAAGCTGTCCATCCTTCTACGCATGTTGTACTTCAAAACAGACTTTCAGGGATTCATTAGAAGAAACGACTATGGTTTAGTTTCATGTGATCTCCAAACCAAGGAGCACTGCTCATTACTGGACTTAAGAAGAACAGGCCCAGCAGCAAGTATCCTTGGAGATGACAACGTACTAGAAATGGTTGACCCCAATATACAGCTATTTGGAATTGTAGAGACATCTTACCTGAATTTATCCTGTTAATACTTCCCCCCAAACCTGAAGCTTTCCCAGGCAAACCAGAACTGGGCCAGGGATTAGATGGAACAGACTCTTTGCTCGAAGTGGAGACTAAGCTATTCCTTGTGTTTACTCCTATTGCAAAAACACAACAATTACCACACTGAAAATCTCTGATTACACAGGCTTGCATGCGTTCCATCTGATACGCAATCTTAGAGCAATTGTTTGGTTCCGTGAACATTCATGAGACAAGTTAAGGGCATTTTCTCTTTCAGTTTAGAAGATCAGTCATATCCTTCTTAGGGAACCAGGGAATAGCCTGGCACATTAACAGATATTTTCTAACACACTTAAAAGCATAAAAGAGCATGTGATAGGAGGGAGAAATGTCAATAATCCTATCCCTCTTCATGTAAGCAGGACTTAACTCAGTTGCTAGACTGATAAAATGTAGTTGGCATTATTGGCCAACTACATTAGCAAGAAAGCTCTTCCTCTCCTCGTTTTCTTTAAGTAATACCGCCCCCCCCTTCCACAAGTTCAAAGGATAAAGCCTAATGTATTTCATACCATTGTTGGAATTACAGGATGAAAAAGAAATAAGTATTTGATACTAACCAGGTAGATACCTAGAATGTCTCAGGTAGTGCTGCTTTGCTGCAGAAACTCGCAACGTGGGAGTGTCCTGCCGAGGGAAGGTAACGTGGGAAGGTGCACTGCTGCCAGAGCCAACAGCATCCGAAGGCTTCAGGTCCAAAATGCTTTCAAATCTATAACCCAAAAATTGCTACGCTTAGTCCAATACTTATAGCATATGCTTATCCACAGTTGGCCTTCTCTCCTCCATCCCATCTCCAGGAATCACTTCCTCACATTGTGTTTGCTACAGCATAAACACACAGACAACAGGGAATATTTTCAGCCTGAAACCATACAAGTGCCCCATAAATTCTGATCTACACTTCTAGCTCTCTTATAAATTGCTTTCTTGTTTTTTATACATCACCTAGTAAGTTTTTCTCTACTGTGTCTGATCCATGGAAAATGCAGCTTAGAGTCATGTGATACAGTTTGTGTGTGTGAAATATGTTGAAATGTTTCACACGGGAAACAGAAAATATACATTCAAAGATGAACTTGGAAAGACTTAAGCATTATTTTTAGAGTATGTATGTTTCTAGATCCACAGAAAGCATAAACAGCAACATTATGCAAAAAGTAAGAACAAATAGCACATGAACATAATAAAAAACAACTCACCTACAAAGAGTTTCATCATTCTGCCTCTTTTTGTTTTTCAGGTCAACTCTTGTGACAGAAGAGCCAAAATCAAGGTCTTCCAAATCATCCCAGTCTTCAGAACTCTTCACTGTTCTAGCAAGATGCCCCCATCTTCGCCTAGCTTTTGGTTTAAGTTCACCATTTATGTTCTCAGTTCCAGCAGATGTTTTCTATTACAATAATTGAAAAGAATAAAACCCCCACAGTTACACCACAAACCAGGTGATAGAACCAAAGCAGCTTTTCTTCCTATCTGAAAGGGCAAGAGTGATAGCAGAGCTGTAGCAGAAATCTAGTCTTTCTTTAAACATACTAAGAACACAATCTGCAGCCTGTAGATCTTATTACTTGTCTTCTCCATTTCATTCTATATTAAAATATCTTACATTGACAGAAGAATACATTTCTTGGGTCTCATTTCCAATTCTACTTATCTTTCACTGTACAACTTCTGAACAACTAGCTCATACTTGATTTTTATTCCTTAACCCCTCTTGGGAGTACAAAACCACATGTACATTTATGTTTCCACTAGCCTGTACCTGCACATTTATAGAACGTATTTTCCTTGTGGGACAGTGCAGAAACAAATTTACGTCTCCTCAGCTACCTAAGTGTATTTGTACATTTCAACCTTGAGCAAATCAGTACCCAGCCAGTACAGATTCTGCTTAAGACCAATTGCTTATCAGAAGTGTTCACGCTGCTTTAGTCATCTATCTTATGCATCCATTCTCCTTGTATAATCAGCATAAATGGCAGGTTCTTACTCTGAAAGAATCCGTCGTCTTCCATGGCCTGTACAGAAACCCAAAGGGTCGTCTTAGTTACGTAAACTGGATGACTTAAATGGACTAAGCTAACAGACCCCCAACGTAATTCAATACCATTTAGCTTAATAGTTTTATTCCTGGCATCAATCACATTAATATGCTCACCCCTGTACATCATTTTACTCGTGTAAAATCATCCTTTATAACAAAGGGAAGCGTAAAATGCTTTAAAATAAGAAATCAATTTGCTTGTTTTATAGCAATTGGATTTAGATTTCAACAGACTAACTTCCAGTTTACAGCAGAAAGTCGTAACTGTTCTTTATTTACATCACCTGTACTTTTTGTACAGTACGAGAACCTCATGCAAGAGAGCAAGAAAAAAATAAAACAGTTAAGGAAAATCCATGTGCTAGATGGACCTTTACCTGCTGAGGAACCTTATTGTGAATTGCAGGAAGAAGAACCTGGCTAGACTTGTCTTCCTGTAAATAGTTACTGTGATCAGTCCCGGAGTTGTCTGTCTTATACGGATAGACCAAATGATGAGAAGCCTGGCTTTGTTGAAATGGTCGTGAAGAAATACGTGCATGGGATTTTGAAGGAGGTTGTGGTGGAGGGACAGGCTTAATATGCAGAGATGATTTGTCCTGGAGTTCCTTTTGTTTCGCCAGGTCCTGAACACCCAAGGCATGCCCAACCTGGAAGTATGGATATCGGAGTGCCTAAAACATAATGAAGAGGTTAGGATCCAACTTAGGAAACCAACATTTCTAACTTACCCTAGCCCTAAGAGGACAGTACAAATTTTATTTCCCCTTTTTCTGGGGTAGAAAACAGTAGAAGGTGCGTCTCTCAACACCAGATCCTAGTTAGCACAATCCACCTCAGAATAATGCTGCAACAGTAAAAAAATTCTCAACAGATATCAAGTAATCAGATCATCTGTGAATCTCCACAAAAGGAAAAGGTTCTGCAGAATGGTAAATACTTAAGCAGGAGCGTGTAATCTAGGGGCATGTTCCACTGTTCTCTGTCTCTGTGCATGTGAACATTCCTATGTGGAAAGGCACGAGCAACTGTCATCACAGATTCATCCATCAAGACTTGAATGACCCCACAGACATTCCATCTCTTCCATTCTCCAGTGAAACGGACGCATCCCTCACAAAAATTAGCATTTCTCTTTCTTGGAAGATATGTTGGTAAAATATCTTTATCCTGCCTTACAAGTAATTAAGGAGTTGTCAGTAAAGGCAATTCATCTCTGCCCACCTTGCTGTTTCAGGTATACTCATTTTCTCTCCCTAAAGACCTTTCACTGTAAAAACCTACTAAAAGTTGAGATTCCTCATCGTATTTGTACCTATTGCAAAACAGGTGCTAAGAACTATTTGTTAATGGCTCTTAATACCAAGTTATACTCGGTGTTTTTGCTTTTCATTACCTCTGTGGTTTCTTGATCTATTTTGCTTTTTAACTGCTTTAATTAACTTTAAAGCTTTTTATTAGAATTTGTACTGACGGTCTGATATCGTAGAGGTTCAACTACAATCCTACTGAAGTCAAATCAGATTTGAACCCAGAATAATATCTGTTTTTCAAAAGGTGCCCTGCGTATTTCATTAGTTGAGCATTATCACTACAGCACTGTTATCTAAAAACCACTGGCTACCACCACCAACAGCACTGCTGTACATGTGATACCTGGACTATGGTTATATATGACATGTTGGGACATATCTACAGTGCGATCAAGCCCAGACTGTCCTTCAAACTGCTTTGCATAAGCTAGCTTTATCTAAACAACAGTGGTCTGGATGGATTGGGTAACAGTGAGGTGAGCTGAAAGCTGGCTGAATGGCTAGGCCCAGGGGGTGGTGATCGGTGGAACAAAGTCTGGTTGGAAAGCAGTAGCTGTCAGTGCACTCCAGGGGTCACTGATCCGGGAGGAGTGGCCGATACACCACAGAGTTGTGCTACAACAAGAGGGACCTTGACGTGCTGGAGAAGTGTTCTGACAGGAACCTCATGAAGTTCAGCAAGGGGAACTGCCAAGAGCTGCACCTGGGGAGAAAATGAGCCCAAGCACCAGTATGTGCTAGGGCTCACCCAGCTGGAAAGCAGCTTGGGGTCCTGGAAAGGATCTGGGGGTCCTGGTGGACACCAAGTTGAACGTGAGCCAGCAATGGGCTCCTACTGCAAAGGCGGACAACAATGTCTTGGGCTGCACTAGAAGAAGTGTTACCAGCAGGTTGAGGGAATGATCCTTCCCCTCTACTCAGCACTGGTGAGGCCACACCAGGAGTTCTGTGTCTGGTTCTGGGCTCCCCAGTATAAGAGAAAGACCAACAAAGGGCCACAAAGACGAGTAAGGGACTGGAGCACCACATATACTCAGAAAGGCTGAGACACCTGGGACTGTTCCGCCCGAAGAAGAGAAGGCTCGGGGAATCTTATCAATGCCTACAAATACCCAAAAGGAGGGTGAAATGAGGATGGAGCCAGGCTCCCTTCAGTGGTGCCCAGCGACAGGACAATAGGCTATGGACACAAACTAGAGGACAAGAGCTCCCATCTGAACATTGGCAAAAACTTCTCTACTGTGAGGGTGACCAAGCACTGGCACAGAGAGGCTGGATGAGTCTCCATCCTTGGAGATGCACAAAAGCTGTCTGGACATGGTGCTGGGCACCCTGCTGTAGGTGTCCCTGCTTGACCAGGGGGATTGGACCAGATGTCCTCCAGAGGTCCCTGCTATCCTCAACCACTCTGTGATTCTGTGACACATCTCAACAGCAACGAAAGCAAGTACAGCACCATACTATATGCCCCAGCATCCAGACATCCTACCTTCAATCTGCTGTAATTCACAGCAACTAGGTTATACTTAATTCAGGTGGACATACACTGCAGTCACACATTATATCGAGGACACACCCCATGCAGTTGATGCTGCATGCAACAAATTAATTACTCCCTTTTAATTACTCCCCTTTGTCTTGGAAATCGTTCTTGGCTTATGTTCTTTTCCCATCCAAGAACTGAATCCCTGAGCAACTGTTAAATGACTGCCTACAAAAAGTGACTTGCGATAATGGAAAGAAGAGTCACATATGGAGATGAGAAAAAGAAAACAAAACCAAACCTGGCTAGCTGTTGGCCGCTTTTTGGGGTCCCACTGCAGCATGTCTCTCATAAGCTGCACTGCTTCGCTGCTAGCGTTAGGTATGAGGGTTTTCAGGTTGTTAGGTACACACTGAGGCCAGCGAAAATTCATGGAGGATGAAAGTTGGTAGCCTTCAGGCCAGTCATTCTGGAAGAATGAGATTTCCAAACACAAAGTAAGTTCAGGTGTAAAATACCATAGTGCCTAAATACACTAGCATATATTCTCCAGTCAGTAAAAGACTACATCCAGCTATTCTAGAAAGTTTCAAGGATTTCACTAGAAAGTTTCAACTCAAAACTCCAGTGGGAGGTATGTCTTGTTTTATATCTGATCACGACAAAGGCATAAATGTGTGCAAGAGAGGAGTTCTGCCATGATTCCAATTTTTATCCTCTTAAGGCTTAGCTTTATATGCAATATGCAAAAGATAAGGAAATTTCAATGTCAAAATAAATCAGTCTGATGACTTTGTTTGCTGTTCAGGGCTCTATTTCTCCCCCTCTACACTTCAGTTTTTATAGTATAATACTTATATATACATACATAATACTTATGTAGAAAGCATAAAGTAAAGCTAAATTGATTATTATTAATTGTAGAATACCTCTACTATTATTGCAGTGTGGAATGTCACTGTACCCACCTTCTTTGGTGTCCCCAACACCTGGCAAATTTTGAATATAGTATCAATTTCACTGGCACCTGGGAAGAGAGGCCTCAGCGTGTAAACTTCTGCCATTATACAACCAACAGCCCAAATATCTATTGGAGAACTATAGCTGGTGGATCTCAGTAGGACTTCAGGAGCCCTGTACCTGTAAGAGAGAGGGGAAAAAAACAGAGAAACAAATCCTAACAATCAACACAATGGAAACACAGTCATACACAAAACCATTCTGCTACTCTTTTTTGTTAATAGCTCCTTAAAAGCTCCTATCTTTTAAGACTTTTTTTTTTCCCCTAGAAAAAAGATTTAAAACCTATATATAAGCTCTTGTAAATTCTCTTATGCTTTCCTGACATGCAGCATTCCTAGCATGTACCACCTGTGTTATCAGGTCCCTCTCAGTTCGTGTACTGGTGTCATCTGTAAACTGCCTTGCACTAATTGAAGCTTTTTGAATTATGCCAAAATTAATTAAAAGTTTCACAAAGAGGAGGAATCAAAAGTGGCATTATATTCCGCTCTGATTTTACACTATTTATTTAAAGGCTTGATTATAAGACCTGCAGATTCACGCAGTATAAACAAATACTTGCACTTACCATCTCGTGGATACGTAATCGGTGTAAGGAGGTCTAGATCGGATTTCTCGGGCTAAGCCAAAGTCTGCTATTTTCACAAGTTCTGGTCCCATGCACAGGAGGTTTTCAGGTTTCAAGTCTCTGTGAAAGAACCCTAAAATTCAAATGAAATATTGATGTGCACTGTGATGCCACACCCAGCTGTTCCTTTTATTTACCACCTGGATTGTTTTGATTTAAGTCTTATTGCTGAAGCTTGAATAGCTGAACACAGAGTCTGATATGGTCAGTAGAGCTAGTCTGTATAATGCTTGTTCACTCAGACTCTGAAGAACAGGATAAACAAATCAACTATTTTATAATAATTCAGACCATTTAGTCAGGTAGCTATCTTTCAAGTGTCGCTTCCTTAAAATGAAAAACAAACAAACAAACTAACACCATTTAATATTAGTTTTATCCTAATTAGATTAGAAATTGTGCAATGAAACCAACGAAAATGTTTACCTAAAAGATATTTCAAACAATAGAAATTAAAATGTAAGGTGTTTTTTCTGTACTTTGAAGCTTTTTTTTTCTTTTTTTTTTTAATCTGAGAACTTAACTCTGCAAGCACTGAGTTACTTGTCACCCTATCAGACAGCAGTTCTGAGTATATTTTATTTTTTGAGATTTTTGGGTATTCTGGTAGGTTGTGATCCATCTGACAATCTGTAAAAAAAAATGGTGGTTTAGATTTTTTTTTTTTTAAGAAGTAAAACATGGTGATGAAGGTATCTTAACGATTAAGATTTTTTTTGAGTGAGAGTAGGATTTTTTATTATTATCATCAGTTAAGCAGGTCTCGTCACTACTGGCTAATACATCAGCTTTAGCTTTTACTGTCATTCTAAAAATTAAGTGTAAAGCTGCACAATGAAAGCTGTTTGTTACTCAGACTTTACTAAGTGTATCTTACAGAGAATGTGCATTTTATACAGACACCTGTGTGTACCTTGGGAATAAAGAAGGGAATAACATATCCTTTATTCTCAATCTCAGAAGACCTCTAAGTCTACCAAGAATATGGCCATTAACATCAGACGAGTTTTACAGGTGGCCAGTTGCCAGTTTGAGAACGTAGAAATCTACAGAAAAGAAATGAAGCAAACCTCCAAACTGAAACATCAGGCAGCTATAAAACACGGATGCCTGCCTTCTATTTTCAGTAACCTGAATCTCTAGTTTAGTGCCATTCTTTTGACCAATTCCTCTAATAAAGTTATTATTACTCATTAAAACAAACAAACAAAAACCTTACACAGACACTATCTTGCTCTAATTCAAAATGTTTAGAGCTAAAACACAGCTTACCATGTTTATGGATAAATGCAAGTCCTTGCAGGATCTGATACATAATATTCCTAACTGTAGACTCAGGAAACAGTTTGTTTCTGTAGGACAAAAAAAAAAAAAGAGGAAATAGACATTAACGATTAAGTTCACACATTAGCTTATGCTGTCTTTATGAACCAAAGGTAAAAGGTAAAAATGACAATAAAACTACTAGACATATTTTTTAAGCACTTTTGGGTAGTTTATTGCTCCAAGAAAACGTGCTCAGTATTTGTAGAACAGCCATATTATTTTATGTTAAGATTATATGGCACAGTGAATTAAAAAAAAATAAATTGGCCAAACAAACTTTAACATGAACAGGTTATCAAGCACATTCCTCAAGACAACAAGGGTTCACGTTAATTCAGTAATTCTTCCAGCCTCTCCTCTAAAGCATATACAAATCATACTTTTCAATTTCCCTTGCTCTTATCTAACAGCTGATGTGCTACTTCTTTCCCTTCTGTTATCTGAAGAAAGAAGTCTAATCTCCTACCGGTGAAAACAAGAGGCGCTTCTCATAAGATTTAGATGAGATCAGCCATAGGAGGCTTTTTAATGATGGTCCCTCTTACCGAGAGAAGATTAAACAACCATGGACCAGCTGCCTCTGCACGTGCCAAAACACAGTTGAGATGGTCTGGGGGCAGGGAATGACCAAAAAAATAAAAATAAAAATAAACTTAAACAGAAAGTCCCTAATAGGGAATGAAGAAGGCAACCTGGGCCTTATTCAATTCCTGAGCTTGCTTCCTCAAAAAAACAGATCACCACATATTTTGAAAGTGAAATCACCTATTACAGTCAGCTGTTCATAACTTCTTGCTTATTTTTTAAATTACAACAGAAAAAGAACCAAATTTCCTCTACAGTCTCTTCAAGCAAGGCTGGCAATTTTAACTAAGACTTCAGGAAATAAACCACATTCTTAAAGGTCTGATTTATGCGATGCCTAACCAGTCTGAGGCCCAGGTAAACTGCAGAGAATATGATGTGCTGCATACCTTTACAGACATTTGCCCTTTTTGTTTTCATAAGGAGGTAGAATATATTAAGCATTTCTAAGAATGTTATCATAATTCCTAGCGATAATTGGTTTGTTAGACACTAGAATTATTTTCTCAAGGTTCATTATTCCATTTAATTAAAAAATCAGCATCTACATACATATGCACAATTTAGTGAAAGTTGTTCTATGCCTGTGCATGCATAGTAAGTATTTCTATTCTTAAAAAGGTATTTTATGAAGTATTTATGCAGCATTCACAGAGATGTAACAGTAATCTTACTTGGCTAAATGGAGTAAGATCACTATCTTCTCACAGGCTGATTCTACAGTCCATAGAGAGAAAACGACTTCTTCAGAATTTCGAAGTAGGGACCTATTTTACCCCAGCTTATCCTCTGGAGGATCCTATCGTGGTCCAAAGGCTAAAATTAAGACTTCGTTAATGCTCCAGCAAATATCAAAGAGGTAGAATTTGCTGAGAAGACTGACAGATAAAATAGGTATTCTCTGGACATGTCAGATCAAATTTCAAGAAAAACAGTCAAAAAATTCCTAGAAGCAATCCCCAGTTTGACCTCTCATGATTACTACATCAACCACTTTTTATTTATTTATTTGAGGAAGCCCTATCAGAAGGGGTGGTAATATCTGCCTCTAATAGAAAAAGTGTTGCCAGTTGGAGTACTTCCCTAGAAATAAAAAGTTCTGTATTTAATGCCTTCTCAGCCTGAGGGATGTTAGAAATTCACCGTTCCTAACTCTCAGAAGAGTGCCCTACTCATCTGTCAGGCTAATCTGAGAAGAGACACTGGGAACTCTCATTAAACTGTTTGTAATATGCTCAAAGGTGAAAGCCACGGCTCCTGCTGTAACACAAGTTTAAACCACAGTGATCGAAGCCTAAGCAAATGATCCAAAGTCCTTTGAAAAGTAACAGGGGTGTTAAAAGTAAGCAGAACGAGCACATTACACAGTTGGGAGTGGGCGATGCTGTTACGTACCTTTCTTTCATTAACTGATAAAGATTTTCCTTCATGTATTCAAACACAAAATACAGGTGATCATTTTCCCTGATAACTTCTTTCAGCTTTACTACATTGGCATGGTTTAGTTTCTTCAACGACTAGAAGTAGAAAATGCAAACAGGATTTTAAAAGGGTCTTACTCTAACAGGAAGAAAAAGACTGTTTCACTGATGCAGAAAAACTTGGCTTCAAAACTTTAGTATTTTAAACAATCAGATGGCTCTGAGAATAAAGACCAGATTTGCAAATATTAGCTGCTACATAAACCCTGGAAATTCTTGTCGGTTCTTCATCTTTCCTTCTTTTTACATTTTCTACTCTACATTCATTCTTGTTGTAGCAACACAATTGTACTGCAAGAAAAGTGACCTAGGTTTTCATATGCAACAGTAACAGCAAAGCCTAGAAATTAAGGGAGAGCCCTAAAACATTTTCTTTAAAGGTTTGGTAATGTCTGAATTTCATGCTATGTCTCCAAACCAATTATCCAGAAAAAAACAACTGCATGTACAAAGGTTACTGCTGAGCGAAAGGCGTGTGTTCTCAAGCTCTGCAAAACACACTGATCAGCTCCAGGTTTTGTGATATGAAAGCTGTCCCACTCACTCACCCGCCACCCACTGAAAGGAAGCAGCAGCTCCATACAACCAAATGATTATTTCTTTTTTGGTAAGGCTACAGAATTTTGAAAAGACTACAGACACCCTGTTCAAATGCAAAGCCAGGAAAGAGAACTGTAAGGACACATTCCACAGCAAATTCTGGGGAGACTTTCTGATGAAAGGGGTGGAGAGAATTTGGTGTTAGTCAAAAACGTAACGGGGTTCTTTGATGTTTAAGTCAGCCATTGAATGAAGCAAGTACCTTAACTTCTCGAAGGTTCATGCATTCCTCCCAGGAATAAAACTTTCTCTTCATTCTACAACAGTAGAAGGAAAAATAATTAGTATGTGGTCAACATCAGCTACAATCTTAGATCCACATGTCTCATTACAGCTTAACAATTCAGTCTCTTCATCTAAATGTAAGGTATTATCTCCTTTGTCAAAGAACTTTACATCTCTAGACAAAGTATGCTCTAGTACAATTTAAGAACATTACTCTTATACAGGATTGCCTTATTTCGCATATGCATCTTTCTGCAAAGATGTTAGACCTTTCAACACATCAGGGCATGCTATTTTTCTTTCATGTATACAGTGTGATGGAGCAGAGTCCAGCTGTAAGAAGAACAAGGGCAACAACAGTTATGACCGAGTCAGACTAAGTTTTGGAACAAATCTACTGAAAACCAAGTTAAATCACATTACTGGGTCTCCAATTTCATCATATTCTACCTGCTCCTCTGCTCTATATTTTGATTTCTTTGTAATTTTTATACATTTCCCCTACAAATTTTATTTCTTCATTCTACAGTGTCCGCTACTCCTTTGCTAGTTTCATCTATCAAGCCAATTGCTTTTCAAATTTTGCCTTGCCTTTCAAGCTTACATGCAACTCTGCTTCAAGAGGAAGAAACTGTGTGGCAGATCTTTTCTATCCTAATCCAGGATATAACTGTACAAAGCAGATTTTAATAATAAATCACTACCTATTACTATAGCAATTTTCCAGTTTGGAATCAGTGCTTAGAAAACTTTAAGTATACTGACATGGCGTTCATTTCTTGAAGGCTTTTACATTTTTTGTTTGCTTAAGCAGCGTTTATGCAGTTACTGTCTTGTTCTTTCAGCCACCAGTCCACTTCTGTTCTTAATAATGGGTTGGCATTAGCACGTAAGCAAACAGTTCTATCTTTTGGTTTGTTCTGAACCTTTTGAGTTTCCACCATGTTGCAAAATGAAAATCAGAAGTGTTTCTGACGAGGTTTGGTACAGGAAAAACATCCTCAGCACAGAGAACTTGTAAAGTTGCTAAAGCCAGCTACTGACTATTCATACAAAACGACATTGTAGTGAAAGCTCCTTTGACAAGCATGTCTCTGGGTCACGGCTGGTATTTCAGAAAAGTATTTCATTGCAATGTAATGTCTCTTACCACAACCAGGACAAATAAGTCATTTACGAACTGAGGTCATTGCTCAGTGGCAGACAAGGAATATAAAAATCAAGTGGGCTTCTCAAGGAATTTTAAGAAGAACTTGAGCTGAAATGACCAGTACATAACAGAATATAAAGTTACAGCCAATTACACTGCAGTATTAACATGAGACTGGAAATCAGACCATGAAACGTATGCTCCATGTAAGCAGCAGGGAAGGGGCTGCAGATTCCCAAACAGCACTGCAGAATACTCTACCTAATATACATAGTACATGTTTGACAGCATGCAGTAGCTGAGCACTATTATAGTACGCCTACGTGTCTCATCCTCTCGTGCTTCTTCTGGGGCTTTGGAGGATACAACGGACTTGTACTGAAGCAGCAGGCAGGGCTCAAGCAAGCACACGTGCTGTGTGGAACCTGAAGTGCTTAAACCAGCACGAGCAGGTGATGCAGATCACGGAATGGAGAAATCCAGACCATGCACCATTAGGTAACACACGAAAATACTTACTTTTTAATGGCTATTAGCTCCCCAGATTCAATGCTTCTCCCTAGGAGGACAGAGCCGTAGGTCCCATCACCAAGCTGTCTGATAGTTGTGTACCTATTCATGATGAGGATACTTTAACTGCAAGCGCATTTCAGTCCTTAGTGTTTCTTGTGTTTCTCCTCCGAGTGTAACCAGTTCTTTCTGTGGCAGCATAAATACAGAGCACTCAGGACAGTGTGAACAGTTGCAGGAATCATGTTTTCAAGACTTAGCCTTTGGTCTGAAAGCACAGAACATAATCCACTTGATTTCTGTACCCTTCTGAGATCGCTCGTTTGCAGACTCCGTTCTCCGCAGAGAAACAGTCCCTGTAAGCTATAAACAAACACTTGTCTTGGTTTCCCAGCGAGAAGCAGTCAGCCTTTACCTGGAGGTAACTGGGTGTGTTCCCCAAGTACTCTCTCACATACAGCTAGAAGCACTTCACAGCAAGGTTGCAGCCAACCCTACTGGCACGTACTGTTACTGAAAGCACAGGATGAAGTCTCATAGTTTGTATTTTGAAATATTATACTCATGTCAGGTAAGGCCAAATGCATTCCTGCACAGTAGCCCTCAGCATCAGTCAGTCTCTGGTAGTGGATACATCAGATTATCTATCAGACCGTTTGTCCTGACGCTGCTCACATGAAAACCAGAATGTTAGACAATAAAGCAAGAAAGTTCTTACTCCCTCGTTTAATTGCTGCTGATATTTTCTAAAATTTATATTACTTTAGGATAAATGGGATCTATTCTATGTAAGTTAATCACACATTTGGAATAAAACAGAGTTCCCCTGCAATTAGGGTCTGGTCCCTGCTTTCTTTTTTGTCCAGCTCTCAGACGACAGCAACATTCCTGGCTCGTGACTTTTGCCTTCTGTAACCTCCATTTCAGCAAGACTTGCACATTTTTTGTGGCTTCCTTAACTCTCTCCTCCATCTTGCCTTACTTCACAAGCCAAATGATGGTTTTAAAAATAATGGGACTATATTGTCTAAACGTTCTAACTGCCATCAGTGCAAAGTCACAACTCTGTATACGCACGATGTCGTGAAGATTCTTTGTTTTCATCTTCTAGGCCTATCAATCCCATTAATACTGGTACAAACAAACAAAAATTAGGAAATACAATGACAACACACTTTTTGACAATCCTATACATCACGTATGAAAAAGAAACAGCCTGCCTCTGCCTACCTTAGACACCAGGAAGCGTGTAAAACTGGCAAGAGGAACTGCCCTCTGGCAGTACCAGCTTCTCCCCACACACTCCCTCAAGGAACCATGGCTGAGCAGTTTATGTCGGAGACCTAATCCCATTTTTGTACTGCTTGCCGAGGAACACAGAGCCTGACTGAATGGCACTTTGGGGTACCAGTTTCTTTTCGTGCTTTTCCAGCACAGAATAAAGCTATGTTTAGGCAACGCTCAGCATCCAGGTTAAAAAGCTTTGCTTACTCCAGCTGGTCAGTGACTGGACGGTAACTCAAAAGTCCTTGCTCCCAGGCATTTGTTCAGATCCTTAGTGCAAATCTCAAACAGCAATAAAGCTTTGAATGGTATCCCAGTCTGAAAATGTAATGCTGGTTAATATCCAGACAGATCATTTTATACAGTAACTTTGAACTAAAACAGATGAGATTTGTGGATTTTTCAGCACATAACTCCCCTCGTGAAAGGGTTCTGAAGTTGTAATCGTAACAGATGCGATGCCTCGCACTTCATGGACTGTTAAGCTCCCCCGACTCACCATCCACACGTCCCTTTCCTGGGGACTGTGACTACGGACTGGAAGAGCACCTTTGCCTTATGCTTGACAATCACAGCTAACCAAAACTACTGGTATCACGGGACGCTGCGAGCAATAACCTGCAATGGCTGTCATCAATGGCTACCGTTTGTTTGCTGCCTCTTGAATAGGCGAAGTGGTGAACATAACTGCCTTTTCCTCACTGGGGATACGAATTCAAGCCCCTCTGCTTTTAACAGCCACCGATTTTCATAGAACTTGAAAGAAATTATCTTTCAAATTCCAGCTCTGCTGTTGAACGTGACCAGAACAAACAAATTAATTGAAATGCTGCTGGCGCATACAAGGGAGGCAACGAACCTGTAGAGAAAAAAACTGTCTGAAAGTCAAGATTTAAATGAGGAATGCTTGTTAAAAAACATGCTAGGATGCACAGAAGTTAGCACGGCTCCTATGAAAGCCCAAATCCACCTGTATGAAAATCCTCTAGGCAAAAGCTTAATAGTGTTTTTTTGGTTAATTTTATCAGTATCGTTTATTGTTGAGCTTATTAGTGAAACTGGTTTAAAAAAAACTATTTTCCTTTGCAAGATTTACATTCTGTCCTTATCACCTTCTGCTCTCACCTTAAACTACCAGAATGATCTAAACCTTAGCCTTAAAACTTCACAGAAGTGGAGTCCCGCTGAAAAAAGCACACAGGTCTTTGACGAGCAGTTTGTAGAGCTCTGACACGTACAAACTATGTCGATGCGCAAGCTCTGTATTCTAGCCTAGGTCTGCAATCCAGACAGATTCACAGTGTTTGAGGATGTAAATACAAACTGCAAAATCTTGGAGTGGAAGACAGCTTCACTAACTCAATGTCAAGAAGCCTTTGCCCATCTGGATACAGCAGAGCTACCACAGCAGTTCCACACACTCTAGCTACCGGGTTTGAAGCGCAGCAGTTCTGGGAACTGAAAGCGAAACTGGCTCCCTTTTCCTGCCCCAGCTGGGAGACGCCACCAGCAAACAGGCAGCAAGTGGCTTTCCAGATTTGTTCTGCGCGTTGGCAATAATCTAGAGGCGCTACCGGCAGCGCACATAAAGAAAGGTGTGGTTTAAAGACCTAGGCTTAAAACCATGCAGTCCCTCTGACTACTGCTTATATTTCTTATCAACGGTGATGAGGTTCCCCATTAGAGGGAAAACTATGCATAAGTGATGGGGAAGACTCCATCAGCAACAAGGGGGCCCAGGAGGCTTTACAAAGCCATCATGACACAAGTCACAGGCTCCACATGCCTCCTCTGCCTTGCAGCCCCGATGCAAAGGAGCAGGGGCCGCTCCATCCTGGTGCTCAAACAGAAGTGAGGAGTGCTCTGCAGCTGCAGCTCGCCCTGCCGGGCACTCACCCACCCACCTCATGCCATACTCACCGGTGGGCGGCTTTGCCTCCTTCCACAGGGGAAAAAAAAAAGCCCCACACCAGCGGAGAGAGGCCCCTAAAGGCTGGCTGTGCTTGGGCCATTGGCCTGGGGGTAACGCCTGGTAGCAACGGCTGTGCTAGGCCAGCGCCATTCCCCTCACGGGCAGGAGACAGGGAGTGAGGGAGAGCAGACAGCCAGCAGGGCTGGGGGCATCCATGGCCCCCAGGCACCGGGAAGGTTCCCGGCTGTGCCCGAAAGAGGGAGGGCACTGAGGGGGGAGAAGGCTGGCTGCAAGCCCCGGCTGGCAGCCTGAGCAGGGATTAGGGCCCAGCTGGATTTTAGTATAATTACACGAAGATAATCCCTGGGGGACTGGCCTCACTGCCATCTCCGAGATGAGTTTAAATAGCAAAACAGTATGGCCACGCAGAACTGCGGAACTGCTAGCAAACAGCAGGAAGAGAGCTGCTTTCCCGTTACCGCTCAGGCATCCACAGCGCTGTCCCCCAGCTGTAGTCTTCCTGCTACTGTGCAGAAGGCCTGATCCTGCCCTTCCTGAGCACCGGAGGCTCCTGCTGACTCTAGCGGGGTCACAGGGACGGAGGAGGAGGCACACAAGGGAAACAAAGAACAAAAAAAATTGGCCTCAAGCGACTGACTGCCAGACCCAACTGTAACAATAATTCTGTCCTACCTGCTTTTCACACGCCTTCACTTCGGTTTTAAAAGTACATCACAAAGTTATTTCCCTGGGGCTTGGGGTTTACAAAACAAAGTGAGCTGGGCTTGGAACTCAGGAGCATGGCACACGCAGCTCCTCCCCTGGGTACTATGTTGTGCAGGGAATCCTACAGCGAAGTGCACTCATTTAAAAGGAGGTTTGTTTAAAAAGCCTGACAGGTCTGGATGCCCAGACCGCGCATCTAAATAGAGGCTGATCTTCAGAGCAGTTACATTGCTTACATTAAAATAATATTTCAAGAGAACAGAAAAGAGTTAAATCTCCTTCTATAGGCATGCATGACTCTCAGTGAAGCCAGCTGGAGCTGGGTGTACTTATTCAAAAGAGATTTGTGCTTTAAGTCATCCCTATTACATCTTACAAGCATAAACGTGTACTTGTGTCCAACCCCATGACAGAGCACCCTGTTTTTCTGTTGTTAGAAGCAGGCTTCCCTCACTCCCCGATGAACAGACACACCCAGGCAAGAGAAAAGCCTGACAGCTCTGCCTCCAAGCCCAAACTACAAGCCCCGTTACAGACAACCCGTTGCAGCATCTGAAAACCTCAGCCGCTCTGCTACAACCTCAACCCCTCGCCCTCGTTGCTCGAGACCACGAACTCCACAGGCGTGCCTGCAGCCAGCCCCATTACTTCTCCCTCTCCTCCCCACGGGTTTAGTGGGTGAAGGGCTGGTTTGAAAGCTGTGCCACCTCCCTTACACTCCCTCTGGTGACTCTCCCCGTTGCCTGCCAGCACTGCCCAGGCCTGAGCTCTCACCTGCCTGCCCACTACAGACACACATTCCTCACGGCTGTAGGCATGGATAAGGGTTAACAGCTCACGTGTAAAGACACACAGACGGTATTTTCCTGAAGAAAAAAAAAAAAAAAAACAACAAAGACTGTTATGCAGATTTAAAACCCAATTTCCACCCAATTTTGGAGAACCTGACCGAACACGCCACGTACAAACACAACACCCCTCGCAATAAAACCTTCTCACTGAGGCGGGCGGGCGAGGACACGGCACGATGAGACGCGCACGGCTTGAACACCACCACCGCGACCCCTCCCCTTCGTTAGCCAGCTGCTAATTAGCCCGGCCCACTCACCCATCGCCCAGAAAGGGCCTCCAGAAAGGGCCTCCAGAAAGGGCCTCCAGAAAGGGCAGGGCCCCCCCGTGCCGGCGGCAGCAGCAGCAGCAGCACCGCGCTGGGCCGCGGCGGCCTCGGGCGGGAGCCGGGCCCGGCCCCAGGCCCGGGCCGCTCGCCGAGAAAATGGCGCCGCCCAGCGGGGACAAAGCGCTGCCGCCGGACTACACTTCCCGGCAGCCTCTGCGCTGGTCGGAGCCGGGATCCCTGCTGGACTTCATTTCCCAGCAGGCACCGCGCCGCGGCCCTTCATGCAGGAGAAGGGCGGCGGGGCCGCGGTGCGCGCTGGGATTCGTAGTCCCCGCCGCGGCGGCGGCGCTCTCTCCTCAGAGCGGCCCGCGCGGCGGGCGGCGCTCTGGCGCGGCGGGTCGGTGTGGCGGCGTGTCCGCGCCGCTCCCGCTCCGCCGGCCCCTCACCGCCGGGCAAGATGGCTGCCGTCCGCAGGGCCCGCCGCGACTCCCGCTGCGTGGTGCGCTTCTCCGACCGAGAACTCTGCTAAGTGCCCCCCGCGGGGACCAGGCGGGACGAGGGAAGGGGGGCACGGACCCCCGGCACGGGACGGAGCCGCCCGAGGGCCGGCAGCATGGTGAGAGGGGGCGGCGGAGGGCGGCGGGGCCGGGATGGGGGGCGGCTGCTGCCGGGAGCGGGGGCTGCACCCCTTAACGCGACGCCTCTGAGGTGATCTGGGGGCAGGCACCCCGCTCGTTAAGGGTTTGGGGTCTGAGGTGTCAGGAGGCTGGGTCAGGGCTGCTTTCCCGACAGCACCGCCGGGTCAATCCAGCTGTCCGCCCTGAGAGCACGGCCATTCAAACCGAAGCCTGTTATATCCTTCAAGAGCCCTCAAAACTCACCACTATGACTTAAAACGCCAATTTTTGGACATAATATCACTCCAACCACATAGACAAAACCATGAGCTACTCCTCATTTCCCTACAATTCAAGAAGAGCGTTGGCCATCGGTCACAGTTTTGCAGTGTCATCCCTGCTTATTCTCCAATTCCCGACGATTGGCACGTAGCCCTCTTGGGCTTCGAACTGTTTCTTACCTTTATTTTGCTGAAGCAAAGATCTGAAATGCTCAACTGCAGTGCCGAGCCCTCTAGGAAGTGGCTGTTGTGCTCGGAGGAGAGCAGCACGCAATTGTTGATTGCAAAATAGTTAAAGCTAAGCCACACACGTAAGCTAGTTTTTGCATTTGGCAAATATTTTCTAAAGCTTTGCAAACAAATCAGAATCAAATTGACTCAGCAGACTTCTTTTTGCAGGTCACAGGCTGGCTCTGATGTTTGCTGTCTCCCTGTTGACCTTTTGGATGCTTAGTTTGCTGCCACTTTTCTCACGGCAAAAATCATTTGAGCTGATCAGCCTGCACTGAGGATGGCTCACTTTTTAAGCAGGATAGAGTCGCTGTTACGTAGGACGCCTGACTTGTAGCACAAGGAAGGCCAATAGCATAAAGATGAACGGGCTTGATTTCTTTAAGCTACTAAGTAGTAACAGTACCTGATTCTGTGAACTTGAGAAGCTATAATTACAGCTTAAGTATTACCAGAATGCAGGGAAGGAGCCAGTTTTTACAAGTCAAAACCTGCCCTGGGTGCGATCTCATGAGCTGCCTGCCAGTGGTGATGCCTGCTTTACCCGTGTGTTTATGTGTTTGTACTAGCAAAACCATGGGGATTTCGGAGATCAAATAAAGAGCAGAAGGGTTGTTAACAGAGAACAGTTTTCCAGTCCAGTTAGCTGTGCAGTAGTAACGTGAAAGAATTGCATTACTGATAAATTTGGAGGGATGGTAGCTTATGCTGTCACTGCTGACAGAAGACAAACCTGTCATATGAGAGACTGCAGAGCAGACGTGAACTCGGCATAGAAGTAAAGACGAAAGCCAAATTTTGGTTGTAAAGAATTCAGTAATGCTTTTTTTTTTTGTTGTTGGGCTTTGGAGTAGGTCTCCATAGTATGGTATATTTTTATTTTTATTTTTTATTTTGGATTGAGATTGAGAGCACATTGAAGTTTTAAAGAGCATTGAACCATATTTTGGAAGCAGTTGGTCCAGAACCATGGCTGATTTTTGACTCAGAAATGAAGAGCAGGTAGGGCAGTTGAAACAAAGGCAAGGGGAAGAAAATCAAGACTCACGAAAAGTTACTGAAACCAAGTTTTTGAACAGTAGGTGGAATCATAGAGTACCCCGAGTTGGAAGGAACCAACAAGGTAGACTTCAGCCAACTTTAAAACGCAAATAATTCTAACTCTTATTGGCTTAAAATAGCTTATTTGCAGACTTTGTAGTTTAAAGCTTTTAATGGGTGTGCCTTTATGCGCAGGGAGATAATGTGTTGATTTAGTTAGAAATAACTTTCCAAGTCTCTGCATTTTGCAGATAAAACCAGGCTTCTTCTGCCCAGACTGAGAGCTGCCTGGGCAAAATTCAGCTGCAAGCCAGAAGCCTTGTGGCTCTGCACTCTGTGCAGGCAGAGATAGGCCTTGTTTGTGCCAGCACCGTGCCGTAATAACGCAGATACAAGACATCCGTGGCAGAGCTAGCTTGTTGCTGCCTGTCTCTGCCTGGCGTAGGTGTAGTCCCTGTGTGCTGAAGTACTCTGCTGATAGGTCTGCTGCAACTTGTACAACGTTAACAGCCTGCAACCAAATTCTGGAGTCAAAAACCATGATGTTTCTAAGTTATTTACTCCTTGCTCAGATTTAAGGCTTTGGTACATTCTGGCTTACCTACTTCCTCCGCTGAGAAATTTAAAATACGCAACCTTAAGAATCAGTGTAGAAGCAGACACAACGCCTTTTTAACCAACCAATGCTGTTTGCATATTGAATTGTAAAAGATCAATCAACCAATGTATCAGTGAAAGCACATCTACAGATGACAAGCCAGTCCAGTAAGTCTGTGGTAGTTTAGGGAACCAGGGACAAGTGCTACGAGCTGGACTCCAGGGATGTGCTTGTCACCAAGACAAAGAGGTTAAACTTTTGCCCATCAGGTTTGCCAGTGTTCTGCTTGATCATCAGCGTCCAGGTGCT
The DNA here is from genome assembly GCF_009769625.2 of Cygnus olor. Lineage (NCBI taxonomy): Eukaryota > Metazoa > Chordata > Aves > Anseriformes > Anatidae > Cygnus > Cygnus olor. Next base: position 25,154,601 of record NC_049171.1, read on the forward strand.
ATATAAATTCTGTAAACTTTCTGAATGCAGAAATGCTTTGACAGCTGCACTGATACTGTGCAGGAGATAGGGATTTAATTACGAGAACTCCAAAGACTCTCACTAGTAAGTTTACAGGATGTCATTTTAAGTCTTCGAGGGCTATCTGCAGGGGGATGGAGGGGGACGCAAAGCTTCTATAAGTAGTGCTGGTAATCTTAATGCCAGGTTTACCTTCTTAATCTCACTTTGTGTGACATACTTGCAGAGCTAGATGTGAATTTCAGCACAGAATCTTATAAAAACTGGGATGCCTCAGAAGCAGGAAGAACTTTAAACAAATGTCTCAGTCTTTATTGTTTTTTTTTTTCTTTACTGGCATCTTGCTGCTGTTTTCATTGTGGTGGCTTGTCACTGATGCTCAGAGTTTGTTTTATTTTAGCACAGATTCTATACAGTCCAAGTACATTTTAGCAATGAGAAATTTCCCTTTCTGAAGCAGGATGGGGAAAGCTTATTTTTTTTCCTCTTTTTTTTTTTTTTTAAGGAGGGGTGTTTTTAAGTTCTGCTCTTAAACTAGCTGTCTAACTGGTATGTTGGGCCTTGTTAAGTTCAGTAAAAGCTTTGTCTCATTTAAGGTCTTATTTGTTTAACTTATCTCACAGCAGTATTGTAAGTAAAACCAGCCGTCAAGCTCTCATGCTAGCTTCTTAACTCCTTTTTCAGTGGGGTGGGTATTTCATATTTTCATATGTAATTTTTTGAGATTGCCCTTACTGTCCCGTAATTTCATAAAGTAGCTATTGCTACTCTAAGAACTTGTCTTTTCATGCTTTCATAAGTATTAAATCAAAACTATTGGTTATCTTTACAATGAGAAGATAGTGATTATTTTTGATTTCCTCTATGAATCACACCACGGTTTAAGGAAGTTTTGGTTCTGTTTTTTGATGTGGACACCGAGTGTTTTTATTTGGGTATCATGGCAGCGTGCTCGTGTATGTGAGCCTTCAAGTGATACGTGACTAGCCTGTGTTGGATCGGTAGGGCTGATGGGCAAGAAACATCTTCGTTGGGTTAATAGGGAAGTACAAACAATACCAGTTAATTTAAGATTAATTTTTATTGTCAATTAAGATTGACCAGTGGGAGCGGGCACGTATGATGTGGGAGAAGCGGTGTGTGTGTGGTTTTTTTTTAATGTGTATCCGTGATAGTTGTGCGTTACAAAATTTCTGTAGGGACTTGCACTCTGTAATCACATCTGACTACTCTCTACTAGGCAGAAGCTGAAGAAGATTGTCACTCTGATTTGGTAAGAACTGATGACAACGAAAGATCTGGTGAAGCAAATCTTCAGGTACGTTGTATATACTAGCATTTTATTTTGAACGCAGCACTGCCGTGATTTCAGCTGCGCTGTTTATGTTCATCTAGTTATCACGTATTTGTTGATATGACGTGTGCTTAATGTCTCTGCCCCTCCAAAAGTGAAATTTTACATTGTGCTTCAGTAAAGTCAGCCATCAGGTAGCTGTACAGATGGAAGTTTGTGGCAGATCTGGAATTTCTTTGAAGAACTGTGGAAATCAGACAGCAATTTCTGTATTGATTAAACTCGGGCGTAATGTGACACTTTCTTCTGGAGCAGAAAGTTGATAAAAGCAGTCTGATAGAAAAACATGTTTTCTTACATTTGCTTGTTTTCTGTGTTGGTGCTCCCTAGCAGTCTTGACAACTGCTAGAAACACTGAAAGTGTAACTTCAAAGATGTTGAAAAAATGCATGGCAAGAATAATTTGTCTTGTTTCACAAAGCGTAATGCTTTCTTTCTTAAAAGAGAAAGGAATGTAAGGCCTCAGTTGTATTTTATCTAAATGACAGCCTTGATTGTCATAAAGCTTAGTATGCGTACATACAAAAATGAGCTTTTCTACATTTTCATTTCAAGAATTAATTTGTGCTTAAGATAGTTCTGCATGAATAAGAACACATGATATCTCTCAAAAGCATATTTTTCTATGGAGTCTTAGGTCATAACCATACTAACAGCCACTTCTTGGAACATCCCAGTTTTTCTTCTGAGGTAGACAGTCCAGATAAAGGCAATTGTGTTATTGAATGACATTGAACAAATACACGTGCACTTTTAAAAAATGTTCTATAAAACTATTGCTAACTGTCCATGTTAACAACCTTTTAAGACTTGGAAGTGTAATGCATAATTTGGAATTCTTTTGTGCGTTAGTACTGTATGATCTTTGCTTAGAAGGCGTACTGTCTGAATACGTGATACTAAGTCGGAATTAATCGGATGTTTTAGGCAGAGCTCCAGATGTTCAGAGCTCAGTGGATGTTTGAGCTTGCCCCAGGTGTGAGTTCTAGTGGGTTGGAAACTCCGCCATGCAGAGCATCACCAAGAGGACCTGGACTAAAGTCTGCAGATACCAGGGGGAAACAGGAGATAGCAAAAGAGGAAAAGGTACAAAAAATGAATGTGTGGTTCTGTTGTTATTTTCTGTCCCAGTGTAGCATTGCATTTTCTTCTAAATATTTCAATACTACTTCAATAATCAGTGTCTTTTATTTCCTAAGATGAGGCTTAGACTATTTTTTGGTTCTTTTCCATCTCGCCAGCTCCTTTTGGAATGGATAGCTATCTGTTTTTGTAAAGCTACAAAGCTTTGCAAAGCATTGTCATAGCTGCAAGTCCAACTGCTGTTCTAAAGGAGCCAAAGTACTGAAAAGAATTACTTTATATAACCCTGCGAAAAGTGAGTCACGATGGAAGTACTGTGATCCAGTTAGAATAGTTGTGTTAACTTTCTACGGTTCTTATACCTCCAGCACCATGCTGTGATCCAGGTCCAGGCTGGTGGGACATTTTTTCTTCTTTTTTTTTTTTAACTTGTTTAAATCTTTTTTTTTAAAGAACTTGGAGAAGTTGTTGTTTGGGAATTTCAGTTCTGGCTTGTAGCTTATGAACATGTTCTATCATTTTGTGTGTAGAGGTATTTTATACTCCTTTGTAGAGTATAGTAGATAAGATGAAAAATAATTTAAAATCAAATGGCATTGCTCTTGTATTTACAACCAACTTAAGTGTTCTGTGTAATTTATTCTGCAGGCAAAAGAACTTTTCCTGAAGGCAGTAGAAGAAGAACAAAATGGGGCCCTTTATGAAGGTAATAGGAAGTCTGCAGTGAGCGTCTTTGCTGCAGAATAATTTAACCCACTAATTTAGGAATAAGAGTGCATGATGACAGTGAACTTAAACTGAAGGCTAACAGTAATTTGAGAATTATTTGGATAAGCAAACAACCTTGCTGTAAAAGGAACCATTATATCACAGATCTACGGTTGAAAGAATCAAGGAAAGAATTTCTAGATTGTGGACAAAACGTGAGAGTATTTTGAAATCTAAAAATATTCGCACCAGTTTAAAGGAAAAAAAAAGGCGTAGCCCACACAGAATCAAAAGGAGAAAACAGTTATTCTCCACTTCCCACCAGCAAGTGATGCTCAGCCATGTCATGAGAAGCAGGGCCTCGATATGTGTAGCAGTTGTTTGGGAGGACTGTTCCTACACATACATCCATATGAGACCTCAGTAACAAGGTCCTACACCAGACAGATAAATCACTGAGCGTGTGGTGGGACATCTGTTTTCAGATCACACTTTTATCTGCTGACCTGGCCCAGTTTGCCAGAATCCAAGTGACATTTTAAGCCTGCTTCTGATATCTGCTGATACCTGACGTTTGTGAGGCAGTTATGTGAAACAGCTTCTTCGTGCTCAAGTACAGTACAGGCCTAGCTCGGAGACTAAATGCTAAAGTTGAGACTGATCTGTTCAGCTGAGGCTGCTGCTGTTCCCTATCCTCACCAGCCACAGGATACTAGCTGTCAGTCAGCAGCACTGACAAGTACTCAAGGGAACATGAACACTTACTTGTCCCAAACTCAGGCTTCTCAGACTCATTAGTGTATCAAGTTCTGAGCTTCAAACTCACTGGTGGTTTGGTTTGTCTTTTTAAAGGTCCAAGCTGAGGGAGAATGGCTATCCGGTCTTAGTATCATCACATGGGAATAATCATGTGGGATTATAAAGAGGCATATAAATACATTCAGTCTTTTTTAATACTGGTGTTAAGATCATGTATGCATCTACAATGAATCCATTGCCTTCAGAAGGATCCACAGAGTTAACTCAGAAGAAAGCCATGCTGCAGCTTAAGTAACAGTTCTTTCACTCAGGGTTTTTTTCCTTTGCCTCTTTCTCTACTCAGTGTTTGTAGCATCTTTGGAGTGTTAAAGGCAGAAGTACTTTCTCTGAGTGCTGGATGAAGCCCCAGCTGTCAGTTCTCTCTCACATCCCATAGTCTTTTGTTTGCTTTCTGAAAAGGCTTCTTTCAAACCAGTCAGGTTCCTCATCCTCAGTGTTTTGAGTGGCTTGCTCCTGTACCTTGTGTAGCTTCCATGGTACCATGGTAAAATTTACTTGTTTTGGGTCTGTTGTCGATGTTTTTTAAACATACAACAATATTTTTTGATACTTCACATATATAATGTTATGTATGTCTGAATATTTGTCTGTACTATATTGGGAATTTAAGGTATACCTACATCTTCTTTCAAATTCAGTTTCATGTTCCTTTTGGTTATTTATGGCAGCAATGCTTAAAAATTCTGTGGCTTGCTGGAAGAACTTTCAGTCCTATGCAACAAACAAAATCATGACTTTAGCATAAAATAGCATTTACTGTAAAATTTTGTACTCCACAACAACTCCACAACTGATTTTTTTTTTTTTTTTTTGTGGTTAAGGCAAATCTGTAAAAGCTGAAACATGAGAAATCTTTATTATGAAGGAGGATATGAAGTTTTTAGTTTTGTCAGTGTTTGATTTGCTTTTCTTCTGTATTGAATTTACGCCTAATCAGTTTAGATTAAACAGGATTTACTATGCAAAGACATTTTTCACATTTTTCAGTTTTCAGTACTTCTGCTTGAAGTCATCTCTCCGAAACAAGTCTTTGCTTTGGTAAGCTAATATAGGCATCAGACACATTTAAATATTAGACCTTTTGTTTTCAGCCATCAAGTTTTATCGTCTAGCCATGCAGCTTGTACCTGACATAGAGTTTAGGATCACCTACACACGGTCCCCAGATGGTGATGGAGTTGGAAAGAGGTGGTAAGTATGAAAATTTACTCATGAAGTGCATAGGAGTATTGAAACCTGAGTAAAATGATTTACAGTGTGTCCTGTAGGTACTGGGGCTTTCCATCGTAGTCATCAAAATAAAGGCAGGTTTGTTCAGTGTAACATCTTACTATGGTTTTAGTCACGACAGGCCCAAACATAGTTGTCCTCTCTATATGTTTTAAAACCCATTGATAGGTCTGCTAGTTGCAGGCTGGGCTCTTTATTCTCAGCTCATTCTATTAAGCTTGTCTAGAGTGGAATTAAGTGATACTAAAAAGTGACTGGAAGATCGTTCAGCAACTTTGTATCCCAGTACAGGAGAAGGAAAGTATTTTGTTATGAGATTAAGGAGAGTTGTGTAGTCTGTGGTTACTTTGTGCAAGCAAATGTGAGCCTGTTAAAGGACCATATTGTGGCATGCAACTTAAATATGATCCAGCAAATTGATGCAAAGATAAGGACACCTGTTGTTACGTCTGATATCAAAGTTTTGGCATTCCCTCTTCCTAGTGTTGAGGATAACGAAGAGGATGGCAAAATGGCTGATCTCCTGTCAGATTTCCAGCAACAGTTAACTCTTCAGGACTCTTCCGTCAAACTTTGTCAGCCTGAGCTTGACGTTAATCAGACCCATATCTCAGGTATGAGTTAAGATGGACTTCAGGAGTTCAGAGGAAGAATTTTTATAGATGTTTCACTCTGACTTTATTAAAACATTTACCTTTTTCATTCTAAAGGTAATTTTAGAGAAAAGTACACAGTATCTCTTTATTTACTTTTATAGTTATATCTAACGATGTCGTGGATGGTTTTGCCTTAAACCTACAACCTTTTTTATGTAGTATGTATGATTTGTGCCTCAGCTATTTTCACTTGATCTCAAAGCAGTTATACTGAGGAAAGTCATTGAGTCTTTTGTGGATGTGGTGTTACAGGTCAAGCTGTAGGCTCCAGAAAGCAGCACTTGTTGAAAATAAATGAAATGTGATCCCTAATAACAGAAGATCAGTAAACAAGACTATTTACAGCTGAAACAGAGAAAACACAGGGAGGCAGAAAGTTATAAGAAGGAAATGAAGCCAAAATTCTTAGGGCATTAGAAATTCAGTGAGAATGCTAGGAAAATTCTCATATGATCTTGTGGAGCTTTGATGAGGATTCCGTCATTATCTTATATTCCATTAGAAGACGTTTTAAAACAATGCTGTGTGATAACATTTTATAACATGTGATAACGTTAACATTTTCATAACATCACTGGACTTGTACCACAAAATACAGAGTGACATGACACCAATTTCGTAGTGGATACATTGTTCTTAGGATGTTTTATCCATCACGGAATGTGATCTGAGCTTGTCTTGCCAAAGCAGTATGCTTTGAGGTAATGTTATACATTAGACGAGATGGAATAAAAAAGCAGCTTTATAGACACTGTATGTGCAATGTACCTGTGGAATTTGGTACCTTACAAGTACTCATATTTGTAGTCTAACACTGCATTTTGTCCTGTTGTTTTAACATAATGCAACTGAGTCTTAACTTTTGATTTTTTCCCATTTGTTCTTGGTAGCTACCCTGGTATCTGCCTGCAATTTTGAAAAATAGATATTTTTTTTTTTTTGGTGGAAAGTCAGAATGTCAGTAACTGAAATACAGACAAACTATTGATTTACACGTTACAATCTAACAAGAAACTGTTTTCTGTTTGCAGCGTTGCCTTTGGAAGTACTAATGTACATCTTCCGATGGGTGGTTTCGAGTGACTTGGACCTAAGATCATTAGAGCAATTATCTCTTGTTTGCCGAGGATTTTACATTTGTGCCAGGTATTGTAGACAATTTACCTAGAGTAAAGCTTTTATCTGCTCTAAGGAAGAAAAAAAATTGTTTTATGCACAAGCATGTATAAACAGTATGTAGAGGTGGATAACAAATTCATAGAACAAAATTGTCAGTATTGAAGGGGTCAGGTTTTTTGTTTTCTTTCATTGGTTTATTTTCATGCAGGCCACTAAATCTTACGTGTAGGACCATGTCCTGCATTTTCTTCCCATGGCAAGTCCCATGTTACGCTCCTCACAGTGCTAATCAGCTTTTGAGTATGCCACTGATCGGTACGTTAGATGACTTCACTGTAATAAAAGTAACTGAAAGTACTTCTGCCTTGTTTGCAAGGTCTCCAAAACGTTTGTTGTGTCGTTATCCTCATGGCCACACAGAGGAGTGCCAGACTGGTGAAATGCTCTTCTGTACTTGGCTGAAAATTACATTTTGTTCTTGGATTTCTTGGGGAGAAGGAAATGGCTTTCAAATGCTCCAGGATTAAGGAAATTAATTATTTTAAATTACGCTACTCTATGAGCCACAGTAGCTCAAGAAAGTTTCTTTCAGTTGCATTCAAACCAAATGAAGGCATTTGTTGCTCTGATACATAAAAAATGAAGTTTGCAGGAAAGTTTTGAGTTAAAAGTTTTACTTTTTTCTTATTTTTACCAGAGATCCTGAAATCTGGCACCAAGTCTGTTTGAAAGTATGGGGCAGGAGTTGCAATAAGCTTGTTCCGTATTCCTCTTGGAGGGAAATGTTTTTGGAAAGGCCTCGCGTTCGATTTGATGGTGAGGTGTACTTTGGGCAACAGATTTGAGTTACTGCATGTAACCATGACAGGAGCAATCGGATGGGTTTTATGTTTATGACTTTGTTAGACCTGATATGAATTTATTGGGACTGGGTAACCAGCTCTCGCCCTTCCAACCTCAACCATTCTGTGATTCTGTGGGCTTTTGAATCTGTAGAATACCTGTAAAAACAAGGGGAGGGTGTACGGGACAAACAAAAACTTCCATGTATTTAAGTAACAAAAACTCAAAAGTTTTGGGTTACCATTTTTAATCTTAAGTATTGTATGCACTTCGTTTTTGTTCATATGCTTGTTTCCTTCGTTCCTGTAGGTGTGTATATCAGCAAGACAACGTACATACGCCAAGGAGAACAATCTCTTGATGGTTTCTATAGAGCATGGCACCAAGTGGAATATTACAGGTAGAACTGTAGTACAATGAGTGAGTGAAATGTTTCTCTCTCTTAAGTTCTTTAGATCCAGCCCTTGATATCTCAAACATTAATCACTCTGTAAAACCCAGTGGAGCTACTACTGTGTGCAAGGCTATATATATTTTTTTGAGAATAGGTCTTAAGAAATAGTGCTTGTTACAATAATTAGAGGCGGACTTAGAAACACATTTCATGTTCTGTTATACTGTTTCATGTGGATAGAAGTTCAACAGTAATAACATTAATACACAGATCTCATTCCCCAAATCACTTCTGTTTTACATTTCTGATATAATAATTGCTTTTAGCAAAGGGAAAACAAGTGACTATATGAGAGCTGTTTATTTTAACTCATTTGTAACCAGTTTTAAGTAATCAAGAGGCTGAGCTTTCTCAACTTGCTGTAAATACCTTCCCATTGGTTTCTTCTGGCTATTTTTCTTTTGTCCTTCATTCTGCTGTTCACTAAGTTTGTTCCACTCCGCTGTCTTTTCTGAGGCTGGAAACTTAATAGAAATTGTTGAATCTCATGGCTATTTATAGAGTCTCTCAAACATCAAGATGGTATCTGAGTAGTGTAAAAATTAATCAGATCCCAGAACCTGAAAAAGACCATATGACATTGTCCATTCCGTACTAACACTGTAATTAAGATTTTATTGCGTTTCTTTCAACGGGTGCTGGAAATGGAGAAAACTTACTTGAGGTCAGTTTTGACTCCAGAATAGCCTGCTTGCTTTAGTGAGAGCTGGCAAAGCTCCCCAACTGCTCTCCTTTTGCATAACTCCTCATAACTTGGTCTTTTAATCTTCAAAACTGTCTTTTGTGTTTTGATCTCTTTTTCTGCTATCTCCTTCTGTGAAACATCCAGTGATTTTTAAAATAAATAAATAAATCTAGATTTATATTGTGTAATTATATTTTTGCAGATATTTGAGATTCTTTCCAGATGGTCAAGTTATGATGCTAACAACTCCTGAAGATCCTCAATCTATCGTTCCTCGCTTACGGACTAAAAATACAAGGTTAATGAAAGAAAATATTTAGCTGTACAGTTTCCCTATTGCTTCCATGTGGCAATTTCTACGTACTTTTGTGTCCAATTCTATATCCGGGCTTAGCAAAACAAGAGTGAAAATGTAATGTTATTTTTGTTGTAGGAAAACTACTGGGAACTACAAAGAGTTTTGGTCTTTATGCCAAGATACCTTTCACTTTAAGGTCCTGGTATTATAAGTAGATTTCCTCTGCAGGATACATGTTTTTGAACTTTTAAAGGAAGTAAATGGAAGAATACACGTTGTTAGATTGGTGGCTTTAGTATACTTTTAAAGATACCATTTTGTAATTGACTGCTTTCTCACATTTCCTTGACTGTGTTTGTGAAGGACAGTGAAGTTTTTGGTGGGACTTGCGTACATTATTGCTTGATTTCTTTTTGATGTTTGTATGGTCTTAGTAAAAATACAGAAAATCATTTGGGACTTCAGAACAGGCTTGAGCTGTTAATCAGAAACCTGAAAATACTTAGCAGTAGGCTAGATAGGACAGTAAAGATAATAAGTTAATCAGTTCTATCTGGGAAAATTTAAAAGCAGCCTTCCAAAATGATTTCCTAATTTCGCACTATGAATGAGCCTGGTATTTACCAAATGCAAATAAAAATAGGTCTCCTGGATTATGATACATAGTCTTCTTTTCAGTACTGATATTTGTAGAAGACTCTTTTGGGACAGCAAACTTCTTTGCCCTTGACACTGTCTTCCTCTTAACCTTCCAGAACGGATGCAATCTTACTTGGTCATTACCGTCTTTCCCAGGAAACGGACAATCAAACCAAAGTATTTGCTGTAATAATGAAGAAGAAGGAAGAGGTAAGTAGAACACAGAATAGAGAAAAGTAATTTAAGGAGAGGGCTTTATAATAAGGTTTTTCTCAGACTGAATATTTTAAGGCACCTGAAGATTTGTATTACACCAGAGGATTGAAAAATTAATGTTTAAAAATGTTTAACGTAAATACATAAATGTGATGAATTGTCTTTTTTCCTCAAATCTGTAATAATCTTTGTTAAGACAGATAAATATTTGGTTCACAATTGGGCAGTGGTTCTCCTCTTCAGGCTTAATTGCTATGTGTGGTGCTGTTAGGTAGTTTGTAACAAACAGGAGGGAAGGGTGGAAGAGGTCATTTTCTGAGATCATTTTTTGACTATGTGTGTAGATGTTCCATAGCATTAAATGAAAATAAATGAGTTAGAAGTGTTACCTTACTTTACAGTGAGTTTATGTAGTTTGGGTGGTGTCCTCTGTTCCTGTTTTCCTGTGAAAACTTCTATAGTCAACATCTGAATTCAAAACTTTTTTTTCTTTCCACAGAAACCAATTGACTACCACAAATACAGGTATTTCCGTCGTGTTCCTGTACAAGAAACAGATCACAGCTTCCATGTAGGACTGCAGTTGTGCTCCAGTGGGCGCCAGAGGTTCAACAAACTGGTTTGGATACATCATTCTTGTCACATAACTTACAAGTAAGTAAATGAAGAGTGAGATCAAAGAAGGATACTTAATTGTAAGAATACATGCGGCATGAATTTGTCCGGTGCTAAGTTCAGAAAATGTGGAGGCTCTGAGACTGAGGCTCTAACAAAGTGTCCTGGGAACAGTAACTGGTCCTGATTTGATGTATTGTAGTGAACTTTAAGAAATCCCAAGATCCGAATAACTTTTTCTAACGGTATGGGAAGCACACTGAGTAGTTGAGTTGCAGCATTGTAGCCATTTAAAGGATTTATGCACAGTGTTCAGGTGACTCCAGTGTGATGCCAGTAAAAGTGTGTGGAAAGCCTATATTCATTAAGGTCTATTTCTGTTCCTCTGTAACCGTGCAAGCTATAAATACCATTATGTGAGAGTCACTGCACCCACTGTGTGGGCGCTGTGGTGCTTGCAGACCACAGAATCCAGCCATGCTGTACGGGTGTGTGGCCAGCTGTCCTCATCGCTAACCCAGCAGGAGCTTTAACCCCTGTTCCTGCACCTTCCACTCTAAACTATGGGCAGGTTGGCTGTCCAGATGTTTGGCATTGGCATTTAGGGTGGATCTAGGTGGTCTTGTCTTCCAGTCTTCTTAATCTCTGTATTCGGTGCTTTTATGGGGACAAAATCTAAGAAGTAAACTCCTAGCGGTTGGGAGTATAGGTAACTTACATAAACAGAAAAACAGCTTTTATAAGAACAAGTATTTGCATACCTCATTTCTCAAGAAGTGGCAGTATTGGAGACATTCTTTTCAGCTTGAAATTCCTGTTCCAGTAGGGTTCTGCTTTATCTGTCAGTATCCTGGTGTCCTTTTGAAACTAGAATAAAGATGAATATAAGACACAGATGGAGGACATGCACTTTTTTTTTGTTTTACTAATATTCAGAAATACATGGATTTCCTTTTTTCTCTTTTTTTGTATTGTAAACTTACAGACAAGTTCTGGCTGTCACTTTATGTTCTGAATTCACGTTTCTAGTTGAAACAAATGAAAGGGGATTTTTTTTAAAGACTAATATGATGGCTTAAGTGATACCCTGCTCTTTTTCAAGTTTTGGAGCTAGAAATAAAAGCAGAAGGGGAAGTGATTTCTTTGTTATTAAAGCAGAAGTGTATTCTCTATGGTGTGACCTAGGCTATGTTCACATGGTTTCAGAACGAGGCGGTGTGAAAGTTACGTACATTCCAGCTGTAGTTTGCACATGCTGTACTGTGGAACTTGACTGCATAATTGAGGGAGTTAAACAACAACTTTTGTCTGATTTAACTTTTATAATGCTCTTTGCAGATCGACTGGTGAGACAGCAGTTACTACTTTTGACATTGACAAGATGTACACCCCTCTGTTCTTTGCACGAGTGAAGAGTTTTACTGCATTTTCAGAAAAGCCGCTCTAAGAAACACCTTTTCCTCTCACAACTCTTGCATGAATAAAAGGTTGTAGCTAATGAGCACTTAAGTTATAAATGTGTATATATTTGGAGCATTTTAAAATTCTGGGGTTGGTGGTTTTTTCTGTTTCTTTTTTCTGAAGGCAGTACGTTCCATTTGATTATGGCTGGGGATTTTTTTTGAGATCAAGCTTATGAGTATAAAACACCTTTACGTTGTGACAAGAATTTGATAACAAAGTTTTTATTTTTTTTAAACAGATTTTATAAATCAGTCTGCTTAAAATGTGAGTCTTCATCTGCCTGGACACTGGTTTGTCCAAAAGGAATTGTTATAGGAAAATCTCATTGTCCACGGGACAGTGTTTGTGGTCTCTGGTGAAGGTTTGAAATGTGAAGGGGAGAAAGCTGTCTTATATTTGTTAAGCTGTGTGACTTAAAAGAACTTCAAATAAATGTTTTCTTTAAATTAAATTTATTTTGTTTGCCTTCAAGATCTGGCATTATGTCAACATCAACCTTAAGGAAAAAACAATCCAGGGCAAGCAGTCACGAAGTGTAACGTTTAAATGCAGAGGTACCTCCCCGCCAATGCAGTGATTCCAGCTGGTCATAACTGTAACTTGAGCTTTACACAAGTTCAGTGGAGCCTGCCTTCTCAACAGGATGGACGTAAAAGGGAGAAGGATGTGGGCAGCGAGCTGTCCTCTTGTACTGTAGGCTGAGTTGGCAGGGTACATGGCTCTGCTTGGGAAGTGTCACAGTGCAATGGTGAAATGCTTGTCTGTGTACTGCTTATGCGTTGGCAAGGTCTGATTGCACGAGTAAGCAGGCCTCACTTAAACGTGTTTGTAATGTGCTATAACCCTTCATCTAACCTTGCTACAGATGCTGTAAATCCTTTGAGCATTTGTTGTACTAAGATAAATTTTGAGGCTGCTGTAGATGTTCAGGTGCTGTGTACTGCTAATCATGAAGTGTACCTTGAGATTGGTGCAGGTACTGTATGCTGCTTCTCCTGCATATATTGCTTGGGGGTGTAGTGCAGACACTGTAATACAGCTTATCATATGTATCTTGGGTTCTGAAAGAACTGAAGCTTTTTAGTGTAGTTTTTTAAAGCCATTTTGCATAATTAGCCTTTGAACATCTCATTTCGAAATAGTGACGTGGAGTTGAGGACTGAAGTCTGAAAGAGCTGCGGAAAGAACTATTCTTGTTCCATAATTTATAAAGTGTATCTTTGCAAGAAGCTACACGATTAAAAATACATCAATAAATCATGATTTTGAACACACAATCCCTTGCAATTTCTTATTTTGCCAAGAAAACATTATTTTCATACAATAAAAGATGATTACTTAGGAGTTACCGTGGATGAACCGCGTGTTAGGCAAGACTGACAGAATTAATCTCTTAATAACTTCTTATTATGCCACTTAAAGGTTATCAGAAAAGCAGAGGAGCTTTCAGGTACGTGAGTTCTGGATAAGGATGTGTATCTAAAACTTCTTGCGTTCTGTAGCTAGTCTTTTGTAGCTAACTAATGAGACTTTGCCTACAACCCTTTGGCCGATGCCCTTAGGCTCCAGGGCTGCACTTGCACTCTTACTTGATACAACAGAACATTTAATGAGTGTATTGTACTCTTGTAATTGTTGAAGGGAAAGACAATTGCTTAGAATATCAGCTTCATGCTTTGAAGATAAGTAATGAAATATTGCCAAATTTGTAAATGAGGAAAGATGTTAGTTACCTACCCTTCTACTGATGATGGTAAAGATCTGATTCTGTCTTCTGAGTAATGTATAAAGCTTTTGTGACAAGAATCAGAAGATGGTTCTGATTATTAGCTTTGTTCAGTAACTAAATTCCATGTATTAGAACTCCCTTTCAATTCAAAGGCCTTTTCATATGAAGATTTCTGCTGCTTCTGAGCTTTTTTTTTCCTACCTTTGTCATATGTTTGAAATATACTCTGGGCACAAAGGAAAAACTAGCTAGTGTCTTGTTACAAATTGAGATCTTTTACAAATTGAGATCTTGGTTCAGCGGAAGTCTTAGGCAATTATTATTTTAAGGTTATATGAAATACTCCTTCACCAGGAAGGTTATGCAAGCCTCCTGTGAGACGGAGCTATGACTAATATGCCTGTTCGTCTACGTTTAGCAATAAGAGAGAGTCGAGCAGTTTGTCTTTTGAAATGGTTTATCATTGGCAAACACTATTACTGTCTGGTCACGTGCGACTATTAAAATAGTACTTCTTTCGGCAAAGAAGGGCGAGCGGTTGTTCTTCCTTTGTTCTATGTAGGAATTTTTCATAGTCCAAGGCTTTAATAGCCAGAGGCTTTGTGTTCTTACAATTTAGTTTTATTGTCCTTTTAATTACCATATAAAGACACTAGTTGGTGTAACTAGTTTACTGCTGGCAAATTGTCCTTGGCTAATTATATTAGTAACTGTAATGAAAGAATCAGGGATGCACACTTGTGCAGTCTTTTTTCCCTAGATTTTTTGGGGGGTGAGACAAGTCCACTTACAAATGGAAGGAGGGCTACAAAAGGGAACAAAAGCATAATTTTCAGAGCTGTTGATCTGTTTTTTTTTGTTGTTGTTGTTGTTTGTTTGTTTTTTTGCATTGGCTTGAAAACAGCAAGCGGCCTTTTGTGCTGTTGAAGAGGTCTTTGCGGCCCAACATTTTACTGATGGAAATATTTCCTTGTCCCAATAAAGAAACTCTACAGAATAATGTTCTGGAGCCTTCAATTCATGCTAGCAAAAGCGGAGTCTTAGCCAGCTGTTTCAGTCTGTGCAATTTCTGCAGTACACTGGAGTGAGCCTACAGTTAAACACACAATGCGTTTTTGCTTTCTTTAGCAGAGACGAGGGAGTAAAACAGATTATGGCACTGCCAGAACACTCTGGTCACACCCCCACTGTACAGTTAAACAGTCTAAATGCTAAGCAAATTTTGTGGGGGGAAGGTGCTCAGATGACCAAATGCCATGCTAATTTGGCTTGGTCTAATCAAAGCCAATTACACCTTTGTGTGTAAATGCTGGTCTGTAGAGGTGGGGAGAAGGAGAGAGAGTGATTCAGTGCTATTAGCAAAAGATCAGCTGCAGACACTTTCCGGTTGCTGAGCTCAGCTCCTCTCTCAGAAAGCTTGAGCCAACCCAGTCAGAATTTCAAAAACGCACCATGCTTACACAAGGTTTTTAAAGAAAGAAAGAAAACAATGGACTCAGGTGTTTCTATTTATTTATTTTAATTTATTTATTTGTTTAAACCCAAGAAACTTCCACTGGAATGTATGCCAGTATATTTGGAACCTTGTCAACATTGAAAAGGCAAGCATGTACTTCTCTGTTTCATCTTCTGTTGAAGACGAGAAAAATAGGAAGGCTTATATACATTCACAAAACAGTTTGAGTCACAGAAATTAGCGTTGCATATGGTATCTAGTACTAATACACGTAGAGAAAACTTCCACTTGATAGTCACTCAGTTTGGAGTTGCACTTTGTCCCTTATGCTTAAGACTAGCAGCTTTCTTGGTCAAGTGACTTGCATAATGGTTGGCTTGAAAGGAACAGTTAGCGCTCTGATGTATATTTATCCTGTCCAGAGATTAGCTTCTGAGTCCTTAAAAGAATGTTTAAAAGACCAAGTCCTAGATAATATTGGTTGAAGCAAAGGATTTGAAAGAGGAACTAGAATCTGTTACTGAATGGGAACTTTTGGGATGCATAAAAATGGCATTTTCTCTCAACTAAAACTTTCAGCTCTGATACTGTAGCACATGGTGCTTCTGAAGGTAATATTCTTACATATTTCACGATTGGCAACCTTCTTACTTCAGCATCTGCAGGTATTCCGGCATCTTTTGAATAGTTCTGTAGCACATTTATTAATTTAGCCTCAGAATGCTCTGTGAGAAATTGCTGGGTAAGATGCCGAGCTAAGAAAACTGAGACTAGTAAATCCTGGAAAATTAAATTATTCTTCAGTGTGGAAAGCCAAAATGAGTAGGCACCTTTTCACACATTTTTGTTTCTGAATTAATGAATCTTCCCTTGAGAAGGTAAGTACAAGTGCTCAACCCTGCATGTTTCCAGGCTAAATTTACACCCCAAATAAATTTATTTTCATTAATTCTACCTCCATTACGGTAACAGAAAAATAGCTAGGATCCTATATAATAGGATGAAAAAATTACTTGTCACAACTGTTGCTTTTGTAAGAGATACCTTGTCTACAAGCTGGTAGGACGTGTGGTCATATATAATGCAAAGAGTAAATCAGAATGAAAATGCTGAATATTTGCTTTTGATAAGATTATTGACAGCATATGCATGATTTTATTGTGGATTAAACAACAAGATTGTAGAGAGCTATATGGAATTGCTTTTTCACAAATATTCAACCAGTGGAGAAAGGTGATAATAGAACTGCATCTCCTCTGTTTGAAGATCACAGGTAGACTTTGGAAATGATGGTAAATAAATTATATTAACAAGTATAATCCACAAATAAAGAATGAAACAGCATAGCACGCAGGTCTGTTTAATAACTAACCAAATATATATATATATATATATATATATACCTTTTCTGTTAGCAAAAGTTGCTAAAACAGAAATTCTGACTGATTTAATTTAATTTTATTTGTTTTTGCAAAGGAATGTTCTTGTTTGATTCCCCACCTCCACCCCAGTAGTGGTACCCCTCCGTGCAGGTGGTTTATAACGAAGAAAAGCTTTGGGGTGCAGCTTTGTGGCGCGTGCTTACTGCTGTCAGCGCCCAGTGATGCTGTTTGGCCATTAGGTGGCACACCGCAGTGGGAAGTGTTCTTGGGTACTTAATACTGATTTTTCCTTACCTCTTTAAAACTTGAGAATATTCCAGAAAAAAAGAAGAGAAAATGCAACAAGCTGTAGGTTTAGCCTGCCAGGCGTTCAGCTCCTTGCCTTTCTGCACTGTAAGATGTCCGTGATAAGACAGCTGAATGGGGATAAACAGGTAAGCCAGCTCCTCAAAGGGATTTTAAGTGTCTGAATCTGAGTGGAGTTTTCAGTCCTGTATTTGCTTCCCAAACCCCAGAGCAGCTTCTAAATGGGAAGCAAAGCAGCGGATGTGCTAAATGGGAACATCCTTAGACGATGAAGGATGGTACGCTGTACAGAAGTGCAATTTCAACACTGCCTCTTGGAGTGTACAGAACTTAGGTTTGGCTCCAGTACTTCAAGCTTCAGTGTTTATTAACCTGGGTGGACAATTGGTTACAGAGATGTTAACCTTTATCAGCTAGCAGTTACACATTTGAAAGAAAGAGACAAAATATTGGATCATTTTCTTCTCTTTTCCCTAAAATGTGTCATCCTTGTCTCCTGACTGGAACTGTGGTCACACAAACAGGTGACTTTGCTCTTAAGACAATTAGGGGAGCAGGCACCTTTAGTGTAGTTCTTCCACCTCACCATTTTTTAGGAGGGGGCAAAAGGCAAAGATAACTGCTATTATGAAACCTTTCAGGAGACCTTTGAAGTTCATTGTACTTTCCACAACCTCTGTATGCTGGTTTCAGTAAAAATTGATGAAAAGGTCTTTAATTTGTTTTAGATGATGTGACATCTGCCTGAAATGACAAATACAAATGTAGTGGGTTGGTTCTGTACTGCCGGGAAATTTAATCACATGGAGAAGAAAATATTGAATACCCTTAAACTCACCTTGAGTACATACATTAGTAATTGACAGTGTCTAGACAGATGGTGATCTGGAAAGTAAAGTCTGGGCAAAATAAACTTACAGATATTAAAGTCAGCAGCATTTCCCAGTGGTAATAAAGTGGAAAGAGGCTGGGGGGTGGGGGTGGAGCATTAGCTTTTGTAGCAGCCGACAAAACAGTTGCCAGCAGTTTCATTTGGAACCTGCCCCCTTTTTAAAGAGTGTGTCTTTTTAAAAATTTCACATAAAAAGAACGAATGAATGAACAAATGAATGAAAGAAAGAAATAAAAGAAAGAAAGAAAGAAAGAAGGAAAGAAAGAAAGAAAAGAAAAAAAAAAGAAAAAAAAAAAAGTTTGTAGAACCTGAAAAACTACAGCAAAAAGTAAGCTGATGATAAGATGAATATTTGTCTGGGTATGTGCAAAGCTGTGAATCAAGTTTTTCTTCTTTCTTTTCAAGGGACTCTAATTTAGAAACATTTTTATGGGACCCAAACCATACAGCAGATCGTATGTGATTACTGTCCCTCACTGGGACAAAGAAATCACGACGGGGCTTCCTGTTGATCAGCTGGTGATCTCTGAGGTTCCACACAGCAGCATTTCTGATTGTCTTATGTTAAAATCACATCTATTCTGCAGAGGTTTTAAAGTGATAAAAGATTGAAAAAAGTGAGTAAAAGTAGGAGTCTTAAGTTTTTCAGGAGCCCTTGTGCTGCAGATGTATTCAGAGTACACCTGCTGATTTGGGCATTGTCCATATGACGACATGGAGGGTAGGCAGGAGCACAATGATGCAAAACCCACATCTCTGCACACTACTCGCCCTGGGGCTCCCATGGTGTGTGGATGGAGCATCCCTGAAGCTGTGGGGACAGCCCACGCGGTGGGTCCCACTCTGTCTCTTGCCGTACAAGGCGCTGGGCTGTTCTCTGGGGCGCTCTGGCTGACTGGCTGCCCTGGCACTGGCTGCGTGCCTTTGTCATGAGGCGTTTTGGGGTTAATGATGGAGAACCTGGCTGGCAATCCCAACTGCAGCTATGCCCAAACTACCCACTTTGCAGATAGAAGTGATCTAGAAGTGATCCTGGCCGCCACTGAGATGTGTGTGAACTAAGCTTGCTCTCGTTCTGACCCGGAGCTTTCCTGAAGCCCAGGCCTGGGAGCAGGCATGAGTGCTTGAACGGGAAAGAGCCAGACACAGAGAATAACTTATTTCCAAAACTGAAGGAGCATTAAGTTGTAGTTATACAGCTACCATTGACTATATGCAGGAACAGTGAGTTCCTTGGAGGTAGTTTCAAACTCCCCCAACTCTGTTCCTACTAAATAAGAACAAAGAGCCTGCATGGCTAGGATAAGGTAAATCAGGACTTTTTAGGTCACTGGCACTTAGAAATTGCATTCGCTTCCTTAATAGTTTTCCAGAGGGAGTCTGTCTCAACTAACTGTCACTCCTAATGCCACTGTGCCATTTGCAGGGCTGTGACTAGCATTTTATGGAAAGAGAAGGGAGATCCTGAGCAAGGATCTTAGTGAGAGGAGTTTTTGCTCCCTTTCTGTAAATCTGCACTTAGCTATCAACAGTACTAAGATGGGATAACAGCTGGTAACATTATGGTCATCACGGAGATGAGGTGGGTATTATGATGGAAAAAAAGCCCATGTTATGTAGTTTGTTTGGACAATCACAACTACTTGCAGCAGCAGCAATATCTGCTGCACTCACTCTTCGGTGAACTGGTATTGACGTGTGCTTGGATTCCAAGCCCTGTGAGTGCAGATCAATTTTTAGCCAGCTCTTCCCCAACACCCTGAAAAAAAAAACAAAAACAAAAACACAATAACAACAAAGTATTACACAGTCATGCTGTCAGTCAAACCGTTTCCATCAATAACTTTTGAACCTGCTGACCAGGTAATGAATAAATGTGACCAAAGATTCAATTATACTGGGTTCAGACAGGTTTGATGCAGGTACCCACTGAGAGTGTTTAAAAGTATCTATTTAGAAAAACTTGAAGCTCGTTGCTGCGTAATGAGGTTTGCATCTCTTACTGGAACAGAGCTTCTGAGAGACCAACCATTTAAAAATACCGAAGTGCTCCCTTGGCGCCCGGGAGGGACCTTTTTGAGAAAGCATTAGGTTTACAGGAAAGTTCGAGTTTTACCGGAAAGAGCAAATTGCGTGCTTTATTAAGGGGTTGGGCAAGAGCAGGGAAAGCAGAAGGACAAGCTTGAGGGGGGCTGAGCACTGTCTGCCTGCAGCAGGATGCCTCATCTCAGCTGTGCTGAGAGGCTGCAGCCTCACCAAGCAGAGGAGGGCCGCAGAGGGCTTCTTGTTTTTGAGAGGGCTTCTCCTGCAAATCATGGATATGGAGATTTACTTCTTTTGGCTGAAGATAAGCCTTGCTTTCTTACATTTAGCAGTACAGCTGTGTGTAAAGGTTAACTGCAAGTTTAGGAAAGAGTTTTCCACGACGCCTAGTATTTACAGTATCCACAGGCGCTAGTTTGGTCACAGCTGTGTACGTAGTAGCCTTTACTCACTGCTGTCAGGGCCTGCATGCTGCCTAAGCACCATCCAGTTAAGGTTGGGACGCCAGCACCTCACCCTGCCACCCCTGGTCCCACAGGAGCCAGGGTTGGGGCTGCAGATGTGCTGAGAGCAGCACATGGTCGCTCCTCTGCTCCCCACCTGGTGTTTGGGGCAGGTGAAGGCCTCACCAGCTGCTCCCCACCATGTCCTGGTAGGGACACTCTCTTAGGGACAGGGGGTGAGGGACCTGATCCTGCTTCAGGCGTTTGCTGTCTCCTCTAGAAGCAAAAAGGAGCTGGATGCACAGTTGCCTGTGGCTCTGGCCTTTCCCTGACAGTTTCTGTCAAGCACAGAAAGCAACAAGCAAAAGAGGACACTGCTCATGCTGTGGTTTATAGTATTTATGACTGTCTTTAGAAGAGCAAACAGATTGGGCAATGCTTGGTAACAGAAGGCATGAGTCACGTCACTGATGATACAACTGCCAGACAATGTGAGGAATTGCAGTGTGAACCTTGGCATAACTGGTTTTGAGAAATGAAAAACACTCACATCTGAGGCAAGCCCTCCAAGGCAGTTTTGCGTCTTCATTTACTAACTTAAAACAGGAGGAATAAACTCAGCGTGAAAAGCTGGTCAGAGACCTTCCTGGCTTGCTCTGTCCTCTGAAGGGACTGCCTGTGCCTCAGGAACTACTTGCCATTCAGAAGACCATCTTGTGTTGCTCACAGAAATCAAGGAATCCAACAAGGAGAGCAAAGGATTCTTATGGTGTTCAGATCACTTCTGCTGTTCACTGCAGGGCCACAAAGGCCTTGTCCTGCTGCCCGGGGATGATCCTGGTAAGTCAGGCTGCTGGATGACTTTTCAGATGTGCCACATGGTACATGGCTAATTCAAGCAGAAGCATCTGGAGGCTGCAACTGGCTTGAGAAGAGCTCCATCTGATGGAGTAAGTGTTCCCAGACTCACAGAATGGCTGAGGTTGGCAGGACCTCTGGAGCCCATCAGGCCCAAACCCTGCTCAAGCATGGACACCCAGAGCAGGGTGCCCAGGCCCATGTCCAGGTGGCTTTTGAAGGTCACCAAGGAGGAGACTCCACAGCCTGTCTGGGCAGCCTGTGCCAGTACTTGACCATCCTTGCAGTGAAAAAAAAATATTTTCACGTGTTCAGACTGAATTTCTTTTTTTTTTTTTTTAATTAGTGTCCGTTGCCTCTCATCCTGTCACTGGGCACCAGTGAAAGGAGACTGGCTCTGTCTTCTTCATTCCCTGCCCTCAGATATATATATATATGTGCACTGAAAAAAATCACCCCTCTGAGAGTTCTCTTCACTAGATTAAAAAGCCCCAGCCCTCTCAGCCTTTCCTCAGATAGCAGATGCTCCAGTCCCTTAATCATCTCTTTGACCCTTCATGGGACATTCCCCCCCTGCCCTCAGTATGTTCCTATCTTTCTTGTATAGGGAAGCCCAAAACCAGACACAACACTTCAGGTGTGGCCTCCCCAGTGCTGAGCAGAGGGGAAGGATCACCTCCCTTGACCTGCTGGCACCACTTCATAACCCTGCCCAAGAAGGCTCTTAGCCTTTCTTGCCACACAGATACATTGCTGGCTCATGGTCAGCTTCGTGTTCACCAGGACCTCAAAGTCTTTCTCAGCAAAGCTGCTTTCCAGTCATCTGGTCGCCATTCCCCCCTCTCTTCAGTTCCCCAGATCTTCCTTCTCATCCTTCTTGAAGGTAGGAGTGACATTTGCTTTTTTCCAGTCTTCAGAACATTGCTTGCCCAAGAGCGAGGCTCAAATTTTTAGGGTTTTCAGATGTGCAGCATTAATATCCTACTTATGCTCTGCCTTGATTACTGATTGCATCCATTTTTAATCTCACACCAGCAGACTTTCTTCATCTGTAACTCTTAAATATACAGCATCACCTCCCCATCCTCCCCTGCCTCTCCTGGGCCCCCACCCTGCAGCTGCTACCTTGGCACGGACAGGCTGCCCCCCTGCTGAGACACACCGTGGGGACCACGTCTACATTTTGTGTGCAATAAAGTAAAAGATTAGATGGTCCTATTCTAACTCCATGGCTATAACAACTTAAAAAGCCCTAAGTGACTATACTGAGGTGAAACAGAACAAAATTTCCATGAATATCAGACACACCATTTAGTAAACCTCACAAAGGCGAAGAGGAAAGAAAATCTTTGATAAAATTACTTGGGAGTGTATCTCCTAAACCTTACGACGCTGGAGTGCTTTCTGTCACCAGCATTTTGACATACTTATTTTGTTTAGAAATATAGAAAATGCATTTAGGAGCACATTTTAGAAAGCAGCCCATAATCTTGCACATCGAAACAGTTTATAGCCTCACTCTGCCAAAGGCAGGGGATTTTGTGTCAGTGGTTGAAAATGAAAACATCTGATTGTATTCAGCCTGATTTGCAATTCTTTTCACGCACAAAGTTAGAGGAAAGCCAGAAGAAACTGGGCAAGGTCTGTGCCCAGAGCTTGGGAGATGTGGGTCAAATCCATGTTCTGCATTTCCATCACCCTGTCAGCATGACTGATACAGAAGCCTTTCCCTTTCTTACAATGATATTCTGAGGATAACAAAAAACGAAAAAATGGAAGCATCCAACTGAATTTTATTGCAATACAACAATAAAAATAAAGTAGTTCCCCCTGATTACCTGTCTAGAGTTCATCTTTAAATGTTGCATTTAGAGGGACCAGCACTATTTAACATCTTTGTCGATGACATGGGCAGTGAAATTGAGTGCACCCTCAGCAAGTTTGCCAATGATACCAAGCTGTGTGGTGTGGTCGACACGCTGGATGGAAGGGATGCCATCCAGAGGGACCTGGACAGGTTGGAGAGGTGGGGCTGTGTGAACCTCATGAGGTTCAACAAGGCCAAGTGCAAGGTCCTGCATCTGGGCTGGGGCAATCCCAAGCACAAACACAGGCTGGGTGGAGAATGGATTGAGAGCAGCCCTGAGAAGAAGGACCTGGGGGTGTTGGTTGATGAGAAACTTGACATGAGCCGGCAAGGTGTGCTTACAGCCCAGAAAGCCAACCGTATCCTGGGCTGCATCGAAAGAAACGTGGCCAGCAGGATGGAGGAGGTGATTGTCCCCCTCTACTCTGCTCTTGTGAGACCCCACCAGGAGTGCTGCATTCAGCTCTGGGGCCCTCAGCACAAGAAGGCTATGGATGTATTAGAATGAGTCCAGAGGTGGATCATGAAGATGATCAAGGGGGTTAGAACTAGATGATCTTTGAGGTCCCTTCCAACCCAAACCATTCTGTGATTCTGAGTCAAACAAAGAAAAAAATGAACGAGATTCAGAAATATTATGTTCCTGTAAGACACAGTCTGGCTCTGTGTGTCATACTGAGTAACTGCTGTGGTGTCTCTGATGGCCTAGAAGAGCCCTTATATATCAAAATACTTGCTTTAAAGCAAGCACTGGGACTACTCCCAAAGAATTACCCTTTAGACATTGAGGCCAGGGTTTTCAAAGCTAAGAGCTTGGGAAAGCAGTGAGTGTAGACTATCCATGCCATGCAGGGATGTTTACATAAGCTTTGGCAGTAGTTACAGCTGGCTGAAACTCCTGTAAGCTGGAACAAAGCCCTTCATCTATGTAGTCATTCACATCCTTCTCTGCTGTCTTCCTAATATTTTGCTGCAGCTGCACCTTGCAGAAAAACATTTTCTGCAGCAGAGAATATGGTTGCAGTGTTACCTGAGGGTATATCCTTGCATATAGATCAGTGTGTCTTCATAGAGCTAACCCAAACTACCTCAGTAATCAGGATATTTTCTTCAAATTGCAGGGTAAAATGCATCTGATGCCATCTTTCACCTCTGATTCCTATCACTGCCCACAAACAAGCACAATACCTTAGAAGTGGTTAGGAGAGGCCTAAAGCAGAGAGGTACATACATTTCTTTTCACATATCCCAAACGTTGCAAAAAGTCAGTCTTGCAAAGTTCACAGCTGGGATTAGTGTCTTCATATTCTGAGCCAAATGGTTATAAATCTGGCATGGAATTGATCCAATGTACAGACTGTACCAAAAAATGGGGAGGGTTGCTGCCAACACAGAAGTCGGTGCAATAAGGTCAGACTGACCCTGGCAGCATGCAAGTCTGGAAACCTTCTCTGTGCTTTACCTGAGAAAAACCCTGTTGTCACCCTGTGTGCTAGTTTCCTGCTTTCAAAAGGGAATACTGCTCTATCCCTGAGCCTCAAATGTGTTTAACTTGGAAGCATGCTTGGTGCAATGAGCACTGTGCGAATGGGGGCTGTGGGTCCCCCCCAAACTGGGGGTCAGTCCTGGGGCCTGGGTGCACGGGATCATAAGCAGGAGCTGCAAGATGTAAGGAATTTGGAGGAAAGGTGAGACAAAGCAGAACAAGATGTCTGTGGGCAGGGTCGCTGCTGGTGTGGCCGGTTGGGCAGCCACAGAGGAATCTCAGCTATGGGACACGAAGCCTGATGGGATCTGTCTGTCCCTTCTGCATCTCACCTCTCGGAGCACCAGTGCTTATGGCTCTTACTGAATTCCCTTTTGCTGTCTTAGAGGTTGTTATTACCCTTGATGTTTATTCCTAAGATACTGAGCCATAATAAAACATAAACCATAATAAAACCAAATAGAGTTTGGTATTAGTGGAGTTTGATAGTAGCATGGGAGTAAATCAAAGTTTGGTGAACTGACCCTCAACTAGAACAGCGGGCTGTTATTTTGTGCTCTACATTTAGATTTTTTTTAAAATCACTACACATAGTCTGTTTCACAAATTTCAATAAACATTTTGAAATGCTCTATAAATATAATTTGTTCTTGTCTCATAAATGTCTCTAAACTCCACCACCCTTCATAATTAGAGCCATTTCCCTAATAGCTAATGTATTCCCGAGTACTTAAAAAAAAAAGTCTAAAAAGTTGAAAACAAGCAGAAAAAAAAAAAAAAAAGACAAATGAGAAGACCGAACCTGTTTTGATGGACACCAGATATGCTGCAGTCTGAGGTACTGTGAAGTTTTTATTGCCACTTGTTTTGTAATACTGTCCTCCCAGACTCATCCCAATAAAAAAGTTATTTTGCTCAGGCATGGCTTGCTCCACAGGTAGGGACTGCCAATGCTGTATTGTACTCCAAAGGGTGGGCAGTGTGTGGAGCCATGGATGTTGAAGGAACCAGCCATGAAATGTGGCTCCAGACTCGACGCCCCTCATCTCTTCCTTGCAGAGTTGGCAGTGGGACGTGTTGGTGCCTCCCTCTGCATGGTGCGGGCTTGGTGGCCCCTGAAACGCAGTGCAGAGAGCAAGAGAGGTAGGGAAAGTCAGATATGAATTATGGGAAAAAGGTAAAGAAACCTTTGCCAAAGATCTCAAAGACAGATCACTAAATTCAGGCAAAAAATATCATATTTGGCATGCTATGTTTTTTAAACAGATGTTAGGGAATGGATATCTCCTGATGAAATACAGCTTACAGAAGTGGTCAGAAAATAGGGTGATCTGTAGGAAAGGATGCTGAAGGATTTGTTACAGCGTGCAATGAAAGACCTGAAAAGTGGATGGAAAAAGCGGTGAGGCACCTTCAAAATACACGTCTGAAACTGGGTCAGCCAGTATAGTCGTAGGACTGGTGGTATGAAATGCTACCAAAATGCGATGGTAGCAAGGTAGTTTGTAGAAAGAGATGATGCTTTTTATTAGATCAATGAATTAGTGGGGGAATTTTTTAATTTTATTTTTATTTTTTAGAAAAAAAAAAAAAGAGCAGAGATGGGTCTGCAGGCACAAAAGCCCTTCCTCAGGTCTAAAAGAGAAGATAAAGAGGGAATCAGCATGGTAGCCGGGGATGGAGAGCTAGCCCCATTGCCAGAAGTGGATGACAGAGAGGAAATGTTAACTCGGTCACCGTAACGGGTACAGGTTAAAAAACATGTCGTTGTTGCAGTAGCTGGGGTTTGTACAGTGCTTTGCCTCTTCCTCATCTCGTTGGCTTCCCTTGAGGAGTGCTGGGAGGTGGTGGTGGTGATGGTGGTGGTGATGGTGGTGGTGGTGTGACCCCACCAGGCAGGGCCCTTGCTGAGGCGGGGGGTATGGTGGAGGAGGGAAGGTATGGCAGCCGCTGCTGTAGGCCAGAGGGCCTTTTCTCTTGCAGGTTTCCTCCCCTGAAGGACCAGCACCAGGCCTGAGGGGGTTGTGGCCACCCTTTGTCACCAGTGGCACGCTGGGGACCTGCTGGGTGCTGCTCCAGGCCTGTGTGCATGAGCCGCCATGGGCAGGGTGCACCCGGCCCTCCTTGTCCTCCCCAGCCACCCTCAGGTACGGCGGCTGCCCAAAGCAGCTGCTCGGTGTCTGCTCTGGAGAGCGTTTGCTTAAATGTCCCCCAAAACTGGCAGGTAGCACGTAACCGTCCGGCTTGGAAAGCAGCAAAGGCAAGGCCTCCTGGGTGGGCGTCTCACCTGTCAGAGACTAGGAAAGGAAGGGTTTAGTGAAACACAGTCCAGTTTAGCAACATAAAACAACAGCAGGTCAATGCATTCAAAAAGGCGTTCAATTAATGTGGGTAATGAAGCAGGCAAAGCAGCAGGGCCTCCTTTCAGAGTAGTGCCTGGGGGCTTTGGGACAAACCAAACAGGGGCTCTGATGTCACGGTTGTGGGCTTGGTTCATCAGTTTGCACCCAAATCCTTATTTAATATTAAATAACCACTAGATCTTACATTCACAGCTCTCAGGATATACTGAAGAAGCACCTGAAAATGAAATTATTCTAATATTAATTCTAATTCGCTTCCACAGAATTTAAATTATTTCTATAGAGTTTGGAAAACTGGAAAAGATTTTTGTAACTGATTGTTTTGAAGTGACCTTTCTGATCCAATATTATGCTCCAGTTTTTTAAGAATCTTTACTTCTATTTTTAACTGATTTTTTTTTTTGGGTGCCACAAACAGATATTTCATTCAAGGAGGGAACAGTACACTGGAATTATTCTTCTAAGTCATTTTTTTTTTCCTGGATAATTTTCAACTTCTTTAAATGCCCTAATTATTGGATTATAATTTTACACATTTTAATTCCTTTCACAATGCTCACTCTGTGCTATCATTTCTGATTAGTACTTACAGGTCTCTTTTTTTTGTAATCCTGCTTTTGCATACATTTAATTATAGTGATTTTCTGACTTGTTGACTGCCAGAGTAGCAAAGCTCTCCCCTTACCAGGAGGAGAAATTCCAATGACCTGATGTAGGACCAGCCCATCTTCAGCTAAAAACAGGTGATGCCATCGAGAAAACATCCTACATATCACTTTTTCTATTTTGGACTCATGTATTTTCTACAGTTCTCCTGTCTCGTATCTTGTGAGCACATCAAAATTGAATTTTCTAAGGAGAAAATTCAGCAACACAAACTCTGCATGTGAAATCAGACTGCTGAGTATGTTGTATTACATCTGTTCATGGCAAAAACAGGAATACAACGGGTCATTTCCAAGACAAACCTGCCTGAGAGCAATGAACTGAAAAGCCAGCTGAGGGTAAATGAAATCACCCTGACTGCATGGAGTCAGAGCAGCTGAAGAGTGGGCTGTTAGAGATTTATTAGATAGTTAGATTTTATTAGGTGATATGTAGGAGTAGTTCCTACTCGTACACAATATGAAGTGAAAAAAAAAAAAAAAGAGAACAGGAAGATGTTGTAGAAAGGTGTTGTAGAAAGAGAAAGAGGGTCCTACCCTCTAGACATGTAGACTTGGGAATAAAAGCAAAAAATGCCATGTGGCTCAGTAAGTGAGGATTAATTCAGTGTGATCGTAAGGACAAAATTAAACCAACAGTATGAAAATCATTGTTTCAATATATGTTAGATAATAACATGGAAGTTCATCTCTTTGTGTTCCCACGCACTTGTGTCAAGATGTCACTGTCTGTCCATCACGTATTCTCCAACTGTCTGATCCCAAGTCAGAGTGTCTTCATCAACGTCACTCCTTATCTCTGTTTTTTAGTGTCCTTTTTAATATTTCCAGCAGAAATAGGCTCAGCTTTTAAATTCATATTCCATTCAAATGGATTTGACTTCCTCTGCTCACTCTTCATCTATTTCTTGGACACCTGGATTCCCCAGCTTCCCCACCCGGTCCTATTATCCCTTTACTCTGTGGACAAAGAGGCTGTAAGTACTATCCTTAACTCCAGGCTGGGGAGGATACACCATCTTCAGCACATCAAAAGACAAACTGCATGGAAAGACTGGTGGTGTACAGGTGAGTGTAACACAACCTTTGCAAGGAATGTCACTAGAGGCAACCTCACCCTCACTGCTCTACATGGTTCCCTCCATCAGGCACACAATGGTCTGTGGGACTTGTGTAGATGCTCTCTTCCACAAGTGCTTCCACACCCATACTCAGTATAAAATAGACATACAATATAGGTAATATTGTATATTGTATTCAGTTGTAAAACAGTATGCAGTGTGTTTATGTGTGTGTACACACACACACAAATCTTCCTCCTGAGCCCAGTTATTGCCATTGCCCAGTTTTTGAGTGTTCATTTGTTACAATTTTCTCATGAGGTGCTGTAATCAATACTATAGTTAACTCCAATTAAAACCTACTAATATTCTCCTTAAGTATCAATATTGGTTAGACCAAATATCCAATTACTTTCTTCCCAGATTTATTTATAAATAATTTAATTTATGGGGCAGCATTAACAGAACACTTGTAGGAAAATTTTCTGAAGAGAACTCTTGCATTTTAAACCAGGAAAGAGATGGAGTTCCAAAGCTACATCCACACCACTAAATAAAATGAGGCCAAGGACTGTCTGCAAGCATGAGTTCACACTGGCCAAAACCATGCCAAGGGCCATGTGAATAGTGAAGTGGTAGTCCTCCAGCCCTGCTTTGTTTATCAGTGTAGAGGTAATCTCCTGCTGCCACCAGGCTCGAGGGGGCTCTGGCTGGGGGATGCTGGCAATCGACAGCAGTGCTGAGCTGAGCAGGATGCTCAGGACACCCTTGTTCCTTCTTCACCTGGTAGTATGCAGAGACCTAAAGCCTGCTCCCACCAAAACCAAAGCCTAGCTAACCTCCTCAGTACAATGTGTTGGACTTTGGATCCCTCACCCTGCAATTTCATTTATTGATAATAAAAGTTACCTTGATCTCCCGGAGTCTTTTTAACCTAGGAGAAGGCGGAGAAAAAGCTGTCCGTGCTTTTTGGACTGACCTCCGTGCTTCGGCTTCTAGTTTTGTTTCTGGACGTGGATGGTCATGAGCCCCTTTGGACTTTAGAAAGTAATTGTGATATGTTAAAGTTAAAAACAACCTTGTTATTAATATAAAGGGAGCAGTTTTTTTTTTTTTTTTCCACTGGCCAAAAACACACACGCAGCCTAGTTTAATGATTTGCATTATTAAGACTTATTTAACGTGAGCTCAAGTAACAAACAGATCTCAAATAAGGTGTGATGGGGCAGAAATTTCCTTAAATGAGTAAAAGCACAATAAACCAGTACACCACATTTATATGCAGAAGAGACACCCCACACTGGAGACCCAACTGAAGCCACAATGTCAGCCAAAGCCTGGCTACAATGCCCCTACAGTCGTTTACAGTCTTCTCAGACTTCAGACAAGTTTATCAGGACATTAATTTCCATTAGCTTCCACTGAGAATTAATCTTTTTTTAACTTGCATGTAAGCGAAAGACAAGTGTAAAGATTCAGAAGACTGGAAAACAGGAGACAAACCAGCCTTTGTGGAAGTAAACTGGGAGTATGGCTTCCCAAAATAGTGCCCATTATATAAACATTTGCATGCAAACTTTTTTTCCAGGTATAAGTTGCATATAATGCATAGATGGCGTTTTCCATAGACAATCCCTTGGGATAGCCTCATACCTATACATGGTATCTCAGAGAGGTTGATATAACATGGCAGTTCAGATTCTTTGAGCATTTGTTTGTTCCTATGTACCTGAGGCAAAGGGTTTCAAAATCAACAGGTTTTGGTGAGAGCCTAAATGAAAAATGTAATGTGCTGTAAAATCATAGAAGCATAGATTAATTTAGGTTGGGAGGGACCTTTGGAGATCTAACTCAACTTCCTGCAGGGGTACCCTCAGAGTTAGATGAAGTTGTTCTGGACCTTTCATACTCGTGAAAATTTTTGTCCTTACAACCACTTGACCTTGTCATATTCAATGGCCCTTATTTGTTGGAAAAAACTATGTCCTTAATCAATATAAAAAATAGTATTTAAAATTAACCTGCATAATGTAAGGTAATCGTATACCAACCTGAAAAAATATGAACTGGCCTTCATGCCTCCAGAAGTTGGTAACGGGGTAACCACCGTGGCCTCGGCAGGAAAGGAGCCGCAGGGGTCCGTTGCAGTTTGGACAGCATTTCCCTGGAGCAAAGACAGTGGGAAATAGTTCCTATGAAACACCAGTCAGATGAATCCCATCTGATGCAATGGTTTCATTGATGGTGGATTGCCACTTCTAGTCTGGGGCTTAGAAATTACACTAGGGAAAAGCTATGTAAAAAAAAAATCAAACATAAATAAAACTTAATGTAAGCAAACAAATTTTTTTTACCTTCATTCTGTTTAATTACTAAATATAACTGGCAAAGATTATTGCTGTTATAGCTTTATTCTGATTTAGTGTGGTCATTTATTTCTAAAGAAAGGGCTTTTACCTTCAAAGTTTCATTTTTTTTTTCTTTCAGTTCTTTTAATTTGGAAGTAGAATGTCAAATATGTTCTTGTCTGATTATTTTAAAGGACATCATTCTGACCTCAGTGAGTGCCTGAGTAAAACCTTTCTTTAGCCAAAACGTTCATCAGTTTCAGAAATCAGTATGTGCTAGCTCTAGTGAGCAATCAAGAAGTGCCTGGAATAGTTTCATTAAGAATGTGTGTCCAGCTCATTTTCTCTGTTTGCACTGTTTTGTCTCTGATGACGTAGGTACGAGGCCTATTTTCCAATCATCATAGTTTACGAGCATCTTCTTTCCTGCAAGACTCTCCTGAGTTACTCTTGGGCCCATGAAATAATGAAGCCACCACTCAGGTCACCAGGAACAGCACAGCAGGAAGCTGCCTATGCTGCACAGCCTTCTCAGGAGCCTCTCTCATGGGCCTGAGAAATCAGCCTCTAACCAATTTCCATCAGAAATACAGATTAAGAAAGAAAGAAAAAAAAAAAAAGAGAAAAAAATAATATAAAAAAAAAGAAAAAAATAAAAGACACAGGCAAACAACCTCCCTCTCCCCAGCAGTATGAAATGTGAAATGCATTCTTCCAAAATCAAGAGTTGCATTTGAACGTAAGGAATGGCACAGGGAAGGCTGGATAATCCAAAGGGTTTCCTCTACTTTGCTTTGTTTTATGTTGTATTCTCTCATCAACTGCCATTTAAAGAGCAGCCATCCTCATACTCACTCTGTTGTTTCTGCCTAGCTTTATCACATATGGCTGGCCTAAGGTAGATTTTCCTCCCATCCAGGGTCGAGCAGTCGTTGCCGCAGACCACCACCCCAAGGCAGGACTTCTTCAGGATGCGCGAGTTGTGGTTGTTGGTGTTTCTCATTGCCCAGCTACTGTGGTGCCTCTGAGCGTTTTTATCCTCTGAGCTATAGATATGTTTCACATAGGAATCCGGCCATTCCTGAAACCAGTCTGTCTGTCTCACGTCCTGCAAAGAGACCAGAGCTGGTGTTAGGCCGGGGAAGAGAAGAGCTCGTGGAGGAGCCAGCAGACCTGGTCTTCTGCTGGGTCTCCTCTAGTCTGGGTCACTCTGGCACCACAGCAGCAATGCAGGCTGGAAGCTCAGCTCCCAGGAGAAAGTGGCAGAGGGAAGAAAGAAAAAATTCAACTCCCCAGGGCTCCTCGCAAACCCAAAACCATCAGGAAAGCCTGGCCAGCAGGCTGCTCTTACCCACCTGTGGGTCCAGCTCAGCGCAGGACTGCCCCAGGAGGGGAAGGTGGGGCACCTGACATAACAGCACATACTTTCCTATTTTGCCATCCAGGCAGCATTACAGTGAGTCACTTGGCTTGATTTGGCTCGACTTTTTGGAAAAAGGGCAAATACAGAATCGGACTGAGGCTATTCCCACATCTGTAGGTCTTTTGGTCTAGATTTTGGTTCCTTTTGGCCTAAGTGCCATGGAAGACTTACCAGCAAATTTTTTTTTGAAGTCCAACACAAAGAACAACTTGGTTAGGTTTTATTTTCACTGCTGTGGACTAAGCAAAGCCAAAACAAATGCAGTAAGCTGTAAAGCACAAAACATACCCTCTGATGTTTTTGGAGGGAAAAGGCTGATCCTAGCAGGGGTACAAAAACTTAACAGGATTTTCTTTAAAAATGCTGATCCCAGCCACTGAGAGCCATTACAACAGTAAGGATATGAACTGAGAAAAAAAAAAAAAACTGTTCCTCCAGGAGCCATTGGAGAGCACTGGGAAGGGTGTGGAGGAAGCCTGCAGGCTGAAATGCAGGTGAAGGTGTCCTTGGGGTGGAGGACAGTGCAAGAAGTAGCCTGGGACATGGAGGTTTTAGGCAAACAGCAGTGACACAGTAAGGAAGAAACTGGGATCGGGTAAGAAGACAGGGTTGAAAGGTGAAGCTGGATGGTGAAGGAACCCAGCAGGAGAATCTGGCACAAATGTGCTAAGGCAAGAAACAGGGAGATGACACTGGGGTTGTGGGGTGCCGTGGGTTTTCAGTGGAGAACATGGATGAGATTTTGAGGTAGGTGGACAAGAAAAGGACTGAGGGAAGGAAAGACCACTATGCTGCCTCTCAGCACGTCTCTGCAAAACAGACTTCCAGCCCACAGCAGGCAAGCTTCTACTAGGTGCGCAAAAGGAGTGTTGCCCCATGCCAAAAGCCAGCTCACTTGGCTGGAGCCTGGTCTGCAGCAAGGCTGAGCCCACAGAGCTGCAAGGCGCTGTGCTCTTCTCATAAAGCACTTCCCACAGGAAAAATCAAGTCCCAGGTGTCTCCAATTGAGCATGCAAAGCAAGAGAAAAGTTTTCCCACCTTCTCTGCATCTGGTCCACCAATGGACTAGAGGGACAATGAATCTGTAGCATCGCTATATTTACTGTATCAACAGCTTTTCCAATAGTATATTAAAGGGAAAATGCATGGAAACTTTGATGTTTTACTGGCTATTTTCTAGCCCTTCAGCCAACAGCGTCCCATAACTCAAGGTGATAAAAAGCATAAAGACAACAAGATGCAGAAGAGGAAAGAGAGATTTTGAGGTTATTTTTGAAGTGGAGAAGACTGGTCAAAACTGGCTAAATTTCTAAGACACGGACACATACCTGGGGAAGTTTGATGTCATTGATATCCCAACTTGTCATTTCTCCATTTCTGGAAGCAGAGCCCTCCTGCTCCATAACAACATTGTCTGCAGCCCTCAGCATTTTTGAGTTCCTTCCCAAACTTTGCAAGAAAGTCTCTACTGGCTGCTTTTGAAGTTGACTGGCTGTCAGCGCTCTCAAGCAGTTTACAACCAGGAAGCTGTTTCCTGAAGCTAAATGATAGAGAGGCTGCTCATTAAAGATAAAAATCAGTGTTCTTCTGCCAGAAAAACTTGTTCCATTAAAAGTTTTGCAAGCCAGCAATGCAGTGGAAAATATAGCTTAGAGATAGACTATGATGTTACAGAGGCACGGTTAATAGCAAGCAAATCGTGCTGTTGTCTGCTTTATTTTGCTGGGTCCCACCAGGTTTACAGTCTTGTAAATCCTCTGACAGACTCTTTCACATGTGGTCTAACTCTGGATGAATATTTCCAGAGAGAAACTGATTGAAGAACTCGGTGGCTGCTGAGGGTGCTTTGAGTTGCTGCTTACCCGGTAGGCATTTCATGTACTGCACGTGAGAGAGGTGAGCAACAAGAGGGGACTGCTACACCATGTCAAATGAGATGGCTCTCAGACATTTCAAAAACTGTTGGCATCTCCAAGAGTTTATCAATTGCATGAGGGAAGTGTGGAAAAGGAGGTTGGGCTACCTACATTTTCCTTCCTCAGCAGCAGACAAGTAAAAACAAAACAAAACACCAACACAAACCAGCAGAGGTACAAATGAGATGTTAGACTATAGGAGAAGGAGACATCACTGCTTAAAAATACTCAGGTACTCATATACATTCACATAGGAAACACCAGATCCTCCTGTATTTTCACATTTCATTTCAAGAAAGATGGAGTTAGTAAAGTCAGGAAAAACAACATATGAGCTGCATTGGAAAACTAGGATGAATTTACTAAATATATAATTCCTGTACTATCGTGTGCTCCAAAACATGAAATATTTTGTTATATAATCCAAAATGACAATCCCATTGCTTTTTAAATTACTTTTTAAAATGAGATGGCTTAGAAATTGATTTTTAATTTCCATCTTATTAGAGAAAATAAAATATTTCTTCTTTTATGTTACAACAATAAAGATAAAGCCATACTTAAATATTAAAGTTTAATGAAAGACACAGATAATTTCATAATAACAAAAAAAACCCACCCAAAATTACAGTGAGTCATACATATCTAGTTACTTGCTGGCAAAAGCTGAAATAGTAGCAAAAACTTTGAGCAATAATTATGGGATGATGAGGCATATTACATTTCTTTTTTCTTTTTTTCTTTTTTTTTTTTTTGTATAGCTTTAATTATTACTGAGTTGTAGCAGCTTGAAAAATTGTTAGTTTTGAAATAATTCTTTTCTTTTTTTTTCCCCATTTCCTTCCCTTCCCTTCCCTTCCCTTCCCTTGCTACAGAGAGACACTATAATGTTTTCCTGGGTTTGTGAAGTGCTTGAGAAAGGTAGGTCTAGTAGAAGAAATCTGTCTTCGGATCCTCTTAGAGAAAAAGTTAGATAAAACACCAGTGCTGAATTATTTTGATTTGGAAAAAAAATGTATGATAATTATTCTGTTATGATGGTATGCCGAAAGCAGCACCTCTGGCACTGGGATGTGATGGAATTCATTGTCCTTGTAAAACGCTGTCATGTTTAATTTTCAGTTGGATTCCTGCCCCCAGCTAATGCAGAGAGATGCACTGATTCCTGT
Organism: Cygnus olor; assembly: GCF_009769625.2. Taxonomy (NCBI): domain Eukaryota; kingdom Metazoa; phylum Chordata; class Aves; order Anseriformes; family Anatidae; genus Cygnus; species Cygnus olor. Next base: position 25,190,212 of record NC_049171.1, read on the forward strand.
TGTGAGTGTGAACTGGATGTCTGCCTGTTTTGCCCCAAATACTTAAGCCAACCATAGAGCATCTCCAGGTAGGCCCTTAAAAGTCAGTGATTTTGGGATAGGCTTCTAGGTCCCCCAGAGATGCTATTTTAATATAAAGAGGATTTTATGAGATGAATTGTGATAGAGAAAGCAGTATAGTTCTTCTCCTGCCCTTTAGTTTATTTTTGTTTTCTTTTTCTTTGTAAATACTCATTGTTACAGAAAGTAAACACCAGGACGTAGCAAGATTCTGGTTTTGGTCCAATTCTTAATGTGTCTGTTGATGATCTGGAAGGGAAGAAAGCAGAAAAAAAAAGACAAAAAATGCACAGACTGCAAAAATGTCTCAGAACTAATCCTATGGCAGAACCCAACTATATTTCACCCTGATAAAGTAATTCGTGTTTAGAAGGGTAATATACAAGGTACTTGTTTCTCTTACACAGCTCTAAATTAACTCGTTCAAGTGACTGAGAGAACCAAATGGGCAGTTCTATAAATACAAAGAGTCAGACATAAAAGCCACCAGGCTGCTAGGCTACAGAAGGATTGACGTGAAGAACCGCACAAAAATTATGAAGTTGCCCATCACAGACCATCATTATTGTTTTCAGTTATGATACTGTGCAGAAAGATCAGTCCTCCTCAGAAAGAGAAAGGGCTCAGGCATAGAAAATCCATAAAAGCTGGGACTGTTCACTCTAGAAAAGACAATTAAGCAAGAGTCACTGTAAAATAATTAAAATACAGAAAGGTGTAGAGGAAGCAGGGAGTGCTTCCTCTGAATGGCCCAAGAACCTGGGTGCACAGAATAAAATCTACTGTCAAATTCAAAAGAGAAGCAAAGAGACGCATTTGTCGTTCGCTATATATAATTAATATCAGTTGAGCTGGTGAAAGCTATTTCCTCTCCCTACAAGCTTTTTCCCACATTTCTTTAGTCCCTTGTGTTATAACACTACTACTGGTGTTGTTGTACTACCTCATGAAGGTTGAACACTAGATAAGCTTGAAAAAAAAGATCAGAAATGTAGAAAATAAATAATAAATGAAGATCTGCTTTTTATTACTTATATGGGTGTAACATCTGAAATATATCAGCATACATCTAGAAAGAGATATTAAGCCTCATATTTTACAGCTTATGACATTTTTTTTTACTAGCGAGGATTAAGAAGGTTTCTTACATTTTCCTTAGAAGTACTTGGTGTCGACCGCTGCTAGGAACAGATTTATGTGTTTCTAAAAGACACTATGTGTACTACCAATTTACGTGAGCCAACAGCTTGAATTAATTTAAATTCAACCCAACCTGCAAGCTCTTATTTGGAAGGATGGCCTTTCAAACCACAGCCACAGATGGATCTCAGTCATCAGCAATGACAAGAGACATTGGTATGGAAAAAAACCTGGAGCCCAAAGCAAGCTTTTGCATTCGGGTTCAGGCCCCAGAAGCAGCCAGCCAACCCTGCGGAGCAGTGCCCAAGGTGCAGCCATCTCTGCATGCATTGCCTGCCGCTGCCCTTTGTTCAGGTGCCAGGCACTGATGAAAGACAATAGCTGGTGGCAGAGACGCCTGCAGGTAGGCTATTACGGAGCAGCCACCTGATCAGGCTTGTGTTGCCTTGCTGCCACACAAAGCTGGTGCTTCTGTCAGTGCCACCATCAGCCTTCCTTTTCATATAACTACAGAATAGGTTGGGGTGGAAGGGACCTTAAAGACCACCCAGTTCCAACCCCTGCCATGGGCATGGAAGCCACCCACCAGACCAGGTTGCCCAATGCCCCATCCAGCCTGGTCTTAAATACCTCCAGGGATGGGGCATCCACAGCTTCTCTGGGAAAAAAAAATCTCTTTTTCCCCTCTTTGGCAACATCATTCAGCGATGACAACCTTTAACTGACCTCAGGTGCAGTCGGTGGCCCTTTACATGGGCTGAATTACCTGTCCTGCCAACAGTACCTGTTTCACTCTCTTCCATGGCCGCACTTGTGTCTTGCCTTCAAGTGCATGGCTTTCCCTGATCTTGACACAGAAGGCTCTCCTCCCTGCACTTACAGGAGCACTGTTACCTCTCAGCCACTGCAGGCATTGGCTTTTGCTTGTCTCTCGTCCTGCTTTGGTCCTCCTGTTATTACTGCTGAGTTTCACAGTGCTGCACCACAGGTACCAAGGAACACATGTGTTTGGATGACAACACTATACCAAGATGCTACGATTACTCCTTGTGCAATAGTTTTTTAAATTGGCTGGACAATTTGTTTTCCTTTGAATTTTTTTTCCAACTGCATTTAATAGACTTAAAAATAACAATTTTATCTGCCAGTTCAGCCTTCCTATTTGATCAGCTGTGGCAGCAGGATGAAGTAATATGATTCAATTCCCAGACACAGAGCATAAACTCACCACAAATAGACATGTCTTTTGTAGAGAGAAGACAGTTCTGGCCTGTGTAAAAGTCTGCTGAAGATGCTTATTTTCTGGAGACCCAGGCTTTTGTTCCCAGACGGCCCTGATGTGTACTCAAGTTGCCTGCCTCTATATTCAACATCATTTGAAATGCTTATACTGTCCTCACAGTTCAGTATTTAAAAGGGATAAGTAAAAGCTTCTCCCCTGTAATTTGGTTACTTTGAAAGAAAGATGGACACATTTTGAAAACTTTGCTTAGTTTTGTTTGTCCTTTGTTTCCCTTTCATTTTTTGTCTTGAAACTGCTTTTGTTAATGCCCTTGATATCAGTGCAGGTGGATGATTGCATATTTTATCCAGTTACCATATTTCTGAATTCTAGACTGCTCTGGATAAGAAGTCAGTTGTAGGTAGTGTAGCTCTTATAGCTTTGTTATTTTGGTAACATTCAGTGAACACTTTTTTTCTTTTTTTTTTTTTTTAATTTCAAAGTTTAATTTCCCATTCCTGCCCAGACCTCCCCTTTACAGAAGTGCTATATGAAGTGCCACATTCTGCGGTGTTCTCTATTGGCCACATCGTATAAGACAGACTTATCTACATTGTAGGTTATAAAATGGACAGACCAGCCCAGAATTCACCTATGAGCTTAAATTCTGATGAATGTCTTGGACTATTTTTTTGCCAGACTACAAAAACGTAGTGTTTTGCCTTTATGAGGATTAAGTCACAACTCAGTACATACTCCCATGGGAGATACTGAGAACCAGTCCATATAGCACAGAACAGACCATTGTAACAACTTATTAACTGGATATTAAAATCCTGCTGCTGGGATGGCAATTTCTTGAACAGCTCTGACTCAATAGCTTGAGTGCTTTAAATTTTGCATAAACTTGAATGCATAAAGCGTTTTTCCCCCGTGACAGTGTTTTAGCATCAAATGCTAGGAATATGTCTTGTTCTGCCATATAAAGAACATAGCTCCAATTGTAAAGCTGAGGGACTGAGCTCTTTTTAGTGATTTCTTTGGGGTGCTTGAGTCTATGCAAATAGATGTTTCACTTTATTTCTTGGTAATTCTTTATTAAAGCCGTGAGCTCTAATGCTTTGGCAGTGAAGTCTAGCTTTTCCATTAGCTTTATTGATCTTCTTAATTTGTTTCTCTTAACACATCAGACAGTCTGCAAAGCAAGTGATGTTCTAGACATCTGATTTCCTTCCTGGGGTAAAACGGGTGGCAGCCATTTCACAGATGCAAAAACATCATGGTAATATCATAATGGCATTAATATTGAGATGTTCTGGTGGACTCAACTCTGGATATTTATTTTTACTTGTTTTGCTTGTGCATTTGGCTTGTTGTATAAACTATTATTCCTGTTTTTATTTTTTATTTTTTTTCATTAAGATCATGAATTCACCTGCTCTCATTGAAACCGGAGGCTTCTGTGGATTTCCTAAAATTTTAGTTAGAATGCTTTCTGTGGGTCTTGTGCTTATAAATTACAATATCTTAGTGACAGTATTTTCATGTAGTCTAAAAATGGCTTTAGTTTATGGCCATTCTGCTTTCTTATTTTACCAGTCTCCATAGTCTAGTGCATTCACACGTATCATCTCTTGATTTGACATTCAGTTTCTCATCCTGTCTTTGTATCTGGTGTGAATACACTTAATTTTGTTGTTCTTCATATCATGAACATTGCACGCATGCAAAATTCATCTTACGGATTGACACTTGCATACTGAACATGGTGCTTTTTTCTTCCTTGCAATTTCATATTTTTCCCCTTTGTGATCTAAAGAATGTCTAATTGCTAAATGCGTAGTCTTTCATGTCCACCTGCTTCAGAACAGGAATTTGGTATGTCACTATAATTATTGTTTTCTTTGTTCCTCGTAGGAACTGACTCATTTCTGATATCTTTGACAACTCTTTCTTCTTTTCTCCAGGGTCAGGTGGAGTATCATCTCTGCTGAATCCAGCCTCCCCTGTAGGTAATTCCAAAATGAATTCCTATCAGTTACTCACTCCCAGACTTCAGAACAGCCACCGTTGCTGGTATAATCAGTTGCTGTGGTGATCCAGTATGCACACATTGTTCCAGTTTCTACAGACTACATCTTCTCACAGACTCACATGTCCATGCAGATAGATATTCTAAAGCTTGGACTGATTTGGTGTGCTGTGCAGTCAAGAACGAGTGGAACCTCTCCACAGCCTGGGCAACTGAAAGGAGCGCCTTGTGGGAGAACTAGAGTTTCCTTCTGGTCGCTTGCTTGGCAATGGGGCATAACTTGCTTTGCCCCTGAGAAAGCATAGCTGCTCCTCCAACTGGGCTGGTCTCAGTGTCCAAGTGATTGGTGGAAATTATAACAGTGACACAAGATCTGGCCTTTTTCAGCTTTCAAAATGCCAAATTACACTTGGCTATCTGTTTGATCCCAGGTCCTCTCCCAGTTGCTCTTAGAAGAGAGGTACCTCAGCTATAGGCGCAGGCTCAGCAGTATGGTGTGGCCTCCTAAGATGGTTTCTCTGTCATCCCTTGGAATCCCTCAGCTCCCTCCATGTGCCTCATTGGCCTCGTCTTATCCAAACCAATAAAATCATTTCCAATACCCTTTATTCAAATGTTTTCCCTTTGATCATCACAGCAGCCTCCAGCAAAGATCAACAAAGACCAGCTTCACTTCTGCCTCACATCTGAACTGGGAACTAGACAAACCCAGACAGACATCCCACCAGCATGGGCAACCCCTGCTTGTACTGATGAGGTGATAATTGTTGCCTCTTGCCTTGTCAAAATCATAGCCAACATGCTCTTTTTTTTCATTTTATGTCCCATTGCTAAAATTCATCACATTAGTATATTTCTAAGCTTATCTATTGCTCAAGACTGACCTGAAAAAAATCTGCTTCTTATGGGTTTTTCTTGTCCTTGCTATTGTGTCTCACACAGGAGGAGGGTACATAACTGAGTTTCTCAGGCTTCTGAGCAGGTGCTTGTCATCAACAATTTTCCTGTGAGCAGGAGAACACCCACAAGTTCACTTTCCTTTACAAAAGGCCTGCCTACCCCCACTATTTTCTCCTGGCCTTTCCTTGTCCTAGCTGTGCTAGCCACTTTGCATACCTTGCTTCACTGGCAGCATGGATTCGTACTGGGACACTGGTAATTCTGACAAGATAATCCAATGGCACTATGACTTCATCTCAAAAATTCCAGCCAGGTCAGCCGCAGCTGGAGTCCTCACAGGCTAGCAGGTGATTTTCCTACAAGGGGAGGCAGCACTGACTACCTTGTGAAGCCTTCACGCAGCCTGAACTTCAAACTCACTGAAATCTGGGTATGTCTCTATAAACCAACGTAGTCGGTTAGGTGCTGGAAGCTGTACAGGGTGCTCTGCCAGGGTTAGTTAGCTCTGCTGGCTGTTGTTTTTCCATCTTGCACTACATCGTGACATGGAGAGTTTCCTTCTGTCTTTCCACTCAGTTTGAGGGATGTCTGACCAGCCTTGCTATGAGTCCATCCACAGAAGCAGCACATTATTGCAGGTTGTTCTGAATCTGCTCTGAACAAACCATTACCCTTTCAGGAGATGGCCCTGTGTTTGAAACTAAATACAGTACAGTTTTCAGCGTATCTAATAACGCGGTGCAGCAATTTTCTGGCAATCTGATGACACGCTCTGGTGATTGCCTACATACCCACTGCTGTGCCACAGCACAAACAGTGGAGTTTAGCAAGGATCACTGGCTTTTCTTACACCTTGTGCTCTTCTCAGCACAGAAGGACAAGCCTGTCTTTTGCTTTCTCTGTATTTCACTTATCCATTTGTCCTTCATGAAGAGGAGTTCCAGAAGCTTTTTCAGACAGGCTGTCACTGAATTAAAGCCCCCAGATTTGTAACTGCCTCGGTAACACCAGTGGGTGAGGGCAGTCCTGCCCGACGGATCTGGGGGAATTGCTGTTGACTTTAGAAACTGAAAAGCAGAGACCAAGAACGAAAGGTACAGTGCGGCTTATGCTGAGCCATCACAAGTTGTCACAAACTGCAGCAGGAATAATTCAGATCATACATTTAGGAAAAGACTCCTCACCATGAGGGTGGTTGAACTTTAGAGCAGACTGCCCAGAGAGGCTGTGTGATCTTCGTCTTTGGGAGACAGATACTCAAAACTCAACTGCACAAGACCCTGAGCACCCTGAATTAACTGTGAAGGTAGTACAGCTTTGAGCAGTGAGCTGGGCAGGTGCCCTCCTGAGGTTCTCTCCAAATTGTTCTATAAGTCTATGTCCAACAGTGTCTTTTAACTGCTCATCCTGTTTTCTGTCTTACTGTAGATGGTGTGGTTTTAATCAGTCTCAGACATTCGTGTGAGAGAAGTCACAGCTCTCCCCTCGAGATGTTATCACCCTTTCCTATTAACTAATGAGATGGGACCTTCTCCGGCCTTCCTTGTTACTGGCAGTGTTACTCTATGATGAATTCTTAAGTCTCTGAAGTCCTTCACCAGGTTTATGATTACTTGAAGACTTGTGCTTCAGTTCAGTCAGCCTGTTAAATGACACAGAAAAATCTTCCTGTGAAGCCCTGTAGCCCCTGTCTGGCAGGAACTCCTGCTGGCTCTGTGCTTGTATTTGCACACCTGAAACTTAAGGAAGGAATGTACCTGTGTTGTTATTCACCTCACACCAAAGACCTGAGGCCAAAGTTATTTTTCTGCTGTTTTTTTTTTTTTTTTTCTTTTCCCTAGCTTTCTTATATATATATATATATGTATATATATATATAAATAGTTGCATTTAGCTAGTTGCTTCTTTGGGGATAGCTTTAATTTTGTGGCAAAATACCTTTTTATTGTTGTTGGTACATGTGTGAAAATTGCTTCTAACATCCCCTTTCCCATGCAACTTGAAGTCTGCTAAGTAAAAGTCCTTGCAAAATGAGAAAGTCAGGATGTTCTCATCTTTTCTTCGCACAGTACGTGCATGCCTCCAGCTCACCTTGACAAAAGAGGCAAATTGATCTCCATATGAGGAATTACAGCTTCAGAAGTGCTGTTAAAATAGAGTCTTGTCCTAGTACATCAAACTGGCAGCAGTTTTCATACCTCCTGGAAACAGACACAAATTCCCTCTACCCCCTCCTCACCAGGTGAACCCTATGTCCTTTCAATATGGGTGGTCTATGCTTTAGTCATCTGCTTTTGGAAGTGATGCCTGCCATTCCTAGCTGCTGTTTGCCCCCTTCATTTTGCTGATCCTCCTTCTTGAGTTAAATGCAAAATACATTAAAAGTCTAAATTTTAAATACGTACAAGCAAGAGATGCTCTTATAAATTCCAGAGGTGATGTCTTTTAATCCTACTGTGCATATTTGGGACATGAAAGTTTTCTGGTATGTACTTTCCCTTGAGGCAGTCAAATCACTGAAAAGAGTCTCTGAAAGTTTCTGTACAGAAAAAAAAACAGAGAAAAGCAACATCAAGAAATGGGGCAACACTGACTACTGGCATTAAGAACTGGTTCTGCAGCCTGTCTTGGACACACATGGAAAGTGCACACTGCAATTGCTTATCAGGCCTTTAATGAGCAATCGTCACAGAGGTGGAGGCTGCTGATGTCAAGCAAAAGCTGAGTTCATTACATTTTTTTTTCCTGAATCATACAATTCAGTTATTTGTGTGTAAATGATTTGTGCAAAGGGGCTTTTCAGACATAGCTATAGAAACCACTACCACATTTATTAGTCACTTAACAGTGAAAAAAAAAAAAAAAAAAGCAGAAGTACAAAAATAGTTGGAACCCAAAGTTTAAATGGTTACTCATTCATGGGAAGTTTCTTCTTTCATTCACATTCAGTTAAGTCTTCAGAGGAAAAAAATCAGTCATCTGGTTCAGAACAAACATCTTCCCGAGGAAAACAATCGATGAGTGGATGGATTTTGGGATAAACATCTACTATTAAGATCATACCTACCATTCTGGACAACACGGAGAAAAACACAGGACAAGAGAAAAGGCTTCATGCAGGTGCAGGACACACGATACGTGCTTACACATTGGTCTGGTCCATTTTCTGCTGCTGTTTTTGATAGTGCATGTAGTAAACTCATAAGCTAAAATGACTTCCAACCACTTTTGGACCATTCCACTGCTAAGCAGGCCCAGTAAGTACCCCTGCTTAAAACAGTGGAGTGAACAGCTGCTGGTTTTAGTTTTTTTTTTTTTTCTTCCTTTTTTTCCCTTCTTAGTGGTTCCTCATTTCTATGCAAACTGGAGCTTTGTGTAGTCTACAGGCAGAAGATGTGGCCAGACTTTCAGGGTCTTGAGAAATCACCAGTTTCCTCTGAGACTGCACATCACAGACCCTCCATGCTGCAGATGCACTGCCATAACTTCACATTCAGGAATCATCATTGCAACTGAGCTTTGCAAAGGGCACACTCCCATTTGAATCAGATGGGAACCGGAAGCAGATTTGAAAGGGAAGTTTGTAAAGTGGTCACATTTTCCTGGGGAGAAGACACTATCTGCCCACTCCAAGTATTACTGGCTCCCCTTTCATGTGATGTACCTTCATATTCAGCACAACAAGATGAAATTAAAAAATGTTCCAGAGTCATAAAAGCTGGAAATAACAAACTTTGAAAGTCACCTAAACCTACTGCATCGTAGAACTGCTTCTTTCTGCCCCAAGCAAAGTGCAGTTTTTGCCTGTTTTTCCAGTTTTTCCTTAGGGGTGTTTGTTGTTGTTGTTTGTTTACTTTTTATTTTTTATTTTTCCTAGGGTAAAGTGCTCTGTGGCAACCCTAATAAATGAGAAATGGACACCCATGCTACAAAAGATCTCAAAAATTACATTGAAAGTTCAACACTACACAGCTAAGGTATATTTTACATTTTTCGGTGGCAACTGAGCACCAACCTTAAAATTATTTGAAAATCTCAAGGAGAAGTTGCCATACACTTTCAGAGAGTTGAAAAGAGTTGTGCATTCTGTGATCAGTAACAAGCCCAAGAGGAGCTTTATTCGGTGCAGTTTCACATCTATTAGACTATTCTGCCCTTACAGCAGTCTCCAGAGAGAGCCTCTGGCTGCTTCTTAAGGTCAGTGAGTCATTTTTGTACAATAAATGATCTCGCTAGCTGGAAATGTTGGAAAGGCTCCCGGCTCCTCAGTGTCCATACATCAGTGAGTCACGTTAATCCCTGCTTTCATGGGTGAGAATGCACCCCACCCAGCCTGCCCGCAGCACTTTATTTCCTTTGCCTTGCTTTGTGTTCTTTCACTTTCCTAGGAGCATTAAACTGATACAGATCTGTGTATTTTTTTTTTTACAGTCTGTGGATAGAATGAGAATAGAGACCGGAAAAAAAAAAAAAAAGGCAAAAACCTACCAACCATGATTCAGATTCCCCGCTTTGGCTTTGCCACTTGTAGGCACTAAGCAGTTAGCGGTGTTCCCACAGGTCCCTGGCAGTGCAGAAGGACAAGCTGTCCTGGGTCAGGAACAAAGCTGTCTTCTGCACACCACAAGGCTTGGAGACAGCAAGTGTTGACAGTCAGGATGTTGAAAGGCTTACTGGTTTAGGCCCAGGTGACACACGTGGTGTGGCACGCCGTGTGATCAGTGGCAGAAGGAATAGTAGGCCCCCCGAGGCGTGACTCCAGCACAGAGCGCAGCGGCATCTCTGAGCTGCAATCCAACAAACTGCATGGAGGAAGCAGTCCAACGTATCTTTGACAAATGCCCTTATTCCCCCTGGTAGGAGTTAGTAGGCAGTTCCCCTCGTGAAACATCAGCCTAAAACATTGCCTGCAAGCCCTCATTAACATCTCTCCTTACTTCCAACTCTACAAGACATTTCTCTTCCAACTTTTTTTTTTCTTTAGTTCATCACTATTACTTGTTTTTCTTTAAAGCTCAGTTTCTATTTGACTTAATCCCTGCAGAACATAGATGCAAGTAAACAGCACTCTGTTAGTAATAGGGTGATTCAGTAGCACTGATTACAAACCAGGCTATTAACACTTTTTCTTCCATGCATTATAGCACAGGCAAGCTTTGATGAGGTTCTTGGGAGGTAAAGTGGCTTTTGATGGGGAAGTTTGTCCTTACCTGTAGGAAGCAGAATGCAGAATAAAGGCAAGAGCTCATCAAGGGAGCAAACAGACCAAGTATAACCTGACTTTTTGGTAAAATGTTAAGGTAGCAAAGCAGGGACAGGACAAATAGCAAAGGATTTAGGAAGCGAGGGTATATTTTTCTGACAGTAAGTATTAACAAACATGGAACACATCAAAATGAAGGTGGGGCTGTTTGTCCAAGAAGTTAAGTTTTATTTGTTTATTTAGCTACAGCTTAAAAAGACAGGAGAAAACCATGTTAGTTTAGCATCTATTGTGCAAGAAATGGGGAAGTTTGAGTGGTGGAACCCGATACAAAGAAAAGACATAAAGAAAACTCAGAAGAAATTTGCAAAGACTTGAAACAGAGGGGTACAAACATGAGAGATGACCATCACATGTTCTTGAGTGCATCTTCCCTGAGCTCCAGAGCAAAGGTAAAAGCTATGCTGCAGCCAGTGGGAAAGATCCTGTACAGAAACCCCAGAAACTGAGGAACACTTGCTTTGGCTAGTAAAAATCCAGCTAAGTTTCAGGTTGTTTGAAAATTGTAATTTAGCCCTCATGGGCTGTCCTCAAATGAAACATTCAGGAAGAGGAGGCCTGGCTCTGGAGGAAAGTAAGGTAAGGCTGAATATGAATGTCTCCAAGGATGGAGATCCCATGGTTTCTCTGGGCAGCCTCTGCCACTTTTGACCGCTCCCTGACAGGGAATTTTTCCTTATATGTTGTCTGAATTTCTCTTGCTGCAACTTGCACCTTTGTCCTTCCACTGCACCCCTTGTTCTCTTGCAGTGACCCTCCACTAAGATCCTGGCTCTTCCTCCTCTGTACCACCCGCCAGGCGGCTGAGGACAGCGGAGAGGTGTCTCCCCTCTACTCTGCATCTCCCTGGCAATCTTGGTGCTCCTCTTTAGTCGGCTAAGAACCTGGAAACACAGATGCTTTGTCAAGACACCCTCAAAAAGTGAAGACAATTGGAAGACTTCAACCTTCTTAAACTTTAAACTTAAAAAAGTGCAAACAAACCACATCAAATTATCTCACGTGGCCTAAAGGTCGAGTGGAGCCAGTGAAAATAGTTACCACCACCTGTTGTTAGTGGGCTGGCTATCCAACCTCACTCAATTAGAGGTTAACACGGGATGCTGCCTTCACTTGTTCAATTCTTACACTGCTAATGTAGGATTGGATCTGAGATCTTCAGTTTCAAAGGACAAAAGAGTCAAGACAGAGCGTCCTCTAAGTTTGCATCTTGCAGACCTCTTCATTTCCTAACTGGATTACATTATTTTTAGAATGTGTTCAGTCTCCTTGTGACCCGGTTTCTTCCCATTATAACACGAATGATTAACATATAACCTTTCCCTCAGGAAGAGCTGGCATCTCAACAGCCAGCAAAGTTATTACAGTTCTGCAACTCCAGCACACTTCTCATCCATTCATCATTATTTTGATAGGAAGTTGCTGCATTGAAGTGATCTGATCTTTCAGCAGCCAACAGGATAAGACTTGCCTTACAGGTTGTTGCTCTAGTATAGCAAACATCAGGCAGGCTCGCAGACACCCAGGACTGTTCCTCTTTCCATTATCTTTTAGTACTGCTAATAGGAAAGTATTTTTATTTTGCGTTTCTCCATAAAACATTTTGACAGGAATGGAAGCATAAGGACAAAAGAATGACAACATTTATTTCAGCAAAAGATAAAATAAATGGCAAGAAGATATTGGCTTAGGATCTCAGTGGTAATGGATACAGTATTCTCCCAGGGAGGGTTCTCAGGCACTTGCCAGACCACTGCAGTAATTGCCTGTGAAGGGGCAGTATTTTGATGCAAGAATGTCATGGAGGTGGGAAAGTGAAAGCATACGAAGACTGAACTAGGCTAAGGTAGTATAACTACAGCTCTGAGTGGGAACTAAGATCTGGGATGTTAGATTTTAGACAAAAACTTAAGTTACTTAAAACAAACAAACAAACAAACAAAAACCACTGATTTTTCCTTCCTAATTTCAAGGATTTCTTAGTTGAAATCCCTACCTTTTCTTCTGAATAGCAAGTGGTTAAAAAAAAAAAAAAAAAAAAAAAAGAACCCAAAGGTAGCTGAATCTGGGCAAAAAGCTAAATAGAAATTGAACCTAGTGAACCCAGGTTGTGGAAAGCTAGCCAAATCCAAATTGTGGAAAACAGTAACTATCGCTCCGCTCTTTCCTTGAAAGCAAAAGTAGGCATGATAGGCATGGAGAAGTAACTCTGCAAACTTTGAAGTGAAGCCTATGAAGAGCGTTAGGAAAGAGACAGCAGCGTGGCCTGGGGCGAAGGCCTGATGCCAGGAGGGAGGCGTTCCTGCACAGCCCCCAGCTATCTGAACTGCTCGGCCTGAAACACTTCATGAGCTAACGTGACTGTCAAGAGCCTCAGCTGCCATTTCAGGATCGGTACTGGGATATTGTTCATGCTGCTCTGAATGTTGATTATTTCTCTGTTGATATTTCAAATGACTATACTCAGCAAAAACCATCAAGACCTGTGACAGAAGAGGTTTCAGTGAGCTCCATTCCTAACCTACGCCACAAGGCCGTACAGCACACAGCGACATCAGAGTACGTGGGCCAGGCCCACCACCACAGTCCGTACAGATGAGAGGACAAGAGGCAGGCTGGCTGGCAGCCCGTGGACTCAGAACAACACCTCGAGAAGCAAAACTGTGCCCAGATGGTGAATGTGGCTGTGTAAAGGAAGAAAGGATGGAGAACACATCCTAGTGCTACCCTAGGGAAACCCATCCTTGCATGGAGCCTGCTCTGTAAGTATCAGGGCTGTTACTGGGTGTGCACTAACTCCTACTGCTGAGACAGCTGATCAGAGCCCTGATCTGGTGTCAGAATCTCCTTGGCCTTGCTGAAAATGAGAACAATTCAGCTCATATTCTCCAGTTTCTCTCCCTGTCCCTCTTCTCCTCAAAACAGTCACCGGAGCAATCTTCTTCCTTGCCCACTAGAGTCTCTCTCTGCCTTGTTTTTTCTCTTTGGCAGTTTGTGCATTTTCTGCTTCCTCTGAATGCTTTCCACTGAACCATGTTCTCTCATTTTTTTCCTAAATAGTCTCCTGCTTTGCCCAACAGAAAGAACATACGGTGGTCTTTCCTCACAGATGAAATCTCTAGAGAACTGCAGGATCTTAATTACCACTGATTCTAATTAACATAACCCAATCCCTCCATGCCTCGTGAAGCTGTTTTGGAAGCTCACGCTTTCTATGCTCCTATAACTGTGCACTTTTTCACTTGTGATCACACTGAGGTGCCAAAGTAGGGAAGACAGTTTCTTCCGCACTACAGTGGTGCTGCTCTTCTGTCCACACCTTTCCGGGTGCTCTTCCAAGGCCAGAATTTTTGGGGTTTGCTCACTCATGTTCATCTAGTACAAAGCACCATATTGAATACTATTAAATAATTACGAGCCATCTGTATGTATTGATGATGATGTATTACATCATCATTGAAGATTAACATTTAGATGTGTTCGATTTGAGATTTAGGCTGAGTTTAATGAGTTCTTTCTTTTTTTCTTCCCTGCCTGAACATATTCCCTCACCTCTACCTGTAAAATGCTTTGAAATTGTCCTGGGTACCAGAACAAACAGATCTGCAGTTTAACCATTTTAATCAAAACAGTGCCTGTGTTTCCCCCCAAATCACCACTACTGAGCTTACTTGTGTAATCAAGTCAGATGCAGCATAAAAGCCATTAAGATATGCTCGCTTTTAACCTCCTCTTACTTTATGACCCCTGTTTTCATACAAGGAAAAGCAATAGCTCTTGATTGCAAAGACTTTGCAGCGGTGAAGTAAAGGGCAATGTCATTTTATTCTTGTCTCCATTATGCAAAACCACACTCTGATCTTTCTTACTGCTAGGAACTACCGTGTGGGTGTTTCAAGTATCGGTCAGGAGACCTGTTTACCTAAAACTTCCCTTTTTGTTCAGTCCTCCTTTTAAAAAGGGTCTAGACACGGCCTTGGAAGAACATAGCACAGTGCAATTGCCAGGAAAAAGTCTCTGATGGAAGACTGTGAAGTCTGTGTTACAGTGTACATATTTATACGCCATTCTCGCTTGTACCAAATGCTGGTATATTTGTCCCTTGTGCCAGCTGCAGTTCTTGTTAAATCCTGGTCCTACCGTGCAGGCAGGCACCAGCCTGTCCCCACCTGTCTCCTCACACGTGCTGCCAGGAGAGGGCATCATTTTATAGTAAATCTCAGAAAGACCGAGCTAACACCACTTTTTTATACCCACTTACACACACACACACAGACACAGATTTCTAGGTTGGAAGAGACCTCAAGATCATCGAGTCCAACCTCCGACCTAACACTTACCGTGATGCTCACCCAATTTACCAGGTTTCACAAGAACCTGCTCTGCTTCTCCTTCTCGAGCAGGCAGCAGGGTGTTAAAGGAGGTTACACCTTAAAGGAGGGTGTTAAAGGGTGGATTTTTGGCTGCAAGACGTGTTTGCTTTTTTTTTTTTCCTTTACCTTTAAAATAAAATCATAAAATAAAATCTCATGTTGGCTATCACTTTTTCTAAGTGCTCTTGCCGGCTGGAGCCAGGCAGTTGGCTCAGCACTTCTTCTGGAGATTTCTGAAAACCTTGTAACCTCGCTTCCTTTCTGACCCAACTAAATGGGTGTTAGCCAATTCTGATTTTCCTGTGTTACAAAGGAACTTAAATGAAATATTGCATATTGAAAAAATGTTGACGAACCAGGCAGACCACTCATCACCAAATTGCCCAGTCTGACTCCAAGAGTTCCCACTCCTTTCAAAATCTTCTTGGACGGCTTTGTAACAGGGGAATGGACAGCAGTTTTCCCCAACATTTCCTGCTGAGCTGTACTTACTGTAGAAACCAGAGTGAGATGTTAAAAAGACTTCTTAGCTCTTTATTTAAACTTTTGAGGATAGAGGGGCTTTTTTCATGATGACTTTCCAAAATCTTTAAAAAAAATGAAAAAGGAAACAAAGCCGGTAATAGTTACGCCATCTGTATGCACAGCAAGTATGCCCTGGTCTTTTCTGTAAACTCATCACTATTCTGGTGAGCAGGAGTTCATTTGCGTCAGATGTCTGAAGCCTGTAATAGCTCAGTGCACCAAGAGCGGCTCACGCTCTTGCTCCCAACGCCAAGTGCTGTGGGAAGCAAAGGAAACCGATAAAGTGATCTTTCAAAGAGGGAATCCTTTCCAAAGGTACACAAACACGTTGGGAGCTTAGCCCTAGAAAGGCCCTGAGGGACTGAGGTCCCATTGGTCTTAATGGAAGCAAGATACTTAAATAAGTACACAGGCTAAAGCTTTTTAAAACTTATTTATTTCAAAAAGCTCCTTTTTATGCTATGTGATCTGAGATGCCGATTTCCCAAAGCAGCTGGTAAAACAGAACTAATAGCATTTAGTAAACATTTGGCTTCTAGTGGCAGATAGAGTAGCTCACGAAGACAAGCTTCCTGCTTGCTCAGTGGGACGTGACACCATATGTCTAACCAGCTACGTAAATACTGTGATAATGGTGCTTCAGTATGCATGGAAGATATTTCACTTGCTTTCACTTTAAACACCTTGACTATGCAATTTGTCATCACATAGCATTAACTCTGTGCTGGCTAATCCTAGAGAGAATGTTGCGAATAAGGCAGAAATAGTAAAATTGTGCAATAACGTCTGTGCATTCCCCTTTACACCAAATCAGGAGAAGCGAATGCACAGATGGATACACCTCATACAGGATTGCACTTTCATGTGAACAGATTCATTTCTCATCAAGCTTTACTTGTTCCCAAACAAAACGCAATGAGACTGATTCTCCTCTCCCACTGCTGCCCAGTCCCTGTTTGAAAATCAGAGCTCCAGCTGCCTCTTCTCAGTGTGAGGCAACTCCTATCTTGGGGAAATTTAGGAGGTTTCTGCAGGCCATGGGCTTCCTCCACACATGGTGCCCTGTGGTACCTTCCCTCAGCAAACAGGAAGTTCAACCGTTGCCTTTAAAAATTTTCCAAAAATTATAGGCCGGATTACTGGAATAGAAGTTGCCTTGTCATGAATTAGACTCGGAAGAAACAAGGTAAAAAAAAATAAAAATAAATCCAGTTGCTTCACTCCAGAGAGCACAGTTTCCCAAATCACAAGAGCTCCAGCTGTACCATGGTGCTTGATGCTCTTTAGGCCTCCACTCTCTCACTCCCTCAACAGGGCAGGGGAGAAAATAAGATGAAAAGCTTGTGGGTTGAGATAAAGCCAGGGAGATCACTTACCTCTTACCCTCATGGACGAAACAGACTCAACTTGGGGAAAAATTATTTAATTTATTAGCAATTACAATAGATTTGGATGGTGAGAAACGAAGGCAAAACCTAGAACACTTTCTCCCCACCCCTCTTCTTCCCAGGCTCAGTTTCACTGCCTTGTTCTGACTCTCCTACCTCCTTCCTCCTCGAGCAGTGCAGGAGGGATGGGGAATGAGGGCTGTGGTCAGTCCGTGACAGCTCCTCTGCCACTCCTTCCTCCTCATGCTTCTCACCTGCCCTGGCACGGGCCGCAGCTCCTTTGGGATAAACCTGCTCCAACAGGGGCTCTCCATGGGCCGCAGCTCCTTCAGAGCTTGTCCATCTGCTCCTAGGTGGTCTACCATGGGCTGCAGAGTGGAGATCTGCTCCCCTGTGGTCCTCTGGGGGCTGCAGGGGAAATCCCTGCTCCAGCGCCTGGAGCACCTCCTTCTCCTCCTTCTCTCACCTTGGTGTCTGCAGGGCTGCTTCCCTCACTTTCGTCCACACTCCTCTTTCCGCTTGGCAGCAATTTGCTCTTCCTTGAACATGCTTCCACAGAGGCATCACCATCTCCTTTTTGCCAAAACGCGGGGGGGACACCGTGGAGTCCCATCCCCTGGTCCTACAAACCGAGCTGTGGTTAGAGCCTCATCCAGAAACTGACGGATATCGACGTTAAATGTGACCAGTGCCCCATCTTCAAACAATCCCCTCGGCCTCCACACTACTCTGACTGGAAAACTGCTCCAGAGCCGTATTCCACTAACAAAAATATTCTTCCAATTTCGAGCCAAAGTTTACTCTTGGCAAGCTTATATCCATTTGTGTTGTGTCAACACAATTAAAATAGCTCTTCTTCCTTCATGCGGCCTACTGTCATGGTGTGTGTGTAGGCGCCGATCGCATTCCTTCACAACCTTTGTTTTGCTCCACTCTCACTTTGCAAGACTCCGTTCCTCAGACCGTCCCAGCAGCTCTTCTGTACAGCTGATCTTTTAGATGCAGCTTTCTTGAAAATGGGTGGCCACAGTCAGGGTTGGGGAAAGCGTATTCTTCAGAAGGAAAGCTACCAGAGCCTCACCCTTCTGCTGTAGCACATTCCTGTTCCTACTAAATACAGACTGGTTAGCAAATGAGATGTTTATCCTTCTCTTTTCGTAGCAGCAGCTGTAAGTTGTTGAACAGAACATTATTGATTTTTTTTTTTTCTTTCTCTCCTCTTCAGTCATTTCCAACTAAAACTCCCAGGGAAGCAGTTGAAATTCTGGTACTGGTCCCTGAGGGTGTGACTTAACACTTACACTAATCCCATCTCTCTTACTGCAGCCACCGAGGACATCTGTTGTTGTATGTAATCCCCCTTGGCACCAGCGCTGCTTCCTAACATTGCTATCTGCAGACAACACTGCAAATATTCCTACTTTTTGTAGTCATTACTAAAAACATTATTAATAGGCTCCCTTCAGGCTGAAAGCATCATCAAGACAAACCATTTTCCCATCAGCTTGACCCTGGCTGGTGTGTAGAGCCTGTTGCTGGGTCACCATACCCTTTAGTTAGATAATCAGTTCTGAGATAGAAATTTTTACCTATTCCCGATGGATGAAATACGTATTTCCTTTTAGACAATTATTTTTGTTAAATAATATCGGTAAGTTACGCGTGAATCACTTCCAGAAAACCATTTTTCCCATTTTCTGTTTACCTCTATGGACTCAACCACTCCCTCCATTTATTCTGAAGCCTTGCATCATACTGAAATCGGGCTATGAAGCCTACCAGTTACTGGGTACCACTACTTACATTTTCCCTACAGAAAACATAGCATCTACATTATATATCCTTGAAACACAAGACGTGTATTTTTTTCTCCTTCTCCCCATCCCAGCTTGACTCAGTAATAATTTTTTTAGACTAGACATTTGTTACTATTTTTTCCCCATTTTGAGATGATTTTAGCACCTTCGACTTAAGACATAATGCCTCTTCTACTGCCATGTCTTTGAAGCCCCTGGGCACTCAGCTTCTCCTGCTTATCCAGATTTATTCTACTGAAATCAAGAAACATACAGACCCTGTTTTGTATATCCTTCAACTTACATTAAATGGTTTGAAAGTTTAAAATGGGATTCAAGTAGTTTTGGTTTTTTTTTTAGCCCTGTTCTTGCAATATCTTGGTAATTACAACTATTCACCTTTGTTGGCTAAACAATTCTTGGCTGGAGGGTGACAGTGACAACACAAAGTTAATCTCCTGTACCAACACAATTCTCAGCAGCATTTATCTAGCAAGAGAGAGATATCTCTATCCATAATTTAATCACCTCCTGTTCGGTTTCCAGCAGATTCCCAGCAGAACCCACACTGTCAAAGTAATTTGGCCTATGATTTATTTACATTTTCCTTCAGCATCCAGCTTATTTCTACATCTGTTTTTTGAATAATGCATGCCTTGTAACAGCATTTCGGTCACACACAACACACACATTTTTATCTGCTTGTGCCTCATCACAGCAACCAAACATCAGAGGTAGAGGCAACCCCTAGAAGACTCTCCATAGGGCTTTAGGGGCCTCTGCCCCAATGTTGGTTGTAAAAGTCCTATCAGAAGCTCCAGCACTTGTTTAATATCTGCTTTGTGTTAAGTAAAACTAACAATGAAAAAGACTTCCTAGATTTCCAGAGGTGTTCTCTGCTTTCCACTACCCTCTGCAAGCACCAGCAACCCCAGCACCTGGTGACCCCGGCCCTAGAGGTGGCTCACACTGCAGCAACACAGCACTCAAGGTACTTGCATCAGAACAGCTCTAGGAAAGGCTACGTGATGGACATCCAAGCTTACCTACCCCAAGCACAGTTCAACAAAAGCATTTGCCTCCCTCTCCATCATAAAGAGCTGTAGGGTCCAAGTACTGGAAGCTCAGTCAGCTCTTGATGGAACAGCTTGAAGCTTGGCCGCTCCCTTTGCAAATAGCTACTGAAGTGTTTTGTTCTCCCCAGCCTGCTTTTTCTCCAGGCCATTGGCAGCAGTTGGCCCTTTTTTTACCTCTCCAGCCTTTACAACGTGAACAGTCTGTTCAGAGGACTCTGACAATCCCGAGCACCCAACCACAGCTGTATCTATTAAGAGAAGAGCAGGCAGTCAGGAAGCTGAGGCAACCCAAAGGCCCCAGGTCAGGTAACTGTAGAAGAGTGCCAAGGAGCCACAAACTTCTGGCCTGCAGCTGTGCACGTTACTGATGCTGTAGCTCTTTCTGTCCATGGCTGAGCTTGGAGCGCAGCTGCCCGGTCTGCCCTGGCTCCCTGAGCAAGGCCAGGTCGGTGCTGTGGCTTCTGCCTTGTAAGTACAACTTGCCGATTTGGCTCAGCATCCGAAGAACTGCATTGCTCTTGGTAACCCTCCTGAGCCCTGTTCAGAAAAAAACTCAGTTTCTTTCTTGTGTACTTGCAAATTCGACTGTGAAACTATCTTAGCACTCATCTGAAGCATCTGGAGCTCCCTTCCAGGAGAGACCAGAACAACACAAAACCTCTGAGACTTTCATACAAAATGCAAAACACATTTCCTTGGTCTACGCTTCTTGTATTAAGAGCCTGCAAACTCGAAGACAGACAGCTATGTAAGTAGTTCTGTTTTTGCTAAGTCCATCACCAAGCTATCTGAGCTTGTTGCAGTGCACTCACATGAGATAGAGCTCAGAAGTGACCACTCAAGGGCAAAAGGAGCTGTAGAGAAATTGCAAAAGTGTTCTTTAATGCTCACATTCTGGCTAGAAGTATCGTTTCCAGTTTACAGACAGTGTATAGGAGGCAGAAAGTCCCTCTCGGCCCCTGTTAAGTTTTCTGCCGGTGCTCAGCCTCAGAGCCATTTGGGATGCTCTGCTTTCAGCGAGTCACTAATTCCACTGGGAGGTTTAATCCATCACACAGATAATAATTTCTACAGCCAGGCAATGGAGCCGTGTTCAGTAACAGCCAAAGGTTTCTGTATGGAATTTGATACCAAATCTCTGGTACGCTAAATTTCTCTGAGTATCTGCAGCTGTCATTCGGCCAAGACAATTCCTTCTTGGCCTTGCGCAGGAAGCAGCAATGTGTTAGATCTGTACAAACCCACTAGAGAATTCAGGCAGAGATCATCAAAAGTGTTTTAATGATTAAACTATGTCAAACATTAACAATGTAGGTATATTCAGATGAGCCAAGGGTTTATTTCTAGCACATTTAGACAGCCTATTTTGAACACTGTAGCTGCTGTACTGAGCTATGTAAAGACTCTGCAAACCAGTACCTAGAAATGAAGACACACACTCAAGCTTCGATAATGTAAACATAACAGACACTGTCTCCTTCAAAACAAGGAATGAAAACCCACAAGGCTAGCAGGAGAACTTATTAATTCCCTAAAAGATGTGCAAAAATTTTTTAAAAGATTTAATTTAAAAAAAAAAAGAAAAATTAAACATGTTAAAACTGGCATTTACATAAATATCAAAAACAAACAGCTAAACTTGAGCAATGACCAACTGAACGTCTTGCACAATTTCATTTTTCAGAGCTTAATGAATAAGATATTCATAAGCCAAACTCCACCACGGCAGATACCAGAATAACATCCCAGCAATAGATATTGGCTTTGCAATTAGCTCCTCATACGTGCAAGGCAAGATTTTACAGGAAGGAGCAACTTTAACAAGCACTCTAAACAAATCCTCAGATAACAAGCCAAAACATTACTGGTGATATACACAACTCACATTACAGAAACAGGCATCTCCAGCACATTTCAGTAACATTTAAAAAACATTACATATGACTTAGACCGTTTCATTTTGCTTGTTTGGGGAAAAAAAAAAAAGTTTGTTAGGCACATTTTAAAAATGAACATACGCTACATGAAGAACAGTACAGATACCAACTTAAATACAGACAATTCCGTCAGAAAAGCATCTTTCTGTCTTCGTTTTTAAATACGCTTTTGGATGTGTCACAGACTTAAACAGTAGCTTCTAAAGCGTGGATATGGCTATGGTAACAACACTTGAAATTCCGCCAGTTTCCATATTAAAAACCACTCTTCATTTAACATTTAAGAATTCCCAGAAATAAGAAAAAGAAAGAGAAAATAAAAGATGGGTCCACCCTGTATATACCCTAAACCTCAGAGACAATAGTTAAGTCTTCCTGGACTGTGTAAGCGCCAATTAATTTTACATTAGTGACATACTTCAAATAAAAAAATAAGATCTATTAAAAAGGTAAAATAACTTTTCCATCTGGTTTGTGACTGTTTAGTCAGTTAAAGCCAAATATACAAAACTAAATGTGCCACTTCCAATTTCACTGTATCATGTAAGAGATACTTAACGCTGTGTATCACATACAGAACAGTAAAATGATCAATGGATTCTTCTAAATGACTTTTTAATAAAAAGTCAGTCAACTGAAAAGTTGAAACATACCCTAATTTTTAAACCAGTAATAAGCTTTGGGCCCTGCTTTTTAATTTAAGGCATGTGTGTTTATCTACTGAAACCAGCATCGTACAAATTACCTCTACAATCACATGCACGATCTACAGTAAAAAAATGGAGTTTAGATTACAGTGTTTTGAAATTGTGAATCATAATTCAGCACCTATCATATTGACTAGTAAGGCAACAGCAGTGTCGTATACTACAATAATACTCCCTTCCACAGTCTATAGCGGGGTCAGTGACAGCCCAGAATTATTTTTAAACTTTAACCTACTTTTATGTTCTGTATACAGTTTCTAGGGTGTTTGCACTGGTTAAGTCCTACATAAATCACACTATTCTAGGCAGGAATAGTTACAGTAGCCATTAGAGTATTAGTGCACAACTCTTATTGTGCTTACAATCAGATGATTTTGTTGTTGGGGTTATCAAAATGGTTTTTCAGTTTGGTCTTCAATCCTTCCTTTGTTTTCTTTGTTTCACATTGTTCTCAAGGGAAGAAAAGCTGTTTGTGTACCCGTTCACAGTGGCTGTAGAGCCATTCTGATACTCTTTCCTCCTCGAGGATGCCTTCTTGTTGTAAGTCTAGAATATACGGAAAGGCACGTGGTTTTGCTTAAACAGGTATAAACGACCACTTCCTCACAGTAGATCAAGACACACAAAAGCAAACTTGCATCCATCATTTTTAAAGGCCTTGTGCTGGTGGCAGAGTCTAATAAGCTTTACCATTTTTTGTGTATAAGGCTATACTACGTGTTTCATTCATCACAGTAAGAGAATTAGTTCACTGGGAAAGAACAAGAATTGTAGTATGATGGTAGCATTGGCAGTACTGCGTTAACAGTCACTTAGAAGCAGGAAAGCAATTTTATGAGCAGACTACAGCCTAAGAATATACCCAAAATGACAAGTGAGGAAAGAGTTTGATGCAACACAGGTGACTATCTCCAGCAATGCCAGAAGAAGTGGATAAACAAGAACAGTTAGGGACATTTCAGAGACAGAAATGCAAAACAAATTTGCAGCAGCTGACGTGTGAAGTAGGAAAGAAGTGAAGACTAACAGCTCTCAGGAGATTCAGGGCACCAAAAATTACAGGCAGTGGAAAGAATATATGTGGCAATCTTTTGAAAGATTAAGAGATCTTGCCTGATAAGAATGCATTGCCCAAAGTATGTGTGTGTGTGAAGGAAAGTTAAAATTTGAGTAAAGCTGATGAAGAAATTAAAGCAATATTTGGAATATACAATCAAGTTTAATTTGCATGTTCCTACGAAGCAATTTATATGAACCGTAGAACTTATTTTAAGAAGTACCAGATCATAAAGGTGAAGCCTGCTATGTTTTCCCGCTATAGTCTGGACCTGAAATATTTGACTCTTTCAAGAGACATTTAAAATATGTCTCAGAATTGGTTGTTTGGGGGCTGGAGCTTGCACAGGTTTGATTTTTTGAAGATGGGGACATCTCTGCGCAGAGCCTGATTATGACCTACCCCGAACAACATATATCAAAGTCCAAATCTGTTCAGACATGAAACAAATTTCACAGAAACACAATTCCAAATGATAATTTTCCATACAGAAATACAAGCCAATGCTTGTAAAGGTGAACCAAAACCAGATTTTTGTATGTTGATAATTTGGGAAGTTTCCCTGGAAATAGAATAAGCATTTACCCTTGTAAGAACAGTAGGGAACAATTCCTTTCTGTGCTTCAGAGGTTCACAGGCTGCTGTTTTATTTCAGAATGAAAAACTGTTTCTTACATAAAGCTCCTCCTCTCCCTTATCTGCAGTTGAAATTGCATTAGTAAAATTTGTTTTTGTATCGTGATTTCTAATCATTCTGAATTATGCAGAGAACACACCTGAAGCTCTCAAATTTGAGGGCGCACCAACAAGTACAGTACTCTAAGAATGTATGCATATTACAGGAAGATAGAAAAAGAATACTTGAAGCATATCACCGGAAAGCTGTTTTTCAAAGAGGTAAAACCAGCAGAATGATACGCAGAATTGATGAATATTACTTTTACCTGAATGTAGAAATTTGTGAAGAGGATAATCAAAGAAATCATATATGAAATCTGGAAATACAGCCACCCCTGAGGAAATGCACATGGCCAAACAACACCACAGCTGGTCTGGAAGATTGTCAGGACAAACTGAGTCTGGGGAAAGAAAAAAATAAATAAACAAGAGAAAACAGAGCACGCTAATGCAAGATGGAAAATAGCCATTACTGACCAAAACCTAATTAGTGATACACAAAGCAAGTCAAAATATGTTATCCTGGGTGTTTGATAAATTTATCTTCTCTGCCTTTCTAAAAGTAAACATGAGTTAGGAAGACTTTCAGGTGGCAGTGTTCTGTTGATTAAGCGCTTTTATTTAATATTGCTCCATTTTAGAGCACTAGTGTAACTCACATAGAATTGACTTATACGTATACTGAGGAACAAACACCACCGCCTCCCTAGTGAGAGCTCACCAGGGTTTGACTCTACCAGCCTAACAGAGTAACTCTGCATCTCATTGCTTCAGTTGCGAAGATTTGGGTTCACATTTCGATCCTGCCACCCTCTCCTAGAGACTGGGACTACCCTACATGTGGCTCCAGTGGAGATGTTTTGGGGTGGAAAGCTGCACATATGAAGCAGGGAAGCTGGGGGTGGTCAGGGAGAAGGACTGAGGTTCATTAGACCTGTCTAACTATCTTCAATGTTCTCTTTTGGGAGGAAAAAAAAAAAAAAAAAAAAAAAAAGAAGAGTTTGGGCTTAAGTACTGCACAGGCCCTTAGGCAAAAATTCACCCTTACATGAAGGCTACCACATTAGGGAATGTTTATTTAAAATAAGACAGCTCTGTTCTGCTATTTTGCTGCCCTAACAGTTATGCATGCGGAGCAGGCAGGGAAGTGGAAGTGGCTGTGACAATAGCCAGGGGAGCAGATAAACCACTGAGACACTTGCACTCTGCAGCACTCAGACAACACGGATGAAGAACAGGGCCTAAGTCTGGAAACGAAACAAAACAAAACAACCTGCAAAACCACAAAGAACTCCACTACTTAGCACTGTTCCTTCCTGAAGGATGGCTAAGAAAAGCAGATTTTGAGAATCAAAACTCTGAATTACTGGTCGTCACCAGCAAATGTTATTAAACCTATTCACAGGTCTGAGAGGGGACTTTCTAAGTGGGGAGAAAAACATAATATAATCATAACGATAAAAATCATCTCTGGGCTTTAGCTTCCCTATCTATAAAATGGGGAAGACGAAAGACCCATGCACATTTTCTTGTGGTGTTCAGACATGTTACACACATTGAAACACGTAGTATCACTACAGCACGTGCCACGTTGCTTAATTTCAGGGCTCTTTTCATCTCCAGTACACAGCATTCAGGCTTCATCACTGTACACACAGGAAACAATACAAATGGATGCAAGGAGTCCAACACAGAGTTACAAGTGAAAAAAATCTGCCCATTTAAAGTGCAGAAGGAGACCAGAAATATTGAACAGTTTTTAATAAACCATTTGCAACTGCATGCAAAAATGGGACAGAAAATCCATTGTCCTGCAGGAGTAGAATGAAGGGCCTTGTTAGCTGCGGACTGTGTTGCACTCCATTTCTGGTCTGTCATCTCAACATCAGCCTAAGCAACAAGCACCCAGAAGAGCACACGAGTCAAAGTGGGCTTGGAAGAAAAGCTTCTCCCTCCTCTCTGGCTCCTGAGTCCCTGAAAACCCAGCAGTATGATTCCCAAATACATCTCGCCACAAAACATGGGGAGGTGGAGAAAGATCCTTCTAAGCTGCTCAGCACTTATTTGTGTACACCATCAGTCCCTGCCTCCCTTTTGCCCTGAAAGCAGTACAAACAGAGGTGCAGAAGCTGGATTTCTAGGGTGATTTAGGAACTTGAAGATACAGAAGGTATCAGCCTTCATTTCCCCTTTTACATCCTGCCAAAACTCTCTAACTCAGTAAAGACAAGAAGTTCCCACTGGAAATACAAGAACCTGCTGAAGCACTGAAGAGCTCGTCACTCACCAGCTGCCCCTGAGTGATGTACTTCTTCCACCACAGATAAGGACGCATTGCTGGAACAGCAGACAATCCATAGTAGGAGTACATGAGGACGTGGATAAAGCTGTTCAGTGTGGCACCAAAGTAAGCTAAAAGAGCAAACGAGAAAAAGTACACTGCATTACCATGAAAATGCTGTTTCTTGGAGCCTACAAAGATCACAGGTTCAAAATGTTACTATTTAAAATATGATTTCCCTTAGAACAAAGGCAAAAAACTCCACTCCCCTTAAACTTTTTCTGTTGACCCAACCGAGTGGTTGAAAAGCTTTGTAACTGCACACTTTGTATCAGCCTTCCGATTGTTCTATTTATTATTTTTCGACATTCTAGTTTCTCAAGGGTATTGAGGAAGCTGATAAAAAGGAGACATGTAAACATGCCCAGCAATCAATAGCTTCTCTGATCTAATTTTAGGCTGATTTCACTTCCTTCTAGGTGGGAGCCCTTTTTGTCACTTATAATCAAAAGCAACAGGTATCGTCTGAAAGCGCAAGTAGTGCAAGTTAATCATTTTATTTGTCCTTGTTTACAGCATCTTTAGTCATTAAAGAAATTTCTGTTTTAGCTCAGCACCAAACTGTGTAGTACTAGATGACTGAACCCAACATAGAGCTTGGAAAGGAAAAAGAAAAAAAAACCCAATCGCCAGAAATAGCACAGAAGTATTTTCAAGACCGCAGAAACTCAAGATAGACTCTAAGTACTTGCACTTTTGACTGTTCTATAAACAGGGATCAACTTCTTTAGAGGAAAATGTGTTTCCACATCCACATTTTTCATAGGTTCAACAGTATTCACTGTTGTGCTAACAACACAAAACAAGTAAGAGTTTCTATGTTGTTTGGCTCGGAAAGCAGACTCCTGAGCAATCCAGCTTATTGGTCTGCACTGCTGCTAGTTCACATCCAATGGACTTGCAAAGGTTTCTCTTGGAGGAGTGTTCGACAAAGCCAGTACCCGTAAGCTGCACATCTGAACCACAGTTAAGCCACTCTAATGCATTAAAGAATCAAAGCAAGATTTAGACAAGAGAGACACGGATATCTTCCATTTAAGAAGCATTTGGTCACGTTCATTAGTGCTCAGGGGACAAGATTTTAATTGAAATAATAATTTATAGCTACTGGTATAATGAAATTAATTTAAGAAAGTAACATCTCAAGTGAACTTGACAGAGTCGAGGGCAAGGGTCACTATTAGACATCTTGCAGCTGAAACAAACTTCTGGCCCTAACTTGGAAAATAAGTATTGTTTCATCTGAGGGTCTCCATCCACCACAAAAATGAGAAAGCAAGGTTGACAAGCGTCAGACCTGGACTACTGCAGCAGATAAACATCACACTGCCAAACAAAATCTTCAAACTACATAGCCATGTATTTTCTAGATGCTCTGCAGGCATCTTAACATCTGCAAGCAGTAGCTGCAAGTCAGCAAAGCAGGTTAGTATCAGAAGGAACAAATCCTGCAGCTGAAGGTACCAGAGAAGTTGGATTTGACCAAAAGAATACCAACACAAGGCCTTTGCTGCAAACATTCCCCACCATAACCCAGTACTTACAGTGACCACAAGGCACCCAGTTCATAACAAACCACCAAATATTCAGCATCGTTGCATGGTGATAGACATGCAGAACGGTGATCTGATGATTATTTTTCCGCAAAATGAAAAAGAAGGTATCCATGAACTCAATGAGTTTGGAGAAATAGTACCACCAGAGGACACGTATGATCTAGAAAGGAGGAAACAAGTTTTAGAAGTATTGCACATCGTGGGGGCTTTTAACTCTTTTGCCAAGTGGGTAAAATTCAAACTCCGTCTTGCACTAGCTGGACTGAAGACTCTCCGCTGAGATCTTCTGTAACACTTTGGCACTGAGTTCTTCCATATGAGACCCAGGTACAAACCCATAACTACAGGTGAAAACAGGATGACAGAGAGTTTTACGAGGTTATTGCTGTGCACCTGTGGTGTCCTGGCAGAAACAAGACAACACTTAACCACAGGTGCTCCTGTAGCGCCCTCTGTAAAGGCACTGTCTGAATGGGGACCAGAAGAAATCATCACTATGTTTTCCCTCAGACAGTGAAGGGGTCATGACACAGTGGCTGGATACAGACTGAAGACCAACTCCCTGTTTTTTGAGCTAGGAAAGCATGAAAATTCAAATACAGCTACTCTCTGAAACTGTAAATACCAAGTATATCGTGGATTAATTATTATGTTTAACTACACATTTCCCTTCCCTATTGTAGAAGGAGAAAAAAAGAACACACAATCTGAACAAAAACTACATAATCAATGCCTTTCTGCTCTCCACTTAGACTCAGGGAGACAATCTGAAATGTAATTAGCTCTAAGTCTTGATTACATTACCTTCATATCAGCTTCACCTCCACTGTGTGTATCCTGACAGAAGAAATTGTATCCTCCTTCCCATACTCCTGTCACCAGCTGGGAAGATAAAAGGACGAAGTGTCATTTTGGTGACAACACCACACCTCGCACCTTGACAGCTTTGTTGGGACGTCTGGTGTCAAGGCGTTCTCTTTGTGACATGAGGCTCCGGGCACTTATTGAATCATAATGGAGGGTGAAGTAACACAAATTCTTCCAATTGCAGCACACCAGCATAAAAATAGGAGGCAACATCTTATCCCAGCTTATCCCACATGGCATGCGTTTTGCATGGACATAATCTGCACAGATTCTTAAGAAAGATCTCTCCTTTTTAGCTGATGATGTCATTGATGGAAAAGTGAACTACCAAAGAAAAAGTAAGCATATTTCTCCTCCGATTATAAATTTTATACACAGGGATCTGACTACAATTTTTTCAGCTGTGTAACAGAGCAAACCCTTCAGCTTTGCTACCCTTAACAGCTAACAACTGATGCTTTGCCATATTTTGATTCTTCAGGATCTTTTTAAATAATTCACTAATCCCAAGCACATTACATCCTTCATTGCCCAAGTGATTTCCTCCACGGTATCTGCTGTTGCCTGCCTGACCTCCTGGCACATCAAACACAACGAAATTACTTTTAAGAGCAATGACCAGCTATTAGCCACGAGAGGATGACAGGGAACCCTTTGCCTAGGAGCTGGCTGAAACCTCTGGGGAAGCAAGATGAAATCTGGATCAAGCTGCCAAGGAGGGTGCCCATGTCCCACCCTTTTTCCCAGGGCTGATAAAGCATGCTGCTGTGCCTGAGCTCTGCATATGACGGGGCCGTGGGGAGGAGGCAGACTGCAAAAGGAGAGGCTGAAACGGGCTCTGAAGGAGGCTGGAGGAGGGGGGAAGATGGAGGAGCACACAGAGAAGGAGACGGCGAGGGTGGGACTGGAGAAGGACGGTTATGGAGACAGGAGCAGATGAGAACAAGTGTGCCTTGGCCAGGGCACAGCTTGCTATTTAATTTATTTATTTTTAAAACCAAGGATGATGCCTCAGTGGTTCTGGCCTCTGGCTTTTCTGAAGCTGCCATCAGTGCTTCTATTAAATTAATAATCAAGACGGAAGGGCTTGCTTGATGTTTATAAAGATGTTTTTTTCCTCTTGGGAATAGCATTAGGAGTAACAAATTTAGACTACTCCCAAGTGAAAAATGATTTCTTTAGGTATCCAAAATACATTTTAAAAGCAGAAGCAGATATCCTGCACAAGAGACTTGTCCATTTTTGGCCTTATCTACACTCGTGCAGAATAAAAAAGAAAAGCTTTGCAAAGCCACAGTGAAAAACTCTGTACCATAAGCCATTTAAAACGATCAGTTGATGAGAAGACTACAATAACTGGTGCTATTAAACGCTGCTCAGAACTGCGAGTGGGAAACTAATTCTAAAAGGTACAATAAAGATAATCACTTAAACGGTCTACCTTTTCCTAATGTTATTTCTTTCATGGCTCATTTTCTCCTTAAATTAGCTTTTAAAATACCCAGTCAGCCTAGGTCATTATTTCTGACCTTCTGAGATAGAATTACCACCACTATTTAGGGGGAAAAAAAAGAAGAAAAAAGACATCTAGTTATACCATAACAGATAGACCTGGAATTACCTCATGTAATGGACAAAAATCAATATTGCCATGCCACAGTGACATCAGGGCAGCCTTGCGTATCAGCAGCAGACCCAGGCAATTCCTCTATCCAAGCCACAAAGGGAAGGCAGCCATGGAGACTTCTCCCTTCCACTGCTGTTTAAAGGCACCGGTTTTAAAGCGATGCACCAGCTACATCTCAGAGCAGGCCTTGCACCAAGCCGCTCTGACGGCATCGAGGGAAAGCCTGTACGGCTCCTTGGGTGCCTGCTGGAATATCAGACAGAAGCCCACATTGTGCTGTAACAGTGTTGCTAAGAGCCTACAGATGGTTTCATACAGTTCTCACAGCTCAAGGAAGTGTGAGAAATAGAGGAATAATCACGTTTACCCTGTGATTACTCCAAACAGCCAGGCTTGGTGTCCTGTAGCATCCCTGTGCTCCATGAACTTCTCCGAAGCAAAGGCTAGAACAGTGAAACCCCAAGCACCTTTCCCTGTAAGGGACATAAGTTCTCCACCTACAGCTTGACATCAGGTGTCTGGATTGATTCCAGCCCTTTGAAGGGTAAAAGCATCAGTGTGAATAACGGGCAGCTTCAGCTAAACCTTTGTTTCCAGAAGAGCATATTGTAATATCCTAGGAGCAGTAGTAGTATCTCACAGCCAAAGAGTTTTAAATGATATAAGCAAAGCAACATTTGAAGAAAACGGTAGTAACTTTTAACATGTAAATAGTATAGTTGCAAAAATAATTGAAACCCTCCCTTTCCAGAATAAACCCAGCGGTCAAAACCTGCTGCCACTGCCACGAGCTGGTGCCACTGCCCACAGACCTTGCTTTGTGCACCACACAACACACATCGGCAGTGCTTTTCCAGAGGGAGCCAGCTGCCCCTTTGCCCTACACCGCTATTTGTTACGTCCACAATACTTTCAGCACGTGCTGGAAGGCTTTCAGAAAACAAAAAAACAATCGGTCACTCTGATACCTGACCAACAGCAGTTCCCAAATGGCTCTGCTGTGTACCTTCATCTTCAGGTTGGCAGCAGCCCAGGCTTGCTAATGGCACTGCTGATGCCTGACCACAGGCACATCTCCTCTTGAGGAATTAGTCTGTCTAGAAAAGGCTGACTGTTATCATTTTCACCAGAGTCCACGATTTTTAAATGGCACACAAAAGAGACAGCTCCCTCAATCCAGTTAAAACGGTACTCAAATTCAATACAAAGTTCTTTCGTTCCAGGGCAAACCCTGCAGTTCAAGGTTGCTTTTCTGCTTGAGCAGAACCTCTTCCCTCTCTCCGGCCTTTCATTTTTGTATTACTTTCATTTTGTAATTCTGTTGCTGGATTCTTTAAAATGTTGCGGCATGCGCTTTTTATCACATCTGCTACGGAAAGAGACCAGCACACTCACACCAGTGTGAAGTGGCTGTCACAGAGGGCTGGCTGGGACGGGTTTGGTGTTCTCATGATACCAGCCAAGGTCTGAGACTTGCTGCAGAGGGCCAGGCGAGGGACCCAGGACTGCAGCACACTGTCAGAGCGTGACGAGTTACTTTACGGGCTTCCGAACAGAGCTAGATCGGAGCAGAGGTTCACGTGTCCGATCAAAGAAAGGAAATGCTTGCCAAGACGCAAAACTGCCCCGGTGATTACCCGCTGTGAGCCACCTGCGGCCTCCTGCGAGCCCACACCCTGCCCCTCACCTTCGCTGCCTCACAGGGCACCAGCCCTCGCCGCCCCTGCCCACGGGAGGAATGCTGCTCCCACCAAAGTCCAAAGCCAGCCCTACCTCAGCCTGACCCTACCAGGGGCATACGACACACCTGTGGGTCCTTTGGGCACGCACAGCTCACAAGCACCCTCCACAGAGGTGAGTGCAGGGCCGGCGTCCCTTGGCGTGCACGGCCCAGGCTCCCCTGCTCCCCTTACCCTTTGTGCTCTCAGCCTTGGTGTTCGAGCAACGCACCTGTTAATGACTGCCTCAGATTATAAACTTGACGTTATATCAGTTAATGAGGACTAACATGAGTCCACATGGCCTCTCTCAATCACTAGGCACTGTAAATTTACACGAAATACCCTGTTATTTCCCCCTAATGAGCATGCCCTCCCCCTACAGTACAGAATGCTGCCCTCTGCTACACTGGCAGGTCAGCCGAGAGGAACCTCTCCCACTCCCTCAGACCTGTCTTGCCTTTTAAATGATCTGGGACAAGCAGCCCACTACTCTCTTTTACTTGTACCAGAACACACCCCACCTTTGTCTAGTTATTAAATGCCTGAACAAATAATTTACAATAATGATGTACGTGAAATATTATCTAGATATCCCAAATAAGAGGTATAAGACTTTTAGTGACTTTAAATGAGATTATACCACATTACATCAGCAGACCATGTGGTGCAAGCACACAGTAGCTGGAATTATGCAAATCCCACAGTTTCTTTTCTATGTTACTGCATACAAACATTCAGACATAAAGGTCAGAAAACCAAGTAGGTCATCTTTCTCATCCTAGCTGGGAGCATGCCTCACTTTAATACCATGCTTTGTTCATAAAGTATTTAAACTGCGCTGTGATGCTATGATTCACGAGCTGACACCCTGACAGCTGCAACTCAGGAAAAACTCCCAAGCAGGATTTGAGGTACGCAAGCTATTAAAACAGCTTATTTTCGGACAGGATACTGAACAAGTTCATACGTGGTGTTGTTTTATGCAGTATTTCCTCAAACTAGGACTGAAAATAGTTTAATTCAATTGAAATACAAAGTGACAAGGAAGGGAGCAGGGAGTACATAAGCACTATAAGGTATTATCTCACCCTCATCTCTTTTTGAATGCTTCAGCATTTTAGCTTGAAAGAGAGGACATGTACCATGAAGTGCTGCTACTGATGAATCACTAACCCTTCAAAGGGAAATTTCAGTGCCTGATGTGATCTGAGCGAGGCTACCACCTGCTTTGCACTGACACGGGTAATTACAGCGGCACTGCAGCTAGAAAACATACCTGGAGGTTCAGGAAGCTGATTTTTTCCCTATCACCTGGCCCTTCGGCTCTCACCCTGCAACATCAAGCAGCACGATGTTATGTCAGTAAGGCTGTCTGCTCGGCAGCATTTTCATGGGATCAGTCCTTGCTGCAGACCATTGCTTGCCCTCAAGTCCGGCACAATATTGCTGCATCAGCAGAGATGCAGCATGGCATGTTCACAGCAGAGGACATCCAGTGGTCTTCTAAGACAACTTCGGCTACAGAAGAGCAAACTTGCTTGTAAGATGTTCTCAAAAGCATTTTTGTTGTAACTATCATGAGTTTAATAGTCTTCATAACACTGCAGTTTCGTGTTCCCATTTATAAAGTATATTTCCAGTAATACCAACGAACAATCCCGTAATATTACGTTAAGAGCAACATTCGCTTTCATATAAAGCGTTTCACTTTATAGAAAGCAGAAACCTTAATATTTCACTGTATTTTAATTGTGAAGGAATGAGATAATATGAAGGCTATTCAGCTGGTTAGAAGTATGAGGACTTCTCTAACACACAATAATCAATCCTTTCTTGGTAACTTATTCACTGTTAGCAAGAAAAGTCACTTCAAATCTTTTCTATTGTTTAAATTTATCATTTTTTTTAACATAGCAGAATATTACAATAACTTTCACTTGGAAACTATGAGTATTATTCCAAGTATTCAAGAAAAAAAGATCGGCTAATATGAGAATTTTATCCATACTTAGTACAACTGAAGAAAAGTTTACACTTGTAAACCTCCAATATAATAATTTGTATTATTTTAATCTCAAGTTATTGTGTAATTATAAATAATCTCATCATAAAAATAATCATGCAGATGTAGTATATAAGTGCACAGCAGCGCTACATTTTAACAAATTAAAGAGATCAATATGCAAATTCTGGATGCACTCCTCACACACTTGTATTTAGAATATCCTGACGGGAAGATTAGAAATGTAAGCAAATCAAGAATGCAAGTTGTTCTAAGTACCTACTGAATCCCAAAATGCTCATCCTAAAGAATCAAGTGTCAAAATTCTCAATAATCCAACTGAACACAGTGATTTCTGAATAAACACTTCACTACACAAGAGAACTTGAAATTTAAATCACTTCCTGTCTAAACTCACTTTGTAAAACACTATAAGCTACAAACTTCAAGAATTATAGCTTTCATGTACTTCTAAGCAAATGTCCCCCTCCTCCACAAAAAGAAATTAGTAGTTTTAGTTCTTGTTTGTAATCTCATGTTGGAAACAAAATGCCTCCTTGCAGAAAGGAGAAACGCTTTTGGTTAAAAGCGAGCCAAAGTATTCTGTACATTAAAACCACATGCTCCATCGTTTACTGACTACATTCTTATTTACATTGCCACAGGTTTTTGGTTTTGCATTAATCAAAAACATGCAATGCTGATTAAAAGCAGCTAAACTGCTCTATGAAAGCGGAAAACTTTATAGTGCCTAAATCTCTGTTTTGTTAAGACAGAAATTAAGTCCACAGAAAGTCCAATTCAGTTTGAAATACATTTGTGTGTTCAGATTTCAACTTTCAAAACCAGATGAATCACAATTGCCTAGTTGTAATTGTTTCAACAAAAAATAAGATGACACAAGAGAAGCTATTCCAAGCTTACAGAAATAGATGCAAAGAGTGCGTGCATGATTAAACACATTCAAATAAAACACGTTTTGTAGTCCAAAACAAGACATAGTTTTGCTACCGAGTACTTTGCACAATCCACCAAAGCAATCAAGTTAAGCCTGTCTTTTAGGCAAGCAGTAGTTTTCTCCTCTGAGAAGGGACATTGAAGAATGGTAGCAAAATTTTTCAGATGTTTCCCCAGATTTATGAGGAATATCCCCATAGATCATTTTCAACACATGCCAATATAATTAAGCCAGACAATGCAAAATAACCCCAGCCCAAACCCTTTCTCCTACCTCATAAAACATATACAGAGAAAGCAGCGTGAGTCCGAGGTTGTAGACCACTAGAATACCCCTGCATGAAAATGGTTGTTTGTTCCGCATGTACTTTGGTCCTAGCCATACGATTAGCAAGTACAAGACTGAGAAGATAAAGGTAGGTGTATAATTCTCCAGAAGAAGCCATCCTTTTACTCTGGGGTCTGAAACAAACAAACAAAATTACAAACACTTAGATTTTTGCAAGTGGAAGAATTTAATGTGTCCAGAAAAAGCTCTACCCAAGAATGCTTCTAGTGCCAGAATTATCAGAGAAAGATGAAGGGAGAACAGCAAGTCCTTTCTATTAAGGGCCAGGTTGTTAATTATGAAAAACTTACACAAACAAGAAGATTTTAGTTATACAGTTGTTAAAGAAAACAGAAATAATCCTCTTCCTGAAACAAAGATATTCCTAAATTATTACCTAATTATTATGAGTGAAATACTCACTACTGTTCCAAAATGTCATTCATCCTGAATACCAAAGATGAATTTAAATGATAAAAAAAGGCTTCAGTGACCTTTTTCCCCTTATTCTCTCAAATTAACCTTTCCAAACAGTACCCTTCTTATTTCCTCAGAACAAGCAAAGCTAGGAGTGAAGTGCACACCTTTACAGGTATCAGCAGATCATTTTTTTCTAGTCTACATTGTACCAATACTAACCCCAACAGATATCTATATGTGCTCTCAGGATACTTAAATTTTGGAGTCCTTGTGTTAGCAATGAAACACAGAACAGTCAGTCCAGTTTGACCAACCAGACCAGCTGGCAAAATGTCGACTCTTCAGAAAAAGCACGGAAACTGCTCAGAACAAGAGCACTTCAGTGGAATGCCTAAGGCAAGCACAAGACACTTTTCTGCACGGTCACTGTTGACCTACGAGCGCATGGTCCAAGCCCAGTAACAGCACGGCATTTCACTCCCTTCATCTGATTCCTGCCCAAAGGACAGAAACCGTGCTTACCAAACCATAAGCCAACAACGTCTTCATTTTAAAGGAGTCAAATGTGGATCTTGACTGTAAGAAACGAGGCCTTAAAATGTAGGTTGGGAAATAGTTAAGAAAGCCTGGGAATTGTTTGCATTTGCTGCTTTCAGTTTCAAGACATGGCAAATACAGACCACATGCAAGCACAGACTGTAAGTTTTATCACATCATTTGAACAGGTTCAGCATGAAGATGAGTGCAGAGGGCACAGAGCAACTCCAAGCAAACAGAAGACACACTTTGAAGGATTGGAGGCTTGTTCCACAGCAGAACAGGAATTCCCTGGTGGATTTCGGCCCCCAAGGCAGAGGCATCATTGCAGGAGTTTCACTTGGACAGAGAAAGAGGGTAAGAAGCAGTAGGAAAGACGCTACTGAAACAGCCAGAAGAAGAAAGCACAAGCCACTGAGGAACATTGCAGGGGTCAGCTATGCACACCGCCTACAGGATCATCTGAATCCTGGATGAAAGCCCCCACCACGAGGGCATCGCCTGCTCTGGTCCCACTGCCTCTCCCTTCTTCACACTGACCAGGATTTCTGCTCTCCACCTGCGAACCTCTTCCAAGTGAAAAACCCACCAAACCCACAGTTTGTTTAAAGAGGTTTTCAAAGAAGCACAGGTTTCTAAAAATCACAGGTTTTTTTTTTGTAAGTGAAAACTTGGTGAGCAGCTTTAATTATAAGGGCAAGAGTATTTTTATTTCAAAATGCAAATTCAAAAAAGTTTTATTTTTCCCCCAACACAATCTATTATTAACTTCTAAGAAAAAAAGTGCAAAGATCTGAGTGAGCTAAGTAGGTCACGAAGGCTAACAACATTGGCACTTAACTGGTAATAAAAAGAACGGCATTGCTGAACAACTAGCAGCTCTTCAGGTCAGAAAATTGCAAGCACTGAGAAGACATTTTCCATTTATTATAGGATCACACATTTTGATGTTCTGCCGATACTAAGAAAAGTGGTCACCTTTCAAAGTCAGGATGCTAGAAATGTCCTTTCTTATGCTCTGGTGCCTACGCTTTCATATCAGTCCTACTGTTTTATTTTTTGAAAAAGCTTACCTCTGGGTCCAAGCCAAACGTCTAGGTAGCTATTGATTGTTTTATCCAGACGTTCCATTCTATAATCTGTTGAAATGAAAAGATGCAGAGAAAGTTAGTTCTTCAGCTCACGGAAACACTTTAATTGTCTGAGTACCAACTGCTATGGTCAACAGAGAAAATAATAACATACAAAAATTGCAGACAGGTACTGGACATTACTAGCATATATCAAGTATGGAAAGCTTACTCTAGTGTCAGAGAACCACTGGTGTAAAAAGCCGCATTTTCTGCTGAATTATTTAATTATGGATATAGAATAAAAAATGGTTTAAAACATTACGTTCAGATTAACCCAAAGTTCCCTCTAGTTCTGTATTTAAGAGTGCAAATACAGGATGACATCTTGCAAGATCCCTCTGCAAAGAGGAGGATGAGGCTTGGATCTTAAAAAAGCAGCAACACTGAAATTCCCAAATAAATACTATGAAGCTATTTTAACAAAGAATCCCAAATAGCTGGCAACACCAGCTGAGGAGAAAGAAGGAAAAGAAAAATGTAAAAACTGGCTCTACTATCACTTTTATGAATAGGTGACTGATTACAGCTATGATTAACAGCCCATAAAACTAACAGATGAACAACTCTGGAATGAATGACATAGAGGGTTGCAGAGGCGAGGGAGGAAAATATTGCAATTCACAGCATGAACATCTCCAGTTCCCCAACTTCCTTACTGGCAAAACATTGTGAAATAAAACTCATCAAATATCAGTACAGAAAAGTGATTGAGTCATCTGTCATCTCCTTACATGGCCAATATTTATCGGGAGAACCTGGTACACTGCAGTGTGCAGGTCTGCTGTGCCTTCATACGGTTAAAGCAGGAAAGAAATACACGAAATTGTTCCGAAATTGTTCTTGTGAGAGTGGGAAGAAAATTTATTTTTGATTTAAAAAAAAAATTAAAAAACTCCTTCCAATTTCCTCTTTTCTATCCAGAATTCCTTCCAATTTCTTCTAATTATTACAGATACACTGAGCTTTCACTAAAAGAATTTTGCCCATTTTCACTAGGATAATTTTCACTTCTTGGTGTTTCTCTTCCCTTAAGTACTCATATTAACAGCAATTTTTAGTTACATGGAAATAACGTAAGCAACACATAAGCTGTCAGCATACCCACAGTGAAAACTGAAATGATTATGCAAGTTTATGCCTTGCTGCCAGCAACAAAGAAATTCATCTTTTTTTTTTGGGGGGGGGGGGGGGAGGGGTGGTAAAAGATGCATTTACATCACTTGTTGTTCTATATAAGCCTCATGTCCCTCCTACCCCATTGCAACCTCAAGGCCCCCATGCTCCTAGAGGATTTCTGGCTGCAACCCAAGCCCATCTTTCCCCCTGCAGTCTCAGGGACACACACAGAAGAGGATTTTCTAATCTGTGTGCACAAAGTATTTTTTACTGGTTTGGACTACACAAGCACACAGAAACTTCCCTGAAATTCTGTCACCAGAAAAAAAAAAGAAAAAGAAGAAAAAAAAAAAGCTCGATTAAAATAATCAGAAGCCTTAAAAGACTCTTGTAATCCTGATTCACAGCAGCTGTATTTTCCAACTAAGAATCCTGAAGAAGTCCGGTCCAAATAACTACACACTTCACAAGAATGTACATTTTTTGGATTGCCTTACAGCACCAATTATGACATGAATTATGAATGCCCCTGGCATGCTGGTATCCTAGGAATAGTCGCGTTTAAGAAGGCTATTCTATGCTAGCACAAACACGAATATCAGGAAGACTTTTAGAAATAAGTATCTAAATTCCAAGGAAAAGAAAGAAAATTATCCAGAGCATGTTTCTTTCTCTTTCTCTCTCTCTTTTTTTTTTTTTAAATCTGTTAGCTATTAAATATCCGCAGGAAAAGTACTCCTCAGCTGATAAATTATTTTATTGTTTGAAATCCTCACTTACTCAATTTGTCACTTGTTCCTTTGATCCAGTAACAATTTAGTTACATATTCATCCAATAAAACATAACCTGCTTCTAACTTCAGCTTTGAAGACAAAGACTTCAGATGCTAGAGTTTGATTGAAAAACAATAATTTGTTATACAAACTCAGCTCGGTTCATTACTGGCGTGCTATTTATTCTTGTTTGCTGGACCCTATAAAAATTCTGGTATGAAAATGAAACAACTAAGAAAGCAGAAACAAAGCACACCTTGCTATAGCACAGAAGGCAAGAAGTGAAACTCCACGGCCATCCTTTTTCATAAAACTGGAAGGAACATTCATTCCCCAACAGGAGGCTTTCGGCAGGGGTCTCGCCTCGGAGAGCTGCTACCCCAAGAAGCTTTTTGTTGCGCTGTTAGCATACAGCGGATTGTAAAAGGAACAGCGAAGGAAGAACTACTCCTGGTGTCAATTTCCAGAATTTGCAGAAAACGAATTTATTTCAAAAGGACCTCATTTGTATAATGCACAAACAGAGTGAAACAATCTGCTTTTGTTCCAGAGGGGGTCATGCGAAAATGCATCAAGTCTCCTGCCAATAACTGCACAACATTAAACACTGCTTCAACTGCAGCAACTACAAGGGCTCTTTTTTTTAACTGGAATAGTTTCCCAATTCAGAGGAACATCAACTTCCAGAAAAATTGAACCAGTTGCTATTTGAAACACTAACCAGCACATTTCCTAACACTGAAAATAAACAAATCCTGCAGCTTGTCACATACACGAACAGATAACTAGCAATGCTCCTTTATCCAGAAATCATCCCACAGCAAGGCACACAATTTGGTACCTAAAGTTAGAAAAAGGAAAAAAAAAAAACCAACCAATTATGCTACATTGCTTTTTAAAACACATTATTTTTCCTAACCTACAGTGGCCAGGAAATGAACCATCCTCTCTGCTCCCAGACACTCCATTACACTCTGAATGCATTGCGCTTTTAATGCTCTCCCGGTACACACCAAGACCGTGGTAGTGCACCTAAATAAGCCCCATCGAGGTCATCCTAAATGAAGATAAGAAAGGTTTCATCCTAATTACCTGACTTTATCAGTTATGTTCAGCAGCATGAAACCAGCTCCTATTTTCTCTTGCCCTATCATTTTTATGACTGTAAGCGAGCAGTTCAAAATTCATGAAAAAATCCATTAAGGTTACTAGGAAAAAGAAGTCTGTGATGTGCCCAGATCCATTTCTGTTCAGGTTTAGAACACACACACCCTCAACATCTCTGCTCACCAATCCTGTGCTGAAGTCGAGCCAAATGTGTGAATATTTTTCTTTAGTCCAACCTGCAGGATAGTACTACAGGAAAGTTGAAGTTACTATCAAAATCTTCAGAAGTATTAAAATATACTGAATGTCAAAAGTAAAATTACCAAAGGACTGGTCAGAATTCGTGGCTCAGACATCTACCTATTCACAGGTGACCACCCAACCTACCAAAAGTCATAGTTCAGGGGACTGTGAAAACAGAATCACAGAATCATTCAGGTTGGAAAAGACCTCTAAGATCATCAAGTCCAACCTTTAATCTAGTACTGACAAGTCCACCACTAAACCATGTCACTAACCTCTACCTCTACACGTTTCTTGAAGACCTCCAGGGATGGTGAGTCAGCCACTTCCCTGGGCAGCCTGTTCCAATGCCACACCACCCTTTCAGTAAAGAAATTTCTCCTCATATCCAACCTAAACCTCCCCTGGTGCAATTTCAGGCTATTTCTCCTCATCACTTGGAACCTGAACTGAGGTTAAAAGCATCGGATGGAAGCCACCAGCTAGAACAAGTGAAGGCTGTGAGACGTCACTTTGTGTTTTGCCACAAAAATCCAGCAGAAATCCAAAAAGGGAGCTGCTAACGAACAAGCTGGCAGAGGAGGAAGGGTGATGGCCTTGTCAGCCTGAAGAAAGCAGCTGCGTGGTTCTAAGATGAAGGAAAAAAGTCCCTCCCAGTCAAAATAATAAACACCTTTCCACACCCAGATAAAAAACATGTACACTGCTAATTTGTTCACACTAGGAAGAGACGTGTCATTACTTCAGGTTGATATTTTAAAGTACCAAGTCTCAGTTTCCTTGGTATATATACAACTTCTTCTATGACTTGCATGCTGTAGGCGGAGATGTGGTATTGTTAGGCTGTAAAGTACCCGTTACAGATGATATATTACAAGAACACTTCATAAAGCTATCAAAAACCCAGACAACCACTGATTTCTCAAAACGAGATGAAGTTTAAAGCTGGCTGACAAGAGGCTGTGGTCTTGGCTGCTGCAGCTAGCTGCATGGCATCACCTGCCACAGCTGAGGCAAGCTGCTTTCAGCACCAACAGGCCTGGGTTGAGCATGTCAAAGCGGAGCTCCTGGGGGGAAGAAAGGTTTGGACAGAAGATACTAAAAATTTATATATATATATATTTTTTTTCCCAGCAGTTTGCTTTGTCCCTGACCTCCTGAGCTTTGATGCTTCATCGTATCGATGAGGGAAAATTCACGCTGACTAGGTGGCGTGGAGCATGGACACATTCAAGTTACTCAGATGACACAGTTCATGAGAAAAATAATCCTACATTTTTTAATTGGAAAAGGAGGTGGACTACAAAGCTGTTCCTAGGAGGACTGTCGATATGAACATGAAATGCAGAACAGAGATGACTCTAACTTGGCCTTTGCCATCAAGTAGTACCAAGTACTGTTCCAAAGAAGCAACAAACACATTGAGAGATCACATCTTTGACCTTCTCCATATTTTTAAAGCTATTAGGCATCTCTAGGCAACTCTGATTTTCATAAAACTATTCCCATGTCCTTTTAATTACTGGACTTGCAATTCTCCAACACAAACACAACAAAGGCCAAAGTTTCATCTTGCTCCAACCAGATTGAGGCCTCTCATAAAAATACAATTTTTTTAAAAATCCTCTGCACTTATCTAAGTGGGGGTTTTGGACATCTACAGAATGTTTCGCATGCTCAGTCTCCTTCTAGCATGTCCATGCATATCCTCAATACAGTGCAGGTGGAAAATTTGAATGATATTGAGCTGCTCAGTCTGAACATGAGTGACCCTTGGCAGCTGAAAATACAGGCCAAAGGCTACGCTCAGCTGTGTTTTTCTTGTTGAATTTTATTTGTTTATCAATGTTTTTTGTACAGCTTAAAAATACTGAGAACCTGCTCTTTTACGCACATCACGACTCCCCGACTGAAGAGCTACTGAATACTGCAGTATTTTACCAGCTTCTTCCCTTCAAAGGAAATTCTCTCCTACGCTTTCAACAGAAAACATATTCTGGTGGGTTTATGCCAAAAACTGATCTAAGAATTCTTGGTTCATCTTCATGTTGACTTTTTCCTTGGAGTAACTTCAGTTTCCAGGTCCAAAGACCAGTCACGGAAGCCTGAAGGTTTTCACCCCCTGCCTCACACCACCCTTTTTTAAACAAACCAAGCAGCAGCAACAAAACATTTTGGGCTGAATGCTCAACACGTTAGGGGCCTGCTCCCTTTAAGCAAGAGGCTTCAGCTTTCATCCTGCTGCTCCAGAATTCCCCAAAATAACAGATCCCATTTATCAAATGTAAGTGCCTGAAGTCGAG
The DNA here is from genome assembly GCF_009769625.2 of Cygnus olor. Lineage (NCBI taxonomy): Eukaryota > Metazoa > Chordata > Aves > Anseriformes > Anatidae > Cygnus > Cygnus olor. The sequence continues at coordinate 25,233,398 of NC_049171.1, forward strand.
TTCCAAAAAAAACCCCAAATAGGCAACTAAATAATTGTCCTGACTTCTGAGCGCAACGCGTAGTCAGGCCTGGTTGCTCGGCATTCTTGGAAATCAGCCACTTTCTCAGTTCTTAAATTAGGACTTAGAAGCCTAATTTTAGGTACTTGATTTTGAAAATGGTGAATGATATTTTCTAGTTAAACTGGTGTTTCCCAATCCTTACCGCTGCGGAGGTGACTCCTCTTTTCCCTCCTCCGAAAGTCCAACCAGCCCCTCATCCAAAAACACAACCATCACACCGCTGTTTGCAAATGCTCATCTGCTTGACACTGGGAAGGCAGCACCAGGAAGCAGACTTGCCAGCTATTACTGTCTCCTTTACCAAAGCCATCCAGATTCTCCTTCACATTCCCAGATCTTTCACTTTCACACATATTTTGTCTTCCAGCTTGCCACCAGCCCCAGATTCCTTTTTCTGCCTTTTATGAACAGGACTCGAGCATGCTTGATGTCAGCAGTGAAAGGAATTTTAGAAGAAGCCACGGTCCATACTGATCTGAAAGTGCAAGTACATTTATTTTATCTGAAACCATATGAAGTACGAGTGCTGTGGATTTTGCAGTTTATACATTTTTTGTGTGCGTGAAAAGAAATAAACTAATTTTAAACTTCATTTTGCAACTGTATCCCTAGCAAAGCAATGCAGATTTTCAGCCCACCTTGCAGCAGTGGCAAATCATCCCGGCTGCTGCTGACTCACCAGGACTCAACAGTGCTGAGCTTTCATGCTCACCATCAGCACAAGCGTAAAGAAGCTCAGAAATAAATTATGTGTACAAAACTCAGGGAAGTGTGGGGAAAAAAAAAAAAAAGGCAGGACAAAGGGGAGAAGCCAGTCTCAAGCAGTTTAACCTCAATGGTATTTCAAAAACTTTGAAAACAAAGGGAGTAAGGGAAAGCTTTGCCCAGTTAATTAGGGTGTGATTTCATGCCACTACCTTTTCCTGTCATCCCTCCCACTCCTTGACAAATCCTTCAGCTGTGACTGCCTTCATACTGAAGCACAACTGTGGTAATTGAAGCATTTTACAGAACAGAAACAAATACAAGAAAGAATTCAGAATTCTGCAAAATGGAATTAATTGTCCTCGATACTCATACCTCATTAAACTGGAATCTAATCATCACATAGACGATAAAGACAAATCATGGATCCTTGCAACACAATTCACATTTTCAGCAGATCTAAACAAGCTCAAATTAGGATCTGAACGTCCTAAGATTAGGACATTCACATGCATTTCATCCCTTCGTGGTCAACAGTTTGTGCTGTGCTGCGGGACAACTTTAGCCTAAGGGAGAGCACTGAGGACGACGGCCAAGTGGGAAAAACAAACTGGAAACACTCAAATAAATGCACGCAAGTGCTGAGAATAGGTGGAAAAGGGGTACACCATCACCTCTCAATCCCAGAAGGATGCATCCAGCTAGAAATAATAGTCTCCCTGTACTGCAAAGTCCCCATTAGCAGCAGAAAAGCTAGTACCCATCAGCGGTACGATAAAATGCTTTTTGCAGCAGCATACATTTTCCAGGAGTCGAGCGTTCGACACGGTATCCTTTGCCCGGCCGCTGCGCCTATTATCCAGTAACCACAGAACTGCTCATCACAGCTGCCAGCTTATAACGTTGTGGTGTTGGAGTCGTAAAGTGCACATTGCAAAAGTATTTACAGAAATCAAAGGAGGAGGAAAAAAAAAAAAAACAAAACGGCAAAGCACGCAGGTTTATTCAACTGCTCTGTTTGGAATAGCCCATAACTACAAAATGTGCAAGGTCACCAGCAACTCCCTCTGGGCTGTTCAGAACTGATTTTTTTTTTTTTTTAAATGGGAGAGAAATCAGGCAGAAGAGAGGATAAAACTGTAGCAAACTGCATTGGGTGGAAATATACACACACACACACACAGAGCGGATGAGTTGCAGGCTGACTGTTTTGGAAGTGAAGCTGACACACAGCATTGCCTATAGAGCTTTGCTCCAAACCCCTCCTCACCCAGCAGTATGAAAGTACTTGGTAAACAGCTACTGTTTAATGGGAAATTCTCTCTTTTTCAAAAGCTTTGCTGGTATTGCAATTGCAAAAATATTGCTAGCTGTAGTTTATTTGTCGCAAGGCAGCAACAAGCAGCCTGGGAAGCTAAAGAGCGAGCTGACAGAAAGGAGGAGCCACGGGCTAAGCCCAAAGGGCCATAAGGACCACAGCTTTCATTTTGGGTCTCCACCTGCAGCAAGGACTGCAAAATTCCTCTGTTAATAAAGTAACTTCTCTAACTTCAGACTGTGCTTATCACTCAAGCCAACATTTTACACCCACAGGAGAAGATAAAGGCCTGGTCCCTGAAGCAGTTTGTAATGAGCCTTCTTGACGAAAACATCACAGCCCCACCACACTCATGCACTGGCACTGAGCTCTATCAACGACACACAGGGAAGTTATTTTCTAGTAGCAGAGCCAACAAAGTCCAAAGGACAGAGAAGCCCAGTCTTGCATGACCACGATGAGCACCCAGCACCAGCAGCAGAGTTCAAGGGTACTGCACGGCTTCAGCAGAGTGAGCTTCAGCCTTTTTTTTTAAATATCCCCATCATGTAATTGCATATATAAACATAAAAAAGCATTAAAATAGCAATAAAAAGAGTTGCAAGTGGAGCCAGGCAAACCTTCATTTCCTCCAGCACCCCACAGCAGTGTCACTGACTCCTTCTGAGCCTGGTGGACATCTCAAGAGCGAAACAGAAAGTAGAGGACGCCTCAAACTCTTAATTATTTTCTTTGCATTTATTAGCTTGATGTACAAAAGCTTGCAATCTGCCCCATAAAGATCTGAAACACCGTGCTAAGCAAGAGAGCACCATGCACAGTTATCCAGTAAACAGGGCTAGCTATAAAGAGGTTATCTGGAGTCCACACGGTGACTAGATGCAGTAATCCAATTAAAAGCTGAGAAATTTGGGGAAGATCGTGAAAGTGAGGGTGATGGTCACAAAAATAACACTACACCATGCCATACTGATGAGTACTGGCATAACAGAGCACACAAAACCAAAACCAGGATGCCCTGCTAAGCTGTGTAGCTACAACTCATGTTCAGATGGGTAAACAATACCTTTTGGAAGACCACTTGTGCTTGGGAAACCAAATCCCACTGAAAAAACACCTACACAACCAAGTCAACGTTAGGCAAGTTACTGCACGTTATTTGTTTGAGTGCTTCTCTGATTTCCACTGAGCATGGATTGCCAGGAGAGATGGGAAATTCCCCAGTGGAATGTAAGATGCAGAAAAATACATGCAATACACTGCATTAGCTACAGTCCTCAAAAAGAGTTTCTATACTTTTACCCAAAGGAAGAAAAGATGCATATTGACACTGTAAACCCAGCCCACAGCTTATCTTGCTGCCGTTTCTTCACACAGCCAGTCACGCTATGAGAAGTCACTCTTGAAACTTTTGCATTCTCCTGCTGTACCCCTGGAAGACACGAGTTAATCATCACGGTTGCAGCTGCACCGATAGTTGGTGCCTTCATTTTACGATGCTAAGTATCCTGCCCAGTGGCACCATTCGCTACACACAGTTGTGCTATCAAAGAGTCAGGCAAGCGCGAATGACTGCTGGCTTTAAATAGAAGAAGGTGCCAAAGAAGTTCTCAGAATGGTGGGAAAAGTAACATGGAGAAGAGAAGAAGGAAAAATATTTAGGGTACCACCGTTAGGCCATGGCAGCGTGCCACTCAGAACAAAACCCTGCAGCTAACAAATTCTGCAAATGCTTTCCTGGCGCAGTCTCTGCATTGAAGAATTTTCAAATTTCCTTGATGAAATGATTGACTCATGAAACACAGACTTAAGTCCTGTTAAACCCCCCTGCCTTCAAAAATATGGTGCTCATCACTCAGAAAAGCAACTGCCTTTGAAGCATTCAGATCTTACTCTCTTTTCCACAGGACAAAGGAGTTAAAACTCATCGGTGGAAGACAAGATGGAATTTTTTCCTGCCCAGCAATGACGAGCAGTGTCAGAAGCGAAGATGACATGTCCTAGTAAAGGAGCAGAGGAAGAGGGGGCAGGAGATTTCTTACAGACGCCTCATTCTCATCACTCCCTCCTTTCCCTTCCTGTACAACACGGGCACCTGGCAGCACTTCACTTACAGATTTGCTAATAAGCCCAGCGGGCAGCCAGCTGGCAGCATTTCTGTTACAGAAGCTGAGAGCCAGGGGGGGCCTGAAGAGCTTTAGGATGTACCTGGTGCGTGACCCTACACTGACTTTGTGCTCTGCTGCCAAGAACCAGCATTTGATACGGGGCACCAAGTCAACAGCCTAACAAGGGCTGCTGGAAGAATGACTGAATCCTGGATTAACTAGGGAAGAAAGCAATTCTACCTGTAGATTTCCTTTGATGCTGGCAGCACTTTTCATAAGTACTGTTTCATCAGAAGACCCTGCTCCAGGATGCAATCCCTCACATCTTCTTGTTTGCTTTTGGGTGAGAAAGGCCAACCAAGGGGAAAGACAGTCATGGTAAAGCTTGCTGTGATCTTACCACTGATTCTTTCTAAGAACTTTAAAAAGATTACTCAAAGGAAAAACGCTGTCCGCAACACCAACAGCTGCCAAGCCATTCGCTACAAGTCCACAATACAAAAAATTCAGGCACCTGCAGAATCCAGCAGGGAATTCCAGCACAGTGATTTTCTTTCCTATAAAGAGAAGGATGTCCCTATTTTTAAAGCCAAATTATAGAACACTGTTCAAATAAGGCCAAAATGAAATGCATTGTACACACTGCATTTTACATGTGAGAAAGGTTCTGGGGGAAAGTGCAAGAACCGCAGGCAAAAAAAAAACCAAAACTTAAATAACAAAAGGTCATACCAAATATGCTAATGTCATGCAGAGCTAGCTTGTAGAGAGTCCTTAAATATAATTATTATAGCATGAACTGACAGATTATTGCACTGAAAGAGCAGCAACAAAAAAGAGATAAGATGTTCGAAATACAAAATGAAGTAGAATTTAAGATGCATCACTATCTTTCTGTCTTGAAAAATGCAGGCTCAGGGAGGGACTCAATCCAAGCCAGCTGTGAGAGTGCAGGGCTTAAGGTGAAGGAGGACAAAGTGAACCATCAAGAGAATGCACAGCTGGGGACTAAAGATAGACTTCTTTAGCGGGTGTTAGTTGACAAGAAGCTAGACATGAACCAGCAATGTGCACTTGCAGCCCAAAAAGCCAACCATATCCCGGGCTGTAACAAAAGAAGCGTGGCCAGCAGGCTGAGGGAGGTGATTGTCCCCCTCTGCTCTGCTCCCCTGAGACCACACCAGAAGTAGTGCGTTTAGATCTGGGGCCCCCAGCACAAGAAGGATATGGATGTATTAGAATAAGTCCAGAGTAGGGCCATGAAGATGATCAAGGGGCTGGAGCACCCCTCCTGTGAAGGAAAGGCTGAGGGAGTTGGGGTTGTTCAGCCTGGAGAAGAGAAGGCTCTGGGGAGGCCTTACAGCGGCCTGCCAGTACCTAAAGAGGGCTACAGGAAAGCTGGGGAGGGACTCTTTGTCAGGGGGTGTAGTGCTAGGACAAGGAATGATGGCTTTAAACTAAAAGAGGGGAGATTTAGGTTAGATGTTAGGAGGAAATTCTTCACTCAGAGGGTGGTGAGGCACTGGCACAGGTTGCCCAGAGAAGCAGTGGATGCCCCATCCCTGGAGGTGTTCAAGGCCAGGCTGGATGGGGCTTTGGGCAACCTGGTCTGGTGGGAGGTGTCCCTGCCCATGGCAGGGGGGTTGGAACCATATGACATTAAAGGTCCCTTCCAACCCAAACCATTCTGTGATCTATGACGAGGCTACTTAAATGCTTCATTTTATCTGCAAAAATATTCTGACAGAAACAGAGATAGTGAAAAGAAATACACAGAAAATTATAAAAAAGCTAAACACAGGGCTTTGGGTAAGTATGACTGAAAACTACTACACAACAACAGTCAGTCTGCAGCTAAAGACCTTAGAAGACAGAGGGGATACTCATCAGTATCCTAACTCTCAGTGTTAAATCGCATTATACTGTAAGAAAGAATAATCTAAGTCCTTAGTAGCGATTTGAGACAAGCCTTGAGTACAGCAGCCCAAGACTGAATTTCAGTGACTTTCATTTCTGATAATTCCAAACAGTTTAACTCCATGCCCAGAGCTTATAATTAAATTCATTATATAGAAAAACACATTGCTAGATAATTAGGAAGTGATTTATAAGGGAAAATGAAGCTTTCTCCTTTCTGCTAACAGCAAAGTGAAAACCTAACCTACGCTACATTTTATAAGCACTAATATTTTGCCAAGAGTGGAAGATGGGAAAGAATTAAGTTGTGCTTCATTAGCCACTCTTGTAAAGCAACTCTTCAAACTCTAGGAGAAAGATAAGCTCCTTAGCCTCCATAGCAGAACTTTGTGCACACCTATGACATGAATAGTAATATATTAAAAGTTGCTCAGGAAGCAACACCAAACCTTTGCATTCTGTGGTGCACCTATTTTGTGTATGTTTCGTCCAGACTGTATAGGATACTGAATGTTTCAGACAATAAAATTTCTTATTAATAATGTTGGCAGCTCTGTGAAAGTTCCCCACCAATCTCTCGCCACCACCATGACTCTATTTTTCATGTACATTAAAAGCAAAACATGCTTTTGTCCAAAATAACCTCTTCCATGAACCAAATTTTTAAACATTAAAAGACGATGCTGGTGGCTGGAGGCTGTTGTTCCACAATGTTTTTATCACCACGAAACACAAGTCCTACAAACAGGTGTGCCATCTCTACAATAAAAGACAGAAAAGGGACTCTTCATTTAGGTAGGCCTGCTATTCCAGACGAGAGAAGCGAAATGCTCGAGTTCACAGCCTCACACAGCAACTGTTACGTGGTGGAGGAACAGAGAAAGAAAAAATAAATTGTTTAACATCCTGTTCACATGTTCACAATGAGAATAGCTTAAGGTGGGGATTTGGTTGGGCTCTTGGCAGAGAGGAACCACGTCTTTCACCCGCCGATCCCAGCCCAGGACTCCTCCAACAGCTCAGCACAGACCCCAGCCCTGCTTGTTTGTTTTGCAGAGCAACCTCCCCGAGCACCTGCTGAATCAGCTTTTACAAGGCAATGCTGGAAAAACAGATAAAGAGAAAAATAGAGAAGAGAGAAAAGGCACAGCAAGGAAAAATGAAAGGGGAAGTGGGGTAGAAACCCCCTTAACTTTACTGATTATCTGCTGCATGCACATGCCCGGCATTTCACTTACAGTCCCCAGCACTGTAGGTTCAGGTACAGCTGTCTCCTTCAGAGGAAGCACAGCACTAAAGCATGCACATTCATCACTCCAAAATGATCATTTTTCACACTCTAAATGGTGGCTAAAGCCTGGTGAAATCCCCATGTTCTCACCAAGTGTGTCCCTGAGGACTCAAATCTTTATCTTAACAGCTTCTTAAATATCTATTTTAACAGGCAAAGCCAGTTCACACAAACACGTAGAGACCTGACCCGTGCTACATGCAACTGACGCCTAGGTTTGTGCATCATTTGAGCCTGATGTGTGTTTTGTAAAACCAAGAAGCATTTAGCGTGCACAACTGAAAATTCTTGATAGTTTTGCAGTTACTCAACTAGGGCTTATACCTGAATACATTATCTAAATGAGCTCTGCACTGAAGGCAGAAGAAACAAGTCAATTAGGTGGTCGACTTCAAAAAAATGATAGAAAAACCTTTGGAAATGACATTAGTGATCCCTTCCTGTATCTTAATGCAACCACTTAGCAGCAGTGATAGAGCAAGAAATCAATATAAAAGATAAAAAAGTATCAAAGCGTGTTATTTTTGTTCTGCAAGGCATTGTCAGGCTCACAGCTTGCCTTTGCTTGCTTCAAAGGCAGCTGATGATGGCTTTGAAAGGGCAGAAGAAAGGGTAACGAAGTTAAAGGTTTCGGGAACCTGCCAGGTAGAAGCGAAGCACTGAGTACTGCCTCAAAGACCCCTGGAGGTTTCGGGACTACTCGGGAACCTGATAAAGGTTGCAAAACCAGAAGACAGAGCTAGAGCCGTGTAAAGTCTCACAACAAGGGGTACGACACCACCATCGGCTCTAAAAATGGCTTATTTCTCTGCCACATTTTTACATATAAGCAGCTATTGCATTACCAGGGCAATAATCTAGACCAAAATGCGGTGACCCTTCTGGGACAAATGTATTTTTTTTTTCCCCTTTTTTCTCTCCCTGTTTGGAAAGACAACAGGCAAGGCTTCCAAAGGCAGTAGGAGTAGGAGTAAGTCCTTACTGACTTGCCTGGTGTCTTTTCCCTCCATCACCGGGTATTGGGTCTGCCACTCCATATATCGCTAGTGCTCCCCTATGGTTATGTTTCCTATACCCCTTATGGTACCTTTTAAGAAGGTGATGGGAATACTTGCCCAGAATTTCACCGTAAACATCGACTACCCTGCAACTGGCACAGCATTGTAAGCATGTGCACAAAAACGCAAGCATAACTCACGTTGTGGCCTCCAAACCAAATCCAGCTTCATGTCCCTCTACCCACAGTTGTCCTACAACTACCACGTAATGAATAAACTGAACGTACGTGCATTTAGCTAAGTGCAAGAGCCACACAAAAACTGCCACGCGAGTTAAACTTCAGCAGGCAGGAAGGTTTCTCAAGTTTCTTTTTCTAAAGGGCAGGGTTAAGCATCGCAGAATGTCACCCTGCGAACTGGTTAATGGTTTAATTATTGTTATTTAAGTCAGAGGACTACTGTTTGGCAAGGAGATGGAGATGATCAGCACTTCTAAAAGCCAGCTGGGAACAAGAAATAATCCTTCAGGAAAAGGCTAAGAGAAGCTTTCTGATTAAATTGCGTGCATGGAAATAGCATGCCTAAGGGGAAGCCTACAAAGATCAAGGTACAAAGATTTACAGTTTCCCAGATCTTGACTGAAACAAAGCTGAGGACACAGGACTAACACATGACCCACACCCCTATGCTCGGATAAGTCTACTGACAGTTGACAAAGTAGCCACAAACCTACAAGCAGATATTTTTGCCCATTTCTAAGAGCTTCAAAGCCTAATTTCTCCCTACCTAAGTAGGAATTCCATCGTTTAAGTTTATTTCGCAATCTGGTGGCAGGCTATTCTTGCTGGAATAGCCTCAGAGTTGGTGGAGGGGCTCTTCCACCAGGCCATGGTCTGCTCCAAGTCTGCCAAACCCGCACCGGTGCCTGTAGGGCACCCAAGGGATGTCAGCATCTCCCCGTCACCAGCCCGAGCCAGGGACCCCTTCAGCAGAGGGGCACAGACTGCCCTCATCTTCCATGCTCCCCAGCAGGTTTGTAACAGTATTAACAACAACAACAAAAAAAAAAAAAAAAAAAAAAAAAAAAAAAACACACAAAACCTATGAGCAAAACAGGCAGCAATGCAAACACGCGTGTTTATGAATTACTAAGTTAAACTTACAGGATGCTGTAATGTGTACTTGGTCTAATAAGCCTTAAGGAAATATTCTGCAATTTCGTACCTGTTTTGACCTATCGTGGGTAGCATCCCTAGGAATTGTGACACCAACAGAAACATCTCAGCACATACATTCCTCAAAAACTTGCGTGTTATTTGAACTCAAGCCCATCTCCTTCGCTTTACAGCAGAGCCCTCAGCCTGTGCATGGGAAGAAAGCCCTTATCCTCCAGTCACAGCAAATACAGCTGGCAAGAAGAATAACAGTTTTCTCAAGGTCACGAGAAGGAGAAAGAGAGAGAGGAGCACTTTGAAGCGACAGCAGAAGAGGAATAGTCACTTTGTTTAAACGACTGACCGCGGATCCTCAAGGATGCGATTGTGTAGGAATCACAGAGCACGGCAGAATTTAAAACTGCAGGAAAGAGAAGTTTATTCCATGTCTGCTATTGCTTTTCATAAGCAAGTCTTGTTTCCCGAAAATATTACTACAACTTAGCGTGTTTAGTCATCGCCCAAAAAACATCCCGCTTGGCAGACAAGTGTTCAGCACGGAGCCTTAACACAGAGGTCAATTAAATCCAGACAGCTGTAGTATAAATACAAGTTCGTCAAAGGTTTTTGTATTTCTACCTCCTCGATATGCTACTGCTCGTTAATGAAGCTATCATTACCGAAGCACAACCTATATAGCCAATAAAGCTTTAATAAGGGCAGGCAAAACATCAGATGCAATGGGATGATGCTGAGACCCGATCCCGGTTTACCTTAGTTAGTTCAGCAGAAGCAGGGTGATTCATTTGTTCCTGGAGAAGTGACAACTATATCCAGCAGCCTGTATCCGTAAAAACTGTACACCTGGTGAGGGAATTTATTAGACTGCCATTGTGCTTTCCACACGCTCGACGCTTTGTGCTTGGCGTGAGTCAACCATTTGATCGAGGAAATTAAATAACTCTTCAGCGCACAGACCGCGCTGGGGAAGCGTTCACAAAGCGCATACTTTGGACAAGTTTGTTCTTGTGCTCTTATTTACCCCGTCAGATAATGTGCCCTAAACACCAACACACAAATAGAGAAACCAAGGCAGTAAACTTTAGGAGGTAAAACTGATTTAAGCAGAGTCACTGCACACGCAGTCCACTGCAACTCCGAGAGGCATCTTGGTAGCAAAAATGACGGCGGCAGCGATCTGAGCGTGGCACCTGAGCAGCACTCGGCAAAGCAGCTGAGCTGGAAGCCAGTTTCCAAACAGACTAGCTTCGACGTAATTCCTTAATTATTCTCTTCATTTGCCTGCACGTGGACGAACGCGTGTGATCTTTAAGGGGAAAAGCGTTTCTGACGCTAGCATGCAGAAGCCCTGTGGACCGCAGGAACAGCGCGTTTGGGAATCACAGCACAAATCAGAGAGTACACTGCAGATGACAAGACAGCTACAGATTACAAGGCTTGTTGTCAGTTTTGTGCAGCGTTTTGGAGCCTGAAAGGCATGCAGTAAGCACCAATTTCTTAAGTCGAACGGCTTAAAAGCATGTGTTGCATCCCGGAAGGATATAATCTCGCACTTTAAAGACAGGAGGATGTTGCTGCGAAGTTTAGGCCTGCAGCCTCAAAGCACTCGCATGTTTAAACAGCTTTAAGGATCTCGCTGTGAGACTGATTTCAGATACTGCAATGAAAGAGGACGAAGATTAAGAGGACAAAACAAGCAAGTTGTTTGGCTGCTCGGGGGAGAGGTTATGGCAAAAAGCACCGGAATAAATACGCGCCTTCATGACCTCCGCAAAGAGCTGGCAAACCTCAAGAGGAACTTGGGTACCTCAGAATAGGCACAGGGTCAGCTCGTGCACGGCCTCAAAATAAGCAAGAAACGAGATGCAGAAGTACTTCCCTGGAGGTGTTCAAGGCCAGGCTGGATGGGGCTTTGGGCAACCAGGCCTGGTGGGAGGTGTCCCTGCCACGGCAGGGGCTTGGAGCTGGGTGGCCTTGGCTCCTCAGCAGCGAGGCAGCGCCCCGGCCTCTGCGACAAACCCTCACCGCGGGCAGTAAGGAACCCACCAGGACCCTGACTGCTCCTAAAGGCTTTTCAGGTCTTCTCTCACAAAATATTTCCCTTAGGTGATGCACGGATGGCACTAATCGGGGGGCTCCACGGAGACCACCAGGCAAGGGAAGGCAAAGGCAGCGAGTGCTTTAACCTGGCGAGAGCTCCTCTACTCGAGCACTGCCTCTACACGGGTGGGTTTTTGAGCTCTGCAGCAACACAAGTGTTTCGTGTTGCAATGCCTGTGGCCCAGAAATGAGGAAGGTAAAGGAACGAGGTCTGCTTGTTGCGTGAAAGCATTTAACCAGTTATCAACTGAACAAAACTTACAAAGATCACACTCCTACCCAGGCAGCTCTGATTCACCCTCAGCACCGGGCTTTCCACCTGTCACCACGCGAACGGGAACACCACAAGCAGTCTGGAAACCTAAAACATTCGGTTCTGCAGCCAAAAAATCAAGATTTTTCAAACACATTTCCCAAGCTCTGCTCCCAGCGAGCTGCAAAATGAGCAACTTAAGTTAGCGCCCAGCAGCCTGTTATTTCCACCTGACACATTTACACGTTTTGTTGTCCTGCTGAGGGCACCTTCTCTAAGCTAATTCCTCTTGTAAGCAACACAAAAGGAAGGTCAGCAGGAAAAGAAGAGATAAGAGAAGAGAATTCAAAATATTTTATTTCAGCTCCCACTGCACTAAGGGCGAGGAATGCAGCAGGAGGAATTCTTGCTGAGAGACGTGAAGGCAACAACAACTTACTAAAAATACTGCACTGAGCATACCCAAAGGGCGGTCAGAGAGCACACCAGCTAAAAAACCCTACGGATGCTGCGTTTACGCTACAAACACACACACATCGAGATACTTCATCTACAGCTGCTACGTAAAATACCCCAAACTACACAAAGTGCAATTGCTTTTTACAAAGAACATACGCTTCCAGCAGGCATCACTGGTGCTGTTTGTAAGACACCCAGCCCAGAACCCACAATTCTGGCACCGTTTTGGGGCCACGAGCCCCGTTGGTGGGTGTCACTGAGGACGAGCCCATTGCTGACCTCGGCGGTCTCTTTTGCACCTCCGTCGGCTCCTGGGGAGCTGGAAGGGGACTCCCACCGAGCTGATCCCCGCCAGCTACAGGTACCGGAGGTTTTGAAGGGAAATCCTCACTCTGTGCACGCAAACACGAACACCCCAACAGACAAAACCACACTGGGGCCATCCCCAGCCAGCAGCCAGCAGCGTGCTGAGCACGAGCCCCGGCGAACACCACCACCACCACCACCACCACCACCACCACCACGTCCCCCTTACCCTGGGAGCGACCTAACCCCAAACTTTGCCACTGAGCCCTGGCAGGAGGAGCCCCGGGCGCTCACCCCGCTCCGTCTCCAGCCGCAGGGCGTGCTGCCATCCGCACAGCGCCGTTCGCCGAGGCTTCCTGTCCGGAAGCATCCTCCATGCAGCTGCACCCGCTGCTTCGGGGGGCTCCTTCCCTTCCCCACCATTTCTTAGCCTCCTACCCACCAGCACCAGCACCCCACTCGCCATTTTCCCCCGTTCCCCACGGCACGGGATGCTCGGAGCCGCCACGCTCAAGCCACATGGGGAGCTCGGAGGCCGTGTGGCCGTCCGTGTCCGTGTGGCCGTCCGTGTCCGTGTGGCCGTCCGTGTCCGTGTGGCCGTCCGTGTGTCTGTCCGTGTGTCCGTCCGTGTCCTTCCCACGGGCCGGCCACTGGGAAGACGCGTGGCGGGGTTACGGGGAGAAGGGGAACTCCCCGCCCTTCCCGTGCGCGTCTTTTTTTAAATTTAATTTTTTTTTTTTAATTTTTCCCTTTTTTTCATGTCCCCCCCCCCCCCCCCCCGAGGGCTTCCCGTGCCCGGGCAAGGCGCAGCCCCAAGTTGGGAGATGCGGTAGCCATGGCGATGCGGGATTGCATCATGCTCCCCAAGCTGTCTATGGGGGGACCCCCCCGGCTGTCCCCCCCGCGCCCCATCCCCGTCCCGCACCCCAAACCCCCCCCAAACCCCGTACCCCCCACCCCCCCCCCGGGCCGTACCTGGGGCGCGGGCGGCACCGGCCGGCACTGGGCGCGCTGCGGGGCCGGGGGGCGGGGCCGGGGGCGGGGCTTGCGCGGGGAGGCCCCGCCCCCGGGCCGCCCGTGGGCTGACTGTGACGTCACGGTGGTGCGGGTGGGGAGAGGGATGCGAGGGGGCGGGCGGGGCGGGAGGGGGGCGCGCTATGACGTCATGGGCGGCGGGGGCCAATCCGGCGGCGGTGGAAGGTTCGGGAGAGGTTTGGGAACCTCCCGGCCACGCCCCCGGCGGTTGGCGCCGGACCGGGCCGAGACGAACGGACCCGAACGGACCCGAACGGACCCGAAGTGACCCGAACGGACCCGAACCGACCCGAAGTGACCCGAAGCGACCCGAACCCATCCGAACGGACCCGAACGGACCCGAACCGATCCGCGTGCGGCGGCGGGGAGGGCGGCCCCGGGGGCTGCGGGGACAAAATGGAGCCCGCAGGCCCCATCTTACCCTCGCCCCCCACGTCTGCCCCTCTCAGGCTGGCCCTCACACCTCGTGCCAGAAGACGAGCTTTTAAAGAGTTTGTTCCGTCTGTTTGCTAAATACATGAAAATGTTGCCTAAGTTTTCTGTCTGAATGTGAGGGAGTGCTTCTTTGCTGTGAGGTGACAGAGCACTGGGACAGGCTGCCCAGAGAGGCTGTGGAGTCTCCTTCTCTGGAGATATCCCAAGCCCGCCTGGATGCCATCCTATGTAACGTGCTCTAGGGGATCCTGCTCAGCAGGGGTTGGACTGGATGGTCTCCAGAGGTCCCTGCCAACGTTGGCCATGCTGTGAAATAAAGAGCAGCCCTGCTTCACGAAGGAGAGGAACAGAGCAGAAATTTGCCCGAGCTGTAGTCAAGACCAAGTGTCCATGCTCAATGGGCAGCAACAAACTGCACGGTTAGCAGTTTCAGAAAGCTGCAGGAGCAAGGAGGTGCTGAACTTTTTCTCTGGGTTTACAAAGAGGCCGTGCAGGTGAAGCCACCGAGGCTAACCTTGCCAGCCCGATATCCTACAATGTCCCTTTCATCCTGTAATAATTCACTGTTCCTATGTCTGTGGCCGCTTGGTCTAAGCAGAGTGTTGCAATCTGACCTGGTTTGAGTTCAGAGTACCAAGAGTTCGTAAGGGTGATGCTCTGTTGTAAACAGGCAACGTCATAACAGCTTGTTTGCCCTGTGCGATCAGAAAAACAAACAAAAACCAAACAAATAAAAACCTTTCTTTAATATTGGGACAAGAAAAAAAAAAATCTTTCTCCAAATATCTTTCTCCATATTGGTCATCAGGGCCACACCACAGTGTTACCTTACTTCTTGACCACAGTAAGATGTTAATAGGAATGTATTTTGGTTTTAAAAGCCAAAAGTTTCCCATTTCCCTTGCTCTTTGAAGGAACAGCCCCCCCGTATGATTATTTTGTGTGTGATTTGAGACTGTGGCAGTTTTCAGTAAGGTGTGAGCAGTCACAAGTTTTAACACTTTTGGAAAAAAACATGAAAGCTAACATAACTCTCAAATGAGTACACCCTTCTAGAGACCCCTTGCCCAAGTCTGTATTTTGGATGCTACAGAAGCATTCCTTCTGCTTTGAGGGGAGATCCTGTGATCCCTCCTATCTTGCTGGCAGCAAAGTTAACGGAATAAAGTACAAACCCCCTTTTTTCTCACTTTCTCATTAGCGAGCTAAAATATCATGCACTTGTTGAAACGTGACCAACGTTAGGTCTTTTCACATCTATAAATCTGAACTTGACTTTGAAATGTGCTTTAAATAAAGTTGCTTCCTAACAGACGTACCCGTTTTTTTCCCATGGTTTATTGATGAGATATGATTGCACCGGCTGTTACTTTCACAGCCAAAACAGCTTTCTAAATCTGGAAGATGCCTAAATAATTAAGACTCAATCTGGTAGCTTAAAAATAAAAACTAACAGCCCCTGCAACTTCAGATGCGAGAAGGGATGGAACAGAGTGTAGGGAACAGGGTGTAGGGCAGGTAGTGGCTGGAAGGCGAGCGGTTCCCCGCGCAGGAGAGGGACGTGCTGCTGGCTGCCTCCCTCGTGCCTGCGACGTGACCTGCTTCTGCCTGTGTGGTGACAAGCAGCAGGGCACATGGCAGCTTCGTCTCCCTCTGACTCAGAGCGTGCTCTTGTCCCTTGGACTTACAACGTGCTCTATATACCTGAGGAGCACGGGTGCTTTCCTTCAGTCGAGCAGCGGGCACTGGAGAAGAGAGAGTTACTGACCGGGGGAGAGGAAAGCTGGGGAGTTTTGGCTTTACCGGCATGGTACCGGCTCCTCAAGCTGCTGTTTCTTTTCCTCTCCTGACCTCTCTAAAGTGCTCGTGTTCTTATCAGTCAGAAAATGAGAGCGAGGTCACGCCATGGGAAATCTTGTTTCAGAATTACCCAGTCAGGAGAACTCTGAGTAAACAAAGGGGTTGTTTGTTCATGCTTGTTTAAAGAGTTAAAAATTTGCTGAATAGTTTTGGCACCAAGCATTTGGCACCTGATGAGGGGCAGGGGCAGGCCAATGTCATTCTGGGCTGCAGATCTACTGAGTCTTGGTCTTCCAAGTGTTTTGTTGGAGCATCTGCAAGTTTTTCACAAGTGAGCGTTGCTGTTGGCCTCACCACCGAGTGCCGATGAAATGCTGTCAGTGTGTTTACTCAGGATGGGCTTCAGAGACCTCGCTATCAGAGTGGGATCGATGAAGCTGGAGTTCACAACGGGGCCGATTAAACATTATCAGGGATTTAGACCCAAAGATTGCCAGGACAAGTGTAAAATAAATTATGCCTTGCATTTTGATAACATTATTCCTCCAGAGGTCTCCGACTAGTGGATTTACATGCCTCTTGTGACTATCATAATCCTGCTTTTCAAGAGGGAGAAGAGAAGAGGCAGAATGCTGAGCACGAGTGGCCTAGCCTAGGTAGCAGCAGCAGAGATGACAAGGCCTCAGGAGACACGGTTGTCCTCACTAAATCAACTTCTCCTTACGCAATGGTTAGCAAAGGGAACTGGTTAAATAGCTGCTAGTGTTTGGGAGTACAGATAGGAGGACAAGAGCTGGAACAACTGAAAGTAGAATTGAGAGTCATTGGGGGCTATAGTGCAGGAGAAAGAGTTTGGAGTAGAAGGGCCATCGGTGTGATGTTTGAAACTAGCATGGATAAAGTGATGGAAGTGTGCATTGCAGGGAAATGAGCCTAAATTTCATTATTTGGAGGGGCAGGTGATTAACTTGACCTTTTCTTTTTTAAAAGATCGATTAGAAATCCTGGCTATGCCTATTTAGTAGTGCTTCATCATCCGCACTGTAATGAATAGTTCTTTGTTTTGATTAGAAACAAATTAATCCAGTTTTTCTAGAAATGAACAAATTGATTTGGATAAACAACCATCGTTTGCGACTCAGTCATCTCAACACAAATCCTCAGCTCTGCTTGGGTTTGCCTTGGCTTCTGTCCAGGCTGACTCTGGCAGCCCCGTGTTCTTTATCAGTGAGATAAGTGGGATATGATTATTGTTCCCTTTAAATCAAACACTGGACTAAAGTATCAGGCCTGAAATTTCAGTATCTCTCTGTGTAGAATATGGCATTTTCTTCTTCTGTGTGAAGCACAAATGCTTTATGCTGTTTGTAAAACTTTGTCTAACTCTTTTAATTACATGCTCCTTGTGAAAAAGGCTCGTGGCCAAGGTTTTCTTGATGATTTCGTACTTGGCAGGTATTGTTAACAAGTGGCTGGGTGAAGCTGTTGTTTTCATATTTCAGCACAAAACTGATGGGAACACACTCGCTATTCTGAGGATGATCCTGTTACAAACTGTCGTTAACTTCTGAGAACTTCTGCTATCTGCCATCGAGGGTAAAACTCTCACACGCTGGACTGGAGGCAGGATTTTGCCCCGGTGTTCCTAATCCGATTTCACACGTTTCCCATTAACAACAGTTACGTTCCTGCATTTCCTCTTCCTCTCCTTACATCTGCCTTCAGCGTGCAGTGCTGTAGGCAAACGACTTTTTTCTAAGACCGCATCAACTCACCAAACTTGCAGTGTAATTGAAGAGCCAGGTTTACCCCAGAGGCAGAACAGATGGTGTCCTGCGATAGCAAAATGTTTTATTTCTAACCAAATAGAACACAGGTCAAATAATTGCAAACTTTTCTCTGCTGTTGTTGCTAGCACGTTTTTCTATCCCACGATGCCGCTTGTCATCTCAGAGAGAAAACTTGATGAAAACCCACCCCGTCAATGCATCTTATCTTTGGTGCTTGGGCTACGCTCGTTTTCATTTGGTGCCGTTAATTGGCTGCTGAGCTTTGATTGCCCCGAGCTTAGAAAATAACAAGCCCTGGGAATCTTGCCACTGTACACCAGCTGGTTAGCCCCTGTGGCACTGCGAGATAGCTGGCACCGGCAGCTGCTGGGGCTGCTAATAGGAGACACACGGGGAGAATTAAAAGGCGTTTCTGGTGAGCAAGTAATAACGGAGCAGGTAGTTTCAAAAGAGGGATGAGGGAAAAATAGTCACTTAACCAGGGGGTACACAGCTAGCCCACGTAGGCAGTGCCCACGTGTCCCGCACTGATCGCTCCTCCTTGTCAGCATCTGTGTTACAAATGACCGTCAGGGGCAGCTAATTTTCAACACCATGCTCAAACTGTTCCTCCTTCTGGGGCAAACCCAGTCTCTTAGCAACTGAGCTCAGCCCATAAGTGGCTGGTTGAGGCAGGGAGCGGGCTGTAAGGATCATTTCAGCCCCCAGGCAGGGGCCGTGGCCGGACCTCTCTGTACTCTGTCCCGCTGGCTTTGGTCTGGCCCCAGAAAGCCCTGGCAGCCTGGCCCTGCTGTCCTGCCTTCTTCTGGGTATTCCCCTCACGATTTGTGCACATCAGCGGTTGTTAGAAGCTCTTCAAGGGAGAAAGTGTATTGTGACTTCATCTAGAAAGCTGCCAAGGAGTGATGTTACCAGAGCTAATGGTAATCATAGCAGGGTAATTAGAACTGGAATCAAAGTATAAACTGCATTATTTTGCATTAGTAATTGGATGCCAGCTCCCTGACTATTCCTTTTATGGTGCATTGTTGTTGACTTGCTGTAGGGATTGCAACATCTAATCCTTCCAAACAACATTCGTTCTTCCAAAACAACATCATAGACATATCCTTGTCCACTGCAGCCTGTCACCAATTTTCTGTTTTATCTTTTATTGCTGTCCCAACTCAAAAGTAGTCAGAATGGCATTTGGACCTGTTACATCACTCAATAGAGCAGAGCTGGTAGGAGCACACCACTGTATTTCCATTAAGACTATTAGATATTCTGGTTTGGAAAAGCAGTTAAAGGCAGCATTTGTTTTGGGGGAAAAAAATGTGAATGTAATTTTTTGTTAGGTTTTCTTATGGCTGTAGGCTAATGTAGCTTTGTATAAGGAATAAAGGAATGAAAGAGTGAAGGACAGAGAATAAATAAGAAAACAAGGAGGCGAACCAGGCTGTCCTCACTGCTGAAACAAGGTTAGCGCAGATTTCAATACATTTACTAGACAATATACCTATTTGACCCCAAGCCCTGGGGATTTTTTTTTTCCTGCCTCGGAAAAGGGGGATTGCCAAAGGTTTAAAACATGCACTCTTTAACCACTGGATATTTAATTAAGATAGCTGGAACACTGTCTTTACAGAGAGTACTGGCAGTCAGCGGTGGTGCTGGTTCTCAGCACTGTGCTCCCACGTAACCTCAACTGAAAAACACTGGCAGCTATTCCTCAGGGGAGATGCGATCCCTCTTCATGTGCCATGTTCCCTGTCCACTCCTCTTTAATCACAGCCAGTGTACACCATTTGAGATAGTTTTGTTGTTGAGAGAGAGCACTGTCCCACTGCTTAGAGCTAACTGTAAGTCATCCTGTCTTAATGCAAAAGCAACAGGGGAAAGGATTTTTGTAAATACCCTGATTTATCTAAAAACATGTCCATAAATCTGAATGGTTGTCATTCCTTGCTGGAATCGTGCAAGTATTAAATCCATTCACATTGCCTTGTGGCTTCACTTTGTGCCACCAACTCTTGCCTGAACAGTCAGTGTAGTTACTAAGTCATCACTGCAGTCATATTATTGAGGAGAATGTTTCCCAACAGAGCGCTCAGGTCCTGCTGTAACTCCTCTCCTTTTTCTCCTTTTTTTTTGTGTTTACAAAAGATCTTTTCAAGAAAACCATTATACCTGGACATTTGTCCCGAATGAAACCCACTGCATGTGATTTTAATAGTCTGCTTTATTCCAGGATCGCTGTCTGTACAGCCCAGCTTGAAGCCTCCCTTCCTGGCTGCAAGATAGTAAAGCTTCAGTATGCAAAGCTGAGCCCTCCCCTGCATATCTTCTCCCCAGGAGCTGAGTTCACTGCATATCCAATGTGCTGTCTCTGGTGCTTGCTCGGCCTACGTATTAAGGCGAGGGTAACTGTTTTCCCCAATATAAAGTGTTCGGGTATCTTTTCCCACTCCCAAGCACTGCTTCAGTTCTGAAGCAGAACCTGCCTTTGCCCTGCAGTCTCTGCAGCCTTCTTGGGACCTTCCCTCACATAGCCTGGGAAGGAGAAAGCGTGAGAATATATTTTACAGGCAATTACCAAAAAACACCAAGGTAGAGCTTAAACATATGAAATAACATTTTTTTTCTTGTTCTTATTGATCATTGTGGGCTTCAGAGAGTCCACTCCGAAACACTGAAAACTCAGTCACCCAAAACAGTGGAGAATTGTGAAAGGCCCCTGAGTGTGTTCCCTGACAGCAAATTACCAGCAGTCGGGAATAATCTTTGGTAAGAGATAAGGCCACAAATCCATGTCAGCTTTTGTGTAGGGGGATACTTTAGCCTAAGTTTTCTTTTTGTTAAATGAAACGTAGTTTGGTTTGCCTTGTGGGTGATAGTATGATAGCTTGGATTGGAAAGGACGTTCAAAGAGTATCTAGTCCAAACCCCCTGCCATGGGCGGGGGCAGAAGGAAGGGTGGTTTGCTTTTCTCTCCTAGGAATCAGTGCTGCATTTTTTTTTCCAGATGTGAACAATAATGGATATAAGTAGACACTGAGATAAGTAAGGGTGGATATTCATCTCTTTCTCCCTCACCCTTTACCTTGTTTGACTGCTTTAGACTCTAAACTCCTCAGGGTAGGGATGGTCTCCTGCTATGTGTGCGTAGAGAGGACCCTGATTCTTCAGGAGATAGGTGAAAGGTATAAAGGCGTTGCACCCCCACTGGAGTCATTTGGTTAACGACCCAAGGAGCATTAAGGGAATAGTCCTGGAGGCTCTCCAGAGAGGCCTCACAGACTCATCACAAGGTCGTAAGTAAACAAAGGTCTTCAAGCTGATCTAATCCATTCCCTCACCCTTAAGCACAGTGAGATTTTCTTGAGTACAGCAGAAGACACTAAACTGTTCCTGCTGTGCCAGGTTAGCAGCCAAAATGAACGTCCCTCGCGACAGAGGTTACCACGTCCCAAGTTTACAGGTTGAGACAGACTGCCAACCAAGGCCCTGCCTGTGCTAAAGTCAACACGAGGTGACAGTGGGGTCCTCAGAAAGCAGAAGTTTTCCCTTCAAAAAGAGGCTGTTGTTCTAGGGGGAATTGGGCCTCAGGTACAGAATTTGGCCTATAATCTTAATTCCCATTTCCTGCTTACGTTTTTTTTTTTTTTTTGCATTTAGAAAATTTCCAAGATGCTGTCTGCTGACACCTGTTTATTTGTCTGCTTCAAATTTTATTTCCAGTCCTTTGACACAAATCCCATAATTATTAGGGTTTCTTGAAATATATATATATTTTTAAAGGGCAGCAGGAGCAGAACTGTAGGTGAATGACACGATTGCACTATTATCAGACACTATGTACTAGCCTGTAACATCAATATCTGTCCTACCAAGCTCCAGTGTGCTGAGTGTATTCTGTAGGTTTTGTTGACTACTTCTAAGAGTGGAAGGTTAGTAGATCTACACATGTGAGCAGCCGCTTTAAGAAAATATTGGGATTAAGAGACCCAGTTCTTGTTGTGTTTTCTTTCTTTCCTTCTTTCCATCTTTTTTTCTTGTCTGTCCTTATTTCTCTTGCATGGCTTCAATTTAAATGAGTCAAGTTCCTCTTTTTGAGACAGTTTTGTCTCTTACATTTAACACTTAATGTTTCCAGTGATTTCTGTGGTAAAAGATTCTGTTTCTAAATTTGATCTCGTTTTCTCGTTTTCAATGTCTAATAGCTGTATTGTTATTATTTGCTAACTTTAAATAGCAGTTTTTTTTTCTGTAACCGGCTTTTTCTCATTCAAAAGGAAGAGATTCAATATGTTTGTTCTATTAATCTGTTTTTATTATTATTATTGGAGTAATTTTATGCACTGTTTTTTTTTCTAAAATTGAAAACTGTAGTGATATATATCCAACCTCAGTTTATGTTTGTGTTTTGAAACAGAAACCAGAAGTTGCTTTCAGTGCTCTGAAAAATTGACCAAAGAAGCCCAGATATATTAAAATCAGCGGTCTATTTGAATTTTGCAGCAGTGCAAGGAAAATAACTTGTATTAAGTGTAAGTAACTCCTGCAGAATAACAAAGTTGTAGGCTCGCTGGAGTTTATTTTTCTCAAGTTTCATGTTGTTTATTAAAATAAGAAAGAAATTAAGTATCTTTGTGTCTACTTCTCCTCAGCTCTGCAATCCCAGACTTTATGAGACCTCAGCTCTTGTCAGCCTGAAGTCACCCTTGATTTAACTTATTAAAACATGGTAAGGAACAAACATTTCTGAGCAGTCGCTGTGGCTCCAACTGCAGTGTGGGTGGGAATTGCTGCTCTGGGATGTCCCCAGACTCCTTCATCTCCAGGAGGGCTTCTCTGTGTCAGAGGGAAACAGCTGGAACTCAGAAACTCCATGTTACTGACGTTTAATGAGTTGCCAGGCGTCACTTCAACCACAGAAATAAATTGTTTGTACTCTCACTTCCTGTTGGAAATGAGAAATAAAGTATATAGCATAAATCTCCACAGGTTGAAGCTGGCATGCATTGCTCTTGCTGTGGCGCAAGCTTTTAGCTACTGCTCGTGCACAGGAACTTGTTCAGCTGCCGGGACTCAATTAGGTGTCTGAGCACTTACATACATTTGAACTACAAGTAAATTAGCACTGTGTATACCAAGGACACTTGTGGTTGCTAACAGCTCTTCTTGGCACCAGAAGCTCCTCTAGGCATATATATGAGAGTGCCTCCATACTTGTAATTATAGTATCACTACCGACATGCTATAATTAGACAAGTTAAAAATTGCCTGAACTCCTACGTATTGGTGAAGTGTGCTAAATTCCAGATGCAGTTGTTGCTGAGAAAAACCACTCTGAAGCTTTAGCTTAGCATAGGCGGTATCCTCACACCCTCCTCACCTTTCACTTGAATGGAGCTTTTTGTTCGGACTTAACCTGCATGAATGGTCACTGTAAACAGCTCTTGTCATCTTTTTGTTATGTACCAGGAGAAGCATTACAAGCTCAATGGAGCATATTTAAAAAAATATATTCTTTTATGTATAGACACCTACCAGCCCTAAGTGTCAGGATTTTATTATATTATTGCAGCAGTTTCACACGCACACACTCACTGAATATGTTTATCTTCTGTGCTGGGCACTGCATAGAGCATCCTCTGAAACATGGGAGGAATAGTCAGTTCATCCCTTTACTCTGTGCGAGGACTCTGTGCTCCTCGTCCTTTACCTCTTGCACATAGCAGGTGCATGCTCTGCACAGCATGAACAAGAGGTTCTAGCTTTGAACTGCTGCCAAGTTCAATACACTGTCAGCTTCAATATATCTTGCTTTCTTCGACCTCCTTTTATGAGAAAAAAAAAAAAAAAAGCATCGCCAAAGCCTATTTGCTTTTTGCTGTAAACTACTCCTCCTCGTATCATCTTGACAAGGTAGCTGCCTTGTTACATCCCTTGTATGGATCATTGATCGTGTCTCTTTCTATAAACATCACATTTTTGCTCCAGCTCTGTTGTTGGAGCACCAACCCTACAGGAAAAGGCAGCTCGGCGTTTCAGCTTCTGGCCCAGTTCTCATGACTGCAGTGAATTCATCATCAAGGGCTCTCATCAGAAATCCCCATTCCTCAAATAGTTTCTTATTTGTCTCTTAGCTCTTGGCAGGTTTTCGGCTTCCGCCCACATGGTGAAGGCTTGTCTAAGAATGGCAACAGCACGAAACCCATTAAGATCAGAATTACAAGCTAACTGAGCGTAACTCCCCCTTTTGATAATGGAGGTTTGTCTTCTTTAAGGAAAGTAGGGGAGTGCATTTTGGTTTAATAATAGTAGGGCTGGCTTCAGACATTTGAGCAGCAGTGTGTGTGGCCCTGTGGGTGCCTGAGCACTGAGTTAGAGAGCTCTTCTTCAGCTATGTTTGTAACGTGCTTGGTGCAGTGATTGAGGCCTTGCTCCCTCTCTGGGGAGCTCCCCTGGGCCACGGCCTGAGGGCAGGGCTGTTCACCGCCCAGCTGCTTCCAGCAGATAGCTTTGTTATACTCAGATCTTGCATTTATTTCAAGATACAGCACTCGCCTTTCCTCTGCCCTTTCCTGAGCCCTAATCTCTGCCTGACCGACTGGAAAGTCGCAGTCACTTGCTCCCACCTGGGGTGATGGTTCTGACAAGGAGGCTTAGCGTTCCCACCACCAGCACTTCGGAGGACGTCTGTCCCCAGGGACAACATGATGGGCCACACGGGC
Source organism: Cygnus olor (assembly GCF_009769625.2). NCBI lineage: Eukaryota > Metazoa > Chordata > Aves > Anseriformes > Anatidae > Cygnus > Cygnus olor. The sequence goes on from NC_049171.1 coordinate 25,257,870, forward strand.
TCTGAAAGCCTTTGAACTCCTCTGTCTGTACGTTAGCACCACGGCTTAGTTCCTGTGTTTAATGCTTACATTACTCAGTGTTTCTCGCTACGCCAATACACTCTATGTGCAGTGTGGATTTTGAATCAGCAGGGGAAACATATGGTCCCAAAATGAATTCATGTACACAACATAAATTTGTAAAGTATGCATCCCCAGTTCATTATTGCAGTACAACATCCCATACCTGATAACACTCGTGCAGAACTGTGCCAGCAACCTGCTGGGCAGCACTCAGTCAAGGCGTTCATCTGTTGTGATGAACCTGTTTTAGTTTAAACATGGAATAAAAGTTTCTGGGAAAATGAAACCCAGCTATTTAAACCCTTTTTTTTTTTTTTTTTTTTTTTTTTTTTTTTTTTTTTCTCCCTTGTGGGCTGTATGTGTGGAATTTTCATTCCTTTTAAACTCCAGAACACATCAAGCAGGCCCCAGATCAGTAAGACAGGTCCCTTCCCTTGAAAACTAACAACTTCTGTAGACATCCTGATAGCTGAAAGACTACAGAAAGGCTGTAATAAACGACTCATTGCCATTCACCTAGTCTCGGGCTGACCTTGGGCTGGAGTCTAACCTAGCACAAGCAAGGAAGAGTTGCAGAAAGGCTACACCAGAATTAGGGAGCTAAGCTCGTCCTCCTGGGTTGTTCTCAGACACCGAGGCCAGCCAACGTGTGGCTGCCCATGTCCATGCTGTCAGACCTACCGTCTGGTCACCACCCACAGCAGGGTGTCCACACGCAACCCGTCTGGTGAGAGTGGTGCCTACTTGTGCTAAACTCCAGATCATGCCCAGGAACTCGTCTGGGAGATGGCCAGAAGTCATTGCTTTTATTATTTAAGCAGAGATGCTCAAGCTCCTGTGCCTGGTTACCGTTTCTGGCACAGCTTAATTAAATGAATAGGCATAGTCCTTAATGTGGCTGTGTGACTGATCAGCGAACTCCTACGACAAAGGAAGGCTCAGAGGAAGTAGGCAAGGATGATGTTCTTATGAAGCTCAGGAAGGAATGTAGAAAGTGACCACAATGATTGTAAAGGAAAACGAACTTATCTCAACCCAAGTGGACCGGAAGATGATCATTGTTGCAGATAATCAGCTCTATCAGTTGGGTGGATCAACTGGTTGTGTAAATGGCCTAAATTCCCTAAAATGGTCAACAGAAAGTATCATCTTCGTGAGCCAGCCAGGCCAGCATGGGGGAAGTGTATATGTAGCTCAGCACAACATGGGGTATAAAAAATGAATAACCATCAAAACAAGCTTTGAAGAGAACAGACTTCAGCTGGCTTCAACCCGCCTCTTCCTTCATGGCAACTGGGAATGCAAGGCATCATGATTGTGTACATGTAGATACCAGTAATGGCAGTCATGTTTCTATAGTGATTCAACTGTATATTGCAATTGCTGTATTGTACTTGTGAGTTCAGTATATTGGTGCATCACTCTGGTAACTCAAAATCCTGTGTAATGTCAAGTATCTTCAAATAAGTAAATTTGATATTAAAACATTACACCCTGCTCATGTGGAATGTCTGAAAAGAACGTGTTCAGAGAGTAATGGGCTCTGGCAGGCTTCATGAACACTGATGTTGGTGCAAGGGAGAGGATGGGAATGAGAGTTGGGAGCAGGGCAAAACCACCCCTTCCTGCTCCAGTGAGCACTTATTCAGAACTAACAGACCATGGAACTACAGCGTCAGTTGTCACTGCAGACAGATGTGGGTGCTGTGGTGCCTACTGCAATGTGCTCCTGATGATGGTCTCCTTTTCTATGAGGTACCTAGGATTAGACCTTTCATCTCCACCTCTTGTTTCAAGCAGACTTTTGCAGGTATTGACTTCTTTTTCTGCTTTAATTGCTTGCAGCCTCTCAAAAACGGGCACCTAATACATTTTCTAATTTTGTTCTTCAGTATGTTTTGTTGTTGTTATTGTTTTTCTTCTCCAGAAAGGTTTATTTCCCTGCACTAGCTCCTCTTTCATTGCCTGAAATTGCAAGGAGGAAGAAAACCGTGCTGTCAGATCTCATACAACAAGAGCTGAAAGAAAGCAGCTCTACAATAGCGTGTATTGACTGGACCTCTCTCAGTTCAATCAGTTTTTCTATTTGTCAGGGAAGCCTTAGAGCAAATGAATGCTGTGACTAGCCTCAGAGAATCGCAGCATGTCCGCAGGTGGTAGGAGCAATGGCTGTGCTTTGCAGGGTCTCAGGAATGTCTCTGGAGCTTGTTAGGATGTGCAGGGTAAGACCCCTGAAGTCACACAGCTACAAAAAACAGTCACGTACACTAAAGCTGTCCAGTCCTGTGTACTTTGGAAAATTCACATAGAATTGTTGAAAATCCACAGATCCAGCTATATGGGTAATATGATATAAAGGAAATATTTGAGTCAAAAGAGCAAAATGTTTTTGGAATTACCTTTAGAAACTTTTATTTAGAACAGAGTGAAACTTAACGTGGTGTAGATTTGCTGACTTTTTTTTTTTTTTAAAAAAAAAAAAAGAACAGACCTAAGAGAGAATGATCTGGTTTAGGTTTTCACAGAAACAGGTCCCAACTTCTTAAATTGCCATTGATTTTAACAACAGAAGGCATGAGCCTCACATTGATTTAGACAGAACTAAAAATTAGATTTCATCTGGCAAACTCTTCTTAGATTGTGACAAATTGTATCACTTTGGGTAAAAGCTGTTAAGAATGCCTTTGGGTAAAAGCTATGTATGTTCCTCTTTTAAATACCATTTTATCTGAAATAATCTCTCCTGAAGGAGAAAAACAAAACAAAAACACAAATTCGTTCTTCAGTTCAGTTGTAATTACCGGACAATAATTCTGCATTCTGTACAGAAACAGAGAAGTGAAATTACAGATACCACGGACGATGATCGGAGAGCAGTCAGCCTGCCTTTATAAGAAGTCAGCGCTCACCAGCTGAATCACAGAACATGCCAATGTGCAAATAAAACACGTCATTTTAAAACTCCTTCAAAGACAAGGCTGGGAACATTGCCTCAGGCACTTCTTTAAATTCAGATGACAAATGGTGACTTGCCAAACTCTAGTCACCCAGCTGTTTGCAATCCCTGTTGTAAAACGCCAGGTGCCAACCCACCAGCCCTTCTGATTTTGTTCAGACTGCTTTAAATCTAGAGGAATTCCACTAAAGCCAGGGGATACGTTTTGATACCTTTTTGGATATATTTGTAGCCTCACCTAGGTTCAAATCTAGGCATTCCCAGCTGCCCTTTCCTTTGCTTTCCATTACTGCCTTACCACTCTCCTCTAAATCAAGCATTTTTGTTTCTTAGCTGTCTTGTTACTAAACTGACAGTTTCAACAACAAAATTTAAACAGACCTTTAATACTGTGAAAGACACTTGTCAAGTTCCTGCCCCTGAGCATGATAAAGACGTGGTACTGTGAAAGACACTTGTCAAGTTCCTGCCCCTGAGCATGATAAAGACACGTGGCTCTTCCCTTGCAAAAGCTACTTGGTGGTTGGCAGTATATAAACTCTGAGCTTGAGGCAGCAGGCTTATTCAAGTGCATTATCCCTTGGGAAAGGAAGGAGAGCCATTAAATTCCCCTTAATGTGGTGATTTAGGGTGGTTTAGGGCCTTGCTACCCTGCAGCCATCTTGTCCCAGGTGTTGGACCTAGGGTATTTTTCTTGGAGGCTCAAAGGGAGGATCTCAGCAGACCACTGCCGTTTCTGGTGCCTTGCACGCTCAGCGTTGTCACAATGTCCCCTGCTGCCTACCCTGAGAAATCCTGGGTATTTTTCTTTTGCTTTCCAGACTTGAAGAAACAGATAAAGCACAAACTGCACCACTGGTGCCAGCCGAAGCGCTTACCATTTGCACAGAGCTCCATGCCAAGAGACTGGACGTGATACCCCTTTTCCAAGGGTGTGAAGGAAACGTTGAAGCAGGGAGCCCCTGCCAGGGCAGACGGGCTTTGCACGGCACCGGAGACGAATGAAACGAGTGGGGTTTCCATTGCAGTTTCCACGCAGGGATGGTGTGCCTGTGGTGCGGGCCGGGCCGGCCCTGGCCAGGAAGCGCGTGGTTGTTTTCCCGGCCGTGAGTCAGGGCTGCCTCTTGGCCTCCTGCCTCGGGATGTGCAGTGGCAGGCCACTCCCTGAGGTACTGCGAGGCATGTTTTCCTGGGGAGGCTGAGGGATTTGGGTTAAACCCACAGACAAGCAGCCGTTCGGCTTGGTTCAAGCTTCCCTCCTCTCCCCAGCTCTGAGGCGCCCAAGGGCACCGCAAGCTGCTGATAACATCCGCGGCGGGGACCAGGATGTTACAGTAGATTTGTAGGGACTAATTGCTTCTGCCCTGTCTTCTTTGCATTGCTTTGGCCTTACCTGAGGTGCAAGCATGCCCTGCCCTGCCTCAGGGCAGGCAATACCAACTGTTTCCCTGAGGTGCGAGGTGGAGGCAGGACGAGCGCATATTTCTTGCAGTGAACAGGAGGGGCGAAGTCCTCCATGCTTCTCTAATATCTATTCTGTTGGTCTCACCCATTTGCAGGGCAATTTTTTGTTAGTAACATGAGCAGCTGCTTGGGATTTTCTGCCCCCGCAGACTGTCCTACTGACTAATGTGTCTTGCAGGTTGAGTCCATGCTCTTCTGACCAAGGCTGTTGACTGCAGCCTTACAGCCCAGCATTGGGATGTGTGGGACTAGTTCACCAGAGCAACACAGACTTCTCTTCCTTCACACTAAAACTGTGTGGTCATGTTGTCATCTTAACTTAAGAACAGACTGATCCCTGGGGTCAGGAGATAAGTTCCTCCATCAGGCCAGAATTCATCCCTCAGATAAATCCAAGTCATAAAAGCATCCATTGCACACACAATTCTTCCAGCACCCCCATTGTTGGCCTCTCTCTGCAGGTACTTTCAGAGCATCCTTTTTTTCTTCTAAAATACGTTCTTCCTTCCTGTGCCTCCATTCTTTTTACATTATAAAGTAACACCACAATCACACGTATTTATGGTTTTGGCAGTTCATTTTAGTTAGCTGGGAAAAAAAGGATCAAAAAAGAAGCTCTGAAAGCAAATTGAAAACCTAAGGAAATGATGCAGAATGCTGGAAAGGGAAAACAGTGAAGAAAACAAAGGAAAGACACCTGAAGAACAACATCTGTGCAACAGAAAGAAATTAGATAAGGTTTGAAGAAATTGTAACAAGGAAATGCTGGCTGAAGAAGAGGATGAAATTTTGAACAGGCTGAACTGTAATACCAATAAGGATACAGGCAATCATATGAAATCTGTTTTAATATTCTCTTTCTGAAATACCAGCAGTGAAAAATAAGACCACTAATATCTTACTTTGAACCAGCAATAGAAGCTATAAGCTCAGCTTTCTTGCAAATACTCCCTAGTGCTAGCAACACAGCCTACTGAAGGCAATGAGTTCAGACTTCACTGAACCTGAATCCTGCTCCCAAAGAAAGGCAGAAGAGAAGAAACAAAAAAATACCAAGGAGCATAACTGCTTCCAGCCAGCACTCAGGCCAGGCCATGGTACAAAGGGCAATCCTTTATGCACCAGCAGTGCTTTACTTTCCTGGGAAACAGAGGGTGTATTAACATGCCTCAAAGCCCTGTGCATGCCATGGAGAGGGCACACGAGGGTAAGCACCAGGAGAGCCACCGAGCACGATGGAGAACACAGCGCTCCACATGCAGAACGCAGCAGCAGCAAATCAAATAGCCCTGATCATTAGCAGTCCCCTGTGGCTTTTTGTAGGGTGCTAATCAGCACCTTGGCTATTTTCCAGCCTGCATGATTACATTCTGCCTGCTGAAATTACTTTCAGCAGTTTAAACTGAATTCGACATCTTTTTCATTTCCCAGCCTGAACTGCTAGGTGGAAGTGCTTGTGCTGCATGGCAGATGGCAGACGAGACTCCTGACCCATGGGATGGTTGTGCTTCGATGGTAGGAAATGCCCTCGTACCTCTATTTTTTTTTTTTTTTTCCCATGTGTTAGTAAAGCAAGTTGGTTAATATTTCTGCTGTGGTTTCCACATGGCTGGAAATTGCTCTCAAAGTACAAAATGCAGACCCAGCCTTATTAAGGGCTGATGTCTTCCAGTGCAAATGCCTTCTTTGAAAGCTGTAATTGCCATCTAGTACTTAAGCAAGTGTGCACGCAGGCAAGCAGGCAGGTTCCCAGATGACAGTTGGCCTCCACTACCTGTTTGCTGTCAGCCCACGGGATTATCATGTAAAACCTGTTAGCTGCAGGGATTCAACTAACTGAGCCTTATTTCACAACTGCCACGGGCTGAGAAGACAAGGCAGAGCTCGCCGGTGCTACACGCGGAGCAGGAAGCTGCCTGCAGGAACAAGCTGCTGGGAGCTGCAGGCTGCGCTCACTTCCAAATGGCAGGCACCTGCCACCCACCCTGATCACACCTCATGCCTCCACCTCCCCAGACCCACGAGCAAAATCTGCTCTGCCACTGCTGCAAGCTTGAATTTTGCTCATGCTGCTGAGAAGCCTTGAGCCGGCTGTCGCACACCCAGTTACTGCACTCCGGTTGACAAACATTAACTCATTAATCATGGTAATTTACCCTCAGAATACCATTGCAAGAAAAGGGATCAAATTCTCTCAGCTCGTTTTGGATAATTGCACTACTTTTGGGAGCTTAGCGAGAGGAATATCTGACCCTTAATCTCCCAACAGTCACAGTTGCTACACGGAGCTCCTCCTCATGAATCCTCTAGGTTCTCAGGCAGTTCTCCTGTTCCAAATTGCTCTGAAATTAAAAATAAATAAATAAATAAATCTGTTCAGGCAAGCTTGGCTGAATGTTTCATTGTTCCTTTGTTTCCAAACACATGGAAACACATTTACTTCTGCTGCTGTCTAGCTAGAGAGGAACGGCTACTAAAAAAAACTCTGAAAATGCAAGGGGAAACAATGGGGTTTTGAACATGAGAAGCTGTAAGCCCCAAAAGAATGACTTCTGACAAAGAAAAAAAGTATAAAAAATATTTATTCCTGCTATATACAAAGCAAACTCTTTTTTTTTCTTTTTCTTTTTTTCAAACCCGTAAGAACAAATGCCCTTTGTTTTCAATGTATTTTTGAAAATGGTGGCGTCGATAGCAGGGAAAAACAGTTTTAATGCCTTGTTTGGGGAAAATGCATCAGCACTTCCTGTCTTTGTCAATGAAACGTTCCTCAGCCTTGGCAAACAGGCAGGGCCCTGGGCTGCGCTGCCTGAATACCCTTGTATTTCTCCCGAAAGCTGTGTTCCCCCTCTCCACTTCCAGCTGTCAAGTTCAGTGTTTGCTCTGAGGTCACCGAGCAAGCCTGTTAGGTGAGCACAAGGTATTGTTAACACAGAAATATTCCTAAGCTGAACTTGTGACAAACTTTTTATAATGCTACAAAGGATATGCCAGCTCAATATTTTTTTGCCGGGCAGCAACTGCAAGGAGCCAGACATATGATAGTTACAAATGTGTTTTTGTGGTCCATGGTGGGTTTTACTGAAGGCAGAACAATAAACTATAATGTATGCACACTCCTTTTGCTTGATTTCTTACTCTTTCTTCCAGGATCCATGAGAAATTTAGCTTGCAGCAAGAGGTAATTTTGGTTTTGCTATGAAAACAGCACAAATGAATAGTTTTCACCTTAAAAATCTTAAATTGTTCACTAATCTTAACTACCAAAAGATGACAATAATTTAAGGGAAACCACTTGGAGCATTTTGTGACCTAATTATGCTTTTGTGTCCTCTGGCAGCGAGAAAAAGCTTTAAAATATAGATATACTGCAGGCTACTTTACCTTGCCAGAAAGATGTGTGTAAGTACATGTGTCAGTAGGGCAATAACCACTGTCTTGTGTTGCAGTAATTTGAAATTGTATGGCATTTTCTTACGTCTGCTGTGAAAGGGAAATTAAGGACAAAGTCTAAATTCAGCAAAGTCAAATATCATACCTTCTGAATTTTGTGAAGGATGAAGCTTTTATCAAATCTGAGCTTTTTGACTTTTGTCAAAAAAGTCTTTTACTTTCCCTATTCCTGTAAAATGCACAATTCATGTGTACGGTTCTGCACAATACTGAACAGTCAAGAGGGGAAAATGTTCCTTTGAAACAGCTTTATCTCTCTACCCATTTGGTGCTAATATCTGCTGTAGTGGAAAGGATGTGGCAGCAGGCAAATGTGCCGTACTCCTGGTCTGCCTTCCCCTTGTAAAAATCTTAAACAACATTTTCCCTGAAATAAATTCGGTATATTTGCAAGGGACTTTAAGGACATTGCCTTTATATGTTTACACAAACCCTGACTACATGTGTAGGTTACATAACGTTGCCAATGAATGGGTAAGCAGATAAGATCAACAAAAGATAATCTGTTTACCCCTTTCAATTGCAGAACCCTCCTGCTGGATGACATTCTGCTGTCACTTAGCGTAGGCATAATGCTGAGGTAACCTCGGAGCTCTAACCCTGCTTTTATAGCAACACAGGTGAGAGAATCGGAATTTGGCTGCCTGCCTCATTTGGTACAAAACGCTCTGGACATCAGTTACCATCAGGCAACGAATCAAAGATCTGCATGGCTCTGCACAGTCTTCACAGATGATCTGCTTTTAGGTGCTATCTTTTTGAGATAAATGCCATGCAGCTGGTAGAAGTTGAGGGGTGAAACTTTGGCATTGGAAACGTGCCTTGCACTGGAAATCTGTATGAACAATAAAAGCCTGAAGGAAATGTGGATGGGCATTTGTGTTTGAAAGAGCAGGAAGGTTTCTTCAGGTACAGCAAATGGTCTAGAGAACGGGCACTGAGTTGGAAGTTGAAAGCAAGCATCAGTGGGAATATTCAGGAGGAATGATATGAAGACATCATTCAGCATGAGATGGACAAATGAGGAGATATGATCTGTTCTGAAACAGCTAAAACCAAATTGCTGATGTGACTACCTGTGTGTCATCTGACACAGGTAAAGGCCCTGCAAAGCATTCATAGATACAATCAGGCATGTTGAATTTGAGGAAATATAAGAACTCCCATTAAAATGACACTTCATCTTCTGTCTTTTCTCCTCCCTTCTGCACTCCTCCCTCTCTCTTTGTTCGTCCTTTCCACCATTCTTTCCATCTCAGGCCTTCAGAGGAATAAAGGTCTGTTTTTCTGCTGCCAGCCTCTGGCCTCAGGCTGGTCCCAGAGGCAAAAGGCATGAACTGCTCACAGACCTGTAGTTTTCCAAAGGTTCTGGGTTTTTGCATAGGTCCTGAGTATGCTCAGAAACAGGTTCTAACATTAAAAAAAAAAAAAAAAAGTAGAAGAGGTAGAAGCAGGGACAGGTGACCCAGGAAGAATATAGAGGAACTGCACGGGATTTGAATATGGGTAACATTTGAACATGGGTAACAAGTCAAACAGCAAAAGGAAGACTATGTGAAGACTATTTGGTCCTGCTTTTGAGTGGGGCAAAGGATGTGGTGACAGACTGAAAAAGGTGATGTACTCAAAGCCTTCTTCACGTTGGTCTCTACTGTTAAGACTGGCCTTCAGAATTTAAACAAATTGGACATATACAAGTCCATGGGACCTATAGGATGCACCCATGAGTGCTGAGGGAGCTGGCCAATGTCATTGTGAGGCCACTCTTGATTATCTTTGAAAGATCTTGGCACTCAGGATGGGTTCCTGAGGACAGGAAGAAAGCAAATGTCACTCCTATTTTCAAGAAGTACAAGAAGGAAGATCTGAGGAACTGGGATGGGGCTGGTTAACCTTGCCTCAAACCCTGTAAAGGTGATTGAGAAAATCCTCCTGGAAGCCAATTCCAGACTTGTGAAGGACAAGAAAATGGCTGGGAGTAGTTACTATGCATTTATGAAGGAGACATTATGCTTAACCAACCCGATAGCCTTCCACAATGAGATGAGTGGCTTGGTGGATGAGGGTGAAGCAGTGGATGTTGTTTGTCCTGCCTTTAGCCAGGCCCTCAGCCCTGTCTCCCATAACATCCTCATAGACAAGCTGATGAAGTATGGGGCTGGGTAGGTGGACAGCGAGGTGGACTGAAAGAGGGCTGACTTGCCAGGCTCAAAGGGTGGCAATCAGTGGCACAAAGTCCCGACCGGTCCCTAGTGGTGTAACCAGACATTGATACTGAGCCAATATTATTTAACATCTTCATTAATAACCTGAGTGATGGGGCAGAGTGCTCCAGAGAACTCCTGGAAACTCCATCTGAAACTTAAAAAACCTTTTTCACTGTGAGAGAGATCAAACACTGGCACAGGTTGCCCAGATAGGATGCAGAGTCTCCATCCTTGGAGACATTCAAAACCCATCTGGACATGGTCCTGAGTGACCTGCTCTGTCTGACCCACCTTGAGCAGGGGCGCTGGACTAGATGACCTCCAAAGGTCTCTTCCAACCTCAACTGTTTTGTGCTTCTGTTCTGTAATTTCCAAATTGGTGTGCATTTGAACTGCACTTTTCTTTATCAGGAAAGCAAATCAGTTCCTGCTCATGCTGTAGGGAACAGGCAATGCTATTAGACCTTCTTCATGCCTGAGAACATCTGTTTGTTATTTCAGGCACAAAGTCTGGATGTAGCTTTTCAGATGTTTTACCAAAAATTGGACTTGGAGACAATGTGTACCAAGAACATTTATTATATGAGACTCAAATACTGCTTGACTTTCACAAGGTTGAATCATAAATTTCTGAGTCTGTGCCATTGCCTGGAGCTGCAGTACTTGACCAGCCTCCTCATCTGTGAAGGGCTCCTTGGGTCCTGTATAGTACACGATGTGCCATCAAGTACTGCTGGATATAACCACAGCAGCATAAAATTCTAGTTTTCTAGAGAGTCTAGTGGCAAAACCAAGAAAAGATGGGGGCACACAGAAGCTGAATGTCATTATGTCTAATTTATGGCTATTGCCTGCTTTCTCCAGTGGATGTTGCTGTGAGGTACGTAGGCTACATCTGTACTAGTAAATGAAACAGTCCAAAGAGGCCAATTCACCTTGAGGCCAGTGCAGCTCATGTCCATACAAGCAGACACTCTCCCCCTCTGAGCAACCTGCCTGCCTGCATAACTCCTGGGTCATGCATGGGCATAGGCTAGCAGACTGCTGGTCAGATCAGGCCAGGACTGTGCCAGAGAGCAAGCTAACCATATGTTTTTTGTGCATATATCACCACCCAGGACTGTTTGCTTTCCTAGGGCTATATCTGAGCCCCCAACTCTTTGTCCACTTCATGGGAAGGGCTAGGTATCTTTATGGTTCAATGCAACCTCTACTTCCATGGAAGGGGCTAGTTAATTTTAACAGGCTGTTGGAGCATGGTTTCCCAAGATGTGGACTGTACCTGTTAAGGAGTTTAGAAGAGATGGCTGGGAAGGTAGTTGGGCATGAGTGTAAGTACATTAATACATTACCAGTGAGGGAGAGGGGCAAGAATGAATGAGTTCACCTAGAGCAGGAGCATGGAGCAAAACTGCTGGAAATGCTGCTCTGTAGCAAAGTCAGCAGGAAACCGTGAGGTTTTCTTACAAAACACTTAGTCAGTGTTGTTAGAAGGTTAGCACTATGAGAGCTCTGGGTCCTCTGGAGAAGAAGAGCCTACCTGCTCTGTGCGATTGCTGGAAGAGCTGGGCAGACTTCACCCTTCCGTCAGGGAACATGGCAACGTTGCTGCAGCTGGTCTGGGTGTCTTCTGCACAATACCATTGGGTTTGGAGGGCTCCCCAGAAAGCCAAAGACTTGAATTTAGATGCACCTCAGCCAAATGACGTTCAAATCATTAACAACCACCCCACAGAAGGAGCCCTCAGGATGTGTTCAAGGCTCCCATCAGAGAAGAGCACATGTAGGTCTGGTGATTGGGATGTTCACCTGCTAGGTGAGAGGTCTGAGTGGTCCATATTCTCTTTTTCTGTACTCTACTACTGACTGCTTAAATAATGAACCCGCTCCCCAAACCTAGGACTCCTAACCTAATACCTGCCTGCTAGGTCGCAGTCCTTTCTGTCTCCTATGCCCTCTTTTCAGTTAACATTGAGTTGTGTAAGAACACAGAAATTGTTTAATTCAGACAGACCAGAGAGGCAATAGTTTCCCCCTTACAGATGTGGATGCTTAGAAAAGAACATGAGAAACAGCCTGTACAGAATGATCCTTCCCTGACATATTTTCCATCTTCCAGCAGTGGTTTGAGGATTTCCTTGGACAGAGATGGCACCCAGACCACGGCAACCAGAATGCTAAATATTAAAACAAAGAACAACAGTAGCAATAATAATGATGAAGAGCCACTATCTAGCTACTGTAGCTACGTCTTCTCTGTTCGTTTGGCTAATCACTTGCTGAACTGTCTATATTTTTGCCCGCATAACATCTTGCAGTGATCAGTTCCACAATTTACTCAAATGATTTAATTTTATGTACCCCTATCATATTTACCTCCCAGATGCCTGTTTTCCAAGAGTACAAACTCTAATTTACTTAATCTCTCACTTTCTTTCTTTCCTTTTTTTTTTCTTTTTTTTTTTTTTTTCCCTCCCTGAAAGTTCTCTTTGGCCTTAGCAATCTCTAGCTCTATTTTATGTTTTTATGTTGTTTGTTTTTTGTTGTTGTTGTTGTTTGTTTGTTATTTTTTTGTTAGGCAGGCAGAACACTGAATGGTAATGAAGATGTCAGTACATTACAGAATTATACAGAGGTTTAAAAGAATGTTTTGTTTTCTATGGTAGCAAAGTCCAATGGGAAGGTTCGAGAATTTACACCAGTTCCAGAGACCCCTTAGAAGATACATTCATGAATTGGTTTAGGTGCTCTGTGTGGAGATAAAGTGTGTTTGAACTCTCTGAGACAGCAAAGCATCTGGCCTTCCACTTTCTGAGAAGTCCTAACTGCAAGGGTCTCCTATGAACTTTAAGACAACACCTTTTATTTATTTATTTTTTCTAAGTCTTCGTTGAAAAGAGAGAGGCCACTATTGCAGTTTGTGGACTGCCATTGCCCATTGCTTACCTTCCAAACTGAGTCCCTCTGGGACGTAGGCATTGCTGGTTTGGACAGTGACTGGATTTACAGAGGTCTTAGAATAATAGAATTACAGAGTGGCTTGGGTTGGAAGGGACCTTAAAGGGATCACCTAGTTCCAACCATAGGCAGAGACACTACCCACTAGATGAGGTTGCCCAGGGCCTCATCCAACCTGGTCTTGAACACCTCCAGGGATGGGGCATCCATAGCTCCTCAGGACAACCTGTTCCAGTGCCTCACCTCTAATCAAAATCTCCCCTCTTTTAGTTTAAAACCATTCCCTCTTTTCCTGTCATTGTCTGCCCAAGCAAAAAGTTGTTCATCTTTTTTATAAGCCCCCTTTAAGTACTGGAAGGTTGCAATAAGGTCTCCCTGGAGCCTTCTCTTCTTCAGGCTGAACATCCCCAGCTCTCTCAGCCTTTCTTCATAGGAGAGGTGCTCCAGCCCTCTGACCATCACCCGCTCCAACAGCCCCACGTCCTTCTCAGCACTCCAGGTGGGGCCTCACAAGGGCAGAGCAGAGGGGCACAATCACCTCCCTCAACCTGCTGGCCACTCCTCTGTTGGTGCAGCCCAGGATGCAGTTGGCCTTCTGGGCCGCAAGCATGCACTGCTGGCTCATGTTGAGGTTTTCTTCCACCAGAACCCCCAAGTCCTTCTCCGCAGGGCTGCTCCAGGTCTTGTGATGCTCCCCACTGTCTGGAGGTGCCTGGGAATCTTGGAGATGAAATGTGAGAGGAATCTGGAGCTTAGGCCCCTGTAGAAGACAGCAAATGAGCAAGTGTCTGCAATCTTGGCCCATCGTGGATAGAACTGTCAACATAAATGGACTTTTGTCCCTCCTGATCTAGATAAAACATTGCTCTAAGCATACAAAACCAAATTTTGAGTTAGGGTCACCACTGTGAGTGTGACATAAAGCTTCAGCTGCCATCCCATGGCAGGGTGACACAGCCATTGTCACGGTGCTGTGCTGGTTGCATTGAACCCAGCCATCCTCCCGCTTCACCCTCACAAAGCTCTCTTTCCTCAACAGCAAGTCCTGAGGCACTTAAAATGAATATTTTACCTCAGAAATGCTGAAGTCCTTTTTGATTTACATATATCACACAGGAAGAAGCGGAGGACGGAAAACCAAGCTGTCTTCAATGCGAAGGAATCGTTAGGAATTTCAGGAAAAGTGTTGCTGGTTGCATATCAAAAACCTGTTCCACATTAACCCCACACAGAGAAGCTCCCTGCTTGCCACGCCACATGCCAAAACTAATGAAGTAAGAACGCAAAAACATTCCTTGGCAATCATTTGTGGACCTCTAAGTGGCAAGGAGTGGCTCATAATTGGAGTGGTTGGTTTGTTTTCAGTCGTGTATTTAATTTTCTTTTCGAGATAAAATTTTGCAACCAGAAAGGCCTTCCTTCAGTCCTAACTAGAGCACTAGCTTTATCTCCCATGGACCATCAGGCTCCACAGACGCCCTCACCCTTGCTCCATTTTGTAGTCTTCCCTGGTTTTCTCTTGTTCTGCCCAGCTTGGGGTTCCCTCCCGGCTACCTCCCACTGTAACAAGTTGCCTTTGGTGGGTTCTCCTCCTCTTCTCACCTCTCCTATACGCCCTGAGGGTCTCCATGTCTGCCGTCTCTTCTCCTGTCTCTGGTTAAAAGCAGAATTTCATTTGCCTGTCTCCTGGCAGACAATTTACAGCTATTTCAGACTTCTTCTCCTGCCCACAACGAAATCTCAGCTTGTTCCTTTGAGATTAGCTGCCAGATAAGCTGAGCTTGGCCAAACCAGGACTCTTCAGCATCTCCCTCTTTTCCTTCTTCCTTTTTTTTTTTTTTTTTGGTTAACCATGGACAAAAAAAGACACACACAAAGGGGCTTGTTGTAACTTGGGCATTTAAACTCTGCCCTCTCCCTCAGTTCCCACGTCCAGACTGCCTAAGCCTTGTGGAGTCCTCTTGAGTAACAACAAAAGATAATGAGGCATTTCAAAGAGGGCTACGGGGTGGCTCACTCCTGTGTCTGACTCCACAGCTTTTCCTATCTCTTCCGTCACTTCAGCAGAGGGAAGAAGTCACCATCTCCTGGTTTTCTTCCTCCTGGTGCAGGGTTGCTGGCGTGCAGCTGCAGAAGAACATACAGCCTCCTTCTTCCCAGGCAGGCAGGGCAAAATCAGGAGGCAGAGCTGATGCTGGAGCGAAAGGAGCACTTGGACAGGAGACTCAGTGGTGGAGAGTCTACCTGGGGAGAAGGTAAGGCTGGGCAAGTGGGAAGAAATGATGAAACTAAGCCTTCTTCCCTGAGAGCCATCTCTGCATTTCCTCTCAACTAGGTTCAAGAGCTGATGGGAGCTCTGGGGGAGCAGCTGAGGTTTGCTCCCACTCCTACCCAGGGAGGAATCATCATACAGGTCGCAGAACTGGGAACCTCGTGTTAAGGAAGTTCCCATCAAAAGAGCTTTTGAAAGTAGCTGCTAAATCACTGGCTGTAGGGCCTGTCACAGCAGCTTATCTCTCATTGGATATATGCCATGAAGGCTCAGCACTAGGATTTAATGATAATTAAATCTGTCTTTAATGTCTCCTGGGAGGCACACATAGCCTGTGGTACCCCAGCACAGCTCACAGATGTCTTCTCAGGGTAGGTATCAGATAAAAACACATCTAGCAAATTACAGGTCCTTGCAGCCAGTGGGCTCCGCCAGTGAAAGATGTCAACAAGGAAGTTGCTGGTACAGACCAAATTTATACACACTCTGTATTTTCTCACGATAAAAGGTAGGAAATGGGTGTGTGAAGCTGTCGCTGTGTCACCTCTCTCAAACTCCTTGCATGGCTGAGGAAATGCAGTAAAGACAGAGCAGCTCAGTAGATAAAATCAATTATGTTAATTGCAGTTAGAGCATCAGACTCACCACACCACATCATCTCTAGGGTAGTACCGTACCAGTACCAGTACCGTACCAGTTGTCACACATCAACAGGAGGCGCAGCCTGCAGCGATGCATGCCTCAAGCTGTGCATGGCTGCAGCATGCTGCTGCAACAGCAAATGCATTTGGCAACACAGTTTTCAGACTACTGAACTCTGTTGGCTGCATTAGGACAAAAGGAAGATTAAAAATTCCCTTTCAGGATGGATGTAAGGCTGGAAACAGACGCCAGATCTGGTGGCATCCCAAACAGTGATGTGTCTGGCAGATTGTCCCCTCCTCTGGACAGCAGGGCCCTGGAGGAAGTGTTCCTCTCCTCCCAAAGAGCAGCTCACCCTGGTCCACCTCGCAAAGAGTTACAAAGCTTTATAAAAACACGAGCACAGAAGGCAGCCAGCGACAAACACAGCGGCCCTGCAGAGCCTTCCCCTGGGTACTCTGGTACACAGCTTGAATCCTCCGAGTTTCCTTTCTGTAGCATGGATTTTGCTTTTCCAAGGCAGGATGAGGAATAACGTCTTATTCTAGTGCTGGGTTTGGTTTCAGGGCAAGCACGGCATTGCATCAGCTCACGGCAAGGCCAAACACGCCATGCTGTTGGAAGCCGGAGTCACAGCCCGAGGGATGCAGCAGGACTGCCGTCCCTCCTTCTGGTCATGCCACACCTTCATATCCTCACAGCGTGAGTGGAAACAGGCACATGCTGATGATGATACCACGCGTGCCTGGACGACAGGGAGGTGGGAAGTCAGAACAAGTTCCCAGGATCGTGTGGATGCCTCGGAAAAATCCCTCCTGCCCTGCCTTGCCTTGCCTTGCCCAGGCTCTGCCTTGCACATCGCTGAGATGCTCACGGCGCGAGCAGCAGCCTGGTGGGGTTGTGCCCGGGGTGGGGGCAGAGGGGGAGCCCAGCACTTGCTTTTCCCCTCAGAGCTGCCTCAGAAACCACCACGGGTTCCCCTGTAGCTACTCCGAAGCCAGCCCCAGCCCTCACCCAGCAAAAGCAGCAGGACTTGTGCCAGTCTGGCTGCGTTGTAAATAAGGGGTGCTTGCTGAGCTCCCCGAGCCATCACACTGGGATGTGATGGGATTTGCACGGGTGGCATGGACCGGGGCTCAGACCAGAGGCAGACACTTGGGAACAAAATCCAGAGAGGATTTGGAGCTGAAATCCTGAACCTGCGGCTCTTTAGTTTTTCTCCTTATTCCTCCCAGGACAGTTATTTTCTCTCCCCAGCTCACTGCGTTGCCTCTGAACTTAGGAGGCCACCTAGGGCCGGCCCTGGGCTTAGCAGTGATCCTTCACTAACCTCATCCCTCGCCTTGTCGTGAGCAGATCCCAGCGAGGACCGTGGCTTGCTTTGCACTCTCCGTGCTGGGGATTTTTTGCTTTGCCAGCAATTTTAACGCTGTTGTAGCTCAAGCACCCCATCAGAGTTGAAAGTGCATCTCCGTCATTCACAAATTACAGGCAGGGGAGGTTGGTAGCTTGGTTTACATCTGAGACACGAAGCCACATCTCCCAGCCACCCCAACCAGGCCTGGCCTCCCACCAGTAACATCCCTTTCCGTGCTGCTTCGAGCCGGAGGCGCTCGAGCTGGTGCCAGGGGGCTGAGTAAGATCCGGGCAGGCCACGGGGTGCGGCGAGCTGCTGGCGATGCGGAGGTTTTGCTGGCACGCTTCCCTGGTTTCCATCAGGCAGCTGCACGACGGGCTCCGGGCAAGGAGTCGCAGTGCCTTACACGGCCAAGAGAAACGCTCGGAGCTCTCGGCCTCTGAATGCCCATGTTGTGAGTAAACTGAGGGGGTTAGCTGTCCGGCCCTGCGTGTGCGTGCTTCTGTGGGAAAGGACTGAAAAGCGTAGAGCCCAGCCTAGTGAGCGGTTTAGGGGAAGGAATAAACTGAGCTGAAAAATGTCGGAGAGCCAGAGGTCATCTTGGCACAGCTGCTGCCTGGGGGACGAAAGCATGGGAAGGAGCAGGCGGTTTCAGACACCCGGTGCTCATCGGCTTCACTCCTTCCCACTTCGTTCCCTACCACACCCAGACTCTTTCCGCACATGACCTCTCCTTCTCCTTAAATAAATTCCCAGAGCCTCTTCAGGCAGCTCTGTGTCATCACGGGCTTCCCCTGCGAAAAAGAGAGAGCTTGGCCATGATTGTCCTGCTGCTTTCAGTTCACTTTGCACCTCTTAGCAGCAGAAAGTGGGGCTGGCAGAGCTGCGAGCCTGGCAGCGTCTTTATTTAATCATTTCATTACTGGCCTCTAAGAATACAAGAGCTCTCAAAAGTGTCTGACCATTGCAGGAAACATACAAATAACGAACCCTTAATTTATCAACAAGTACACAAATTTTACTTTTTGTGCAGGACAAAGGAAACTAAAATTTGCACCCTCCCAAGGCAAGAGCAACATACACAACACAACCCCTTGCTATCCACATGGACAAGGCACTATTTGGGGCACCTTCATCAAAATCTGTGCTGTCATCCGCATAAAAACCTGCTTTCTTTTTAATCTAATTGCAGTTAATAGGAGCTTGGACTTCCTCCAGAGAAAGAGCAGTTGCTGTTGCTTCAGTATTCACAAACTAACATTTTTCTAGCCAAAAGACAAACTCTTGGAAGCCAGCGTTGAGGAGCCATCACGCACCAACACATCCATTTGTGATTTTGAGCATGCCTGTTAGCAGCTTGTCTCTGGGCATTACTCTCCCTTTGCTGCACTGTAGTCATTTTTACCTTCTCACTGTCAGGATGATTATAGATTTCCCTCTAGGTGTATGTAATGGGCAGATTTTGGAAGAGCTTTGATTAAATTGAAGGGCTAAATTAATAGGTAGATACGCATGGACTTAGAAAAGACTAGACAGCCATTTCTTGTTTAACAGAAGGCATAGATTTTCACCCAATTGTTCAATTCATAGACAGCATTCATGGGCGGTTGAATTTTCTTCTGGAAGTTGCATTTAGGTTTCCAAAGGAAACATATTTCTCCTGTGCAAGTGAAATGTTTATTGGGGAAATCATGTGGGAAAGCAGCTCTGGAGCTGGCTGCATGAACCGACCGCGTCCACTCCCAGAAAGTGCTTGCACTGCTCTGTGCATGCACACACAGGGAGCCACGTTTTGAAGATTTAGGCCATGATACAAGCGTAGCAAAAATAATTCAGGAAAAAAAAGGTACTTGTACCGATGTAGGTTACTGTCAAGAGAAAACTGGTTATTGGGGAATTGTTTAGTGATGAGACCTCAGGAAATCAGAAAAACATCTTCCAGCTGAAAGCCAAGCGGAAGGCAGGAGTCAAATCACTGCGGTTGAACTGGGGCCAAAACATCATAGTGTTTATGGGAAATGCCAAAATCACCACGTTAATAGGGTCTTGGGGTAAGGAATCAACCACCTTTCGCCTCAGGTGCTCGGTGCTTCTTCCCCTCCCTTTGCGGAGGAGTCAGTATTTCCATGAGAGCACCTGGTGACCGCAGGACCCAAAACCCTGAATCCGTAACTCGAGGCAGCGTCTCGTGCTTTCTGCTCAAGGTCAGCCAGAGCCTGCCAGCATGAGCTTGGCCTAGGGCTTGCTTCTCCACCTCCCAGCGGGTGCTGACACCACAGGCTCGTCTCCAAGGGCTTATTCAAAGCCTGCCCTTCCTGCAGCAACTCTGCGCTGCCCCAGGGCCTTCACCACGCCGCACGCCTAGAACAGGCTGGGGCACATACCTGAACTCCTCATCCAGCAACCACGGACACCTCCATAAAGGAGCAGTAGCCTCGTGTCCAGCCTTTCCCATCCTTTCTGAAACAGTATGCAACACAGCAGACACCAGAACTCAGGGCTTTTAAGTGCCAGGACAACAGCTAATAAAACTTCTGCTATCAGTCCTGAGAAGTTTCACTGTGCAAAACCAGAGTCTGGGTTACACGAGCTGTGCTTGCTACACACACAGCTCTTGCTTCTTTGAATCTGAGAACAGGGGTTCAACTGATGCAAGTGACCAACACGTACTGCAAATTTTATTTTTATTTCCTTATTACAGAAACTAAATTAGCATATGCCTACATCTTGATTAAAACAAATTCACACTGCAGAAAAAAAGCGCACTTTTTATTCTCTAAAGCACACCTGTGAACACAGAACAAATTCTAGTGTCAGTACATAAAAGCTTCTTCTTAGTGCACCTCTTCATTGCAGTTTCTCCATTAGTCGTTTGTAAAAATTATTACACCTTAGGTAATTATATATGCTTGCGTTAAGCTTTGCAGTTCACTTTTAGGAGTCAGTTAAGAAGCTAAATTAAAAAGGGCCCATTATTTTGCTTTATTTACAGTTGCAATGGCTAAATTTTAAATATGCTACAGTCACTCCCAGCACTGGCTCCCAATTCGAAGGATTAGTACACTCCATGATTTCCTTTATCAGTTTTATAGAGGGGATTAAGTTGCCCATACCTACAGCTCCGTAGGTACCTCAGCTATCTACATGAAGTACCTTATCAGAAATAAACTTGCTGACAAATATTTTTAATAGAGAGACAAATGAGAAACTCATCTCTTAGGAAGAACCACAAGGTCCTTGGTTTTGTGCAGCAGTTGCTGTCAACTGCAGTAGTGTGGGAGAAACAGAAGTTAAGCAGTGCCACAGTCCAGAGCAGTTGTCTCTGCTATCTTTGTAGAGATCTTTATGTTCACTTCCCAATTCTTCCTCTCTTTCACTGCCTCTCCCCACTTACTGCTTTTTTGTTAAATCATAAAGAGATACTCAGGCAAGTTTCTGAACCATAGCAACATACTTGGGAGGGGAAAAAACGATGCTGCTACAGGGAAAAGATGTATTCATGTTAGTTCTTTGCTGCGGGAAACACAGGTTACTAAGCCACAGGGCAGCCATTACCTAAGACTAGTTATCAGGAGACAGGCAGACTTGTGTTATCTGAATAAAGATAGATCTCTTCCTCCAAATTTTACGCCCTATGACTGGATGCAGGTCTTGTGGCAACTGAGAAACTGTTGTAGAGATAAACAAATTGGATGCACATGCATTTATCTGTTCTTACGTACTTTCAAAACCAAAATGGAAGGAAGAAGTCTCTGTGAAGCAGGTAGGTCCAGAAGATTTTTTTTTCTTACACAATACGGTAGATTACTCAGCACATTCCAGATTAAAAAAAAAATACAGTAAACATTCAGTAACTGGAATGCATATAATATACAAGTACCATTACATTTACAAAGCTGTCCAGGACAATTTTTCTTTCTAGAATAAGCATAAAAAAGTTACAAGCTAATTCACAATAACTTTAGATACAATGCTTATTAAAATACATTGATGTTAATCATAAAAATATTTTACTATTTACATGTACATTGTATAAACCTTAACAATAAGAATATGCCCTATTTAGGATGCCTTAAATGAATATTTAGGCAGATTGGCCCATTTTATAGTGCAGTATCCCTGTTTTGGTCTTCACACCATGAAGCTGTATCAGATTCACAGTATCTTAGCTAGTGCTCTGCTAAAAGGCTTGAACTTTCTAATATTTGAGAAACATTCATTACAAAGAGCCAGTTTTGTTTCCGCTTTGTTTCTTGTTAAATCCTACCCCCAACAGTTCAGGGCACTCCGCCTGGCCTTGTGCGATTTGGTTGCATTTCCAAATGAGGCTGTAATTCATCTCATCCGTTATCACGCTGTCTTGCTTGTAGTCCGGATGCTGTGCGATAAATTCCCTCATCCATCGGGCGACTGTCATCAGCTCTCCTGTGGGCAAGATCAAGTCAAATTTCACTGTTTATACATCTGATTTAGCAGGAAAAATGTTGTGTGCATTACATGCACAATTAGTGAACAGTCCATGTTTTCAGGAGAAGCATGCTCCTACATGTTTTTTTTTTTTTTTTTTTTGTTATACTGTTACTAAACTCCAAGTACAACTCAGCTGACATATCACTGATAGCCCCAAACCCACATATCTGGTACGATCTTCAAACTTTCAGCTCTTTTAATGAGACAGAGCATAGAGAAGTATCACATCCAGCTGCTGGAACAGGTGTCACCAACTTCTATTCAGGGTCACCAAGCGACACACACCACTTGCTGGAGACCTGCCTTCTCAACAAGCAGCAGCTGGAAGCCAGCTGGATGCCAGGGCTTAGGGAGCTGAACCTTGCTCCTGCACACAGCATACGTAAGGAAACCTCCATCAGTACAAGTTTAAGATAACTCTGCAGGTAAAACCCTATGGCAGGCTGACAGGCTCCTTAAGAGCCTAGCTAAACTTTTACTGCTCCCTTATTAGAGAGAGGAAAGAGCCAAAGGCTCTACGCTTTTTTTTTCTTAAGAATATTATTGAAAAACAAGAGGAATCAGGTTAGGGAAAGCAAGGACGAACAAACAAAAAGTAAAAAGCATCCAATGTGTCATCAATACTGTTTGAAGATACTCTATGAGTTGTTTTGAACAGAGATATACTAACACAAATCAGAAAAATTATGAAAAGTACAAGAAAGGAAAGTGTAATATGCAAAGTTATTAGAAATAAAAACGTTCCTCATAAAACACGTCATGTTTTTAAACGAATGAGGCCGGTGTTATACGCTTCTATATGAAAAAGGGACAGAAGAAAAATACTCAAGAAACATTTGGTGAAGGCACTAAAAACTTGAGAGAAAACTCTCAAACAAATCAGAAGCAGGGGGCCAGAAGCAAGGCCAGGAGATGAGCAGAGCGTAACAAGAGACACAATCCTGAACACCCACAGCACTCCCAGCGCTGTGCAGCTCGTACAACACCGACACCTGGTGGTCACACAGCCCCATCACTCCACTGAAAAATGATTGTTTCTAACTGTGTACATCTGTCGAGAACTGTATAAACCCTCACCTTGAACACCGCATGCAGTTCTCGAAAAGAGTAGACTAGAATCAGGAAAACAGCACCACACACCGACAAATGTGTAAGACAACTTCAAGTGAAAAAAGGAAGGACGAAGAGTATCTCAAGAGTGGAAGAGATTTTGAGAAGTTAGCACAATCATGAATGCTGATGAAAAGTGAACAGAAAAATGTTATCATCCCACAGTGCAGGAACCAGAAGGCTTATAATGAAGTTATTGGGAAGCACATTTAAACATAAAAAATAAAGGAAGCAAATTTTTTTTCAAAGAACGTGTAATAAAATTGTGGCACTCGTTCTATGACTTTGTGGGAACAAAAATATTGTTGCTTCAAGATGGATCTGACAGAGATCATGGAAACCACGTTTGTGAGCTGTTATCAGGCACCATGCCAACTGTGCTACTTATGGCTGCGAAAATGCCCACGCTGCAGACAGCCAGAGCTGGGAGAGCGAGCCAGCACAAGGATAACTTGCTGCAGCTCATCCTAACACTACTTTCCTGTACCGCTTGGTGGTGGTCAACAGCTGCTGCTTGCCTAGCACATCTGCAGTCTCACTGAGCGTGGTGACAGTCACAGAGCAGCTACGCTGAGACCAGTGAGGGCAATTCCCACCTGTGCTGTGAGGGAAGTGACCAACGAACCATGCCAGGGCAAGGCTAAATTCACAGCAGCTAAGGTACCAGTATTAAACTCTTGCAAGTGCTGTGTTCACTGTTTGAGGGGAGAAACGTGACACGTGGCTGTTCTGTGGACATGTCCCATGCTAGACAGCCTGCAATTCCGGAACATTTGATTTCAGATCAACAATAGACCAGAAAAATCCAGCGCTCACGATTGAGAAATATGGCACAGTAACATGACGTCTAATGCTTCTTATTCTGTGAATTGTTGTTCTCATGAAGCTTCATTTAACAATCATTTCAAGCTTAGAGTTAAGATATACACCCTAGACGATCTGTCCTCACACCTTCTACATCTGTGTAAATCCAAGAGGTGACTTTTGCAGTGTCCACAGCTTCACATCACAAAGCAAAGAAGTTCTTTGGAATGGGAATACCTGTGACACAGGGCTGAGCCCAGACAATTAGCTCTTCAGAAACAAAAAAAGAAAAAAAAAACTTTAAGACTGTTGCAGTGCTTTTCTTTTTTTTTTTTTTCAGCAGCATTTTTCTGAATGAAAAATGTTAAGGAAAAAAAAAAAAAAAAGAGTATTTTTGAAGCATTGCTGCTTTGAGCGTTGATGTGCCTCAGATGTTTTCTACCTGCCAGTTTCTTTCCTCTCTCTCTGTTAAGCCAGGCATCAAATCCCCAGTCTATGTTAGCTGAGGGACAGAAGCCTCCTACAAACAAGCAGCCTTAGGACAGAACATTTTCAGTGAAAGCAGTAATTAATTACAACTTGTTAGCATTCTGAAGTGCTACTAAAGTATTAAATTACCAGGCAAGGAAGATTGCTGATTTTCACCTCACCTCTAAAAATGTCTTTAGCTAGAAGGCTCTACAGCAATTACCAAGCATTGGAATACAACAGGAATACAACATTTAAATTTAAAATCAATGAATGCATCATATATAAATAAAAATCTGTGTCTCGACTTTTAAGACTAAAATTAACTCTCTAGCTAAACTTACAGCAAGAAAGGCACATGAGAGATTTACACATCAGCATAAAGCTGCCACGGACTATGTGCCCGGTTCTGAACGAAAGCATTTAGCCTGCATTTTCTACTCAGAATACTGTTGCGTTTTAAGGAGCAGCATAAAAAGTCATTATACCACCTATCTTAGAAAACACTGTAGCAAGAGAAAGGAAGGGAAGAGCCTGGTTTACTTTGACTTGAAGGAGTTTCACTACTTCCAGAAGGGCTCTCTTACCGGGGAGCTAAAGACAAGGCCCCATGCTCTAGCATATCAGAGCTTAATCCAACTTAATGCCAGCATGCTTAGGAATTGCACCAATTACCTGGCTATCAGACCCAGTCTCATATACCCTTAAACCATTCGAGTTACAGGAAAAAGGTATTGATCAGTTTATGTACAAACTACCACAATGTAGACAATACGCTGGCAAAAGCAGCAATGCTGAAAAAAATCTTGGAGATATAACTGCAGCTTAGGGGACAGCGTAACAATTACTCCTGATTTAAGTTCTAAATAGATCATGAAACATTTCTGATCAGAACTAAACAGGATCAAATATAAGCCAGAGAACACATTCCAGTCCTTTGCTCCTATGATTCAACACTTACCCAGACAGCCACATTTGCCACCAGTTTTACCAACTGATAATTAGAGAACATCCCAATTACTTTCTAAATAGAAAAATGCCAGGAAAATCAGTGTCTGAAAGTGTCACACATACCAGATGCTCTCTTTTTTATTAACTTCAGGTAGTTCAGGATGGTGCATCTTGTGTCCACGTCCACTTCCATGTTTTCAAGATAAGAATTCAAAATTGGGATCAAACCAGGAAAGACTCCCTCCTGTGTAAGAGAACACAGTTAACATGAAACACGGTTGATCAGATTTCTGAGAGGATGGAGAGGAGGGGTGTGTTCCAGGTAGAAGAGGTTATGACCTTCCCATTGATAATTGTATCGATGCTCATTAAGATGTACTCTTCTGTGTCTGTGCCTGTCCCATTCTGTGCAGAGCCACATCCATCCACAACGACATTTCCACCTTCATAAGTGACAAGGGGAAAGGAAGCAGCAGTTAGAAGGCAAGAGATATACTCATCATCAACAACTGGGTTGCCAGATCACTTGCTGGGATACCTTTGCAAATATCCTTTCTAAAGTAAAACATTCCCTGCCGGACAGCATCTCTTTTCTGGGCCACCTTCATATTTTCATCCACCTGGAAAAAGAAATATTGCAGAGATTTGTGGTATTTTTGAAAATTAGGATTCTCCAAACCCTCACATTTTGGTCTCATTAATTGAAATATCCCCAATGTTTTTTATTATCTTACCCCACAAGGCTAAGCTCTGGAGATAAAATTTTTTATTTCCGTCTTGAATGGTCCCATGCAAAACCATGAGGAGATCACATTCTACAAAACTAGGTCTTCATAGTATAATGTAAGAACATGCCATGCTAAGCTTTTAAGTTGGATTGAAAATAGGCAACAGGTTGCATCCCATCTGAAACTTCTTTGCATATTCAGATGCAACATAAATGAGTACAGATGAAGAAAACTGCCATTTTCCTAGCAATAGTTTGTTGCTTTTATTAACAAAGTCAATGAAATCTTTAGAAAAGTTAATGCTGTATTTAAAAAAAAAAGTTCAGAAACAGAATCCCAGTAACAGTGTGTGAGAATTATATCTATCCCGTATCTGAGCATCTGTTAGAACTACTTTGTTAGCAGTTTATCTAAGTTACAGTCTTCCCCAAAAGTCTGCAAACTACAAAGCACTGCTCGTAAGTTTCCAGACAGATTTTGTCCAAGTTTTTTGACCGGAATGTTCTTGGGGAATTAACATTACTTTGCTTTCCGACACCAGCTTTACTATGTTGTCTTTAGAAGAAGGGATACAATTTGCTGAATTCTTTGCTCCACCTCTAAGGGAAATAAAATCTTAACTCTTGCCTTTCTACTGTTCGTTTTTTCAAAAGCCTGGTTATAGCATGCTATATTATGAAGTTTGTTTACACAACTAGCTAACTGAAATACAACAGTACTCAGACAGAAAAGATCAGCGTGAGATTAGCTCCACAAGCCTTTATTCTTTTAATTATAAGAGGCGGGTTTACCAAAGGTTGTGCAATTAGGTGTTGCATTACCTGCTAAATTGCTTGGCAGGCTCAATTTGGTTTCCCCATCAAAAACTCTCTTCATATTCTTCCTGCACCCAAGCTCTTTTTCGGTCTTAACTGGTGTTCATTTGTTAATGATTTTTGCACTTTTGAGATATTCCATATAACATAACTGTGAACTGTAAGTGCTAATCTACTTTATTAAATATGAAATCTGAACTCCCCAACATAAGGAAGAGGATTTCTCTTTGTGGGGTTAGTATATTTCATATAGTAACAGATCATAACATTGTTCATTTGCAACTTCAGTATTTTTCTCCATTTTAATTAAAAACTATAAGAAAAGCATCGGGACTATTGCTACGCCGTAGCCAGCATTGGCAGTGTTTTCTATTACACAGCCTGTCAAAAACCTTCTGCAGTACAAGATCTTCTTTAAAGTCACCTATAACATTGCAGGACTATCCCTTTAAAAAGGGATTTTCTGGTCAGGTGCCTCAGGAAGATGTACAAAGACGGTTTCATTCAAAACAGTTCAGCAATTATGAGGCCGATATTAAGGAAAAAGCAAATTTTGCATGGCTAGTTGCAGTTGTGACCAGAATCCAGAGTATCTGCTTTCAATACTGAATAACACTGAGTGTGCTCAGCTTCTTTCCGTCTCCCCCAAACAAAAGCAAAATATAAACAATGTGAGATATAGGCCATAGTCACATTAAAATAAATAACTAAAGAAGCTTATTTTAACCTCCACAGATTACTTTTCCCACCCATAAAATGGTGAAAACAAGTCCTTTCCCATTCTTAAAGCAGATTTGTGACAATGGGCTTTATCAACATTTCTGTAGTAGTCTGACATTGTTAGGCACCACAGAAATTCCACCTCCAGCAGCAAGCAGGGCTTCAGGGAAATATTTTGTTCAGCTTTCACTAAACAAGCATGAAGCCACGCAGCAACCAAATAGGAAAAGTACAGTACTTCATGGCTACTGCTCACTGAAATGCAGCAGAAGGTCTGTAGAAAGAGTTTGCAGTTGAAATGAAGGCAATGGCTTTATACTTTTGTGAAAAAGAGAACGACAAAGTCTCCACAGACCTGTTTCATTTGGCAACTGTAATAACATTTCTCCAGCAAAGCTTATACACTATTTATTCCTTCCTCCTTTTACAGAACTTGCACTAGAACACATGCCTGAAGTTTAACTTTTATTCTTTCCCTGAATGCAAGACAGCAAGATAAACCTATGAGGAGAGCTAAAGTACCTGGCCACCAGCACTGAATGGCATAAACAACTGAAAATTATTACTGGGAGAATAAATTTAATACAATGTCAAATCTGCATTTTTAAATATATAAGTCAAAAGGAATAAGTGGAGAAAGAACAAGTCAGCATGATTTTCTATAAGCTGCTGAAAATGTGGATCTTGGTGGGAAAGCAGACGTGGAAAAGTCAAGTTTGGCACCCTGAGAAAAAGCTAATTTTGTAATTTATGTTGAAGTACCTTTGGCAGACATATTTTGGCTTTGTGTAAGAGGAACAAAGATAAGATGTAGCCATTTTCTTACTGCTAAAAGCTGAAGGCTAAATTCAGATTATTTCTTCTAAGAACAGGTAAGACATCCTTGCTTTTGGTAGTTTAAGAATTTCTGTGAACAGTTTATAAATAAGGGTCTATCAGACATTTTTAAGAGAGCCATAAAATGCAAATGGAAGAAAGCTAACCATTTGTCTATAAAGCTTAACTCTATTAGATGGCAGTATTTTTTAATATACTGTAGAAGTGAAGTTGATGCCAATTATTTGTCCACATTTAAACTGACTGAAAGATAGAAATGACTGTTCTGTAAGTGTACAAATGTTAATTCCTAGCTTGCAGAGGATAACAATCAACTGGGGTGAAAATATTGTGCAATTAGCAATAATACATCTGACCTTTCACACCTACCTTGGACAAAGGAATGAGAAAATCCAGTTTATATGACAGAATCACTCTGGTTAGCAGTACCACAAACACAACATAAGCAGAGTTTTCGAAGTCTGTTAACTGGACCTAGACATGAAAGGATTAGAGATTTAATTACTCTAGTGGGAACACGCTCATACAAATAGATGGCTATCTGGGAGAGTTAAAAAGTGTGACTCAAGCATTCGTGTCGATACTTGTATTCACACACACTCTACTAGCAGAGATGGTGATGTACATGCTGGAATCAAGGCCTTCAAATGCACAACGCAGTGCACACACTTCAACAAGCTCAACCCTATAATCCAATGCCAAAGCACACTTGTGTTTCAAAAGGCTAATAACTTGCATCTTTGGGCTCTCTGTGTAATTACAAATGCAGAATAGCTTTTAAATTTCTACTTAGGGGATTCAGTTCAGACAGCTCTGAAATAGACAGCTATAAAATAAAAGCACTTATGAAACACAAAATAGTGACTGTGGAATTGTTCAGTACCAACAGAAGTACTGGATAAATAAGGTCCCTGGAAACTAAATGGCTCTTTGTTTGCAATAGCTTTAGTACAAGCCTAATTCCTTTGCCCATCACCCCAAATCCATTAGCATGCTTTGCTGTGCTACAGTGGATTCTCCTGTCAGTTGCATTCCCACAGTCCACATCTGATTAAACACTGCTGTCCAGTTCATTTGTGTCTGGCAATTCAGAGGGGAGAAAACACAGCATAAGTAATAAGGGTCTGATACTTGATGACAGCAGGCCCCATACTCTTCCACTTAAAAGTGAACGTGTTTTTGTGCGTACTGACCCTTTCCTTACCTCCATAGGCCTGAATTCCACTCTCCATCCTATATCTGAATTTGGAGGGGGTGGCTTAAATCTCATTGTCTGCCAGTTTGTAGACTGTATGTTCTGCAAAGCACATGAAATAATCTGTCACAGTCTAGATACGCATCAATCTATAAGATCAAAGCAAAGTGAACAAATAACTACTGTCTTAGTCGTTTCCCAAGAACAGCTTAACAGAGAAATGCTTCCAAACTGAGTTGCTCAACTTCCTAAAAACTATAATGTAACTACTCATCCTAGAAGCAGATATGCTATACTTCTCATGCTATTTTGTTTGAGGATTACATAAAAGATACTAGGATGTGTTGAGATTAAGCTGGCCTTTGCATAAGAGATTGATTCATCCAAATGTAAAAATACACAGTATTACTATATATATATATATATATAGCTATAATTTTTATATGATTATACAGATTTTAACAAATCTATACAAGACACACATGCATAAGAGACATCACACACAACAGTTTTCAGGAAGTCACAAAAAATGCAATTCCCCATAACAATTATATAACTACTTTGGGCCCTTTGTATTTTGTTGGATATAAAATAAGCTATCATCTTCTTCTAAGTAAATAGTGAAACAAAAATAGGTGCTTACAGCTACAAAGTCACATGCTAAACAACTAGCTTAAGTGAAAAATCAGGAAAAAATATTCTTAGGTAATAGAGTCATCCTCCAATAAAGCAGTACTATAAAGAAACAACATTTTACACACATATACACATATCTATTAAATTCCTCTAAATCAGATACAACCTCAAAATGATCAGATTCATTTGCATCATCTAGATGTATTTTCTCCTCAAACAAAGTCAGTGGGTCTCGAATGAACAAGTGTGCGATATGCTGTGCCAAAAGGTGGTCAATACCTACAAAATGAAAATTCAGAGAAGCATTTCAGACGTTGCAAAGCAGGCTCTAGGAAACAACTTGATTTATAAGAACCAAAAATGAAAAATTCCAATTCCGCAATACTATCTCAACCCACCACATCCTGTTAAAGTTTAAATGATTACTTTGGGAAGGAAGGAAATGATTAAAGAGAAAAATGAACAAGTTCTCCTTTGGAAGTGGCAACTGGATATTGGTGTGGCTGCCATTCTTTCCGTTTTCTGATGCAACTCTGTGCCATGTTTCCTAATGCAGTTCTGCTCTCTCCACAAAGATAAACATTAGTACATGAAACACTAAACTTCCTAAATTGGAATTAGGGACAGTTTCTAATTTTATTTTATTTTTTTATTTTTAGTTTCTTAAGACCACAACGCACAGATACTTTTTGAGTAGAGTCACTATCAGGGAAGCATGATCAAAACAAAAAGCAAAATGTAAAAATATCCCCACACACTGCAAGCATAATTCTAAACCTGCTCATAATGAAGCAAACACTTACCTTCCTTTATCAGGTGTTCGTAGATATCTTTGTCTATTGTCAAATCAATGTCATTGTATTTCTCACCACATTCAGATAGATAACTGTCTATGGAATCATATCTGGATTTACTGATTCTATAATGGTTGTTCTTCAGTGGCTATATAATTTAAGAATACAATATTTTAACAGCTTGTTAACAATGTTACCTAAGTTTTGCTCACTAATGACACTTATGTGAGAGTTATTATCCTGTTTAAAATATCCTACAGCCTCAGTTAAAATTATTCAAAGTATGAGTCTTAAATGGAAACATTTTCCTGATGTAACAGAACATTATCACCCCGCCTGTCTGGAAAGCATTATTATACCTATTATACCTATTGCAACACATACCGATGCAGTTTCATTCAAACACATTGTTAGAGATGTTCTTAAACCACGTAGTTCAAGAAGTATTTCTAGTATTTTTTTGTTGTTTTTACTTCCCTAAGCGTCTTGGGTGCCAATTCCTGAAGTTCTAGCAACCGGCTCTCTTCACGTAGCTCCAGTTTACACTACTAGATTACTCAGCATCACCCGCTATTTAACTCAAAGCAATTTTTGCCTTTTGGGCTTAAGCACAAAATGGAAATTTTAAACACAGAAGGACAATTTTTAGCAAGCTGTGGAGGAGTGATAGTGAAGTTTTACTAGAATTCCATACCTAACTGAAAACATATATGCTAACATAAGCTGTACAACCAAGATGACTGTTTGCACCATCTCTCGTGCATTTACCACAACGACTGCCGCATTCCCTCATTAGGGCTTCTGATGACCACAGGCAGAATTTGACACTAAAGGAAGTTAAAAATTTTTGCCTGGAAAAAAAAACACAAAGCCAACACGCAACAAAAAAATGGACACCTACTACCTAAATCACTTACCTCCAGCCCCCTCTCTTCTCGTGTTCGATCATCCACAGATGCAGAGATTACTCCCCAGCGACAATCAATATCGGACACATAGCCTCTGTAGAATGGAGATGCAGCACTCAATGCCATCTAAAAGAGAATAGCCTGACATGAAAACAAAGGACGAGCCAAGGAACCAAACACACTATCTTAATCCTACAGGGAAGGGAAATTTGCTGGTCCAGAAGTAACTGAAGTACATACTTCTGTTTAGCATATAGATGAAGCCCATGCCACAAAGTCTCTCAATTGCTATCTCCACAAAATGCCTAGACAAAAGGTTAGTATTACTGACACGACAGCTTATGCTCTCCAAATGTATTACCTCTACAGATGAGCATTTAAAGAACAGGAAGTTGATACAGGCAGAAGCAATTGTATAACAAAAATCAGCAAGGATTGTGCTTGCACACCTCTGAGCTCCGGAAGTTGACCTGGCAAACATTTTATTTTTGTTTAGCTTATTGGCCAGGCATCTTAGCAACAGAGCTGGAATATACCTCACCGAGAGCAGGAGCTCTTCACCACCTAAAACAGGGCAAAACTTTATTTTATAACACCCGTTTCCACAAGCTTACAAAAGGGACAGAAGGTGAATCTATTATATGAGACCAAAGCTAAAAATTTTGAAAATTGTTTAAGGAGCGATTTTAACTAGTTTCCATGAAAAACTCTCCAAGCTTTGTTTCTGAAGTAATTCAACTAAAGACTTGTGCATGTGGGAAGCAGGGTAGAGGTGGAGAAACAGATATCTTCTGCTTTGTGGTATCACACACTTTTCTTTAAGGAAGACTGTAAAACACAAATACACATGCAATCCAAAGTGATAGCTCACATACATTAAACATATTTTGTCGTTAAATAAACCACACTTAATGTGACAACATAGTAAGAGACACCAATGCTTTCCCCAAAATATTAAATTTGTTGCTAGTATTTAAGCTCTTAATTCTGATTTTATTTTTCACATGTAGTGGCTTGCACGTAACGAATATCTGATGTGACACAAGTGCATTACTCACCACAATGGGACAGATTGTGGCTAGCTGATCATAGAGATACCTCGCTTCAGAAATGCTGCAAGCCTGGAATGTTACCTGATAGAGAGAGGAAGGACAGTCGCTATTACAATTTTTATAATCTACCAGCAGCATTTATGTTACAAGGTTCTTTCCCCACACTTCCCACGTGTACTAAAGCATTTCATACCACAGCACTTAGGCTGTGACACCAGATACATAAATACTTGCCAGAACCAAAGAAAACTGAGTTAACATCTACAATACACATGGGCTGATAACGTGCATTCAGGAAACAAGCCAGGAACATACTCATTTAAAACAACAGCCAAACTGTTGCAGATGCAACATTTATTTTATGTGACAGCTAGTCCTCTTTTAAAGAGCTGTCTTAATTTCAACGTGCCTTTGATACTGCAACTGAGAAAAATAAATATTTTTATGTCTACTATAATATATATGTTATAGTTTTTAAAGAATACAGTTTTGCCTGTATTAGAGACCAGGGTGCAACAAAATTAAGCATTATTTGAAGAAACTATTAATGATATGGAAGCCCCACCACACATAAACCCCTGGAAGCTATTAATTTCTTAGCAACTTTTGGTGAAATTTGCTTAGGGCAGCAAACACAAGATGGGTTTCCAGTAGCAGATCTTACTCACCAGACTTGCCAAACCACTACCTTATGCACTTGAAAAATGCAGAGAGGGCCCTCAAAACTGTTAAAAGATGCTAAATGGACTAAAAGCCTCTCTCCTTCTTTTCAGTTTACATATCCACAGATCATGGGATAATTTAGGTCGTTACGGACCCTTGGTACCACTATCATGACATTATGCAACCAGCTTCAGCTCTGAAATCACCATTCTTGCTTACTGTCCTGAAGAATGAGAGCTCAACACAGATTTTCCTCATCCACAGATTACAAGTCTACAGTCCCCAAAACCATACACATTATTCTTAATCTGACACTGAAGTCCTCCTCATCTACAAGTAAGCTTCAAAAAAATCCAAACCCATATCCAAAACCTCCTGAGCTTGGCACATGAAGCCTGAATACGGGCAGAAGCACAGCACTTTGCCTAGACACTCGCAGAGGACAGCATCTTTCTCCCCATCTGGCAAGAACTGCACCATCACTGCAGATGATCCCAACTGAACCGCTCAGGACATTATTTCTGACCTTGAAAACCCCTCCGGCCAAGTCACAGTCTAGGTTTGTAGTGAGGAAAAGACAAAAGGAAGTTTGTACAGTACAAACTCCAGAAAATAGGTGGGGAACACATGTTTTTCTTCTAGTTGGCAATTAAGAATTAACAGTTAATATGTAAGCAGCTGCTTACAGCACCTACCAGCTTTATTTTCAGTCTCCCTTTGATGGTAACAAGAGTACTGAATCTGAATTTTATTCGACCACTGATTTTAAGGATGGTGAATAGTAAAACAGGATTCTAAAAATAGGTATTTAATACGTTTTTAAACAAGTTCATACAATGACTGGAAGTTAAGGCTGGATGGCTTTTGTTGGTCTTAAATAATAGAAAGAGATGGTATAAAACAGGCTGTATCAAGCTTAATAAAATGTATATAATATTGCCTGTTTTTACACTTTACTACTTCAGGTTCTCCCTAGTTTACCCAAACGGACAAGAAATCTTACTTAGCTGCAGTCAAAAACATTTTATCTATTCACCTTTTAAACTTTCTTAATCTCAAAGAGAATTGTTTGGAACGTGGTTATTTTTGCCAGTGTTGTGAAACAAGAGGTGCTTGGAAAATTTCCTTTAATCCTTTATGGACTTAACACTAGCCTCTTCCTCACTCTGCTTCGAAGTCAGTGGTGGCAACAGGCACATTTTATTGACAGCCACATACATCGCTACTACCTAAGCCATCATCCCCTAGCACTGGCTTACTGCGATAGAGAAATTATAATAATAATTAAAAAATATAAAACACAACAACAAAAGATACTGGAAGAATTAATGCACTCCCAATATACAACACCTAGATTTAAACTAAATGTGCCTGAACTCAGGCACATGAATGAGAACAATAAAAAGAGGGCATGCATTAACAGGAGAAAAGAAGAACCAGCATGTCTCCCAGTACACTCTAAGAGAAAACAGCTACCCAAATGGATTTGGTAGTTTCATGGTACAAGCAGTAAGAAGAAGGCCTCTCAGTAGGTAGCTAAAATATATATGAATGAGGAATGTGTATACAGGAGCTAACAGTTTGTAAAGAAAATGAAACTACACAGAAGAGAGCTACTTATTTCTTAAAGATGTTCCAATAACTTCCTGTCACTTTGTTTTTATTGTTCTAAGAATTGGGAAGGGCAAAAAAAATCAAAATGAATAACCAAAAAATCCATACATTTCTACTAGACAGTTTGTTTTCATTCCCTCTGTGCCCTGTGATTATGCTTGAAGAAAGAAGTCAGTGGAAGGTCTTTCACACTTGCAAAATGCTGGAGTTCCAACAGAAGGTACTTGATCAAATGAAAGGGATGTGACTAGTTTGAGCAAATCCTTGCAGTAAAGCATCCAATTACATTTGAAAATTAGCAGAAAATAAACCTAATTCGCCCTTTTGCCACTCTGAAAATGCATGAACTATGTCTAATCTCTCTAGCTTAACAGAAGGCAAATCTTTTTTTAAAAAAGGGAACAGTTTAGGGAAGACGACATTCAGTTACATCTCCAAGGCAGATGCATTTTACCTGAAGACAGCAGTTGCCCATTCCAAAACCCATAGCATCCATATATATATAGTCTGGTTTAGCTGCTTTTGCTGCTTCTCCATCATCGTTGGGAAATGTTTCAATAAATGGGGACGGCGTGTTCTTATCTTTAAATACTGGGTGGAAAATACAGGTACTCAGTAACCCGGAGTAACAGACTGAACATTTTTTTTTGAAAAAGAATAAAAGATACATTGGATTTACTCACTTGGTACATTTATGACAACCTTCTCTCCTCTTCGGTGCCGGATATTTCTTGTCAGCGTACTAAAAAAAGAAGAGTTCAATGAAATATCCAAAGGCTTATCTTTATGAAAATAGTTTCAGAGTTAATTCCTCATTAATTTTCATGATTTCAGAATATCAGCTTCCTATCTGTTTTACGCATTTTCCTTCAGGACCCTTCTTTCCCTGGTTTACAACAGACCATAACAGACAGCACTGAATTTTTCTTCAGTGAAGCCAGCCCCACTCAGAGGAACCTAACAGGCAGAAGCAATAGGCAACTGACCTGAAAAATACAAGGGTGAGCAAAAAGGCATTGCTTAGTTTTTAAATAGAATGATTTTGTTTCTCCTAAGTCTTAGCCTTATAATCAAAACTCCTCTTGAACTACACAAGTAGTAGTATAGTAGTATACAAGTAGCATACAAATAGTATGACACCATGCTCCATTCCAAAGTAACTTGGGTAAGTTCAGAACACTGAGATGTTGCTGGAATAAAATGGACTGTGACACACCTGAATAAGAGCTAGATTAACTGCGAACAAAGCGTTTAATCATGGGATTTCAAACTGGAGACAATTTTGCAGTAGCATAATCAACACCTTATGCCCTATAATGGCATGAACTACTACGTAGTTGCTTGAGCTTAACAGTTTACTTTAAGTCACTTTGACAGAAAATACATCATCACAACCATCTCTGTCCAAGTCCCTGGGATACGTGCAGCAGCTAGCCATGTAGTTCTCTATTGCAGGTATGCCTATGATTCTATAGCACAGAAAAAAAAAATCAGCTCCTCATTCACAATCGTGAAATGCTCTTACCTAAACCTAGGATGTTTATTGATGGCTTCATCTGGAAAGAAGAGGGATTTTGAAGCTCCTCCTTCTACTGGCGTTGGCTTATATTCTGGCACCGTAAATCCAGGACACCCTAACCTATATAACACAGCAATGAGAGTCCAAGTTGTAATGAATACAGACTGTGATTTTAAAAGGGTCAGATGACCTAAGATTAAGATCTCAGAATACAAAGGAATAAAAAGATTTTTTAAAAACTTGCATCTAACTCGGATTACTTCTAAAGTGCTTTTCAAGACTGTTACCTACCCATCTGGAATTGCCTGAAAGGGTTGCCATAAAAAGGTCAGTGCTTGTCAACAGCTGGCTTCTGTGGTAGTTAAAACAGACTCTTTTCTTAAAGCATTACTTTACCTCTGAACACTAAACACAGACCTTTTCAGTGGCCGAAGCAGGAAGCTTCACAGCATTATACAGAGTAAGCTCACACATTTTAGGGCATTAGCACCTGTCATTAATACTGACATGCACTGGCATTCGGTGCCTCAGTTTTTCTCTACAGGCTGCTGGTTAACACTCAATTTCTGACATACGTCATTTACCCAGTTCTGCCCCCAACAAACTACCTCTGTTAAAAGGACGTACCTAACTCTGTAATAATTAGAGGTAGTTTCATGTGTTTCACACAGGCATATGTCATAGCAATTTGTGATTTTGGAACTTTGAAGAACTCCCTAATGGGAGAAAAGTAAGAAGTAACAAAAAGTTACACCTATAAGGCATAAAATGCTGAGATATGAGCAAGAAAATCAAAATAAAACCCTCCTTTTTGGAGCCTTGGAGGATGCAACAACAGGAAAAAAACTCCAGGAAAAAGTAAGTTAGCAAGACTCCACTCAAACAAACAGGGACTTGAATGGCAAATCAGTGAAAGGCAGAAATAAGAAACATTGTTCTCCCTACACAGCCTAGGGAGATCAGTCTCTAAAGGATTCAACTATGAATCATTCCAAAGATAAGTCATATGCAGACTGTACATATTATTTACTAGCTTTCACCGAATGAAGTCTAATGTATTGTTCCCACAGTCATGTAAAAACTATTTATCTGTACCTATTTAGTCCTTGTGAGACTGGCTCTGAAATCTTTGTATACAAAATTTATTGAAATAATCTTTTTGTAAGGTTGCAGGGCAAAACGCAATTCTGTAACACACTGAAAACTGCTTACTATCGGAGTTTAAATAAGCGCTCATTACTATAGAAATATCTGGTATAGTTCCCATAAAGAAGAAGCATAGTTTAATCAATAGAGAGATCTTAGAGTAGAAGACATGAGGTATTTTGGTACCTGATTTTCGCTGCTAAATCACATTTTGTACTGTTCGTGCTCTTGGCAAGAATTCAGGGCATTCTGTACTACACAAGAAACCAGCCAGTAAGGCCAAATGCTTCTGTTCTATTGCAGATTTTATTTATTTTTTTTTCTGAACTATTTTAAGCATAATTTTCGTCATTCATTTGACAGACCAGGCTAGTTCAAATGAACACATTAAACGCCCCTTAGAATTGTCTGAAAGGAAAGTCACAAAGTTCAGTTTCTCCTAGGCAATGAAGAACATCCTGAATGTACTTTTCCAAGAGTCTCCTTACAATGATAAGACGAAATCTACCCTTTGTAAGGATGCTATGACCTCAGGAGAGGTGCACTCCTTTCTAGATTCAATAAAAACAGGACTACAGAAGCTTTACATCTCCATTTTGTAAAGGTAATCACATTCCTTTTGTACTGTGTTCTAAGTAATAAAAGGAAGTATGCATGTGCTTCAGTGAATACGTAGTATTAAAAAAATAGATCAGGTTCGCCAAATTTTCTAAAACTGCTATTTATAAAGATCAAAGCTTGGAAAATAGGTAAGTGGAAACCTTTACCATATCAATTCAAGATTGCAGGCTACTCTGTATACTATACTTTATTACGAATAACCAGGTTTTCTCTTCAACTGTAAAACCATCATAGATTAGAAGCAGCTTAAAAATATAAAAGATACAGATTTGTTTCTGTCTCACAGCAATAAGAAAATTTAGAAAACATGGCTGGAACATTAAGTCAAACTACTTTAGTGGAATCGTATTTTGCTCAGTTTCATTGTACAGTTTAGCTATATAGTAAAAAAGAAAAAAGCATATATGGAGAATAAAGAGAAAAGGTAACAGTGTTACACTTCTCAAACAACAATCTCACCTTGGAAAAGATGTCACAGTGCAAACAGCCTCGTTTTCTTTCAGCACAGAGGCAGCCTCTTGCCTCCTTTTCCTCATGTTGTCTTGTACGGTGTTGAATTCAGACATGGTTCCCCCATACGGCTGCCCGGGTGTCCCTTCAATCATATAGCTTCCATATTCTGGTCGCCAGAGTGTTGGGTGGCTTTAGTAAATAAACAGCATTATTTATTTAAGTATTTATGCAACTTCGAAAAAAGATAGGTTATTAGCATAAATTTCAGACAAAGGCAACTTGTAAGAAAAACCTCCTAAAGCTAATTATTTGGTGGAGTAGAGTACCACAACGTTCCTTCAAATGGATGTCATCACTTGGAGACAGTTAAGAGAAATTAAGGAACAGTTTTGCACCAGAAGTGTTGTTGTATAATGCAGTAAGCAGAAATTGCCTGGGCGGACAGCTTTGGCTTCTGTCTCAAACTTTGTTTCTTGGGGTTGTAACATGTTACAGCACAAAGCCAAACAAATTATGCTCCATTTCTTATTTCTACTGCCTGCGGGAAACCTGGTCAGATTTCACAAATGCATCGGGCTAAGAAATGCAATGAAGTTTAAGCACACCATTAACCCCTGAAAAGCATCTTTCCTTCCTGACAAGCCACCCCACCTCCATGGAGCACAAAGGCAGAGCAGCATTGTCCCTACACTCCTCCATACAGGAATAGTTTCAAGCACAAAGTCTTAAGAGAGACTGCTTCTTGTAGGCTTTCAACAGTCCCTCTACCAAGGAAGAAAAACAGGAAAGCCTTACTGGATGCCAGGGGTTAAGGTGCCTAGCAAGGAGCAGACAGGCCCAGGACACAAAGGCCTTTTATCACCACAGCAGTTTCTCTAACTTCCTGTAAGCTTCTGGCTCTCTTCAGCCAAAACACTTCACTATCTCTGGTCTCATTCCTCTGCTCTGGAAAAATAGATCTGTTGCCATTAATCAGAAGGCAGTCTGCAGTTCCCTGCCTAGCTGGAGTAGGGATATGGTCATCTTATTACTGCAAACTCCACAGGAGAGGATGGGGAAGAACTGCCCTGCCATCTTAGGCCTAACCTTCCGAACTCTGCCCCAAATGGGACAGTGTTCATACAGAGAGCAGCTCTCTTATACAGATCTCATTCGCTCCTGGAGCCAGGGATACATGGCTCAGTGCACATATGCACTTTACCAGGGAAGGAAGGTCTGGTATACAATTACTGTGTACACACAGACAAAACCAGAGCAGGACAAAACAAATACTTAAACTGAACCTTCTGTGGGCTCACCATTACACCCTGCATTTTCACAAGGCATAACATGAAAGGTGCACGGACCGCCTGCAGGTGCACTCAAAGCCTTTCTCTTTCTGCACCCCAGTTTAATCTGCAAATATTGGTACCGGTGGTTTACGGTTTTACGAAGAGCGGACTTGAAAGTTAAGTTAGTTGTACAGAATTCTGTACGGTATCCTAACGGGAAGAAAAAAAAAAGTAGCAGGAAACAGCTACTCACTTGGGGTTTATCTTCTCCCCCTTGTCTTGCAGCGTCTGAAGAACTTCTTCGCCATGTAGTGCTAAGCGTACTTTCTTATTCTCATGGTCAAATTTTACTAACATATACTCCACCTTGTAAGTAAAAAAAAAAAAAAATGTTAAAGGATGAGATTTTCTTCACACACAAATTCACTGGCGCATGAATTTAAGTATCAGCTATAAAGGGATGACAGATGTCAGACTGAACTTTACCTCTACAGAGGCTTAAAACCATAGCTATCTATGAATGCAGTAAACTATACTGGAAAAGACAGCTGCTTGCTTGTTTCATCTTGAATGAAGAACTGAAATCCCTTGAAATCTGATTTGAAAATTCTCCTCTCCATTTAACTGTGATCACTTCACAGATTCCGAATTTGCATTTGCCTCCATTATTGAAAAAAACAAAACCATGCGAACTCTTAACCACAAGCGTGCCTCTGTCATCCCATAGGTTACGGTCTCTGCAGCTGACAAAAAACAACAAAAACCCCCTCACTTACAAACAGGACATCCATTTATACCAGCCACTTGTTGGAGCTATAAAGACTGCTGTGGCAGAGCCTCATTTACAGCACAGAAAGCCCACGGTCGTAACGAACGGCACCAGCCCTGCTATTAATGCACTCCAGCTCTTGGTACAGCACAGGGGCTTCCACCCCTTCTTGGTTCAGCCTTGCTTCCACAGCCCTCCTTGCCTCCCTGCCCCGCGGCCTGCCTTCCCGACCCCACAGCACCTTGCTCCAGGCCTCTGCTCCTCCATGTCCCCGGGGCTCTCACCTCCACCCGCTCCTGGCTCCACACCGGTGGAGAACTCAACCCAACCAGCCGCTGAAGAAAGCGGTGCCAGTGCTGTGCCCCAGATCTGAAGGAAATGGTTTGCCAAACAGAGATTATCTGAAAGCCATCAGACTGGGAACACCCCCATTTCAAACCTCCTAATCTCGACGCATATGTGCTATCAAAACTCCCTTAAGGCCTTTTAGAGCACCACCTGACAGCCGCCTGGACATTATAACCCTTCGATACTTACTGATACAACTATTTCCTGACACGTATTTGGAAGGGGATGCTTTGCCTGCCAAGTAAAATCAGAAATCATACATGGAAATGCATCACAAGGGCAATGGCTGTGAACACTCCTGGCTGGCCCAGCAGCGATACGCAATGCTTTCTGTTTGCGGCTCTCAAGCCCCTGCTTCCACGACTTTCACCACTAATCTAGTGCAAACATCAAGCTCAAGTTGTAAATGTAAACTGTAATTCCACTGCTAGAATTTATCAGTCTTTGTGCTGTGCTACTCAGTTATGTTTTCTCACTTTGCCTACGACGGCATCCAGCAGTACTTACTGAACTCCGCTACTTCGATGCCAGAGTCTCAGACTCACCAAGACGCTGATTTTGGAGATGCTGGGTCCAAGCTGGCAGCAACTTCTTTTTGTACAGAAGTCTGCGAGTATAAGAAAACAGCCTGCCAAAGCACAGGAAAGCTTGTGCGGTGTTTTCCAGCGCACTCTAAGTGGATTTGTGGGCTTCCCAGTCTTTGGTTACTTTGGCATTCACAGAAGAGTTGTTGCTAGCTGCAGTGACAATGAATGTAATCCTCTGTTGGGATTTGTGATTAAATCTGAAACAGCATTATCCGAGAATGTTTGTAATTCTACAGAATCTGATTAGACAAATCCTGCAGGGACTCATTGAGCAATTATGCATGTTCTCAATATTTAAGATCAAATCTTAATCCCCTAAAGAAAAATGATTTCTAGTTTCCGTGTAAGACTCTATTTCTTTGCGCAGCATGTTTTGTGGTTTGTGTGTATTATGCCACAACAATCTACTCGAGATAACTACAGACAACAGTCAACCAGAACTCACTCGAGCACTGATTTAGTTATTATCGAGTACCAGTCAGTCTCTCACTCTCAAGTGACACTTGACCCGTGATTAGTGGTGATATAAAAGGACTTCTTTCACACCTTCTGGTTTCCTACCACAGCCAACACCATCTCCTCCTGCTTTGGAAAAGCTTCAGCCAACTCATCCTTGCTCAGACCCAGCCCAAACTAGAGAATGTACATAACTGCAGTTCTCCAAGTTACAAAGACAGACGTGTGACGGGGTATTGAGCCCGCTGTGCTCCTGGCCTCCCACCACGCTGTCCTCATGGTGCCTTCTGGAGGGACTGAAAGCAGAAAAAGGGCAGAGGAGTTGCAGCTGCATTTGAGAGATGCCAAAGACCAACATTTGTCCATTATTCTAATTTATATGTTCCTGCGATTAGCCTCCTATCTTAGTAATCCCTCTCCAAATCTAATTACAATAAGCTGGTAGCATGAACACTGTACTTCTCTATAAGCCATATTATATACAGCTTAAAAGTTTCACAAAAGAAAATTAGCCAAAAGAATGTAAAGAAGCATTAAGCCAAGAAGGCAACATGAAAGAAACCGAAACGTTTCATGATCTGAGTGCTGTAGTGAATACATTTATGCAAACAGCTTTAGAAACAACTGCTACTCTTCTGCTACTCTTGCCTCTGGAAAGATTGACTAAACCTTCAAAATTGTCTTCACACACAGAAGATCTGCCATTAATTTTAATGAGAAAAGAAGAAAGCTTCAGACAGCTGCCAACGATTCCAAGTAACCCACAGAATATCTTGCCAACAGAGGGACCGACTGAATGGGCATCCTTAAAGAATTTAACTTAAGCTCTTCAAAAGATTTAGCCTACAGCTAGAAAAAGGGAAACAAATTCACAGTTCACACATTTTTACATTTAACTTCAGCTCTTCATTTACAGACTTTGCACATGTTTTTTATCCACAGTGAAGTTCAGAGAGTTGCGGCCTAGCTGAAAGCATCAGTATGCCCATGAGAGCTTTGACTCTGAAAGCTAAGTATGTGGGGCTTCGCCCAGCCTTTGTAATACATCGTTTTGCCAAACTCCTTTATAGTTCACTTTTCCCCCTGTTTTTAACTAGTCTACCCGTAAGGGAAGCGCACCCTGCCACTGTAAGAAAGGCAGACACCACAGACCCGTGTGTCCACCTGGGGCTCTTGCCCCAAAGCAAACCAAACCAAACCCTAGATGTCTCTCTTCTCCAGCCAGTGTGCACAGTATGAGGAGGCGCAAAAGCCTGCCACTCGGCTCCCCCCTGCACAGAGGGGTGTACAACACAGTTTCAGTGGACTAAACCCT
Organism: Cygnus olor; assembly: GCF_009769625.2. Lineage (NCBI taxonomy): Eukaryota > Metazoa > Chordata > Aves > Anseriformes > Anatidae > Cygnus > Cygnus olor. The sequence continues at coordinate 25,301,492 of NC_049171.1, forward strand.
CCGACCAGCAAGGGTCTGTCTGTCCAGCTTGCAAAAATGTGGTGGACGCCTCACCAGGAGAGGGAACAAGAACTTGGCCAGAAAGGTTGTGAAGTGAAAGGTGTAAATCCCTCCACACGTACAGCAGATCTAGAAAGAGGTCAGAAGTTAAATGCATTCAAATGGCAAATAAATTCTCCATACAAAATAAATAATATTCAAGTGCAACACATCTACCTCTGAGCCAAAAAAACCCCTATTCTTTACCAGCTTCCTTCAACTACTAACCTGCAGCATACTGCAACTACAGAATATTTCCACATCAGTTTCAGTCCATGGCCGTGTCTTCTAAGAGGGAGGCCTTCACCATCAGCTTGCTGTCAGGACAGTACCTAGAATAGCCTTGCTTCATTTGTCAGGATTCCTTCTCATAGCTGGCTACTGGAGAAATGTCAGGCTTTCAAAATTCTTAATGTTGCTTCTGTAAATACGACTGCAAACAAGACCTTGAATCACCCTCAACTGGGGAAGAGCCAAACCACTCTCTCCACACGAAGCCAAATAGTTGTTACTGGACTTGCCCGGCAGCAACATGAAAGCTAATAGTTCTCTGAAATTGGGCGAGCATGTCTAAAACTGTGTTTGAATGCTAGAGTTCACGGAGTTTTATTTGACCATAATTGCATGTATTCTTCCTGCAGAGAACACGCTACTTAAAACAAGAAAAATCGGCCAAGCAACTCTTCAGCAGCAATGCTAAGAGCTGAGGAGGACTTAAGCTGATGCAAGTCCAACAGGGTATCATTGTCCAAATACGCACCTTGGCAGTGGCCAGTTTCCCGGTATCAGCCCCCCTCCCAGCACACAGCTAACACCGTTATGCTAAGTACACTAGGAACAAAGCCTGGCTAACATTTAGGCGAAAGCCTTTGCTCCAGAGCGTTACCCAGGTGCTTTTAACATACCAACTATTTGCCACGAGGCACGCCTGTACGTAAATACTCAAGTAAGCATTTCGTCTTGCAGCTCGGTAAGGTCAGGAATAAGGCGCTGAGCAGGCTGAGATTCTACAAGGGAGGAAAATAAGTCAAAAAGAATTATCTGAAAAGGAGCTGCTTTTGAGAGGAAAGCAGGCAAGTTTGCATGCTCTCTGCCTTGTCCATCCTCCTGGGAAAATCAGCCCTCTGCACTCGCCTTTTACCTGGGCTTCTGATCGGCTGCCTCAGGCTAAACCTGATCACAGATGGGTCACCGGAGACACAGAAGAGTGCTGGATGACTCACAGACGACCCTCCTTCCTAGAAGACAATCTTAGTGATGCTTTCTTCCCTAGGTGCCTTCACTGGGCAGCCACCGCCACAAGTATTTGGAGCAATCGTTGGAGTCACCTTATAATGCCAGTTCCACAGCAATCTCTTCATGCATGCTTTCCCCTTGGCCTGGAGCTTTAAGAAAAATCGGAGGTTTTTCCTGACACTTGGCTTTTGCTGACTATTCCCAGCAGCCACTACAACATTTAATACATATCTTTTCATGTAGTACGCCTCATATGTTTATGCACACAATAAATAACAAAACAAGGCAACCTTTCTCCTCAAGAGCCTCAAACAAAACAAAACAAAGCTCATTTCACTAGTTATTAAGCTACATCATAGCAAAAAACTTAATTCCCCGATACATTTATTGGTCAGCTAATGCATCATTAAAATGCCACATATCATTAAAATAACAGCCTACAGAAGAACAAAGTCTTAATAATCTGACTGCTCATCAAAAAAACTCTACCACAAGTCTTCAGTGCTAACATGCAAAAAGGAGATTCTTCTGTAAGCACGTGTACTTGCAATATATGTAGAGTTTTTTTAAACAAAGCTATTTTCTCACCACCGCTGTCATAAAAAGTGGAGCCACAGTAATAACTAGATCATGATGCACCTTTAATGAAAGGTTTACTGGCCCACAAAGGACAGCCTAACCCCTGAGGGAGTGAACTTAGGAGGCAAACAACTCTGGGATCGCAGCAGAAGCCTTTTTCCCCATTTCTCATCAGCAAGCCTCCAAACTGCTCACTGGCACAACACAAAGCACTCCCATGCTCATGGGATTACAATGGCTATTTTCTGTTGTAATTTTTTTTTTTTTTTTTTAAATCTGCTACTCAAATGTATTTCCCAAAACGCTTAATTTTGATCGAGCAGACTCAAAGTGGCTAATGCAATAACCAAAGCAGTCTGCAGCTCTACATGAAACTAACCTACAAAAATCGTGCTCTAGAAACCAATAACAAAAAAACAGCTTAACTGATGTTCATTACATTGCCAGTTTGTACAAAACTGAAGTACTTTTATACCACGCTAAGATGATCATAGATACAGAAGAGGATGCAGCGTTTCTCATTTCAGGCAACCCAACCAGCCCCCGTGAAGTGCTGCTGCCCGCTGCCCTCCCACTTGCCGACATCAGGGCTGCAGATTTTCTTCTTTTGCATGATACGACGTGACTAGAGGATGTCCTGTGCTGCACATACCACAAACCAGGAAGCTGGGTTACTGAAAGCTAAATCTAGAGGTCATAACTCCTTGCATGATTCTCCAGAACAAGATGTGGCACATTAGGGAACAAGGTGCCTCCTCTTTGATCTGCGTCACGTCTGAGGTAAGACTGTAAAAGATTAGGATAACGTTTAGATTTCTGTAGCAAAAGCAAATTTATGGCACTCACGGATTTTTAGATTTAAGACAAAAAGGCACGAGTGTTTTTGGCACAACTATTTTCTAATCCACACAAGCTAGATGTTTTAACAGACAAATAACAGACCATTTCTTCAACTGTGAAGCAAGATGTTGCAAGCTTCCAAGTCGCCTCTTGCATCACAAAGAAAGAAAAAAAAATAAAAACTATTAAAAAATCCTTCCTGTATTCATCCTTCCTACTCAGCTTTTCTAACACTATTAACTAAAATAATGCATCTGCACAGCAAGAAGAGGAAGTCCCGTGGCAAAAGAGGAATTATGCTGAAGCAATAGACAGTAACTCCATGACAAGATTATAACAATTCATTTGACATCCACAAAAGGCAGGAAGTTCACTGTGAACAGAATATTTCTCTATCTGAAATACAAACAGCAGATAATTAAAATTCCTCTTATTGAGATCTGCGATTGCAGAGGAGGAAATCAATGCATATCATGGGGCTTGGTCGCTATTTATGACAAATTACAGCTTGTTTACGGAAAATAAGCAATTAAAAAAACCTTCCAAAATGTTTTCCATGAATTGCAAAGTTAGCTTTTAAAAAAAGCATCCCACTATAAACTATTTGCTGCAACGCTCAGTCTAGTTCAGCCAAATACCAGTAGGATTAGACTAATAAACTTTATGAAAGCAATTCCAGACAAATAGAGAGCAGTTTATACAAGAAAAGTAAAAGTAGAAGCATAATGTGAGCAGAAGCAAGGACTGGAGAAGAGGTAAGGCAAAGGACCTATATCTGCATTTTCACTTGCTAGGATAGGAAGAGTTGAGAATTGCTTTTGCTTTCCTATCACTTTGGGGTAAAGAAAATACCATGATGTACAAATCTTTTTTTTTTTTTTTCTCCAATAGTCAGGGACAGCTTCCCAAATCCCAGCCCCTTCCTGGTGCTCTGGAGCTAAACTTCTCAGATGTTTTCTCTCTAAATCTAAGCATTTCCTTCAGCATAACAGCCGTAGACTTGTGGATATTAAGTATTTTGCAGTTTTCTTCCTGTTTTCACCCCTCTTCTGCAGCCTGGGCAGTTTTAAGCTCAGGACAGGCCACTGCAGCAATACCGGGTATAAAGAAACTTCATAGAAACACACGCTAAGAAATCGGGAAATTCCAAAGATACAACCACTAGACAGAGGCTATCAAGGAGGTTATCATTTCATTCATGTTTTGAAAGCTGGAGGCTTTAGGTTCAGTTCCCTTTAGGCATTCCCTTACATTTCCCACAGGAGGATTAAGGCAGGGCAGAGATGCAGTTCAACGACTATCAGCCGACGCATCCGTCGTAGCCGCACCTGCTGTTTGTTCTAAAATAAAGGAAGCACAAGTTATTTGTAAACAAACAACGTCACCGTCCCCTTATCTAGTCAAAGCTCAAAGTATGATCAAGCAGACACGTGACGGATAACCAAATCGTTCACGAGTGCTGCCCTTCCTCACGCGGCGGGCAGGCGGGCACATCGACTAAGACAGCCACCATTCAGAGGCACCCAGACACGCTGCATCTGGCAGGGGGCCATCGCGGGGAATTTCTGCATGAAAGAAATTGAAAAATGCATTCTGTGGGGGGAATTTTGCTGGGGGAAGGAAGCCATTGCCTTAAAGTGACAAGGGCTCAAATGTAAAAAAAATAAATAATTTTTTTTTAAGAGATATGAGGATACACTAGTGGTATTACAAGCACAAGGTTCCCATGAAAATTCTTCAAAAAAAAAAAAAAGGGAATTTCTGCACACCACTACATAGCAGCAGTTTGGACAAAGCGAGAACTTGAGATCTTTCCTCTTTACTCTCCATATTGAGAAGAAGAAACTTCCAGCTCCTAAAGCTAGCTTCCTCTCCTAAAATAAATTCCCCATGATCAGAGTATAATATTGATGGTGAGTCTGTATAATGACTTTTTTAAAGAGCATCTCTTATTGACAGCCAGGAAAATACAAAAAATATTTATTGCTTTTCTGTTTTCTTTGTAACATACACAGTTAAAAGCTAGTTGGAAAGTTTCAGAAGAACATTAAAAGAAACCTCATGAGCCACTTGAAGATTATCTAAGTGGTTTGGATAGATGGACATATATCTTGCACTGTGTGGATTTAAAAAAACATATTGAATAAAAAACATAATAAACTGTATGCTTGTCATCCACATAAGCATCCACCATAGCTTTAAAGCTATCATGTGGCACCCTATTCCACAGGACATCTAGACTTTGTAAAGTAATTCTCTTAAAAGGCCATCTGCTGCTCTTCTGCTCCATTAGCTTACCCAAACTTCTTGTAAAATGAGAAAAGTTGAATGCTTTTCCTGCACACCGTGATGCTCTCTGAACCTGCTTCTTTGAACAGTCACTGTCTTTTCTTACCTTCACCTGAATTCCTCTTTGCATTCACTTTTGTGCACGTGTGTTTGTCTCTCTCACTAGGCCTCTTTATTGTCTTTTAGCGGAGTGGTGACCAAAACTTCACCTGTGTGTTTTATGGACAGGAACTGTACTTATTTCATGCAGTAGGTGAGCTAGATTCACCACTGTTAAAAACACCTTAGACTGTTTCTGGATTTACAGGAGTAACAGACATCAAACAGGAGCCTCAGTGTGTGCGTGTCTGAACCCCAAACCCTATCCTTCAGTTGCAGCAAGTATTTCACCACTCTGAAAATCCACGGGCTGTGACGCAGTGTCACTGAACATCGTGCTGCTGCTGCCCTGAAAAAAACATACCGGCTGCAAACAACAGCAAGACGTTAATACTGTAGCCAGGTCCCTGGGAAAAAATCGTTCAAAAGGAAAAGGAGTTCTTCCCACGGCCCAGGCTTTCCTTAGGAAAAAGGAGAAAACCTTAATGATTGTCTAACCAGGAGTAACACCCGTGGCTTATTGTGGTAAGAAGCCCTTTGGTTTCTCGCAGCCTCTGAGAAAGGCTGCTTTGCTGCTTGCAACTGGAAGTGCTGAGCAGCAAGTGTTCATTTTTTTCTAATCCATTGGCACGGTATAATTAAAAAAAAACCTAATGAACAAGGAGCAGAGTAAATCAAAAGTAAGAAGAAAGATAAGGAAAGAATACAGATCAAAAGAACATGAAAGGACTGAGAAAGAGACAAATGCGGAAAGAAAAAAAAGACAAAAAGTCAGGAAGATTTCAACTTGCAAGCAGTGGTGGCACATTTTTCACGATGCCTCACGGAATTCAGCATCAAACCCATTTTAGAGACGGCCAAATTTCACATTAAGTTTCCATGAAGACAACAGCTTTCTACAAGCTGAAGATGCCTGTTAAGTTCTGTGCCCCAGTGCTGACAGTAGCCAGGCCCTCGTGCAACAGAAGGGTCATTATGTCCAATTGCACCAAACGAGGCCGGGCAAGTCAGATTGCCGTTTAATTCACATGTACTTTCAAATAAAGTCAAGTTCTGCCCATGCTTGCTTTCTACAACCTTCCTTCTGAGGGGATCTCCCTCTAACATACTTTTCTCAACACCTTCACACACCGGAGCAGATCTCCCTTCCTCTCTACAGTACTTGCCCCCTTCAAATTCTCTTTTCCAACTCTCCTTCCCAGTCCAGACAGGGATTCAGCCTGCAGAGCAGTCAGTCTGTCCCTTTTAGCAGCAAAAAAACCACAGTAGAAAAACGTAAAGTATCCCATATATGCACTCGTGTATGTGCCCGCACATGTGCATGTTGATGTCCCCGCACACTCACGTGCGCACACAGCACAAAGGGATGGAGCTGGGTTAGCCGAGAGCCTGCCATTCCACTTGTCTGATCCCAGCATCCACATTAAGCTGCAAAGGGAAATTTAAGCAACAGCCGTCGGCTAGAGGAATGCAATCAGCAGACACGAGGCGCTGCACAGCGCAGGAGATTCGCTGTGCACTAGCACACAGGCCAGCTTTTCAGAAAAAAACGCTGGGAAGCAACAGAATAGGCTTTGCCTTACTCTCAAAAGCTCCGAACAAGAGTTTGGTACCAAAAGAGGTACCACTAACATCTGCCAAGCATCCCAAACTAATTGTTTTACGTAGTACCTGCTACCTCTGCTGGAGCTGTAAAACACAGCCCTGAGAAGGTGCAGCTTTTTGCATTTGCTGCATGTGGAAAAAAAAAAAAAGTATTAAAAAACAATCTAATGACTCCTTACTCTGGAAACCCACAGATAAGCATACACTCCTGGGTGGGAGAGAAGGATGGAAACACAAGGAGAACGTGAGACAGTTCTGGCTAGCGTGATGGTTTCCTCATTAGATCTATTTGCTGCCCAACTTTTGTGGGCATCAAGGCAAGGATAGCAAGGAGGGGTTTGACGAGGGATAATAAAATAGTCCGGTGTTTCTTATTTCCCACAGCCAGGAGAAGCCAAGCATAAACAGGGAGGCCAACGATCAGTCTGAAACTAAATGAGGCAGAAGGATGATTAAGAGGCAAAGGACCTTCACCTGCAAATGCAGGTTCAAAGAGACCTTTAGAAAGACTTTTTAAGCAAAGTCTTATTTCTGTGCTACACTTGTGGCCTTTTTTTTTTTTTTTTCTTAAACGGTTGCAAAAACTTTGTGGTTGTAGAAAACAGTCCAAAAAATAGACCCCCTAAAAAACAAGATTATTTTGGTAAATCCCTTGGTTCTCCTACTACAAGGCATTACAAGGCTAGATAGGGACAATCTTTAAAATATCCACATTGTCTGCAGTAGAAGACAAACTCAGCATGCACTACGAAAGTTGGGTTTTCCTCCTAGCAGTCATTAAAAACGAAGTAAAACAAGGTACCTTTTGCCAAACCTGGTCTCAGTAACATCTTGGGAATACAAAAGTAATTTTCTTTACTCAGATTTCATCGCTACCATTATGTGAGGCCTGTCATCTTCATTCTTGATTTCTATCTTCAAGAGTTTTTAAGACAATAGCAAACCCTCAGGCTATGACTTCACACAAGAAGGTCGAAGGGCACAAAAGGCTTTTTAATGAAAATTGTCCAGCTAGTCAGCTGAATCATCTAAGCTGCATATAAATGTGGTTATCTAATAACTAGATATTTGAAAGAAAAATGGAAAATGAGTTTACTGTTTTCCCCCCTACCTACAGCACAGCTGAGCAAGTTGTAGAGACGGGTATGTTTCTGTGCTCACAGATCAGCAGACTGGCAACAAGTCTCTGGCATGCTAATACGCTCCTAAATGCTGTTACATAAAAAATTGCACAACACAGCAGAATAAAGATAAATTGCCACACCTAAGATTAGTATCATTTGCTAAAGCAATACGCAGACTATGAGCCCAGTTACTCGAACTTCTGAGTGTTCACAGGCACTTCAAACGTGGCTCCAAGCTCCTCGTCAGAAGCGCGGCAATAAATCATATTGCCCTTAAATTTTCGCCTTATCACTCTGGACAGGACAAAACGTGAGTCTCATTAAAGAGCATCACCCTTTACCATGCAGAAATGCTTCAGTAAACTCTGCCACAGCAGGGATGAGGTTCGCAGGGTGCAGTCCCGCTGTACAGCCAGGCTTACCGACAACAAGCTGCTGCTGCAAGGGGCGCTTCTGCTCACCCCTTTCCTCCACAAGTTCCTGTTACTTTCCCCACGTTAACCAGAATTTGCTGGATCTCAGGGAAACAGCAAGAAGGTGTGCCAAGGAAACAAGGCAGCCTAAAAAGCTGAATGGGGGAACAGCTTTCTGCTGGTTTGGCTCCTCAGAGCAGGAACACCAGGGGAGGGGAGCTGAGCTGAGCCAGCTCGCTTGCAGATCAACCTGGGCTGCATGATGAAACCTCACCCTGGGAAAGCAAGGCCAACTGGTAAGTAACACTGAAAAACGAGTGCCCCGTATTAAAGATTCACGAGGAAAACCTCGAGTCTCAGAGTCACAGGGACACCGTCTGCTCCAGTTTTATTCCTGAGCCCGAGCCTGTGTATGTGGTTGTCAGCCCAACTTCAGCCACACCAGGTGCAGGAACACGGACAGCAGGCAGGGACAGACAGCTGTGTATTCAAGTATCCCAAATCCACACCGCTCCGGCTGCGAAACCCTACAGCGCAGAGCGGCCACCCTGCCATACAATTCCCTCCACAGGGCAGCTTTTTATGGCACAAAGCCCCCAAAACCCCACTTATCCTCTGGAAAGCGGTTCCCCTGCTCGGATGCTTGCCTCGCTGATGTCTCGGAGCCTGTCGGTGGCTGCTTGGAAGGAAAACGCGTTGGGGACGGGGCATGTCGGGGACGGGGCGAGGCCTCAGCTTTCCCCCCAAGGCTCTATCGCGACAGGCCAGGCACCCCCGGGTCCGATAATAACAATAACAACGTTAATTGGGGCTCTCCCCTTCCTCTCCTCCCCCTCCCCCCCCCCCCCGAATTATTTCAGCGTTTTAAAGCCCCGAGGCCCTCCCGCGGCACCTGCGCCGTGCCGGGGGGCCGGAGGAAGAGGAAGGGAGGAAGAGGAAGGAGGGGAGGAAGGCGGGCAGGCAGGACGGGATGCCGCTCACCTCGTCGCCCCACTTGAGGACGTCCTTGTGGCGGTCGCGCAGGGCGCGGTAGATGTGCAGGAACTGGAGGATGCCGTGCTTCCGCACGTGCTCGGCGTGCCGCCGCGTCTCCTCCCAGCTCAGCGGCGAGCCCTGCGACAGCAGCCCCATGCCGGGCCGGCGGGGACGGGAGCGGGGCTGCGGGGCGAGCCGCGATCGGCAGCGGCAGAAGCAGAAGCAGCGGCACAAGCGGCAGCGTCCAGCCCGTGCCCGGCGCCACACGTGATGGCGGCGTCGGGCCGTGACTCAGCACTTTGCGCCGCACGCTCCGCCCCGCGCCGGGCCGCCGCCGCCGGTCGCGGTGGCGGTGCCCGAGAGCCGAGGCCTGGGCCCGGCTTTCCCCGGCTCGGCCGCCGCCGCGGAGGGCGTCCCGTTGGGGATCGGGGATGGGCGAGCGGAGGGGGGGGGGGGGGGGGGGGTCGGGGGGGGGTGAGCGCGGTTGTTTGGTCTGGTGTTGAAGGAGGGGGGAATAAAGGTGTTTGGAAATGAAGCTTGTGTGTGTGGTCTCTCTGCTAGGAGGGTGGCCGGCGGGGGTGTGAGGGAGATGAAGGGGCTGGCTGGCTGGGGACAGAGGGAAAGGAGAGCAGCCAGGCTGGGCCTGGCACGAATGGCACCCGAAAAGACAAGAAATGGGTGAACGGTCACCCCCTCCTGCACGGATGAGCTTCTGCACCGACGCACTTCATCAATATAACCTCTAATGTTACAACTTCAGCAAGATGAGCACTTCAGTCCTCTGGAGACATACATACATATATATTTCAGATTTAGAATGAAATTCCAATGTGGTACATGTTCAACACTCTCAGACTCATGGTCTGAATTTTTGGGTGGTGCTGTGTGGAGTTGGGAGTTGGACTCGATGATCCTTGTGGGTCCCTTCCAACTTGGGATATTCTGTGCTCCCAATGTCTGCAGTATCAGAGAACACGATAAATAGTGGTATACTCAGGTGATCTTCCAGTTGATGGGCTTTTCTCAGGCTGCAAAGCAACGGGTTCGGCACAGCTAGGCATGGGGAAAATTTCCTCCTCAGTCTCAAATCCAGCCATTGCCGTGAACCTGGATATGTGAGCAAGAGGGGTCAGCCAGGAATGTAGATCTGTGTGTAGGCAGGAGGCACCATATCTGCTGGGTGTCACCTTGACCAGGCTGATGTTCCTGATGAAAAAGGATGCTTCTGTGGTAAAGGGCCTATCAACAGTCCTAGCTAAGGGTCCCAACTAAGAGCTCCTAAAACGTGGACAGTGTACAGACAGCTGTTACATATTTTCTAGAGATCAGAGCATACCTCTGAAAAGAAAAAAAAAAGTGCATATAGATGTTTTGAATGGATGGAATAAGACTCAGAAAGATACCTCACCTTCCCAAGCCGTTTCTGGTCAGGCTGCAGTGCCCAAGTGAGCTGTGACTGCACCCTCTTGTGCCAAGAAGAGGCCCGACTATGAAGAGGCTAAAAATAAGTTCATTATCTGAAAGCTGCCTCAAAGGGAACCTGAACAATGTTCATCTCAGAAAAGAGGAAGGAGGGAAATGTCATGCTGGATATTTTAGATTTGATGCAAAATAGAAGAAAGGCTATATCAGTGTTATTGAAAGTGTTTTCTAAATGAAGAGACAGAAAAAAAAAGGAACTGAATGTTACCTGAAGAGAAAGTCTCGCTTCTGAGAAGAGTGTCCTTTATGGATACCATTAAAAAGTGAGGGATATAAGCAAGTTTGCAAAAGGAAATTCATTCTGCCTGAGCCCTAGTTTTTCATTCTATATACACAGCTATTTCTTCGTAGGCCTTAGGGAAAAGCATGGCTGGTATGCAGTAGGATTGCATAGTTAAGGGTTTGAGGATTAGTAGAATATTTAAAATGTGGTACGGTCTACTAATGGATTAATTATATTATTAGATATTTCATTAACTGAATGACTATTGACAAAAATTGCCTAATTGTCTTTATTCCAGGATATGAGGTACCTCAAGGATAGTACAGGCTCCCAACACATTAAAATAATAAATCTAAAATGCATTAGTGGAAAGTAGAAAATAGTAAAGTAAACCCATTTGAATTTAAAATGTTTTGTATCTTGGGTTATTTTTTAATGACTAAAGTTTGCATAAAAAGGGCAGCATTGGCAAAACCATTACGAAAAGAACAGCTGTGACCATTATAATTACAATTACAGGTTTCATTTCTAATGCACTGGTTTTATGACTTTTTTAAAACTCATGGTTTTGGCTAAGATTTTCATTGCTGATCTCTAACTTGAAAACAATTCTGTTGCTGGTACAGTTGTAGATCTGGAGAAGGCCTGTTGAGTTTGAAGGAAAAGAAAACAATCTTTTCCTTCAGATAAAAAAATCCCACAAATTTCTCATTTCTGAAAAATTAGGAAGTCAAAAAATCTTACTATTGACAGCAAAAGTCTGGTGAGGTGTATCCCTCATGTGAAAGGCAACTTCTACTTTATTTTTGGTCTGAGAGGGCAAAGAGACTTCATGCGCTGCCCTGTGTGTTTGAGGCCAGTTGCACCAAAGGATGAAGATTTACACATCAGTGCCACCACGCTGCCACCTAATCTTAGTTTTTCCATAACTTTAAGGTTCAAACTGAGCACCTGAGGAGCCCCATGCACCCAAATGCACCCAAGTAGTGTGAAATGAGTCTACTAGTGGCCACTTCCCTTTTGTTGGGGCAGTCAGGCCCAGTTTTGGAGCAAGTATTACTGTATCAGAGCAAACTCTGATTGTTGTCTTATGAATCTGGGCAAACCTGTCCTTTTTACTTAGGAGTTATGCTCACAGTTCACTTTGCTGGTTGAGGGCTGTGCTGCTGAGAGAGAAGTCTGTGAAAGAATTGGGTATTTTGTTATGATCCCAAGGTGCTTTGAGTGTGCCACTGTATATAATTGACTGTAATTGTTCTGTACGTTTCCAGCAACATACACAAAATTTCCAAACTACAGTCAGCCTTATGATAATGCAGGGTGCTATTAAGCAGTATCTTCATCTCTTCAGCTGGCCGCTAATGCTACTCTTCGTCCTGAAATTCAAGAGCACATTTTCAGTGGCTGTCTCTCCACAGTTATTTATATTATGCTAATTCTTGAGTTAGTTCAGTGTCATTATCCACTTTTTCCCCCCTCATTCTTGTGTGCCTTATCAACTATCAAGCTAGTACACTGTTTGTAACAGAAAACCAAGATACTTTTCTTCTGCACCAGTAAAATTGATAAGAATGTAAACTGCTTTCTCACATCATAATCTTTGGCCTAACAGTGTGACAAATCTGCTTTGTTTATGAGGTGTTTACTGTCTTCAGCTGAAGCTCTTTTTTCCTTCAGTTCTAAAAGTATGTGTTTTGGCAGTGCTGGGGTGTATACAGTCTTTTTTCTTTGTAGGGGACTGTGGCATGGAGGAGGAGTGTAAGCTATTCTAATGCTCACAGCATCACATGCAGAAGTATTCATTTATGCATAGCATAAAATATGACTTCAAGACACACAATTATTGTGTAATATCTGCATATGTGCATAATGTTGTATAATTATTTCCAGTACACTTAGAGTGATGTATAATTGCTTTCAGAGCACATAATATGAAAAAATAAAGCTTCTCCAGCCATCCATGTAGGGCTGTAGATGATGTGATGAGTTTAGCTTGGAACCAATATTCCCAGACCCAAGACATGACTCTGGACAGACCAAAGGAAAATCTTCTGGATTCATCTTTGAAACAAATTGTTTACTAGAAAAGTATTTCATGGAGAAGAAATACTTCCTCCTGAAAAACATCCTTTACCTAAACTTAGCAACATGGAATTTTTATAAGGCAGACTCAGTCCAAATTCCACTTAAGCCTTCCCTTTGCTCCGAGAAGATCTGTTTTATAACTGGGCTAAACCACTTTATTAGTTCCTTGTCTCCTGAGTAGCTGCTTTTCAGCCCCAGCTAGGGATTATTCCCAGTTCCTGAAACTGTATCTATCTACTTATCAAACAGCAAATTACCGTTTATTTGGCAAATGTGACCAGGGAGTGTGGCTTTAGTGCATTTTCAATGTTATTTATTTATTTATTTATATTTAATTTGTTTGTTTGTTTTACTTTGGGCTCAGATGAAGCAATTAGAATTGCTCTAATCAAATTATGTGTCCAGTTAAATAAATATCAGCTTTTCCTTTTTGTTCTCCTTGCTCTGATTTAGAACAGGAACTTGATGGAGGAGCCTTGCCGTGTATGAAAAGGAACACAAATTGTTTGCATACAGTTGTAAAAAGGAAATATCTATCTTTTTTTCCAGAGGTGGAAAATTCACTTCCAGGTGAGATTCAGCTGTTTTTTTTTGTTGTTTGTTTGTTTTCTTTTTTTTTATGATAACATTGATGCAGCATAACACCCAGAAAGGCCTGTGCTAGGAAAAAAAATATTTTAAGAAATAAAGATACACTGAAGTTACAAAATCATGGGTGATCTTACTTATCCTTGCCTTGAAGACCAGAAGAAAAGCATTCTAAAGCTGTCTAAATTCTACTAGAATTTAGATGAAGATCAATAGAGATATGGAAGAGCTTTCCAGTTAAAGTAGTCATGGATTAGTAGCCCATGAATTTTTAAGTTGGAGATGAGAAGGTTGTTGGAAGGGGATGTATGGCCCGGTACCTGCAATGGAGAGGAGTTGGCCTTAGTGTTTATATGTTCCTGTCTTCGTAGAAACTCCCTAGAGTACAACCCACTTCATCTTTTGGGTATCTGCTAAGTTGTTAAATCAGCTGCCACGTAATCTAAACAAAGTAGCTTGGCGCTTCAAGAATATGCCTACAGGGAGATGTGAAATACTCATGGGTGAGACCAGTCATAGAATCTGGTTTGGGCTGGAAGGAACCTTAAAGACCACCGAGTTCCAACCCCCTGCCATGGGCAGGGATGACACCCACTGGACCACGTTGCTCAAAGAACCGTTCCCTCAGAATGCTTCCTTTTACCAGCTGTCACTAGACATAACAAGTAAAAAAGTAGATGTCTTGGGATGAGGCTGATATTGAAGGGAGTAAAGAAACACATGGTTTTCTTCATGAATCATCAGAGAAAATTTTTAGAGTAGCATTGTTCAAAGTGATTATCGAGTTGACATTTCTGAATCTTGTGTTATTCTGTGAATGCATTGAAGGGTTCAGCAGGAAAAATCCACTTTCAAAGTTTTAGAATAGTATCTTTGGTAGGGGAAAAAAATCATCTTTTTTGATCCAAATTTATGCTTTCAGGTCTATAATTTATGATGTGCACCTGTGTCCAGTATTGACTCAGGTGAGCAGCAGATATGGTAACTGCCTTCTTTTGAGCTAGAAGACCTCCAGGCATAAGGCACTGGAGAGACCTGTGCTCAAGCAGTTATTTCTCAATGCAGAAAGTCTTCCAACTAGTAACTTGAACTAAATAATCTGTTTCTGTTAAGAGGAGAGTCACAACACTGAAAAGCTTCAAGTGAAGGATCTTCAAATGAAGGTCTTCCTGTTCTGCAGTGAGGAAGACGACTAACAAAGACCAATTCCAGTCAAAATTTTAATGCTGATTCCTCACCAAGCTGATTTCTCAATTAGTGTATGAAAGACACTGTTGTGACTTCTCAAGTATTGCTTTAAAACTCTTCTTTTTTCTTGCTCTCAGCCTGTTGTTCCTTGCTTGATGTAAGGAAACTATTGCACTAGGATTAAATTCTGTCATGAGCCTGAGTGGTGGGTTTCTACTTTTTTGTAGGATTTCTCATTCATACAGTTGGCTTTGAGGGTTGGAATTTTTTACTTATACACTTCAATGGGAATTAATCATGCCTTTCAGTATATAAAGTTTCATGCATTTATGTGAAAATCATCAATTTTTTTTTTTTCATAACAAGCTTGTTCTTCTTGCAAAGAACTTGAATTTCTAGTTTCTTACTAGCTCACATGTTCTTTTGCTGTGACTATGCACAATACGATTACGGTGTCTATTGAGTCTGGCACATCTAATCTGGTTGTGAGTGCTGGTAGGGGTTGTAGCAGATACTGTATTGTGTGTGAGTTATTCTGTGTGCAAACTGCTGAACTGCTACCTCTCAGAACAGTCTAGTCTAGTGATGCCTGTTGCATCTTGTTCATCTTTTAGCCCTGTTGCACCTTTCCTCCTGCCACTGTCTGAAGACCCTAGCAATTACAGGCCTGTCAGTCTCATGTCAGTGCCTGGTAAAATTATGGAGAAGATGATCCTTGAAGTTACTGAAGCGCACCTGGGGGACAATGCAGTCATTGGTCCCAGCCAACATGGGTTCATGAGGGGTAGGTCCTCCCTAACAAATTTCATTTCCTTATATGATAAGATCACCCATCTAGTCGGTCAAGGGAAACCAGCTGATGTGATCTTTTTGGACTTCAACAAAGCTTTTGACACGGTTTCCCATAGGATCCTACTGGACAAAATGTCCAGCATACAGCTAAACAAAAACATCATACGATGGGTGAGCAATTGGCTGACGGGCAGGGCTCAAAGGGTTGTGGTAAATGGGGCCACATCTGGCTGGCGGGTGGTCACTAGTGGGGTCCCTCAAGGCTCCATTTTAGGGCCAGTCCTCTTCAGTGTTTTTATAAATGATTTGGATGTAGGACTAGAAGGTGTTTCGAGCAAATTTGCCGACGACACCAAACTTGGAGGAGTTGTGGACTCGGATGAGGGTGGAAAGGCCTTGCAGAGAGATGTGGACAGATTGGAGAGCTGGGCGATCACCAGCCACATGAAGTTTAACAAAAGCAAGTGCCGGGTCCTGCACCTGGGACGGGGCAACCCTGGCTATACGTACAGACGGGGCGACGAGACGCTGGAGGGCAGCCCCGCAGAGAGGGATCTGGGGGTTGTGGTTGACAGCAAGTTGAATATGAGCCAGCAGTGTGCCCTGGAAGTCAGGAGGGCCAACCGTATCCTGGGGTGCAGCAAGCACGGCATTGCTAGTCGGTCGAGGGAAGTGATTGTCCCGCTCTACTCTGTGCTGGTGCGGCCTCACGTTGAGTACTGTGTGCAGTTCTAGGCACCACAGTACAAAAAGGACATTAAACTGTTGGAGAGTGTCCAGAGGAGGGCGATGAAGATGGTGAAGGGCCTAGAGGGGAAGACATATGAGGGGCGGCTGAGGTCACTGGGCCTGTTCAGCCTGGAGAAGAGGAGGCTGAGGGGGCACCTCATTGCGGTCTACAACTTCCTCGCGAGGGGGAGTGGAGAGGCAGGTGACCTATTCTCCGTAATCACCAGTGATAGGACCTGCGGGAACGGTGTGAAGCTGAGGCAGGGGAAGTTTAGGCTGGACATCAGGAAGAGGTTCTTCACCGAGAGGGTGGTCACACACTGGAACAGGCTCCCCAGTGAAGTAGTCACTGCACCAAGCCTATCTGAATTTAAGAAGCAATTGGACTGTGCACTTAATCACATGGTCTAAAATTTTGGGTAGACCTGTGCGGTGCCAGGAGTTGGACTTGATGATCCTTATGGGTCCTTTCCAACTCGGGATATTCTGTGATTCTATGATCTGTTCCCTTGGAGATTCCCTCTCCTAAAAAATCACTCATCATTGTGTCCTAATCTCTCCTAAAAAGAGTTGTCTTTGGTGATACCCACAGATATGAAGTGCTTCTAAGAAAAGTAAGAACTTCCAAATTATTTCCCAGTTTATCTTGTTTCCGGCATCTTCTAAGCTGGAGAGTCTGTGTTACAGGACTATCTTAATTTTGTTTCTCCAAAAGCTGACCTAGTTGTTTTCTTTTTCTTTCTTAGTAATAACTGTGTAATGTAAAACAAAAGAATTCCAGGTGCTCAGTGACAAAGTAGAAGACCGACTACCTTCTCGTCCTCTCTGCATGCCAAGCTGTTTTATTTAACATGTCATTTCATTCACAACAAATATGAGAAGCGGCAAAAGTTCTTTTTAGGCAAAAGATGGGAAAAACAATAGAGGCATGACCTGAAACAAAGGCTGCGTGCAACATCCTTCCAAAGGCTTTGCTGACAGTTCAGTTTTCCAAAGGATTGAATTCAGACGTGTACAGTTTAATAAAGTGGCTGAATTCCTTCATTATTTGGGGTCCTCCCACAGGTAGGACTGTCAATCTGTGCTCTTTTCTTGCGTTGAAAGAAGGCACACTGAAAACTCCCAAGTCCACAATCAACTTCTGCTGAAAACAACCCACAAAAACCCCAAACATTAATTGAATAGTAGTTGAAACATTCACAAGTTAGTTGAAAAGTAGAATAAATACACCACATTTTTCTCTTTAGCAACTAACTGCCTTTTCTTTCCTGCCATTCCCAAATTGTGATATATTTATTTTATATGGAGAGGTTTAGCAGCTAAGAATAAAATACCAGTCCATAGTGGAAAATAGCATCATCGCTAAGAAAGATTCATTAGTAACAGCTCATACCTGGGTTTTAACACAATATTTCAACCTTAAGTGTTTTCCAGACTGGGAAAGAAAAGCAGAGCCCATGACCCGCTGTGCCAGGTACACCCCAGAGGGGTAGAATGGCCGTAGGACCGTGCTGTGGCCCTGCCTTTGGGCAGGCAATGGTGGTGGCCTGGGTTCCATCATCCCACCTGGAGATGTGTTCTCCTGCCCAGCAGCAACCTGGACAACAAGCTTGTCCCATCCCGGCAGCAGCTTCACGCATCCTCTTGTAATCAGGTCTCCTTGCCAGGAAAGCAGACGCCTGGGAGGTGTGTAGGTACCTAACATGAAGCTCACATTCTTCTGCACCCACTCACATTCAGGTCAGGTCCAGCTCAATGTACTGAGCTGTCACATTATTAGATCTGCAAAGCTGGAAATATCACAAATTTCCCAAGACAGGGTCTGTCATTTTTCCCTACTTTGTGTAGCTGTTTGTTGCCTGGCAGCTTTTTGTGTGTTGCAGCTCTGTCTCCCGTAGTCATTCAATTCTCTTACTATATTTTCAGTTATGGTTGATTCATTTGTGGTGAGAGTAGTCAATATTGACAAGATCGTTCATTCTGGAAGCCTTTGGTCATGTAACAATGAATCAAATGGCAATAATCCTCTTGTGTTTTAAATGGGCATGCATATAGGCATTTGTACCTTAGAAAACAGCAGTGGAAACAAACTAGCCTTCAAGAGGAAAATAAGATAGAGCAGGACTTTATAAGATTAGAGCCTTTCAAAACCTTATTGGAAGCTTTGCAAGCCCCTATATGCAGAGTACAGAGTCTCAAAAAATGATCTGATTCAAACATTTAAGTCCCAGGCAGTAGCTTAATCTTAAGAACTGCATCTGGTTAGAAAGACTGAGGCAGTCAGCAAGTACCCTTTGGTATTTTACTGATAACCAGGACATCATTTTCCATAAAGACTAACCCACCATTCACATAGCAAGAAAAATAACAACCTACAGGCTTTTATGGGTTAAAAGTAGTGACAGTAGTGGCTGCCATTGTGAAAATGTTGAAAAGCAATTGCAAACTTTTATTGAGTGCCATACCTTAGTTCCTGCATGACTTATGGCTCTGATGGCTAGTGAAGAATAGTTTATTTTCAGACATAATTTTGCACCAAAGCATTTTTTTTCAGGAACATACTGAAAACCAGGATACCTTGAGTGGCAGGTGTGGAGAAAATAGTCTACTAATAGTTGCTCACTGAATAGTCTCCAGAGATCAATTACACCTTCTTCAGTTGCAAGTTTATCTCCAAATCTTTAATTACAAAGTCCCTGCATCTCATCTACTTCGTATTGCTTATTGTGTGTAATCTACTTCATATGGAGTATAAAGTTCTACTGAAAACTTGAAAATTATTGGAAATGCGTTCTCCTCTTCTCTTTGATGAAACTGGTTGCTTGGTGATTTTCTAAAGGTTTTGGGCAGAGCCCAATGCAAAATCAAAATAGTGAGAGGAAAACTTGAAAGAGGAAAACACTGAGAGAAAAAAATCAGTATTTTTTTAACATATTCTTTCTGTAACATAACACTATTCATACCTCCAAAGTGTTTTCAGCAGACAGGTGTATACTCCAGAGAGAAGTTGGAAATGTTTTGGAGGTTCCATGTCAAAGAGAATTAAAGCAGAAGATGCTGAAAATGTCTTTTTTGAAAATTGTCTAAGTGGAGCAATTGATACAATTTCAAAAGCTGGCCTAGTACTTAGCACTATAGAACTTTTTAATATGTTTGTATTATTTATAGCACCTCCGAGGAACCGTCAAGTGGGAGTAAGCATAAACAGCTCTCTATATACAAGTAGACAAATTAAGGATCAGAGATTTCAAGCTATTCTGGGTGCTTTATTTAAGTACCAGGATGCTTCATTAAGTACCAGGATGCTTCATTTAAGTACCTAGAATAATTATTGCTTTACCTTTACTGTAGGCCCCCAGCTCCAGGGGCAGATCCAGGTATCTTAGAGTAAGAGTCTAAGTTTCCTATAAAGCCTGCTGTGAAATTACTGTGTAAGAAAGAGTAGAAACAGGTACATGCGGACATGGGTACTGGGACCACCAGTGAATTGGGCAGTGGCCCGGCAGACATGGCATGCCATCCTGCCGTCTCCTGTCCCCTGTGCTTGCACTGGCACAGTCATTTGTGCATCTGTGTAGCTAACTGAAGCCAGGAACTGGTTAGTGGCATCCCTGCCCCATGTCAGCTTTTCAGGGTAGAGCACTATGCCAAAGAGGACTGTTGTAAAGGTCAGGACTAATGAAAGACCCGCCGGGCAAAGCCACGTATTCCCTAGCAAACCCCTGACGTGGGACTTGGACCTACTGATGGTGACCTTCTGGTCTCCTGGTGCAGAAGATCAACAGAGCAGGTGAATGAAGTGTGCCTTCTGTCCCCTCACCCCTTCTCAGACTGGTTCGCTTTGGGGGGCTTGACAAACCATATTCTCCTGGCCATTCAACCACTGACACTAAAGCAATGATTATAAAATAATAAAGATACGCAAATAGCTCTCGAAATAGAGCTGCACCTTTGTATGTCAGAGTCTGCGTTAATAACCTTGCTTTATTGCAAAAGCGTGCAAGGTACATGTTTCAGTTGTTTATATTCCCTGTTTCAGCATAGACTCTGTATACATATATATATACACACACACAAACATATATATGCCTGTCATGTGGCATTCTTGAATATTTTCATTTTAAGCAAGAAGAAATAGTTAATGCTTAGCAGGTGAGGTAAGAGTTGGAACCCAAACCAAGCTTTGCATTAGTAGATCCCTAAAGGCTCTGTTGTTCAAGTATTTGAGGTTTATAGAAAATAACTGCCTAGTTTCTCCTCAATGCCTGTAAATGATTCTTTGCCTCAGATTCTAATCCTTGCTAATACTGCCAGTAACAATAATACAGTGCCCGTGTGGTAAACCAGTCATTCGCATATGTATCTTCTTTAATCTTTGCCCAAATCCCCATTTCTGCGAAAGAATGCATCGGGCACAAAGATAACAGTAGAGGAAATTTAACCCTTGCCCCAAATAACCTGTAACGTACTGTAATGTTTTATCACAGGAACTGTACTTTGCACAGTTATGTAAAAAAGAGTATCTGCCTGCCAAACCCTGCTCCCATGCTTGGTGGTGCTGACCCCAGAACTCCCTTCGGTTTTGCCCATGGGATCAACTGCTATCACCCATTTCTTTCCAAAACTAGGGCCATAGGATCCATTGGTGCTCTTGCTCCAGGTGGAGACAGAAAGGGCAGTGCCAAGGCAGTGATGCTGATGTGTTTTCTGTCCACACACAACGCAAAGGGGCAGAGAAGGCTGAAAGGGTCACACAGTGTGGGCTATTCTAGTCACACAGCAGATAGAATAACCCGCCAAAAGTCTTCACACTCAACATAATTTAATCTAGTGCTAGTTATTTTCTTCTCAGGCATTGAAACAAGAAATTGTGTTACCTTTTAACCTCCTTTTTGGTATATTGGTTTTAGTCCCATGGATCTTCCTATGAGAAACCTTTGTACTTCTGAAACTTCTCATGACTCCTGTTCCACCAATCTGCTCTAATCTTCCTTTTCACAAGAGCTGTATAATCTGTGGCACTCCACCAAGGAAAAGGCTTCAACTTAACTGTGTAGGAGTTGCTCAAAATCCAAAATAAAACCCTATTTATTACTATGTGTAACAGGAGGTTAAATTTATTAGTGAGCAAAAGCATGTTCCAGACATCTCACGAGTAAACCATGTTCTCAGCTAGGTCAGCAAACACTAATGAAGCTGAAATGTCAATATGCCATTTCCATTCTGAACAAACAGACCAAAAAGATCAAAAAAGAAGTGTTGGTCTTCCGCTGAATGGTTCAGGTATTCAAATAATTTTCACAGAATCACAGAATTGTAGGGGTTGGAAGGGACCTCGAGAGATCATCGGGTCCAACCCCCCTGCCAAAGCAGTTTCCCTAAAGCAGGCTGCCCAGGTAGGCATCCAGACGGGCCTTGAATATCTCCAGAGAAGGAGACTCCACAACCTCCCCGGCAGCCTGTTCCAGTGCTCCGTCACCCTCACTGTGAAGAAGTTCTTTTGCATGTTGGTGCGGAACTTCCTGTGCTCCATTTTGTGGCCATTGCCCCTTGTCCTGTCCCAACAGGCCACTGAAAAGAGGTTGACCAAATCCCTCTGTCTCCCACACTTCAGGTATTTGTAAACATTGATGAGATCCCCTCTCAGTCTTCTTTTCTCCAGGCTGAACAGACCCAGGTCTCTCAGCCTTTCCTCATAGGGCAGAGGCTCCAGGCCCCGTATCATCTTTGTTGCCCTCCACTGGACTCTTTCCAATTTTGCATCCTACTTGTATCTTCCTTTGGCAGCTTGTATTCCTAGGAAGATCTTCAGCTCCTGAAAAGAATGGGTGGACTATGAGCTCAGTAGTGGTACTTACTACCTGTGAGAAACCATATCGCGTGAAGGAAGAGCTCTGCAAGTTGCTGTCTCACCACTGCTCCCATATGCCATATCAACACTGCTGTTAGAAGATGTAGTCATAAACCATGGGCAGTCGTGGTGTTGTTGGTGTTACCACACTTGTTTCTCGGAATGTGTTGCAGAAAGAAAGACATGCTCCTAATTGACCAAGCAGGTTGTGTGGAGGTGAGGCCTAGGTTCTTCGAAGATAAAAGTGCTACAGCTAAAAAGAAATGCACAGCTCTCAAGGGACATCAAGGTGCTTTGGAAGTGCCTCACTAGATGTTACTGTACATTTTAGGCTTTTAAACACATTTAATATCTGGGCTCTGAGGTAGTTTTCTCTTGAAGTTCTTTATGTTCTTCATATATTACTGTTGCTTACCCCTCTGAGCCAGGCAGTATAATTACTGATGGGCTGCGGATGGCTGTTAAGACAAGCCTATAGGGCAAATAACAGAGAATTAGTGTCTGCAACAAAGCTGCCAAGGGTGAAGTTATGTGTTCAGTCTTAACATGATCTAACAGCTCATTTCCAGGTACAGGAAGAGGCTCTGTGCCCTTCTTGCTGCTCTCCTTGTCTTGGCCCTCTTCCTCTCACTTGCACTGGCTTGTGCACTGGCTTCTGACCTTGCACAAAGCTGATTCCATTTACTGGAAACAAAAGAAGATTAAACTGTTAAAAAGGGGAATTATTTGACTCAAACCATGAAGGTACTGAAGAGCACCAAAGCTAATTTGAATTAGGATTACCTGTTGGGTCTGGGTCTCAGGAAAGGAAGAAGAGGAAGAGGAAACAAGATCTTTATACCAGTGGCAAGCTGGTGAGCCAGCTCTTTTTGTAATGTACCACTGCCCGTGAATAACAAAGGACCAAGTTCTGTTCATGCACAGTCCACCCTTAGCACTATTCTGCATACTTTTTTTTTTTTTTGCTCTTATGGATTTGTCTTTCACGAAGTGATTATATGTGGATAAAACTGTGACTGCAATATTACAGGCTAGCCAGCGTGACAACAGCAAGAAGGCTTTGCTCAAAGGGAAGGAGGTCAATAAAATTTGGGTATTTTGTAAGCTCATCTTTCAGCTTCCCCCAAGAGATAACTGCAATATCTCTTGCCATCTCCACAGGACTTAGGTAGGCTTTCTTTCTCCATCTTTGTTGTTGTTTGTTTGTTTGTTTTTTTGTTTGTATCTTAGATTTCTGAAAACTTCAAAAATAAACTTCTCATATTCCTCTCAAAAATCTGTAGAGAAACTATGAAGCTAGACAGCAATTAATAAATGTGCTGCCCAGAAAGATTTTATGTGATTCAGTCAGAGGAAAAGAAAGAAAGCTAATGGTTGTCAGCAAGTAGTAATCACTCCAGTGTTCAAAGTGTTTTCCAGATGAACTCGGGCATTTTCTGTTTCTACTGAAGTCAAAGCCAGTATTTCCATTGGCTGCAGCGAGAGGAGTTTTAATGTCATAAATTCTGAACTGTTCTCTTTTTCAACCTAAAATAATAAAGTATGGTATTATTTCAGAACTGATATCAGATAACTGATATGTGGATTCATCATTCATTTTAACACTTACCTGACTGTTTCCTCATACTACTGCCAAGGCTGGTTTAAAAGAAAGGCACCTCCCAAGCTATCTTCTCTTGAAAGGTCATATAAAGTTTTCCATCTTTTAAGCTCTGCAGGAAGTGGAGCTTTAGGCTCATTAAAACAAAACCACAGGAAGAACAACTCATCTTCCTCACGCAACAGCATCTCGGGGTGAGCATTGCAATGACTCATCGTTGCCTTTGGCACCCTGCATGAAATAGGCATGTGTGGTGGGCAGGTGTGTGGGAGCATCGGGTGTATGGAAGCAGATGGGCTAAATGCCAAAGGCATGTCAAAACACTGACAGCCTCAGTGAAATGGTTGGTGGGGAACAGGGCAGATGCCTGGACACAAGCTACCGAAAGTAGATAAGGCATCCACACAGTGCTGCAGATACAACACAGGACCTCATGGACCCTCATGCCCTCTGTGCTAGCAGCTGGAGGCTAGCCACAATATTCTAGAGTGTTCAAGAGGGCACCTATGTATGAAAACATGCATCTTTCTTGAATATATACAAGCACTATTATGTAGAAGTCATGGTTGGAAGATGTAACCCTCACAGAGAGAACACTTGTTGGTTTTCCTGAACAGATTCTCCTCTGACAACTTTAAGTGGATTATGGGTTTCCAATTTAGCCTCTTTTTAAAAAACAAGGTGTTTGTGTTGCTTTCTACTTTGCTGTAGTGCACCTCTTAGCAGATTGGAAGTGCCGTAGTGCAGCTGCCACTGCCTTACAGGCGGCTCTCAGCCTAGTGCTCCTGGTACCACAAATACAGCCTTCATGTTGTCTCCTGGGAAGAGCTTTGCCTTATTCCATGAGTTTTGGCCCATCTGCTCACCTTCAGGATCCTTCTAAGAGAGCAGTCCATTATTCTATGAGCATGCACATAGGCATTGGATATGGTGGTCAATTCTGGGATAGATCAGAGGGGATTGCAAGTTTTCAACTTTGCACGTCACTCTGATACCCTGGGGCGTTTTTCTGTACAAACATTTCCTACAGTCAGTCAGAAAAGTGGCAGCCTTAGGTCTTTGGTGGAACTGTGCCCGGTGAGAGGACAAGATGAACATCTTCTGGGGGTGAGCTGAAAGATGCTGTTCCCTGAAGGGTCTTGGCTGCATTTCCTGCAGAACGTGGAAGGTTTCAGGGCTGGGTCAGAAGTTGAAAGGAAAGCAGGACTAGTGCCATGGCAAATGCAGCTGGACATTGCTGTGTCTCACAACCTACGGGAGGCAAGACCTGAAAACAAGTTTTTCACAGCTTGGTTGGTCTTTGTGTTTCAGTTTCTTGTCTTGGAATATTGAGTCTTAGCACTCCTCTGCAGCTGAATGTTACCGGGAGTTGAACTTTCAAAATAAAGTGTTACATTCTTAATTTTCTATTCAGGGTCATGTTGGGAAAGGCTTTAGTAAGCAATGCAGGATGCAGCTCTCTGAATGACAGTGTTAATAAAAATCCTGGCTAGACTCTCCATAAGAAACCTCTGCTGTTCCTGTGCACTGAATGAAGCAGGGATCTCTTGAAAGGAACACTAATGCAGTGGTACCATTAAAAAGGTGTATTTTAATATATACACAACAGAGTGCCACATTAGAGGTGAACTTAATTCTGGTTATTTCATGTGATGTTAGAGGGATTGACTTTGCAATGCTAATTTTCATTCAGTGCAGGCCTATGTTGGGGTTCCTAATTTTACAAGAGAGAAGCTGCAAACACAGGCTTGCTATGTGTATACCAGCATGTGGACACTTAGGTGCTCATCGGCAAGTTAGATGTTTCAGATTTCCCGTGCTGACCTCTGCTATTTGAACACCTGCACCGAGAGAGGCTGTCCTCCCCAGGGAGTCAGTCAATGCCCACAGGACACTAAGACATGTTCCTACTGCCTCTCACAGATTACTTGCCAGTAAAATAAACCTTATTCCTGGCTCCAGAAGAAGTTGATGTGAACCGAGCACAGGACTACACAGCTATTTGCCTTTCACCATTTCTTTGTGATAAACGTGCACCTTATGCAGGTCCATCCAATAAGCTGCTGTCTTTTAGCAAAAGCTCATGGTGCTCTCTGGACAAGCTGGCTAATTCCATCTGACATCACATAGCTGTTCTTGTACCCCCCTAAAATCTCAGCTTTCTGCTTCAGCATGGGACTGCTTGGGGTTGAAAGCAATTAAAACTTGAGGATGGGTTTCCCTGTGGTTGTTCTTTGTGTCTCTGTGTGCCATACGATGGTTATAAGTAGCCATATATAACCATGGTTATATGGTTATAGTGACAAACTACCTTACTGCGTTAAGTCAGCAACAGTACTGTGAAAATCAGTTCTTTAATTCCTTAGCAGTTGGAATACGATGACACTTGGAATAATCTAAGAGAATCAAATCTTCTTTAAGAAAACAAATGAACAGATCCTGTTTATGAGTTCCTTTTATTTTTCCTTGACATACCAACAAATGAAACCAGGAAGATATGGACTTCTTTTGGGAGGAAATTGATCCATTTGCTATCTCTGCACAGCGCTGACTGAGCTATGTCATGCTCTCACTGTGCTAATAAGAAAGATGAGTGACTCAGCATCTGCTGCTTGTAATTCAATATCAGGTGAAAAGTTTGGACAGCATGTCAACATTTCATCCTGATGTTAATGTATTATCTCAAAGAAAGTCCAAAGGGCAGCCTTCTGGAATGTGAATAGATGAATATCTTTAACCTTAATTAGTTTTAAGTTGTCTGCTTGTTTTCTAGTTGGCACCTGTTCTTCCTAAATGATTAAATTACTCACTTGAATTAATAGATTAAATTTGCCACAGACTTTGCCTCTTTCCTACTGAGAGTGATAGGAAGCGGTATAAACCAGAAAAAATGGATAATTGTGACAAATGACATTTTCTCTTCTGACTAGTGTGTTGGTTTGTTTTAATCCTTTGCACTGTAAATTATTTCTAAAAGCTTCAAATGGAAAATCCAGCTGTAAACAGACTCCCAGTACTTACAGGCAGCACAGCTTGCACAGTAGTCACAGGAAAAAAAATTAGCTGCAAGAATTAAACTCATAGGAATCTCAAGTGACTTTCTTTTTGAAGCATATGCCTGTTTGTGGGCAGAAAGGGGCTGGAGGAAGCAGTCTCGAGATAATTCCCAGGGAATTCAGAGTGTAGCAGGAGCAGGATCAATGCCCAGGTCAGTGAGCAGTGTGGCCCAAATCTACTGATGAATTTTACAAAGAAATGAGAATTTGTCAAGCTGCATACTCACTACCAATTCTCTATACCATTACCCATATAGTAAGTCCTCTACTTTCTAAAAAAAAAAAAAAGAAAGAAAGAAAGAAAATCAGGCTCAATGCAAATTCCATCTAAATTTGAAAACACAATTTCTTCATAACATGGTGCTCAATTTGCTGAAGGAGGTCCCTGATCAATTTTTGTGTTAGCCTCCACTTCTCTGCAAAAACGTAGAGCCCTGCTCTCAGGTTGTGATGAGGGTCATGTACCATGTGCCCTTCCATACTGTGAAAAGTCCCTTTAATTTCTGTCCAGTCATTCCCTGTTGGCCCTGTTTCACATGAGCAAACTCGCTAGCAAACCAATAACTTCGTATTTGCACATTATGCGGGGCATGAAACGCCCATAGCCGCGTGGCACTGAGACAGGTTGCCATTGCACAACTCCCCTCTGCTATCAGCACGGGAAAGCTGACACTCCTTCATTGGGCTAATAAGAAATAGTGCCGAAGACACAGGAGAAAGTCTTCATTTTATTAAAATTTTATGTCTTTTTAACACAATGCAAGGAATTCTCTTATTTTACTACTTTTTTTCCCATCTAAAATTCCCTAGTGCTCTAATCTCAACTGCCACAAAATGGCGTTTTTCTGCAACTCTTGGTGGCCCCAGCAACTTGAACTGGATTATGTGGGCCAGTTCCCTGGGGTTTAGGACCTCTGAAGCTTCATAAGGACTGAAGATTTCCTTCTCCCACTTGTTCCTCCAGGTACAGAAGTCCTGGCTGCAGTATTTCTGCACATGGAGGCCAAGGCACTGGGGGACAGGTGCCTGCAGATGGAGATGGGGAAGTCTCCAAAAGATTGGTCTTTAACAGGGAACAGTGGATTCATTGGACAAACGTCTCGTAGACAAACATCATTTCTGAGCAGTACTTCACACCAGAGGGACTTCACTGGGATGGGACACAGCCTTGCTGTGCTCTCTGCCCGTGAGCCGACATCTCACACTTCCTTTCAGCAGAGCTGGAAGAGTGGAAAACATGAGATCCCCAGCTTCGTGAGAAGCTTTTATGGGTTTGCAGTTGCATCCAGAGGGACTAGCCTGGGTAGCTGGGATGCTCTAGCCTCATCCCATGTGAGGAATAGCCCGTGTGTCCTGGGGGCTGGAAGGAGGAGCCCCATGTGATGTTGGCAGCTGACTGCTTTGTCTGGCTTTTCGTAAAACTGGTGGAATGAATACTTTCAGAGTCTCCTCTCCTGATTTTTATTTTGTTATTATTATTATTTTTTTAGTTTGTATTCCGTTTTAAAATAACTATTGCTATTTGCAAACCATATGACTTGCAGAGCCCGGTAACAGAAGCAGTCGTGCCCTCCGCAGTCATGAAGAAAAAGCTGGAGGACTGTTCTGCCAAGGGTGAGAAGTCCATATAGGGGTAGGAATTGTATCTTTGAGCTGACATTAGCAAGAAACAGCGCCAAAAGATGTAGCACTGCTTCTTCCCTCACTTGCTCAGTCTCACCCTCTCCCTTGCTCTTGGTGCACACGCAAACGCCAAGCCCCGCACAACAGCAGGATGCAGCAGGAGGGAAGCACTGGAGCAGCAAGCACACGGCCCCTGAGTAAGAGCCCTGGAAGGGATTTCCCGGGCTGCCTCCAGCACTGAAGAAATGGGCATGGGGCCACCATGAGGATGACAAGCTGGAAGGTGTCCACACCCCAGCTGCCCTGGCATTTTACTCATGAGGTAAGGGAGGAGCATTTATGGCACAACTGTGTCTTTCAGCCCTTCTTTTCACAATGGAGTTGCACAAAGAGGACTTTTGTGTGTGTGTGTTGAGAAAGAAATTCAGTGAACGTGCTGCAGAGTTGTGGAGCACTTGTGGATCTGCTCTGCAGACCTCAGTGGGGATTTTGTGGGCCAGCTCCATGCTTGCAGAAACAGAGGTAACCCAAGCTGAACCCAGAAAGGGGCATGTAAGAGAAAGCTTCAAGGTCCTTTACAAGTTATGTTTTTATCATTATTATTATTATTGTAACACAGAACAAATATTATCATCTTGTCGAAATCCATGCTTGTGTGACTTCTCTTCCATCTTCTGGCTTTCATCACCTTATTTCTTTACCTATGACTGCAAAAACATATATCAATTGCCGGAAAAGCTTGCCAAAGACAAAAAGGTAAGTGAACTCGTTTACCTTTGCAGGATAAGACAGCTTGTTGGTACCTGCTGTCAAACAACGTGCAGTGTTTTTAACAGCTGGAAAGATGGTGGTGACACCAGCATTGGGATGCCTTGTTTTAACTGCACACACATGTGCAGAGCTGCTGAGCAGATGGGGATGGCTCGAAAAGAGGCAGAAAATGGCCTGAGGTCTGGAAGAGCTGCTGTGTAGATTTTTAAAAACTATTAAAGTGATAAATGCAATTTTCTGAATTTAATTTTTCAAAGAAAGAAGGTGTCTCAATTTGAGACATGCTATCTTTTTCAGTATATTCTCTACTTTGATGAATAGTTCTGAATTTTATGCAGGAATTATTGTGCACATCTTTTGGCAGTTTTTCATGTGGGAGATCAGACCTTAAATATTTCAATCTGATGTACAGGCCTGAAATCTACAACAGATTGAGTGATGCAAAAAATAATGTATTCATTAAACGTAGCATCTTCCTCTGTGGAAATACACACAAATTTATTTTTATTTTCTCTCACTTCCACGGTATTTTTTGATTTTTCAGCTTAGCATCCTGAGGAAGGAAGTCTTTGGTGATCATATCTGTCCACCTGTCCCCCTCTAGTAACTTTCAAACCAACTTTAAATCAACTTTCAGATCAACTGCCGAATTTTAGCATTGTGCAATAGTGTGGCACACAGCTCACAGGCACTGGAACAGGATTCATTTCACCTAAGTTTAGCTTTTAGACACGGTATCAGTGTCCTCATCTGAGACAGTCACCTTAGGTTGTCCTTACAGTTAGTGGAGACCAGCTGGCACCTTTCAGCATGATTCAAGCGGCCTGATTTAGACGTCTATTTTGGGGTGGGATGAATCACAGACTAAGACTGCCTTCCTCTCCGTACCTACCATTCAGTTGGGATGATCGGTTGAGATGAAGAATGGCTAATAGTGGAGTTTTCTACAAGACTTCTGAGGACTGGCTGTAGGTAAGAAAGGAAATGTAATGTCTCCCTTGAGGCAAAAGCTGAAGCATGTGCACAGCAGTGGCGGTGTCTGGGGAGCACGTGCCCCATGTCAGGAGCTGGAGGGAGCTCACAGTGCCCTTCACCTAGCTGGTATTTAGGTGAGTGCACTGCCAAGGTGAGGAGAGTCATGCAGGGCTTTTGGGCCAGGAGAGCTGTCAGGGTTATTGTGTTGGGTGGGTAAGAAAATAAGACACGAGTTCATAAAAACAAGACTTCACCGGATTTACTGCTCACAGAATTAATTGCTTTTCCCCATGAACTCACCACAACTCTGCAGGCTGTGACTGCTCAGATAAAACCACTTCTAAAATAACCCTTTCATCATCCAGAGGCCAAGTCCTACCTCTGATCAACATACAATGCCAATTTCCATTTCCAATTTAGTAATTTTCAAACAAACACTTCTGTGTTTTTCCTTACAGCTGCTCTCTCTCCTTAGAAAAAGCCACTATAAACACTTTCAAACTAACTCATTCTGTTCTCTGAAATTCCCCAGGCCTGCCTAAGCCCTGATGATGACTGAGTGGTTGCTCTGCTGAGACTGCTGCCTGGGACTGACCATCTCCATTTCCTGTTGCTGTCCGTTTGATGGCTCCCAGTCCAAGTTCTCTGGGCCAGAGCGTCTCACTGCTGTGTGTGGTAGAAGTCTTGGTCAATAAACCTAAGTTTGTAAAATCTATGGTAATGCAAATAAATAAACAAGAATACATTACTGTTCTGGTTCTGTTCTGAATGCATGAATGTTGGTGGCATTCATTCTAAAGTTAAGGGTCTGGGGCTTGTTATGACAATGTCTCTAAAATAGAATCATAGAATGGTTTGGGTTGGAGGGGACCTTACAGACCACCTAATTCCATCCCCCTGCCATGGGCAGGGACACCTCCCACCAGACCAGGTTGCCCAAAGCCCCATCCAGCCTGGCCTTAAGCACCTCCAGGGATGGGGCATCCACGGCTTCTCTGGGCAGCCTGTGCCAGTGCCTCACCACCCTCTGAGTGATAACTTCCACCTTATATCTAATCTAAATCTCCCCTCTTTTAGTTTAAAGCCATTCCCCCTTGTCCTATCACTACACTCCCTGACAAAGAGTCCCTCCCCAGCTTTCCTGTAGGCCCCCTTTAGGTACTGCAAGGCTGCTATAAGACAACTATATACTCTCCTCTGAAATGTCTGGTTAAACTCAATCACTTGGTTGTTTGTATGAGGAGACAGAGAAGTAAGATCGAGCCATACCTGCAGGAGGGGCAGATGCTGGCAACAGCAACATCTCACAGGAAGAAACAAGAACACAGAAGGCGTATCTCAAGAGCCTGCTAACCCCGGTGATATCACTGAATGAAAAGAGTCATCCCCACCCTAATAACCTTCATAAAGTTGTGCTTTGTCACGGTGACTTTCTGCATTTAATAAAGCGGGGCATTAATCAAGGTTGGCCTTGGTGAAAAGGCAGTTGCTCCCACAAGCATGTTCTCTTCTCAGGATCACTCATTAATGCATATTTATTTAATAATTTACTTTCTGGGTATAATTCCATTCATGTTCACTTTTTCATTATCAGCAAAGCGTAACTCATTGCCCTGCTTTTCAAAAGGCAAAACTGGGATAGCTCGGTGTTTGCTCAAAGCCAGGGAGTGCATCAGTGACTCATCAGAAGAGCAGTTTGAATGGCAGGCAGTTTTTGTCAACATTTAGTTCCAGGAAAATCAAAATAAGTCATACAGGCTGGGAGAAAAACTTCAAAACAAATGGACTGGAGCAATCAGTCCCAAGCTGATGCTGTCCATAATTTGACTTGGAATCGTACTCCGAATGACAAACAGTGAATGCTGGTTCCTCCCTTCACCTGCAAAAGCTTCATTCTCTATAAATCTCCAGCAGGGGTACTGCCCATGGTCCATGATTCCTCCTTTTGGGTATCTGTGTCCTCCCGGTGGGACAGCAGAAGGAAGCATGGCACATGGCATGCATGGCACTAGTTGCCATCCTCTTGCTGTCAAAACACAGGTCTTCTGGTCATGATATAAATGAAGAACTCATCCCTCAGAGCTTTCCAGTTTCACTGCTGCCATCCATGTCCTTGGGTACCAATACTGACCATTCCTTTGTCCTTACTTTGCTGCTTTGTCTGGTGCTCTCACATATTTTCATTTCTGCTTCACCTGTAGCTATCTGACTATTCTTAGTCTTTGCCATAGGGTTGCCTTCCAGAACTGTCTTGCAAAACACGGCTGATGCCAGTTTTCAATCACTTGGAGTAAGTCAGATATAGGAAGGCTTGAAAGGAGTCTCTGAACTAACTGTGTGCAGGTGCATCTGTTGTAAGGCTCAATAACATACGCTGTCCCTGAACAGATAGTTCAGGTTGCCTTGTGGTGGGTGAAACGAAAGCAGGTGGGAGTCTGCAATTAAAAGACACAACAGCCTCGAAACAAAACTTCAAACCAAAGAAACCTTCAAGAGCAGGTACAGATATACAGTATCTAGAGAGGAATCCAGTTCAACACGAATACCCTTAAATGAACGTGTGTTTGTAGGTGTGCATAAATAAACGTGCTGTGTTTTGACTATGGAGATCAATGGGTCAGCCAGAGGAGATCAGTGGCTTGATTCAGTCACCTAAATGTTGGTGCCATTTGAAATATTTCAGAAGTCCAAGACATGGCTGGCACTTGCAGGGAAACTTAGAGGGGAAACCCATACCCTTTCGGAGCAGCTGGATGTCAGCCCAGACACCTCCCCAGTGCTAAGGCAGTGCTGGACACTTACGGGTAAATCTTGTGTCTTGCCAACCCAGTCAGTAAAGCCTAAAGAGCAATTCATCTTTTCCTATAGCAGGACTTTGTGGGTGACTGAATAAATCACTTGATATGTCTGTTATTGGCTGATATTTTATCTTTGACTGTATCGACTATAACTGGAGGTTTAACATCTGCATATATCGATGCCTACATTTTGTGTTTCCTGACCTTGAATTTACTGCAGCATTAAAAGGCAATGCTGACAGCACTCGGCATGCTTGTTCCAAAGGAGCAGTGGCAGATATGAAAACATTTATGTTACGCGACAGATTATGCCTGCGACTGCTCAGTTTCATGACTTGCATGACTTATCTGTTCCTTTATAAGTGGTCTGCCCCTCCAAAGAGATAAGACCACATGGGAATACTTTGAACACTTACTTCTCGTACGAACTGATCCAAATTCTGTTGGTGTGACCAAACTTGCCCTGCTTCCGCTGGATGAACCAGTCCCTTTTTCATGACTCCTTGCAACAATTCAGCCCTGGACATATGCCTATCTTTAGTTTCAAAGGGTGGTTTGATAATGAAGTATTCAAGCTGCTGCTAAGAGCTTAGAGTGTTATTTATTACTCACATAACACCATGAGAGAGTTCTGCACTGAGTTTTAATACATGATTTATGGTATCTGCCCCCAGCCCCCCAGTTTTGCTAAGATTCTTTGGCAGTCCTAACAGCTTTTCTGTTCACCTGTCCTGGAACTTCTCTTTCTCCTTCAGAAGAGCTGATCTGTTACTTCTGACAATGCAACCAAAGTGTCCTTTTGCCAGAACTTGTTTGACAGCAGCAATGAAGCAAAGAGACCCTGAAATGTCACTGACGGCCGCGCTGGCTGCTGCAGTGCCTTTGCTATTGTTCCAGTGAGTGTGATCTAATGGAAAGCAGAGCATTCTTATTATAGCAAGCTATAATTCACTGCCTGAACTCTCAAGTGTATGCTGTGACCAGCGTAAGAGCTTCAGAGAAGCAGCTGGGCCAGGAATCTGCTGGCTGCACCATCCTCCCAGCAGCATGGGAAAGAATTGTTTTTCCCATGTCCTAAACTTTGGTAATTTCCAGTATGTATATCTGTGTTGCACTGGGATGAAAGCATAAAATGTATTCGCAAGTGTTGTCCTGGAGCATCTAAGAGATCAGTGTTTAGGGCACAGGTTTGGGAGGCAGAAAGCAAATCCGTTTGAAAATCCTCTGCAATGGGGATAAATATTTAATTGTTTAGCCAAACTGGAACAAACTCTGGGAGAGGAGATGGAGAAACTTTCAAAAAGGTGGTGGTTGGGACCACGTATGTGAATTTGTGAACAAAGTTCCTTATGTGAGAGCCGAAAATAAAGGAGACATATGCCCTCCCCAGCCAAAGCTGGGCGTCCTCTTTACTGTGGGGATGATGCTCTCTTGTGGTGGCCAGGCATTCATGCCGGAGAAAACTTTTCTTCAGGAAAACGTTGTCAAACTTCCTGCATTTTTGTGTAGTTCATTATTGCGTAGTATTGATTGTACTGAAACAGAATTTTTCAGTTCATCCTCCTTGAATAACCCCCTGCATTTTTCAGATCGTTTCGCCACTCTGTGGGCTGCCCCTGAGTTGCTGTCTTCTCTCCCAAAACGTTTGCAGGCAGGAGATGGACATGAGGTGAGGGGAAGCAGGCAGGACACTACTGAAATATTTTTTTTACATGATGTACCTATGGCCTTTGACTTTCTTCCTCTATTTTCCCCACTTCACTGCTGCCACCAGCTCCTCTGCCCGAAAGAAGCATTTTATGGCTTTCCTCCTGGATTGCCCCTTAGCTGTCCCGAGGTGTCTGCTGGACACTCTTCTCCCTGAGGTCACTGCAGCATTGTGGTTTGTGTGCCAGCGTCTCTGGGCACAGGCAGCTGCGTGGCCCAGATGTCTCCCCCGAGGCAGTGGCACCACGGAGCTGCCAGCTCCTTTCTTCTGGTGCCCTCCAGTGCTCCGGTCCCTTACGGGGCGCTGCAACAAGTCTCTGCAGAAAGGCGACAAGTCCCCTGCCCATGCTTTCCGATACTTCAATGGACACACACGAGGATCAGACACTGAATTTAATTGAAGTTTCAGTGCAGTTTGCTAGCATAAGCACTGTACCATTGACTAAAAGGAAGGAGTTTAAGCACCCAACTGACATTAACCCAGGCTAAAACAAGCCTTGCTGCATTCACTTTTAATTCAGGAAAGCAGTGCAGTGTCTGTGTTAGCTGAATGGTTATTCTGGGGTGCTGCCTTAACAAAGATGTGCACCGTACAATCATTTTCACTTTATTTAAAAGATAATATTAAGATACATGGGATGAGCAGTAGTGATTTGTTCTTTGGCTGGTTTAAACGATAAGAACATGAGTTACAGACTGTGAGGCTTTTATTCTGTGTTTTTCTTTTTGTTTGGATAAGTAACTTCAACAAACTCACTGCTTGGCTCAGAATAATCCCACACATAAACAGCAAGAAGATAAAAGCAGTCCTTTCCATTTGGTTGTTTCTAATTAACAGCAAAAGTCTGGCCCTACTGATCCTCGTGGTTATTCTCATATTGCCACAGGGGGATTCTGCATAACGAATGCAGGATGTCCTTCTGATGGAAGGCACAAACAAAATGCATTGCCACAGGCTTGGGTCTTATTAATCTTGTGAGCATTTCACAGAAAGCAGAAATATACCAATTTATATGCCTTTACAAACTGGATTTAAGTTGGCATAACAGACGCCACAAATGTATGAAAGACCTACAGCTAAATTATGGATAATTTAGGGAAAATCAGCTTCCTCTAAGTGAATATTTCACTCATGTTGAAGGAAAATGATGGCATAATAAGCTCTGAAATGTATCTGGAATACAGAGCAGAAAGTTTTCTCAGACCCTCAAGTAACAAGGCAAATACTATAAGAAATAAAGGATACAGCTAATGTTTACTTTACTCCATGCTTTTTACTTTAGTGACGCTGCCAAATAATGCATTTGGCAAGACTTGCTTAAAATCTTTGTCTTTTATACCATGGTTTATTTTCAATTATTATTATTTTTATTTTTAGCAGCTTTTATTACACAGATCCATGGCTTGACGTGGACATCCTGTTTTTTGCTTCCTCAAAATCATGCCTGGACTTTGATCTGCTCTACTTTAGCTCCTACCAATGATTTACGTTATTCTTTACTTTATTACTTTATTCTTTACTTTTTTTTTTTTATTATTCTTTAACACTACTTAACATCATTATTTCCACCCCAGCTACTTGAACTATTTTGAAGATTACAGCCAGAAGACGAAGGGCCTGCCGATTCAGAGACCGCTTCTAAGCCCTTGTGATGCTCTGTTAGTTTCTATCTTTCCCTTTACAGACAAGCCCCAGATGATCGTTTTACGATCTGCTCCCAACAGATCATGGCTAGCTGTGATGCTGTAGAGGTTCAGGTTGGAAATTTAACATTTCTTCCCTGTTCCCCTCTCTGGCTTCAGGAAGGAGTCATCTAGCGGTGATTCATGCCAGCAGCACATTGTTCGGCCTTTTAGCGGTGGGGGCACAGCAATACCTCACTGGCCTCACTCCCTCCTTAAGGTCAGGACCAGTGTGCTACTAGCCCTGGCAAGAGATCAAGGGAGAGCCTTGCTCTTCCCGTTCTGCACAAGAACAGGTCATAATCCCTGTCAGGCTGCTGTGATCCTAATTATGTTTCTTTACAAATAAATGTTAAAACTTTGGCTTGAATAGG
Source organism: Cygnus olor (assembly GCF_009769625.2). Taxonomy (NCBI): domain Eukaryota; kingdom Metazoa; phylum Chordata; class Aves; order Anseriformes; family Anatidae; genus Cygnus; species Cygnus olor. The sequence goes on from NC_049171.1 coordinate 25,338,216, forward strand.
TGAATGACACATCCTATACTGGGTCTCTTTCTAAAGCTTATGCCTCCATACAAAGAAATTTCCTTAGGCCAAGCAAATCAACACTGTCCTTTTCTCCAGCAACATCATTCACACGAAGAGACAAATTTGAGACTATCAAAGATTCACATCCAATATGTGAGGATCATTGGGAAAAGTTTTACGGATAAACATCAACACTTCATGCTTGCTGGGCAGAAGAAGTTCTGCGCTCACGTTCCCTGAATCTTTTGCTTTCTGCTCCACACCATCAACCAGGTGAAATAAAAGCTGCAAGCTCTGGGGATACGTTTGTTCCCTAAGAACACCGCTTTATTTTCACTGGTAAACTCAGACATCACCACTTTGAATAGATTTCTCCCTGAAGGAAATAATGCTTGCACTTAGCATTTGAAAAGCTTTCTTATTAGGATTTGAGATAGGATGGGGAAAACAGCAATGCAAATTTTGATGATAGATTTATGTAGGGTAATTACGGTGAGTTATATTAATTATAACACATAATTTACCAGACCTTTTTGGATAAGAGCTTCAGCACATTTGAAATGCTGTAGTTACCAAGGACTAGTGGGACAGACCAGGGCATGTCAAATAGGACTCGAGGGGAACATTCAGACACTTGATTCCTGACCTTCAGGCTCGATGCACAGCTGAGCACACCTGCAGGCAGGTAGCATCTTTTCAGGCGACCTAAGGAGACAAGCTGCTAATTGCTAATCAGACATCTACTCTGTTTTCATGTCTTGTTAGGCATTTTGATTACGAAAAATGACTGCGAAATGCATTGTTAAAAGAATGTTTTCCTTGTGAAAAAATGAAAAAGACAGGATAAAAGTGGCTTCACTGTCATCCTGTGTGGCTCATTGCGACGGTGGTTTGACAGCCAGGGTCTAACAGAAATGCCAAATAGCTGCTCTGAAAGCAGCGATCAGCACAGGGCTCGGAAAACAAAGGAGATTTGAACTGAAACCAGGAGTTAGCCAGGCAGAAAGAGAGTCTCAGAGTTTCAAACTGACGTGACAATAAAAATAATTTGTTTGCTCTACATGTCAACAGTTTTATTTAAAGCATACAATGAAAAATACTGACATGCTGGTTTATTCCTCTTAACAACAACTGCTGCACCACATATTTTAATTTTTAAGTAGTAACATTCTCACACGACATGTATAGATTTTCCTGTTGAAATATGTTCCCTTGTGTTATCACAGTCCATCCTTAAAGTGTGTGATTAGAAAAGCTATTTGTATAAGCAGGATGTCTAACAGTCATAAGCCAGGGAAATGCTTTACACAAATAAGTTATATTTTAAACTTTTCTTGTTGACAACAAAACTGCCAAGGCAGCAACTAGTGTAATATCCAGTGTATCTAAATGTGTGTGTTCCCATTCTTACCAACAGATATCAACTATGTCTTCCTCACAAGTATACCAACTGCCTGTATTGTTATTGAAAATTTCATTTCCATTGACACAACGAGCTCATACTAGTATTTTGCTTGGTAAAACTCTCACTCAAGCTATATAGAATTGCATGTGTTTTCCTTTATTTTTCAGGGAACTGCTGGGAACAGAGCTCTGAGCAGTGCCACACTTTCAAATGAGCTCCAGCGACTCACTATTTACCCCTTTTTCCCAACAGGCATTTCAGAATGTGATCTTCTCTCTCCTGTGGCCACCAGCAAAGAGATTTTTTGCATTAGACTCACAGATGAGCTTTTATGAGCTCTACAACTCCATGCACTACAAACATCTGTTTTGGTGGACTGTGAGAGAGTCACTCAGTTACGGAAAAGAGAAGAGAAAATTAAAAAGATATGGCCTCATTGTGGCCTTTCTATACTTAAAGGGGTCTTATAAAAAGGATGGAGAAGGACTCTTTGCTCAGGTAGATAATGATAGGACAAGGAGGGGTGGTCTTAAACTAAAAGAGGATAGATTTAGATTACATGTTAGGAGGAACTTCTTCGCTGTAAGGGTAGTGAGGCACAGGAACAGGTTGCCCAGAGAAGCTGTGGATGCCCCATCCCTGGAAGTGTTCAAGGCTGGGTTGGATAGGGCCTTGGCCAACTCCATCTAGTGGGTGGCGTCCTTGCCTACAGAAGGGGGATTGGAGTTAGATGGTCTTTAAGGTCCCTTCCAACCTGAGCCATTCTATGATTCTAGGATAAGAGATACTTCTCCTGCATGGAGGAGTCAGAGATACAAATCCATTCATTAAAATGTTTTTGATTACTTATACAACGTAGGCCTTTGACAAAAGGATGAGAAGATTCATTACAAAAAGGCCAGGGGACTGTAGTAGGACTATTGCATTCTCCAAGCGGGCAGATTCAGAACTTAAAAAAAGATCTCCCAGCTTGGGTAAGCCCAAAAAACAATGAAGTCCCTGGAGCCTACACAGGATTTTACTAAGCAGTTAACCCCAATGAAATAACCCTTATGGGGAAATCTAGTCCCTAAAAATTTCAGGTACAGCATGATAAGTAGGTAGCTGAATGGTAATACTGAGTATCAGTCTAATACCTCCACATTGGCCTTCCTCGTGTATTGATGCTTGTCTCCCCATGGATGTAGTTCTTGTTTGTTTTTTACTTTGCCAAACATAAATGCATAAGAATAACTGTATGTAAGAGAAGCCCCACTGAATTCAAGATGGTTTGCATGCTCATACAATTACGTGTATGACTGTTGGGTTTGCAACCAAACCCAGCCATCAGTAGGGAAATACTCCCTCTAAACCCAGTATGAGTTTTGAGAGTTAAAACTGTAGGCTCAATGAATCTAGGTTTCAGGGTAACATAGTCTTACTCAGTCATTTCATTCATTATGTACTTTTCCCTGCAAGAACTGCTTTTTAAAAATCTCAACACAGAACGCTTTTTAACACTTTATAGCTTTGGTTGATGCTAATTTCGTCCACTTCCCTCTTTGACCAGCTGGATGTTGGCACTTAATCTTACTGGACTCTTCACTCATACATAGATGATCTTACAGCTTAACTACAGGAAAAGATTAAACAACCGTGGTCTCATCTTGATTAAGAACTATGCACAAAAAATTCCTTTCAGCATAACTTTGCAACCCCGTCACACACAACCTCATAACACACTCTCCCATGCACCTATACAAGCACAATTAAACAAGAAAGTAAAATATTATCAAACTGTTTCATTCACAGGCTGAAGAAAGGTCATTTTCAGATTTGAATTCCTTGGAAGCACAGATGTTGTAGACCCAAAAATGCATAGGCATAAGGAATTTTGAAGAGTTTTTTTTTTTTTTTCCTTTTCTATCTGTATAGCATTAAAGAAGATTCTTATAGTGTTTTAGCAACCTGTGTCTCATACAGTTGGAAGTTCTGCTTTACTTAATATTATCATGTCCAGTACTTCCTAAATGGCATTTTAAAATTTCTTTTCGGCATATACAGTATTTTAAGTTCCAGTGAAATGTTCTTATTATATATTTGGAGACTGAAAGAATGGTACTGGACAACGGAAGAGCACTGTCCCATAACACATAACATACAAACCACTTTTTACAGTTCTAACAAAATGAGATTGTACATAAAAATGTCACACCGCTCAATACATTGGTATGATCATAGCAACATTAAGTTCAGCTGATATTGCCATATATTAAAGGCCAAATCCTGGCTCAATGTGCAGTTGAAGCCTAAACAGATGTTTAGAGAAAATAATGAAAATAGCACAATGAAGTGCTATACTGATAACAATACCTTTTCTTAATCTACCTAAGATTTTTGGCCTACGGCACGTACCTAGTTTGTGCAATGGAAGCAACATGTGGCCAGTGGTGCTTGACTCCTGTCCTAGGACACCTCCTTATGGATTTGTTGTGGCCAAGGGCAGTGAGGGCTGAGAGATCAGTCTTCCTTATGGGTATGACAGTTTTGGCAGGCATCTGTATGTATTGTTCTGCCGGAATTTGGCCAAGAGTCTGAAATCCTGTACATCTTATTCAACAGTCCCAGGGAAGTCAATGGAACTTTTTTTTGTGAGTAAGATGAAAAGGATTTGGCCCCCAAAGTTTTTAACCCTTTAAGTAGTTAAGAGAATAGTTTCATTGCACTTAGCCCATCATCCACAAATAACTTTCTATCCAAAAACAGAAGATCAGTGTTGATGTATAGGAAGCATTGGTTCATAGAAGAGGAAAGCGTGCAGCAACATCTGACTACTTGTATCATTTTGGAACTGAAGTCCTAAAGGGAAAAAAGTGACACTTGCATATGACACAATCTTATCCCATATTTATCTGAGGCCAAAATGACTGTTTATTGAATTCCTAAATGCCATCTTAATGGGTATCTTAGAACCGCTAAATAAATAGTGTATCTAAACAGATATAAATGAATTTGTGTATGTGTGTCTTTATTGACCTGGGTGGATAAGCAACTACATCTAATAGTATTACAATATTACAAAAATTATTGGAGCAGATGGATTTTTTGAAGAGCATCTTAAATATTTCCATATAGAACATGTGGTCACGACTTTGGGAAAGGTTGGACCAGGTGACCTGCAGAGGTCCCTTCCAACTTCTGAATGCTTTTGACTGGAGTGGGCAGGAACAGCATTTTTGTATTTAAAACACAGTGATCCTACTCTGTTATACAATTCCATGTTTTGTTCTGTGACTGCGGATTTGAATTACTATTATTTGGATTAGAAAATACAAAGGATAACTATATGCAAATTAAATTAATCAGAACAATATGACTGCTACTCTGACTACAAGTCATCGCAACGCAGTATATTCTAATAGCACGCAGTACTCAGAAATAGAATTTGGGATTTAACTTTGTGTAGTCAGGATGCAGACATGAATTCTAAGTCAGAACTGGAAAACAGGACTGAGTACCATGCAGTGTAATCCCGAAGGACAGGGTGAATCACATCATCTCTAATACTGTGTCATGCTCATTGCTGATGCTCAGTATGTAGCTGTAACAAAGTCCTGTAAATGTTTGTCTCAACAAAAGTCTGCACATACAGACAGTTTTATAGCATTTTTCTTTTGCAAATGACATGAAAGTTTGGCTGCCTTGTAAATGTTGCTAAGAGTATGCCTTCTTATTGGCACTGGAGCCTGGAGGTGTCAATTATAATCCAAGGAAACTGCATGCAAGGCCTTTATGAATTGGTTGAAGTGAGTGAACTTCTACTGTTTTGGTTATATTAAATCATTTTAGTTCCTTGTATTGCCTCTTTCCTTCTCAAACAGCAGGATGTGGACATTTTGTACTGACAGCACTCCTTCGGTATCAAGTTCTAAGGGGACATTATGGGCTGTATGTCCCTTTGCTTAAGCGAGTAGGATTAGGTTTCATAATTCACTCCTCCACTGCATGCTGAGACTGGGAAAAAAGAGTTCTTGGAAAATCATCTGAGTTGATCAGAGACTTCACTCACTGGGAAAACTCCACAGGATTCAGCAAGCACAGCATTAGCCTAGCCTTTGGAAAAACCTGAGTTAGAGCTCCTCAAAATACAAATGAGGCTGTAACAAGGGCTTCAAAAGGAGGTACCTAACAGTATGTCTAGAGAAAGGTTAGTTTGGGTGATGTTGTGTCTACACCTGATAAGAAAGGTGTTAAGGTATCTCTTTGTCACTTCTAAGGAAAGCCTCTTTGATTTCATCCACTTTCCCATTATTCACTGTTCTCCATATACATACACTATGCTTAAAGGCAGATCCTGCCGTCTTTATACATACTTCGTTCCTCACTGCACTGGGAATTTTTCAGAATAATACTGAGTAGGAGAGATGCTCTGTGCGTCTTCTCCACCCTCAGAAACCGCGAGCCTCGGTGCCTCCTGGCATGAACTCAGCTTCTAGATTTTGCCCCTCTTGGCTTCTGGCTTCTCAGAAGCCAGAAGTAACCCCGAGGTACATTCCTGCACAGATGGGTAGAGCAGGAACAGGAGGAGACATACTGCATGGCCTTCACACCTTCCTCTGGGAGTAACAGGAGAGTCTCCCTGGCATGAGGAGGAGGACAGGGTGGCGGTCTGCTCCCTGGTGTACACGTGGGGGTCAGAAGAGGTCTTTGGCACCCAAGGCAGACCTCGGGGCTGGCCCATAAGGCTTACAGGAGCTAATGTATTTTGTGGATTCAGGTCTTGATAAAGCTGTGTCACAGCATTAGAGAAGAGGATTGAAGTGTCTCATTGCAGAAGATAGGGATCTCTTTCTAGCTTCTGAAGGAGAAAACATTGTAAAAAAATTCTGTGAATATCACTGCCCCAAAAGGAAAGTATGTACATGCTATATGCAATTTTTTCTTGTTTTTTCTTTCTTTTTTTTTTTTTTTTGGCTTGTTTCTCAAAAAATAAAATGCTTAGAAAAGAACAAAACTGATAAATTTTATAATGACATGGCACATTTCCAATGTGTATTGAGATTTATTACTACTAATGTTTGGCTTTCATTTTGAGTTCTGAAAGCATTTAAAACTCAGTATTAAAAAAGCCTCACAACAATCTTCTGAAGCAACTTTATCTCTATTTTACAGGTAAGGAAACCAAGTCACAAATAAATTATTTGCCACAGATAACACAGTGAGTCAGTGGCAAAGTCAGGAACAGAATAAAATTCTCTCTACTGTTATGGCTTAACTCTTTTCCTGCTAAGAAAATTCATCTTATCCCTAATATGTTGTTTCACGCCACCTGTCTTAAAGATCAGGAAAAATGGCCAATTTGCACTGTTAAAATTGTTGCAAAGCCAATTATTTTTTTCCACATAAGCACAAAAATGCTACTTAAAGGGTTAATTAAACTGCTGTGCTGGTAAACATTTTTACCGGTTGCTGGTCTGACCAGTGTTTAAATGCTGACTGGTACAGAAGAGACTGAGCTCGCCCTGGACTCCCTTGTCTTGGTGTTGGGCATGGATATAGTACAACAGGATACTCCCACAGTGGCCTCAGGCAGCTCGTCTTCCTCTGTCCACTCATTGAGATCTGGGTTATAGCACTGAATGCACTTCTTATATTTTTTCTCTATCTCATTCCAGCCCCCCACCAAGTAAATCTTCCCGTTCAGCATGGAGGCGCCGGCCGTGCTCACTCCGGTTTGAAGGGGCGCCACGTAACTCCACTGCCCCGTGTAAGGGCTGTAACACTCCACGGGGAGGACGTCCACCCTTTCCCCTCGCCCGCCCAGCTGCGACCCACCCATGACATAGACCCTCTCCAGCAGGGACACGGCGCAGTGCCACCCTCGTGGAGTGCTAAGGCTGGACTTATCCTGCCAGCTATCGTTGCTGGGGTCATACGTGCACACTGAACGGGAGTAGGCGCTGTTAATGTAACCTCCTGTGACCAGGATCCTACCATCCACCACAGCGCTGGCGTGGCAGCAGCGGGGCACCTCCAGGGGTGCCTTCATCTGCCACTGATTAGTGGCAGGCACGTAGCACTCAACCGAGGAGAGACAACCCTCTGAGTTGCGACCGCCCACTGCGAAAAGGAGGCCATTGAACACGTTCAGGCTGAAGTGGGTACGCTTCTGATTCATGCTCGCCAGGTGAATCCAGGTGTTGAAACGGGGATCGTATCTGAAAGCATTAAAAACAGAGGGTAACCATCCCACGTGCAGCTATGGTAAGTTCTACAACTCCTATATCTGTCCCACTACTACAGTGGCTGAGGAATGCTAAATCGCTATTGTGTTCAGCTATTTCTTTAGCCTGGCAGAAGTCAGTGGAATGACACTGATACTCCTGTTAAATTTCAAAATAAATTTAGTTTTTTATTGGAGAAAACTGTGTTTGTACCATCCACATCCAATATTATTTCAATAAAGTAAATCTGTCTCCTTTCTTAATTTGAGTTTGCATAATAACCTCATAAGAATATTGGAAAGCAATAATTTTAACATACAATAGAAATTTTAAAATGATTGCGATTTATGCCTACAGCAAAGATGACAAAATTTACTCAGACAGTCTTAAAAAGTGTTAGGTGGTGGTTTATATTTGCTCCTTTTTAGTAAGGGTAAGTGTTCTTTCCCTGCCACTCCTATCAAGTAATATTTATGTGGAGAGGATATCTTTGTTTCTGAACCTATGTGAAATAATATTCTCTGTCCCTGACATTTCAACAAGCAATTTAGAAGTAGCAAATAGAACATAACAACTCCTTTGGACAAGGAGTTGGGTGAGGTGCATTAGTAGACCTATACATTTTTCCCTTTGCATGCCGAAGGGACCAGAGAATCACACAAGAAAAAGACTATGAGGAAGTGAAGAGTAATCGCTAGCTGTTATATGGCATTCTTATCGGTAGCTCTGAAAGCAAGTTCACAGACACACTGATGTGAATTGACATTGTCAGGAATAAAGGCTGAAGAGGGAGCAGAACACCAAGTGGACCACAAGGATTCCCCCACCTCCTTCACACAACCTGGGTGTGCAGCGAGCACACAACTTGCTGGAGAATGTGAGGCATAGCTTCGAGGCAGAAGGTTGGGAGAGCAACAGTATAGTCTCCTTTAAGTGATGTATTTTTCTGAAAAAGCAGATTACACAATAGAAATGACCTAGAGAATTTTCCTTATTCATTATCTTTATATGTTAGTGGACCTCTCTGGGAGAAGTTATCTTAATGTTCTTTTCCGGGAGCAGAAAAGGAAGCACTGGTAGGTTGCATATTGGCATTGCTTGTCCATAGCCTGTTACATGGTCTGTTACTAGATAAAAGATGAGTTTTCTCACCTCCAGCCTTTGCTTCAAGCTACTGTGTGCCATCAGCTTTTAGCCTGAACTAATCAATAACTAGCACCATTCATCTGACTACTGCATGTTAGGCTACATACCCTTTTGCCCTTGCAATCACCAGTATGGTTGTTAGATGATGACAGATAAGAATTGTAAGCAAGGTATTGTTTGGAGTACCTTGGAGGATAGAAATATAGCTTTCAAGAGGCTATGATGTAGTTTCTAAACTCATCATAAATAAAAAAGCCAAAGGATATGAAATGCAGTACAAGAGCTGTTAAAAATATGGTGAATGGTGCACAGAAAGGCAAGATTATAATAACTCAGAGAATTTTTTGGAACTTTCTGTGAGGCATCATCAGCTCTTGAAATTTAAAAAATCTTACCTTGCCTGATTTCATGCATTTAAATGTTACCTTAGAAACTCCTAGAACTCCTGTTTATTCTCCCATTTATTTCCTCCACTTGGAATATGTTTTCTCAGTCTTCCCGTCTTCTCATTGTGCATGGGTAACCATGGTGAAGTTTTCACATATTTCAGTTGCGTTCTTCTGTTCATTCAAACTCAGTACAGAACAGCATCCATACCTCCTCCACCCTGTCCTCCTTATAGGTACCTGATATGATCACATTGCACATCACAACCCAGCTCAGTCTTCTCCCTGCACTGTGTGGAATGAATAAATAAATAAATAAATTTAAATAAATAGTTACCTGCAGAAATTGCTGACTGCATGCTTGGCTTGGTTCCTGGCATCATTCTGGTCTTCCCCACCGGCCACATAGAGAAATCCATCCATCACCGTCACGCACTGGTTAAAACTTTTAGCAGGCATCTCACTAAGCTTCTTCCATCCCTTTTCAGGATCTCTGTATAAGATGTCTCTGCTAAGAGACTTCTCTGTTAGAGCAGGGCGTCCCCCAACAGTAACTAACACTCTGAAACCTCCACGAATCCTTGTTCTTCTGGACTGCAGTGTATTCTGATGATATGGAAGCAAATGATAGTTCATGGCATCCACCAGGAGCTTATGGCAGTCAGCATCTTGCATCATTCTTGGAACAGTTTGAACATAATTGACAAGGTCTTGAGCCGAGATGGTACCAAAACGGATGTTGCCTAAGAGATCAGCAGCAAACTTTACTCTTTTTTGGTCAAATTCCAGCCATTTTATTGCAATCTGGAATGCAACAATTTCAGAAGGAAGCTGTAAGTCATCATCCGCAAGAAGTTCATTAATCTGATCAAAAGTAAGTTTTAAGAACTGATCCGTTTCTGAAAATTCAATGAAGTTGTCTCTAATAAATTTGTGTGCCGCCTCCTTGGTCATTTTTAGTCCATACGTTTCTGCAATATTGGCAATGTACATACAATTCTCAACACTGATTTCTTGGATTAGAAAATCACAGCACATCTTTACAAGGGAGTGAATCTGAAGATAAATTGCTGTGGAAATAATACTACCTATTGTATAAAGCGAGAGAGTAAGTTTTCCAGTGTAAGCATAGGTGATAACAGTAGCTAGACCCAATGGGGACACATCATTGAGGTCTACTCTTTGGGTGGATGGATCTTTCTTTAAGATGTTGTGAAAGTAGTCACTGATTGAAGCCATCACCACCTTATGAACACTGAAAGATTTGGTTTTGGTACTGATAGTCAAATCACAAAGAAAATTCTCTTGTCTCATCCTGCTTAGACCTTCCAAGAGATTTGGGCTATATGATGAGTCAGAAACTTCAGATGAGATGCAGCTGAAACCATTGCCTCCTTCTAAGAGTCCATTCAAGCCATTTAGTTTACTGAGGGGACCGTCTTCCACAATGATAGTCGTTTCATTGATATCTGCTTTGTTCTTCTTCACATTCTTCTTCTTAGGTGCCATGACTGCAATGAAATATTACAGCCAAGAGGTTGCTAAAAATAAAATGAAAAAGTTTAGAGCTACACTGCAGTTGTGAAATTTAGTATCTGAGTGGTTATGCAACAAAGCTAACCTTTGTCAATACATATAAATGCCACAAAAATAAAACACGTGGGATAATCTACCTCTCTAAAAGCTATTATAAGGTCCTAAATTGTAATGTGGCTGCTTATTCATAACAATGGATACTCAAATTATGAAGAATAGAACTACAAGTAATTTTCCTTTTTTAATAACAAGATCATAAAAATAATATTTCCATATTGTCATCACATTCAAAGAGTTAAATTATCGTCCTAAACATTAAACAAGTTTGCCAGAGTGTAAAATTTTGGAAATATATATTTAAGTCAGCCAGGCTCTAGATCTGAAACATAGGAAAGATATGGTCCAGCTTTGTTCTAGGGCTAATACAGATTTACAGGTAAGTGAATTCAGAGTTTGACCAAGAAATATTGAGAGTTGGGGAAATACTTAAAGAAAGAGTAAAGTAAAACATAAAGGAGAAAGTGAATTCTGGGTATAACGTTATCTTGATTTTAGATTTAGGATCTGCTCCAAATTGCTTCAATTTTTTATAACTTTAGATTTATGAGACTGATGATATTCTGTTTCCCATGACAGATTTGCAAATACCTTCTACTTATAGACCCTTTGCTTGCTTTTCGATGTCAGTAATTTGAAACTATTAAACTTAACCTTCCTTTTAGGATTTTGAGGACATTTAGGGAGAAGAGATGATGTCTAACTTTTATCTGGAAAAAATGTGATGCAAACTGTAGCCGAATGTATTACCTTAAACAGGTTCTTCATGTGTGAAGGAAATAATTGTTCACATACAGTTATCTTAGAAGAGATATTTGAACCACACTTATCAACTCTAGGCAAGTTCAGCTTTTGCTGAAATGAAGACCCAGGTTTTTGTCAAACACAATGTGAGACGGCTCTTAAGTAATTCTCAAAAGGCTTATTTTAAAAAAAATGTGTATGCAAACATACAGTGAAGGAAAATGCTGGTCTTCAATAACAGATTTAAAACAGAATTGCTGAGATCAGCATGCAACCTATTCAAATATAGCATTTCTCTTTGATATATCCATTGATTTTAAAAGAATTTACACAAGATTTTTTTTGTGTCTTGTCTTACACAAGAATTTACACATTCTTTGTGATCCTTGTGCTCACGAAAGACAGAAGATGAAGTATTGTTACTTAATGATAAAACAATCTGGATTACTTCAGATAATTTATAAGAAGTCATATTTCAATGCAGTCACATTTCAGTCTGAAATCTCAGCACATCAATTTTCCCTTAAGCCCGCAGCATGTAAAAAAACAGTAATTTAATTATAGAAAGGAATGGTTGCTGCCTGTGAGTACCAGGATTTTTTTTCTTCTTTTACCGGGTGATGACTGCGTGCAGAGCAGCAGAGGGAGAAGGCCATCCATGTGTGCTGGAAGTGTCAGTGTCAGCGCAAGCTGACGTGAGCTGCGGGCCCTGAATGTCTGGGTGCCAGCACATGGGTCAGCTGCTCCCCGCCTCCCCCTGCTCCGGCTGCATTCCCAGAGCTGCATCTGTTGAGAGCTATCAGAGTCACCTCCGAGAATAGCAACCTCCTAGCAGCTTGCCATTTTAAGACAGGTTCAATCGGAGGTGCATCTGGTGCTTCAGTCTACTTCGTTGTTTAACGCAACTTTTTGCAATAAAACTATGTTATCTCCCCTGCAGTGTATGATTATTGACACAGAATAAAAGCAGAACAGAACTTTTGGATGTCTTTGTATGTCAGCCACATAGTTATAGCTTTTCATATTAATAGCCACAACTTCATAGCTGGCAAGGGCATATTTGTTTGGCAGTCATATTTGTGGTTCTATGTATTTTTAGAGACCCATAACTTAAAAATTTTAATGCATGCACCACTTAATGTTTATTGCCTCACTAAATCATTGCGGAGCACATTTAAATATGTGTCATTTGAAGCTCTCTGTTAAAAAATGTCCACTTTCCAAAGTTTTTTCCTGAACACTACTTTTCTGTCAGCAGAAATTGCACTAGCTAGTTTAGTGTATAAGTGCATAAGTGACAGGAAATGCAAAACCAGTGAAACAAATCAAGCAATCCTGTAACAAATCCAAGTTACTGAGCTTTGAAATCCCTGGATGATTTGGTTTCCTATAGCTGTTTGCCTTCCCCTAATTTCCTTTTGCTTTACAACAACTTATGCCAAAGGACATTGAGGGTCCCAAACCAATGCATTCAAACACACAACCTTCCCCCCTTTAATATGTTATCTTCTAAACACTATCAAAGTGAGGCGTTAAAAACCCCTTACCCTCCTCAGAAAAATGTTGTCCCAGAGCTGTCCAAGAAGCTGTCAGTGAAAATGCCTCTTCCTAAGAAAAAATGAGAAGACAAAGAGACGAAAAGTGGTAAAAAGTAAGGAGAAAGATCGGAGGCCACTTGGTATGTCCCAGCTTGTGGTTTCTAGTGTGACCCTTTTCTGTCACAGTGAGCAAAAGAGACCGGAGCCTGCGCTCGGTGCTCTTTAAAATGACCCCTCCTCTCGGTGCCTTGCTCTCTGCCTCTGCCCAGCCACGGGAGTTAAGTTTCCCTGGCCTGCCCGGCCTTCAGAAACTAGGGGAACAAACCTGGATACTTGAAATGCTCCGGTACAAGGCAGAAAAGGAGGTAGATGAAAATGGCAGACCCACAGCAGACAGTGATTGTGCCAAGTAAGCGTAGGGTGGACCATCAGATTCCCCATCTTTGGGTGCCCGGGCTCCCTGAGCAATGCTGGGAGACGGTGAAGTTTAAGGGTGGGATGTGCAAAAGCCAGTATGCTCTGGGGGACACGTCTAAAACAACCATCAGGTAACACCACGGAGAAGTTGGCACTTTAGTTCCACTTTTCATCGGAATGAGGTGTTTGCCTCCAGGCAGAGGGAAGGGAGCAGACTGACAGGGATTCACTGTCATGTCCTATTTCTCGGCGTTAGCTCACTGCTTCCATATAGGCTTGTCTCGGCTTTCAGGGATACTGGCTCACAACCCCTGATATATTTGCGCAGAGATCTGAGCTCTGATCTGTCTCTCAAGAAGGTATCCCGACTTGTGGGTTAGAAAATACACCGGAGTGTTTTACCTTCAAGACGTCTGGCCAGAAATCCCCAGGAAAAATTTAAAGCCAAGTCTCCACATCCCAGAGGAATTTCATACCATGGGGGTGATAAAGGGGGTGGGGGTGACTGCATGGGGAAGGAGGGACATAGGGGGATACAGACAGCACAGAAAGGGAAGATTTTCTCTTGGCTGGACTTCATGTAATGCTTAATCCGATAGATTTATTAGATTAGCTTCTGGCTTGGATGGGCTTTTACAGCAACTGCTGCAAAATAACACTTGTCATTTCGAACAAAAGGGCATTGCTCCGCTAGCGTAGTTACATGACAAATATGAAAAAACAGAACGGGGAGTAGGATGTTGTCAAACTACTTCTAATAGCTCACAGCCAGACTTTTATCAATTTGTGTAATTAAATGATGCCCTAAAAAGCCAACATTTTTCAGAGAAGGAATATCTTCTTTGTTATTTTTCAGTTAGTTTATTCATTAAAAGGGGCATTTATTCTCCAGAGTGAATATGCTATCATGATCTGTAGAAAATAAAAGATCACTCTAATTTTAATACCATATCATAAAAACATATTTGCAAGATGTAAAATAAATTTAAGTCTTATTCAGAATCTAAAAATGTATTTCTAGCATCCCTATATGATTCACTGTGAAAAAAAAAAAAGCACACAAACTACAAAAAGGAAGTATCCCCCCTGAGAATACAAAACTAATTTCTAATTTCCAGAAAACACTGAACATGCTTTGAGCTGTGCTGTGCTGTATAGAGATAAGCATCACATGAGGCATGCCTCAGCATTTCAGTGTATTAATGCTGACACAGTCAAACATCTCCCATATTTCTGAAACTCTGGTTGTACCTTAGGGCAAAGCCACAAAAACTTTAGTTACTTGGTCTTCAAGATCAGAACACAGCTGATACCACATGTAGCTGTTACACAGCATGCAAGCTGATCTTGGAACCTGTCATTCTCATTTTCCATTAATTTGCATACAGCAAAGTCTCTTCAAAGGTAAACTGTACTAGGATTAGCCTGGCATTGTGATATGTTTTTAAAATTTAGACTTCAATATTTTTTTTAAGATGCTGTTATAGTTAAACAGATGTTCTTAATATTATTTCCTTCAAATGACCTTCTATCTTGCTGATTATTTCCTTTCCAATGGGATAGAAATTAATTACTATGAAAATATTTTGATAATTGTCTACAGAAAATGTAAGTCCCTGCAAACTAGTTACAAATGATTTTCTCATTTAAAAGAAAGGATAGTACATATTTGGCAATATTTTAAGCTTGTCAATATGTATCTTTTTAGCTATAAGTAAATCTCATAAAAAATGAAAAAATAAAATAAAATTGCTCCATAAGCAGCTGTGTGAGTGACTAAGGACAATACAATCAATCCATGCAGCAGTAGCACATCATGTAGTAATGTTTTAACATTCTTTAGGGAAAAAAAACACACAAACGTTTCAAGAGATTTGCTCATAGCCCAACAAGCAAGAATAATTATTATCTGCTCCACACACATGAGCCAGAATTAGCAATAGGGAAGGATCTTTTATCAGCAAACATAGGCCTCAAGGCAATTACAGCAATTATATCCTTTCTAATCCATGTGCAATCACTACTGCACTCTTTCTGGTAAATGTAAAGCCTTTTCTCTAAAGTCAGCATGTCTCAATGTGTTTGTGGAATGCTAGCACCACAGCCATGGCTACATGGAGACTTACCTTGTTCAACTAAAACTGTTAATAAAATTATGGCTCCGCTTTAGATTATTATTGCTTTCTTGGCTCTGAACCCTTTGTGCATACTCAGCCAAGTATTATGCACCTCAAAAGCCCATATTTATTTAATGATGATAATTAGTTATGAAAGATATCTTTAAATGCATTAATCTGAATGTATTGAGTAATCTCACCCATAATGACTTCAGGAAGGCTGAAGCTCCTTCTGCAGATTGGAGATACCACGAAAGCATATTGAATTTCTGTTGCAACTGCAGTCTTTTTAATAAAATGATGGAAAAGAAACATATATTTTCTTTGTAAGCAACAGAATAAACATAGGATAAACCATCATGGTGTAGAATCAAATAACCAGGCTTTGATTTCATGGATGGTGGCTCAGAGAAACTGAGTGCAGTAAACCAACCAACACCTATTTGGTCGGTCAGATCTCCCCAACCACAGAGAGCTCCCATAATACTTGATCATTGCCTAATTTTGCTCAGCCAAATCTCTCACATCAGTTCAGCCCTTGGAACTCCTTCCTAGCTGTTCTTAGCTCATGCAAAGCCAACTTCTCTTCCTGATTCACAGTTTCCTAAGAGCACAGCTGGCAGCACACCACTGTTCTCTGGCAGGTAGTGACACAGAGCAATTATCAGAGCTAGCCTGTGTGCAGCACCCCCACTTCTTCATTGCAGGAGTTCCTCTTTGCAGTCAAACAAATCTTCATGACAGTTGGCATTGGAGGGCCTTTCTGAAGGACCAAGTAGGCTTGTCACTTTTCTCTGTAAAAATTATGACAAGTAATATGAGAAATTTTGCAGTTACGCCTGGGTAAGACACGTATTTCTTGTTCTATTAATGTTCTTGAGATCTTAAATATTTTCTTCTTCACTGGCATGAAATTGTGATCTTTCAGCAGATTTGTGCAGAAACACAGGAAGGAGATTTTCTTCATTCCACAAAACCCAGCGGCTTGATAATTAAGGCTTTCATACAGTGTACGGGAAACCCAGCTTCAATCACATCACTCATATGATGACCCGAGTCTCAACTTCCCTACTCAAAGATGACTTTAACCATAATGCTGCTGTGGGTTGAATCTCTTTCAAGATTTTCTTCTGCACAAATTCCACTTTGTGTAAGTAATTGAATATTATTAGGGCCAGAAAAAAAAAAAAAAAAAGAGCGAGCAACCAGTTGTGGGTGGCTGATTCTAGGGCAGGGTTAATGAAGACTGTATACATAATGAAGATGAGCTAATTATTTCTGCAAAACAAAAGATGAGGATGTGAACCAGAGAGCCAGTCCATGACAGGAAACTGGATCTGTTTTTTCCATATCCAACCCGAGTGCTCTACCTACTGCTTTGCACTGCTGCCTGTTTTGGTTGCTCTACTGATAAATTTGCTACACGCTGTGCCAAGCTGTAATGAGATCTATTTTGCTACGTAATGTGCCAATACCAGACATAAAGGTAATCCTCTTTTGCCTACTTAAAATTCACCTGTAATTTAGACTGGATACACTCTTTTTAACACTTCTCCCAAATGCTGTTTTAAGGAGTGAAAAGTGACCTACATATCTAACTATTCTAATTATATCTACAATAACCTCCGAGGAAATATGGCAAACCCACAGATTTTTTCAGAAAGACTCATTCAGCCTCAAGTCTTTCAAGTGCTGAGCCCCAGTAAACTCTGTGCCAGAGATCCTATTTCGCTTTCACAGTAGACAAAGACAGATTCCCTGCCCAATGTTTTTTGTGACCTTATGTACCTTTCAGAGAAGCCATGCTTCAAGTTGAAGGGCCCAAAAGTGCTTTGTTCTTCTGCAACAGTTGCATTAACTATCAGGCTATAAATAAGGTAGGACAGAAAGACAAATAAGATGCTTTCTTCAGCCTGGCTGCTACCTTTACCTGGGGGTTAAGACTGCAGCAGTGTGCTTGCTGGTGCTGGGCACGTCTTCATGCACTTGGCCTTGCTACTGCTACGCTTGCCATCGTACTTAGCAGCCACTAAGCAGCCTTACAGCCACGCACGGACAACGGACACACCACAGGCCTTGAAATGACCTGCTGATGACCGAACAAGTTCGCGTGGGCAAGTGTAACTGCCCCTGATGCTGCGTCCCATCCATCAGCTGCTGTAGTGGGGACTATGACCACACACCCCTGCAGGGACGCTGCCCCAGCCATACCGATGGATTCATCTTTGGTACTCTTGAAGGACATGTGGAAGGGCCACCACGGGTCGTGGAGCAGGCTGCTGCTCTCCGACTCAGAGCTGCAGGCATACCTGAATTATAACTGTTTGCTAAGTACTAACCATAGTGTGTGTTTAAATAAAGGTAAACCTGAGAGAGGCAGCACAAAGCAAAGCATCTAGTCCATATTACATGCTGATAACAAACATGTGCTGGGAATAGAACAACCAGGTCGACCACAATCACCACCCTTGCAGCCAGCCCCGTGGGGCTGAGGTGCTTTGGGCAGGACACTGTTGGCTGTGCCCTCAGCAGCAGGACAGGGGGATGAGACCCTGCAGGACATGAGGATGAGACCTTGCAGGGCTGAGGCTGGGGCAACCGGGAGCCTGAGCTCGGCACTGGCAGCCTACGGAGAACATGGAGGAGCGGGATGAAGGCGGCGCTCCCCCCAGAGGCCGGGGAGGGCACGGCAGGCAGCCGGCCGCGGGACACCGCCCATGGCGCCGCTACAAGAGGGCCGAGATGGCGGACGTGAGGGCTACGTGCCTGCGGCCATGGCGGAGGGGCCGAGCGCGGCGGGGAGGAGAAGGAAGATGAGGCTGAGGAGGGTGCTGGAGCTGAAGGAGCGCCTGGGCCGCGCGGAGCAGCCCGCGGAGGTAGCGGGGGGCCGGCGGGGGTCCCCCCGGGTGGCCTTGGGGCTTCGTCCCCGGCTTGGGGAGCATGGGGGGGACAATGTGCCTCAGGTCCCTTTGGCACCCTGAGGTCGGTGTGTGGCCGGGCTCTGGCTGCATGGCGTCATATATAGGGGGCCCAGTGTAGGATGAGGTGACAAGGATCTGTGTCTTGAAGCTAGACATAACACTATGTATCAAACCACCTGATGGGTGGTGCTGGTGGTTACATGTCTTGTCCTGGCCAGAAGCTCAAAGCTGAGGTGCTGAGCTCCATAAGAGCTTTTTGTAGCAAAATAGGTGTTTCTGCTGTGCTGTGGTGGTGCACAGAGGGCACCGCATCCTGCACTACGATTCCTGGTACGCGAAGAGCAAAGCTGCGCTTATCTGAAATAAATTAAGTGACCTGTAGGAGAGCAGGGCTCTCCTCGGGAGCTGCAAGAAGTAGATAAGGAGGGCTTGAAACAAGAAAACGTCCTCTGTGAAGTGGGGCAGAGCAGCCGAAGGAGGCAGAGCCTGACACTCGAAGGTACCAAGGTGCAGGGAAGGAGATGAGCAGGAGGGAAGACACTTTGTTCCAGCAGAGGAGTAAGCCCCAAATTTGACTTACTGTTTGCTAATGAATCATGTCTGACCAAAGAAAGCGTATTCTAAAGGAGCTTTTTTCTTTTTTTTGAGGGGTTGAATTCAGCTTGAAAGTACAGAACATGCTTCACGTGATAGATTTCTGAAGTGTTATAACTTGATGCAAGTTAGTGGAAGTGTTTGCAAACAGAGGGCAGGCATATCATTTAACTGGCTTTGTACTTTGTAGTTAATAAAACTTAAAAAGCATCATTACTACATTCATACCTAGTGTGTGTTTATGCATGTGCAAGGAATACTGATTTTCTTAGCCAGTAAAGGTTTATCTTCCTCCGCTGGTGCTGTAGGCTTTATCTGTCCAAAATGCAAATATCAGAGTGCAGGTACTACTTGAGGTGCTACACCTTCCAATTCAGTAAAACTAAAACTTCTTGTGCTCTAGAAGTGATCAGATTTTACTCTTTAATATATCTTTTAATACTTATGTTTGGTGATGATATGCTATTATGAACAGGAGATTGAAGAGGAAAAGAAAAAAAATTATCTCTGGAATTATTTCTAAGTGCTCCCAAAGCGTTAAACTTAAAAACACATTAAACTAAGGAGAAAAATATGACTAGCCCTGGCAGGTTTGGCTCTGTTAAAGAAGGAGATGCCCTGTGTTTGTAGTATGACCAAAAGCAAGTGCTGCATAAAGTAGGTCTAATGGTGGTGCTGTAGCGCTTCCACTGTTCCTGGTAAAGCTGTGTCTAGTGAAATAGAAATAGTTATGGGTAAGGAGTGGAAGGGAAGGGAGAAACTGATAACTGTAAATTGGCAGTCATGAGATGCACTACTAATAAAAGATAAACCTACTAGTAGAAAACATGTAGTTACGTTTAAGGCAAAAAGAGGCTTTAAGGATGTCCTAAATCCTTATTACAGATACATATGTTGGTGTTGTCAAGTATTTCTGCTTCATAGTTGAGAATAATCTTTGTCTAATCATGTCACATTTTTTAATAACTACTGGTTACTTTGATAGGCACCAGGGAAGACGCAGAGCATCAATTGTTTATATCAAAAGCTTCTTAATATGCGAGGTTTAATAGCTACCTGGTGAGTTTTCAGGCAACTGACTAAAAATGAACAGAACTGATGATTTAGAGGTTGAATGATCCTCAAGATACTAGGGAAGTTCAGCAGCTCTGGAAAAAAATTACCGTGCTTCTGTTTATACAGGTAGACGAAATGAGCCCTGTCCCTAAAGTCCATGAAGCAATGCAATGAGCAGCTGCAAAATCTTGCATGTAAGATGTGACTGGTGTAGAAATAAAGGATGGTACCATGAGCCAATGCACTCAACGAGACTTCATGTAGATATGTACTGCTAAATTTATCTTGAATTTATCTTAAATTATATTCAGCTGACACTAGCTGTCATAAATATACATAAGTCTCTTAAGGAATTTCACTTGCTGCTGTATGATGCTGATTACAGTAGCAGTGTTACAGGCCTGATGTAACATCCACAAGATGGATTGAAATTACACTCAGCAAAAATAAGTGACAGTCCTTATCAGAAAGCAATGCTGTTTATTTTTTGGGAGTGTGGGAATAGGAGGGGGAGCAATTATCCATCTCATCTTGACATGGCGTTACTCAAATCTTTCTTAATTTAGAAGACAGCAAGCAGTGCGGGGAGATGTTACAAATACCAAAGTAATTTGTGTCAAATGAAGAGGACTGTTCTAGAAGGCAGCCTTGGTCATGTGCTAGGCTACATTCATTTGAGTGGCGTGCATTCTAGCATGGCTCAGTGGAAAGTCACAGCTAGGAGCCATGAATATAGGTCACTCAGGATAGGAGACTGTATTTTGGAAAGCATTGACTCAGAAAATGATTTGGAGCTCTGGTGTATTACCAGTTGAGCATGAAATTGCAGTACGAGGCAGTGGCTTATGGAATAACTGCTATCTTCGGGTAGCTTAGCAGGGTGGTGTTATTACAGCTATGTAGTATGAGAGGGGCAATTACAGGAATATTATGTCCTGTTCTGGGGGCTGTTCTTAAAAACAAGGCTGCCGAGCTGGAAAGATTTTAGGACAGCAGCAGAACGGCTAGAGCTCTGGTCAGCGTAACTTACTGAAGCTCAAGAACTTGGTCTGGTTGGCCCTAAAAAAAGACCAAGAGGTGACCAATATGCAAAAAAAGACCAATGTGCATGATTAGTGTTTATATTTGTGGGTTATATAAAATATTTGAGAGAGGACTCCCTTTAGTTAGCAGGAAGAGATGATGAGATTCAGTGGCTGAAAACAAAATCAGACTTTTTAAAGGAAACTTTTTTTTTTTTAAATTGAGGGCAACCGAACGTAGGAGTGACTTGCTTGGGATTGTGTTAAGACTTTTCTAAAGTGCTGTCTTCAGAGACCTGATACTATTTCAGACCAGGTGGCTAGCTCAGCACGGAAGCTGGTGAGGGGTCTGGAGAACAAGTCTTAAGGAGGAGCGGCTGAGGGAGCTGGGATTGTTCAGCCTGGAGAAGAGGAGGCTCAGGGGAGACCTCATCGCTCTCCATAGGTACCTTAAAGGAGGCTGTAGAGAGGTGGGGTTGGTCTATTCTCCCACGTGCCTGGTGACAGGACGAGGGGGAATGGGCTCAAGTTGCGCCAGGGGAGGTTTAGGTTGGATATTAGGAAGAACTTCTTTACCGAAAGGGTTGTTAGGCATTGGAATGGGCTGCCCAGGGAGGTGGTTGAGTCGCCATCCCTGGAGGTCTTTAAAAGACGTTTAGATGTAGTCCTTAGTGATATGGTTTAGTGGAGGACTTGTTAGTGTTAGGACAGAGGTTGGACTCGGTGATCTTGGAGGTCTCTTCCAACCTAGATGATTCTGAGTTAGGGACCTGGTGGGGTTTCACCACCCAGCTGGGTTGCTGGGTCCCGTCCTGCCTGAGCAAGGGCCCAGCTACAAGAGGCGAGGTGACCTCAAGGCTCACGCAGAGAGGCTGGAGCAGTGCTGGTGCAGTGGGAAGACACAGACCTGGCACAGCTGGGCCTCTTCATATCATCCCTCTGCTTTCAGCTTTCACTCTGGAGAGCTGCTTGCTCACATGCTTCTTGCTGTTATTCATTGCCTGGGCCCTCTGCTTCCCAAATGCCTGTCTGCTTTCCCTCCTCCCCTTCATCTTATCTTGCTCCTGCTCCTGTTGGCCCCCGTACTTGTGTCTCAGGCTGGTATGTGTGTGCTTGTCCGTGAGGCTCTGGTTATGCTGCACACACAGGCACACGGGGCTCTCTCTCCTTTGGCAGCCCCTCTCAGGCATGGCTGCTGGTCTCACTGCAAGCTGAGCTGTTCCCAGCTTTTGGGAGATGGGGATCACTTCTCTTAACGGGATTGTTAGTGTTTGATCAATGCTTTCTGCTTTCTACCTAATGAAACCCTTATGTTTGTCTTAATTCGCCAAATGGGATACACATTTCAGGAAAGCAAAATGAACAGCGTGGGCTTTGGCTTAAAAATTAAGAGTTTTGTCTTACATTAAAATGTGTTGACTGCTCTCAGACATGCTTGTCATCCAGGTACTTTTGTAATTTACCCCGCTGTTTTGAAGCTGCATTAATAGTAATTGCTTGCTTCCTGAACCCATTTTAAAGATTCTTCTGTGATGAACTCAGCTTCATGAACTAACTTGGTCCACAACCCATCAAGAGGAAATACTCAAAATCCTCATTGTCTCTGTAGCTTGATGAAAGCATCTTTTAGCATTCTTACATGCAGGATTGTGTCTGGGCTGTGGGATTTATTCCCAGTTGGTTTGCACTGCTTGAGTAGCCAGTCATCCTACACAGCGAAGCCCATCCACTTAGCAATGGGCTGCCTCCTTCTGATTGCAAAATGAGTTAAATGCCTGGGAATATCATTTTAGAAAGAAAATCAACTAAATTGACACTGATACCTTAGTTTCTAATGCTTGTCATTAACATTGTGGGTATGTTATTTATACTTTTTTTTCCACTTAACTTTGTAAGCATCTTTGCAGTGTATTTTCTTCCTGATGGGGTTTATTTAAAAGAGTCTTCATCTTGTAAAATGTGTAGTCTATGCCTGTGAAGTGTCTGGGAAAAGTTAAATATTAAGCTTGTGTTGTCCTCAGGAGGGAGAGTCACTTCCTAGAGCTGCAAAATTGGTTTTAACTTAATTGTGCATACGCTTAACACAATCTGCTGGGTCAAGGAATATCTTTATTTTAAATAGGAGATGAGCAGAACTTCACGTGGCTTTTGTGTTGGTTCTGGAGCTGGCTGTGCAGTATTTCTCCTGCACCTCTGGGTGTCTCAGTGACACTACTGCGGGGCTGATGCCTTGCAGGAGAACCACATGCCAGGCGTATGGATGGAGCCCACTGCGCACAGTGAAATTCACAGGGATTCCACTTCTAATGTATTACAGGGACAGTGAAAATTAGAACTCTTATAGAGAGAAGTGACTATTATTAAAGCAATTATTAAAGTTTAAAAAGTTTCAGGGTTGTTGTCTTGCATCCCAGGAGGTTCCTGCCATTGCATTTAGAAGTGGTAATGGTCTGAAAAAACTTGATAAGTATTCCAGGCTTTGTTAGAGCCCTGTGAAGTGCTGTTACTTTAGTTACACATTAATTCTGTCAGCTAGATAACATAACTCTGTAGAAATCTGTCAAAAATGATGCAAACTGTGTAGTCAACTGCAAGACTCAGGTGTGCTGCACACCCATTGCCAAATAAGTTCATACTATTTATAAATGAAACTTTTGTATTATTAAAAAACCTCTCAGAGTAAGATAAGCACTTTCATATTTGAAAAATACTCTTCTGCTTCTACAAAACTCAACATTTTAATCAAAGGTTTATATACTTTGCCAGCGTGAAACAAAGCAGCTGTTCTAGCTTGATTTGGTCTTGTTAATGTACAAATAGCAGTGAAGGCTTCAAAACCTGATAGTCTTTGCAAGCTGAACTCCCACAGGCTCTTTTTTTTTTAATTCTTGGCCTTGAGTGGTGCTGCTGGCTGGGAGACCTTGTGGGAAACTTGCTTTTTTTCTTTTTTTTTTTCAGGGTGCTGCTTCTGCTTAGTGCAGCCTTTGAATCGGTTCGGTGCTGATCGGTCACTGGTACACCAGGAGTGGGGGCATATGTGTAGCCTGAGCTGCTGCATTATTGATCTTTGATGTAATCTGTGTAGCAGTAAAGTCAAACCTGTTGGGATTTCTGGTGTTACTGCTGCTGGGGGTATCACAGAGCTGCACTGGTTCGCAGAACACATTTCAAGCATAGCCCTTATGTACAGTAAAGGAGTGCTTATGTTTTCCTGGAGTTACTGGATATTCCTTCTGTCAAGGTTTTTTCTTTTTTTTTTTTTGGATAAGCATGGGAATGAGGATGAGAAAAGCAGGATGATACTTAGGAATGTTATCTTAAAAAAAAAAAAAAAATCTAACGTTTCCTTCCAGATTCTAAAAGCACTTGAGGTACTACAGGATTTGGATATATCGCTGGATATTCTAGTGGTAAGTGACCAGTAATACATTACACAATCATTCACTAAAAAAGAGTTTATGGGGTCTGCAATCCCAGAAGCAGTGGGCATTGTTTCATTTGGGAATTCTGGCTCTTAGCATGGTTCATTTAAAGCTCTGTATAAGAAGCCATGGAGCCTTCTCCAAAAACCAGCTGGAAGCTGGGCTTAAAACCTAACAAATTCAGCGTTGTGACAAGTGTTAGTGGTGAGCAGGGATCTGAACATATAGGGAATACTCTTACTCAAGGCTGGTTTCTTCTTACTAAATCTGCTTTCAAATCAGTGCTTAAGATACCCCAAATATGGGTGATCTGTTCTTCAGGCCAGTTGTCGAAATCTTCTGTCTCTTATTAGCTGGTCAAGGTGAGTTTCTTGCATCTAAAGAGCAGCCATCCCTAATTGTGGAGTAAGAATACCTGTGATTTGTATCCTTAGCCAAGGTGCATCCTGTCACGTTTTATATCGGAAATTCTCAGTGTTTGGGAAGCTTCTGGTTACTATGGTCAATGTATCTATGTTTTGGGAAGAAGATTTTTTTTTTGAGAGGATTTTTTGCAGAGCAAGAGAAAAATACGGTAATCGGAATATTTGGCCGGCTTATTTGGGCAAAGGCACTTGCCTGCCTAAAAACAGATTGGCCTCTACTATAATTCACCAATATTTTTATTGAGAAATCATCTGAACTGTTAAAAATGACAAAGGGCTTCTTCAGATAATTAATGTTCTCAGCATGCTTCCATCATAGTCTGCCACATTGTAACATGAAAGTCTTCAAGTGAGACAGAGGGAAGAGATGTCTTAAAATTGAGGATTCTACATATTTTAAAGCATTTTTAGGAACATAAATTTCTCACATGGATAGCTTTAGGAAATCCTCCCACCAGTTTTCTCACATGTATTTGCAGTACACTGAACCTTCAAACCAGTGCTTCTGAATGATACAGAAACTGAATCTCTTTAAAGCAAAATTATTTTTCTGAGACTTTAAGGAATTCCCTTCTAACGCCTGAGCTGAGCCCGGAGGAGTAGTACTTGTATAGCTCTTACTCAGACTTCACAGGAGTATAATTTCACTGGCTAGCGAGAACATTAATAGGTTGCTGTTGGCTTTGCAAATTCCGGGGTTTGCACACAAAAGTGTGTCTTAAAAGCGGGGGTTTGTGAGCTGGAGATACTAATAACAGGATTAAAAAATTCACCTGTGATACTTATATATGCACAAAGTCTGCAGGGTAGTTCTGCTTAGACAATGTAGAAATCATTAGAGCAAGATTTGAAGACAATGATAATGTGAAAATAATTGTATGGTGAGTGAACAGAACAGCTAACATGGCATCTTAAACATCAGGGGATTCTTCCTGTGGCTGAGACTTGAGTTTAGTCACATGAACTGTGCTCATCTGGCACCTCTGCCCCATGGTGCTTCATGTTGAGGCTTTTAGATTACAATACACTGATCATTTGTGCTCTTTAACACGCTAACCTGTACCGGTGTAAGCCTAAAGGAAACTTAAATTGATTAATTTAATTCGCTTTAGCAGTATGCATTTTGTGAGCGTAAGCACTCAAGCCAAGTGAGCTTTCTGAAATACATGCATTTAATGGAGAGAAGTAGCTTCTTTTATGAATTAAGGCTGCACTTTGTTCTCAGTATTTTGTTATAAATATATGCTTTTCTTTCAGTTCTGTTTGTAGGGTGAGAAGTGTTTACTTCTTTAGCTGCTGTAAGACTGCTCAGACTGCTATGCTAATGCTGCTTGTAGCAGTTTTAGAGAAGGTTCTGCTTGGGATGTTAGCTGTGATTTATTCCACCCATCTTTCTTGCACTGTCTTCAACAGGAAACTGGCATAGGCAAAACAGTGAACAGCTTTAGGAAACATGCCACTGCTGGGAATGTAGCTAAATCCCTGGTGAAGCGATGGAAAAAACTTATTCCTCCAGAAAATAAAAGGTAGGTATGGGCTTTTTTTTCTAAAGGATTAATTGTGCTGTTGCTTAATTTAATAAAATACTACTTGGATATATTAGAATAATATTTGGAATGACAAATATGCATTATGAAATATACATGAATGGTAGGAATGAGTCTCTTATCAATTACTAGAAGACAGATCAAAGCAACCAGTGTTGGTTTGGCCAGCCAGCACTCAAACTTCACCTGCTTTTTGACCAGCACAAGTTCTTAGGTGCCAACCGGTGTGAGCAGCACTAAGCCAGTGATGGGCAGTGCTCTCCACTCCTCTAGAAAAGTAGGAAGTTTGCTTTTTCTTCTCAGCAATGAGGCTGTTGTTAAATGAAGTATCTCTCTAGTGATTTGGTTGTATACAGGACTTCCCTACAGTATTTCTGCAGATTGAGAAGGGTTTTGTGTGTCAGGGCAGTCACACTCGAAGAGATGTGATTCCTTCTCAGGAGTCCGCCTCCACTGCCATCAGCAGGTTGACTGTGCTGTAGGTGTTTTGCAGTCCTCTGGCAATGGGAGAAATTGATCTGAGAAAGCTGAAGCTTCAGATTGACGAAGCAGTGCATTTTAAATTTGAAGTTGTTGAAACAGCTGGAAAGTGGCATACCAGAGCACATGGGTAATAACAAAGTATCCAGGCTGTTTTGTACTCTTACCACCTACAGAACATGTTTTAAATTCTGCCTCCTAGTTATTTCAGGTACTATCTCTGTATTATATAGCATGCAGGGAAACTTGTGTAAAAGCAGTGGTGTCAAAAGCATTTTGAACAAATAGTACTATGTCAAACATTTTCTTACTGATGCTTATGTCCTTACTCTCCCCTTGCTTTGCTCTCAGTTTCTTGTTGCAGTAGTTAGTGGCGCTGGACCCAATGGTGACTTCCCTCAGATTTCTGTGCTGATGTGGAAGCAAAATAAGAGCACAACAGAGTGCGGTTCTGGGTTCCGTAAGAATTATGCCACGTGGTGTGATTTAAAGTTTTTGGTTTCACTAGTGTAAATAAAAAGATTAATTCTTCAAGAATTTAGCATCAGATGTAGCGTGGGATGTATTTTTTCCTTTGTGTTGCAGTGATCACAGAGGAAGAAAAAATACTGAAAAAGAAAAAGATGAGACAAAATCTCCTGTTTCCAAAGGAACTAAGCCTTCAGAGAAGTCCAAAGCATCTGTATTGGCCTCCAAAAGCTCCAATAGCTCTCCCCTTTCTAAAAAGTTGAATAAGCAGCATACTTACATTGAAAAAAAGCACCGAAATACAGGTTCTGAGTCTCAAAAAGGATGTGATAGTAAAGAATGTAGCAGCAGTGGTTCTAAACATGGTTCCCAGGGTACTGATCCTCAAGCTAAAGAAAGGGACTTGAAAGAGAGAGCCTCCAAGGGCAGCAAGGAAGGCTCAGAAAAGAGGCGTTCCTGTGTAGCCAGTAAGGATGTATCCCCCACGAAGGAAAGGCCTAGTAAGGATGCTCCCAAACAGGGAGATCCTAAGCATGTGAAGAAACCAAAACAAAAGCTCGTCACGGGAAGCAAAGCTAAATTACCTAGCGATGAGGAATTTGAGCCCCCTACTATGTCTTTTGAATCTTACCTTAATTATGATCAGGTTACAAAAAAAAGAAAGAGGAGAGCTTGCTCTACAGGTGAATGTCCAAAGAAGCGCAGCGAACAGAAGAGTAGCTCAATACCGCAAAAGACTTCAAAACTTTGTCACGCAGATGAGGGAGAAGAGAAGATCCAAAACTGTGAGGGTGATCAGTCAGAAACTCCCAGTAAAAAGGTAAACCACTGCATGCTTGGAATAATAGCAAATAAACTGCAGGCAAAGGAGTGTTCTGGTCTATTACTTCCAGCAAAATTAATCTGTGATTAATTTAAGCAACAAATGTGTGGCTTTGACATAGGCCACGTGGCAACGGCAAATAATTATAATTGGGACAAAAAAGATTTACAATCAGTTTCTTATGGTTTTTATGATAACTTCCTACGCAGCAGTGGTCTTTAATTGGTATCAGCTAATCGACTTTTTACCCCTAACTTCATTCTTGACCAGCTTGTTTTTTGACTTTAGCAGATGTTGGCATAGCACAGCTGTTTTGTTGGAAGCTGTGGTTCTGTATTAGTTACGGTCTGTAGTGGAAATGAACAGACTCTTCTTTCAATGCGTTAAAGTAAACCACATTATTACATGTAAGAGTAGCTTATATGAATTCTTAAAGTGAAATATCGTAGTCCCTTGAAGTGGCAGAAAGCTTAAGTAGCTCCTTTGAGCTGAGGTAGATGTAAACATGCTTACTAATTAGACTTTTTAAATGAAGCCCTTTGTACGCAGGGAATTAGAGGTCTCTTCAAGTCTATTATCTTTGCTGTGATGTGAAAGCTCCAGGCTTTATTTATTGTGCAAGATCTGCGATAGGAATGTCTTCTATCCCAAATAGAGGGATATTAACAGGGAGGCTTCTACATGATAGCAGCATCTAGGAACTGGGGAATTGAGGGAAATCTTGGTAAAATTGAGAGGAAAATGTTGGCTGTTCAAGTTGCAAAAAGTTCTTACAGATACTGAAATGAAGTTTAGGGAGATGCAAGCTTTATGTTGTAAGTGCCTGGCTTACGACTGGAAGACACCCAAGACTTAATTTAGATACTGTATGCAATGCTGAGCGTTTGCAGGAACACTTTCCAGACTCCTGAATCTTTAAGTCACTTTTTAAGGCGATATCTGGAAGACTGTATTGCTTATCCAGCACGATGCAGGAGACGAGGTAGAACCAGGTATAAAGCTGTTTCTTGTCTTTCAGGATGGCATTTAGCTTGCCTTTAAACATTTAACTCTGCTTTTTGTCATCCTGCAGTTTTGTCTCATTTGCTGCATGCCTCTAACCTCAGCAGCGATTTATCTGAAAGCCTGTTAGCTGAACACATCTGCTCCTTTCTTTAATCCCTTATTATGTACTGATTGCAGATACCCCACTAAGTTCCTTTTGTGATGTAGTATCGGTAAGCGGAAGATGAAAGAATATGCTGAAATACAGGAGCAAATCTTAGTGCAGAAAAGCAGTAGTTTTGGTTATCCTAGGTAATTTTGGGGCTTGCTTAATTTATTTTGTAGTTTATTTTAAGCCTTAGTAAATCTGAATTTGTAACAATGAAGCAATGTTTCCTTGACTGTGTGCAGACCAAGGTGGCGTCCCTCCAAGATCTTCTTAATACTCCACTGCCTAAATTTCTGCCAAGCATTTTAATCTCATCTCCCCCATATGCTGCTGACTTTAAGGGTAAGTAGTATGTGAGGCTGATAAATGTGAAGCAGTGCATGTTTTTACAGCTCTATCTAGGGTAGTCTTCATCCCATTTCCTAATAAACTATAGTAACTCATCTGTCTGTGGCAAAGAAATGTCTTCACTTGCTCCTCTGTAGAAATCGTTTTGAATCTGAGGAGAGATATAAAGGCTACCCTCTTACAGCTTGCAAGTAAAGAAATGCTGTAGAAGGTTTCCACAGATGTAGAGGAGGTGTAGATCCTGTAGTCATTCTCCAGGCTCCATTTGTCTTTATTCCTGTCTATGCCTTATGCAACTGTAGTAGAAATTGTCACCAGCTGTAGCTTCAGCCTAGAAGCTTGCTAGTATTCTTATTCATAGGTGGCACAAAGTGCCAGTGGTTTTCCCTTGCAGCTCCTGTGAGGTTTCAGTAGTTTCACGTCTCTGTGGGCTAGAGACATCATTGCTATTGCAACTTCTCTGGGATAACCCTTTAACATCAGTAGCATGTGGTGGACTGGTAACTGAGAGTATCTAGATGTCAATGAGTATCCCTGTTGCAAGGGGAAGGCTAAGGGCCCAGCCTAGATGTGAATCTGACTTGTGTAGACCTGAGCTAATTAATGTAAGGCTGGTTTGGGTTCATGCAGATAAAATTACATTTGCAATGTAGTTGCTGTATTTCTGTTAGGTGTATGAGGGGACCTCTGTAACAGAGTACCTGTAAGGGATCAAACTCTAGCATAATAACATTATATAACATTATATTTCGAGAAGCAAGAATATATTTGTCCTGCCAGGCATGTTTCTCTGAATGTTTAAAGCCCTGTAAAATGTCAGGAGCCAAAGAAACCCCACCTGATGTTTTGTTTGATTTCCTTAGCGCCTGTTGTGGAAGCACCCCAGCAAGTCAGCGAACCAGTTCAATTCACGGGACGGAGACTGAACTCTAAAATGCAGGTTTACTCCGGGTCTAAACCAGTCTGTCTTCCAAAGATGCTTACACTGTATGAGCAGTGCATCCGAGTGCTTCAGAATAATATTGATTGTGAGTACTTTAAGGGATTTGTAGCAGGCTGTACTGAAAGACTATTTGATTTCTTTTTTTCCTCCATGCTGGCCTACTGGAAGATACTGTTCCTTCCTACAGACAGTGACTCGGAGCTGGTCAAAAGGCGTTTATAAAACTGAACTTATGATCATGCTGAAGTGCAGTTTTGTTTGGAGGCCTGCCTCTTTTAAAGCTCCAATTCTTAGTTAAAATATCATGTCCTATGAAGTATAAGCCAAAAAGCCTGCTGACTTTTTTTGCCCCTCCAAAGTGTTTGTTCACGTAAACTGGAATGTGTGATCAAGAAACTGTTTATTCCCTTGTGTAGGCAGAGAGGAGACTGATACAGATCAGTAAAGATGGGGCAATAGCTATTCCAGGATGCTTTCTCCATCCTCAGATAAAAACTACCATTCAGTTATGAACTGCTGATTTATAGCTTCATACCCTGACTTCAAAACCTGTGTTCTGTTGGTATTTGCTGAAGTTAATTTGTATTTTTATTTTTTAAACTGTTGGTAAGTGGTGTTACACACCAAGTGAAACAAATGAGCTACTAAAAGTACTGTCCTCTCTTGTAGCGCTACATGAAGTAGGAGGTGTGCCCTTTGAAATTCTTGAGCCTGTGCTAACACGCTGCACACCAGAGCAGTTGTTTCGAATAGAGGAATGTAATCCGGTAAACTCTGCCTTGCTAAATTCAGGGAACCACGGAGGACTTTAGGCATCTGTTTCTGCTTTCCTTGCACCCCTCTTGATAAAGATTCTCTGTGTGTTACGCTGTTTCTGTGTCTTGTATACCTATTTCTTTGAGTTCAGCTGTCATCAAACCTCCCTCTCTTCGCTGTCAGGATGTAAAGCATTTGAGAGAATTATTACTGATGACTAAGTGAAAGCCACTGTGGGTGGAAATGTTGCTATTTTTGAAAACAAGAGAAAACAACAACAAAGAATATTTGCTAGACACAGTAAGAACAAATGTTTTCAGGCTTAAAAACTGTTAAGGCTGCAAAGCATACATGAAATTTCACTCCAGATATTTCCCAATTTGCATCTGGTAGATTTCTTATCTGTAGTGTTAAGACTTCAGCTCCATGGTGCATTTGGACATTGATGTTCTGAATGCGTGGCACTCCTTAGTGCAAGCTGGCCACTTCTCTGCATGCCTGAAGTTGAGAGCTGGCGTGGCCTGAGCCTGTGCTGAGAACACAAATCTAGCCTGTAAGCATGGCTCATGGACTCAAATATAGAGCTCTGCTCTCTGAAGCTACGTGATTTCTAGACTGACGCTGACATCTCTGTGTGGCACAGTCACGCCTCATGGTGGGGGTACCAGTGAGGGCACCAGGTGGGATTTGTTCTGCACCTTCCTCCACTGGGTGATTGGGCTTTGTCGACAGGCTCAGCCAAGCAAGTAGTCTTGGAAATGTTACTCTTAAATTCTTGATCTTAAAATACCTTGTGTTCAAACTAAGATGTTTACAGAAGTGTCTGACCACTTGTGGAAGAAACACTGCCAGAGGGATTTTAAAAATGAGAGCCTCCTGGAATATGAATCTTGGCGTGAAATGTACTTGAGACTCTTCAATGAGAGGGAAGAGAAACTGAAGACGCTTACAAAAAACATTCTTTCAGCTCAGTCTGAGAAACCAAAAGGTAAAAAATATGTGGGTAACCTTCTGGTTTTCAAAACCCAGTCTCTTCTGTTCTTGACACTTACTGTGTAGTGATTAGTGGCTTGTTTGCACTGATCACTGATGCTGTGTCTGAGGGAGAAGGCATCAGGTAAGGATGCTGTTCCTTTTAATTTACAGGTTGCACACAAAGTGAACATATACATTAATACAGTACATTAATGCATAATGCTTGCAGCATGCTGTACACGAATCTTACCTTACTGGTTAGGTTGAGGATTCTAGGCAATCGTACAGAGTGCAATTTTAATAACAAATACCAAAAAATACAGATACAATTACAAATATCAAAGTTAATGTGAAGAAATACTGTATGCGACTTGCTGTGGTTCAGTTACTACTTTGGTACCATATTCTTTTCTGAATGATTTTTTTTGGTATTTAAACCTAGAAATTGCCACACAAATGTTCTCAACTGACTTTCAAACATAAGTAAGGAAAAATCACATCCTCTGCTCCTTGCTTCTGTATTAGGTCGGCAAGTGAAAATGGCTTACATGACTAGTGCAGCAAAACCACCCAGGAATATTCGCCGAAAACAAGAAATCCATGGGACAGCAGGACCTGTCACCCAGCTTCATCCCACGGAGAAGTGCAAGTAAGTGTTCTGTACTGTGCGTTTAATGAGATTAAACATCTCTGTCAGTGCTAAAATTTGTTGGCAAAATATCTTGCTTTTATAAATAGCTCTTGGTTTACTTTTTTAAGCAGCTAGCAGCTAGAAGCTAAGTTGCCTTTTAAGTCTTGTATGCTCCTCTGCTGTGTGTGCACTGTCACCACGTGTTTCTCCAAGTGCCAGGGATGAATTCACCTTCCCTGCTAGTGAGTGAGCAGCCTCTGTTGTTTTCTTCCAGATTACATTAATGCTGCTTGACATCCCAGGGAGATCCCAGTGTTGATGTTTGGTGTTTATAAACCTGCCTAGTAGTTTCACGTGTTCTCCTGTTTTCATAAAATCCCCAGTGAGCTGTCCAGAGTGATATAGCTGACCAGAGTGAATCTCAGCAACCGTTAATACGCTGGATTGTGGGCTTCCACTTTGGCAGCCTGAAGGAGTGTCTGGAACAGCCAGTCAGTGGCAGTAGCCAACACTAATCACTGGAGGAACAGAAAATTGGGATTCTTCAAATATTTTCTTTGTACAGCACAAAACCAAGGTCTCCTCCTGACAACTTCATTCAGGGTAGTTCAGCAGCCATGGGAACCAAAGCAGAGATGTGGGATTTGTCCTGCCATTCCTGCTGGCCTGATGAACTCCTCTTAGACTCAGGAGAATGGCTGCAACAGGAAGAAAAAACAGCTGTAGCACCAACTTCCACCCCCTTTTCTCTTCTCAACTATGTGGAGAGACTCTTTTTGTGTTTATATATCTGTTCTTGTCCAAAAGAAAATCAGCAGTTTGATTTAAAAGCACCCCATGGGTTGGTAAGTCCATGTATCAGCAGTTGGACTGTAAAAGCAGTGGAGACTATTCACGCTGCCTGGATGTGGGCGTCTTGTGCTGCGGTCACTTACTTCACTGTGAGGAGCATTGTGCCTTCCCTTCTCCCCATAGCTTTGAGTGTTCCCTTGTTGGCATAACTGTTCTGCAGCTACCTCTGTCAAAAATGATCCTCTTGAGGGGGGAAAACTGTTCTAATTGATCTGGATTACTCTTGAATTAGCAGATATGCAGACTGGCAAATATGTAAGTGGAAAGTGACAGGTAGCTGGGGAGTATAAAACTTAAGCTGTTGCAAAGATGATGCAAGACACTGACAGTAACCGAAAATGTCAGCAGTCGTTGTAAGTAGTTTCTGTCCTCGTGCTGCAGCATCTGCAGTTGTGCTGAGTAATTCTTCACGTGCCTAAGACTGAGCTGACCTGGGCTTATGGGAGAGGGGAGAAAACACACAAACAAAAACCTGGGGAAGAGTGTGTATAAACATATTTTTATATATTATATATATGTTTTTATATATGTGTGTGTGTATATATATATATACACATAAAGTCTGCTGGTATCAGGAACTTGACTTACAGTTCAGCAGCCTACTGTATTGCTCAAGACCCTGGTGGTATGAGGCAGGAATGACAGCCCACATGTAGGAAATCCTTAAAAACAGCTTTTATGCTGCAGATGATCTTTTTACAGCTGCACCTTTAGGTGATTAAATTAGGAAACTTCTTTCCAGACTGTTGCTGTTATTGGTGAAAAGATGGTCCAACACCAACGCAGTAGCTTAAGGCACTTCAAGTTAGGCTTCTGCTGTTGGTTACCCTGTGGGAGGTTGTATCTGTTGTGACAGACTAGCCTTCCAGTTTAGGTGCTTCAGTACAGTAGTGTAAGTGTCCTTTCTGTCCCAGTAACTGCCTGATGTACTCAAAGCCCTGCATATTTTTTTTTCCACACATGCTAAATTAGGACAAAGTGCTGTTGTGTGAAAGGAGCTGCAAGGAGGGTCACTGGTTTGCCTTCTCGAGAAACAAGGCTTTGTTTAGACATGATGAGTTAACTTCTTTGTTTCTTTGAACATATCCTCTGAAAACCTGTCAGTTTTACTATGTACAGCTGAAATTTTCACTTTTGAAGCTGGTCTTACAGGAGCTAAAAAGGTCCTGTGGCACATGTACAGATCCCTAGCAGGCTGTTTACAGTTTGGCATGCAGTGGTTTATGTTAACTGGCAGCAGGCCTCGGTGACTGGCTCCAAGGCATACAAGGCTGCCCAGATTGCTGGGCAGTTAAATGCTGTGTTGGCTTAACTGTTTTACACAGAGCTGATGCCTACTGCAACCATCCCAGTCCTTGTCCTGTTGCCCTAAATATTAGGTTGGAAACACCAAGCTAGTTATTGTGCCTTTTCCTAGGCATTTCTAACTTAAAGGAGGAGAAAAAAAAAAAACTGAAAACTCGAGTGTGAATTTTTCCTAATTTTCTGGCAGAGAGACAATTAGTAGTTCAGCTGTATTCAAAACCAAACAAAAAAAAATCACAGAGCAAACTAGAACACAGGCCAACAGCCTATTATGAGTCATCATAATAGCTCCATCTGTCGTAAATTCAGATCATTTTCTTTTAAAGACAAATAAGAGGTATCATCTAATGAATGGAAAAATTGTGCAAGAATGGAAATGGACTAGATGACCTCAAGAGGCCCTTTCTAAGCTGAATTATCCTATGATATTAAATGTATCACAGTACTGATGAGGAGACAGACTTGTTAAAATGCTGTGACCTTTTTTTATCAAAATGAGATGGAGCAAATAGTAGGTTTTTATTTTATTTTTTGAAAAAGTTAATTTTCTTTATTTCATGGTTTTAAAAGAACACGCATTCCAGAAAGCAGAGACAGAAACAATAATTCATCAAATCCGAATGCTCCTAGCAACAGTGGAAGCTCTAGCTCAAGTGGAACAACTCAAGATGGGAAGAAGCCTATCAAAAGTAAGTGGAATTTCCTGAAATTATCAGAATAATTGCTTTAACTTGCTGGTTATCAGTGTATGCTTAATGTTATGCTACTA
Organism: Cygnus olor; assembly: GCF_009769625.2. NCBI lineage: Eukaryota > Metazoa > Chordata > Aves > Anseriformes > Anatidae > Cygnus > Cygnus olor. Next base: position 25,374,258 of record NC_049171.1, read on the forward strand.
TCACTTTGTCATTCACTTTATGCTGTTAATCCTAACTGATCTTTCTTTTCTTTTTTTGTTGTTGTTAAAGAAATTGCGCCAATCATGAGGAAAACTTTAAAAGCACTGAAGAGTAGAGCAGGACGACGATGAAACGAGGATGCATATTGGAAGCTTACGTGAATATTTGTATATCGTGCTACAGCTAATGGAAATAACATTAATGTAAACCTTCCCCGAATTACTGTAGTTAAAATAGTTATCAAGTGTTGCAGGAGCAAATGACTTTCAATAAAAATGAAACCCTGGACTCCCTTTGTAGTGCTGCTTCCTTCCTCGTGAATGAGGAAAACTCAATTGAAATAAGGTCAGTACCTGCTAGTGGCAAATCATTTTGTATGGACTTCTATTGATGCTGTCTTTATCAGTTTGTTTCCACATTTGAATAAGCTTTTGATGAAAGCACTTAACCAACCTTGGCAAAATACATCCATGGCTTATGTTTTAGGAGGAGCCACAAGGTATATTTAGATACAATTGCAAAGAGGTTTTGGTGTCTCCAGCACAAGAGTGTTTTGGAAACTTGGTATAATTGTTTCTGTAAAGGTTTCCATAGGGAGACTTCTGTATGTTTCTTTCTGTTAACACCTGGTTTGGTTGGGTTTTAGTTTTTCCTCTTCTGGATGAAGACAACCTGTCTTATAAGACACTCCTGGAACTTCTGACCTGCTAGAAGAAGCTGCTCAGGACAGCGAATGGTGTTTTTTTTCTAGTTTCTGAGAGACAATTAGTCTGTAAAGGAGAGGTGGGAGGAAACTGTTAAATTTCAATTGCTTTTTTAAAGCAGGATGTATAAACTTCTGGGGTAGATAGGGCAGGCCATGACAGTGAGTTAATGAAAAGCCACGTGTCATTCAGGGACTCTTTCTGGTTGGGATATTGTACAATAATGAAAAACAGACCTCTGTGTGAGACCCACTAAAGGCACTAAGAACTTGTGTGGGTAATAGTGTTTTGGGGGGAAAAAAGCAGAAGGGAGGGAAGCCATCACTGTCATCAGCTTGATGTTACGGTCACCTTGTAGGAATCTTACTGACTTCAGAATAATCCTTTTGAGTCTGGAGATCAGAGAAGGTTTGTGTTATGCTCTGATCTGCTACTCTGAGTATGCTGTGAAGAGGCCTAGCTCACAACCTTGAGGATGGGCCCCTTGCATTTGAAGTGAAAAGCTGTCAGGTGTTAAATAGCTGTCCTTTCAGGAGTTACAGGCTGCTGAGGTTTGGGGTTGGTCTATGAATGGGCTTGCTTTTAGGAGTGAGATACTTTCTAGTTGCTTCATTTAAAATAGTTCACTTGCATAAATCGAAAGTCAGGCTTTGTCTTAATGGCATGGCTTTCACATGAAGGGATTCTTTCTATAGACAGCAAGTAGGTTTTGTTTCTAATCTCATACTTCTGTAGGGCTCTGCATGCTGAAACAAAGGGTAAGACTGTCGTGAAACCAGCAGCTGTCTCTCTTTCAAGAAACCTTATGTGTGAATTTCCTCAATATTCTTTTCTTTTTTTTGAATAAAGAAAAAATGTTGCTGCTAAAATTGGCTCTTATCAGTCTGCTAAGGTAAGTCACCCATATATAACGGCTTGTGTAAATGCTCTATTTATAGAGGGATTTTAAGTCAGCAGGTGTGCTAGTGTGTCATGGCTTATTGGGCAACGGAACAAGGACAGATTTTTCTTTGTGTGTTATAGTTGCCCTTTTAGTGCAATGAATGAAAAATGAGAACAGGAATGTTGACCTGCAAACTCTTGTGCGGGGTTTTTTCTGTCTCTGGACTCAAATAAGCATCAACTAGTAGGAGGGCTGTAGTGTTTCTCATCCACATCAGTAAAAACTTCTGGGAGGAGCTGTTCAGGATTCAAACATGGCTAAACAGTCAGTGTACCACCCGTTGTCCATCAAAAACACTCTGGTCATCATATAGTTGCTAATCAGTTGGTGGCAGAAGTTTAGCTCAACTACAGGCTTGTATCACAGTGTGAGTTGTTGGAAAAACTCTGGTTTTATTTATTTATTTTTCCTGAATTGCTTTTTATTTGCTATAGATGTTAATGGTATCCTTTTATACAAGAGACAAGAATGCCATAACAAAGCCTTTTTTTGGACTTGAGCTTTAAAGGACACAGCTGTTAAGCCAACACTTTGCACAGCTGTAGATGACAGGACTGCAGCCCCAGGAGGTTAAAGATAAATGGTTGTTTTAACTGGTAAGCCTGTTAGTTGCAGGGCTAATTGAAGTAGGAGAACTCTTCCTATCCTTGATGCTGATGGCAGAGCTGTGTGGAGGGCGAATTTGACTTAAGAATAAATGGAATTTAATCCATCTTTATAGAATCTCTATAGAGATCTCCTTGCTTTCTCTGACTTCAAAGGGCATAGACCCATCTCTGGTAAGAAGGTAACTGTACGGTCAGATTTTTTTCCTGACAATTTCTATATTTGAGAATACTGCAGCCAAGCAAATCTCTTTAAAGCAAGGTAGTCTGTGCTACAGTCATTTTAGACTAGGGCTTTTGTTTCACTTCAGACTTGCTCTGATCTGTTCGTGTAGACTGGTTGCCCAGCTCAGACAGGTGCGCTCTTGGAATGTGTCTTCCTCTTTTTGTGGTTTGACACTGCTTCATGGTGCAAATCAAAGTTTGCACAGAGGTAAGTAGAAAGCTTGCTGCAAAAGCATACCCTTTGAATCTGAACTAACATGCTAATGTTGATGCTTTCTTAGTCTCTTACCTTTCATGCTGTTTGCAGTTATGCTACTAAAGAATAGTTCTTAGCTCTGCATATTCTTAGCATCTACCTAACAATACAGTGTTATTGGAGTATATTGGTCTGTGGCAGATCATCTTCCTTCTGCTGGATCCATGGAAAACATTGTTGCTTGTTATCTGCTCCCCAGTCTGGTTCTCACATCTCTCTTCCTGATAAGTCCTGTACTCTCCTGTTGTGTGTTTGACTTGTTTTGTGTTCCAGCCTACGGCTCTGAGCTCCCAGGTGGAGAGCTCAGCCTGACTGAGGGCAGCTTGGAGGAGGAGATGACCTAAGATCCTCATCAGGTAAGCGGCTGCTTTGATGGAAAGTGGAAGCATCCTGAGTGTGCGATGCTTCTAAGGAAGAGAAGGACACACTGCAGCTCCACGTGCTTCTGGAGTCCCTCAGCAGCATTTCATCCCAGCAGCAAAACTGCTTTTTCCTCCTTGTCAAGAGCAAGTTCCATGTTCATTTCTGGCAAATTAAATAAGTAACGGGAGAAAAAACATGGCCGTGAAAGGAAAGCCCTGTTGTTGTGGAAAAGACCACAAATGAAGGAGACTTCTTAAACTGTCCATTTCATGCCTAAAACCCACTTCCCACATCCTGCCAATGTTTCACAGGACAGAAGACAAATATTCTGAATGTTTTTAGTGGTTGAGCCCAAGCAGAAAGCTCAGCCTGACTGCTGCTCCATTTTAAAATAAGGATGCCTGATCTTACACTTATAACAGACCTTATGGTAGGGGGAGAAAACCCGATTTTTAGGTGACTTCTTTCTTAAGAGACCTTGCTCAGAGGGGTGTGAAGCTCCAGGAGCTGAGCTCTTCCAGGGACCACAGATGTTCAAATTCTAGGTTAAGTCCTATTCTAAAGCCAGGAAGGGGTTTAGGATTTGGCATGATCCTTCTGGAAGAATTTGGACAGCTCAGTGAACACAGAGCCCTATGCCTAGTCTCCTCAGTTGTTGCTGTCCCAAGGATCAGTGTTTGAGGTGCTGCTAATGTGCTGCATGACTGCCATGGTATCTGGGGCTTTTTTCGGTTTTTCAGATTTCTGGTAGCCATGGGATAGTCTCATCAGAGGGAGAAGGATCCCCTTCACATGATGTAAACCTCAGACTTGTCCTCTGAAAGCTCAGGATAATGTCTCTGCCAGGATTTAGTGTGGTGCAAAATACCACTGGGTTGCAGAGAAAGAAAGAGTGCACCTTGGAGCATGTACTGAAAGAAAATGTGGCTGACTTTTTTTTACTTCATTGGAAGAAAAATAAAAAGATATAGTGAACTGGCTTTGCCTCAGCTATCTGCCCTTCCCATAAGACAGCCAAGATGTTTGGGAGGGCGATGGGAGGCCGTGGTTAGATGGCCTCCCATCTCCCCTGCAGCAATCCCCTGCGCTGACCAGAGGTCTCCCTCCTCCTGCAGAGCTGCCGAGGGCAGTGCCTCTACAACGGTGCTTATCAAGGTCTCTGCTGTGCTTGCAACAAGTATCGCCACCAGAGGAACCAGGTCTAGTTTTCTCTAGGTCTGTAATGTTTGCTTGTGGCAAGCTTAATACTGCCGGGCAGCTGAAGGAGGAGCTTATTCTCCTGGTTCACCAGCTCTGGGAGAAATAGCCTGTCTTCTTGTTCTTTACAGCCTGAATATACGGTGTGTTTCCCCTCCCAGTAATGTTCATATGAACAATTCTCTCTAGCCCCCAAGCTATTTCCAGTCTGATTTGCTGACTCAGTCAGGGACACACTTTTGACTTGGAGTTGCAGGCTTTTCAGAAAATCGATATAATTTGTGGTAAAATGGGATTCAAAACAACAATAGAATAAACCTTTGCAGCTACGCAAAGGAGCGTGTTAATCCCAGAAGACTTGAGAAGACTGTTCTTGCAGATGAGTGTACAAAGCCTAAATCTCATAGCCTGGAACCAGGTAGATCAGCAAAAGCTGGTTTCTGTAAAATGGCACATCCTGGGAACATCCTGGAATCGGGTGGCTAAAGGTCATGTACATCCAGCCCTCCTCAACTCCCTCACCAATGTAGTCCTAGACAAATACAGCATTAAAGTGAAGCTCAGAATTGCTAGGACTGTCAAATAAAATATAGCATGAGGCTGTCAGTTTTCCAGAAATGAAGAATCTAACGTTTAGAAAATTACACAATTTTTAAAGGTTTCAGCATCCAAAAGTCTTTCGGATTCAGAAGAAGAAAATATTCAGGTCAGGATAGTGGGGAAGCCTTTTTCCTTTTTTTCTTTCTTTTTTTTTTTCCCTTGAGATCAAAGACTGAAATCCCTGCTTTAAACATGAAACTAAAAGTCACAAGCATCACCTTTGTAGATTAAGCCCCAAAAGGTGTGCTTGCTGTGGGAGGCACCAGAGGAAGCGCTCAGCAGAGTATGTTTTGTGAGTCCTGTTTACAGATAAGTTGCATATCCTCATCCCTGGGGACAGACCTAAAAAAGGCACCAGCTCAGGGAGGGGGCTGCACGGCTCTGGAAATGGTTACATAGCTGTCCTACGGAACTGCAGGCGGGAGACAAAGCTCTTTGCCACTTCTCCTGTCCCTATCCCTGGCTGTTTGCAGGATGGTGGAGCCTGCAGGAGAGGAGGTGCTGCTTGCCAGAGCCTGCAGAAGCAGGAAAATAAGTGTGCGGGCAGGAGCAAGAAGGAGCGAGCTGCTGCTTGCCTCTGGGAGAAGGAAGGAGCCTACTTTCCTTCAAGAGGGGAGGAAGCTGCTGAGACATGGCTGGGGAGCTGCGTTACCTCTCTTTGAGGTGCTGACCTCTCTGAGGGGAAGAAGTTGGAGTCGTGTCCTTGTGCCACTCTGTTCCTTAAATTTCCTGTCCCTTTTCCCCTGCATGAGGCACTTTCCCTTCTTACAGCTCTTCACAACACTCAGTGAGCTCTCTGCTTTTCTCTCCCACGGATGTGCTCCAGCCAGCTCTCTGCAAAATACATTTCCCATAGTTACCTATGTTGGCGTGCTTTTCAGTGCTTTCAGACCTTTCAGGCTGGAAGTTAGACAATTAGTCTGTCTGAAATTTAGATAAACACTAAAGTGGTGCATTAAAGTGTGACTTCTCAGAGCATTAGTATTGTGCCGGAGTGGTGCTGACAGCTGAAATCTGGGTTTGGGAGAAAATCAAGGCAGAGAATGAAATGCTACAGAGAGGTCCCAGGGGCTCATGCACGAAGCAGCAGCTCCACGTTTCCAGCGAGCCTGAGACCTCAGCTTGCTTGTGCTGTTGAGAGGTGAACAGTACAGACCCTGACTCAGGTAATCACAGAACTGTAGGTGTTGGAAGGGACCTCAAGAGATCATCGGGCCCAACCCCCCTGCCAAAGCAGGCTCCCTAGAGCAGGCTGCCCAGGCAGGTGTCCAGACAGGCCTTGAATATCTCCAGAGGAGACTTCACAACCTCCCTGGGCAGCCTGTTCCAGTGCTCCGTCACCCTCACTGTGAAGAAGTTCTTTCACATGTTGGTGCGGAACTTCCTGTGCTCCATTTTGTGGCCATTGCCCCTTGTCCTGTCCCCACAGACCACTGAAAAGAGGTTGGCCAAATCCCTCTGTGTCTCCACACTTCAGGTATTTATACACATTGATAAGATCCCGTCAGTCTTCTCTTCTCAAGACTGAACAGACCCGGGTCTCTCAGCCTTCCTTTATAGGGGAGATGCTTCAGGCCCTGTATCATCTTTGTTGCCCTCCTCTGGACTCTTTTCAGGAGATCCCTGTCTTTTTTGTACCGGGAAGGAGAAAGTACTCTGCGTGGCTCTGAAGCTGAAGGATGAATACGCCGGTGACCTCATTACAGCAAGGAGCTAAGGGCCCTGTGGTACAAGGTCGTGATGTTACTTGGATGGTCACCACCGGCCAGTTGATCACCTGAGCAGCCTTCCAAGCTCCCCTCTTTGGTAAGGGGGCATCACATCACTGGGAGGTGTGCAGCCTCATTGACCTGTATTTTCATAGCAAAAATGATTTTGTGCTTTAAGGAGGAGAGGAATACGTGAAGAAATAAGGCTTATGTTGCTACTCAGGCCTCGCCACCTACTCTTCTCTTTGGGCCTAATGAGTTGGGAAAGGTATGTTTTCTGAAACCTGCTTTCCCCGCGACTATTTGGAGGACAAATATTTTTAGAACAGGCAGAAAGTAGAAACATTAAGAAATTGCTTTATTCTAGGAGTCTTAATAAAGGACTTGGATTGGATTCGTAATGATCTTTAGAAGAGGTTAAAATTTAATGTTCTCAGAAAGATGCTGGTGCCTAACAAAGGCAGTGTCCTCAATCTCTACCAAACGCCATTTCCAGGAGTCGCCCCGTCTGGAGAGCTGCACCGGTGTGTTTCCCCTGCTGTTCGATGCAGTAACCTGCTTTTCGTTACCAAGGGCTCGAAGCCTTGGCCTGCCTAACAGGAGAGGCTCGGGGAAGAGGATCCTTGAGAAAACCTTGGGCTGGGTCTGCTGCTGAGTTACTTCATCATTCAGCGTTATCAAAACTTTCAGTGCAAAATGACAGAGTATCTTGTTTATAATCCGTATCAAGAGTTCTGTGGAGAACTCATGTGACGTGCATTAAGCATTTGTCTCAGCTGCTTGAGTAAGACTGAGCTATATTTTGCATTTAACACTGAAAACAGTATAATTTCCTCCAAATTATGGCACTTATGGCACAGAGAGGATTTTCTGAGATAAAATCAAGTATGTGACAGACCGTGCTTTTGGTGCTGTGCTGTGCCTGGCACTCTGCTTTACGTTCTTCGTGGCTTTTGGTAGTTAAAACCCACCGAGTTGCTGAGCTTGCAAGGGATAACTGTCCTACCAGGCTTTTTCTTCCTGCTCTGAACAGAGTGGGGCTGCCAGCCCATTGCAGAGATCCGTGTGCTGCTGCTGGGATGGAGAAACTCTGCCCTGTGAGCTGCCTTCTCCCTGCAGCCTCAGCTATGGCCTGCTTACCTAAGCTTAGAGGTGATTTTTTTTTTTTTTTTAAGGCTGTCATACTCTAGTTTCCAGGCAGCAGAATTTGGCAAGGATTATGACAGCAGGAAGATGACTGCACTGCCGTGTGAGCACAGCCCTGAGGAGGATGAGGAGGGAGGCTGATGCCTCCAACACCTCGTGAAGCCCACCTTGTGCCTCTGCTCATCCGTCCTTCCAGCCACTGCCCCAAGGCCTGCAGGAAGCTGCCCTCCTGGGTCAGCAGGGCCTGGACGTCTGCCTCCTGCTTGAGCAGTTCAGGAGAGCTGGCAGCTGGGCTCCTGCTTCCTCCTGAAGTTCGTCACAGTTTGGTTCTGCAGCTCCCTCAAGCAATTAGGCAAATGGAGGTCCACGTCATTTCCTCCTAACAACCCCCGTGTGAGCACCCTGGCGTGCTGTTTGCAAGTTTTTTTTTCCCCTCAAGATAGATGCCAAACCACAAGCATGGGCAATCTTAAAAATCAGAGAAACATCAGGCTAATCCCCAGCCATGAGATTAAAAATAACGCTGTTTATTTGGACTGCCATCCAAAATGCTAATGGAGCTATTAGCGTTGCCAGCTCTCCCCATAGCACTGAGTGAGATGTTTTACCTCTTTTCTGCCCAAAACCTCCTGGTGTTCCCAGCCTCTCTGGGGAACCGAAAAGCTGATTAACCCTTGTGGTGCCATCACCCTTCCCCTCCTTGTTCCTCCCTCTTGCTCCCTGCCTCTTCGTCATGTTGTAACCCCTCCTCTTCCAGCTCCTGGTGCAGTATGGCAACACAATGCTCTGTGAAGGAAAAACCTTTGCAGGGTGCCCTAGTATGTATTCTACCTCTTTTCACATTGAGCACACTTGCTTTTCTTTTATACCCCTCATTTTCAGGGTGCTGCCTTAGCTCCCATGTTGAAAACGTTCCCTGTTCCACAGCACAGGTAATTTTACAAATGTGTTTCAAGTGGCATTTCCTTTCTGCAGAGAGCTCCTAGAGGAGGTCAAAGCTTCCCAATTCAGAGACTCAGCTGCCTGCTGCATAATGGATCCTGAAATAATCAGGATGCTGTTGAAATTCTCAAAAACCAGGCTGTTTGCTATCTTTGAGTGTTTGCTCTTACTTTTTCAGGCTGCTAAATTAGTTTTCTTCACACTTTGACTAGCCGGTTTGACGTTCAGTGTGAAATAGGTGGTTGTGTTCCTGAGTGCAGATGCCAGGCTCAAACTCAGACTCAAAACGTCTGATTTAGTCTTTGAAAATGGGACTTTTTTTTTTTTTCCTCCTGAAGCCTGTGTGTGTAGGCTGAAGAGGAGCTGGAGCTGTGGGGGAGGCAGGGAGGCTGAGCCGAGCATTGCCAGCATCATGCCGGGAGCTCGGATGCCTTTTTGCAGCTTTTTAAAAAGACTTTTTCCTCTATGCTATTTTATTTAGTGGAGATGAGATGGTTTGGAGTGGTGCTAGCCATGCTGATTTCCCTACAAGAGCAGTACCAGACCAGTTTTTTGGAGGTCTGGTGGCTGTGGCGTGTTTCTTTCTGGGCATGTAGACGCATATAGGACTGGAAATCATTTCCTGAGCTTCAATCAGGTATCACCCATGCCTGTTTCTCCATCACTTCTTGTTACTGTTAAATAGGAGGAGGATTTGCTAGGGGGAAGACTTCCTCAAATGCCTTCCAAGAGCATCATTGCTTGGCATCTGGGGTACCTAAATGCATCCCCTTGTCACACCCGATCCTGCGGTGCAGCCGTGTGATTTGCAGCATGGCCACAGCAGGCAGGAAAGCCTTCCCATTTCCTTCAGGGTGAGGCAGCAATTCCCTGGGGAGCGCTGATGATGCTCTGCCACTTTCCACTTAGGAAAATGTAAGCACGAGAGGCTGAAGGAGAGTGACGCTGCTTTCCAGATATGCCGCCGCACATTTGCGTTGGGGCTGTGAGGTTCGCTGCTTCTCTTCGTGGGGAGCCCCATCAGCTCTTTGTGCTTTTCCTCTTCACCTGCTCTGAATAGCAAACAGCATCTGAAAGTCTCCTGCTTGCATGAGACAACGCTTACGACAAAATAGGTGGCTCAGAAAGTCAGAGAAACCTGATGCTGCCGGGCCACAGAGGTGGGCATGCTCACTTTATGGGAACATCCATGGGAGTTATCCATTAAATCCCTCAGACTTTGGGATAAACGTGAGTGGAGATGTTGACTCCTAAGCTGTGCTGTGGATGGATGGGGGAGGGTCAACAGGATTGTGTGCAGGATCGAATTCAAAAAAATAAGCAGAACCCTTTCAATCTATGCTAATAAATTCAGCACTTGCAATTTCTTCTGCAAGATTTACGCTGGAACCTGAGAAAAATAGGAATAGCAATATCCACTTAGGCAATCAGGCAAATTGTTTATTTTGCAATATTCGCAGTCCATTAAGTCCAATAGTTGTACAAAAAATCCACTGTCACCGATCTGGAAAAACAAAGCTCCATGATACACATCTGTTATTTCTCAGTATGGTAAGGATGGTTGCGTTCAGTAGGACTTCAAAATGCAAGCTGCTCTGGTCAAAGTTAGATAAATCTCTTCAAAACACAGCATACATCCCCTCGCTATTTTCAAACCCAGCAGGAATCAGCCAGCAATTCTCAGCCTTATATTTTTTATCTTATTACGGACAGCTGGTTTTCATCCAGCTGATGGGCTCAGGGTGATTCAGAGAAAATGATGTCGTAGAGTCTAGCTTGTTTAAAAAAAAAATAAAAAAAAAAATCCATATTCTTCCTTTTCAACCTATGGAAGATGAAGCATGAGTGTTACAATTTTTTTTAAGGTATTTAACTAAAAAGAACATTTTAGTGCCCTACAGAGCAGAGGGAGAGAGGAGTATTTTGGTACCTCCCCAGACATAAGAGTTTGATGCTACTGGCAGTAGTGGCTATGTCAGTTTTGTACAATTGGTAATACTGAAATACGTATTTTCTGTTGTTTTTTACCTGTGGTACTTATGCAAACAACTTTTTTCACTGGAAGTAGAGAGGAGAATATTTTCGCCCTTATGCCTCACAGCTGAAAGCAGGCATTTGAACAGAAATTACACACATGAGAAGGAACTAATGTGGTGGTTTTGTCATTTCCAGTCTGCATACAGTAGGGTTTCTGTCTTTGATGGACTGGTGAAAGGAATGGAAGGATGATTTGCTTGTCACCATGTAATCTGTCAATATATAATTTGTCAACATACAATCTGAGTCAGCCTCAGGAGAAATAAGTACATGCTTCGTGGTTGCATTCATAACGAATTCAATGAAATGCAGATATCTTGTACAAAGCCAGAACAATCTAGCCGTAAGATTAAGCTAATTGAAAAGATCTCTCTAATTTCAGGATGAAGTTCTTGTGTGCGGGCAGGGGCTCTGTGTCAAAAATTCGGCACATGGAGCCATTGTAGGACAAAACGAGCCCTGAAGCTCTTGTATTGACGACATTCACTGACTTTGGCAATCCTTTGCATTGCAGCACAGGTTGCAACACCTCTTGGAGCTCCAAGCCACTTTTCCCCACCTGTTCCTGCCTGCTGTCTGTAATTTAGCTGCTCCTCATGAGCTGGTCTACGAAGTTTATGTAATTAAAATTACATTTGGAGAGGAACAAAGAGGAAAGGCAAGCAATTCAGTTTGACTGGGAACCTTGACTCGACTTTGCTGCGCGCGCTGTTTTAACCATCTGCTCCCAAAACAATGTGCCTTTTACCAATAAGTAAAATCAAGTCAGTAGCTGTGTATGGCACTAATGGCCCAGAACAGATATGAGATATTAGAGAGGCAGAGAACAGCAACAGTAATGGGGAAAATAACCTGAATTTCTCACTCTTGCTCTTCGCTTCCACATTACGCCATGAAGGATGTCACGAGTTTATATGCTGTTAGCCAGAAGGCATAGCCACCCCAAATACTGCCTATAATACAGGAACTTTTAACATAAGGATGCAGAAATCCGTGATGGGATTCTCATTCTGCTCTTCATAAGCCCCAAGCGAGAGGAGAAAAATGTGCTGTAATCCTGGAAGAGTCAGTCCTAGAAAACTACAGCTCTCCTTCAAAGAGAGTAATGGCAGTGCTCACCATGCTTGTAGCTCTCTCTATTTTTTTTTTCCCCTGAGCTCTAAATAGTTTCCAAGTGCTAAAGCTGTACATTTTTAAACTCTAAGATATGGCAACGTGAGCTCATCAAAACTGGCATTGCTGCAGAGTTTCTTCCCTCTTGCCGTATGTTCCTGGGCCCTTATTTGCACCAAGTTGAGGGTTTTCCTGATTTAGCAGTGAGCCAAATTGGTGGCTTTTTTTTTTTTTAAAAAAAAAAACCTTCCCAAACTGCTGACCAAATGTTTCCACCTCTTTTCTTGAATCAGATCTAGTGTGCTTGTAGTACACGGTATGTTGATTCAGCATTCAAAGTCAATGAAATAAAAAACTCTCCTTTTTATATTTTTCATACTGGTTTGAAATACCGTGCTGCTGCAGGCAATGCACAGGAAAGCCTGGGCAAGGGGAGACGAAGGAGAAGAGCATTTTATTTGGCAGCAGCTTACAACTGAAAGGCTTGGGGTGAAGCATGGCTTGGGATGGCCGAGTGACCTGAAGCCCTCCGAGAGGTGTCCCGGGCTGTGCTGGCGGGCCTCAGGCTGTGCTGGCGCCTCTGCTGACCACACAGGTGTTGGGTTCAGTTTCTGACAGCGGTTTGTACCTAGCTTGCCTGACTACTGTGGTCAGTCCAAGTGAAAAAGAGAAGTGAGAAAAGGTGGAGACCACACGAGTCCCTATATCATATGGCTATGACTGTGCTCTCAGTCATATGGTCTGAATTTTTGGGTGGTGCTGTGTGGAGCCAGGAGTTGGACTCGATGATCCTTGTGGGTCCCTTCCACCTCGGGATATTCTATGATTCTGCCCTCTGACCTGCACCATGCACACCACGCTGAAAGCTGCTGGTGGTAGAAGGTCTGGAGCTCTCTTGTTCCCTGTGCCTTCGGTACTGGACTTCGTGGGTTCAGAGCTCCGAGTTGTGTGAAGAGCTACCTGACAAATCTTCAAGGGATTTCTCTGGGACGTATAAATATAGTCCTACGTGACACTAGTTCAAATCAACTTTTGAAGAAGTTGAGGGTTTTGTTTTGTTTTGTTTTTTCAATTCCGCAATATCTGGTTTTAGGCGAGCTGTTACTGCACACAACGACATTGTACAGCCAATCTCAAGGGAAAATCAAGCCCTGTAAATGTGCAGAAGTGGTCCGCTTCCTCTAGAAGTGACTCTAATCTTTACATATCTTCATTTTATTTCTGCTGTGGTTCACACAAGGCACAATTTTCTTGTCCTGGGTTGTTATTTTTCTGAGTTATCAGTCATTGCAATTTCATGACAAAGCATGAATTCGATCTATTAATATTTTAGTTTCTCTCCTACAACATACATTTGGAAATGTGATTAATTGCTACAATTGCTCTATAAATATGACAGTAATAGGAGCTAGGTGTAAATATTCTAACTGGTGCATCTAAGGCTAAATTATTCATCCTGTGGTGCAGGTTGCTTGCTGTACTGATTGGTTCCAGAGGGACTGGGTACTTACTAAGGGATTTCTAACACTCACAACCATGTTTACTATCTGTAGCTAAATAAGAGATTTAGAGGCTAACCTAGAAACGTGATGGGTTTTTATTATTATTTTCTTGAAGATGTATATGAAAGTGTAAGTCTGTCATCACAGGGAAGCAGAGAAAGGAAGGTGAAGGAATATTCTTGGCAATTACTGGGCAATACTGACCGAGACTGCCCCAAAGAGCTTGCTGCAGCCACAAGCCTTTTATTATGAGGAATTTACCCCAGTGCAGAGAGCTTACGTAAAAGCCTTTACTCCCCACGCGGCCTACTTTAGGAAATTTGGCTTAAACGGCCAAACAGAAATTTGGCCTAAACGGTCAGGTGTTTCTGCTACAAACACAAATCCTTCGTGAAAATCCCTGCTATAGCGTTCAGCCACTGGATGTCCTCGTTTTCAAAGGTCTGCAGCGGCTGATCGGCTGGAGAGCCACATGTTGTTGACGGTTTGCAGAGTGTTGCATGAAGATGTTCTGCACGTGTTGCACGTTGCCAAACTCCAAGCTTACCACCCATAAAGCAATAAAATGGATTTCACTTCTCAGGGCTATTAAACTCCTACTGCATGCAGAGCATGTGTTAGTCTGCTCCGTCTTTCTCTCTTTTTGATGACTGAACTACTTACTTATGTAAAAGCTTGCTTTGCAGGACTCTTGCATGCTTAAAGCTCTACATTTCTTCCTCTTTTCCATGCTACGTTTGCTAGAGGTTCCCACAGCTTTTACTGTGCATTCTGGCCACAGCTCGATTTTTCCAAATTCCTTTTCAAGGGTGCACCCCGCTGCTGACAGGAGCCGGTGTTGCTGACAGCAGCAGCAGCAGTGCCGGCACCCGTGGGCAGCCCTGATCTGACCCCATGAGGACATCACTGGTGATAGGTGATGACGTTCTGTCCATACCAGGGACCGCTGCTGCCCTTGCCATGAGAGCCAGGCCTCTATTTTTCTCAGAAGAAGGCCTCCTTCCTCCTGCAGCTGGCAAGACATCACCACCCACCTTTTCTTTGCTGCAGGCTCCCGTGCCTGCACCATCACGGAGGGTGCTTCAGCCCGAGCTTCCCCTGCAGCTAAAGCACTCACCCAGCCTCCTCTTTCTCGCAGATCTGATGGGATCATCCTTCCTGCCAAACATTCCTGCCTTCTGATTATTATTTGATATCGCTTGTCAAACACTCTCCAACAGTTTATAATAATCTAAGCTGGGGGAAGGGTTGGCAAAGGGATGTCTGTAGCTGCGCATTGATTTCATGTTTGTTCATAAAATGTGAAGAAAATGCTCATGAAAAATCTCACTGTTGGTTTTTTTTTTTTTCAGTTTTAAGTTGCAAGAAAAAAAAATCATCTACTTAGCTTTCAGCCTTTTAATTTTTCTAACTTAAGCCACTGTTAAACCACATTGTCTTCCCAACAATGGGGAAGCTTGTGCTATGTAAACGCATGTTTGAAATTGTGACAGCAAGTTTTGCCAGAGGACAAACTCGGTAGGAAAATTAAGGCTGGACTTCTTTTCCTTATAAAGAAAACTCTTCTTGTATTATAAACAGACATACTTGCACCAGATATGTTTGCTTCATGTACCAGCATGGTAGTTCCGCTCTTCCCATGCTGGTGCATGAGGCTTATCTCCAGTAAGCATCAGCCTCCATAGCTGCTCAAGTCTCCTAAGGTGACCAGGTGTGTGTTTATTTTTCTACTTGGTAATCTCTCTTTTTGGTGTTCAGCATTTGATGAGAGCTTCAGAAAGAGGTAAACATGTTATCTTTACAAACACAGCTCTGCAGGACTGATTAGGTCCTTGAGGAGACTCGTTCTTGTACACTGGAAGAGGAATGGCACCTAGAGCTTCCCATGTGGGCAGAGACCCAAGGTGCACATAAGGGGACAAATCCCAGGATTCAGAGTCCAAATTGATAATCATGCTGGTTTCCAGACTCTAAAACAAACCTGGCATTCAGGTAAGTGGGGAGAAAGATTCAGAAGACTAGAAAATACAGAGGAGGAAAGAAAACCCCCGTGGCAGATCTGGGGAATGTGATGCTGGGTCACAATGTCATTGCCTTAACCCCAAGTACACACTGAAGCTTCCCTAAGGTGGAAACTAGCAGAGTGTGGTAGGAGCACGCTGCTTTGTGGACACAGTGAGCAATGGAGAGCAGCTTCAGAAGGAGCTGTGTGACAGAGTCACGGGATCACAGAATGGCTGAGGCTGGCAGGGACCTCTGGAGATCACCTGGTCTAGCCCCTGCTCAAGCAGGAACACCCAGAGCAGGGTGCCCAGGCCCATGTCCAGGTGGCTTCTGAAGATCTCCAAGGAGTTCTCCCATCCTTTGGCAGCTGAGGAACCACTGCAGAGTCTCGTCACTGTGCTTGGCTGGAAATGAGCCATCTCTGCTTCTGTTGTGGGACTAATCAGGCCAGGGGAACAAATTAAATGACATGTTTCTGCCCTAGAAACTGTAACGCTGCTGTGAAATTTGCTTGCCTTAGGCTAATGATGCTGAAGGTGCATCTAAAGTATTATCTCTCAGAAAATTCTGCTTTTAAACTGCTTGGAAGTGGTGACAATCTTCAGCATGCTCAGATGATGTACTCTTGAAAGAACAGATTTATTGACCCTTTTCTATTGTTCTCAAGGGCAATTGGGGCCATGCTAACAGTGGTGGTGAATATGCATGAGAAGTGGGGCTGGAGCCCATCACCAATGTTCTGAGAACCTGAGCAAGCTGCAAGTTTTCCTGTTGCACCCATGGTCATCCCTGAAGAGCTGAAGCCCACTGCAATTTTGGGGGACCCACCTGCTCTTTCTTCCTGTAGCTTTTGAAGATTTGATTGGAAAACTTGGGATGCTGCTTTTAGTCATTGTGAAAACTGAGAATTGATTTGTTGTGCTGGAAAGAAGTAAAAGGTTTTGCAAGCAGCAAACCCTAGATTTACAGAGAACACAGGATTTTTTTTTCTGCTTACTATGAGAACTCAGATGCAGCTGAAATGAAAAATCAATAATTGATCTACGTCCATTTACAGATACATCAACATTTATGTAGGCTGGGAAACCTTATCCCTGTGTGCACATTTTCCTTTTAAGCAGCTTGTACTCCGTCTGCCTGTGAATACATCTGCTCTCATCTCACAGGAGATGCTAGGTCCCTTCTAGGAATGAGCTGGGGGCCTTTTTTTTTTTTCCCTCCAGTAAGAGGACTGACAAGATAAGCTGCTGAACTGCTACACGGCTTGTTAGATAAGCGTGGAGTCCTTTAAAGCTCAAGATGCAACCAGGATTTACCTCTTGAAAAACAGCAGCTTGTAGCTGCTGTTTAAACAGCACAGAGTAGCTTGCATGGGTAACAAATCTGCCTCAAAGCAAGCAACATAGATGTGACGTGTAGGGTCACAAAAATCAAAAATACCCCCCCCCCCTTTTTTTTTTTTTTCTGAGATGCTATAATGTGGAATGAGGCTGAGGAAACATACTGTGATTCCCCCTGTTCGCTGCTCGGTGTCACAGATCACAGGCTGTGCAGCCACGCCAGGCTGCAGGCCACGTGCCTTCGTTCCCTAAATAGAGAAAATTCATTGCTATGTTGTGACATATCTGAGAAGAATTTCACTTTTGCTTCGTCTGGTTGATGAGCAAAGTGTCTTGCAAGGAGCACGTCTCAAGGTCTCTGCTCCCAGTGCTGTGCTGTGGGACACCCCACATTTCCACAGCAGAGAGCAGGTCCCGGCTGTGGGAACCCGCTGAGGCCTGCTGCAGGCAAGGGCCCTTGGACGTGTTGCAGGACGTCACCTGCTGCTGGAAACCTGGTTCTGTGGGGTGCTACAAGTATACCCAAGTTGTCCCCTTTCCTGAGAAGGAACAGGTGGTGTCACAGAATCACAGAATGGCTGAGGTGGGAAGGGACCTCTGGAGGCATCTGGCCCAACCCCTGCCCAAGCAGGGCCACCCAGAGCAGGGTGCCCAGGCCCATGTTCAGGCAGCTTCTGAAGATCTCCAAGGAGAAGACTTCACAGCCTCTCTGGGCAGCCTGTGCCAGTGCTCAGTCACCTGCACAGTAGAGAAGTGCTTCTTGATGTTCAGGTGGCACCTCCTGTGTCCCAGTTTGTGCCCATTGCCTCTTGTCCTGGCACTGGGCACCACTGAAAAGAGCCTGGCTCTGTCCCCTTGCACCCTCCCTTCTGGTATTTATAGACCTTGGTGAGATCCCTTGAGTCTCCTCCAGGGTGAACAGTCCCAGCTCTCCCAGCCTCTCCTCACAGGAGAGGTGCTCCAGTCCCCGTCATATTGGTAGCTCTTTGTTGGACTCTCTCCCGTACGTCCAGGTCTCTCTTGTACTGGGGTGCCCAGAACCGGACCCAGCACTCCAGGTGTGGCCCCACCAGTGCTGAGTAGAGGGGAAGGATCACCTCCCTCAGCCTGTTGGTGATACCTTGCCTAATGCAGCCCACGATACCATTGGCCTTCTTAGTGACAAGGGCACACAGATGGCTTATGTTCAAGGAGAATTCGGTGGGTTTTTAGGTAGTAAATATTATTATGTGCTGCTGAATATATGTGAGCTGATTTTTTACTTTTCTATTTTTTTCAGAGGGA
Organism: Cygnus olor; assembly: GCF_009769625.2. Lineage (NCBI taxonomy): Eukaryota > Metazoa > Chordata > Aves > Anseriformes > Anatidae > Cygnus > Cygnus olor. Next base: position 25,392,229 of record NC_049171.1, read on the forward strand.
TCTTGACCAAATTTTGTGGCTGTGGCAGCAAAAGGCACATTTCCAACCTAATATTAAGCTACCCTCTCTTCTAGAAGGACTTTTTCCAAAGCAAGTGATCTTGTTAGCAAGACTGCCTGCATCTTTTCAATTTATTGCACACTGTATTTTCTGGCAAATGTTCTCAGAAACAGGTGATTGTTTTAGTTGACACTTTCTTGAAAATACCTGAATATGAGTCAGGCTCATGAGGTAAAAAACATGATCCTGACAGCTAGAGTCTGGTGAGGCTGTAAGCAAGTAGAAACTAGATCTCACAAAAGGAAGTGCTGGGCCAGCTAGCAATAGAGATTATCAGCTCTTCTCATCATTCATGATGACAGAAGGAGAAAAGGCTCCCATTGCTTCTTAGAGAGGTTTCAAAATGTGAAGAAAGGGGTTTTGTGTTCAGTTTGAGGAAATTTCAGCTGAGAAGGATGAGCAGGGAAGCATATAAAGATAAGAAACCTTCAGCATTTGGGTATTGTGGGTGAGGGGAGAAGCCACTCATTCAGTGTTTACCATGTTTCTCCAGAAACTATAAAGTGTGAAATACTTCTATTTCTGGCTTCACTTACAGCTGTTGTGTCCTCTCACCTTTCCGTCTTTTCAGCTTCCAGCCGCAAGGTTAATTCAGGCTGTTGAGCAGAGCTTCCCACCTAATGGAAAATAAATGCCTTGATCTCACAAGAGTCTTGTAGGAGATATACAGGGAGGAAGGCAGAGAGAAATTGCACAGACCAGCCACATCTGCAATGGGCCCAACACTGAGCAAACCACGTCTGTATGACTCCAGGCTGAAACCTGAAGACACGTGAAAGGCTTCAAAGAAGTGAGCCCACTAAAATGAATGTGAGTTCGCGTAGTCTCGTCCAAAGGTTCAAACCTGTTCAAGAGTACCAGCAGCTCCAGCAGTTTATGAAACGCTGCTGTCTTCAAGCAAGCTAACGGATTTTAATTTTCTCCTCATGCAGGCAACAAAGGGCCACAAGCGGAAAGACACCTGTATGGAGATGGCTGGGCTGTGTTTGGAGCTTGCCTTCCTGCCCACGCTGTTTCCACAGAGCCCATCACCATCCTCAGGCCAAGAGATGCTTTGAGGAGGTGTGGGCTGGGATGTCCCAGCAAGACATTCCTCTGCTGATACAAACAGCCAACATCAGGTAAGTGAGCACTGCTCCTTCCAAGAGAGCCCAGCACCTCGTGCTGACAGGGTGGATGTGTAGCAGCAAAATTACTATCTCTTCTTGCCAGCTGTGTGGCTGCAAGGAGCACATGCCAGGAAGGAGGCCAAGGTGTTGCTTTCAGCCTTGTCTATGAGGTCTGTGGGGCATCTGTAAACTGAAAATATAAATAAATGATGAAAAGCTTGAATAAGATGTTCAGGCTTGAGGTCAGTGTTTGCATATGAGGTAAATAAACAGTGGTACACCATAGTGAACACTGAGCAGTATCCACCATCACCCCTGGTTGATGGTGTTCCCATGTGAGGGTTCCCACAAATGGGCAAGACCAGGTGTACACTGCACCCCTGGTATGATAGAATCGTAGAGTCATTAAGGTTGGAGAGGACCTCCGAGATCATCTGGTCCAACCGTCCCCCTACCACCAGTATCACCCACTAAACCATGTCCCTAAGCACCACATTTCCTTATATACCCTCAGGGACAGTGACTCCACCACCTCCCTGGGCAACCTGTTCCAGTGCCTGACTGCTCTTTCTGAGAAGAAATGTCTCCTAATTTCCAACCTGAACCTTCCCTGGTGCAACTTGAGGCTTGGAAGAAGTCTATATTTTAGGTTTGAATCCTAGAGAAACATCAGATCTTTCTCTGGTACACACATATTCAAGTGTTTGCAGTCGTCTCTTCACATAATCGGATTAATTTCAATACCTTCTTCAAATCCAAAGCAGTGTTTACTGAGTGCATTGGTAACTAAAGAAGACTTGTGTCTCATAGAAAGGATGATGATGGGTATAGGTTCCTTGCCTTTGGGAGTTCATGAAAGGCATGCCGGGGTCCCACTCCAGCCCCTTCTGCTTTCTGTTTACTTTCTGTTGGCCTGCAGAACTTTTGAGGTGCCCCCGTAAACTTCCCAGTCTACCACATGATGTCTATTTTCTTGACTTGAATTCTTCTGAAAACAATCGTTTGTGACAATTGTAACTCAGGTTTTACAGAACCGGGTAGCTGGTTAATAGATGCCGTCACCTGGACATGCAAGCTCTGCCATTTTGTTATCAACAGTAAAGGCAGTTATTTTTCTATTTTATTTATTTTTATAATGTTAACTGATTTTTTTCCAACTGTATCTCGCAACTAGAAGATTGAACTGTTGTATATATGTCCTAAATTGCTAATTTGTCTTTTGGTATTCAGCAGGATGTCTCTTCAGAAGGGCATTTAACTCTAAAGACAATTGTGCTTCTCATTGCACTGCTATATAACACCTAATCTCTCACTGGATTCAGATGTCTGCTTTTAACTGCAGTTGTTGCTGTGACATAATTAGAGGCAGAAAGAATATTTTACCTGGTGCAGCTGCTCGCTACAATTTTTCTATTAGGCATTCTAAATATGTTCTGGTTATATTTCCTTTATCCTGGGTCTGATTCATAAAATAAGCCACTTTCATAGTCTACCTGTTCCTCTTTGTCTAAGGAGAAATGTCAGAAATTTCATCGGTCTTTTTACTGAAGATCAATAATACTTTTCTAACATGATATTTTATAACACGAAAAAAAAAAATCCTATGGCAAAAGTCATTAAAGTACAGCAGTCTAATTAACAAGCACTATATGAGCTAAATAACTATTATAGGAAATTAGTGAAGAGTAGAATCAACTTTGAAACTTCCCTTTATGAATACCAAATGTGGAATTGTATGTGCGTCTGCAATTGTAGATAAGACCCCATGTGATTACTCGAAGGGCATTAAACTTCCCTTCCAGCTAAGATGAGAGGAAGAAGGAAATTAGGAACCACGCACCAAAAAATAAAATAAAAATTAAGAGCCAGTTAAAATATTTTTCATTGTCGTCGAATTTGCATTAGCCCCAGTGCTAGCTGCTCAATAAATACAACATTCCCATCGCTCACTAAATACAACATTCTCCACTGATCAGTACCAATGCTGTGGGACGCGAGGATGGTCCTGGTATGAGCGATGCTCCTCACTCCTGCAAGGGCATGGGCATGATCCTGCCCCATCCCTGCCCTGAGCCAGCTCCCAAGTGGAGCTATGTCTTCTCCTGCCCTGGGTGATGCTGAGTGCTGGCTCGGAGAGCTGTTGGTCCCTTCTCATCCAGAGGATAAAGAGCACAAAATGGAGGTGCGGTGTAACGCCTCCCAAAAACCTTCTCTGACAGGTCTGAAAGGGAGCGTGACTTACCTGCTCCTGGTACCTGCCTTTTCATTTTAATGCCAAATCCAGCAGCTTGCTGGGCATGGGAAACAGAGCACCAAACTTGCGCTCAAACACAGTGGAGTGTTATTTAGCTAAATTATGGTGTTGATTCAGAAAAAATAAACACAGGCCTGAATTCGTGTCTCTACTCGCTCGCTTCACAGTGGCTGGAGAAGTGAAATTTGCTGCGAGAGGTTCATACCGGTTATTGAACCCAGCGAGAATAATGAAAACCTGAAAAAGTATTCGGTGCTCAAAATCTAACCATCAGCTGTGATAGCGAGTCCAGCAATCAGGAAGGGGAAAAAAAAAAAAAAGAGAAAATAAAGGAAAAGGGAAGAAACCCATCCCAGCCACTGGCTCCTCCTTACCTGCCAGAACCTATTACTTTGTTCTTCTGGCCAAAGAAGATGATGGGTGTCAGCCCTCGAGAGTTGGTGTGAAATAAGAAACCATAGGATACAACGCAGCCACATATTACTGGCCACTCCTTGCAAACCAAACTGAAGCAAATAGGATTAAATCAGAGTAATACCTCATGTGATTACAGCTCATTGTGTTCAAATAAAAGGTGACGTTATCGTAAGCGATTTGTTTGGGGGTGGGGGTGGAGAGATGCTGCAGCTCTTGCTCAAAGTGATTGCTATTTATAGTGCTGCAGAAACACCGAATGTGTTAAAAGGCAGTGCCGCCAGCGTGTGCCACTGAGGCTTTGCGTTGTACGGTGATAATTCATTGCAACTCTTAGGTAGATCTTTATAGGAATAATACGTTCATATTATTCCATACCAGTTATTTCAGACGCACAAAAGCTTTGTAGATGTGAGGCCTGTGACTAGGTAACCAGAATTTGTAGCTCTATAATCAACACAGGAATGCTTCGTAGTTACACCTACCTGCTGCTTGTACAACCCCCTCTAAACAATTTAAACAAAACCTGAAGAATAAATGTGGTTGGAGTCCTCAGCCAGCAAAACTGAGAGAAAAAGTATGTCAGTGCTAATTAACTCCAGCACACTGCCAAGCCTGGCTCTCAGCAGCTCTGCAGGCTTTCTGCTTGCTGGTGGCTCGGTAGCATTCGTGTTTAATTTGGTCGGAGGGGTGGGTAGATACTTCCAGCAGCAATCAGAGCCTGTATATGGAGAGTACCGCTGGGTTATTGCACCTCAGCCTGCTCCTGTCACCTGCAGTACTTGAATCTTTCCTTCTTCATGCCCTTCTTGTTTTGCCCCAGCCTCCTCATGCTCTGTAATTGCGTCTCCTTTTCTCTAAGGGCACTAGGGAAATGTGGCTGGGGGAGGGAAAAAGTCCCTAACGCAGAAGAGACTTCAGGAACTTGCCCTGCTTTTTTTTTTTTTTTTTTTTTTTTTAATTATTTTTCCTAGTGTTAATTTAAGTGCGTTTTGAACTCTGAACTTTATGAACTACTTACACTGTATTGATGCTAAGAACTATTTCTCTCCATTCTTTTTCTCCCTCCTCACCCCAGAATGCTCCTTACTGCTGATTTCTAACTGAATATTCCTGTTTCCACTGGAGCAGCACTCACCTCCTCCACACTCACCCCAACCCATGGATATCTGTGCTTTATGGCCTTTTATAAGAGTCTCAAAACATGATGCTGCCTGCTTGCACTGCAAACAAATGGGGTGTTCCTTTTGAAAAACCAGAGAGCTTTCTGCCCGATCAGTGCTGAGGAGGGAATATCTGCAGCGTGACCTTGCTCTCACTTCTTTTGAATAATAACTTTGGGGAATTCTCCTTGAGGTCGGCATAACCTAATCTATATTTTACATTTCACTGCCTGAGATCCTTAAAACTCACATAAAACTATTTTTTTCTTGAAGAGCACATGGAAGGACTGTGTCTAGAAAGAGAAACAGAGATTTTCAACACTGATGTTCTTGCCTGTGTACCCAGACCAATTCGGCAGTGGCTGAATGATGGCAGTTTGTTTGATAGCCTAGAAGACATTAAGTTTTCGGTTAAATTATGATGTGACTGTATGTGAAGCTGATACCCTACTGCCATTCCCAGCAGAGAACAGGGTGATCCAACGCAACCCCACCAGCAGTCCTGCACAGAGAGATTGCTCTTGTACCTGTGCTGTGAATATCTGGGGGTACAGCCAGCTCTCAGGAATCAATCCTCTTTAGAAGAAGGATGTATCTGATAACAAATTCCCCTGTGTTTATACCTTAATGCTGTTTAACAGAGCAATGGTGAATGACACAAAGCCCGATGTAGGTTGCCCAGCCAGTGTGAACACCAGAAAGAGATGTGAACTGTGGCACCATGGTGAGAGCAGACTTCATCTATTCCACCCTGAAGCTGAGTTCAGAGAAACCTGATTGCGTCCACCTGAGGCTGGATAAAGCAGCCTGCCAAGAAAGATCCATGAAGCTGCTCCTGACATTAATTTATCTAGCAAAGGAGGCAATGGGATTACCTCTCTTACAGATTTCATACAGCTCAGAGGCTCTGGGCGTTGTTGGGACAGTTATAAAATAAAGTCCGTTTGTCCCAAGGAACTGAAATTAAGCCAACCAGTATACAACAGTACTGAAGTACTTGGAGAAGCACTAGGAAGAGAGAAAGGGAGAAAGAGAGAAAGAGAGAGAGAGAGAGAGAAAGAAAGAGAGAGAGAGAGAGAGAAAGAGAAAGAGAAAGAGAGAGAAAGAAGGAAAAAAAGAAAGATGGAAAGACTTAAATAAAAAAGCTCAGAATAAAAGTGAAGATATGACAAACCAAATGGCTATCAAATGGCAGTCTGGAGCCAGGTAATCCCCTGCAGAACTGGGAGAGCAACAGCCCTCACTTCCTTCTGTAGGCGAGCCACACCTTGGCTTGCCATGGATCTGTGTAAACCAGCAGGATCGCTGCTATCAGAGAGGGCAATACTTCTCTGAGCCCTGGGGGGGAAAATTGCCCCAAGTAAGAAGTTTGTCAAATACGTGCTGGTACAAATCCTGGCAACCTGCTGTCCCCCGCTGCTTGCTCACTGAGGCACGCAGCTTCTCCCAAGTGCTTCTAAAGAGTCTCCTTATTAGAACACAATTTTCCTTTCTCACCCCTTTTCAAAGACCTCTCACACAACAACTTACCCCAACATGAAGTCACTTTTCTTCTGGGCACACGGGATACAGAACTGGCCTCATTTTAGGGAAGGGTTTTTTATTGCTGCTATTTCTTAGCACAAAAGAACAATAGAGACTAGTAACTCATTACACCTCCCAAAGCTGGACGGGTTTATTTACAAGCTGAAGTTCAGGATGATGCTTTCAGCTGTGAGAATACTATTTCCTCAGCAAAGGTTCTCGTTTGCCTCTCAGCCTCCTTGATGCCTGTTTTCATACCATGAGTTTAGCCACAGGCTATATCTTCAGGGCCACTGTCACAAATTTGATGTCCAAAGCTCCCAAGTATTATATGGTGAAGGCAGAGCTTAACAGTATTGAGGCATTTTGTCATCACTCTGTCCCCTGGACTGCCTGACACTCACGAGAAGCATGCAAACATTTTGCTTAATTCTTCATTGAAGTACCCAGGCTCACCCCACAGTCACTGTCACCCTCCCGGTACTGTCCAGACTTGTCACAGTGAGACCCAGTCATGAGACACATGACAGCATCTACACCAGTGACACTTCATGCCAAACTTTGTGTCCATGTCACATCAGAAAGGCTCAAGCCCTTTACAAGCCCCAGGGACAACCAATCTGTTGCCACACCGGCCTCTGTACCCACCAGCTCCGCACTCCCTGCAGTGACTCCCACAGGAGGGATCTTTTCTTTTGTTCAAGTCCCCTGCTGCACGGCTCCCACATAGTCCTGCTTCTTTGAAGGATTCCCTAGAAAGGGAGCCACCGAGGAGCCTCCACGGTCACTGAATGTAGGTTGGTAGTGCGTGGCTGGCCACCAGCTGAGACCCGCCGAGGACTATGGCTGGATGTGCTCCTCCTCATCTCCACCTCTGAGATCTTGGGGCCAAAGCCCTGGATCCCTGCTTTTGCCAGGCCCTGAGCTGGTGCTCAACGCGTTTGTTTGATTTTCTCCTGTCTTCTATGCCCTGTGGTTATCTAATCTCATGGCCAGGGGTTGGGACAGCCTGAGAATGCTGGTGCACACCCACCCTGTTTATAAGCACACGTGGACACATTCATGAACTTCATGGGTGCTGCAGAAGCTGAGCAAGTCTTTGGCTTAAATACTGCAGAGTTGCTTGCCCACAGTATGGGGGCACATAGTGAGAAAACTGATCTCGAAGCTCAAGATACCATCAGGTGAAGGTCCTCCTTTCTTTCACGTGCAAGATGAAGATCAGTCACAGCTCTCTTTTCGTGTGTGTGTGCTATAAACATCTCGTGCACTTGCACTGGATTAAAATTATGTTGGATGGGTTTCCAACATGTTGTGGGTCTTGGAGGGGAAATGCTGACCCTTCCTCTCGAACACACATTTTTAATCATGTTAAAGTCAGAAATCAGTGTAGCTGATCATTTCCTGTGGATTTCCAAAAAATTCTGCAGTTTAGTCGTTATCAGGTCAGCAATATTTAAAGGCTTTTGCAAGCAGGCTAGCAGATTTCTTTACATACTTTATTTAGATACATTGGGAGTTTCCTTTTTTTTTTTAAAAAAAATTATTGAATGTATTGGTTGAAGCAAGAAATTCTTGCTTCTGACAGATCCTTAAGGTACATATGTGTGAAATGTATTATTATATAACAATGCATATCAGTCGTAACTTTTTAAAAGTTTCGTAGCAATCTGCAACAGTACACAGTCCTAAAATGTCCTTTTAACAACTAAAAATGGGCAGACCCCTGCGATTCCCACAGAAATTACACAAATTTATCTTGCAAGATTTATCAGTTAAGAAGAAAATTGCCCTTTTATGACTAGGTATTCTGAGCAGCACGCAGGGGCAGAGGCTGCTGTGATGAACTTCCCCCTTTGCCCTGTTCCTGTATCTGCACGCAGTTATAATTAGGCAAGAAAATAGCAGTATTTCAAGAGAAACTGTGACGTCAAATGCCTGTTTCCGAGCGTGTTTTGTGTCCCCGTGTGGCTCCCCAGACCAGTGCTGGGCAGCCTCCTGGTGGGGATGCTCCGGCCGGGGGGCTGAGGGTTTGGGAAGGGGATTTTAGAATCACAAAATCATAAAGGTTGGAGAGGACCTCCGAGATCATCTGGTCCAACCATCCCCCTACCACCACTATCACCCACTAAACCATGTCCCTAAGCACCAGGTCCAACCTTTCCTTGAACACCCCCCAGGGACGGTGACTCCACCACCTCCCTGGGCAACCGGTCCCAATGCCTGACTGCTCTTTCTGAGAAGGAATTTCTCCTCATTTCCAACCTGAACCTTCCCTGGCGCAACTTGAGGCCATCCCCTCTAGTCCTATCGCTGGTTACCTGTGAGAAGAGGAGACCCCCCAGCTCCCCACAGCTTCCTTTCAGGTACTCGTAGAGGTTTCAGGAAGCCTTGAGGATAACAGCATATAAATATTTTTTAACGGCACGGTCTGCAACAGCAGCAGCGTCCCGTACCTGCAGTTACCCTGCCTGGCATAAAGCAGCGGGGAAAAGCCAAACCCGACCGCGACCCCCGGCCCGGAGCGGGCAGGGCAGGGCAGGGCAGGGCAGGGCATGGCAGGGCCGGCTGGGGACCCCCCGGCAGCACGCCGCGGCCCCGGGGCGGGCCCCGCTGATGTCAGGCGGGACGGGGGAGGGAGGAAAGAGGGAGGGAAGGGAGAGCAGGAGGGAGGGAAGGCAGGGAAGGAGGGGGAGAGGCCGCCGTGTTCCGGGTCAGGCGCGGGAATGCGCGGCGGCCGCCAGCAGCGCTGCGCCCGGCGCCCCGCGATGCCCCTGCGGGGACGGCAGCGGCCCGGCGCCGAGCACTAGGGGCGGCCGCTCCCGGCTCCGGCTCCGGCTCCTTGGCCGTCCTTCTCCCACCCTCCGGCGGCCGCCTCGCTCGCCCGGGGGCCGCTCCTCGCCGCTGGATGCGGCTTGCCCGCCGCTTCCCCCCCGGCGGGGCGTCGCGGCGATGTTTCACTGCATCCCCCTGTGGCGCTGCAACCGCCATGTGGAGTCCATCGACAAGCGGCACTGCTCGCTGGCCGCCGTGCCCGAGGAGATCTACCGCTACAGCCGCAGCCTGGAGGAGCTGCTGCTGGACGCCAACCAGCTCCGGGAGCTGCCCAAGGTGAGCGGGGGGCAGCGTGAGGGGGGGGCGAAAAGACACCCGCCCCCCCCCCCCCCCCCCCGGGGGTGTTTAGGGGTTTAGGGGCGGAGGTGGGGACCGCAGGCAGGTGCCCGGTGGCAGCGGGGTGCGGGAGGGGGCAGCGCGGCCATTTCACGCCGGGCTGGGGCAGGCCGGGCCGAGCCGAGCGATTACCGCTCGGCTCGGCCCGGCCTGCCCCAGCCCGAGCGGATCCTCTTACCCCGACCCCATAAAGGAGGGGAATTGAGCCAGCGTAGCCCTCGTCCGCCCTAACCACTTTAAAACACCCCCCTCTGGCAGATAACAACGTGCACGTCTCTCTACACTACTCCCAGGAACTACCTTGCGCTTCTTCCTTTCATCGCCACAATCCCCCTTTACTTGTCAGTGCCTCGCTTCGTCCAAAAAAAAAACCAACCACATTCCTGTTCATACAGCTTTTTGGTAATAAAAAAGCGATGCTTCTCTCAACCCAGCTTCACGGTGTTTGGGACGTGCAGGCTGTCACCTGGTGGCTTTGCTGGAGAAACTTTATCGCAGGATAACTCTTAATGAGATACACTCCTCAACCCGACAGCTACAAAGCGCGATCCACGCTTGGCTTGGTAAACCAAGGGCGTTTTTCAGAGCTTCCTCTTTAAACTTCAGGCTCCTCACAAGCCGCCGTGAGCTGTGGTTGGTAACACGAGAGGGGAAGTGTTATCGAGAAGCTGTACCTAGGAGTGTGAAACTCTTACTGCCTTGGAAGCTGAGCAACTGAACTTAGTAGCCAGAAACATGTTCAAAAGCACCTTTGTTTCTACCTGAACCAAAGTTGGTCTGTTCACGCTAAAACTTAAACAGCATTACTTTTTTTTAAACACTCATTACTCTTACGTAAACTTCTTCTCACATAATAAGAGTAAGTATGAGGAAGAAGTTCTTGTACAGACAGCAGTAAAGATGTTTAGTTGAAATGACTTTATTATATATTTGGCTTTTTCTTCTGAAAAACCCAGAAACAGGTTTGTGCCTTGTTGTGACTGAGCTCTTTATCCTTCTGAAGTAGAGCAAAACTGGTTTACATAGCCTCAGTGTGGGTGCTATTTTTACTTCCAGCAATTTCTGCTGGCTTTGTGCACAGGCTAGGCGCATGAGCCTTTTTTTTTTTTTTTCTGTGTGTGTGTACTGGACTTTTTTCATAGTGCTGGCTTTCAAGCTTGTACCCTTTTTATTATAGGAGTACTGAATGTGTGTGGTTTGAATCCTACTGCGAACTATGGCTCTCCCTTTGAAAAAAAAAAAAAACAAGCCCCCCCCAACTGTGTACAAATATAAATGATGAATGCAGATATGTCTGTTGTTCGTGGTATTACATACAATTTATTTCTGAAAATAGACTGCAGCTATTCATTGTTTCTCTTCTTCCTTGAACTGTAACTTATGAAATGGCCTTTTTTGTCCCACGATGACTAAAGAAGACCACTTCTTCCCATTACTTAGATATGCATGCATATGGAGTCCTGTACATGTAAAAAAACAAACAAACAAACAAACCAACAAACTGGAGGGGGGACCAGAGTCCTTGGCATTGTAGTAGAATCAAGGAAATAAAGTTGAAGATTTTCTTCTTATGTGCAAGGATCAGATTACAGTAGTGCCTAAATATACTGTAGGAATATGTTTGTGGGCTTTTGGCTGTGGTAGGAGGAATCCAGTGAAATACAACTGCGGAAGCATACTTGCATTATCTGTCCGGAATACATTCTGCCTTCTCTGCAACATAGGAAGGCATTTTTATTAGGGCTTTCTGCAGTGACCTATGAACTTTCCTAGTCAGTTCCTTATTAGTGGTTTCTGATAAGTGGAATATAGTGCCTTCACCTCAGATAAATGTTGACTCTGTAGATATTTCAGGTACAAAAAATACAGCTGCAGTCCTGGATGTGATACCAATCTACTGAAGCTGGAAACAGATGGGAAGAACCTCGCTTGAAATTTCTGCTAGCAAATACGTTTCAAAATTCTCCTATAGGAATCTGGCTCGGGAGGATAATGGAAGACTTTTCTTTGAAAGTTAGCTACAGGATAAACTGTTGGTTCTCTGTATTAGAAGGTTAGTGTGAGGAAAAGTGCAGAACTGGAAATATGTACGAAAAGCAGGGACACACCATACCTCTTGCACAGAAAACACTAGGGAAATCATGAGGGTGTGTAATTAACAAACTGTTAGGTCAGCATAGATCTTAGTAGTCATGAGGCCCTTAATCTCCTGCGGTGCATTATAATGGTCTTACCTTGCTTAAGTTTCCTATCTATGTGGATAAAGGCAGCAACGCGAAATGAAGCCATGATTAGGCTCAGTTCGGTCCTTAGTACCTCTGGAGACTTGTTTAACTCTCGGTGACTTGCTCGTTAGACAGATTCCCATACTTGACAAAGTCCTGAAGTTCACAGCGATCTGTGCTGATTCCCAGTGAATCATCTGCAGACTGCTGATGCCGTCCGTGATGTATTCCGTAACACCAGTGAGGCATTCATGTTGCTGAGATGTTCGTGATCCTCCTCAGGAAATTTCTGCTGTAAAGGCTCACCATGAAATAATGAGGAAGGATCACTCCATAGGCTGTTTGACTCACAGTGGAAGTTACAATAGTGGAATGAATGAGCAAAACCGTAACTGCTGCCCTGATCTTCATTCTGTGCTTTGGTAGTTTAGACCTCATCTTCCTAATGTGGGGAGGAGCGGTCTGAAATGGCTGTTACGGCAGGCAGGAGGTCTTGTGAATACTCCTCTGGAGCCAAGCAGGTATCGGTGTGATCTTTTCCTGGCTTGGCCATGCAGCAGCTCCGAGACACTGATGCCTATTTTATCTCTAGACATCTGCTTTCCTTCCACTTGCGCATTTTTTTGCCCCTTAAAGCTTTCCAAGGCAGATAAATATCAGCACGTGGCACATTGGAATAGATGGACTTTCTGCATTTGTTTTCCTTCCTGTGGTATGTACTAACAGGGTCTATTATAGGAGGGTGTAATAACTGCTGAAAGGTTCTGCCAATTTCTGTCAGGTTGATGGGGCAGCTTGTGTTGGATGCACAAACTTCCCCCCTTATCACCTGTTTCTCCCTGCCCCCATCTGTGTTAAGTACCAGCTTTGGTTGGTTGGTTACACCAACGAAAGAATACTCTCCAGCACGCCCTAAAACCCCTGTTTTGAGGTACAGAATCAGGCTGAGGCTTGTTTAATGTGCAATATTTGCTAACGTGCTTATTACTATTTTTGCAGGGCAGTAGAGCATGGCACACGCTGAGATCCTGTGCAAAACACACAAAAAAAACCAACAAAATAAACTCAAAAAGCCCCCAAAAGACAGAAAACAGCTTTAAAAAGTGCTGTAGTGTCGTGGTTGGAAAAGACCAGCAGAGAAACTCAAAAACACTGGTGCATTATGAGAGTCATCTGAGCTATTCCTAGGAGAGGAGAAACAGGAAATAGTCTTGAATTATTTTGAAAGAATTACTTTGTTGGGTTTATTTCTGTTGTGTCGGCTGGCCAAAACGTATGGTAGAAGTCTTCACTTGTTTGTGAGGGGACAAGAAGGGTTGATCTGGAAAACATTTGAAAAAGAGATGTCCAAGAAGAGATGTCTCAGCTCCCCATTGTTTCCGCTCCTCACCTTGTTTTCTCCTTTGTGTGTTAACACACACGTGGACCAGGACAAGAATGGCCAATCTTGGCTTCTCTGACCCACTCTTCCCTACATTTTTTTTTTTTTGTATATACCAGTCATCCCATCAGGAATAGAAATACAAGTTAATCATTTTGATTTGTGTGGTAACTTAAAAAAAAAAAAGCTTTTTGCTACTGCACAGCAGTGCTTTTGGTTTGCCTTTTCAGTAAGTACTCCTGTTCTTTTCCCAGGCCTCCCTAACTGCTCTGCCCCATTCCCCAGATTTCTTCTTCCTTCCACTCCCCAGTGACCTGATAGAGACCTTGCCTGTGCTCGTGCTGACAGTGACCTTTCTTCTCTCTTACCACTGCATGCACGTACCTTCCCTTCCTCCCCTGTCCTTCAGCGTCCCAGGATCTTGCTCACTTCCTCCAGTCTAAACAGCTCTTTCTGCCTTGTGTTTCTGCTCCTTGCTTCCTCTCTTTCACATCCCTTCTGTGCCTGGTTCTTGACTGCCCTTATTTTTTTTTCCCCCTTTGCATTCTGCTCTCTCCCCTTCCTTTCTCCAGCCTCGCAGACTCCATCTCCCGCTCTTGCCCTTCCTGCAGGATGAGCCAGCCTGGTGGGATGTGCTGGAGGAGCAGGCTGTACTATTAAGCTGCTGGTGGTTTTCCACAATACTGAGGTCTCTACATCCCTTCTTGGCAGATGTGGATATTTTCCCACAGAACAGCAATTTCTAGCTGTCAGCATGCTTCTCACCGCTTCTGCTTTACAAGACAAATTAAAGAGCTGCGCCCTTCGGTCTCAAAAGGAAGGGCTTTGTCTAGGGCCAGTTTTGCAGAGGGTGGCTCTCCTTTAAAAAAAAACAATCCTCATCGGTGTTGGATGCGGGCTATCCTATCTAAGTGCCTTGCAGTGAATCTTTGGTGTATCTGATTTGATTGGGAAAAAGCATGTGGTCACCAACATGCACAGAGCAACATCAAGATGTAGTCTGTGCTTTTTTTTTCTGAAGCCTGGATCAGTTTTATTTTCCTTGAGTGAAAACTTGGAGGCTAAGCTGTAATGTGTAGCGTATCATTTGCTACGTGTCAAGAACTAGACTTCACTGAAGAACAGGCTTTCTGGCAAATTGCTTTGATGGAAGAAAATAACACATTCTGCATGATGCATTTCGATAGCTAATCTCATTAAAAGCATCAGGTAAAAATAGGGTGCTTTCAATTCTATAGATCAGTCTGACGTCCATTAAATGTTGTCTCCTACTCCTGTGCGTTAGAATTTAAGGGCCAGGACATCCTGTCAGCTTAATTTTGCTGTCTGTGGAATTTGCTGCATTGTTTTTGTTTTCTTCTTCCCTGTTTTGCAGAAAATTGGAATTTCTTACGAACCTTTGAATGCAGTATTACAATGTAGCTTTTATCTTAAATCACTAGGGTTTTTTTTTGCCTTGGTGAGTAGTGGAAATAGCTTGACTCTTGTTTCGCTGCTGTTTTGTCTCGTGACTGCTACGTTGTTTTCCTCAAAGGATAAAGACCACTTTCCTATGAGACTTTGTGCAGATGTTGTTTATGTGAAAACTCCAGTGGGGGAAAAAAAAAAAAATGTTATGTATGCACTTAGTTTAGCTTGAGAGTCTGCTGAGCTCTTTCTTCTTGTGGAGATTATTTTTATGTAGTGTTCGTAGACATAATCTGATAGAACTCTGAATCATTGCACTTCTCTGAGCTTACCCGTAATTGTGTCTGTCATTTGTGATTTTTTCTTCTCGGTGCTATATGCTAATGCTTCTCCGCAGAGTTCTTTGGCTGATGTGAGACCACTTCCCCGGGAGACCTGGTTAGGCCCTGGCCACTTCCCGTGCCCCAGTTTCCGTGTGAGAGAAACCCAGGCTTAGCACTCAGCTCGGCAGCGGCTGTGTGTCTCTTTATTATGTGTGGTGTTGAAATCCAGGGTGCTGTTATCGTAACAAAATCTTGTGAAGGCTCCCTATGGAAAAAAGTCGCTCTGTTCTTCCCATACCACACCTTGTTTTTTTGAAAATACCCTCTTTTAGACAAAATTTCAGTGTTCTACCATAGTTTCTTCCATTATGCAACCATAGGCCTGAAAGACGCTTGGTTGACGGCCAGTAGTCAGCTGTGGAAAGAAATGATACACTAAACCTCTCTTTAGGTTTGTGCTTATGGGTTGTAACTGTCCCTTCTTAAAATGTAAACATCTAGAGCATTTTATTTACTTTTTTCAAATTTATAGATCTCATTGGGATCGTGGAGCTGTGGCGTGATAGCTCCCACGGCTGGAGTGCTGCGATGGATGGATATTGGCTCTGTAAGAAGAGACCGGGAAGACAAGGAGGGGGAGCTGAAGTTTGCATGACAGAGCAGAGGGGATATGTGAAGGATAAATGATGGGCCAGCTGAGAGCAGCCAGGGGTAGCGTTGTTGTGGCTGTCTGCTCTAGACTGCCTGATCAGGAAGGAGTAGGTGAGGCCTTCTTCAGATGAGTAGATGAAGAAACCTCGTGTTTGCAGACCCAGGTCCTTGCGGCAGACCCGAACCAGCCTGACATCAGCTGGAAAGGCAGTCGTAAGCAACCCAGGAGGTTTCTGGAGTGCATTGGTGATAACTCCTAACACAGGTGGTGGAGGAGTCAAAGAACAGAGGTGCTGTGCTGGGCCTCTGCTTATAACCAAGAAAGGACAGATCGGGATGAGAAGGTCAGGGGCACCATGGCTATAGTGGTCCTGAGATGGTGCAGTTCGGGATCCTGAGAGGAGGGAGCAGAGCAAAAGGCAGAATCTCAACCATGGGCTTCAGGAGAGCATACTTCGGTGTGTTCAGGAATCTGCTTGGGGGAATCTGTGGGAGACTGTTCGGGAGAGCTGGCTGACTTTCATCGATTGCCTCTAATCTCAAGAAGGACCATTCTGATAAGCAGGAGATCAAGCAAAGGTGACAGGAAGTGTACAAGGATAAAAAAGAGCTCAATGACACTCAGACACGAAAAAAGAAGTGTAGAGCAGGTTGGAGCATGGACAGGTGACCCAGGGACACTGTATGGGGTTAAAAGCGCCAAAGCCTGTTTGGAGCTGGATGTGGGAAGGGCTGATGAGGGCAAGAAGACAAGCAGGTACCTCAGCAGCAAAAGGAAGAAAATGTGGTCCTGCATTTGAGTGGGGCAAGTGACTTGATGACAGAGGACACTGAAAAAGCTGAGGTACCCAAAGCCTTCTTCATCTTGGTCTCTACTGGTAAGACTGGCCCTTAACAGTCCCAGGTTCCTGAGACAAGTGAGGAAAGTCTGGAAGAAGGAAGACTTACTTTTAGGTAAGGATCAGGTTAGAGAACAGTTAAACGATGTGAGCATATACAAGTCCATGGGACCTGATAGGAGACACCCGTGAGTGCTGAGCGAGCTGGGCAATGTCACTGTGAGGCCGCTCTTGATTATATTTGAAAGGTTTTGGTGATCAGGAGAAGATCCGCAGAACTGGAAGAAAGCAAATGTTCCCCAGATCTTCCTGTTGAAAATAGGAGTGACTACAGGCTGATCAGCCTCACCTGTGAAGGTGCTGATGAAAATCCTCCCGGAAGGCAATTCCAGCCATGTGAAGGACAAGAAAGTGGTTGGGGGTAGTTAACGTGGATTTACGAAGGAGACATTTTGCTTAACCAACCTGATAGCTTTTTCCAGTGAGATGAGTGGATGAGGGTGAAGCAGTGGATGTTGTTTGTCCTGCCTTTAGCCAGGCCCCTATAAATACAGATTGCTGTGTTGAAGGATCCCCATAAGTTTATTATCAGCTAATTGTCTCTCTATTTTTTTCTGCTAGCATCCAGATTCTTCTGTTGTACTGCTTAAGACTTGAAAAAAGTACTGTGCCTTTTGACATGAGATTTGAAAGACTGTGATCAGATGGGAACACAGCAAAAACTTACTCTGGTGTCCCCCACAAAGTGTGACTTTGCTGTTAACAACCACGAGGTTGATTGTGGCACATTTTTTGGCAAATTTTATTTGGAATCTGCTTGGTCGAAAGTATTTCCTAACGGCATTTTTATTTGCTTATTTATTTATTAAATGTATTTCTCCCAACATCAGCAGAACTCAGCTGTTACTAGGTGTGATTTTTGACCTCAGCTGGAAGAAAGTAATGAGGTGGTTATGTTTCAGTACTTCCAACTTTTTTTGTCCTGTAAAGGGTGTTTTGTTATAAAAGATTGGTAGAGCCCCCTTCTCTGTGTGACGTACATACAAGGATAAGACAAGGTTTGGGGGCAGAAATTATACAAATGTAGCTTTGAAATAAGTTTTATGATTATACATAGTTATTTTTCTAATTATATCGTTTGGTCTAATAAAAGACGTTACCTCCTGCCAACAATCTTGTATACTAGAAAAATGCATGCTACCAATTCATTAGTGAGATTCAATGCTTTTTTTTTCTTCTCTTCAAAGGGCAAGTGCATTTAACTGCAATGAGTCCGTGTTTTGTTGTAGCAGATGCTTTCTGGCCTCTCTGAAAGGCAGCGATATTTCCTCCTATCTTGGTACTCTAATGGCCATGGCATTGCATGCTTGTTAAGCTGTGTTGCCTCTGCTTAATCAACATACAGGGGAAAATAAATCCTTGCCAACTAGAAAACAGTACGAGGCAACCTGTTCATTGCTCGGTGGAGCAGCATTTTGGTTCTTTTCTGTACAGCAGGAGGAGAAGGTGAGTGGTAACAACCTAAGCTAGCTCCTGGAACCAGCCCATCATTGACTCTAGCTCAGAAAGTGGCAGGCCCTTTGAAAATAGGGGCCAGAAGAGGGGCAGGTAGGTGCTGAATGCCAGCTGCAGCGAGGCAGCTGTTGTCATCTTTGCTCTCCCTCCTGTAGACCGTTCCTCACCACACCCCTTCTGCCTGGCTGACCCTTCATGTTGGGCTTTGCAGCGTCACTGGAAGGGGAGATTGCAGTTGTAACATCTGGTTCTGCTTAGGATGGGCTGTGAGCTTTCATTAATCCTTTATTTTGTCATGACAATTAATCATTTTATTAGTGTTTCTTGGGGATTCCTGCTTGAATGCCTGCCCCTGTGCTTTGTTCCATTATTATTCATGACGGCAGACTTGGTGCTAGGATGCTGCAATACCAAAGTGCAGTTTCAGCAAATTCTACAGCTGTAGCTTGAGCATATGAAAGTCTTTTACCATGCCAAAAACTTGTAGCAATTCAGTTTCTGACACGGAACACGGGCGGACAGAATGAGAGACCTCAGGTGCGTGGAGCAGGTGTACGTTTGCTGTCTTTGAGCTGGCTGCTGAAGGGAGATCGATTGCTCCAGAGAAAATCCAGCAGCTGCTTCCAGAAATGCTCTGAGATAGAGGCATCAGCTGCATGGTGACTCTGCTGTTCTGCACTGCTAATTAGTCCCTGTCCTCAGAAATCGTTTCAGTAGTTTGCTTGGTACTTAATTTGAAAATTAGCTCCTGTTTGTCCCGGAGGAGGAAGAGGGATCAGCGTTTGTGAAACCTCTTAGGAGCTGTCCCTGCTCACAGGTGAAAGCAGCTGAGGTGACTGGAGGGATCCTGATCGCATGTTTATAGCAAGCTTTGGTGAAGTCCACACAAGGCTTCACTGGAGCCTGCCAGAAGCTCACTACACCTCATAAATCCAGAAGAGGATCCTGCTCCCTAAGTATTTTGTTGCGCACCTCGTTTGCCTGTGCTTCTCAAGCACGTTGGTACTGGGGGGGCTGCAGGAGTGGGTTTTGTGGGAAGAGTCCAGGAGCTGCCCCACGTTACTGGCAGCAGTCTCTAGGATGGATTTAAGGTGAGCATGTAGAGGGTTAGTTAGTTAGTTAGGATGTAGTGTTAGTTAAGGTATGGCATCGATGTGTCCTGTTCTCTTGGGACCTGTAGTGCTGAATCACCTCTATGCATCGTCTTTCCAAGGACTGACTGCAGACGACTTCTTTCCCCATCCCTCCCTAAAGGGTAGTGGAAAAGGAATGAGGAAGATGTTGCCCTTTCCTCCTCGTGCTTGCCCTTCTTGCAAGCACGAGGAATGTGTTTGTATGTGTGCCTGTGCAAGAACTTACTAAACACGTCCCCGGGAAGCAGTGCGCTAGCATTCAGCGCTGCTTCTGCCCCAGGAGATTTGAACCTTTGCCTCCTGGTGTTCTGACCACCCAGCTGCATGTTAGCCTAAAGAAAGGTTGCGTTTCCCCTGCTCTCTTGCTGAAACCCTGCAATGGTGCAAACAAAAAAATGACTTCTAGGGACAAAAAGCAAGTCATTTGTAGGCTGGTGATTCGGGACCTCCGGTAAGGTCCCGAATCACCAGCTTAGGTTGGATATTAGGAAGAACTTCTTTACTGAAAGGGTTGTTAGGCATTGGAATGGGCTGCCCGGGGAAGTGGTTGAGTCACCATGCCTGGAGGTCTTTAAAAGACGTTTAGATGTTGCGCTTAGTGACATGGTTTAGTGGAGGACTTGTTAGTGTTAGGTCAGGGGTTGGACTGGGTGATCTTGGAGGTCTCTTCCAATCTAGACGATTCTGTGATTCTGTGGAGTGGTGGAGAGAGTCGTGCTGGCCATGTCATGAAGTTACCTCATGGGTTTAATGCTGTATCTTGTTTGCTGTTTTGTTAGCTTACCAAAACTGAGATCTTCCTGAAGCAGTACAAAAGGGGTGGAGGAAACTGATTTCAATTTTAGCTACCTAGGTATTGAAAGAATACAGTTAACTCATCAACAGAGATGAACAAATAAAGCCAAGGCTTTTCCCCTTGATTTTGTTTACAGTGTAGGAGAAGAAAATGAAGCCTGAAGAAAGATTTGAAGCAGGAATGCAAATAGGCGTTAAACTGCCTTTAAATTACTCTGTGCTACGTTTTAGTCTAAAATGCAGATACGCTTTAACTGGGCATTTACACGTTTGGAAAATGGGTGGAGTAAATAGAGGTGGTGGTTAAAGAATCCGGACCAGGTCATGTACTGTGTCTTGGTAATTTACTTACTGTTTGAATATAATACTGTAGTTACTTTAAAAAGCTGTAAAAACTGAGGCAGCTTGCATATTTTGAAAGTCCTCGTTGGTGTCAAAGGAAACCATGACATAAGAGCAAGTACTTAGAAATTTTTAAGCTTTTCAACAACAGCTCAGCTGCACACGCCAAAAAAGAAAAAAAATAATCTGTCTAGCCTGTGTAAATACAACCCTGGAAATAGAGTTAATTTGCAGTGTTCCTCCTCCTCCTCCTCCCCTCTCTCTTGTTTCTATTTCTGCTGAAGATTAGGCTGTAGATTATGTTAAAGTCTCTAGTTTTTGTTCTCTTTGCTGCTAGTAAACATTTGCCCTTTAAATAGAAACATTTTGCTTAAGACAGCAATCATTTATTTGTGCCACCTGTGCCAAACGGTTTGGAGTTTTGCTTTGCTGTGTCTCCAGCACTGCTGTAGCTGCAGGTAGGTCTGTGTGCCCTCCTCTGTTTTTAATTTCAGTTTCTGGTTGTTTTCATCTATTTCCATTTTATTTATTTATTTATTTTTGCCAGGAAAGGTGCCGAAGCATTCAGGCAGCATTCTTGGGCATTCGTGTTTTTGTTCCAGGAGCGGATCATTCAAAGGAAGCCAACGACATGTGTTGTTTTGGCCACTTTCCCAGGAGAAAATCTTGAGTTTTATCAATCCAACAGGCCTGGCTTAATTCTGTTAACTTCAGTTTCTAGGATGGAGAGTGCCAATGGTAATGGTATTCGTAAAAGACCAAAAAAAAAAAAAAGTGAATGTGGGATCACACTTTTTTTTTTTCAATGAGTCACTTGCTCATCTCTTCTTTTTTTTTTTATTTTTTTTTCCTTCCATTGGCTGATATTTACCCAATTTTGTCAGAATGAAGTTGTTGGGATTTTTGTTTTGTTTTACTATACGGCTGGGCGGAGACTTGATTAATTTTCCAGTGGGAGAAGGGCTGTATTCAGGACGTGTGCTCTTAGAAAATCCCCCTAAGAGAAACCTCTGTGCATTCTTTGATAGCAAGAAAAGCTTCAATTTAAGGCTGGAAATTGCCTCTAAATAGAAAGTTGTAGGCTTCTTCAGTGCTGATGCTCGTGGAATTATTTGTCTCATGGAGGCCCTGCTAATTAGGCTGGCTGAACCGAGCGGCATTAAGAGTGTTGCCAAGCTACCCGTGGAGCCGTCGGGGCTGCAATCAAACCCTGCTATTACGGCGTGCGGGGCGGATGCTCTCCTGTGACCCGGGTCCAGCTAACCGGCGGCTGTAAGGCGCTTTGCTTCTTGTTGCAGCTTTTCAAGCAGGGGCTGAGCTCTGGCCAGCGCATCACAGGAGGAGCACGTCTCTGCTTGGCGTATGCTGGAGCCGTAACAGATTTGATCTGTGCGTTTCCACTCGCTGATCTCTCTTCTGCATGCTCTTGGTTCTGTTTCTTCCCTGTGGACTTCCTGACAGGTAAAACAAATACAGCAAAAAAAGAGTTACGGCGTGGTTCGCCAGGAGCACTCGAGAGCATTAGCACCGTGCCTTGGTAAAGGATGAACCGTTGCTGAGATGGGATGTACGAGCCATCCAGGAGTGATTAAGTTCTGTAGTTTAAAGGAAAAAAAAAACAAAGCAAGAAGTTCAAAGAAATGCCATTCACCTAACTGCAGTTTATGATTTTATCTGGCAAATGGTGTCATTCATTAAAAATTGTTATGCAAACTAGAAATAGAGCTCCCAGTTCACGTTTCTTTGAAGCAGTCAGTTACAGAAACAAGAATGCCTTTAAATATTACATAGTTTGTTTGTTGCACGTGTGTGCTTTGCACATCTAGTGAACGCATGCAACCCTGACGCACGGAGAGGTGAGGGCCCTTAAACCTGCCAAGGGATGCCCACTTCCTGATAGCTTTTTGATCACCGTTTTGGCTTCTAAGCGCGTTCCTTCCATCTTTTAATTACGTTCCTTCTGTTTTTTCTCACTTGCAATTGTAAAGGATCTCTGGCAAGGACAACAGGTGCTTATGGAGAAGGCTGGTATCAGCGCAGCACTGTTTGTAACTGGTCTGTAGTTCAGCAGCTGCAAAGTGCCTGGGAAAATCTCTGCAGTGAGACACCTTGGCGGTGCTTTTTGCCGAGTATTTATTTTGGCCAGCGCTGGGACGGATTAGGATCTCCTCTGTGGGATGTACTCCTGTATTTTAACAAAAGTATCTTTAAGTGCTTTTCTCAGCTGTTGATGGATTCTTGCTTTTGTCGTATTAACAAGTATTTAGCAAAAGGGGTGCAGTTGTTTTAGAAGATAATACGTTCGTGATAGGAAAATGCAGTTAGGGATCTGGTGAGGACAAAGAAGGATTAAAAAAAAAAAGAAACAGATTTGTGTCTATTTTAATTGTAACACATATTTTTATAGAGCTTAAAATTGCTTACAATTCTACGTTTCATCTTCCACTTAAAATTTTAACTCCGTTATCAGAGCCTTTAATGCTTTCAGGGGAGGAGTGCCATTCTCAAAATGCCTTTTAATTATCCTGCTCACATCTAGTGCACCTTCTGCTTGCTGAGTGTTTAGAAACTTTTCAGAGCTCTGTCCTTTTTAATCCCTGCAAGGAAGCCATGGTTTTGAAGGAAAACATTAATTTCAATCACGTTCTGTTTTTCTGAGACAAGGAACAAAAATGTGTATTGAAACTGTTCTGGGGTTGCAAAGTCTTATAGTTAAAACCTGATTTATGATCTTGGGCATAGGACACTCAAACTAAGATTGAAAACCTGTACCATAATAACAGATTCAGAAGACTGTCTTTTACCTTGTATCTTAGTAAGGTGCCTGTCTTACTGCCCCTTGTCATGGCGATTTAAGGTAGAATTGGCTGATAGAAAACTCACTACAGCACCTTTTAAAAAAACAAACAAACAAAAACAGGTGCTAATTTCTAAGAATGGATTGCAGATAATTAAATGTAAGCTGATGCTCAAAACCCTGCTAGCATCTTCCTGTTGCCCCAAAAGTTTCCAGAGGCGAAGAGAGCACGAGGGTGCAGGCATGCACGCGTGCTGCCGGTGGATGGGATGGGCAGGCTCTGAGTGCTGTGTAAAAAAGCCTGTGCAGCCCAGAGGCCCAAAACCCTCAAAATATGAGGAGTCCAGCCAGTCGTGGTCAAGACTATGTGTGTGTAACAGCACTGGGTGCTGCCCAAATCCCCACTGCTTGCAGTCACACTCAGCCAAATGCCTAGCTTGAAGAAAGGAAGGCTGTGGTGAGATGAGGGCCCTCAGCCTGTCCTAGGGACGCCTACATCTTAGTAGCTTTTCAAAGCCCATTTTGCTTTTCAGCCACCAGCTGCTCCTAGCACCCGATCCGTGCCCTGTAAGGTTGACCTGAGGAGCAGTGCCTGCTCCTGGGCGGCTGCCTGGCACTGAAGATGCCACTTGCATGCTTCGGCTCCTCTTCATGCTGGAGAGACTTGAAATCATGTGCATCACACACAACTTTCATTAGTCCTTCTGAAACTGGGCCGGTCTGCAGACAGGAACATGGGATTTATAAGGCTGGAAGGAAAGTATTCCTGGGGGAAGTCAGCTCTGTAACCTAGTTGGTTATTGTGCTCGCCTGCTAAGAAGACCTTGGCAGCCCCTCTGTGTGGGTTTTCTGGATCATCCTGTAGAGTGTCTGTGTGCATTAACTTCCCAGTGACCCCGGTGTGTAATTAGGATGCTTTCAATTACCCTGATGGGTAACTTCACCCCGTTAATGATGTTGAAGCAGGCACTCTGGATTTCACTAGTGTCTGTCTGCTGTGATCTTCAATAGCTGGCTTTACAGATACAGTGTTTGCGTGTAGAAAATAAAACAAAATGTTCCTTCTGATGCGGTTCTGAAAGAGGTCTGCATAACTGATCTTGAGCAATAACTTCAGCTCGAATTCTGTAATCGGCTTCCAGTTTAAGTTATACATTGTGCTGTTGTTTATCAGGTTTATGTGTGAGTTTTACGAATATCTTCTGACATGGTATTTTTTTCTTTCAGCCTTTCTTCCAACTTGTGAAGTTACGGAAACTTGGACTTAGTGATAATGAAATCCAGCGACTTCCTCCAGAAATAGCAAATTTCATGCAGCTGGTGGAACTTGATTTATCTCGAAATGGTAAGTTACAAAGTTAATTTGTTTGATTTTTATACTGTCACATGATGTGATCTACAAAGCTGGATTAGTAGGGTTTTTCTGTCTCTGAAGCTGCTATCTATGTCCTGCAGAATGCTCTTCTGTGTAATGCATGGATTTGCCTGTAGTTCAAGATGGGAAGGAGGGAATGAGCAGAGGAGAGGCAGTGGTAGAAATACAGTAAAAAGATAATGCTTAACTGTAGTTTTGCTTTTCTGAGAGTTTGCCTTATTTTCCAATTTAAAGAATGCTTTGAATCCTATTTTTATGTGTATCTGTCACTATGTTTAACCTCTTTTTCTTAAATTCTAGGCATTTGGAGAGCTCAGGGAAAAAAAAGAGGTTGAAAGAATAAAGCTCCTGTCTGCCCAAAAAAAGGGTGCCTCTGGGTTAGAAGTTGAGTTCTGTATTTCTGCTGTCCTCTTTACCTGTGATTAGCAAGAGGCAGAGTGCTTGTATTTCTAGTTTTGCTTCTGGAAGAAAAATCAATCTTATCACTTGCAGAGGGAAATTTAGAAAAGGATGCTGGGAGAAACTGTATTTTAAAATCTGTTGTTGTTGGAAACCATGTGGATTTACCACTCTGCTGTAAAGTTTGCTGCTGCTCTTATAGTGTCTTAAGCCATGATGGAATGAAATCAGCTTGGGTTTTGCCCTCCTCCCCCCCTTTATTTTTTTGGTGACCTGGTGAACTTAACCGTTCCGAAAGAAGTTCGGGCCTGGTGGGTCACCTTTAGGCAGCCTTATGACCCAGTGGTCTAGAAAAAGCGAATCAGTGCTACCGAATTAGAGCAACTGTCAGCTATTTCTGCCTCCGTACATTCAGTGGGTATGCACAGAATGCTCTCTGAGGTGTGACGGATGGGGAGGGAGAGACCAAGGCTGTGCAGCCTTGTAAATAAGTGAGGGATGTAACTGAATATTGGGAGAAGAAATAATGCATTGGGAAGCCTTTTCTTGTGACAGTTCAACATCACGTTGGCTCTGTGCTGCCAAAGAATATTCAGCGGTCACCTCACCTTCCTGTAACTATTGGAATTTTGCATCTTTCCTTTGTATTTGTTTGGTGCTTCTAATGCAATCTGGTAATCTGATGAAGCATAATGAGACTCTAGGCAGTGTCTAAAAAAAAAAACCTGTGAACCATATAATGTTATGCACTTTTGCAAACCTCATAAAAGAAGAAAACTGGAAAGAAATCACCTAAGAAACAGAAGAGACACATTAGTTAAAATATTTTAGAAATACATGAGGATTAACTGACGCAGTATTTTGGCTACTGAGTTTGGCTGGGATGGGTGCTGTCTATGACAGATCTTATAAAAGGAAATACTGTGTTGGCTTAGTAACTCTTTTTGCAAATGAATAACTAGCTGCAAAAGAGCTGATGGATCAGAGCCATGTGAACTATTGTCAGCCTGACTTGAAAGTTGGCTTGAGAGCTGAACTGTAACAAGAACAGATGGTGTGAACATTTATGGTTGGGTAGATGCATGTGTCATTAGAAGTAACTGCACCAGGAAGTGTTTTCTAAAGTGATGTGTTGGGCTAATGCAGGTTGCAGGAAGCAATTTCTTTGCGATGTCCAAAGTCCAATGTTAATCATGCATTTTATTGCGTTGCTTATTTTTCTCCGTGGTTCATTGCAGAAGGTGACTGATACTGCTGTCCTCTGCTTAATCACGTTGCAGATACTACACGACTCAAACTGAAAACAAGACGCCCTGTGAGGTGATACAGGGGTCCGCTGCAGAGGAAGGCTGATGTTACTTTCCACTGTTTAGTCTTTTTTTGGTTGTCTCACAACTCCTTTGGCTCTCCAAATTAAAAGGCAAAACACACGCCATATGTGATGCTGCAGGGGGAAATTCTCACATGAGATTTTGGCTATTATAATATTTTTGTTTCTTAGCTTTGTATTTAGAACCCAACTTCCAATATGTTAGATTCACAACCTGCCAAAGATTTCTCCTGTTCCCTGGTTTGCACTTTATCAGTTTCTGTTTTTCTAATTAAAAAACTATTTAGGGAAAAAAATGAGAACTCTTTGTATTCCTTTCAGGCACGGAAAAACAGCCCAGCTTTTCAAAATTCAGTATGCGGCATGAATAGGAAAGCGTGATGGTGACATCTGAACTTGGGAAATAAGAGATCATTGTTCTGTGTTTTTTGTTGTTTTAGCTGTCTGGTTCGCTGTACTAATTGCTTTCAGTTCTGGCCATTCTGTTTCCTCAAGAGCTTAAAAATGCAAATATAAATGCATTTAGTGATCTGTGTGAGGAGTAGCCCTCTATATTTTAACCTCTCTTCAAAGGAGGAGGACGAAAGGCTTTTGAATAAACAAAGTGCTTCCATTTCCCTCTTAGTAAAATAGTAACATGCCCTCCTTTCTCATTGCCTTCTAATCCTTTGGTCCGCATGTGATCTCGGAAGCTGCGTGAGCTGGTGCGTGTGTCGGATGGCTGAACTTTGGGATGCTTCCAGCCGTGGCCCGCTGTGTTTTGTGCAGTGGCGAGGAGCTGTGTCTGGAGGTGGGTCGATTCCCCTCCAGCGGGATCCCTGCTGACCCTTCGGGGCCAGCTCTGGATGCCTGTGCAGTGCAGCGTTACATTCTCTAAGTGTAGCTCTAGATCATGGGCCCTCAGTAAAAATGAACGGGGAAACTCTTGGAGTGTGGCTTTCTTAGATTCCCAAGTGTTTTAAAATGCCGAAGACGCGTTCATCTGTGGTAAGAATGTGCTACAGCTAATCTTTTAAGCAGTTTTTGGTTAGTAGGTGAATATAGGACTACAAAAATCCTTCAAAATAAAACTTGAGAATCTTCAGCAGGTGTAAACTTGATGTTCTGTTGTTGTGGGGTGGTGTACGTGGGGGAGGTCTGGTGACAATAAGGCGAGACAGCAGAGTCCAGAAGGAAGAGGGTTTGGAGAAGGCTAGGAGCCATGTGATCTTCAACTTTTCCTTGATTGATGCTATTTCTTACTCCTCTGTGAGGATGTGTAGGTTTCATAGGAAGCATCCCCACCATGCTTTTCTAGTCCGGATGAGGCTGGTATTTGAGCAAAGGCTGAATGGGTGAATCGAAGATGGGAATATCGGGGGCAGAGGAAGGCTGTGCTGAATGAACATCACAGCGAGGGTGAACACTTTGAAGGTTATTTGGCATGCACTTTATCTCTGCCCCTAGGTCTCAGGTTGTTCAAAAAGCTGATGTACCGGGTCTGAAGCTGAGGAAAGCTGACTTATGGGACGTTGACAGCGGATGCTGGAGCTTTTGGGTTGCTGGCAGAGTGTGTCTGAGACTAGGAGTATTCCCTGTAGCATCTTCTGAGGCACGGGACTCTGCTGCTCAACTGCTGTGTGTCTGAGGTGTCTGCTGGTTCCCTCAGCCTCCCCACAGTTAGGTAAATCCCGTCCAGGGTTCTCACCTCGCTGGTGAACTTGGGGTTGCTGAAGCAAACATACGTAGTTTGGGCAGGGCTCCTGTGCTTTGCATCGAGTTTCAGAGCAAGTCTTTGCTCTGGGTGGTACAGGAGAGAACCTGCTCTAGGCAGAATAAGAAATGTGCGTGTGCTGTTTTCCCACAGCACTCAGGACAAGCTCTCAGTCTCTGAAGACCCTGTGATTGAGAAAAGTACAATCCCAAGGAAGAAAGATGCTATGAAATTTCTGCAGCTTTTCCTTGGAGCCTCGGCAGGCACTGCGCTTGAGCTTCCCTCACTCCGGTGCTTCTTGTTTGAAATCCCTTGGAAGTGCAGCACGCTGCTTGCTGCCCATGCTGTTCCTCCCGCAGAGGTTTCCTGCAGTGGCTCCCCACCCCCTTTTCTGCAAAATCACCCGCAGAATCCCTTGGGGGCTAAGTTCGTAGAGCTTAGGGCCCTGCCATCCCAGATTCATTAAAATGTTAATGGCTTTTCTTGTTTTGTAGCTTCTTCCAGACAGGAGGGGTGCAGCACGAAGTTTCTGTAGTTAATGTAATGCATGCTGATATTTGGGATTATGCAGGCCGTGTGTGTGCTGTACTGTTGCAGACGTGGTGCATTCCTTTTTATTGTCCCTCTTCTACAAGAATGTGTTTTTATTTGTTTGCCTTTGATAAGTATTAAATCCTCTAGATTCCACTGATATGTTTTTGTCACGTTGAATATTCCTTAAAACGCCCCACAGGTGTTAACTTATTTGTAGTATTTTTGTCTGAAGGAAGTTTCTACCGCGCATACTTTCTCTTAGTAATTTATGTAGTGTGGAGTTTGGGATTATTATTATTTTTTCTTCTTAAAACCTTTGTAGTGGGTTTGTGCTGGTTCTGTTCTGACTCCGGTCTCCGTGGAGCTGTGATCGGTTACGTGGTGAACCGAGGAGTGACAGGTTTGCTGTGGCAGCTACTAAAGAAATCTGTGCGTGGGCAGGCCTTGTCAAGCCATATTTGACTCAGCATGGTGCTTGGTACCAGAATCTCAAAACGGTTCTTTGCTTTGATATCACTTAATAATAATATTCAGTTCAATGTGTGAGCTTGGATACCTACTGTAGACTCTGGCTATATATTAGTTACTACCTATTTCTGCAGTTTCTGGTTAAACTGAGCTCACGACTACAGATAGTACAGTTGCTTTGGATACAAGCGTCATGAAATCAGGATCTGCATTCCAAAAATCCTGTCTCAACACAGTTGCCACATTATGGCAAATATGCTACCGTTTCTGTGCAAATAATTGCATGTTTCACAAACGATAAATATGCTGCTTCAGGATTACCCTAGGAGTAGAAATGGTTCATCAGAAGCATCTAAATAGTAGTAACGCTGTAGTGTAAGGAGAGAGCTACTGCTGCTAAAGGCTGACAGTCTGACCAGTGCCCAGCATCCCTCAGGTCAACTTCTGGCAGCTGCAAGCCATTGTCCCAAATGCAGTGAGCCTTATTTTACGTTTTCCTCCTTCCAAAATGCATTATATTTGTAGACTTGGACATTTTTAGTTGATACTGTCTTCAGTTATCATTGTAGTTTCAGAAATCAAGAGCAGCAATATTTAAACTCCATTTCCAGTTGCAAGCAGTTTGATATTACTGCTTTGTATTCGAAAAGTTTATTCTTTTCAGTTGCTTTACAGTCTAATTAAAAGTCTGTTTGCAGGTCTTAGTCATCCTCGGAACACCACATTCATTGCATGCTGCGTGATATGTACCTTTATTCAAAGAAGTATTTTAAAGCTTCCTTAGGGTGCTTCCGGAGCACACGTAGCTGATGTACAGAGTGTCAGTCAGTTAATGCAGCAGGAGAGTGGTGTGTAATCCGTGCTTCACTTTCTCTCAGTGTCATCTCACTCGCTTGTATTGCAGCATGCACACCCATGCTTTCCCTTTTAATTCAGCTGTCTGCTATCAAATACATACCTGTCATCCCTTCTCTAGAATTATCTTCCTTCTGCTCATAAAATGGGTAAGTATCCCCACAAAAAAAGCAAGATAACCAGTGTTTTCAGACTAGAAGTACTGACTGAGAGGAAAGGGCTTGAACACTTGTTTCAGTACAGCCTGGGTTGGTGACCCGGCCATTTAACAGTGAGAACATAAGCTAATTAGGCAGAAGCACTCTAAGGCTTCTGATCCTGTCCTGCAGTTCCACTCAGGCTACGCTCCCTCATCTACCAGCTGCTGCCTTTTGACTTCTGGTCTAACCTCAGATTTCTCTCTGCCTGTGCTGCGCTTCTCCAGCATCTGAACGAGACCTCCTCCATGAAGCCATCTCCCTCTCAGCCTGGCACCAGCTGCCCCATCACAAATGTGCTGGTACAATGCTGGCAGTAAATGGTAAAACCCAGACTGCTGGGAAGTACATTTAAATTTACACTTGCTTGGTGGATGAGAAAGAAAAAGAAGGAAACAAGATGTGTGGTGAGGCAGTAGAGTTTGCAAATGGATTTTTTTTTGTTAAAATATATGGCTGCTAGATTTGGTAGGCTTCTTGTTCACCTTCAGAACTGCTCTCTGTTCAGGTGAGCACTTAAAGACTTGCTCTCCACTTCCTGCCGTAGATGGTTCTTACCCGATACAAGAAAGCATCCTATGAATGCTCTCACTGTAACACTCAATGTGAACACCTGAAAACCATGGGATATCCCATCAGAGATATTGTTGCTTGTGTAGTGGCAAAACACCACTGCAGGTGATGAAAAACCTTAGCCTATGTCAGGCTAGTGACTTGTATTTGTGTGTGCGCTAAGGAAGGTAAGGCTCCCTTGTTGTAGACTAGCAGAAAACACAATTTTTCACTCTTTCAAGTGGTTGCTTGCTGGCAGTTGTGTGTATGTTAATACTAATTTCTAGTGACATATTTTCTTTGTATTATCTCCCATACCTCTCTTGAAGTTGGTTTAAAGATACTGTTTAAAACACAGTATCATCTTCATGTTTTAAATGTGAAGTTTAGGTATCGGTACACAAAGAAGAGTACTGGGGAAGAAAAACATCTACTGCAAACTGCTTTCAGATGTGGAGCACTGCTGAACCCCATAGACATGTAGAAATTCTTGCTCACTTTGAAGAAGTGATGTGCAAGTTGGAATTTGTGAATCTCCGTCGCTAAAATTGAGATGAATGTGATGTCTGTAAGTTGCAGGAGGAGGAGGTGAGCTTTGCAAGGTGAGAGAGACAAGACCCTACCTAGTCAGTGAAGAAAGCCTGTCAGGGAAGGGGAAAGAAAAGAAACAGCAAGTGCTGGCTGTGATTGGGAAAGAAGATAAGTCAAATCTCATGATGGAATGATCTAATTAGGGAAGTTTAGAAGGTGTTATTTCTAAATGGATTATAGAAAAGTAGATTTTTTGCAACACAGTGATTTTTCTATCATGGCATATTCTGCCAGATTTAGCTGTTTTTCTAGGGGAACCATGCTGTACATGTACACATGTATATATGACATTTGTACATATCTAGCAATTTTCATCCCAGTACTTGACTTCATCCAAATTCAAGAGAAGGCTGTGGATGAGTTTGAAGTTTTTTATTTTTTATTTATTTATTTATTTTATTTTATTTTTATTTTTTTTGAAATCAGCAGGAAAGAGTTAGAAACAAACCTTTGGTCAAGCGTTAAACATCAGTTCATATGGGAGTGACAAACTAAATACTTCAATTTTCTTTGTCATTTTTATGATCTGTAATCTAGATTACAATCTGCAAACAGGCTTTGCTAGCTCTTTTTTTCCAGTGTTACTTGGGGTTTTTCTTAGGGAAGGTTAGATGTGATGACCGTAAAGTTACTGAAGAATTGATCCAATAGAAGTGCAACTTCGCTGTTGCAATGCTTACACAGTATCTGTCATCCACAGCTTCATAGGTAGAATGCTATATTTTCTCTTTTGTTAAGTATTTAATTCTTGCTAGCCTTGAAGTCCAAGACAGAAATCTTCATAAAAATGTCTCCTAGCCTTGTTTAACTCTCTCTTTTTGGTTAGGTGCTACTGAAAGATATAGAAGACCCAAATTCCTTGCTGAACTCGCGCTGTTCCACTTAGTTCACCTGGACCTGCTGTTTCCCTGTGCTCTAATCTTTGAGCTTTCTCCCTGGCCCTTTTCCTTATGTTTACAATTAGCAGCTCGTGATCCTATGTTTGTGCTTGTTTCTGCAGCTGAGAAGGACGGGCTGTTGATTTACCACAGGCTAGCTATTCAAAAAACAGCTCACTTTTAAGTCTTTACACAGTTGCCTCTTTACACAGTTGCCTCTTAAGTAACATGCCTACTATCTATGTATCTGTAAAATGCTCTTTTGTGAACATTTTTTTTTTTCCTGCTCCACTCCTCCCTTGAAAACGGGAAGTGTACAGAAACCAGGAGGAGGAGGAGGAAGGGATATACTTGCCTCACTTCAGTTTCTTGTTAATTATACGGTAAGGGATTTGGTTGAGAAAACCCAACCTGAACCTGTTTGTATATTTTCTGTAAAGCAGTGAAGGCGGCTCTTAAAAGAGCAATCTGTTCTTTGTGTATCCTCCGCCTTAGAGTTTGAAGAGGAAAATGTTACAACCTGTACAAGAGCCACTTAATCATAATAGTCTTTGCAAGAACAACGACTCCTGTCACATTTTGTCCCAGAAATTGTAACGCTTTAGGTAAAGAGGTTGATTACTTCAGCCTTCGGGGCTAGCAGCAAAACCTTCTGGCTTTTGGAACAGAAAGCAAGGAGAAAGCCTGACACATCATGGTGCATGCCATGATCTCAGAGTGGAAGTAGAGGGGGGATTAACCCTCCTCCAGCCCCCTGAGGAAGCAGACCCCCTGGGAGCCACAGGTCGCTGCCCTGGGAGAGGTGGGGGACGCGATGGTGACCTCTGTGAGGTACCAACCTCCTCAGCTGGGCTCTGCGGCTGAAGAGCCCTTTGCAAAGACAAATAAATACTTGCAGCACAAATTCCTTCTTGCAAGGCATTTCACTAAGTGGATAGTTTCCTCCTCAGTTTAGAAGGTGGAGGAGGTGGTGAGCGGGAAGGGAGGACTTCTATGAGGGCAAGCTTCAGCCCACTCAAGCCAGGCTTCTCCAAGTGCCTCTGTGCCATGGATGGCAGCAGGGACCCCCTGGAAATGACAGGAGAGCCTCGAGACTCCTGAATCCCTCAAACACCGTAGTGCTTCATGATTTAATGGGCTAGCTGGACCTTTAACGTGTGCATGTATGCATATTATACAACACTATAGTATATACTCAAGAGGAGGCAGGGGTAAAATTCTTCCATGTATCAAACTGGATGGATGTGGTCTGGTTATCTGTCCCCTGAGGGATAGTGCTGCGTTGGTTCATAGTCTGGAGTGGCCTTACTGGGCAAAAAATTGGCATAAACTCTTCAATACAGTAATGATTTAGCAATCACTAAGCGTTATGCAGGGTACGTAAGGTAGTGTGGGCCTTCTGTTCTGACAGCCTATAGGCCAGTCTGTGGGGTTCCCTTTGCTGGGGGGCGTGCAGCACTCCTGGCAGGGCATCATGCCAGGCTGCGGCCTAGGTACCAGGCATCAGAAATTATGTTCTCTGTTGCAGAATATGTAAAGAATGCTGGACATGTAGGCTTTTGGTAGAGAAAAGAATATATATTTTTTGAAATTTTATAGAAAAATGCTGTAAAAATGCTCCATACGAAAGGTTTTATCAGTTTAAAATGAAGGCTGCCTCCCCCTCACCTTCCCAGTCGTCAGAGGAAGGGAAGAGAAGGAAAGGGGATTGAGGCATGTTACTGTTGTAAAAATCTTCATCGTATATAGATTAGCACCAAACAAAAGGATATTTGGAAATAATTTTCTCATTCAGGCAGTACAGAATTCCCTAGTATCACACTTGATTCTTAAGTCATGTGTACGGTGCTTGAAAGATCATTACCTGATACCACAAGTTCTTGTGCAAACTAGAATGATAAATATCTGAAGAGGTATCTTGAGCGGAAATATGTGTGTGTGTATATATGTATACACCCTCTTATGTACACGACTGCCAAGCTTGATTTTTTTTTTCATCTACTTTGCTGGCATGACTTTTTGCTGCCACTGTATTTGTATTGTCGTACGTCACAGGGCTTATGCTTGGTCCATAGCTTTATTATTAGCAATGCTGCACAATCTGTATGCCAGAACATCTGGGGCATCCTGTAAATGTGGAGCATTCGTCAGTATGTGATATTAGAAGAATCCTAGATATTTAAGTAGGATTTGAGTTGGTTATCCAGCAGTGGCAAGAACAGCATTCAACCTTATTGCTGCTAATATTGGCAGAGATGTATGTGATAATGTCTGTAGCAAAATCTAGTAGTAAACAGTAATGGCAAAAGCTGCTTAATCCGTCAAGAGACAGAAGGACTTATTTACGTATTTTAATATCCTGTGTTGCATTTCAGTTGATTATGCCAATGCTTCTATTATGGACGATCATCTCCTTTGCTATAACAATCACCCCAGAATTTTTGTCATATACTAAACTGCTTCTTACCTTTTTTTCTTCTGAGGTCATTTATTCAAAACAATGCTATAGTTGTCTTCCCATGTAGTGATAGTGTCATAACTAGGTTGTGTTTTGCCTGATAAATTTCTTTAATCTTCATTTTTCAACCATGTTTTACTTACTAAAAGTATAATGAAACTCAGCTCAAAGAGAGGCACTGAATTTTTGTCTGTCCTTTGTTAGGTAGAGGAGAAAAAAGAATAGTGAAGGTATCGTGGCGGGGGGGGGGGGGGTATTTCCCTTTTTTCTTGTATCCATTACGCCTTCTTATTGAAGATTTCTGCTCTTGTAATGATTTCATAGCCTGGAATAAATAGGCTGGGAAGGCACACTTTACTTTCAAAACAGATTTTGTCATTTGCAAACACATACAAGCTACAGTGTCCATGCTGCTTTTTTGCAAGTAGTATCGTATGCTGGAGTAATTTTCTACTTAGCTCAGATACTTAACTGTTATTGTAGATAATACCCGAGCCTTGTAAAACAAGGAGGGTATAAAAATAGTTTGGTTTGAGAACGTATTTTGTTGTTGTTTTTTCTTTTCCCTGTAGCCCATTATATAGTAGTAGAAAAGAAATTATTTACAGTATGACAATAAAACCACACATTGGTAGAGGAAATCAGTAGTATGATTAGTTTCAGAAACTGTGTCATCATCAAAAATTTAAGTTTATATTCTGCTTTATATGTTTTGTGTGTGTATATATATATATGTATTTTCAAAACAAATTCAAATAATTACTTGAGCTTTTTTTTGGTTTGTTTTTTGTTTAATCCAGGAGAAGGATTCACACAGCAAGTGTGCATCTATATCTGAAGGGTGTGTTTCTGTGTGCATATATGCATGTATAAAAGTTGTGGACACTGGCTTGGTTGCAAAGACACAAGTTATTTAGAGTCCTGTGAAGCTTCAAAATAGCGATGTCCATTTGAGGACTCATAAGGCAGTGACAAACACTACATGGGTTCCTGTAGTTCAATACAAAGATCTGCTCTGAACTAGTTAAGGCTGATGTTAGTTAAGGCTAATGTTAGGTATAATTTTGATGTGGGGAGGGGCAGAGGGTAAGAAGAGAGAGAAAGATATTAAAAAAATAGGAGAAGTGAGCCACTGCTTTTGTTATTTTCCAGCTATTTTATCCAGAGGAGGATGGTAGGAGGAATAAATGGACAGTGAATGACAAACTTCTGTACTTAGTGCTGATAAACAGGGCTCTCAGTATCGGTGTTTCGCACTGCTGCAATGCAGGTAGAGGTTCCAACGTCTGTTGAGTGTATGTAGGACCTTTGTCGTCAATAATCCATTAGTGTAAATTCAGTCTTATACAGACAGTGCTCGCATCGAGGATTGGAATGAATAAAACCTTTGCTGTCTGTGTCTGTAAGTGCAATTTTCATTTTGTTTTGATTTCATGTATCGCATATAGGGAAGGGGAAAGTTTCCAGGTCTGTGTACTGTTTGAGTTCCTTTGGAGCACCCTTTTAAAAGTGAATGCTTTTTACATGAGCGTGTGGGTGGTGTTTTTTTTGGTGTTCTTTTTATTTATTTATTCTTAAAAAAAAAAAAAAATCACTTGCCATCTGCTTTGCCAGACAGAGCACCGTCCCTGCAATGACTTAAGTGCTTTTACTTTCTGGAGTATTAGCGGCATGCAAATAGTTTTAAGTATTTCATGTGTTGCAACAGTTTATCACTTTATCACAGAATTTATCACACCCTCATCATTTAATCTGGCAATCTTAATGTGGGTTTCTTTTTTTTTTTTTTTTCCTCCTTATGGTTATTTAGAAGTCAATATTCATAGCTGTTTAGTCCTTTCCTATGGTAGGGACAAAGTGTGAGCTTTTGACTGAGAAGAAAGGTCAGCAGAGATGGGTGTGCTTGTGGCACTTTGACACAGGCTGCTCGTTCCAGGTGTCCCTCCCTTGCATTCAGCAGCTCTTGTGGCTCCTTCTGAAGTAGGTTTGTGGCTGCTTCCAAAGTTCTTGGTGAAGAATCTGCTCACCGACTGTGTCACTGAAATGTATTCTGGCTGGGCGTGGATTAGCGAAACCCATGAAGAAGCTTGAAGAGTCTGACCACAAGGCTTGCTTCCTCCTCTGCCTGATGTCCCCTGTACAGGTGTCTGAGCCATGACACCACAGCTCCCTGCCTGTTTTTGCAGGCTCCTGCATGGCCCTTTGCCAGGAGAGATTGGTCTTTTTGTGAGGTGAACCACTACAGATGAGCAATCTTTTCTTAAACCCTGATTTGAGGGCTACGTTTTACCCATCCCTTCTAACCTTAAAGGCCTCACCTAATGTTTCACTCTGACCTTAGAGGCCTGCCAGTACCTAAAGGGGGCCTACAGAAAAGCTGGGGAGGGACTCTTTGTCGGGGGTGCGGTGATAGGACAAGGGGTAATGGCTTTAACTAAAAGAGGGTAGATTTAGATTAGAGATTAGGAGGAAATTCTTCACTCAGAGGGTGGTGAAGCACTGGCACAGGCTGCCCAGAGAAGCTGTGGATGCCCCATCCCTGGAGGTGTTCAAGGCCAGGCTGGATGGGGCTTTGGGCAACCTGGTCTGGTGGGAGGTGTCCCTGCCCATGACAGGGGTCTTTGGGCAACCTGGTCTGGTGGGAGGTGTCCCTGCCCATGACAGGGGTTTGGAGCTAGATGATCTTTAAGGTCCCTTCCAACCCAAACCATTCTGTGTTTCTATGATTTATCTTGCCGTTACTGGATTTCTAATATCAAATGTTTACCCTTAGGTATCCAAGTTGTTATGAAGGAGTTTTGTGAGAGATATAAAGCATCTCTGACAGGAGTTTGTCTCTAAAATAATCTGTTTTCTTATATGGGAGAGCTGGTGCCAATGGCAGACCTTAGGCTTTGTGTAGTTTTAAAAGGAGTATATCTTCACCACCCCATAAAATGAACTTTGTACCTTGCGTACCACTTCATGTAAACCTTGCACTGAGCGGCTTTGGCCCTGCAGTTTGGTGTTGTGGAAGAGCAGCTTTGTTGTTGTTCCATGTGCTGCACTGTGGATGTTCATCTCTGTTGTTCATAAATTGTTTTGATATTTAGTAATGCTCGCAGCGGATCCATCATCTGAAGGCACAGTGTGTTTTTGGGATTGGTGAATGGTCCACTCCAGAGCTATTTGTAAACTTCAGGAATCGTTTATCCTGCTTAGGCTTTATAACTGCTTAGGCTAATTTCAGACCTGTGCCTGGTGAATATGCAGGGAGCACTAGGGTTTGTGATAGAGTTTATTTTTCCTTTGGGAGAAGGGCATGACTCATGCACTTCAGAGAGCACCACTTGGGATGCAGTGAAACCCACTGGGTGGTGCCTGTCCACCTCCATCCCTCCATCCCTTCCCAATCACTTAAGAAACAGAAGAGGGTTCCCAGGAGATGTTCTTGTACCGACCCTTCACTGACCATTCACACCTGGTGATGGGGGCGGTTTGGGAGATGTTCATGCTGGTTTGGGATCCAGTTCTGAGTTGGAATGAGTCAGAACAAGCGCATTTGCTCAGATGACCTGGCAGGAGATGGAGCCTGATGAGCAGGTACTTTCCTTCTGTGCCTCCCATCACGCTGCTCAGGGGGAGAAGAGCTGAATGAAATATATAGGCGTTCAATCCTGAGCTACTCAGCTAGGTAGGAAGAGACCTAATTTCCAAATATTTTTCAGCGTATTTAGGTCACTGATGGCTGCTGAAGTCAGTGGTGCTACTTACATGAGGAAAATCTATGAAGACGTTTCCTGAAGTATTATTTGTGGTGAGAATTGCAGGAAGGGGAGAGGGAATAGATGTAATACTCCGTAGAAAGAATGGAAATAGGAAAACCTGATCACAAGACTGATTTTTATTTTAAGATTTACCGCCTTTTCTGTTGAATTCCTTTCCAAGTGAATCATAACAATCTAAGTTGTTAAATAAGGAAACCAAGCATATTTGTTCCATTCTTGCTGGATCTTGATGGCAATAAACAAGGACTTACACAGAGGGCCCACAGGCTACTCATAGAAATGTAGCTGGAAGTAAGAGGCCCAGAACAGCATTTTATTTTTAAGACAGCACTGACGAGCCTCACTAGATAAATGTGTAATATTGAAGATACCTGAAAAAAAATGTTTTCACATAGAAATATCTCTGATTACTTTCTGGCAATTTGAAGTAGTATGCTAGCTCTTATTTGGGACCTGTTGTTTGAATAATTTGAATAATATTTTCAAATTAACTGTCTTTATTGTGAGGAAGGCTGGTTCTGTTCCCGTGTGTGTGTTATGAGTAGAGAGACTTGCATGTTCTCTTCTTCCCTTCCTTGTTTTCCCTCCTCCTGTACTTTCTGCCAGCACAGATTGTGGGTGTGTATTGATCAAATTACAAGAGGTTCAGACTTTAATTGGTTCTTTAGAACAGTCTTAGGATGTGGAGAATCTTTTTATTTATTTATTTATTTATTTTCTGGACAGAGACTGATAAAGATCAGTTCAAGGACAGGTGAGTAGTTTAGGTTCAGTAAAAAGCATGTGGAGCAGGAGAGGGAAATGGGATTTGAAAAAGCACAAAATGGCTCTGCCCTGCTGGTTGCTCTTGCTCTCATTTGACGTATGAGTACTTGGACATGAAACAGTCTTGCATGTTGAAATGTCTTGAAAGATACCAAGATAACTCCTTGCAGTAGCAAGTTACTGAATGTAATGAGGCAATAGTTTCAGTGTAGATGCAGTACAGTTGTTGATGATGTTTGTTTTTTTTCCCTTTTTTTCTTCTGCAGATATTCCTGAAATACCAGAAAGCATCTCATTCTGCAAAGCACTACAGGTAGCAGATTTCAGTGGGAATCCACTGACTAGGTAATTTCCACCTTCTCAGTACTTGCCATACCAGAATTACAATCTTGCTGTAACAATTACAATTTTAAATAAGCCCTTAAAAATTGTGATCTAGCATCTCTATGAAATCTTGCCAACAGCGTCTGTCTCTGGCAGTGATTGTAGCAAAAGTTCAGATTTAAAAAGCGATGTGCATCTTTACTGGGAGGGGATGAAATTTGTTAGCCAACCAGGAAAAATGTAAATCTGATTCTCTCAATTTTCATTTCTCCTCTTAAATGCGTAGGATAACCACGCTCATACTTGGGAGAGATAAGGCAATGGTTAGCATGAATGCATTGGCACAAACCCAGGTGCCTGACAATTTGGAATAGATCAGCCGCTGCAGATAATGGCTTTTTCTAATGATTAAAGCTTGGACTAGTGTTTCATCACTCTCCCATCAATTGGGACACAGTGACATGCAGTAACATGTGGCAAAAATGTACTGCATACGTTGGTGGCTGCTACTGCAGCTCCTGGTCTGTGTTCTGATGAACTGGGGCCTGGGGATTACACACATCTACAGAAGAGGAGCTTTGTTTACGTTTCTGTGTTCCACTTGCTGACAATTTGGAATTTATATAGTGAAATGAGACTGGAGATAGCAAGGAAGAGAAGAGGTGATCTGCCAGCTAAGGCCTTTGAACACTATTTGGAGAACGATTTCCTAAACCAGCCTGTGCCACAGAGCTCCTTTGTGATGCTGAGCAATTCACATAAGCTGGAGTATTCACAGTGGGCATTAACCGACTTGCTTTGCTGTGCGCTGAGATAGGCTGGGAATACTTGCATGATTAGCTGGCTGGCTGGAGTGCATGAGTGGTAACAAACAGCTGAGTGTCTGTAATATCTTAAGCCGCTGCAGCGGTTTTGCAGGACAGCTTCTCCCACATAGGCAGCTGAGATTCTTCAGAGCTGCGCTTTGAATATAGCGCATAGTGCATTCTAAGTTCTCTGGAAATTTGGATCTCTAAGCATTAAAGGGACACTTGTGATCTTAATCCCTGGGCCTCTGTAGCCCATTTATATACTGAGGATAATAATACCGCAAAAATCTGGTAAAGCAAACTGAAGCTGAACTGGTGTTTAGATATTAAAGTGATGAGGGTCACTGAACAGCCTTTTCCCAGAGATGAGTGCGCTGTACATAAAGCACAGAGCTGCATCTCATGGTAATGAAATAAAAAAAAAAAAAAAAAGTAGCAGCATGTTAGTTGTTGTTGTTCTCCATTTTGTGCACTGAATAAGGCCTGAGGCCCAAGCGATGGATCTCCTTCAACAGCATCTGTAAGGCATAACTACAGCTGAGAGGAATTAACAAAAGAATTGAAAGGCTTTTTAATGGGGTTGAAATAGATCTCATCATTCTTTGTTGGTGCTTGCAGGAGAACTTTAAAAAATCTTGATAAAGTGGCTCCAAAGTATGTGTGTGTCCTGGAAAATATCACTCCAAGCAACCTAGTAAGTTAGAAAACAGAGATAACAGAAGCTGTTTACACACGGTTGCCTGGTGCTTCCTATGATGAGGTCCAGAATTTCAGTTTTACCTGTGTAACAGCATGTAGGTCTTGGCACTAATTAGCCCAGATAGAGTGATAAAGCCTAGCAGTCATTTCCTTTTATGTGTGATATGCTGGAACTTTTTTTTTTAAGCTATCGATTCTTGCTCTTGTTTTCACTAAGCTTAAAAGCCAGTCAGAGATCTTCCCAATCAATGCCCTTCTACTAAT
Organism: Cygnus olor; assembly: GCF_009769625.2. NCBI lineage: Eukaryota > Metazoa > Chordata > Aves > Anseriformes > Anatidae > Cygnus > Cygnus olor. The sequence continues at coordinate 25,433,290 of NC_049171.1, forward strand.
ACAGTATGTTGCCTCATTGTCAAATTTACTGGCTGATGAATCTGCAGTATTAAAAGTGGCTGCTTTTTAGCTGCTTTCAGATGATTTTGGGGCTTATATTAAAAAGGAGGCCCATTTTTGTAGGTTAGACTAGAAGACCACAATAGATATACACAATGCTATAGATAATCAGAACGTTTAACTCTAGTCTTAAGAGTATTAGAGCCTAAATGGTAAAACTGCTGCTTCCAAGCATGTTACTACTATTGTACAGGTAGGGGGGTGTACAGCTCGCATTGTAGAGACACCAAGTGGGTTCTGTTAGTAATGTACAGAACATGACAGTGCAGTACGGGGTTGAGCACATGCGAAGTCCCCCTACTGTCATTTGTCTGCTTCCCTTTCCCCATCACGTGCAGTTGTTTGCCTGCGCACCGCGTCTCCTGTTAGAGGTCTGCAGGTTGCACCGTGTACCTGGAGCTGGGGGACGTGGGGAGCAGGAACCAAACCAAATGCTACGGCCTGAGCTTAGGTTGCAGGCTCTGAGGATCATGCAGAAGGTGGCCGGCTGAGCAAAGGACCTCTCCTCCCCTGCATCACCACTGCTTTTACCCTACCTGTCTCCTGTGTCTGCGCACTGCGAGCGGAGCTGCTTGGTGCACCCTGGCTGCCAGAGAGCAGGGGTGCAGGGATCCTTCGGAGTGAGCAGGGGGAAGCCAAGCATTGCAGAAAACTGGTGTTGAACCAAAAGGCTTTGGGACTTGGGGAGCATTTTGCATATGCTTGCATTTTATAGTGAAAGAGGAGAGGGATTACGTGCTGTTGTGTTGTGAAGCAGTGAACGTGGAGTGCTGTAACAACGGAACATTGTCCTGATAGCAAACAGACTGTTTCTTCAAAACGCAGCAGCTGAAGAACAGCCTAGTAGCTAACACAAAATGGCCCTGCTGTAAGCATGTAGGCAACGGAATGTACATGCATGAAACTAATTTGTTTGATTATTTTGCCATATAGGTGATGCAGGGTAATACCAATAGTTTTTTTTCTTCTATTTAATTTTAAATTTATTGAAATGCCTTGTATGTTCTCAAGTCATATGGCTTTTTGGAGCTGTAAGTTGGAGACAGGGAAGAGAGGAGTCAGGAGACAGATATTACCTGCACTTTGACACAGAGGAAACTTTAAAGTCCCTGAGCCATGTTTTTATTTATTTTTTTTACTATGATCCCTAGAATTTTTGGGAGCCATGCTGGAGTCTAGGCATTCTTCCCCTTTCTGTGTACATTGGCTGAATAGACTTTAGTTTTCTGCTACACGTTCTCTTTTTTTGCTGTGTATTATATTAATGTGAATACTTACATTGGAAGTCCTTGACTTGAATTAATATCTCCATAGGTTGCCCGAAAGCTTTCCTGAATTACAGAATCTAACATGTCTTTCAGTAAATGACATCTCTCTGCAAGCACTACCTGAAAACATTGGGAAGTAAGTTTTTTCTTTTTTTAAACTTTATTGGTATCTTTCTTTTTCTATCTTGTTATATCTACTGTATAAATGACTAGTATAACTGTAAATAATGTGATTACCTATACAATTATTTACAGGTTTGCTTTTTTTTTCTTTATATTGATCTGTTTAAAAAAATCACTTTGCATTTTCACTTACCTTTAGCAGGCTAACGCAGAATCTGAATCATGTATGTTTATGCTTATGCTCTGTTCTCAGGGATTTGGAGCAACTTGGATTTTTAAATACAGAATTAAATAGGTGTTTTATGATGCAGAATTGACCTTTTACTTTCCTTCGCTGTGATAAAGGCCATTGATCCATTATTGTAAACATGTCAGCCAGCTTGCAGCTTAGCTCAGAACCAGACAGCGTTGGCACAAGAACAAACGGGTAAAAGCTGGCCATGATCAGGATGGAAATTAGAAGGTTCCTAATCATAGCAGCAATCTGCTTCTGAAAAAACTCCAGCGGGAACTGTCGAGATGGAAACTCACAAAACAGCTCTTAAGGTGAAATTTGATAAGCTTTTGAGATGTTTGTTAGCTCTGGAAAGTAGAGCGTGATTGCAGGGACAGAATTCCAAAGTGGAGCACATGAGAAGTAAAGGGTACTTCATGTCTGTCTCATTTTGACTGTAATAAACATCCACACTCGCAAACAGGAATGTCTTCTCTCTTAGTGGAGAGAAGGGTAGCTCTTCTGATTTGAAGGAGAAAAGGCATTTTCGTGTCTCCTCAATTAAACAGGTGAGAGTGGCTTTGCTCATTCAGTGTAAGGGCCCATTTAGCCTAACTTTCTTCTCCAGTTGTAATAAGTAGATGCCTAGTGAGGATTAAGAAGAAAAGTGTGTGTTTGATTACTCCTTTTACCATCCTCTGGTTCAGGGGATTTCCTGAGTTTTGGATTGTGGTTAGTCTAATGGCAGCAATAATGAATCCCTCTTCCACTTACTAGTCCAGTTTCTCATTGAGTTTATGGAGACATCTTTAGTATTTGCCCCTGGCAAATAGCTGCAAAAGTTTATTACCCATTGCATTGGTTTTCCTTTGTTTGTTTTTGAGCCTGACTCCACCTGTCTGGCTGCTTTTTTTTGCTAGTATTGGAAGAGACAGTGAACAGTTGATCCCTATGCTCTTGGTCTGCCATTGACTTCGTAGATTTCTATGATACCCCCAGGTCTTTTTTTTTTTTTTTTTTTTTCAGGCTGAATAGTCTAGCTCGCTATTCCAGCTCCAGAAATAGCTTTCACTGAACTGAAGAGATCAGATCTGTGCTTTAGCTCAACTTTATTACGTTTGTTGGAAAACTTACCATTTTAGAGAATTAGAAATTTCCTGCAGCACCTGATAGTTCTCCCTCTCTCTGGTTACTGTGCCCAACTTGGATGTTGAGTTGTGTAACAGTAGAAGCCTATTAGTCTTGGACATCCTTTCATAAAGTGGATGACTTTTAACATGGATTCTTTGGGGAGCTAGCATAGTCTCTAACAGTCATTAAAAGCCAACTGTTTCTAAATAGAGGAGTCCTCCAGAAGGGATCTTATTAAGAGCTCCTGCACTGTAGTCAAGTCCAGACCAGTACTGCTTTAGCCACTTCCCGTGTATATGAAAGCTGTCAGCTGGCACCAGGCCCAACAGAAGTAGAAAATACCTTTTGAAACCTTCCACAAGCACTAACAGGTACAGCTAATGTGTGCCCACTGACTACGGCAAAGTCTTACTAAAAATTGCGCAGGCTGGGGCTTTTGTAACATTCTTTCTTTTCTATAAAAAGTTCACAAAACTTTTCTTGCAGTTTTTCTCAGCACTGGCAGCTAAGAACAGGCTTGTTTGGACTTCTCGGTTACTGAAAACCTAGGGATAAAATTCTGGATCCTGCCTGGTTTTGAAAATGAATACAAGAAACATGACAAGCTCAAACAATTCCCAAAATATAAGGGGGACTGCTGCTTTGCAAATAATATCTGGAGGAAGGTCACTGGCTTCCCTGACAGGTCACTGCCTACTGTGACTCGACCTCCTTGCTTACCCTGCCTGTCATTTGATCGTGTGGCTCTATTTTGGAGCAAACGAATAGAAACAATTTTGGTTCATATAGGGATATCAGGCATTTGCAGAGATGTCAGTATGTTCAGCTGTGCAAAAATAAGTGTAATAATCTTCCAAATTTTGATCCTAAGTAGTCCAAGGAGATGAAGCGAAACTATTTCAACCTTATATGAGCTGTTGCAGAATACAGCAGTATAACCCTCAAAATCTGTGTACAGTTCCCAATATTGAAGCGAAAAAACAGGGATCTTCACTTGCTTCAGGAAGAATCATGCTTGTCTTGGTGTTCCTGGTGAATTTTCCTGGAGGGCTAGACTTTTATTCAGATCTGATAGGCCTGCTTTGATCTGAAAAATACACCCAGGATAGCTTTCTAAGAATATGCATATTTTATTTATACAAACCCACATGTGTTTTTTTCTTTTTAGCAGATATTTCTGCTAGTCAGGTTTATGCTTAAAGAAGCAGATAGAAGTGTGTTGGGCTGTTCTCTTTGGCTCATCAGGTATTCACAATAGATAGGAATATGGCAGTTCAAAAGTAAGCTTTGGCTTTTCCAACTCAGAAGAATATCAACATAACAGGATGGAAACTAATGACATATCCCACAGAAATGTAACTGTTCCTGAAGTCTGGTAGGGAATGTTGATCTGCATTGGAGTACATTGAACTGACCTAAATCCTACCCAATGACTTTTTTTTTTTTAATACATCTCACGTCTTGACCAGTAACAAAAGAGTAGGGCTCCTTTTCTGTCTTTTCGCTCCTTCAGACTACGGAATTTCAGCCATCAGTGATGAAGAGAAAGGTATTCTAATTATAGTTGGAAATGATTGAGAAGTCTTGTTTGTAGCCAATTAGGACTGCAGCACAAAGTCCTTACATGACTTTTTCCACTGAGAGTGAATTTTACCAACATTGTTGAATACTATTACATCTATAAATAATAAATTATTATTTTTCTGTCTAGCTACCAACAGGTGCAGCTTTCCTCTTTTAGTTCACACAAGTTTCATCATTTATTTTAAGTGTGAAACCATAATTTAAGTGAATTTGATGGTCCCGTTGACTGCCTTATGTTTGATAAAAGCAGTGAAATACTCGGTGGATTCTCTAAATGTTGTATACTCGTGTTTTTTGTTTCCCTGTCTGATCTCTTTCTTCTGCACTTTCTGGGACCCCCAAAATGCTGGGTATTAAAAAGAAGATAATGCTTATCATCTCTGTGGCTGAAGAGACCAAAAAAGGCTCTTCCAGGTGTTTGGATGTTTGCAAATGCCTTACTGCCGTTCCTGTGTGCTTTGGATAATGATCCATGTTATTATTTGATGGAGTACGCTGGGCCTATGTGCTTTGTGTGAGATGTGTCAAATAGTGAGCAAGGAAGTACATATTTGGTGAGTTACTCTACTACAGCTGTATTTATTTCGGGAAAAACTTGACATCCGTGTGCTTGCTACTGGTCTTGTGGCCACCAGAGTATGTGGAAACGTAGGGAAAAACATCCTGAAGTCTTAGAATCTTGTCTGGGAAACTGCCTAATACAGCCAGCAAAATCTCTAATTCACCTTAGTATAGTATAGCGATCACTATGTACTTAATGAATACATATATATATATATATATATATATATATATATATATAATTAAACTACCTACTTCAAATGTTGTGGCACCACAGATTTGCCCTCCTGCATTAAATGAGGAAAGCAGCAAAAGCATTGGCTCATTTTTTCAAACAGCAGTACTTCAGAGGTTAGTTCAGAAGTTCTTCCTGACAGTAGGTAATAATCTTATATTTCACTTGTGGGGAGCGTTTGGTGGAAGTGAATCTTCCAGATATTCACTCCAGTTTTCCTGTGCTCTGATGTGTAAGATGAATACCAATGATCAGCTTCACTGTCTCAGGCGAGTATCTTAATTCATTCAAGCTTTTGATATGTAAAATTGCTGTTTATATTTTTATTGTGCCATTAAGAATTCTCCTGCGCAGTCCTTCCAAATGTTTCTTTTCCTTTGTGTTGCCAAAGTGGAGTGTACACAAGGCTCCCAGGTGGGCGTTTGAAGAACATAGGCGATGCCTCTCTATTCCCTTTTGTCTTCTTGCTTGTACACAGCCATACTCAGTGTACATCAGCTCGTCTTCTTCTGTGTGACCAATTCAATCTGCATATCCAGTGCTGGTACATGTGCTACAAGTTTTCCCTTGTCAGATAAAAACATTTCTTTTTTTAAGCCCGTGCCTTGTCTGTAATTTTAGCGTGTCACAGATCTTTTTGCTGTGCTCTGCTTTGGGAGTTGGTAACACACTAGATATTTTAATATTACCAATGCTATTTTTTTAGTGTTTCTCTGCGGTCTTTTAACTCATGGTGTGGAGTAGAACAGTGAATGCTAATGCGTGTGAGATATTTACGCTAATAATTAGTTGAATAGGAATAGGAGTTGTCCTGTTATCTAGTTGAACCATTCAGAGAAACAGGTTATACAATTTAAGCTGTTAGTGGGAGTGTCTTTTTCAGTGTTTCTCAGCCTAATGAAGCAAGTCTAATTTCCCTGCCTATTCTGCAGCACCAGGATTGTGAATGCAGAGCTGTCTGACGAGCAGGTGTAGTCTGTTCCTCCCACCATGGGTAGCATTTAGGAATTTCCATTTGCTTCCGGGGTTTTTTCTTCAATAGCTCCTTACTTAGCATCCAGAACACAGGGGCATAACTTTTTCCTGAAATTCAAAAATCAGGGTGTTTCTTTGTACCTGCATGTAGGCCTTCCTGGGGCATGCCTTACAGTGATACGGATAATCAGGTGCACGTCTGTCCTGAGCACGTTCTGTCCTTACGTGTTCATTCAGTAGTGTTGGCTTTGGGGTTAGTTCCCCGCATCCTACAGAGTGATGTTGGCTTTTTGCCAACAAAGGTTTGGGGACTTAGAGATTCATGCTGTGCTCTCATGGTTTGACCTCTAGAAAGAAGACAGATTGTGTCACCATTGTATATTTGTTTATTTATGGCTCTTTGGCCTGAGTGAAGTCCAAATATCTAGTTTTAAGTACTTTGTGAGTATCTGATGTTTAATCTAGCATTGGATTTTCAGATGTGTGCTTCGGAAGGAATCTGCACTAACCAAAAAAACATTCAAGTATTAATTTCATGCTGAAAGGACTTAGTTTTGTCAAACTGTGTGGGGACAGCAAAATCAGAAAGTACAACTTTCTTTACTGGCAGAAGCAAAGTGCGTAGCTTTACTATTGTGCTTAAATTATGATTTAAGGCCTGCTGCCCATCAGTATACAAAACATCTCTCTCTTATCCAATCTTTAGCTTTCACCATTTTTTTCAGCTGTCTTGCCCGTGTCTGAAAAAGACAAAGACATGATTTGTAGCGTCCCCGTGATTTGCAGCCCTTTCTTCAGAGAACTGTACAGTCTGTGATGCAAGAAAGTAGAGTAGCTTCATGTTGGCTTTAGAAACCTTTGAAATGGGGAGGTGAGAGTTTCTTTAGACGGGAGGGATATTCTTCTGATGCCAATGACTGAAGAGTCTGGTTTATCCCCAAGCTTGCAAGCGGGCTGAGTGGATCTGAGGGCCTTACTACTGAGAGGGAATTACCAGGTAAGCAGAGAAGTTTTCCTCTTGATGTCTGCAGCTAGCATATGCGTTTCATAATGCAAATGAACATAATGGAGAGAGCAGAACAAATGTTAGATGTGTTATAGGTGTGCTTTTCAAGAGTCACAGAACCACAAGTATCCAGAGATTTCATGTTAGGGAAATAAAATTGCTGAGCATGGTCTTTTAATATATATGTTCTTAATTCTAGACGTTTAGAAGTTTTCAGCAACTTCTGAATTCAGAATCTTTAATGTTGGTCTGAATAGGAGTAGCAGGAGAATACAAGGTCTTCAAAGGCAGGGACAGTACTCTTAATGCAGATGGTCCAGAAGCAGATCAGAATAGTATCCTTATTTTCCTAATGGATTCCTGGGCCAGTCTTTGGCTGTATTTTTCTTAGTGTATGCTAGAACGTCACAAGTGTAGACTGTACATCTGGCAGCATTGCACAGAGTGTGAAAAGCTCTAGAAGTTGTCTGGAACAAGACAATATTAAGGTTTAGCATAATATGGTCTTACATGATAACAGAAGTCGGGAGGCTTATCTTGCGAACACATAGAAGAACTATTTGTAGTTGGCCTGACTAGGCTGACTATATATAGTATTAGAAGTTCTCACTCTGAATTTAGCATGACAAGTAATATTTACAGTTTGAGTAGGTGGAGTGTTTGGCGTTAATCACAACTGTTTGCTAAATGGCAAAACTGAACGTTAAGGAACTCGAAAGTTTATTTCAGGAACAATGGAATAGTGAGTGTGGTACCATCTGGCCTCTAAATAAGAGAAGTTGCATCTTGTATGCTGTACAAGGAAGAAGCACTTAACATATATTTAGCAATTATTTTTTGTAAATAAAAATACACAATTTTGGTTAAGTAGTGGGAAACTAATGTTGCATGAGTGGAAAGGAAGAGATTTTGAAAATGAAATCTTGTTGTAATAGTGAATTGGCTTAGCTTCCCCAAATTGTTTCAGTAATCTATATAAGCAAATTGAAGAAAGCATTCAAAACTGAACAGGCTGTACTGTAATTACAAATCTCTCTTATCTGTTAATGATCCCTTTTGAAGGTCAGACTGAGTTCAGTTTCCCTGTCTGTCTTTTGGACCATGCTCGCTGCTGTGTGTGAGAGAGAACTGAATACAGCATCTTGGAAAACAAGCTTATGTAGAAAACTATTCCTAGTTAGCAGCTTAGACTACCTCTGTTACAGATTTAAGGAGCTTCTTGGTCATAAGCTGTACTACTTTGCTCCTTTTCTAAAATTTGGATGCGACTTGTACTGAATTGTCTGTTTAGTCTTTCCTCCAGTTAGTGGCTGATAAGATACAGATATGTTTCTATCTTTCTTTTTTCCCTTGTGGCAGACCTGTAGCTCTTTTACGAGCCAATTAATTGTATCAACAGTTTGATACAAGTAACTAATGATTCAAATGCTCTTCCTCTGGCTTTCAATGTCTTTCCTGTTTAAGTCTAGGACGACAAAATAATCAACTTTACTTTCTTTTGTGCCTACTTAAAATTGGTTTTCCAAGGAAGCTCTGGCAGCCCTTCATAAGTTCACCCTTGACGAGGGGGAAACAGAAACCAACTTCACTTGCCTTTCCCTTGTATATTATGCATGTAAACTTAAGAGGAAAAAATAGTGTTGAGCTTAGATGCAAGTTGCTTCAAGTTGGTTTGCCTTTAGAGGGGAGGGGGGTGAATGGTCCCAAAGGTGACTTTTGGAAGAGTGGTCCTCAGGCCTGCTGAGGAGGAGACGTAATAACAGCTTCCTCAAAACGAAATCTAGCTACCTTGCTTTGCAGTTATTTTTATAGCAGCACTTATATTCAGAGGTAAAAGAGTAGGACCTCGTGTGTGTGAATATAGCATGTTTTGAAAGGATAAGTGCCCTCATTTAGGAAATAAATTCATGCTGTAGTTTCTGGCTCACCTAGGAGTTTGTAGGATTCAGTAACTAAGACTTTGCAAAAAGCACTCTCCCTTATTGCATGATGTGGGCCTAAGGTCTCTCTTTAAATTCTGTTGGATTAGTCTTGCAAAAATTCTTTGTCGTTCACGCTGTACAGCAGGTTTCTGTAACTGAAGGGGAACCAAACAAGGAGGTGAGACACTGGTTAAACTAATATTTGGAGGGGAAAAAAAAAACAACTTTAAGCTTAAGCTAGAAAGGAAACTAGCTGCAGTTCTGTACTATCTGTAGGTTACCATACAATGGTTATAAATTTTAAGGTTCTTTCATGATAACTTTGTCTAATTATGTCAGTATTAAGCAGTAGCTGGAAGGAAAATAAGTATATAGTGTTTTTAGCTTTCTAAACAAGGGGGGTAAAACATGCACTGGGAGGTGCATGGTTACGTGTTAGTGGAAACTTAGGGAATTTGAGAGGCGTAATAATTCCCTACAGAGGTAGTATTGCTTCTCTTGTGTTGGAAATGTCCTTAAGCTCAAGAAACCCCCTGAGTTTCAGTGAATAATTTAGGTGCTGGAGTTTGGAGTTTGGTCTTGCCAGGCTTCTGCAGCCCTCATAGGAAGAGGGGGCGAGTGAAGGAGACTTCTTCAGGGAGTGACCTAGGACAGGGGCCTGTCCCGGAGGTGTAAGCTGTACTTGAGAGCTGGCTAGCGCCTGATTAACCCCGTCGTTTCCCTGGGAAAAAACACAGCTAAAAGTCAGCTTCTGAGTGAACTGTCAGGCTGCAGCCAGAAGCCTCGTGGGATGGGAGTAGCTGAATGGGATCCTGTCAGGTGAGTGACGAGTCACGTAACCGGCGTGTCCTGGGGCAGGGCTGTGCGTGTCCCCTTTGGACATGGGAATGGGCTGCAGTGTATCTCAGTGCACCTCGTTTCATGCATCTTGTTTCCCGTTGCCAGAGTACCAGTTACCCTCTCGTCTCTTGGAAGAAGACCCTTGTCAGGCAGGAAGACTGGCTTACTCCTTATCTGCTCAAAAAAGGAAATTGATTTGCCAAGTTTACACGCCTTTCCTTCCTACTCCAGTGTCCTGCTGGATGTTTCAAAATGTATGTGCTGTGTAGAGGTGCAGGGGCAGGACCTTATCAAGGTAACAGTAACCTTTAGGTGCTGGCCCAGTGGGCTGAAAGCCTTTGGAATCGGTGGAAATAGCCAGAAAGCAGAAGTTGTCACACTTTTGCATGCTGTGTCCTTACACTGTGTTCTGTAGCCATGGCGGTAGCTGCATTAAAAAAATGTAATACCAGACCAAATACCAAGTCTTTACTGTGTTTCTTACCTTAGCCTCTGAAAAGCAGAGTTTTCTGCATATTCTTAGAAATCATTCCCAGATAAAATAACCACCTGTATGGTACTACTGCTTTCAGAGAAGAAATTCATAGTTTCTTCATCTGCATCTTCTCCCAACTCTTTCTGAATGCCTTGAGTATTGCGACAGATTAATTCTGAAATCGTACTGTTTCTGAAGTCTAGAATGAAACCATTCCTCTTACTGCCTGTGATGTGTTAGGCTACAGAGTTTATTAAAGATAACAGAGCTCAAAGCATCTCCCAGATCGCCACTCCTCCTTTTCCTGTCAGCATAATGGACCTTGCTTATTGTAGGCCCTTTGGTGACTCTTTCTGTGCCCAGAACCATCCTTACTGCGTAGGACTTGCCTTTGTTCCATATAAATACAAGGACCATGCCAACTTGCTTGTCTTTTGCTTCTCTTTGCAATCTTAATGTGAGGAAAAGGTCGTTCTTTATAGGTTGCTGCTACCAAAACTGCGTTGAGGATTTTGCATTTCAACAACCAGCTGAAGCCTGTTAGAAAGGTGCAAATGGGGCCTTGCATTTCTGCAAGTACTTTATATCTTCATCTCATGCGATTTTGCTCCATTATTTCCCAATGTCTGACTTTTCCTATGTGCTCAACTGTGTCGTGCTCCTCACATAGGATTGAAATACTTGAGGCTTCTGCTAATGAAATGAGATGGCTGTTGTTCAGGTTTTTTATTAAGAACATTAGCTTTCGTATTAGTCCTTTCATCCTGCATTTTCATTTTCTCCCAGCTTTTTCCACCTTTCTATTTTTTTCCACTTCTTTTTCATAAGAAAATACTATGAGTGTCACTGCTTCCCCTTTCTTTCCTCAGAAGCCTTTGCTGGTGTACCCAAGGGCTTGAGCAGTTCTAGTCCTGTTGTGGCAAGGGGTGAGATAAATTGGGGCAGATAATGTTGTCTTAGGGCTGACTTTCTGTTGTCTTAAGTAGGAGAATGATACGGCTGTCTATGGTGTTAAAGCACCAGCATAACTCTTCTCAGCTTTGTCTTTTATAACTTTACAATACAGAATATCTAACATATAGGATACACTGAAAAAGATGCGATTTCATCCAAGGTAATTAGGGAATGTGTCTGTCTTTTTTCTATGGTGTTCTATTTTTTGTAACTGCAGTTGATAGTACTTTGCTTACTGCAGTGCGTTGTTGTTGTCCGCAGTCATCTATCTGCTTCTGAAATGGTTGTTTTGTAGGATATGTTGCTACTGAGGCTTTTTTTTTTTTGAATTAATCCAAGTAAAAATAGCCTTGCTTTGGAAGAACAAAACCGTGCTTTAATTCCAGTGTTAGTGGCTCATTCCACTGTTCTCTTTATTTTGGAAGGGATGCTGTAGTTGACATAAAGGAGTATTCGCAGAGTTCCCTAGGTGCATCCTTTTCTGTTGAACATGTTAGGTTGTGAGTTTCTCTCCGAAATCCTGGCAGGTGTGCTCAGGAAAGATGTTTCCAGCATTTACAGACTACTTTATTCCTCGTAGTTTTGTTCTCAATTATTGCTTTTTCACATTTCTTCTTTTCATTCTTCCAGCTCTCGTGATGAACACCAGTACCTAAAGTTACTTTAAGTACAGCACTGAATAAACTTACCTGGTTTGTACTGAAAGTGGCATTTTTAGCCATGTCATACCTTTAGATTCTGCTTGGTTCCACCCTTAAACCCGAAATCGTCTGGAATGCTAAAATGGAAAACTTGGTAATTATTTCAATTACTGGATCCTCTGGCTGGTTTTGCTGTTGCCTTGCGCTCAGTAATTTCACGCACATGCTCAGCATTCAGTGTGTGTGGTAGCTTTTGTGGTGAGAATGATTACAATATTAATGCTTTTACAAGTTTCGTAGCTTCTTACAATAGTAGCCTTGGACAAGCACTCCGTTTCCCCCCCCCCCTTTAGAGTGCAGATGACATTTTGTTTGTACATTTTCTGATTTTGCAGGGGGAGAGGACTGTTTGTCGCCTTGTTCTAGAGCAGTCTGCAATGCTCTCCAGCGTGTTTGTATTTCTAAATGCGGTTGGTGAGCAGCTGCTGCCAGAACTGTGTCTCCTGCCCTAGCAGGCTACATCGCCTTTGTGTTTTACAGATTGCAACAACAACAAAAAAACATAGTGACTGTTATTTCTCTCCTAGATTGAAGCTAGGAATAGGGAAAGATTCTGGAACTGTTAAGGTATTGCTTCTTTTAGTTCCTTTGAAAATCTTCAGAAAGACTCTTTATTAACAGTGCATCCACAAAATTAATGGCAGAGGGAAAAGAAAAAAATTTTCATTTACTATACTGTGAAAAATCTGTTTGTATCTGAGAAGAGGAACAACTACACTTTCCAGAAAGAATGTGTTATTAAATCAGAAAACGTATTTGAACAATAGCAAATGGCTAAAAATCCTGTCTGTTTGCATAACTTAACAGTGGGAAAGTGTTAGTGAACATATAATGTACTAAGAACCCCTTGGTAAGTATAAGGAAGAGCTAGATCTCTGCTCTGTAATGTGTCAGATCGGTGCTCCGGTACGTCAGCAGGCCTTGTCCATTTTTGCCTGCTATTTTATACTCTAAATGTTTTCCCATGGAATTTTAAAATTGCAATCGCAATATAGGCTTGCTGGGAGCGGATCCTATAACTTGTAGAAATTTAAGGCTAATGAGTTTCTTCATATTTTCTGGCCTCGTGTTTTGGAAGGATCCACCTTAATCATAATAGTTCAGTCTAATGGAACAGCTTTGCTGATGTAAACTTTGTAGCCTTAGTCTCTATTTTACAAGACTTCATTTTGCCTATTGGGGTCTGCTTATATTGTGTTTGGACTGGACTTGAGAACCTGGAAGGAGTACAAAGGATAGATTAAAGGGGTGGAGGGAAGTGTATTTTGTTCCCGGGTGAAGTTGTAATTGTAAGCACACTCGGAGTAAGAACAGCTGTAGCATAAAGAAGTTCTCATCTAGAAAGCTGTGTCACTGGGCATGAAGACACAATCCCACAGGTAGTGGATTCCCATAAGAAGTCTAACCTCGACCTGTGGTCAGCCACAGTTGCTGTAAAGCACGCGATCAGCAGCTGGGTGCAAATCCAGCTATCAGCAGGGATCTGCAGGGCCACAGCTACCCAGGGACTACCACGGTACTGCTGGCTGAGGCAGCACAGATGCCCTCCTTGCACCTTTCTGGCAGCTGTACTGACCCAGGTGTTTAAGGGGATTTATAGTACGTTGGATTAGGGATCTGTATTATTCTTTTTTGCTGGGTTATTTTTAAGGAGGATCAATTTCCTGAGCCGATTCACTGCCCTGTCCCAGTTTAATGATACAGTGAGACAGGCTGAGGAGGTGGCTCCCAGGTTCTTGCTGTTGAACGTGGTTTTGCTGACAAAGATTTCTGTTTAACCACAGCCGAAGTGGTGTCTGATGTAAGAAGAGAAATTAAGAGATTGCACCATTTTACTCATCGACACTTCAGTGTGATGGGGAGGGAGATAAGTAGATGAAGGATGCTTTGTAAACATGAGATTACTTGCAGCTTGGTGGTGTGTGCATCCTTTTTGTATTCTCTTGATAAAAGTGGTTCGTGGGACCGACCTAATACAAGCTTGAAGAGAGAGCAAAATCTGAAGGAATTGGAATCTATTGGAATAGATTTCTGGAAGGGAAACCTGTAAAGCAAATTGTTGTTGAAATCTGGAAGTGGTGGTAAGAGCAGACCCACATTATGAAACCTGTGGAGAAAAATGGTTCTCCGTCGCTGCTTCCCTCTCCCCCTCCACTAGTTTGGTTTATGCAAGGATGTCAGGTATGTGTCCCATCCTCCCTCACGTTTTATAAGGTTAAAATTTTTATGTGAGAGCCCTATCTCGTGTCACTGGAGAGATGGCTTCCTTGCTACCTAGTTTCTGTCAAATGAGTTTGAATGGCAGTAGTTGAGTTATTCTCACTTTTAATTGATTTTGTAATAAGCTTCGACTTAAATGCTTTCACCCATATGGTGCATTTTAACTGTTTTTCTTCTGGAGGAACACAGAGTCCTTTGGGTAAAATTTGCTCATTTTAAAAGCTGGGGAGGGCTGTTCAGGATGTAATCAAAGCTCCTTTGTGGTTTCATTCAGTGTTTTCTGAATGCAGTGCAAAATTGGTGCTTGAAGTAAGGTGTGTGTTTTTTTTTTTTTTTTTCGGACACCATCCAAATTCAATTTGTGAAAAATCTCTGTCCCTTTTCATAGCTCATTACATTGATTATGTTCCCTTCCCTGCTTATATAGCTGCGTTGGAGTCAGAAAATGAAGGTTTTTCTTCAGTTTTATTCAGGGTATCGGCTGCTTTTCTACTAGAGCTAACTAGTGATTGAGTGATTCAGTATGTTGGTATTGTTTGAAGTGGAAACAAAATTCCAATTTTATGTGGCCTTAATGCATGTTTTTGTTTTTCTGAGGCATACAAACAAAAACATTTTGGCTTTGAATTTAACAGGTGTTTCAAATTTGGTGGAATTGTTTTTATGTTCATCTAGATATTATTTAAGGCACAAGACATCGTCCCCCTCCCCTGCACACCAAGGCAGAACATATTCTGTTGTAGGGAACTGCTTATTTGTAGTCACCATATCTGATTTGTCTTTTTCCCTAGGACGCTGAAGGATTAGAGCAGATTATAGTGTTGGGATAATGTCTGACTCCTTGTGTTCCATTTAGTCATAAATAAAACCCTGAAAAATCTGAATGTTGCTATGGTGATGTTAGTAAAAGCCTGGGATATGGAGTAGTGAGCTGCTTAGGAGCATAATGTCACTTACGTTAATGAGCGTGCTGTAGTTAGAGCAGTGATGATGAGTTTACCTGATGCTCTCCAACTTCTGTAGCCCGTGACAGATTCTGAAAGCAAAGACGTAAATTCGTGTCATGCATATGCTCCGTTTAGTAATTTGCAACTATCGGCCTTTTGACAAGTGGAAAATTGTCTTTTGTCTGTTTACTTTCTAGCTTTAGTATTTTGAAGTATTGCAGAAAAACAAGCGAAGACTTCCCCTCTTGGTATGCTTCACTTCACATGACGGTCTGATCGAGTTAAAAACCAAACAGCTCACAGCAGATTTTTGTTTTAAACTATGTAAACACTGTTTTTTTTTTTTTTTTCTGAAAGCGTAGAATATAAAAAGAAAGACTGCATTAAAATGTGTTTTTTATTTTATTTTTTAGTCTTTATAACCTGGCTTCACTGGAACTTAGAGAAAATTTGCTGACATATTTACCTGAGTAAGTGACATTTTGAATGTTTGATTATGTTTAGTGTAAAATGTTCTTATTCTAAAAATTTGCTAACGTCTGAAACTGAATGACAGCTAGAAAAAATACTCAGTGCAGACTGACAACGTTTATGGGATACAGCTTTGTTTTAATAACACTTAGTTACATCCATTCTTTCTAGCTGTAATTGATTAGTTGCAGGCACCTGCAGTCTGTGTAGATTGTTTCTTCTCTCTGTAACTATTCTGTCTAAAATACAGCAACACCAAACATTTCTTCCTGCATGCGTTGAACTAATGCATCAGCAGTGGGAGGGGTAGTTTGGATTGCTCCCATGCTGAAATTTCATAACTGTGAAAGCAGGATAATGGGATCTCAGAGTTTTCAATTCTGAATTGCTGTATGGACCTTCATGAAATTTAAATAAGCATTCATTTGGGGACTTGAGTAAACAAAAGCTTCAAAAACCTGGAGATCAAAGCCTTTATGAAAAAACAGGCCTACTGATGTCTGAAGTCCGACTCCGCCCCCAGTGGTTTTTGGGGAAAAAAATCTAGATGTCTCTATACTGTCTGCATTGTGGTTGAGGAGTTGGTGCTCTTTCATAAGATTAATCAGTTATTTAAAATTAATCAGTTACAGTTTGGGGATCCATTTTGGCTGCTTGGAAGAAGCTTTTTATTTCTGTAGTGAAGTAGTTTCCTTTCTTCACTGCCTGGCTGCTTCTTGCAGGAGCTCCCATGAATTCTGTTCAGCTTTTTTAAATCATCTAGAGTATAATGTAATATATGTAAGCTATTTTAATCAGAATCTGTTCCCTAGTTACATATGGGTCCCTTTTGTCCTGTCAATCTCCCCAGTATCTCTGTTGCAGTTGTTTATAGCCGTGAACCACAAGGAACTTTAAATGTCAATGATCAGAAGTTATGAATTGCTAGCTCGGTTTCTCCATTCAGTGTCAGAATTAACCTATCGTAAATGTTGGCAATTTTATTGCTACTGGATGGAAAATTTGGTGTGTCAGTAATGTAACTGACAGCTCTCTGGTTTTCGTGCTACTGCAGCTTTGGAGCAGGTAAGCAAAAGCTCTACAGAAGAAGAATGCTTTTGAAGTAGGAAAGGATCTATTCATGTTCTCTGTGTCTGTTTGTGTTCAGAAAACCTCTTTTACATCCTTTTGGGGTTTAGGTACTGTCACATGTGGCCACTATGTGGGATTTCTATTCAGTTGTGTAACTGTAAATGCTCCCTAAAAAGAAATCTAACCAACTGTATTAAACTATATGGCATTGTCCACCCCAAAGACTGATAGATAAAATCAAGGATAATGATTTGGTTGCCTGTACTATGTTTTATGTTTCAAAGGCATATGATTATGCTGACAAACCAAATTATTTTTTAAGTAAGATATTTCTCTAAGTGGTCCATGCCCGGTAAAATAACTGTCTGCCTACAATGTGTTGTAATTTGAAATATGAGTTTCAGTAAAATGAGCTCATTCAAATACGTTTGGTTTCTGTTGGTTTAGTCTGATGCGGTTTTGTTTTGACTTATCTCACAGATCGCTTGCCCAGCTGCAGCGACTAGAAGAACTTGATTTAGGAAACAATGAACTTTATCACTTGGTAAGAGAACATGCCACTGAAAGTGCACATTGGTCTTGTTTCACGCGTAATTTAAATTAAACAGGCCATGGGATGTCCGAAACTGAGAAGAATATGTGGAGGGGAGAGTCTTTCTATATGTGCAGATAAATTTTGGCAGTGAGATAGACCTTCCCATATCTGCTGCATCTTGTTCAGTGGAATATTACTTTGCCTGAACAATTTCTGCACCTGTTCTCTAGAAAATGAGCGCTCCATAGACTTTTTCAATGGAAAAAATGAAAGCGTGGAAGGGCGCAAACTGCACTTGCAGTTGAAGTGAACACATGAACATTTGTTGGAAACTGGAAGGGGGGAGCACAGATAAATGCTCTGCTATATTTCCGGGGGGGGAGTGGGAATCTCTGGGATAGGGCAGAGGCAAACTTTGGGGTTTCAGTGTCTTAAATTGTGGCAGACAGGTCTACCAGAAAATACGTCACCTCCTTTAAGCTGACTCAGTCAAATGTTGGATTTGCAGTAGATGAAGAGTTTGCATGCAATTTGTTAAGCTATGGCAGGTAATTTGTCTGGTGGAGTTCCCCAAATGCTTCCAGTCACTCTTGCTGCATTGGGCTGTAGTGTGTGTAGTAAGGATTGGTTTACCCAAACTGTAATTATGGGATGGCTGTTTGGTTAAAAGTCCCATGTTGTTTGACATTATTACTTTTTGTGTTATAGCCGGAAACAATTGGTGCACTTTTCAATCTTAAAGACCTCTGGTTGGATGGAAACCAATTAGCTGAAATACCTCAGGTAAAGATGGGCTCTAACGATATTGTATCGAAGATGTTTTTAAAAGAAAACCTTGTCTTTTATACCTAAAGGGAGACAATCTAAAATTGACTTGTTTTCGCAGTTCACTTTGTCTGGGTTTGGTTTTGGATGTTTAAGGGTTTTCTCTTCCTCTTTAAAGGATTATACATGATACTGTGCTGTCAGACACTTTCTTTTAGATGTTTCGACAAAGGAGTTGTTTGATAATAGACACTTTGTTCTGTTTATAGAATGACACATCCTCTGTTCACAATCCCGGTGCAATGATCAGGGAACCACTAATTGGCTGAGCTAACCTTCACTTTTTATTATTATTTTTTTACATCTATCTAAACTGAAATTTTCAGTGATAAAACTGCTGCCACGAATAGAAATTTTGATCTGTGCAGGCAAATCCCCCATCTGACATCAGTTGGGAGGAGAGGGGCCTTAGCATTTAAATCTCGGAGCACTCTAAAGTCTCCTTCCTCTGACCAAGGATAACGTGTGGAAGGGTTTCTTCTTCCTTCAGAGCCAAGTCAAAACCTGTTTTCTCCTGTTGCTTGTGCAGCTTGCTGTTATTTGCTGTATTGATCTCATTGTCAACAGCGTAACTTGGAATTTGGTTATAGGTTAGTGACTTTGTTGTTGTTGGCCTGGCCTAACAATTTTGAAGTGCACGTTCTTAAACACCGATAATCATTCATAAAAGGTCAAGCGTGACTTCAGCAACTGTTTTCATTGAAGCTGGCCATAACCGTGCATTTTGTGTAATGTCCAAAGGATGAACTTGTAGGAATAAGGGCTGTGTGTTACGTGAAAGATTCTCTTGAGAGGCAAACATTTTATAAACAGAAGGAGTGATCTTGGGAGTTAGGATCAAGGCTGTCCCTGTATGAAAATTGCATATATGTAAGAGTAAAGGACAACCTCCTTCATTCCCCTGCTGTTCTGTTCCCCTGAAGATGATTTAGATGAATAAAATGTGAACTATTCTAGAACGTGTATAGGGGGGTGTGTGTACGTGGAGAAAGGGAGGGTGCTCTGATAGCTTATAGGGAGAACGGTATTCCTCTGTCAGACTTTTAAGCTAATTGCCAGGTTATCACTGTAAAAATTTAGTAATCGCTAATAATTGTAGATGAAAGCAGTGTAACTTGTCACTTGGAAGATGCTTGCTAGAGCAACACTCCCATTCCTGTTTCTACATTTGTTGCAGCAGGGAGATGTGAAGATAGGAAATCCCTAGATGTCATGGCATGTTGCTGTATCAGCCAGGAGAGACTAATCCGAATTTGCCTAGGGTTAATTGGGAGGGGCAGACTTTAATTATGTGGAGGTTGATAATCTGTAGTTCTGAAAAAACAACTTTGCAGTCTTTACTTGAAGAAAACTCCAGTTTGGGTTGGTGCTTGCCTGGGTGTGCTTCGCATACCTTGTCTGATTACTGAGGCCAGTTGGAATATTTAGAATAAGAAACCCCAACTGAATTGCTCGGTTGGTTTATCATGGAAAATTTAGCTACCTCCTTTTTTCAGCACTTAGAGGTCACGCAAAGAATTGCTTTTCTTTCTGGAATTTCACTGTGATAGTACATTTTTCAAATTGCTTTGCTGCATGTTTGAACACGACTTAAATTTCATCTTGTGTCGCAGGAAGTAGGAAACCTGAAAAACCTGCTTTGTCTGGATGTTTCTGAAAATAAATTGGAATGCCTTCCTGAAGAAATTAATGGTCTGACTTCTTTAACAGACTTGCTTGTTTCTCAGAACTTAATTCAGGTCCTACCTGATGGCATTGGTAAGTACAAGGTGAATGTTGCCATGCAGAACCATTTAATCCTCTGCAAATTGGAAGTTGCTTGTTTTTAAGTCTTTTGAAGTCTTCTCTTTCTGTGTAAGAGATGAGTTTTTCTTAGCTTTTTTTTTTTTTCCTTAGTGTGAAATACATAGCTCTCTTAATTTTGCATTTTAATTGTCAGCATAATGAGTACCTCTTAATTCTTTTTTGGCCTGCACCTGATAGCTACCAGAACAAAATAAAAGTTAATGTCCTCTCTGTTCCTACTGTGTCATGTCACAGTCATAACTCTTCAGCAGTGTAAAATTCTGGCTTGTAACATGCTGTAGGTCCCTTGATAACATTGATTGACAGTATCACTACAAAAAAGACATCCTCTTTAGTGGGATGTGTAATTATCTTGAACTGAACAATGTGGTTAATCCTGTACTGAACCCAGTGAAAGGCTGTTTCAGCTTCAGCCTTCACCCTTGAGGATCCAAATTACCACCTTTCTGTGCCTGACCCTTTATAACAGGTTTAGTAATTGGGGAATGTTTCCTGAAGCATTACCAGTACCTTTTTAAAGGCAAATATTTTTGCCCATGCAGTAGTTAGTGACACATTATTTCTTTACTGCTCATGAGCTGTTTTTCCAGAATGTTCCATGTTGGAAGAGTATTCCTTGCCAGGTGCTTTTTTCAAAAAGGTAATGGAAGGAGGATTTGTGAATTTGGTTTAAATGAGAATGTGGAAAAGAATGGACAGACCTCCCCGTTCTCTCTGTATGCTGTGTAAGCCTGAGAAAAGATAAATGTTTCTCTAGAAATTAAATCTAGGGGTGTGGGGTGAGTATTGTGGGTCCTACAGTTGATTAGTGTGTGCTTGGTAGGTGGCTGCAGCAGCCCTTTCTGATGACCTGAGCTGGCAGTACAGTTTTGTACATCAGAAATGGTGCTTTATCTTCTGAGAGGGTACAGAGCGCACAGCTTGCAAGAGGGGAGCTTGTCTGTAACACCAGTTGGTGGACAAGAGGAGCTGCCTGTTCCTGAGAACCCTGTTAAATGCAGGTCTGTTGCTGGGGAAGGTGACTGTGAAGGGCCAGGCCCCATTTGCGTCAGTTTTGTAATGTTTTTTTGAATGTGCTTTTGTCATAAGCACAAAAAATTTGCTACTTAGGTGACTATAATAAGTTACTTGAGTTTGGAAAATTGAGTAGGGATGCACTACTCACTCTTTTTGTGTAATACTGGAACGTGTCAAGTGAATTTGAGAAAATCTGGCGTTGTGATTGATGCAAACCTCGCTGGTCTCTGGGGAAGCTTTTGGGAGGAGCTCAGCTGATTGCTGAACTGTTGGTTGGACTGCTGGATCTGGAGAAGTCATCTGGTGCAGGCTCCTGCTCAGAGCAGGGCTCTGACCACTGCCAGTAAGTCACACCAGCTGTAGCAGTTTTGCCAGGTCTCTGAAGCCCCTGACCAGGGCTGCTCCAGCATCCCCCAGGGCAGCCTGTGTCAGTGCAGCACCACCTCCCCCTGAGGAAGCTTCTCCTGATGTCCCACTGAGACCTCCCACGCTTGAATTTGTGGTCATTCCTGTCTCACCTGGCACTGCAGAAAAGTTTGGCTCTGTCATCTTTGTACCTGTCCCTTGAGTAGTTGTGGGCTGCTCCTTGATGCCTCCTTGGCTGCCTTTTTGCTGGAGTAAACAAAGCCAGCTCCCTCGTCCGCAGCTCACATTGTATCCCTGCTGCCTTAGCAGCTTTGTGCGGGGCCCCCATCCCCTTCTCCACACTGCGATGTAAAACTGAGCCTGCTTTTACAGTTGTGGCCTCAACAGTGCCCAGGAGATGGAATACAGTAACTTCTGTTGATCTGCTGGCTGAAATTACCTCCTAATGTAGCCCATTTACTTTTTACTTCATTTCTGGTGCCATCTCACTGCTAATCCATATCCTGGTGTCTGCTGTAGTCCTCAGGTCATTTCCAGCAAGGCTCCTGTACAGCCAGTCACTTCCCAGCCTGTAGAGGTTATTCTGTCCAGGTGCAGAGCTCCATGTATCACCTTGCTGGACTCCAGGTTTTCTTTTTAGATGGCTGCCTTTCCGTGCATCAGCCGTGTCTTCATGATTTAACATCAGCAGCAAGTTTGATGTGCTGTCCTATTGGAACTATTGTGGACAGTGGGGATGAACAGGGAGGCGTCAGCAACTGATGTCTCCTGAATTCTCTGCCCTGGGCTCTGCCTGAGTCAGCTCTGCCTTGCACAGCTCATGAAGGATCATTCTGGCATAAAGGAGCTTTCTGCCCTGAAATAGTATTTTGGCCTTCCCGGAGAGACGACCTTCAAAGAACTTTGGTCTCTGTTCTAAAAAATAAACTTGGGTTTTGTGTTCGACTGACTGTGTTGTATATTAGGACAAAGACTTGATTCTGTTTGGGTTTGGGCATTCGCTTTAGTGTAAGCCTTTGTTATTATGGGTGAATAGACAGGTGATCTTCTAAACACTCCTTTATTAGTAAACATGGAATAATTGAGGGGGAAAACAAATTTTTCCCCTGTTTATAGGCCTTTGGGAAGACACTTGACTTTTAGTCCTTGCCTTTAGATGGAGTACCATTCAGATTGCAATTTTAATACAACTTAATATGCTGAAATATGACTATTACATCATTGAATTCATATTCAAGATAAACGAACTTGCAAAAATATTACAAGCGCCAAGTGAAGCACTGCTCAAATTTTTATTACGTGAAAAAAATATTTCATTGGGTTAAAGAATTTCTGAAAGGTTTACGGCAGAACGATTTTTCTATAATTAAAGCAGGGTATCTGAGGTCACTAAGCCGAACAAATGTGGTGTTCTTTCTGTCCAGGAAAATTGAGGAAACTATCCATTTTGAAGGTTGATCAGAACAAACTCATTCAACTAACAGATTCAATTGGAGACTGTGAAAGCCTTACAGAACTAGTTCTAACAGAAAACCAACTGCAGGTAAGTGTGGTCTTGACTGATCAAATTGCTGGCAGTAGCAAGACCTGCTGCGAAGTGTTGATTCACTTAGCTTGGAAGTGAATCACCATCACTACTTGCTAAGTATCAAGCTTTCTTTAGATGCATATAATTTCTAACCTGTTAAATGAATGCTGAAGATCAAGTTGTGTGTAGTAAAAATTCTCCCACCAAAGGTCTAAGCAATTACATATTCACTCTTGAATCTTTCATGATCACTAAGGGAATTGGAGCACCTGGAGTGCAGGTATCAGTTACTTTGTTGTGTTTTTAATGTGGAGTTTGTGCTTCATTGTGCTTTTGCCAATTTTTGCTGTGCATTACCTGGATCAGACTTGTTGGAACTGAATAGAAACCCCAAGTGCTGTAGAGCTACTGTTGCACTGTTCCTTGCTCTGCTGTTCTACTCCAGCCAGATAAATATGACAAATGACATGTGGTCAATTAAAATGAAATCTCAGACTCCTTTCCACTAGGTGTTTCCTTCCATTATTTTAAAATTGCCTTCACATGATGCTGACGCTTGAAATTGAAAGTAGGATTGTTTGTAAGAATCTGACTTCGAGCATTTCTTAAGTTACGTTGGTGCTTGGGGAAATTAGGAGCTTAAGCCTGTTGGAAAGACACCTCTCCAGAGGTCAGTTCATAGCACCTAACTGGGAGGTTTGCCTTTCAGTTAGCTATTTAGTGACACTGAAGTTAGGTAATACGGACATCCTGCATACATGCTTCTGTTAACAGCTGTTGTGCATCTGTCATCTTACTGCAGAGATAACATGAATTCACTCATGAGTTAGAAACTGAAATTCTTGAATGTTTCCTCTGCAAGATAAGACCTTGGAACAACTTTGGAAGGCATGTTAATAGCTGGGGATAGCTATGTGCCAGTTTTGAAAATCAATCAGTCTCTTAATTCGTTTTTAAATTGAGATAAGCTTTTTGTTCTGACTTTGTGAATTTACAAAATTAATTTGCTTATTACTTTGTTTTTGTTGGTACAGACATTGCCGAAGAGCATCGGGAAACTAAAGAAGCTGAATAATTTGAATGCCGATAGAAACAAATTAACATCTTTGCCCAAAGAGGTAAGTCTTGTGCAATTAACTTTAATAGATGTGATTGTACAAACAAAAAACTCTGATTTCACATGCCTACAAGAAGTAACAGGCAGCTTTGAACCACTGGATATTCTTCCCAGAAAGATCACAGCTAGAAACTTCTCCATTAGCTCTGAACAGTGCATAATCTGAAGAGTAGCTGTGGTGATTTGTTGGCTTGGAAGTGCAAAATGTGTTTGCACTTTAACAAAAAGGCCCAGATCTAATCAACTTGTAACTGGTAATTCCCAATGTGGATGTCAGGTCCAGCACTATTTGAGGACTGAAAGTTCTGTTTGAGTGAATACACTTAAACATAGATATGTTTAGTG
The DNA here is from genome assembly GCF_009769625.2 of Cygnus olor. Classification (NCBI taxonomy): domain Eukaryota; kingdom Metazoa; phylum Chordata; class Aves; order Anseriformes; family Anatidae; genus Cygnus; species Cygnus olor. Next base: position 25,457,587 of record NC_049171.1, read on the forward strand.
GTAGTATAAAAGCACTGCCAGGAGTCTTCCTAGCCTCACTCCTGTGAGCAGGAGTGGAGGGATGGTTTCGAATTCTGAAAAATGATTGACAGTCTTCTTGGTTTTGGAGATCTCAGACTAATTTTACCTTTAAACATGGGGACTCGCATCACTGATACCTGAAGTGTTACAGCTATGATCATTAGGACTTCTTCACAGAATCACAGAACAGATGAGGTTAGAAGGAACCTCAGGAGGTCATCTGGTCCAGCCTCATGGCTCAAGCACAGTTACCTAGAGCAGACTTGAAGACCTGTGAGGAGGGAAACTTCACATCTCTGGATCTCAGTCACTCTCACAGTAAAGAAGTGCTACCTGAAAGTGCTCCCTGAAGTGCTTCTTGTCCATCATAACAGTGTATGGAGTGAAATGAGGCTAGAACTTCTGATGTGAAACTAAAAATAATGATGGCCTTATGAGTTTAGTTCAGCATTAAGTTCTGGAAAGAGATAGGATTGATATTTGAAAGAGAAAGCAGCATACTTGTGATAGGTTGGAGCACGTGATTGAGAGTTAGTTCCATTTGCACTACTGTTTCACTGTTGTTTTTGTCCAAGTAATTCTTCAATGACCAAGGTGTGAGCTTCGTTGGGTTGGTTACAGAGAAGGGGCTACACGATAGCCCTTAATGTTCCTTTCCGGTTTGGTTTGTAAATGTGTGTTTGAGTAGAGGCGAGGGAGGGAGGAGAAAGGTGTGAGTACTACAGCTTCCCTGGCAGGACAGTGTCTCCTCCGCAGAGGTGCTACTAGTTCTAAAGAGAAAATTACTGAGGGCGTACCCAGACAGATTGCATAAATGCTAGCAAGCGACGGGATCTTGGGAAAACTGTTTCTGGGTTGGGATCTAATGACAGTTTGATCTTGTGCTCATTCAGCAGAAAGCTTTCCATGTCTTTACAAAGACCTTAATACATTTCATGAGTGTCCTAAGCAATCTGTGCTTGAGCCTTGTACAATTTTGTGTCTGGTGTAGCTTTAAACAGAACTGGGCTGTTATAGCGTGGAAGGTTTTACTGATGTGCTGTGGTTGGTCATTAATATGTTACGTAGTGTGTAAGCACTTTTCTTAGTTAATGATGAGGGGAAATCTTCCAGATAATGCATGCGTACTCAGAGCGAGTTGATGAAACTTAGGATGCATTGAGTGTGAAGCATCACAGGGAAAACAGTATATCATCTATTTGCTCTACAGGGAGAGGAACTTGCTATCCTGTGGGGGACAACGTGTAAGAGAAACTGGTGGTATCTGTAGAGTCTTGGAGATAGTGTATTAGGCCTGTCGCAAGGGGGAAGGTGTATTAGGGCAGAAAGTGTGGCTTGGAAGGAGCAGGGGCAAGAATAGAGGAGGAGGCTTGGATTGAGACTCAGTTAAAACAGGATAAATATGGGGCATGTCTGTTTGGGAGAGGTAACAGAATTGAGGGTTTGGTACAGGAAAGAGAAGGTATTGGTGCTGAACAAGAAACAGGGGACTTGGAATCAAAAGTGGATGGCAGAGGCAGAAAGCATTGCCCAATCAGTGAAGGAGTGGGGATAAGGAAGGGTGAAGTGAAGAACGGGAATGTGTGTGGAGACCGTTCCTGCACACAGGACTTCTGGTATTGGAGAGAAAGGGGAGGGGGCACTTGCACAAGGGGTGGCATAAAGTAGGGGACAAGTCTGTGTTTGGGGGAGCTGGCTGATGAGGAAACGAAAGGTGGTAACTGGAATGAGATGAGCTGAGAAATTGTAGAGTGTCCATGAAATAGAGATAGGAGGGGGTGATTCACCGCGAGCTTGGCAGAAAAACAGAGGAAACAGCTCCTTGGCATCCACGTCTTTGAAATAGATTGTTGTGGTTTTTTTGTTTGTTTGTTTTTCTGTAAAGGTCTCCACACCTAAATGTCTTTCTCATTTGAGCAAACACTTTGAGATCACATGTAACAGAATGTTTCATTAAAGTATGTTTTGCTTTTGTTAAAGGAAGTTAGTCCTTCTCTAACTGGAGAGTTGTATCCACCCTCTGCATCAGTTGGTTTGAATTCCGAGCTAGTAATGGCAACATATATAAACAGCTGGTGCAGTGGTAGAGGCAAATGATCTTTTTCCCTTTGGGTGGCAGGGAGGAACAATTTGGTGTTCTGGTGGCAAGTTCTGTTTCTACTTTCCTTCTCATAATTACTGACTTGCAAAAAAAAAAAAAAAAAAAAACTAAAGCAAAATGCATTGACAGAGCACCTAAACTGAAAAACACACCACCATTTTTTGTTTCTTGGAACATTCTGCTTGATAGTGAGAAAGCATACTGTCCTTACCATTTATTTCCGTCTCAAACTGACTAATTAATACTTCACGCCAGCCACCAGCCTGCTGTGTGTTGCTTAAGATGTCTCCTGAGATGGTGTGGTGAAGATTGGGGTCTCAGACCTTTACATGTCCATCAGTATTAGTAGTTGTATGCTGGTTCCCCCTTCAGAGAAGCAGAGTCAAGTATAAAAGTGGAGTGTGCATTACAGATACTCTTGCTTGGTATATTCCTCTATTTTCCCTTTTCCTTTCTCTCTTCCTTTCTGAGCTTTACAGAACTGCTAGACCAGCTGTGCAGCTGTGGTCTTTATCCTTATAAAAAATGGGTGTGGGACATGGTTTTACTGATTTATCTTGGATAAAGGGGGCAAAGATGCAGGGTCTTGTAAAATGCATGTAGAAAAAGTGGAGATTTACGCTATAGAGAAGAACGCATGCAACTGATATCATGTTTACACACTGGTATCTTTATTGTTCCATCCAGAATTGTTCCTGTAGCAAAGAGAATGTTTATAGGTATAATGGCAGAAATTGTGTGCCTGCTGTAATATTATAATATAGTCTGGTGAGATAACTTATGAATTCTAGCTTTTTTTTTTTCTTCGTTTTTAGCAGTTTACTTGGATTAGATTTTGGGTCAGCCTGGCAAACCATTACACTGTCAGATTGCTTCTGTGCACACTTGTAAAACCGGTCTCCACCTTTTGGTGTAACATTTCTTGACTTGGGATTATTGAGGAATTCGCTTGCGATACCCCTTCAAAGTTCCTGGTTCAAAGGTTCTTCTGGATGTGGTGTTGGTATATAAGGCAAAAATGTGAAACAGCTGAACGCCTGACAAAGGCTTGAGTCACAGATTTCATCTTCAGTATCTCATCTTGCAGCTTGATCCCTCTCTCGGTGAACTGAGTAGTGAAACAGACTTCAGCAAGAACAGAGTATGTCTAAACCTGTTCGTAGTTACAAATGTTTTTCCCCTTCTACTTGAAAGACCTGCCTGGTGACTCTTTTGTATTGAAATCCCACCCTGGCACTGGAACGCTGGTGAAACTGGTGTGTTGATTTTGGCACTTACATAAATAACCTCCTTGGAATGTTTTCCAGTTCGTGTGCTTTCATTAATGAGTCTCTACAACTTGCAGAGATCTGGTAATGTGTCCTTCCTGGCTCTGAGGTGTATTGTGGCTGAGAATTAGTACTACAGGAGGTGAAACTGTAGGGATTCCTTGGCAATAACTGTGCTTTTTACATTTCTATTTTTTTCAGCAAGTTGGGGCTGTTCTGTTGTTTCTGTTTTTGACTTCCTATGTCTCTCCCCTCATTTCTGTAAATGTGTTTCTCGAACAGAAAAAAGGCATTAGGGAAAAATGCAGGAAAACTTGTCGTGAAGCAGATGGCAGGGAAGCTCTGTTGCTGTGCTCCTCGTGCAGTATTCACTGGTGGTGCAGGAGATACTAAAGTGTGTCTGTAGAAGATTCTCCTAGCCAATTTAAAGTTAGTAATAGTTGATACTGCTACTTATAGTGAATTGGGCAGTTTCTTCCATGTCTAAATATATCCTGTGCTTGCCATTAAAGAATTAATCCATGTTATCTGGGGCCACGGAAAATTCTGACATTTTTTGCTCTGAATCCAAACAAAATTTTGGTTATGACACCCTGGAAAAGGTTTTACAACAAAACAGGAACTGTGTTTAAATTTCCAGTACATTTATCTGAGTTCTAAAAGCCTGGTGAGAGGTCTTGATGCTGTCAGCTGTACTGAGAGTTAAATAAAAGAGATGTCACTGGGCCTCAACTAGTCATGTACTAAAATGTAATTGTAGTATTTGTCACAACGGTGTATCTTTTATATTTTTTTATACCCGTGTGAAAGAGTCTAACTGTTAAAGGACAGTAGAATTGAGTCATAGCATTTAAGCAGTTAACAGATGCTGAGACCAAAAGGTGTTATTCAATTAAAGTAACTTCAAGGTCTTTTAAGTTTCCCACCTTTAATCTGTGCTTTGGTTTTAGAGCACTAGCAAGATGAGGATGTGTCATAGTAATCAGTGAGATTCGGTCAGTGATGATGAATGGCTGTAGCTGCTCAGCTGGGCTCGAGAGGAACCAAAAGGGAGTTCTTAGGAGGGATCTAAAAGGGAAGACAGAGGTGAACCTGTAAACTCTTCATGGGTTTATCTACAGAAAGCTGCAATTCAGGTGCAGTGGTGTCACCAGCAGGAAAAAAACAAATGGCAACCACAAGGTTATCGTAACAGAAAAGTGCAGCTAAAGA